>NC_053041.3:256690194-257940194 GCF_002575655.3 Aegilops tauschii subsp. strangulata | reverse complement strand
TATGCTAATTGAAGGGCCGAAACAACCAGGGAGCGACATCAATCTGTATCCGGGGCTGCTGAAAGAGGAGCTAGACACGCTGTGGAAAACGCCAGCCAATACGTGGGACGCCACAGAGAAAGAATATTTCCCTATGAGAGCCGCACTGCTCACGACGGTGCACGACTATCTCGGTTACGGATATCTCGCGGGGCAGGTGGTCCACTGATTTTCTGGATGCGTCAGGTGCATGGATGACACAATGTATCACCAGCTAGATAGAGATCCCGGGTCTTCGAAAACCGTGTTCATGGGACATCGAAGGTGGCTTCGCGATGATGACCCATGGAGAAAACGCAAGGATCTATTCGATGGTGAAACCGAACCCCGAAGACGCCCGCGTACGAGGAGCGGCGAGAAATAGACGAGCTGTTGAAAAATTGGAAAGAGTGCCCGGAGCAGGGAAAGAAGCGAAAGGCGCCAGAGCCACTGCTGAAGGTATGGAAAACGAGGTCTGTTTTCTAGGACTTGCCGTACTGGAAGATCCTCCGTGTGCCTCATAGCCTTGATGTCATGCAGATCACAAAGAACATGTGTGAGAGTCTGCTTGGCACCCTCCTCAACATGCTAGAGAGGACCAAAGATGGGCCGAAAGCAAGGGCAGACTTGAAATCAATGGGCATCAGGGAGGAGCTTCACGCTAATGATGATGATGATGAGGCGAAGCAGGACATGGAAAGTCGTCGCAAAGGCAAAAAGGCCAAGAAGACCGGAAATGACTACCCTCCCGCGTGCTTCACTCTAAGTCAGGAGGAGATCGAGCAGTTTTTCACCTGCCTCATAGGAGTAAAACTTCCTTACGGTTACGCGGGGAAGATAAGCAGATACCTAGACTCAGCGAAGCAGAAGTTCAGCGGGATGAAGTCTCACAACTGTCACGTGCTGATGACGCAGATACTTCCAGTTGCAATCCGTGGGATCATGGACGCGCACATCCGTGAAATGCTATTTGGCCTATGCAACTTTTTCGACATCATCTCTCGGAAGTCGGTTGGCGTGAGGCAACTCAGAAGGCTACAGGAAGAGATCGTGGTGATACTATGCGAGCTTGAGATGTACTTCCCGCCCGCATTCTTTGATGTTATGGTGCATCTGCTGGTCCATATCGTGGAGGATATAATCCAACCCGGGCCGACGTTCTACACAGCATGATGTCGTTCGAAAGGATGAATGGTGTCATCAAAGGATACGTTCGCAACATGTCACGTCCAGAGGGAAGCATAGGGGCTTTCTGACCGAAGAGTGCATCTCCTACTGCACGAATTATCTAGGCATCGAGAACCCCGTTGGTCTGCCCGTCAACAGGCACCTCGGCAGGCTCGCTGGATGGGGTCACCGCGATGGTCGCCACGAAATGCATGTCGACTTCGAGGGTCGACTCGCCGACTTTGAAGGAGCAAACCTAGTCGCGCTACAACACATAGACGTGGTCGATCCTTGGGTGGTAGAGCACAAAACCTTTATTGAGAAGACGTACAATGACCGAGGCCAATAGAGGACGGACGGAGATATAATCAAAGAGCACAACTCATGTTTCACGCGTTGGTTCAGGAGAAGCTTCTGCCGTATCCTTTACATGAGGATTCTTCCGCGGAAGAAAAACTCATATTCTCCTTGGCACAGGGTGCCGAGCACAACCTAATGACCTATGAGGCGTACGATATCAACGGCTACACATTCTACACCGAGGACAAGGACATGAAGAGCGATGGTTATCAGAACTCCGGGGTAACGATGGAATCCTACACCGGTAACGACAAGGACAGATACTACGGAAGGATCGAGGAGATCTGGGAGCTGAGCTACGCTGGAGAGAAGGTCCCGATGTTCCGTGTCAGATGGGCCAAGAGCGTCATAAAAGAAGACCGGTATTTCACCACCATGGTTCTACCCGAAGCCAAATCCAAGACCGCGGGCACAAACGTCACCGCGAAAAATGAGCCATGGGTACTGGCTTCCCAAGTGGACCAATGCTTCTTCATTACCGACCCGTCAAATCCCAGTCGTGTTGTCGTGAGGCGAGGCAAAAGTAGATCATCGGAATGGATGGAGTCGCCAATGAGCAAGACTTCGACAAGTACGGTGACCTGAAGATGGAACATGACGACGACGATGAAGTGCCATACACCACAACAAGAAGCAGGACCACCCTACCTAAAGGACGTCCGTTCAACAGAAGAACTCCATTTGCGAAAAAGAAGGGCAAAAAGATTGTGAAAAGATAGCTAGCTAAGATCAATTGTATTTAAATTGTAGTCTTCATTTCTCGATTGTATTTCGACATATGGAAATGGGCGGCACTTTTTGAATTCATGAATATTTTGAAATCTGATGATATTTTTTCATATTCATAAATGTTTTCTAAAAAATTATTAGATGCAACTAAAAAATCAAAAAAAATTCAAATAACAAATTTGATGATATTTTTTCATATTCATAAATGTTTTCATATTCATATTTTTTCATAAATGTTTTGAAATCTGATGATATTTTTCCACATTCATAAATGTTTTCAAATTTGATCATCATTTTCTAAAAAATTATTAGATGCAACTAAAAATCCAAAAAAAACAGTTAGTAATGGTGCACCAGGGGAGGGTGCGCCATTGCTATGAAGGTATTTATGGCGCACTCGAATGAGGTGCGCCATTGATATACAAATTTTTATTTATATTTATTCTTGTATTTTATTTTTCAGTGTTCCTTTTCCTGCTTAAATTTCATGGGCACTTTTTGAATTCATGAATATTTTTTCAAATGTGATGATATTTTTTCATATTCATAAATGTTTTACCAATTCACAAATTAATGCAACTAAAAATCCAAAAAAAATTACTAATGGCGCACCGCTAGGTGGTGCGCCATTGCTATCCAATTTTTTTTACTAATGGCGCACTGCTAGGTGGTGCGCCATTGCTATCCAAAAAAAAGTTACTAATGGCACACCGTTAGGTGGTGCGCCATTGCTATCCCTCCCCCGACTAAAATCCCCAATCCCCGATGCCCAATCTCACATCTCTCTCAGCCCCCCACTGCGCGCCGTTGCTCCGACCCACTGCGCCGCCGCCCCTACGTGCGCCGCCGCCCCCGCGCCCCCGCCGCCTCCCTCTCCCCATCCTCCCCTTCCCCTGCACCCTCCCCTGCTCCACCTCACCGCCGACGACCCCCCGCCCCCGCCGCAACAAGCTGCTTCCCTTCATCTCCTTCTCGCCCCGCCTCCTTGCCGTCGCCGTCGCCCCGCCACCAGGGCCAGGGTTTCCGGTTCGGCTCCGAGCAAGCCAGGTACTAAAGGATCCACCTTTCCTCTCCTTCTGTTCGCTCCCTGCTGCCGTCTCACCGGATTTCCCTTCCCTTCCCCAGTTCCTTGTCTCCGGCGCTGCCGCAGGCGCCATTCCGACGACCCCCCTTGGGCTCCGCTGCCGGATCCAACTCCTCAATCACCGCAGGACAGCGCAAGTACCCCAGTTCGTCCCCTTCACCTTCTTGCTTATCTAATCTAAGCCGGATCCCAACTAATTTGGCTCTTCTTGTTTGTTATCCAAGAGTTTCTGTTCATGTCTCAATGGTATCCGTGCTGATAATGCTAGGTAGATCGACCGAATGCAGCAATTGTGTGCCACCAATCCAGTTTTCTGGAAAATACTTGCTAGAAAACCATCTGAAACATGTGATGCTTGCTACTGTATAATATAGGAGTATGTATGAAGAACTGCCACTTAATTTACTCTACTTAATTACCCATCTGAAACTGGCTTCAAGTTCAAGAGGATTACTTGTGCATATTTTTCTTGCATTCTGATTTGTCGGTGCATCTTTTTTTCCTGCTACTTTTAATTGATACTGCCATGCAGTGAAGTGCAGAGTCTGTCTGTCGGTCTGCTGCCAACTACGTAGTACAACTAGTGTAGTGTAGTAGTAGTAGACGAAGAGGTGACAGAAACAGACAGTGACATGTTCTAGTTACTGTACCTGCCTCTGCCTGCCTGTAAAGCTAGTCAAGCTAGTTCAGCTTAATTCAGTCAGTCAGTCAGTTGAACTAAAACCAAACGCTCTCCACTAATTGGGGCTTAAGGACACTAGGCCAGACCAGCGCAAATCATGCATGATGATATCTTGAGACATTGTCATCCTCTTTAATTGAATTGAATGATGATGGATGGATGCATTTATATATAATTCTCTCATCATCAACTAACTAATCTAGGTAATTAAGTAGAGTAAATGATTAGTGGTCCTTATATATGGATGGAGCATTATGCTACAAGGCAGCTTTTTTCTTTTTCTTTTTCTACTACTCCTATATTAAGTGGCAGTTCTTCATACATACTCCTATATTATACAGTAGTTGTACAAACTAATAGTAAGTATGAATTGTGTTGTACAAACTATGAATTGTGTACCCACTGCTCATTGGAGTATGAAAGTTGTCAGCAGTTGCTTATGCTAGAGAAGTACTCCTGAAAATTTAGCTGTACTCCAGTGAGTACTCCATGGAGTTACTTACTCCAGTAGCTTAATTAAGTGCAGTTGATTCACCTACTCCAGTAGCTTAATTAAGTTGTAGTAGTGCTTGTAAGTTTGCAAGTTTTGTGTACTGTACTGCTTGCATCAGTACTTTTGTGTAATCTGACTGTAGTGCTTGTATAGTTTCAGTAGTTTTTCTTCAATTAATTTGTTTGGTTGTATTAGTTTAGTGTAGGACAAGAGGAGTAGAGGATAAGAGGAGTAGGACTTGCTCTCTTCTCTTTATCTTCTCTTCTCTTCCTGCATCTGTTTTTAATCGAATGTAGTATGAAATGACTTATAAATTTTCCAAGCTCTGTTATGATGAGCAGAGTTTTTACTTGCTACTTTCAGTTTCTCTCATTCCTTGGGAAAAGTTTTCCAAGTTCTGTTATGATGGCACTATTGGACACATACAGTAGAGCAGAGTTTTTAGTTGTTATACTTTCAGTTACCATCACTACTTGGGAAAGGACGAATTGCATGCATTCAGGTCTGGAGTTGATAATTTTATATATCATATTGTGATCAATCAACTTGCTTTGCCTCCCATACTTTTCTTCCACTTTTGCAAGAACTATAGGTTTTGTGGTAGTATCATGTTTGCTCTGTGATACTCGGTCCGCATTTTATAACACAACTTGGTCAAATAACTATCGAAATTAAGTTCCTTCTTTTTTCCTGCATTGTTGTATGCTCCTATGAAGATCCAAATGTATCATCATAATGTAGGTGCTGTGTTGTGTGATTCTAAATGCTGAGAACTTCAGCTTTTTCAGTTATTGCACTTCTGCAGGTTTGGTGGGAGTGGTTATGTGTCATGCATGTCTTTGCTAGGATCAGACAGTTATAGTGAAAGGCTTCTGTATAAAGAAAAGAAAATGTGATCATGGTGAATGAATTATGTACACTAGTTAGAGCATTAGTGTGGTTTGCTGGTGAGAAGGGAATCAAGGGATGCACATTGTGGGGGTGATGCTTACTAACACTTTGACAAACAAATTCAGAATGTGCTGGACTATATGTTCATTGGTACTACTTGTGATGCTGCTGCTGTACTACTTGGGAATTTTGTCAACTTGTGATGCTGCTGCTGTACCCCGAGAGGCCCTTGAGTTTGCTGGAATGTTGATTAACTTCCGTTCCGGCAAATTCGGGTACTCCATATGTCCTATTTTCAGCAAAGATCATGCTGAAATTTTCCGTGAATTTTAGCATGACTTTGCTAAAAATAGGACATATGGGGTACTTGCGACTAATGCATGGGCCGGGGTATCTTCGTACCTAATTAAGTAGGATCAACTGCCCCTTTATTCTTGCTGCACTAAACCATAGGTGGCAATAGAGCCAAATGATTAGGCCCAACTTAGAATTCTCCTTCCCTTTTCTTGATAGGGTATATTATTAGAAGATACCCACATATATCAGTCAACCTAGGGTGCCTCGGCATCGATAAACCCTAAATGACGAAAACTTAACTTAGCATTTAGGGTGCCTCAGCGTCGACAAACCCTAAATGATAAAACCTTGGCTTTTAGGGTGCCTCGGTGTCGATAAAAACCTAAATGATGAAAGCTTAGGCTTTTAGGGTGCCTCGGCGTCGACAAACCCTAAATGATAAAAGCTTAGCTTTTAGGATGCCTCGGTGTCGAGAAACCCGAAATGATGAGACCATGATCTTGTTCCTTGACAATAACCAACTTTTTGACCAAACTTTTTTCCTATTTAGAGCGAAACATGGCCCACAACGATGAGGCCGGTGGATCGGGCAAGGCATTCTGGGAACTATCCCAGGAGATGGAGGAAAAACCTCACTGCTATGAGGACGCCACGGAAGACACCGATCCTGACTACACAACCCCTAGTGGCGTCGGGGATGACACCACTGATGGTGCCGTCGAGGATGCCACCACTGATGATGGCAGCGCACGCACAGATGGCAGCCAACCGAAGAGGCAACGGAAGGACCGATGCCCGAACGTGCTCGGCATCGTCAAGGAGGAATTTACTGAAGTGTTCTCCGAGGGGCATCCAACGGCGCCCAAAGAAATAGTCAAGGGGTACGCGGGACAGCTCGGGTGCATTCTCCGGAGCACCGTCTCGATCAACACCGAGAACCTAAGGCATCGTGACCGAGGGAATTTGCGCAACCTCCTCTTCACGAAGCTGCACGAACGATACAAGTTCCCTGGTGACTTCGCAAACACACGCCTCTCAGGGAATAAAGTGAACAGTGCCGCCCTCACGAAGATGAGCATGACCCTGGCTACTTGGAGAACCGCGGTGACGAGCATGATTGAAAAAGGTGATAGTTATGAGAAGATCAAGGAGAAAAATCCTTCGATCAGCGAAGATGACTACCGGGAGTTCAAGATCAAGTGCGAGAGTAGTGAGGGAGTCCTGGATTAGGGGGTCCTCAGACAGCCGGACTATATACTTTAGCCGGACTGTTGGACTATAAAGACACAAGATTGAACACTCCGTCCCGTGTCCGGATGGGACTCTCCTTGGCGTGGAAGGCAAGCTTGGCAATACGGATATGTAGATCTGCTCCCTTGTAACCGACTCTGTGTAACCCTAGCCCCCTCCGGTGTCTATATAAACCGGAGGGTTTAGTCCGTAGGACAACAACAATCATACCATAGGCTAGCTTCTAGGGTTTAGCCTCTACGATCTCGTGGTAGATCAACTCTTGTAGTACTCATATCATCAAGATCAATCAAGCAGGAAGTAGGGTATTACCTCCATCGAGAGGGCCCGAACCTGGGTAAACATCGTGTCCCCCACCTCCTGTTACCATCCGCCTTAGATGCACAGTTCGGGACCCCCTACCCGAGATCCGCCGGTTTTGACACTGACATTGGTGCTTTCATTGAGAGTTCCACTGTGCCGTCACCACAAGATTTGATGGCCCCTTCGATCATCGGCAACGATACGATCCAGGGTGAGGTTTTCCACCCCGGACAGATCTTCGTGTTCGGCGGCTTCGCACTGCGGGCCAACTCGCTTGGCCATCTGGAGCAGATCGAGAGCTACGCCCCTGGCCATCAGGTCAGGTTTGGAAACTTGAACTATACTGCCGACATCCGCGGAGACTTGATCTTCGACGGATTCGAGCCCATGTCAGGTGCGCCGCACAGCCATGACAAGCATGACTTAGCTCTGTCGTCGGACATTGTTCAGGAGATCACACCTACAACTACTCCGGCCCTCAATCCGGAGCAGATCGTGCCGTCCGAGGACGGGTGGATAGACCCCACCACAGAGGCTGCGCACGCAGCGGCGATAGAGCCGAACGCTGACTTCACTTCCTATGAGACCCGTGTTGCCGGACACTTGGATTCGTCCCCGGCCACGGGCTCCGAACCGCCTGCGTCCATGCCTATCAAATCTGATTCGGCACTAATCATGGAGTTTTCCTCCGCGGATATCTTTCAGCACTCACCACTGGGCGACGTGCTAAACTCTTTGAGGTCTCTCTCCTTGTCAGGAGACCCTTGGCCGAACTATGTCCGGCTAGAATGGGATGCGGACGACGAAGAAATTCGCCGCCCACCCACCACCCACTTAGTAGCCACTGTCGACAATTTAACCGACATGCTCGATTTCAGCTCCGAAGACATCGACGGTATGGATGATGATGCAGGAGACAAACAGGAACCACCGCCCACAGGGCGCTGGACTGCCACCTCATCATATGATATATACATGGTGGACACCCCCAAAGAAGGCGATGGCGATAAGACAACGGAGGATAATCCCTCCAAGAAGCAATCCAAGCACCAACGTCAGCGGCGCCGCTCTAAGTCCCGCCATAGCAAAAGCAGCGATACCGGCACAAGAGACAATAACGCTCCGGATAGTGTCGAAGACGACGACAATCCCCTCCAGCCAGACCTCGAGCGGGAGGATGAACAAGCTAGCCCCCCCGGAACAGGCAGCAGCCGGAGAATCAGAGGATGACAATTACATGCCTCTCTCTGAAGACGAGGTGAGCCTCGGCGACGAAGAATTTATCATGCCTGAGGATCCCGTCGAGCAGGAGCGCTTCAAGCGCTGGCTTATAGCCACAGCAAACAGCCTGATGAAAAAGCAACAACAGCTTCGAGCTGATCAAGATCTGCTAGCACATAGATGGACTGAAGTCCTGGCGGCCGAGGAATACGAACTCGAGCGCCCAACCAAGAGTTACCCAAAGCGCAGGTTGCTACCCCAACTCGAGGAGGAAGCATTAAAACCTACATCACCAACGTATGATGCGGCTGATCGGCCACCTCGTGGCCGAGACAGAGGGGCATATCAGCCCGAAGTCCAGCCCGCACCCCGCCGCCATTCGAACAAAAATAGCAAGGCCTGGGGCAACACGCGGGACCTGCGAGACATATTGGAAAACAAAGCAGGACATACAAGATCGATCTACGGATCACGGGGTCGCGCCCCAACGCGTGACGATGATCGTCACGCCGGATACACTAAAAGCAAATCCGGCCGGGCCGAATACAGCAGACAAGACTCGTATGAACTGCGTCGTGACATAGCCCGGCACAGAGGCGCCGCACACCCCCTATGCTTCACCGATGAAGTAATGTATCATGAATTCCCAGAAGGATTCAAACCCGTGAACATTGAGTCATACGACGGCACAACAGACCCCGCGGTATGGATCGAGGATTTCCTCCTCCACATCCACATGGCCCGTGGTGACGATCTACATGCCATCAAGTACCTCCCACTAAAACACAAAGGACCAGCTCGGCATTGGCTGAATAGCCTGCCAGCAAACTCCATTGGCAGTTGGGAGAATTTGGAAGATTCATTCCTTGACAACTTCCAGGGCACTTATGTGCGACCACCAGATATTGATGACTTGAGCCACATAACCCAACAGCCAGGGGAATCGGCCAGGAAATTCTGGACTCGGTTCCTAACTAAAAAGAACCAAATTGTCGACTGTCCGAATGCCGAGGCCTTAGCGGCATTTAAACATAACATCCGGGACGAGTGGCTCGCCCGACACCTCGGCCAAGAGAAGCTGAAGTCCATGGCAGCCCTCACGACACTCATGACCCGCTTTTGCGCGGGTGAGGACAGCTGGCTGGCTCGCAGCAACATCACATCAATAAATCTTGGCAATTCAGACGCCAAAGATACTAACGGGAGACCACGTCACAACAGACACAAGCGCCGCAACAACGGCGACAACGCCGAAGACACGGCAGTCAATGCCGAATTCAGTGGCCCTAAATCCGGTCAGCGGAAGAAGCCGTTCAAAAGAAGCAATCCGGGCCCGTCTAGTTTGGACCGCATACTCGATCGCTCGTGTCAAATTCACGGCACCCCCGATAAGCCAGCCAATCACACCAACAGAGAATGCTGGGTGTTCAACCAGGCCGACAAGTTGAATACCGAAAACAAGGAAAAGGGGCTGCATAGCGACGATGAGGAGGGGTCCCGGCCGCGGAACACAGGAGGACAGAAGAAATTTCCTCCCCAAGTGAAAACGGTGAACATGATATACGCAACCCATATTCCCAAGAGGGAACGAAAGCGTGCACTAAGGGACGTCTATGCGATGGAGCCAGTCGCCCCAAAATTCAATCCATGGTCTTCTTGTTCGATCACTTTCGATCGTAGGGACCACCCCACTAGTATCCGTCATGGCGGTTCTGCCGCATTGGTTCTTGATCCCATCATTGACGGATTTCACCTCACCCGAGTCCTTATGGACGGTGGCAGTAGCCTGAACCTGCTTTATCAGGATACAGTGTGCAAAATGGGTATAGACCCTTCGAGGATCAAACCCACTAAAACCACCTTTAAAGGTGTCATCTCAGGTGTAGAGGCCCGTTGCACGGGCTCAATCACACTGGAAGTGGTCTTCGGATCTCCGGACAACTTCCGAAGCGAGGAGTTAATCTTCGATATCATCCCGTTCCGGAGTGGCTATCACGCACTGCTCGGACGAACCGCATTTTCCAGATTCAATGCGGTACCGCATTATGCATACCTCAAGCTCAAAATGCCAGGACCTCGTGGGGTTATAACAGTCAATGGAAACACAGAACGCTCGCTCCGCATGGAGGAGCACACTGCGGCCCTCGCAGCAGAAGCGCAAAGCAGGCTTAATAACCTGCAACAGGATCGCCTGGCACATCCAGAGCTCGCCTAGCAATTCGGCCTCCATCCTAGTCCCAGTCAAGCGACGAAATTTGCGCTGCACGTACATAATTACGCACTAAAAATACCATGGGCATAGGCGGAGGCACGGCTAGGACACGTCCCACAATGCAGCTCAACCGCCCCAGGGGCTGTATACCTTTATCATTTTCTCTCTTTCAGGACCTTACTCTCTGGAAGCCCTTTTCGGCAGTCTGATTGCTGGACGCATTACATGAAGGAAATACCAAGGAAGCAAGAAGCTCTGACGTACAAGGGAAATCGCAGGTGGTCTCTGATAACGATCGATGTACCTGTTTTTACATACCCATACGCAGCTTGCCCTTGGATAGGACATGTCAAATAGTCCTATTTTTTGCTTATTGCACTACATGTATCCGTACGCTTTGACATATTATTTAATAACAATGCATAGCGTTAGTCTATTATTGCATTCCCCTTTCTTTTTTTCCTTGTCTGCTTATTTATGACAAACTACACCCGTACATTCTGGTACGACCAGTGCGCCAGGGGCTTCAGTAGACCCCATAATACGGTGTGAGAAGTCCGAACACTTTCGACAGTGCGGCACCCCGAACTTATAGCATTATATGCATCAACTCCGAATCATGTCTTGGGTCAATAGTTGGGTTTGCCCGGCTCCCATGTTTTGGTACCTTACGTTCCGCAATATCGGCTAAGGTAGCACTGGGAGAACTACTGCGATTGTGTCCCGGTTCTTCCGGACGAGCACCTCAGTAGAGAAAGCCGAAAACTGACTGTCATGATGAGGCGAGAGCGGGTCGCTGTTCGAGAGGTCTCAAGTCCTTAAACACTTTTTCTGCTTTGGGCGAGGAGTCGGCCTTGCCCGACTTAGGCGTATATAGCGCCCCAAATTCGGCCTTCCGAATACTAGGGGCTTCGCCAAAATTTAAAATTGTGGACTTCTATGGCTAAGTAAGAGTGATAAAGCTTTATAGTCCGATTGCCTGGTTCGTTGTGCTGAACACCTCCTTCGAAGGACCCAAAATTGGGATAAAGAGTGCTCAGGTTTATCCCGAACACCTCAGTACTAGTGACATGGGGGCAGAAGCCGACGACTGGCCAACTCTCAGATTTCATAAACGGCCGCACAGAAGGTAATATTTTAAATTAACAAGCGTTGCATAGTGCAAATGAACTCGTTTCATATTATAGGATCACATGAGTACATTCATTCAAATATTACATCCTTAGCACATTCCTCCGCCACAAGGCGAGCACCCTTCAGGACACTGTCATAATACTTTTCGGGGTGGCGATGCTCCTTGCCCTCCGGCGGCCCCTTCTTCACCAGCTTTTCAGCGTCCAGCTTCGCCCAGTGCACCTTCGCTCGGGCAAAAGCCCTGCGCGCACCCTCAATGCAGACGGACCGCTTTATGACTTCAAACCGTGGGCAGGCATTCACAAGCCGCCTCACCAGACCGATTAGCTACCAGGCAGGGGCTCGCCAAGCCACATCCGGACTATAAGACCCTTCATGGCCTGTTCGGCCGCCTTGTGAAGCTCGACCAGTTGCTTCAACTGGTCGCTCAAGGACATTGGGTGTTCGGTCCCAGTATACTGAGACCAGAACAACTTCTCCATCGAGCTCCCCTCCTCGTCCCGGTAGAACTCCGCGGCATCCGAGACACTGCGGGGTAGATCTGCGAACGCTCCTGGAGAGCTCCGAACTCAGGTAAGTAAAAAGAAAGTTTCCTTCACATGCTTGCTTTGCATAATTAATGCCTTACCCGCCGCTATCTTCTTAACCGCCTCAATTTCCTGGAGGGCCTTTTGGGCTTCGGCCTTGGCATGTTGTGCGCTTTCGAGGGCCTTCGCAAGCTTGGACCCTTGCGTCTTAGAGTCAAGCTTCAAGGACTCGTGTTTCTTGACGAGAGCCTGGAGCTCTTGCTGCACCTCGCCTACTCGGGCCTCTTGTTTCTCTCGCTCGATGCGCTCCTTGGCCGCTTTGTCTTCGGCCTCGGATAGTGCCTTCTGCAGGGCCGCCACTTCGGTCGTGGCCCCTAGCAAAATTCATGACGATCCTATTATTCCAAAACCAAATTTTTCTTTATCAATATTCAGACGGGGTGTCACTTACCTTTGTTCTCTTCGAGCTGCCTCGTGGTAAGGCCGAGCTCTTCCTTGGACCACTCAAGGTCCCACTTCAGTGCGGCGACCTCCGCAGTACGAGCGGCGGCGGCCAGCAGTGAAGCCTGCTTATTCACATAGACACATTGTGATTAGACTCCTGCGATTATTATTTGATCCTCTATTCGGCCTTTCTTCGCGAACGCCAAACAGAGCATCAGGGGCTACTGTCTATGCTGTATTATTTTCTTACAATTTGATTATTTACCTCAAAGCCGGTTAGGAGGCTGGCACATGCTTCAGTCAGTCCGCTCTTAGCGGACTGAACCTTCTTGACTACCGCACTCATAATAGTGCGGTGCTCTTCCTCAATGGAAGCGCCGCGAAGCACTTCCAGCAAGTTGTCCGATGCATCTGGATGGACAGAGGCCATCGGCATATAGCGAGGGGTTGCCTGACAGAATACGGAACCACTGGAGGTTCCGGCGCCGTATTCGGCTTGGGGCTAGACTTGCTGCCCCCGGCGTTAGGGCCCAGAGAAGTCTTGCCCCTCGTGCACCTAGCGCCTGGAATGTCGCCTTGGGGCGCCTTCGGAACTGTCGCCCCTTGGTTCATTTCCCTTTGAGACAACACCTCGGCGTCGTCCGTAGGGCGGGGGGAGGAGGCAGTCGGGAGTGAATCGATGTTCATATCTGACGGGCCCAAAGAATCATCCAACGAAGATATGTCGATATGGGCTCGGGACGGACTGCATAATCATGCGCGGCGTGATAAGAGACAGTACAATAAGATGTACCAAGAATTATTATGGTATCCGAATACTCACGACTTTGCCAGGGGCTTGTCCCTGGGTAACCACTCCTCGTCGCTGAAAGCGGCCGTCGTGGAGCAGTCCGGGAGGAGGGTCCTTCCCTTCTTGGACCCTTCGGCCTCCCCTGATGGGGCGGCCTTCCTTTTCCTATCCCCCCCCCCCCGACTGGGGGGGGAGAACTTTCCTCTTCCTCCTCCTCGTTTTCATGGGAGGAGTGCGCCCCGGTATTTTCGGACGATGAGTTCGATATAACCTTGCGCCGGAGACCTTTCCTGGTCCCCGCGGCCTTCTTCTTGGCCTTCTTCTTGGCCTTCTTCTCCGGCACCTCATAAGGCGCCGGAACCAGCATCTCCGTTAGGAGAGCATCCGCTGGATCTTCGGGCAGGGGGGCTGGACAATCGATCTGCTCTACTATCGCCACCCAGTCCTGTTAAATGGCGTGGAGGCTTAGATCCCGCGCGTGGTTATACTGGGGAAAAGAACATCTTATGAGATATAAAAGACTTACCGGATTGGCAGGACGCTTTGCGCTGAGTCCGCGGTCCTCGGTAAGGGGAGGAGGTACCTCGGCGCCCTTGAACAGCACCTTCCAGACGTCCTTGTGCATCATGTCGAAGAGCTCTCGCAGCTTCTGGTGCTCGGCCGGGTCGAACTCCCACAAATTGAATGCCCGTCTTTGACACGGGAGGATCCGGCGGAAGAGCATGACTTGGACCACGTTGACGAGCTTGATTTGCTTGCTCATCATGTTTTTGACGCAGGTCTGGAGTCCGGTCAGCTCTACCGAGGAACCCCAGGATAGGCCCTTCTCTTTCCAGGAGGTGAGCCGCATGGGGATTCCGGATCGAAATTCGGGGGCCGCCACCGAGTTGGTGTCGCGCGGCTCGGTGATGTAGAACCACCCCGATTGCCACCCCTTTACGGTCTCCACATAGGAGCCTTCGAGCCAGGTGATGTAGAACCACCCCGATTGCCACCCCTTTACGGTCTCCACCCCGATTGCCCACCATGGCGCCTCCGCACTCCGCTTGCTGGCTGACCACCACCTTCGGTTTAACGTTGAAGGTCTTCAACCACAGGCCAAAGTGGGGCTTGATGCGGAGGAAGGCCTCACACACGACGATAAACGCTGGATGTTGAGGATGAAATTGGGGGCCAGATCATGAAAGTCCAGCCTGTAGTAGAACATGAGCCCGCGGACAAACGGGTGGAGGGGAAATCCCAGTCCGCGGACGAAGTGGGTAAGAAATACCACCCTCTCATGGGGTTCTGGAGTAGGGACGATCTGTCCCGCATCTGGTAGCCGGTGCGTGATATCCGCGGCCAGGTATCTGGCTCCCTGTAGCTTTGTGATGTCCTCCTCCGTAACGGAGGAGACCATTCACTTGCCTCCTGCTCCAGACATGCTTGGAGTGGTTTGAGGAGAAAATGCGAACTTGGGTGCTGGAGCTCAAGTGCGCAAGAACGGATGAGCAAGGAGGAAGAGGGCGTGGGTGAAAAAGATGAATCCTTGTCTCTTTATAAGGGCGGAAGGAACTATGCGCCTCCCCACCTGCCTGGTAAACTTGCTTATTCCCCAAGCGCCGTAATTAATGGCGCGGTTAGGTTACCCACACCCGTATTGATGAGAATCCCGTGATAAGGGGACACAATCTCTGCTTCGACAAGACGTGCCAAGAAAACCGCCTCGCGATATGTGCAGTGGCTGGTTGAGAAAAACGGTTCGAATAATGACCGGGCCATGGTGTGATGTCATGCTGCAGAATGTGTCAGCAGATTAGATTTGTGGAAATATTATTCTCTCTATGTTGGTATGTGGAATTTGTTTTGCAGAGCCGGACACTATCCTTGTGTTCAAAATCTTCTATGGAATATTCGGAGGAGGAACCCGCCTTGCAATGCCGAAGACAATCTGCGCGCCGGACTCATCGTCATTGAAGCCTGGTTTAGGGGCTACTGAGGGAGTCCTGGATTAGGGGGTCCTCGGACAGCCGTACTATATACTTTAGCCGAACTGTTGGACTATAAAGACACAAGATTGAAGACTCCGTCCCATGTCCGGATGGGACTCTCCTTGGCATGGAAGGCAAGCTTGGCAATATGGATATGTAGATCTCCTCCCTTGTAACCGACTCTGTGTAACCCTAGCCCCCTCTGGTGTCTATATAAATCGGAGGGTTTAGTCCGTAGGACAACAACAATCATACCATAGGCTAGCTTCTAGGGTTTAGCCTCTACGATCTCGTGGTAGATCAACTCTTGTAATACTCATATCATCAAGATCAATCAAGCAGGAAGTAGGGTATTACCTCCATCGAGAGGGCCCGAACCTGGGTAAACATCGTGTCCCCCGCCTCCTATTACCATCCGCCTTAGACGCACAGTTCGGGACCCCCTACCCGAGATCCGCCGATTTTGACACCGACAAGCAGCGCATCTGCGGAATCAAGTCAGTGGGGGAAAGATATTCGGGACTTGAACTTAGGGGTCCACAAACTCGGTCCCGGCGGTTACAGAGTGGCGGAACCTATATGGGACAAGGAGGACGTGGAGCGTGCCGAGCAAGGCCTACTGCCCCTCTTCGAGAAATACCGTGACAAGCAGACCAGGAACTATGTCAGGGCCCGGTACAAGATTGACCCGGTAACCAAGGAGCTTACCACGGATCCGAAGACCAAGGCGCTTGAGCGTGTTCTGGTAAGGAATACACCCCCGCATAATTAGCTCCATATGGTTGCATTCTAATTATTGAAGCCAAATTTCTAAATGGTTCACGTTCCTTCCGCAGGACACTGAAAGCAGTAGCGCGGGGTCGTCTCAGAGCTCCCCTTTCGACACCCCTTTAAATAGGGTGTTGAACGTAATGAAAAACAAGGATAAGCTCAGTAAGCCGTCGTCAGCTGGTCGTGTGGCCGGCAAAGGCTTGTCCATGAAATGGTCAACGTACTATACCACTGGGCGAAAGGAGAGAAAGACCAGGTCGGAAAGCCAGGAGCGCGAGGTTCAACAACTCAAGGCACAAGTGGCGCGGATTCCGGAGATGGTCAAAGAGCAAGTGCGAGACCAACTGGGAGCGACGATCACCGCCATTATACCTACCTTGGTTTCTGGGATGCAGGCGTGGATGGCGGGTGGCCAACAGGGGCCGCCCCCAATTCCCATCTTCATGGGCAGCAACTCGCGCAATGCGCCGGCGGCGCCATTGGTGTCTCCGGCAGAGGCAGCATTGGTGTCTCCCGTGGCGGTGCCATTGGTGTCTCCGGCGGAGGCGGCATTGGTGTCTCCCGCGGCTGCGCCGGCATTGTAGCTTAATGCACCCGGGTGTGGGAAGAATACACCGGCCGGCACCTCGGCAGTAAGCGGCCCCTCCGTCAATTGCACGCCCGCCATTGGCGGTGCCTCAACATTAGCCGAGCGCGACGCCATCATGGTAACTAATTAAGCCTCTCGACCAATGACTTCATCTCCTTGCCTTTGACTGGGCATCCCTGACGCCCTACATGTTTTCGCAGGGCGCCGCCGACTTTCCGTGCACTCTCCTGCACTTCGTGAACGACAAGTTGGTCGATGTCGCCAAGGGCAGAATCGTTCAACTGGGCAGCCGCGTGTTCCACGGTAATCAGATGCCACCCACCGTTTATAGGGTTCAACTGGTTCGGGTGCTGCCGGGCTTCGACGACATATTACCTCCGTATCGACCCCATGGGGCCGACGAAGATGATGTGATGACCCTCAGCGCCTGCATAAGCTGGCCCATGCTTTGGCCGAAGAGCCAGATTTGTTTGGGGGCGGGGGACACCACCCCACAGACAACACCGCCAGTCATGCCGGCGCCAAGCCATGGCAAGACCCCCGCAACGCTACCGGACATGCCGGACATGCATATGGCACAGGATCCGGACGACGACAACGACGACGACGGTACATTTACCAACGTCGATAAGTACTTCAACGAACATGGGTACGGTGACGAATTCTTGGGGCCTCCTTCTCAAGAACCCAACCCTGCAAAAGACGATCTAGCTGGTACCACGAAGAAACCCAATTGCAACACGCGTCGTCTGGCGTTCAGTTCTCAGGAGACGCCTCCAGCTGCCGCCTTCACCGAGCCTCAGATAGCCGAGGTGCGAAATATTATCAGCCCCAACACACTCAAGAAGGCGGTCTCTGAGCAGAACTCGATCCCATTACAACATAAGAAGAAGGGACGGAAAAGAAAGACTAACAAGGGTGCGAGCTAGCCGGCACCGAGTACGCTCCGTGCTCAGGATGGGCCAACTTCACCTAAGGATATGTCGAGGAGGGTGCATGTGGCGGGTAGGCTGATGCTACCGACTAATCTGCTCAATGCTGCAACCGGTGCTATGCGGAGTCTGCATGACATTGTTCTTTCTTTGGAGAAGGGGCGTCTCTCCGAGAATGATGTGGCATACCCGGTTTCCGTGGCCATGGTGCCAGAGGGCAAGGGTTTTGTGGATAGCGCCATCGGGGGTACGATCGTCCTGCGGTTTGGTGACATCTTCGCTATGTTTAACCTTCATCCGCTGCACTACACCTTCGTTCGGCTATTTTAGCTGAGTATGGAGATACGGATCATTAGAGACAAGATCCCGGACATCGTGATAGTCGACCCCTTCTACATGCGTGCCAAGATCTTGGGCAGCGCTGGGGACCGGCAAATCGCGAGTTCATACCTCGAAGGCGTCATTCTGGCAAACCTAGATAAGGATAACTTCCTCGTGCCTTACTTTCCCGAGTAAGTCATCCCCTCACCGCCCCGTAACATATGATTTCTTAGATTTTGATCGTTCTTTTTTTTCTAACATTCCATGTTTTTTGGAGTGACACACATTGCACACTCATCCTCTTAAGCCCAAAATATTCCATGGCCACATATTTCGACTCGGACCGTCAGTCGAAGAAAGACTACACAAATATCAGGAAAGTTCGTGATGATGTTCTCCCCGACTACGCCAGATCTGGAGGCACCTTCAGCAAGCCAGTTCGTAGGTACGGCAAGCACGCGTTCACCCACAATACGACGTTCCCCTGCGTCAAGCAGCCGCCTGGCGGTCAGAAGGATGCCTACTACGCCCTCCATCACATGCGGAAGATCGTACGGGACCATAATCACCTTCTGCTACCAAATAATCTCAAAGATTGGGCCGCACGCTTGTCGGCAATCCAGGACGCGGACATCAGACAAGAATTCTTTCGCATCCAGTCGGAGTTTGCGGAAATCATCCATCAAGATGTCCTTCGTACCTCAGGGCAGTTCTACCTTAGATATCAACCGTCCAACAGTGAGATAGAAACAACGCTACAAATGCAGGCTGACAACGCCCGCGATTTCATGACCATCACGATAGACGGCGGCTTCATCCACGCTCCGGTCCCTGAGTCGAGTCGAAAGTAGTGATGCTATGTAGTTCTGAAATATCGATTAGCTCATGTTGTAATTAAACTTTAATGAACTTGTATGTCTCTTTGGTTTGGACAGTCGCTCAACTTATATGTAATCGATGCTATTTATTAGTAGGACCATTAATCGTGCTATTAATGTCTTGCTTTTCTCTTCCGATCCTTTTGTTGCATACTTATATATTGCTTATCTATTGTCTGTGAATTGCTACTAATGTTTTGTTTGGCTAGGCATAGAGATGCCGTCGTATGTCGTGTACAAGGGTAAGGTTCCCGGAGTATACGACGACTGGGAGGAGTGTCGGAGACAGGTTCACCGTTTCAGCAGTAACAATTACAAAGGGTACACCACTAGGGCGGAGGAAGCTAGATACGCGCGCTATCTAGCGAGAGAGAGGAGGGAGCGGAGGAGGAACCGAATGAAGACCAGTTTCATCGCGATGATGCTAATCGTGATGACCGCAGCTCTCTTCTATGTGATGGTAGTTTAGATGATCGATATCGACTTGTAATGTGAAGACAAACTCGCTACTCGCGGTCTCGAGACTTGTAATGTTCTAACTTTGTTCGGTCTTTTGAATTCGGAGACTAATATGATGAATTGTATTCGGAGACTAATCTTCTATTGTATTCGATAAATCTGCTGTTTATATGTTGTGCTGTCTATATTCTGTGCAGTAATATATTTTGTAACCTGTGCAAATATCAGAAAAGAAAAAAATTCCTAATATTCATACTAGTGGCGCACCACACAGCACTTTAGTGGCACACTGCAATAAACACACTAGTGGCACACTATGTAGTAGTGTGCCATTAGTAACCCAGAGCACAAGGTAAATATGGCCCCCTGGGAGGCATAGTAATGGCGCACCGTTTACCATACTAATGGCGCACTCCCTGGTGCGCCACTACTGTCTGGTATACTAATGGTGCACCAGGGGTGCGCCATTAGTATTAGTTACTAATGGCGTGATGATAGTGGCGCACCTGTAGTGCGCCATTAATGGCCAAAACAGGTGCACCACTAATTAGCCTTTTCCTAGTAGTGGCGCGCCTTGGGCCCGGGGGCTACTGTTGGCGTCCTGGGAACGGGGGTCCCCAGACTTGCCTGCCTGCGGCCCACGGCGTGGCTTCACTAGCGGCCTAGTACGGCTCATCTTCATTAGCAAACACTCAAGACCCACGCGAGGGGCCAAGCCTCACGAGGGGGACGACACAAGACCTCCTCAGGGGCAGCCTCACTAGGCCGGCTCGCGAGGAGCGGAGAGATCAAGGCGAGGGGCACCTCGCAAGGTTTCCGTGACGTGAGCCATGACGTTGGCCAGGCGGGCGCCAGCGGGCGCAGAGTACTGGTTGCCTCTTTGGTGCTAAAGGGGCAGGTGGAGGCGAGGAGTCCCGAGGCCTCAGGCAAAGGTTTCCAAATCGGTGCAACAAGACCAAGACCAGCAGGATGGCAGGACGGAAGTCATCGCGGAGCCCACGACGGTGTCACCACCAGAGCCTTTGCCAGGCGAAGACCACCTTTTGTCAGGATAGCTTGTACTAGCTGTCCCCCTTCAAATTGGCCATTGTGGGATCCCTTCCCGCCTAAACATTTGGTAAGAGGACCAGGGCCTCTATAAATAGGACTAGCCACAACAATAGGAGGGGAGGGATCATTCAGATCATCCCCAGCCACACAAGCTCATCGAGCTCAAGAATGCCTCTCCTCAGGAGGTTGTTCTTCCCTTGTACTTGTTCATCCTCAGCCTACGAGGCAATGCACCACACCACACTGGAGTAGGGTATTACACCACAATGGTGGCCTGAACCAGTATAAACCCTTGTGTCTCTTGTTCTTTGGGTTCGGCGAGCTAGGACTTGAGATCATTGTACGAGTGAGCTTGGGAGAAAGAGAACTTCGTGCGCACCCCAGTGTTCGAACCTCAAGGGTTTTGCCGGAACTCGTAATCCGACAGAATTATTTTGGAATATATAAAAAATATTGGAGAAATGAAATACCAGAGGAGGTCCACCAAGTTCCCACGAGGCACCTAGGCGCACCCACCCCATGGGTGCCCCCTGGTGGGTCGTGGGGCCCCTGGCTAGCCTCTGAGGCCCATCTTCTCCTATATGAATCCATTTTCCCTAGAAAAAATAAGGAGAGGACTTTTGAGATGAAGCGCCGCCGTCTCGAGGCGGAACCTGGGCAGGAGCACTTTTGCTCTTGATAGGTCTCCAACGTATCTATAATTTATGAAGTATTCATGCCATGTTTACAACAATTTTATATGATTTTGGTATGATTTGATTAGAACTAACCCGGACTGACGCTGTTTTTTAGCAGAACTACCGTGGTGTTGTTTTTTGTGCAGAAATAAAAGTTCTCGGAATGCGCTAAAAATTTACTGTGATTTTTTATGGACCAAAAGAGACCTCGAAACTTCAAGGAAGGACCAAAAGCCTCACAAGGAAGCAACAAGCCTAGGGCCGTGCCGGGCAGGCTTGTCGCTCCCTCGTGGGCCCTCCTGACGTGAAATCAACGCCAAATATTCCTATAAATTCCAGAAACCCCGAAACTTGACCTAGAACTTCTGCTCCGCCGCCCGAAGCCTCTGTACTGAAGCGATCTCATTTGGAGGCCCTCTCCAGCACCCTACCAGAGAGGGCCATCATCATTGGATGCCATGGAGGAGGAAGCCAAGGGGGAGACTCTCTCCCCCTCTCTCTCGATGGCGCCGGAGTACTGCCATGGGAACCATCGCCATGGTGGTCCTCTTCATCGACATCACCGTCTTCATCAGCTCCCTCATCTCTTATCAATGGTCCACTCTCCCGCATCCCACAGTAATCCGCTACTTGAACATGGTGCTTTATGCCACATATTATTATCCAATGATGTGTTGCCATCCTATGTTGTTTGAGTAGATTTCTTTTGTCCTTTGGGTTGATTGATGTTTTTGATTGGTTTGAGTTGTATGTTTTATTTTGGTGTTGTCCAATGGTGTCTCGTGTGCCGTGCACATGTGGGGGATTCTCGCTATCGGGTGTTCTTGGAAATATGCCCAAGAGGCAACAATAAATTGGTTATTATCATATTTCCCTGTGCATGATAATCTTTTATTATCCACGCTAGAATTGTATTGATCGGAAAATGAGATACATGTGTGGATACATAGACAACAACATGTCCCTAGTGAGGCTCAACTAGACTAGCTTGTTGATCAAAGATGGATATGGTTTCCTAGTCATAGACATGAGTTGTCATTTGATAACGGGATCACATCATTAGGAGAATGATGTGATGGACAAGACCCAAACTATAAACGTAGCATATGATCGTATCAAGTTTACTGCTATCGTTTTCTACATGTCAAGTATATGTTCCTATGACCATGAGATCATGCAACTCATTGACACCGATGAATACCTTGTGTGTACCAAACGTCGCAACATAACTGGGTGACTATAAAGGTGCTCTACAGGTATCTCCAAGGGTGTCTATTGAGTTGGCATGGATCAAGACTGGGGTTTGTCACTCTGTATGATGGAGAGGTATCTCATGGCCCACTCGGTAATACAACATCACAGTAAGCTTGCAAGCAATGTGACTAATGAGTTAGCCACAGGATCTTGTATTACGGAACGAGTAAAGAGACTTGCCGGTTACGAGATTGAAATAGGTGTGGAGATACCGATGGTCGAATCTCAGGCAAGTAACATACCGATAGACAAAGGGAACTGCATACGGGATTAGCTGAATCCTTGACATTGAGGTTCGACCGATAAGATCTTTGAAGAATATGTAGGAACCAATATGGGCATCTAGGTCCCGCTATTGGTTATTGACCGTAGAGGTATCTCGGTCATGTCTGCATAGTTCTCGAACCCAGGGTCTACACACTTAACGTTTGGTGACGATATAAGTATAGTTGAGTCATTATGGTGGTTACCGAAGGTTGTTCGGAGTCCCAGATGAGATCCTGGACATGATGAGGAACTTCGGAATGGTTCAGAGGTGAAGATTGATATATTGGACATGAGGGTATTGGAGTCAGGAAGTGTTCTGGGGGTACCGGGTGAAGACCAGCGTCACCGAAAGGTGTTTCGGGGGGCCTCGGCAAGTGTTTCGGGGCCCCATGGGCCAAGTGGAGGGGGCAAACCAGCCCACTAAGGGGCTGTGCGACCCCCTCACCCTTTCCCACGTGACCAGGAGAGGTGGGGCACCCCCCTCTAGGGTTCCCTCCACCCGGTTTTGGGGGCAAGTCACCCTAGGGGAGATCCCATCTGCCCTAGTCGCCGCCCCTAGGGGAAACCCTTGGTGTGCCACCCACTCCTCCCTTCCCCTATATATAGAGGTAGAGAGAGGGAAGCCACAACCCCTTGAGCACACCTGCATGCCACAGTGCTGCCTCTCCTCTCCCTCGCATCCCTCTTCCTCTCCGTAGTGCTTAGTGAAGCTCTGTTGAGATTCTGCCACCACCACCGCCACCACGCCGTCGTGCTACCGGAGGACTCGAGCTACTACTTCACCATCGCTCGCAGGATCGAGGAAGTGAAGGCGTCATCAAGCTGTACGTGTGTTGAACGCAGAGGTGCCGTTCGTTCGGCACTAGATCGGAGTTTCCGGGACGGATCGTGATTTGACCGCGAAGATGTTCGACTACATCAACCGTGTTTCTTAATGCTCCCGCTTAGCGATCTACAAGGGTATGTAGATCCAATCTCTCCTCTCGTAGATGGTCATCTCCTAGATTGGATCTTGGGTGTTCATAGGAAATTTATTGTTTGCCATGCAACGTTCCCCAACAATGGCATCATGAGCTAGGTCTATGCATAGATGGCATCACGAGTAGAGCACAAAGGAGTTTGTGGGCGTTGATATTCAGATTTTTTCCTTCCTTAGACTTTTCTTGATTCGGTGGTATTGTGGGATGAAGCGGCCCGGACCAACTTTACATGTCCACGTACATGAGACATGTTCAACCGACAGAAATGTGACTTTGTTGCATAAAGATGGCTGGCGGGTGTCTGTCTCTCCCACCTTAGTTGAATTGGATTAGACAAAGGCGGTCCTTGTAGAAGGTTAATTAGCAACTTGCATATCACGCACTACAAAAAAAAGACACATCCGTGACATTTTGGGACGAACGAATTTTTTCCTGTCATACTTATGACACTTCTATGTGTGACAAAACCCGGTATCATCATAGATGTGGTGGGGTCCTACTTCTATGACAAAAAATCATGACAAAAAATGGGCTTTTCGTCCTGGGCGGGCTAGAGATGCAGCTGCATGACATTCTTTGGGCCGTCCATGATGGAAAAAACCATGGTAGAAGCGAGGGCGAGGAAAATATCGGGGTGTTCCCGGTTATGGTGGGTGGTCGGGGCCGAGCGATGCGCGTTTCTCTCGTACACGCACGCGCGTGAGTGCGAGGCGTTGGGCTCTAACTTAACCCGAGCGAGGCGTTGGGCTCTAACTGAACCCGAGCGAGGCGTTGGGCTCTAACTGAACCCGAGCGATTGCACTGCAGGCTACGCGTTACTGAACCCGAGCAATCGATCGATGGCTGTTAACTGAACCCGATCGAGCGATTCCTTCGCTACTGCTACTAACTGAAGCCCGTCGAGAGGGCTGGTTGAACAGTAGCCGGTGGAGTAGCGCGCGGTGGAGGCTGGATGAACAGGAGCCCGTGGATGAACAGTCGCAGGTGTCGGTTGGAAGAGGTCTACGGTGGACGAACATTAGCCCGTGGAGGCTGGAGGGGGTCGTCGGTGGAGATGAACAGTATCCCGTGGAGTCCCGTTTTGCGGTACGCCACACCCCTCCCGGTGAACAGGACCCCCGTTTTGACCGTAGCGCTCCAACACAAGTCCGTTTCCTCCGTTTTGCGGTACGCCACACACCTCCCGATCAACAGGACCCCCGTTTCGACCATAGGAGGTCCGTTTCCTCCGTTTTGCGGTACGCCAGACCCCTCCCGATGAACAGGATCCCGTTTCGACCGTGGCCGGTCGAACACAAGGCCGTTTCCTCCGTTCTGCGGTACGCCAGGCCTCGTTTCCATCGGCTGTTCTGTCCAAGCCCTCCCGATGAACACGACGACGCATTCTGTTCCGACCCAGCCGGTTGGCTCCCATGAACACAACGACGACATTGTTTCTCCGTTCTGACCCAGCCATGTACACGAGCCCTGGCCGTACGTATGTGCGAGTAGGCGTTTGAGACCCTGCTCGTATGTACGTATGTGGCCGTATTTTCTTTCTTGCACACTGGCCACTGTACGTACGTGTAAATGCTACGTCCGCACCAGTATGTACGTACACGTTCGCGACCAGAATGACAACGCTACGTACGCTTCGACCAGGTGGGTCCTGACTGTCAGGCACTTCCTTGCATGCGAAGATGTAGCTGGTGGGTCCCAGCAGTCAGGGGGGGAATTGTTTTTTTGCCTGGACGCACTTCCTTGCGTGTGAAGATGTAGCTGGTGGGTCCCAGTAGTTAGGGGGAAATGTTTTTTTTGTGAAATACGGTGGCTCGTCCGATGGGTCCCCGCTGTTAGGTGGAGGAATAATTATTTTGCATGTAATAAGGAGGCACTTCCTTGCTGCGGCCGTGGACCCAGCTGTCAGCCTCTCCACGTACAGTCCACGTCCGATGGAAGCCGTTCCTTGACCATGTTGACCACACCGCGCCGAGCAGCACCAGGGCGGTGGACGACGGCGAGGCCTAGGAAGGGGACGACGCGGAGCCGGGGAAGACGCGACAGTGGATGCCCACGCGTAGAGGAGTATGAGGGTTCACTGGTTCGCTGCGGTGTGAGACTGCCGTCGCCGCAGAATAACAGGGGGTGTGGGTGAGTAGAGGGATGGCCTGGCCAGCGGTGGCAGTAGTAGGGGGCGGTGAGGCCTCCGCCACATTGCAGCCGGCCACAGGAGGCAGGAGCACGAGGCACGACCGGCGCTGGTTTGGGCGGCTGGAGCAAGAAGACCAGAGGTTGAAGAAGCACTACGGCCGTTGGATGGACATCGTACGGTCAGTGGAGCTAGAATCGTGCATATTGACTAAGTTGACAAAGCCCTCCGTCCCCGTCAACTTAGTAGGCCCACAAGTCAGCCTGCCACTATATTGGGTTCCAGCTAGCAGGGGGAGTATTCATTTTCTTGTGCGTAATAAGGAGGCACTTCCTTGTGTGCGAAGATATAGCTGGTGGGTCCAAGCTGTCAGCGGCGGTAACGTTTTTTTCGCAAAATACAGAGGCCCTTTCAGTGGGTCCTAGATGTCAGGTGGAGGAATCATTATTTTGCGCGTAATAAGGAGGCATTTCCTTGCGTGCAGCCATGGACCCAGCCGTCAGCCTCTCCATGTACAGTCCACTTTAGATGCATGTCGGTCGTTGACCACGTTGACCAGGCCGCGCCGAGAGCACCAGGGCGGTGGACGACGGCGAGGCCTAGGAAGGGAATGACACGGAGGCAGGGAAGACTCGGCAGTTGTTTCCCACGCGGAGGGGAGTACGACTGTATGAGGGTTTATTGGTTCGTCTGCCGTCGCCGGAGAATAACAGCAGGTGTGGGTGAGTAGAGGGATGGCTAGGCCAGCGATGGGAGTACGGTGGGGTGGTAAGGCCTGCGCAGCAACACAACCGGCCGTGGGGAGGAGGGAGCAGGCAGTCCCGTCGGCGCTTGTTTGAGCGGTTGGAGCAGGAAGAGCAGAGATTGAAGAAGCACGACAGCCATTGGATAGAAATCCAATAGTCACTGCTTGTGCGTCAACCTTTTTTTAGGAAAGCCTCAAATCTGTGGAAAACAGCATACAACCCATCTGCCATTATTTCTAATAATTTACAGCCCATTTTCTAATTCTTAAGGTTTTTTTGGAGCTCGTATTCTTTTTGTTAGCATTACAGCCCATATTGTGGCCACGGTTAAAAAATTATAGGAAATTTTGCATATTTCGGTGCGGTCCGAACTATTTTTAATCCCGAAATTTCGAGTCACATTCAAACTGATTTTAAAAATAAATGTATATCAATATAAAATCCAACAAATTGTCCACGCATAAAAATCAATGCAATTTAAAATCTCTAAATGAAAGAATAAATTTGAAACTAATTGCCGGTTTGATGTGTTTTAAAAATGTACAACCCATTTCTCATTACTGATAGGCCATTTTCTCGGCCAGCCGAATAAAGCTCTCCTCGTCTTGAAAGATTTGCAGCCCAACAGGCCTAGCAAAGCGACTTACTTGGCAAATCACAAAAAAACTGGGCTGTGGCCATGGACCCAGCTGCGGCCGTGGACCCAGCTGTCAGCCTCTCCACGTAAAGTACTCTTCCGATGGAAGTCGGTCGTTGACCACATTGACCACGCCGCTCCAAGAGCACGAAGGCGGTGGACGACGGCGAGGCCTAGGAAGGGGACGGCGCGGAGCCAGGGAAGACGCGGCAGTGGATGCCCACGAGGAGAGGAGTACGAGGGTTCACTGGTTCGGCTGCGGTGTGAGTCTGCCGTCGCCGCAGAATAACAGGGGGTGTGGGTGAGTAGAGGGATGCCCTGGCCAGCGGTGGGAGTAGTAGGGGCGGTGAGGCCTCCGCGGCATCACAGCCGGCCACGGGAGGCAGGAGCACGCGGCACGACCGGCGCTGCTTTGGGCGGCTGGAGCAAGAAGACCAGAGGTTCACGAAGCACTATGGCCATTTGATGGACATCGTACGATCACTGGAGCTAGAATCGTTCATATTGACTAAGTTGACAAAGCCCTCCATCCCCGTCAACTTAGTAGGCCCACAAGTCAGCCACCCACTATGGTGGGTCCCAGCTAGTAGGGGGTATTCATTTTTTGTGCGTAATAAGGAGGCACTTCCTTGCGTGCGAAGATATAGCTGGTGGGTCCGACCTGTCAGCGGGGGAACGTTTTTTTCGCGAAATACAGAAGCCCTTCCCACGTACAGGCCACGTACAGTGCGTAATAAGGAGGAACTTTCCTTGCCGGCGACCATGGACCTCGTGGGTCCCAGCCGTCAGGCTCTCCACGTACAGTCCTCTTGCAATGACTCTCGTATGTTGACCACGCCACGCCGAGCGCACCGAGGCGGTGGACGACGGCGAGGCCCCAGACTGGAACGACCCAGAGATGGGGAAGACGCGGCAGTGGAGTCGCAGACGTAGAGGAGTGGGAAACTTGACTGGTTCGGGTGCGGGGTGGGCCTACACTCGGCAGAGAATAACAGGAGGTGCGGAGTGGAGGGATGGCCTGGCCGTCGGCGGGGTAGCGTTTCGCTGAGGAGCGCAAAACAACGCCGCTGGACGCCGGAGGCTGGAGCAGGCGGTCCCGGCAGCGCTGGGGGAAGAAGACGAGAGATGGAAGAAGAATGCCGGCCGTTGGATGTCAATCCAACGCCTTCTTAGGCTTCGACCTACTGGCCCACATGTCAGCTAGTCCATTTGTATTTTTAGTCCATTTGGTGGGCTGGGTGAAACAATGATGTAGCATCTATGCAGCCCATTTATATATATGGTAGAATTTAAAGCCCATTTTCATTTTTCTCGAAATCCGCGGACTTGCTGGGCTGGGTGAAAATATCATGTTGGGCTAGACGGAAAAATGTTATAAAAACATAAACACATGATTGCACTCCTATTACTGCATTGGTCAGTAAAATCTTTGCAAGCTTATGTACGCAATCACTAGGAGTTAACTTGCCAAGTTATATATAAACAATTATTATTATTATTTTGTAAGAACTTTCAACTTACGAAATAAAATATCATTTAAATTTGATGAGTTAATAGTACGTGGGGTATTATTATTTTTTAGGCTAGACGTGGGACAGTTGAGTTGGTTCTAGGGAAAAGTACTGGGAGAAAACTCAGTTTACATTGAAAAAGAAAGTGGGAGAAAATTCAGATATAGGATTAATGAAAACGAAAAATAAAGGAAGTGGGAAGGTCTATAAAATGGTTGGATGAACGACAGGTTTAACGGAAACTTATGTTGTTTCTAATATATATATATGTGTGTGTGTGTGTGTGTAATAAAATAAGATATAAATATAGGTTCAATTTTGCATTCTTATAGAAAACAGGTTCAGTTTTGCATTCTTATAGAAAAATAGAACTGAGTTGTGCGTCGTCATGAAAAAACAAACATAATGTGGACTGCTGATGTTGTAGACAAGCTAGGTTGGGAGGCCCAAAGGCCGCTTGATACCTGCTGGATCCAAAAAATGTTGAAACATGTCGTGGGTTGCGCATGTTAAACAACAAAACCTAGGACATGCACCTGGTGGGCTCGGGACTGTCAGCCTCTCGACGAATAGTTGTCTCCGGATTCCTCTTGTTTTGCTGACCATGTTGGGAACGACAAATAGCGGCGCCGCGGCTAGAGCACCAAGGCGGAGGACGACGTCGAGACCTCGGACCGAACGAACCAGAGCGGGGGAAGACGCAGGCGGAGGGGACTACGAGGGTTGACTTGTTCGGGTGCAGGGTGGGCCGATGGAGCTGCCGCCGCCGGACAATGTGTGGTAGTAGAGGGATGGCCTGGCTAACGCCATAGGCTATGATGGCCAGCCGCTGTATAGGAAGAGGACGAAAGATTGAACAAAATAAAGAAATACAAATGGATAGGTGGTTGGTCCCATATGTCTGTGTACGAGACCTGCTGGGTCCACCTGAGGAGGGGAATATGTTGGGAGGAAGGAGATTCAAAGCACGGCAGCCGAGTGAACTAGTTTTTTTTAACGGACAAGTGAACTAGTTACATACATAAGCAAATAGCCACTAAAAAGCAAATAGGTTAATGGGTTCTTAAAAGAAATATTTCGGACAAAACAGATAATTACGACACATAGGCTAATGCATGAAACACTCAGATGATAAAGGTGCTTATAAATAGATAAAGTACAACATCTAGACCTTCCTGGCACGCTTGATCATGACGCTGCGGCTGTCCGTGTACTCGTCGGTTACGAGAAGCAGACACGCCATCATGTCCAAGATCTGCCTGTACATGTTGTAGCATGCGTATGCGTCCTTGGCCGCGTAGGTTATGTAGGCTAGATTCAGAGGTACCTCCCACGTGTTCAGGTCCTTGGTATCGTTGTCTTCTTTCATGTTGGCGTATCAGGGGTCGATGATGGTCTCGGCGAGGTCAACCATGAAGTCCTTCTCCTGCCCGTTGCTGATGATCTTGTATTGCTTCTGGATGTCGACAAGCTTGTTGCACCAGATGGCCGAATCGCCGCATTCTTCCTTCTCTCCACCGTAGAGAAGGTGCAGTCGGCGCTGCCGATGAAACGGGCGAATGCTCCAGAATCTCTGATGGCCCTACAGAAGTGGTAGATGAGAACCTCATCCCGCACACATACTTGGGCGACTGCGATCCGCTGGTCCTTGTCAGGAGACGAATGGATGGGCACAAGGTCTAGTCCTGCAACCTTGTGCTTTCTCGTCCTATAGGTACTGCTTGAACTCAGCGAGGTAGATCTTCACCGAGTCCGGATCGTTGGTGTACATCACATTCAACTTGGTGCAGCCATAGGACTGAAGGGCGAACTCAAAGGGGAACTCCTTGCTGAAGTCCATATCCAGCAGGCTCACCCCTCGGATCGCCATTGGAGTCTCTTCAAGTGAACGAGTGTGTAGTCGGCGGCAGCAGTTAGTTTTCCAGCTCTTGGGGAACTGGATTCAACAGTAAACTGAGTGTGTACAGGCGACAACAGTTACTACCCCTCCCTCGTCCGCTGCACGCCCGGTAGAAGATGCACCCTCGGCGCATTCAAACGCCTCCATTAAGAAACCTACTCCGGCCACACATCAGTTCACAAGCGGGTCTGTATTGGTACTGTAATAACATGAGTTAGTGGTCACTTTACTTAAATTTAATTAGCTTTAATAGATATTTATACTTAAAACAAGCAATGCATTGGCTCGTTCTATCAGTGCCACAGGATCAACATGCACAACAATTAGAATTATTATTCTCAGGACGCACACGATCAGCACATTTGTCGCACTTTCACAAAGATAATACTACCAAGTTTGAACTGTTTGTTATGGTTGTTGTCCTCTGCATCATCATGCCGTGTTTCCCAGCTTGCAAGATTCAGAACCAACAAATAAGATCCAAATAATAAGTACAACAAAGATGCCTACACATCTCATTGATTCCCAGCTTGCAAGATTCAGAACCAACAAATAAGATCCAAATAATAAGTACAACAAAGATGCCTACACATCTCATTGATTCCCAGCTTGCAAGATTCAGAACCAACAAATAAGATTCAAATAATAAGTACAACAAAGATGCCTACACATCTCATTGATTCCCAGCTTGCAAGATTCAGAACCAACAAATAAGATCCAAATAATAAGTACAACAAAGATGCCTACACATCTCATTGATTCCCAGCTTGCAAGATTCAGAACCAACAAATAAGATTCAAATAATAAGTACAACAAAGATGCCTACACATCTCATTGATTCCCAGCTTGCAAGATTCAGAACCAACCCAGTAGAGCCTTTTGATAAAGTGAATATCGGGATTAGATCCATCTTGGCTAGCCATGTCATACAATCGAAGAACTTGGCGAATGCTCTTGACCGTCACAACATCTGTAGTTGAGTATTCCTGTTTGCACAACACAAACAAGAAGAGCATGATTTCACTTTAATAGTAGCCTCCTTGAACTCAACCTGCAGCTCCACTCGGATGAGGCTTGCCTGGAGTTCCATGATTCACTCATGCGCCTTTTTCTGCAGTTCACCTGAAATGAAGCAAAGATTGCATCATTCAGCTAGCAAGAAGTACTTGCTCTCGTGAGCTGGCAGGTTCTTCTTTAGTAGTTGCACTAAAATTGAGGAACATTAAGGTTGGCTGTCCGGCTCATGTAAGGTGCAACTATAATTTTCTTATCCTTTTGTGCAGTTTCACTAAAATAAAGTTCCATTGTGGTGACACTGACGGCTCATCTTGCAAAGGCTAATAAAATGTTGCACGAGATTACCAGCAGAACTTGACGGAGATTTTGGAAAATCCAATCACCATTTTGTGCAGTTCCACCAAAATTGAGAGATGTTGCCCACGTGACATTTTAGTTGAACTGCACAAGACACTCATCCCAAAAAAAGTGTTTTGTGCAGTTCACCAAAAGGTCACAATAGCAACAAGGTGAAATGGATATCCCTATCTGCACAAAAAGATAGAAAGTAAACAGTTGCTGGTCAATAAGAATATACGAAACATATACGAAATGAAAAGAAGCATCTTAATTATGTTCATGGCAATCACGCAAGGACAGTAGAAATTTTAAAACGTCAGCAATGCTTCATGTTACCAGAAGCATTACGATCAACAATGAGATTCCTCAAATATGGGATTACTTTAATGGTGGCATTGCTTGTTTACCAGATACACTAAATCAACAGCAGCTAAAGAGTTGGTTTAAGGGCATGGGACCGTGGGGACACCAGGACACTCAGCAGCGTAAAGGAGCAACTTACTTATCATACTGGGGAAAACAGCAGGAGTGCCATTTGTAACATAGTTTAATTGCATCTTATCACTGGAGGCATTAGATTAACAATAACACTGGTTAGACATGTCCCTAAGGTAACAGTGTGATCGCTTCATTTTACATGCGCCCTTACATTAACAACAACAAAAGGTTGGTATAAGGACATGCGACGGTGAACGCATCAGCACAATGTACCTACAAGGAGGCATAAAGTGGTGATGCCGAGTTTGTTCATGCTATGTGAGGGCAGCAAATCTAATCCTGGAGACCTTTTACTATGTGAGGGCAGCAAACCTAATCCTGGAGACCTTGTACTATGTGAGGGCAGCAAATCTAATCCTGGAGACCTTTTACTATGTGAGGGTAGCAAATCTAATCCTGGAGACCTTTTACTATGTGAGGGTAGCAAATCTAATCCTGAGACCTTTTACTATGTGAGGGCAGCAATTCTAATCCTGGAGACCTTTTACTATGTGAGGGCAAAAAATCTAATCCTGGACATACTCTGTCGCCTTGTCCACCAGCCGCCACTTTCTATCCTTTTTCCAACCAATAATAGATCTGTTCCTTATCCAGTTTGTACCGCGTTTTCCCATTATTTCCCTTTTCAACCAAGAGACCGGTTGGGTATCCAGTCTCTACTACTTTCACCATATTATTTCCTCTTTGAATCAAGTCCTAGATTCATGCTACAACTTCCCCCCTTTCTTCGTTGTTTGAACAAAGCCCTAGATTCGAATGCATGAAGTAGCTTTACCTCTAATAATACTAAAGTTTAAGGTGGCTTTGGAAGAGCTGATGGGAATAGAAAAGGATGCACATGCAGACACGTGGGGAGCTGGGGCAGTAGAGCAAGGCCGCTTTTGAAGAACTTATACCTGAGGGTCGTCGGGATGTCGGTGGCGGCAGGTCGGATTTGCGGACAATACGATAGGGAGGAAGAAGGGTCGGTGGACCTCCCGAGCCGGCGCTGTGTCGGAGAGAACGACACAGGCAGAGGATCGGGCCCCTCCGGCAGCTGTGGGTTTCCTCCCTCGCCGGCGATGACCGCGTGAACGATGCACCTAGTCCTCTACACACACCAGTCGATGGGATCCGGCCGGATCTGTGACCAGCGATGAGCAGAGAGAAAATGTCGCTACCGCTGTCTTGTTTATATTTGGAGAGGATGAGAGAATGAAGAGAGCAACCCTAGTAAAGCAAGCGCTCAGGCCCCTGCGTACATATATAGTGGAGTGATTATTTTTTTCTCCAGAACAAGCGTTTCAATTTGTGTACGTGGCATTGAAGAAAAGAAACTCTCTATTTAAGGTGACTACCTGTACGACTCCTACTTACTGCTACTAGTAGTAGTATTGTTCACTTGTGCTCCCCGGCCCTCCATTCATTGAACAACCCCACGGGTGAATAAACATACAGTACTAGTATTTATATAGAACGAACAAGCTCGAACTATTTTCGCGTAGTTGAAAGTTGAGGACGGGGCTTTTCCCGGGCGGTACGCGCGGCAGTTTTCACGTAGGTGGTTTGACAGAGAGGCGAGGAGGGTGAGGGACTAGAGGATTCAACTTACTTACTACTGGAAAGGTCGGGCTGTGTGATTTGACGGCGCGTTACTGTTTGGATCCATGTCTTAGAGTTAGTTTGGGTTAGTTTGAACTCAACTAACCCAAAAATATCCAAACAGGAGGGTTAGTTTGGGTTACTGTTTGGATCCATGTGTTAGAGTTAGTTTGGGTTAGTTTGAACTCAACTAACCCAAAAAAATCTAATCCAGCCAAGAGGTGCTTATTTGGGTTAGTTCTTCTCAGGACACTAGAAAACACATTTTTCTCTCGCTCTCCTCATAGCAGATCCCTCCCCACTTCCTCGAAGCTTATCGTCCTCTCCCTCCCTCCCTCTCGCACCGCCCATGAAGGCACCTCGCGCTGCTGCAATGCCGGCGCCAGTGAGAGGTCGCGTCGGGCGTGAATGCGGATGCTGCTTCAGTGACTTGACCGCAGGTGCGTTGTCTCACTGACATGTGGGCCCAACGGGCATCAGGCCCGCATGTCAGTGACACACCAACTGCACCTACAGTTAAGGCCGGTGAATGCAGCATTGACGTTCTGGAGAGACGGTGATCGTTTCAGGCGGGAAGCGCGCAGTAGCGATGGAAGGGGTTTCGGTAGGCCAGGGCGGTCAGACGCTGGCGTGGTGGTATAATGTGAACTCATGGATGACGAGCCTTTGAAGTGTATGCGACACGTATTGACAACCAGGCGTCCATGCAACCGCTCTTGTCGCCAGCTAGCATTCGACGACCACCATTAGACACCACACAACCATACATAACTTACGAATAATGGACGAATCGATCAGACACACAGTCGTGTGCAGTGGCACTATGATCGGTTTCTCACGATAGTACATACTCCGCACCATAGTACCCTCTCTAGCTAGGTTGTTTTATAGACTGTCGTTGTGATGGACGATATACATGAGCAAGGCGCCGAGTCACGAGTATGACCGTTGGTGTTGAGCCAGGTGAATACATGCTCGGTGTTCGCGGAGGCCTCCAGCAAACGTCTAAACGGTAATGTCACATACGCATAATTTTGGTTTTTATTTCTTTCTCCACTGACAGGTAGGCCCGCATAGATAGATAGATAAAGAACACGAGCTGATGAGGCGCATGCGGACTGTTTGACTGGTCAACCAGACAAATACAGAGCTATACGCTGAGCCAGTGACCGTATAATCACCATATCTCATATACAATGATCAAAGTGAGCTATCAAGACAAGTTCAATGACCGCCAATGCATTTTACTTGGTAATAAATGACCAGGATTGAAGGGGAATCCAAATTTCCTTCGTCTTCTATCCTTGAGCTCTTGACAAACCAATGCACTTTACGGTTGTCCGGACACTCCACCCCAGAGCTGTCACCAAGCGTCGTTCATGCCACCGCGGCGCACACTAACCGGTAAGGAAGCGATGGCATCCCGCCGTGCTCCAACGACCGCACACATAATGGTAGGCAAGCGCTAGCATACTGCCGTGCCGAGTTCAGCGCCGCTCGCGACCTCACACCTATGTGGGCGGAATTTGAAGCTGCCAAGGCCGAATGGGCGGTAGAGCAAGAGGCGGCCAAAGCCGCACAGAGGGAGCGGAAAAGTCAGAAATCACTCAAGAAAAGAGAGGCCCGCCACCGCAAGAAAGAAGAGGACGCACGCGCTGCTGCGGAGAGGTCGGCGGAGATCCAAGCACGGTGGGGTGTCGTCGACAAAGCCGGGAAGGAGAACGACGGCGTCTGGCCAGCATGTGAGAAGTAGTAGTACTAGTAGTTAGTGTGTGTGTCTGTGTCGCCCATATGTTTGTTTAATTAATTACGAGCATGTAACAGTACTACTAGTTACTACTGTAGTTTTTAGAGCAAATTACCAGTACATTAGCCTAGACTCAATGGAAAAATTCCTATCCTATGCATCAAATGGCATCTCTTTCTCTATAGGAATTGAGATGCATGTCATCTCACTTCCTATGATTTTCATATTCCTATAAAATTCCTATCCTATGAACCAAAGGAGGCCTCTGCTGGAGTAACTACTGTAGCTAGCAGTACTGCTGGTACAGTAGTTTTCTTCAAGAAGCGGAATTCAACGAAGTCATGATGGTTCCTTCGTCCGAGCAACTTCAAAGTGGGTATGGTTGGGCCTGTGATTTGATGGCTCATTAGTAATTACTGCGGTGCGACGACCGGGGTGACTCTCCCTTGGAGTTCTGCGGGCATGGCAAGTGGACCAGGATGGTCGATGTCCCACATGCCGGCTAGCGGAAGTATTCTTTCCGATATCGAGGTGCAAGGAAACCGCGTGGTATAGTATCACTGGTGATTTATATTTATTTTTTATTTCTAATGAATGCTAGCGTTTCAACTCTTATGATGAAGGAGTGCCAAAAACACAGCACATGTTGGATCACATGTCTGCGAAAGGAGTGGGACATGAACAGCGTGGTAGAGCGTCTCCACTTCTGTGTCGGAGACCACACTTAGTAGTACTACTGTACTAGTGGTATGAACGATACAAAGCGACCCGGAGAGAAAGACACATCTAGTTGGGAGGTCTCGGGGCATACACGTAAAAAAATATAAAACCTAATATGTGCCTCCAATTAATATAGTAGTAGTAGAGTACTTAGTCACGTACTCCATATCATCACCGGGCATTGCACGTACAACATTTAGTGGTAGTAAGAGACAAATGTCTATATGCCACGCATGTTCATACTATTTGTGCCTTTCTACTTCACTTACCGCGCTACATTACACAGGTTCGCACGTCCACTCCTGGGTACATGTCCGTCTCGTAGTTCCAGTCCCACGTGTTCTTCATGTTGGGGAACGTGGTAATTTCAAAAAAATTCCTACGCACACGCAAGATCATGGTGATGCATAGCAATGAGAGGGGCGAGTGTTGTCTACGTACCCTTGTAGACCGTAAGCGGAAGCGTTATATCAACGCTGTTGATGTAGTCGTACGTCTCCACGATCCGACCGATCCAAGTACTGAAAGCACGGCACCTCCGAGTTCTGCACACGTTCAGCTCGATGATGTCCCCGCCTTCTCGATCCTGCAAGAGGGGCGAAGTAGTAGATGAGTTCTGGCAGCACGACGGCGTGGTGACGGTGTTGGTGAAGAACAATCTCCGCAGGGCTTCGCCTAAGCACTACGAAAACTATGACGGAGGATAAACTAGAGGGGACGGGGTTGCCGGCACACGGCTTGGTGTTTCTTGATGTGTCTTGGGTGCTAGCCCTACCCCTCTATTTATATGTTGAGCCTTGGGGTCGAAACTTGGAGTAAAAGCCTCCACAAAGTCGGTTTCACCCGAAAGGCAAGAGTCCTTCTCAGACTCCAGGGCCAGACGCCAGGGTTCTCGGCGTCTGAACCCAGACGCCAGGGACCCTGGCGTCTGGCCCCCGGACTCCGCAAAACTTCCTTTTGCGGTTTCCAAAACCTCGTGGGCTTTCCCCGTTGGCCCAGATAAAGTGTTCTCGTGCCCAAACATTTCGGGAAACATCCGGAACCCCTTCTGATGGATTCTGGAACCTTTCCGGAGATCAAACACTACTATCCACATATCAATCTTTACTTCCGGACCATTCCGGAGTTCCTCGTCATATCCGTGATCTCATCCAAAACTCCGAACAACATTCGGTCACCAACATACATAACTTATAGTACTATATCGTCAACGAACGTTAAGCGTGCGGACCCTACCGGGTTGAGAACTATGTAGACATGACCGAGACACCTCTCTGGTCAATAACCAATAGCGGGACCTGGATGCCCATATTGGCTCCTACATATTCTACGAAGATCTTTATCGGTCAGACCGCATAACAACATATGTTGTTCCCTTTGTCATCGGTATGTTACTTGCCCGAGATTCGATCGTCGGTATCTCAATACCTAGTTCAATCTCGTTACCGGCAAGTCTCTTTACTCGTTCTGTAATACATCATCCCGCAACTAACTCATTAGTTGCAATGGTTGCAAGGCTTATAGTGATGTGCATTACCGAGTGGGCCCAGAGATACCTCTCCAACAATCGGAGTGACAAATCCTAATCTCGAAATACGCCAACCCAACTACTACCTTCGGAGACACCTGTAGAGCACCTTTATAATCACCCAGTTACGTTGTGACGTTTGGTAGCACACAAAGTGTTCCTCGGGTAAACGGGAGTTGCATAATCTCATAGTCATAGGAACATGTATAAGTCATGAAGAAAGCAATAGCTACATACTAAACGATCGAGTGCTAAGCTAACGGAATGGGTCAAGTCAATCACATCATTCTCCTAATGATGTGATCCGTTAATCAAATGACAACTCATGTCAATGGCTAGGAAACATAACCATCTTTGATCAACGAGCTAGTCAAGTATAGGCATACTAGTGTTACTCTGTTTGTCTATGTATTCACACAAGTATTATGTTTCCGGTTAATACAATTCTAGCATGAATAATAAACATTTATCATGATATAAGGAAATAACTTTATTATTGCCTCTAGGGCATATTTCCTTCAGTCTCCCACTTGCACTAGAGTCAATAATCTAGATTACACAGTAATGATTGTAACACCCATGGAGCCTTGGTGCTGATCATGTTTTGCTCGTGGAAGAGGCTTAGTCAACGGGTCTGCAACATTCAGATCCGTATGTATCTTGCAAATGTCTATGTCTCCCACCTGGACTAGATCCCGGATGGAGTTGAAGCGTCTCTTGATGTGCTTGGTTCTCTTGTGAAATCCGGATTCCTTCGCCAAGGCAATTGCACCAGTATTGTCACAAAAGATTTTCATTGGACCCGATGCACTAGGTATGACACCTAGATTGGATATGAACTCCTTCATCCAGACTCCTTCATTTGCTGCTTCCGAAGCAGCTATGTACTCCGCTTCACACGTAGATCCCGCCACGATTGTTTGTTTAGAACTGCACCAACTGACAACTCCACCGTTCAATGTAAACACGTATCCGGTTTGTGATTTAGAATCGTCCAGATCAGTGTCAAAGCTTGCATCAACGTAACCATTTACGACTAGCTCTTTGTCACCTCCATAAACGAGAAACATATCCTTAGTCCTTTTCAGGTATTTCAGGATGTTCTTGACCGTTGTCCAGTGATCCACTCCTGGATTACTTTGGTACCTCCCTGCTAAACTTATAGCAAGGCACACATCAGGTCTGGTACACAGCATTGCATACATGATAGACCCTATGGCTGAAGCATAGGGAACATCTTTCATCTTCTCTCTATCTTCTGCAGTGGTCGGGCATTGAGTCTTACTCAACTTCACACCTTGTAACACAGGCAAGAACCCTTTCTTTGCTTGATCCATTTTGAACTTCTTCAAAACTTTGTCAAGGTATGTGCTTTGTGAAAGTCCAATTAAGCGTCTTGATCTATCTCTATAGATCTTGATGCCCAATATAAAAGCAGCTTCACCGAGGTCCTTCATTGAAAAACTCTTATTCAAGTATCCCTTTATGCTATCCAGAAATTCTATATCATTTCCAATCAGCAATATGTCATCCACATATAATATCAGAAATGCTACAGAGCTCCCACACACTTTCTTGTAAATACAGGCTTCTCCAAAAGTCTGTACAAAACCAAATGCTTTGATCACACTATCAAAGCGTTTATTCCAACTCCGAGAGGCTTGCACCAGTCCATAAATGGATCGCTGGAGCTTGCACACTTTGTTAGCTCCTTTTGGATCGACAAAACCTTCCGGTTGCATCATATACAACTCTTCATCCAGAAATCCATTCAGGAATGCAGTTTTTACATCCATTTGCCAAATTTCATAATCATAAAATGCGGCAATTGCTAACATGATTCGGACATACTTAAGCATCGCTACGGGTGAGAAGGTCTCATCGTAGTCAATCCCTTGAACTTGTCGAAAACCTTTCGCAACAAGTCGAGCTTTATAGACAGTAACATTACCGTCAGCGTCAGTCTTCTTCTTGAAGATCCATTTATTCTCAATGGCTTGCCGATCATCGGGGAAGTCAACCAAAGTCCACACTTTGTTCTCATACATGGATCCCATCTCAGATTTCATGGCCTCATGCCATTTTGCGGAATCTGGGCTCACCATCGCTTCTTCATAGTTCGTAGGTTCGTCATGGTCTAGTAACATAACCTCCAGAATAGGATTACCGTACCACTCTGGTGTGGATCTTCCTCTGGTTGACCTACGAGGTTCAGTAACAACTTGATATGAAGTTTCATGATCATCATCATTAACTTCCTCACTAATTGGTATAGACGTCACAGGAACCGGTTTCTGTGATGAACTACTTTCCAATAAGGGAGCAGGTACGGTTACCTCATCAAGTTCTACTTTCCTCCCACTCACTTCTTTTGAGAGAAACTCCTTCTCTAGAAACGATCCATTCTTAGCAACGAATGTTTTGCCTTCGGATCTGTGATAGAAGGTGTACCCAATAGTCTCCTTTGGGTATCCTATGAAGACACATTTCTCCGATTTGGGTTCGAGCTTATCAGGTTGAAGCTTTTTCACATAAGCATCGCAGCCCCAAACTTTAAGAAACGACAACTTTGGTTTCTTGCCAAACCACAGTTCATAAGGCGTCGTCTAAACGGATTTTGATGGTGCCCTATTTAACGTGAATGCAGTCGTCTCTAAAGCATAACCCCAAAATGATAGCAGTAAATCAGTAAGAGACATCATAGATCGCATCGTATATATCTAGTAAAGTACGATTACGACGTTCGGACACACCATTACGCTGTGGTGTTCCGGGTGGCGTGAGTTGCGAAACTATTCCGCATTGTTTCAAATGTAGACCAAACTCGTAACTCAAATATTCTCCTCCACGATCAGATCGTAGAAACTTTATTTTCTTGTTACGATGATTTTCAACTTCACTATGAAATTCTTTGAACTTTTCAAATGTTTCAGACTTATGTTTCATTAAGTAGATATACCCATATCTGCTTAAATCATCTGTGAAGGTGAGAAAATAATGATATCCGCCGCGAGCCTCAACATTCATCGGACCACATACATCTGTATGTATGTTTTCCAACAAATCTGTTGCTCGCTCCATAGTTTAGGAGAACGGTGTTTTAGTCATCTTGCCCATGAGGCATGGTTCGCAAGTACCAAGTGATTAATAATCAAGTGATTCCAAAAGTCCATCAGTATGGAGTTTCTTCATGCTCTTTACACCAATATGACCCGAACGGCAGTGCCACAAATAAGTTGCACTATCATTATCAACGCTGCATCTTTTGGTTTCAAAATTATGAATATGTGTATCACTACTATCGAGATTCATCAAAAATAGACCACTCTTCAAGGGTGCATGACCATAAAAGATATTACTCATATAAATAGAACAACCATTATTCTCTGATTTAAATGAATAACCGTCTCGCATCAAACATGATCCAGATATAATGTTCATGCTCAACGCTGGCACCAAATAACAATTATTTAGGTCTAATACTAATCTCGAAGGTAGATGTAGAGGTAGCGTGCCGACGGCGATCACATCGACTTTGGAACCGTTTCCCACGCGCATCGTCACCTCATCCTTGGCTAGTGTTCGCTTAATCCGTAGTCCCTGTTTTGAGTTGCAAATATTAGCAACAGAACCAGTATCAAATACCCAGTTGCTACTGCGAGCTCTGGTAAGGTACACATCAATAACATGTATATCACATATACCTTTGTTCACCTTGCCATCCTTCTTATCCGCCAAATACTTGGGGCAGCTCCGCTTCCAGTGACCAGTCTGCTTGCAGTAGAAGCACTCAGTCTCAGGCTTAGGTCCAGACTTGGGTTTCTTCTCTTGAGCAGCAACTTGCTTGCTATTCTTCTTGAAGTTCCCCTTCTTTTTCCCTTTGCCCTTTTTCTTGAAACTGGTGGTCTTACTAACCATCAACACTTGATGCTCCTTCTTGATTTCTACCTCCGTAGCTTTTAGCATTGCGAAGAGCTCGGGAATCGTCTTATCCATCCCTTGCATGTTATAGTTCATCACGAAGCTCTTGTAGCTTGGTGGTAGTGATTGAAGAATTCTGTCAATGACACTATCATCCAGAAGATTAACTCCCAGTTGAATCAAGTGATTGTTATACCCAGACATTTTGAGTATATGCTCACTAACAGAACTATTCTCCTCCATCTTGCAGCTGTAGAACTTATTGGAGACTTCATATCTCTCAATCCGGGCATTTGCTTGAAATATTAACTTCAACTCCTGGAACATCTCATATGCTCCATGACGTTCAAAATGTCGTTGAAGACCCGGTTCTAAGCCGTAGAGCATGGCACACTGATAGTCATCAGCTTTGCTCTGCCAGACGTTCATAACATCTGGTGTTGCTCCTGCAGCAGGTTTGGCACCTAGCGGTGCTTCCAGGACGTAATTCTTTTGTGCAGCAATGAGGATAATCCTCAAGTTACGGACCGAGTCCGTGTAATTGCTACCATTATATTTCAACTTTGCTTTCTCAAGGAACGCATTAAAATTCAACGGAACAACAGCACGGGCCATCTATCTACAATCAACATAGACAAGCAAGATACTATCAGGTACTAAGTTCATGATAAATTTAAGTTCAATTAATCATATTACTTAAGAACTCCCACTTACATAGACATCCCTCTAATCCTCTAAGTGATCACGTGATCCAAATCAACTAAATCATAACCGATCATCACGTGAAATGGAGTAGCTTTCAATGGTGAACATCACTATATTGATCATATCTACTATATGATTCACGCTCGACCTTTCGGTCTCAGTGTTCCGAGGCCATATCTGCATATGCTAGGCTCATCAAGTTTAACCTGAGTATTCTGCGTGTGCAAAACTGGCTTGCACCCGTTGTAGATGGACGTACAGCTTATCACACCCGATCATCACGTGGTGTCCGGGCACGACGAACTTTGGCAACGGTGCATACTCAGGGAGAACACTTTTATCTTGAAATTTAGTGAGAGATCATCTTATAATGCTACCGTCAATCAAAGCAAGATAAGATGCATAAAAGATAAACATCACATGCAATCAATATAAGTGATATGATATGGCCATCATCATCTTGTGCTTGTGATCTCCATCTCCGAAGCACCGTCCTGATTACCATCGTCACCGGCGCGACACCTTGATCTCCATCGTAGCATCGTTGTTGTCTCGCCAATCTTATGCTTCTACGACTATTGCTACCGCTTAGTGATAAAGTAAAGCATTACAGGGCGATTGCATTGCATACAATAAAGCGATAACCATATGGCTCCTGCCAGTTGCCGATAACTCGGTTACAAAACATGATCATCTCATACAATAAAATATAGCATCATTCCTTGACCATATCACATCACAACATGCCCGGCAAAAACAAGTTAGACGTCCTCTACTTTGTTGTTGCAAATTTTACGTGGCTGCTACGGGCTTAGCAAGAACCGTTCTTACCTACGCATAAAAACCACAACGATAGTTTGTCAAGTTGGTGTTGTTTTAACCTTCGCAAGGACCGGGCGTAGCCACACTCGGTTCAACTAAAGTTGGAGAAACTGACACCCGCCATCCACCTGTGTGCAAAGCACGTTGGTAGAACCAGTCTCGTGTAAGCGTACACGTAATGTTGGTCAAGGCCGCTTCATCCAACAATACCGCCGAACCAAAGTAGACATGCTGGTAAGCAGTATGACTTATATCGCCCACAACTCACTTGTGTTCTACTCGTGCATATGACATCTATGCATAAAACCTGGCTCTGATGCCACTGTTGGGGAACGTAGTAATTTCAAAAAAATTCCTACGCACACGCAAGATCATGGTGATGCATAGCAATGAGAGGGGGGAGTGTTGTCTACGTACCCTCGTAGACCGTAAGCAGAAGCGCTATATCAACGCGGTTGATGTAGTCGTACGTCTCACGATCCGACCGATCCAAATACCGAAAGCACGGCACCTCTGAGTTATGCACACGTTCAGCTCGATGACGTCCCCGCCTTCTCGATCCAGCAAGAGGGGCAAAGTAGTAGATGAGTTCCAGCAGCACGACGGCGTGGTGACGGTGTTGGTGTTGAACAATCTTCGCAGGGCTTCGCCTAAGCACTACGAAAACTATGACGGAGGATAAACTAGAGGGGACGGGGTTGCCGTCACATGGCTTGGTGTTTCTTGATGTGTCTTGGGTGCTAGCCCTACCCCTCTATTTATATGTTGAGCCTTGGGGTCGAAACTTGGAGTAAAAGCCACCACAAAGTCGGTTTCACCCGAAAGGCAAGAGTCCTTCTCGGACTCCAGGGCCAGATGCCAGGGTTCCCAGCGACTGGACCCAGACGCCAGGGACCCTGGCATCTGGCCCCTGGAGTCCGCAAAACTTCCTTTTGCGCTTTCCAAAAACCTCGTGGGCTTTCCCCTTTGGCCCAGATAAAGTGTTCTCGTGCCCAAACATTTCGGGAAACATCCGGAACCCCTTCCGATGGATTCCGGAACCTTTCCGGAGATCAAACACTACTATCCACATATCAATCTTTACTTCCGGACCATTCCGGAGTTCCTCGTCATATCTGTGATCTCATCAGAAACTCCGAACAACATTCGGTCACCAACATACCTAACTCATAGTACTATATCGTCAACGAACGTTAAGCGTGCGGACCCTACGGGTTCGAGAACTATGTAGACATGACCGAGACACCTCTATGGTCAATAACCAATAGCAGGACCTGGATGCCCATATTGGCTCCTACATATTCTACGAAGATCTTTATCGGTCAGAACGCATAACAACATACGTTGTTCCCTTTGTCATCGGTATGTTACTTGCCCGAGAATCGATCGTCGGTATCTCAATACCTAGGTCAATCTCGTTACCGGCAAGTCTCTTTACTCATTCTATAATACATCATCCCGCAACTAACTCATTAGTTGCAATGCTTGCAAGGCTTATAGTGATGTGCATTACCGAGTGGGCCTAGAGATACCTCTCCGACAATCGGAGTGACAAATCCTAATCTCGAAATACGCCAACCCAACTACTACCTTCGGAGACACCTGTAGAGCACCTTTATAATCACTCGTTACGTTGTGACGTTTGGTAGCACACAAAGTGTTCCTCAGGTAAACGGGAGTTGCATAATCTCATAGTCATAGGAACATGTATAAGTCATGAAGAAAGCAATAGCAACATACTAAACGATCGAGTGCTAAGCTAATGGAATGGGTCAAGTCAATCACATCATTCTCCTAATGATGTGATCCCGTTAATCAAATGACAACTCATGTCAATGGCTAGGAAACATAACCATCTTTGATCAACGAGCTAGTCAAGTAGAGGCATACTAGTGACACTCTGTTTGTCTATGTATTCATACAAGTATTATGTTTCCGGTTAATACAATTCTAGCATGAATAATAAACATTTATCATGATATAAGGAAATAACTTTATTATTGCCTCTAGGGCATATTTCCTTCACTTCATATAGATGGAACGATCCTTGCATGACACGTGCACCTTGATGCTAGATGTATCGCGTGTTGGCAAAAGGATGAACAAAGCTCACGTAAAAAAAGAGTGGAAGAACATAGATTCCCGACGACCGAGAAGGAGCAAGGAACCTCGGGGTGGAGCGTCTGCACTCATAATATTTTATATTATTCAGCGATATAAAATCAACCAATCATCTCCACAGTGGACTGGAAGAGTACGAGACACGGCAGCCCAGTGTAGTTACATCATACTAGTACATGGCTAACCCAGGCTATCACCATATTTCTTGGCTTCCGTGCGACACCTATCTCTAGTAATCCAGCAGCACGTATCGCTTCTCCCTCCTCGTCTCTCTCAAAGTGCGGCGGGCTGGCGTTTTTGCCATCTATTGAGGTCGGTTAACTCATCACATGTTAGCGACATGCCAAGAGCATTCTAAAAAAAATTCCTTTCACATTCCGTTTTCAAAAAGAAAAAATCCTTTCACGTACGAATTTGACTGTATGCTTTGAGCAACTTGCATGTCCTATACTGCTCCTGTTTGGATACTCTAACTTAGCTAGAGGTTAGACTAACTCATGACTAACCTTGAACTAACTGTAGCCAAAGAGGTGTTTGGGTGGCAGGGTTAGATTGACAATAAATGCACTTGATGGAGAGAGAAGTGATTTTTCAGTGGTCCCAATGAGAACTATCTCCAGTTAGCACCTCTTGGGTGGGATAGTTTTTTTTGGTGGATTCGGTGCAACTTGCTCCAATTTAAACCCTCATGCTTGGATACTTTAGGGCTATTTGAGCCCCAACTAGCTCAAACTAACTCTAACCCATGGATCCAAACAGGGCCTATGGCCAGCCTCGACGCGGAGCAGTCGGTGCACCGGGAAGCGGCGCTCTCTCGGCCGTAGCGCCGCTTCAAAGCCGGCGCGAGTGAGAGGTCGCCTCCACTCTGGCTGGGCATTAATGCGGCACTGACGCTCTAGGGCAACGCTGACCGTTTCACGCGGGAAGCGCGCGCTGGCAAGGGAGTATAGGTTTTGAACCGTTTCAGGTGTAGTACTGGTATTTTGCAAAACTACTCAATTATTGCACTCAGTTTCCTAAGAAATTGTGGTAAAAATGTTACTCCACAGCCCGCTTCCCTTCTCCTTCCTCTTCCACCACCCGTGCACGTCCGCGGGAAGCGACCGGTCAACCCTTATATAGGAGTGCTAGCACAAAAAGATGCATGCATGACCACTAAAATTTCCAGATTAAAGAGTCGCTCCGGCGGGAGTATGGCGTATGTTGTTACCTTCGGCCGGGCCATGGCTACCGGGCGGGACATGGATCCTTTGACATGGCTATCACTGCCTTACCCTGCCTTTCCTTCGCTGACTGGTGGGACCCACGCTTGGGGGTCCCACATGTCAGCGATAGAATGGTAGGATTGTTCACGTCAGGGGATCCTCATCTGGGCGACGGCTACTAGAGAAGAGGCGGCGGGAGGGGAATGAATGCAGCTACTGTTTGGGTTCGCCGTCCATCTTAAATAAATGCGCAGCATCACGTGTACCCGCGGGTGCACAAATTCTAACATACGTGTCTTCTTAAGTGGGCGTCACGTAACTGGTGTGTGTGTGTGAGAGAGAGAGATTCTGAGAGACAGAGTGCGTGTGTGCGACTCTACTCTTCGGACATGTACTCAACCTTTTGCATCGGGATATAGGTATAATGGCATTTACTTTAGCTAGTGATTTACGTGGCCATGTTAACATGGTTGTGTAAAAAAATGTCACTTCCTGCTAGTGATTTGCGTTATATAATTATAAGCAAGATGCTCGTGCATTGCACGGAACATCAATATGCATTTTTTTACAAAACACATGTTGTGATTTACCAATGCAGGAGTAATCCCATGTGTAAAAACTAATGATATGTCGAGAATTTTATCGGAAAACTAGTATCTCGAGAATGTCATCAAAAAAATGAAAGATGGGAGATAAGGTGAGGAGGAGTGGAGCGTGGTGGTGACTGGTTGTCGGAATGGGCGGAGGCATGGGGATGGACGGCGCCGGCAGGCGACAGCGGCCACCATGCTAGATTGTTCCGGAGAGTTTCTTTTTTAATTGCTCAGTAATGAGGTGTGGGAGATAAGGATGTGGAGAGAGGTGCGGCTATCTTTTGTAAAATTATCATAGTTTGCTTTCTATCCGTCAGATATAGATCAGACGGTCTATATTACAAGATGGCAGGCACACCATCATCGCCAACTCGGTTTTTTTATAAGGGTACAGATGATAAGTTTGCTAACTACTAAAGAAAAGTGGAATTTGTCCATGTTATACAAGTAAATTAAGGTGATTGTTTATCATACGGGTAAGGGTGGATGAAGGGTGGTAGGAACAAATGCTCCGCCTAGAGCATGTGTGTGTGAGATGGAGTCTCTGTGTGTGTGTGTGTGTGTGTGTGAGAGAGAGAGAGAGAGAGATGGAGTCTTAGTGTGTGTGTGTGTGTGTGTGTGTGTGAAGGAGTCTTACTATGTGTGTGTGTGTGTGTTTGTGTGTGTGTGTGTGTGCGGGTGGGTAGGTGCCTGTGTGTGTGTGTGTCGCGGGGTCCTCGGTGGTGGATGTAATTTAAGTGTGCATGGTTTCATCATAGAGAGGTGATGTGTATGGCAGAGGCCACCAACGATGGGGTGCGAGAGAGAAAATGCCCGTAGAGAGGGAAGAGAAGGTGTGTGCGTGTGAGAGTAGTCGACATCGAGAGAACGTGTTTGTTCGAGAGACACCGAGGAAGACTACTATATATCGATGGTGCATGTAGGCGGGAACTAAACGAAGGGATGGTCTTATTAGTTTCGGGGATATAGGGGAAGAGTGAGAGGGGGGGGGTAGCTACAAGGAGATTGTTAAGTGCGAGTGTGTGTTTTACCCATCCAGGCGGAAGTTATGTGCACACAAGAAGAGAATGATTCAATGTGGCGTTAGGGTTGAGGGTAATTAACTACGTATGGAGACATAGAGACCTTCAACGTGGAAGTGTGAGAGGTATACATGTATACGTGGGGTGTGTGTGTGTGCGCGCGCGCATGATCGATATAAAAGAAAGAAGACATAAGTCATAAGCTAAGATCAACGACATGGGAGAGACGGATCGGTATGACAATATGCATGCATGCGAGAATGCAGGGAAGAAGGCCCGACAATTGAGCATGTGTTTTTGTCTTTAAGAGATAGTGGTGTGGGCTGGAGCATGCATCTATGGCAAGCAGAGGGAGTGAGGCACAATGATTGTGCAAAAGAGATCAACCAATAAATGAAAGAAGGTTGATGGAGAAACAGATAAATAGAAAGATAAAGATGCTAGCTAGTGTGCGTTAGAGATAGGAGTCGAGTGGATCAGAAGGCTGAGTTATGGGTGTGTGTGTGAGAGAGATGAAGAAAGGGTGCATGTGACTCACATACAAACAAATATCGGAGAGAAATGAGATCCCGAGAGACGGAGTTTTGTGTCTGCGAGAGAGAAAGATATTTCAAAACGAGAGTGATAGCTAGAGAAACATACGAGGGAACGCAAGATATCTCTAGGGAGAGAGAGAGAGTGTGTGTGAGCGACATACAAGAGAACAGTGGAGAAATATGAGACCCTGGGAGACAGAGTTTGTGTTTGTGTGTGAGAAAGAGATATTTAAGAGGAAGAGTCGTAGGTTCTCATACCTACGGACCGAAAGACATCTCTGTATGAGGGGTGTGCGAGTGGCACACACGGGAATAGTAGAGAGAAATGAGACCCCGGAAGACAAAGTTTTGTGTTTGTGTGAGAGAAAGAGATTCCACATGGAGAATCATAGTTAGAGACACATAGCAGGGAGCGAGATATACTTAGAGAGAGATAGAGTGATGAAGGTCGAGGGAGAGAGTACCGTCAGTGTGTTACAAAGATAAAAGATCATTGTCGACATACAGGTAGCACGAGAGATACCCGAGAGACGATGAACGCGTATAGGTCTAGAGAGATAGTCCTATATAAGCATGAGTGATAGGTATATGAGACGAATATCTGGATTAAATGGGATTCAAATATTTAAACTGGTGATCATGACATCGATAATATCATAACGCAAATTGGTGTATCAAACATGCATATTCATTTGAATTTGGTGACACGTGTAATGTTATATAGTTTATCAATATTTGTGATCCATAGATTCTTTAATTAGAAACAATGCATGGTTTATATGCAATTAATGTCTAAACGGGATTACACTATATGTTGCGTGTGTGAAACACATTATACATGTTTGAGAGGTAAAAAAACCCGCATGAAACACACATTAATTGGAGACAGTTAGCGAGGAATGCATACATTGGATTTCAACATAAAGTGGTTTCAAATATTTGAAAATCCAAATTGATGGAGACAACCTTATGAATCTGAGATCATGCCATTTGTAAACCATATTTATGTATAAAGGGTGTTGTGCTTTTGAAAGTATATAAAAAAATGATGTATATAGGATTTTATTCCAATCGAAAATGGATCCCGCCCGAAAAAATAGAATACAAACGGGATTCGAATTGAGCTGGCACGGTAAACGTGCACTCTACAAAATTTGAACGAAGCAGGGAAAGTCGCAGTAACCGCCCGAAACCAAAATCTGCGAGATGGAAAGTACTACTGCCTATCCTTGCCACGCAAAGCCTATCTGCTCGATTTCTATAGGTTTCAATAGGGTGGGTTTGTAATTTCACTCAAACGTGACATAGCCGCCTCTCACCCGGATTCATACACGGTGGGCGCCAAAACACAGTGTGTCCTCGGCCGAAATCGACTCCCTCCCCGATTCATACACGGTGGGCGCCAAAAACAAACTCTCGTCGGCAAATATTCGGTGTATGCGAGATTACCGTCCTATCCTCAACTGACTAATATTGCTGTGATGTAGGAAATTTGAAACGGGGGCTAAGTTTGTAAATTTCCTCGCATTTGAGACAAGCGCGCCCTGAAGACATGGTTCCCCCCTTCCTTTCCACCTCCATTTCCCCATTCGTACTCCGTGGGTGCCAAAACACCCTCTCCACCCCAGCCTCCTCCGTCCGCCACCCCATCCACCGCCGTCCTCCTCCACCATGTCGGAGCTGATACCCCGACGCCGCCGTCCATTACAAGAGATCGACCTCTCTCATCCATGGCTTCGGACCGGGATCCTTGCATCCCGTCCTCTCGCTTCATCCCCGCCGTCGTCCACCTTGCCGGCGCCGCTCCTATGACCGTCTCGTCCACCATGCCCCGCCGCCACCGTCTACCCTCCTTGTCTGCTTCCACGCCGCTGACAGCCATCGCTACCGCAGCACCGTCAAATTCTCAGCAGATGCATACACAGCGCCGCACCAGAGGCGGTACTCTTTCGTATCTACTCAACTTATTTATCGCAGCAAGAAAATAGATCACCACTGCTTTACCCTGATTTCTTGTCCATCACTTACTTGCTAGTTGAAAGCAAACATTGGTTGCGAAGTTGCCTTTGTCTGGTTTGCACCTTCAGATCCGCCATGGCACGCTCAACACTATACTCCCAATGCTTATGGTTTTTGCCTTTTATATTCCACACTAGTTAAATCACAGTAGACTAAATTTCAAAATTGGGTCAGTCGATTTTTCAGAGCTCGCCGCAGTTCGCCGGTGCGTACGAAGGGGCTCGGGTGGGGACTTTGGTTGTGGGGGGCGGTGGTGGGGCCTCGCCGAACGAATAAAACTCGTCGCGGGTGGGGCGGGGGTGGGGGTGGGGGTGGCGGAGGAACACAGGCGGTGGGGGCCGATGGTCCGGCCGGCGGCCCGTGCGGTGTTCTGTATGCGAAGAATCAGAGACGAGGAAGAAGAAGGGTTAGGACAAAAGTCACGCGACTTGCATGCAGACATGCCTTTATACTCAGTACCATCATCATACCTGCTTAGCACTGCTCCTTAATCCATCAAGCTAAACAATGTGCCACTCATAATTCCAAACTTGTTGCTCAAGTACGAATCTGATATGATGCTAATATTACTAAAATTGATAACATTTAATTGGTCAGCTAATGTTCCTACTTTACTTACGGAAAAGCACGTGCACCACATATAGAGAGACAACAGTGAGTTGCTTTCTTAATGTGCTCTGGTTCATCATGTGTGGGCACTGCGCAATGAACATTTTATTATCCAAAATCTGCTTGCTCTTCTTTAGCATGTTCCTCTTCCGTTCTTCTTTAATAAGTACTCCCTCTGTTCCTAAATACAAGTCTTTGAATAGATTCCACCATGGACTACATATGGAGCAAAATGAGTGAATCTACACTCTAAAATGTATCTGGATACATCTGTATGTGATCCATAGTGGAAATCTCTACCAAGACTTATATTTTGGAACGGAGGGAGTATGATAGTAGTACAGTATGTTCCTTGTAGTGAAGATGAGGAGGGACATTTGCAGTGTAGAGGTCTATACGGTCGGTTGGTATGGACACTTTCAACTCTTCGGGCCTCCTTGATTCGTAGGATTTTGTAAACATGGGAATAGGATTTGTAGTGGCCTGCCCACTTGAATCCTATAAGAATAGTAAGGAAATGCAGGGAGCTGTGTCGCCTTTGAGAGTTACACTGATATTAACAGTACCGCACCTTCAGCTGAAGAGAGCTGGTATCCGAAGCCTTTCTAGCCGTACCGGCAATACTAGCACATATATTCCAGCAAGTTCCACTTTGCTGATTTTACTCTGATGCTTACGGTTTTCCCGTTATATCTACACTATGATCTGTGTAGCTGCTTTGTGTCGCACTAGCAGCAGTCCACTCTTGAAGCTAAACACTGCAATGACTTACAAAATTGGCACCAAGGCATTGAGTGCCATTCTAGATGCAATGAAACGCATACGCTCCCCACCTGTAGATTCTTGTTAAGAATATGATCCTAATGACTATTCTAACCTCGAGGAGTCAAAGGCAGATGGCCTGTCATGTTCACCCATCAAGGTGCATGCTCTAATTTGGCAAGGTTTTATTGATTGCGCGTATCTTGCATATGTTGTCTTGCATTTCTTCTACTTTGTTGCACCGCCATCTGCTTAGTTTACTCATCATATATGTCGAGATGCCATGCCCATCCATTATCAATACATATTCCATCTGTCATCATACCATGTTTTTCCACTCAAATGATGTTCTTGTGCATCAGACATCAAAAAGGAAGAGGGTGATTGCCGAACCTGAAGGAGCACCAGCAAAGTCCTTGAAAAACGTGGTTGTGCCGGAGAAATCAGACAGCACCCCACTTATATTGGATGTACAACCAGTGACACAAAACGTAGGACCGACTCCAGCAGACTATACCCATACTTCACTGGCCACACCACTAGCCCCACCACACAGGACCTGCACTCCAGCAAAAGGTATGCCGATTTTAGTTGCCATAGCACCAGCCGTACCACAGAAAAATCCCACTCCAGCAAAAAGTACAGCAAGTCCACCGGCCGAAGACCTATCCCAACTGCAGAGACGGCCAATTCCTGCATATTGGAACCCCATTCCTGTTATTCCCAGTTTAAAAGACAATGCTTTCAATGTTGTTAGGGACTACGTGCATATATTCCCATCATTGGAAGATTATAGTGAAGACAAACACCATTTTCACATCTTCCTGTCCCACTTACGTGTAAGTGCTATTATGTGGTGATTATTTTCCTGTTTTCTGCTGATTGAACACATCAATGATTTACATTACATTGTTGTAAGTAGGCGAGGGTCAATCTGGATAGTCATGACGAGCAAAGCTTGCTTGGGATTTTCAAGGAAGCATTGCAGCAGTATTGGTGTTACCTGAGGAAATCACACTTTGATGGCAAGTCTATAAACGAATTCCTGGTGAAGTCTCCTGTGCTAAATTTAGAAGACATTGAATGGAAACACCTTGTTATGCACTGGTCTCGTTCCGAGGATGAGGTATTGTCTATGATATCGCATGACAATTTGAACTTCTACTTTTCCGCATGTGCCTTCGGATCTTTTTTGCAGGAAATCTGCTCGAAAAAGAATTCCGGTTTGAAAAGAACGACGGGATATCGCAAATATGCTGCCCGCTGCTTTGCTCTTGTTAGTACATGTTGTCCTATATCACTGTACTTGCATACATACCTGGTTCATTATGTGACAGCAGTATGCATGATAGCTTGCTTATCAATTGTTCGCTCCAAATTATCTGATCTGTATGAATGGTTACATTAGTGTAGAATATATCCAATGCCAATGATTTTTTTAGCTCTGCATTGTTCTTGTAAGTACCTGCTGTCCTTTATCAGTGTACTTATATTGACAGGTAGTTGTTCATGTACCATCACTCTGCAGCTTATTTTCCTTTGCCCTCCATTTTCTACACATAAGATCTATATTTACTCTTACCATAAGGTTGGATAACACCGATGGTACTGAAGAAGTTTAGCTCTGCATTGCTCTTGGTTGTACCTTTTGCCTGTATCGCTATACTTACATTTACAGCTACTTGGTTATGTAGCATCACTCTTCATCTCATCTTAAATATTCTCCATTTTTTTCTTATATTGTCACATCTATATTTACTCTTAACAAAATGAAGAATAAAGGCAATGCTTATGAAGAAGATTCTGTGGTAACTTCTTGAATTGCCCCCCATCAGCATGGACAAGGGTTTTATAGAGCCTGCCTTCACCAATAATGTAAGTTTGTCCTTCTCAAGCCTTCAAACTTTGTTCTGTATATTTGGTTAGGCATGACTACAACAGCTGTTTATTTTTGGTGTTTGCATCAAATTGCATGTTTAAAGTTTATTATGTACTCCAGTTCATAAACAAAAGTTTGTCTTTCTCAATTGAAGTTTTCAGTTGTACAACCAAGTTCCTTCTTCATACCATGTAAATTAAACTATACATAGCAAGTGATCTTATTAAATGGGATAAATTGACAGCACACTAACCATTGATACTTATGAGTTCTTGATCTGTAATCCAATGGTGTCGTGAAGCTGCCAACTCCTTCACAATGTCATTTCCTGCCATGTCTTGACCTGAACCATACCATATTGTGTTAATGCTATTTTAAACTGTGTCACTTTATTCGCCAGTAAGAAATTTGATGAATTGTCAGCACTGATACTTATATGTGCAAAACCTGTCATCCGTCTGCTTGTTTATCTTTCAGAGTGAGGAGGATATAAGTGTCAAACAAGTGCAGTCTCACCAGCTTGCTCAGCTGCTTGTGCTGCAGCTCCCGAGCAGGGCTAACCTTTCTTGAACTCTATTGAAGTGTTGTCGGTTTTGTATATTATTTTGTCGGCGTGTTTAGTTGCACTAGTGGCGATCTTTGATGCCCAGTGTATGTAATCTACTGTCTGCTTGTGCTTTATTATCATAGTTGCGAAGTTTGATGCCTAGTGGATGTAATATGCCGTAATTTCTTTATTGTATAGTCTAGGTTTTTTTCTTATTCACGATGCTGCAGTTATTTTACTGTATATATATCCTGTCTTCGCAGTAAACCGGCCAAACCGTAAAATTACGGTCCATAATTGGGCCGTCATGCAAATCACCATGTATGATCCGCATCATGGGCCCCGTCATCTTGGTCCGTTAACAGGCCTAAATGTAAACTGACCCACTAGTAGATTCGGGCCTTTAATAGGCCGAGTAAACCGCCGACCCTATTTCCCCAAGAAAACTCAATGGGCCTTTAGGAGGCTGAAAAGTAGGTTGGGCCTGAAACATGCCGAACAGCTCACGGGCCGGCAGCAGGCTGAAATAGACCCTGGCCCATGAATGTGCCAATCAAATCATGGGCTTATAATAGGCCAAAATTGTCTCGGTCCTTGTTTGGCCCAATCAGATTATCGGCTGCGAGCAGGCCGGATGCAAACCGGGCCGTAGTTAGGCCCAACTATATGACAGGCTTTTAACAAGACAAAATTAATATAGGGCTGAAATGTTAAACGGGCCCTTAACAGCCCGAAACTTAGATCAGGCCGAATTACTAAATGGGCCTTTATCAAGTGGGCTCAAAAGCATAGCGTCCAGTTGACGGGCTGAATCTGATATGGCCCATAATTTTGCCCAAATCCTCTTAAAGGGCCGGACCTGATCTGGGCCGTAATTTGGCCCAGAACGTGGTAGGCTTTTAACGGGCCGGATCTCATATGGGCCATTATTAGGCCCGGAACGTGGCAGGCCATTAATGGACCGGATCAAATATGAGCCGGCATTTGGCCCAAAAAATGGCAGCTAGTTAATGGGCCGGCCTACTAGGGTCCTCAAAATCTTGTGGGCCTACAGCTGGGCCGGCCCATTAATGTCGGCGAAATCTCGTGGGCCTTTAGCTGGGCCGGCCCATTATGGTCCACAAAAATCTTGTGGGCCTTCACCTGGGCCGGCCCATTATGGCCCGCAAAAATCTTGTGGGCCTTTACCTGGGCCGGCCCATTATGGCCCGCAAAATCTTGTGGGCCTTTAGCTGGGCCGGCCCATTATGGTCCGCAAAATCTTGTGGGCCTTTAGTTGGGCCGGCCCATTTAAACTTTATGGGCCACTTTTGGGCCAGTTCACGTGTTAACATATCATAGGCGCATCTCGCCCATTGGATGAGTGACACGTGTGCCAACACGGAGCTGACACATGTTTCCTACAGCTAATGATGATTTTATACGTGGAAAATCCCCATTGGTCCGGGCTGTTAACGGGTTATCGGATCCAAAACCGGACCCAATAGCCTAATGGCGTTCCGTTACGGTGGATGCCACGTGTCTGTCACCCTTGACGAAAGCACTTCTGTGACGCGCGATTTATCATCATGGAAGTGGAGACTTCTGTGATGATAATTTTGGTAATGTCATGGAACACTTCTACGACGGCACAGGTATGACTATCTTGATTCTGTCATAAATTTGTCATGGATGTACATGCATGACAGAAAACGTGACCTACTGTGACAAACGCGTATCATCACGGAAGTGTATTTTTTTATAGTGATCGTTGTGGCTTTGCGTAGGTAAGAATCGTTCTTGCTAGATACCCATAGCAGCCACGTAAAACATGCAACAACTATTAGAGGACATCTAACTTGTTTTTGCAGGGTATGTTGTGATATGATATGGCCAAAGACATGATGAGATATATTTGATGTATGAGATGATCTTGTTTTGTAATAGTTTATCACGACTTGCATGTCAATGAATACGGCAACCGGCAGGAGCCATAGGGTTGTCTTTAATTATTGTATGACCTGCATGTCAATCATTAAATGCTATGTAATGCTTTACTTTATCGCTAAGCAGTAGCAATAGTAGTAGAAGCATGGTTGGCGTGACAACCCCGATGGCGACACGATGATGAAGGTCATGATGATGGAGATCATGGCAGTGCTTTGGAGATGGAGATCAAAAGCACAAGTTGATGGCCATATCATGTCACTTATGATTTGCATGTGATGTTAATTCTTTTTATGCATCTTATTTTGCTTAGGACGACGGTAGCATTATAAGATGATCCCTCACTAAAATTTTAGGATAAAATTGTGTTCTCTTCAAGTTTGCACCATTGCGAAAGTTCGTCATTTCGAAGCACCACGTGATGATCGGGTGTGATAGACTCTACGTTCACATATAATGGGTGCAAGCTAGTTTTTTACATGCGGAACACTTGGGTTAAACTTGACAAGCCTAGCATGTACAGACATGGCCTCGGAACACAAGAGATCGAAAGGTCGAGCATGAGTCATATAGTAGATATGATCAACATGGAGATGTTCACCATTGAAACCACCTCATCTCACGTGGTGATCGGACTTGGGTTGGTGAATTTGGATCATGTTACACTCAGACAACAAGAGGGATGTTGATTTGAGTGGGAGTTCTTAAGTAATATGATTAATTGAACTCATTATCATGAACAGTAGTCTAAGTTGTCTTTGCAAATTATGTTGTAGATAAATAGCAAGCGCTGCAGCTCCCTATTTTTAATACATTCCTAGAGAAAGACTAAGTTGAAAGATATTGTAAGAAATTATGCGGACTAGGGTCGTAGTTTGAGGATTGTCCTCATTGCTACACAGAAGTCTTATGTCCTTGATGCACCGTTCGGTGTGCCAAACCCTCTAATGTCGTGTGTGGATGTTGTGAACATCTGGCAGGCACGTTCCGATGACTACTTGATAGTTCAGTGCACCATGCTTTACGGCTTAGAATCGGGGCTCCAAAGGCGTTTTGAACGCCATGGAACATATGAGATGTTCTAAGAGTTGAAATTGGTATTTGAGGCTCATGCCCGTGTTGAGAGGTATGAGACCTCTAGCAAGATCTTTGCCTACAAGATGGAGGAGAGTAGCTCAAGAAGTGAGCATGTGCTCAGAATGTCTAGGTGCTACAATCGCTTGAATCAAGTGGGAGTTAATCTTCCAGATAAGAAAGTGATTGACAGAGTACTCCAGACGCTGTCACCAAGCTACTAGAACTTTGTGATCAACTATAACATGCAAGGGGTGGAGATGATCCCGGAGCAGTTCACGGTAGGCCGCGGAGGTAGAAATCAAGAAGGAGTGTCAAGTGTTGATGGTTAAACAAGACCACTGATTTCAAGAAGGGCAAGGGCAAGAAGGGAAACTTGATGAATGGCAAGCCAATTGCTGCTCCACTGAACAAACCCAAAGTTTGAACCCAAACTCGAGACTAAGTGCTTCTATTATAAGGGGCGTGGTCGCTGGCAGTGGAACTACCCCAAATACTTGGTATATGAGAAGGCCGGCAACTTCAACAAAAGTATATTTGATATACGTGTTATTGATGCGTACCTTAGTAGTACTCCTAGTAGCACATGTGTACTAGATACCGGTTCAGTTGCTAATATTAGTAACTCGAAACAAAAGCTACGGAATAAACAGAGACTAGCTAAGGGTGAGGTGACGATGTGTGTTGGAAGTGTTTCCAAGGTTGATGTGATCACCATCGCATGCTCCCTCTACCTTCGGGATTAGTGTTGAACCTGGATAAATGTTATTTGGTGTCTGCGTTGAGCATGAACATGATTAGATCGTGTTTATTGCAATACGGGTATTCATTTAAGTCAAAGAACAATGGTTATTCTGTTTACATGGATAATACCTTCGATGGTCATGCACCCAATGTGAATGGTTTATTGAGTCTCGATCGTAGTGATACACATGTTCATAACATTGATGCCAAAAGATGTAGAGTTGATTATGATAGTACCACGTTCTTGTGGCACTGCCGCTTAGATCATATTGGTGTAAAACGCATGATGAAACTCCATGCTGATGGAATTTTGAAGTCACTTGACACATGTGAACCATACCTCATGGGCAAGATGACTAAGACCCCGTTTACCGGTACAATGGAACGGGCAAGTGACTTGTTGGATGAGTGTTCACGCGCGCAATGGATATCGTTACTTTCTCACCTTCACCGATGATTTGAGTAGATATGGGTATATTTACTTGATGAAGCATAAGTCTAAAACGTTTGAAAAGTTCAAACAATTTCAGAGTGAAGTTGAGAATCATCATAACAAGAAGATCAAATTCCTACGATTTGATCGAAGGGGGAGTATCTGAGTTATCAGTTTGGAAATCACTTAAGACAATGTGGAATTGTTTCACAACTGACGCCGCCTAGAACACCACAGTGTAATGGTGTGTCCGAACGTCGTAATCGTAGCTTATTGGACATGGTGCATTCTATGATGTCCCTTACCGATCTGCCACTCTTGTTTTGGGGTTATGCATCAGAGACAACTACATTCACTTTAAATAGGGCACCATCTAAGTCTGTGGCGACGACACCGTATGAACTATGGTTTGGCAAGAAACCTAAGTTGTCGTTTCTTAAGGTTTGGGGCTACGATGCTTATGTCAAAAGGCTTCAGCCAGAAAAGCTCGAACCCAAAGTGGACAAATGCGTCTTCATAGGATACCCAAAAGGCACAGTTGGGTATATGATACGTCTCCAACGTATCTATAATTTTTTTTTGTTCCATGCTATATTATATTCTGTTTTGGATGTTTAATGGGCTTTATTATACACTTTTATATTATTTTTGGGACTAACCTATTAACCGGAGGCCCAACCCAAATTGCAGTTTTTTGCCTATTTCAGTGTTTCACAGAAAAAAGAATATCAAACGGAGTCCAAACAGAATGAAACCTTCGGGAACGTGATTTTCGGAACAAACGTGATCCAGAGGACTTGGAGTCTACGTAAAGAAATCAACGAGGAGAGCACGAGGCGGGGGGGGGCGCCTACCCCCCCCCCAGGCGCGCCCTCCACCCTTGTGGGGCCCACGTTGCTCCACCGACGTACTTCTTCCTCCTATATATACCTACATACCCCCAAACCATCAGAGGCATCCACGAAAACCTAGTTCCACCGCCGCAACCTTCTGTACCCGTGAGATCCCATCTTGGGGCCTTTTTCGGCGTCCTGCCGGAGGGGGCATTGATCACGGAGGGCTTCTACATCAACACCATAGCCTCTCCGATGATGTGTGAGTAGTTTACCTCAGACCTTCGGGTCCATAGTTATTAGCTAGATGGCTTCTTCTCTCTCTTTGGATCTCAATACAAAGTTCTCCTCGATTCTCTTGGAGATCTATTTGATGTAACTCTTCTTTTGCGGTGTGTTTGTCGAGACCGATGAATTGTGGGTTTATGATCAAGATTATCTCTGAACAATATTTGAATCTTCTCTGAATTCTTTTATGTATGATTGGTTATCTTTGCAAGTCTCTTAGTATTATCAGTTTGGTTTGGCCTACTAGATTGATCTTTCTTGCAATAGGAGAACTGCTTAGCTTTGGGTTCAATCCTGCGGTGCTCGATCCCAGTGACAGTAGGGGAAACAACACGTATTGTATTGTTGCCATCGAGGATAACAAGATGGGGTTTATATCATATTGCATGAGTTTATCCCTCTACATCATGTCATCATGCTTAAAGCGTTACTCCGTTCTTATGAACTTAATACTCTAGATGCATGCTGGATAGCGGTCGATGTGTGGAGTAGTAGTAGTAGATGCAGGCAAGAGTCGGTCTACTTGTCACGGACGTGATGCCTATATACATGATCATACCTAGATATTCTCATAACTATGCTCAATTCTATCAATTGCTCGACAGTAATTCGTTTACCCGCCGTAATACTTATGCTCTTGAGGGAAGCCACTAGTGAAACCTATGGCCCCCGGGTCTATTCTCCATCATATTAATCTTCCAACACTTAGCTATTTTTATTGCCGTTTATTTTACTTTGCATCTTTATTATAAAAATACCAAAAATATTATCTTATCATATTGATCAGATCTCACTCTCGTAAGTGACCGTGAAGGGATTGACAACCCCTTTTTCACGTTGGTTGCGAGGTTCTCAAAAACTGAGGAAAATACTTATGCTACTTTACTGCATCACCCTTTCCTCTTTAAGGGAAAACCAAAGCCGTGCTCAAGAGGTAGCAAGAAGTATTTCTGGCGCCATTGCCGGGGAGATTCAAGCCAAGTCAAGTCAAGTCAAGACATACCAAGTACCCATCACAAACTCTTATCCCTCGCATTACATTATTTGCCATTTGCCTCTCGTTTTCCTCTCCCCCACTTCACCCTTGCCGTTTTATTCGTCCTCTCTTTTCCGTTCGCCTCTTTTTCGCTTGCTTCTTGTTTGCTCGTGTGTTGGATTGCTTGCTTGTCACGATGGCTCAAGATAATACTAAATTGTGTGACTTTACCAATACCAACAACAATGATTTTCTTAGCACTCCGATTGCTCCTCTTACCGATGCTGAATCTTGTGAAATTAATGTTGCTTTGTTGAATCTTGTCATGAAAGATCAATTCGTCGGCCTTCCTAGTGAAGATGCCGCTACCCATCTGAATAGCTTTGTTGATTTGTGTGATATGCAAAAGAAGAAAGATGTGGACAACGATATTGTTAAATTGAAGTTATTTCCTTTTTCACTTAGAGATCGTGCTAAAGTTTGGTTTTCGTCTTTGCCTAAAAATAGTATTGATTCATGGAATAAGTGCAAAGATGCTTTTATCTCTAAGTATTTTCCTCCCGCTAAAATCATCTCTCTTAGAAACGATATCATGAATTTTAAGCAACTTGATCATGAACATGTGGTACAAGCTTGGGAGAGGATGAAATTAATGATACGTAATTGCCCTACACATGGTTTGAATCTTTGGATGATTATACAAAAAATTTATGCCGGATTGAATTTTGCTTCTAGAAACCTTTTAGATTCGGCCGCGGGAGGCACTTTTATGGAAATCACTTTAGGAGAAGCTACTAAACTCCTAGATAATATTATGGTTAATTATTCTCAATGGCACACCGAAAGATCTACTAATAAAAAAGTGCATGCGATAGAAGAAATTAATGTGTTGATTGGAAAGATGGATGAACTCATGAAATTATTTGCTACTAAAAGTGTTTATTCTGATCCTGATGATATGCCTTTGTCTACTTTGATTGAGAATAATAATGAATCTATGGATGTGAACTTTGTTGGTAGGAATAATTTTGGTAACAATGCGTATAGAGGAAACTATAATCCTAGGCCGTTCCCTAGTAATTCCTCTAATAATTATGGTAATTCCTACAACAATTCTTATGGAAAATTTAATAAGATGCCCTCTGAATTTGAGACTAGTGTGAAGGAGTTTATGAATTCGCAAAAGAATTTCAATGCTTTGCTTGAAGAAAAATTGCTTAAGGTTGATGAATTGGCTAGGAACGTTGATAGAATTTCTCTTGATGTTGATTCTTTGAAACTTAGATCTATTCCACCTAAGCATGATATCAATGAGTATCTGAAAGCCATGAGAATTTCCATTGATGAGTGCAAAGAAAGAACCGCTAGGATGCGTGCTAAGAAAGATTGCTTTGTGAAAGCGTGTTCTTCTAGTTTCTATGAAAATAAAGATGAAGATCTAAAAGTTATTGATGTGTCTCCTATTAAATATTTGTTTTACAATATGAATCTTGATAATGAGGGGACTTAATATGAGTTACCTTTACCTATAAGGCGTCCCAAAAATTCGGAGTTTTCAGATCTTAATGATAAAATTGGTAAAAGTGGGATTGAAGAAGTTAAAACTTTAGATATTAATGAACCCACTATTTTGGATTTCAAGGAATTTAATTATGATAATTTCTCTTTGATAGATTTTATTTCCTTGTTGCAATCTGTGCTAAATTCTCCACATGCTTATAGTCAAAATAAAGCTTTTACTAAACATATCGTTGATGCTTTGATGCAATCTTATGAAGAAAAACTTGAGTTGGAAGTTTCTATCCCTAGAAAACTTTATGATGAGTGGGAACATACTATTAAAATTGAAATTAAAGACGATGAATGCTATGCTTTTGTGATTTGGGTACTAGCGTTTCCACGATTCCAAAAACTTTGTGCGATTTGTTAGGTTTCCGCGAATTTGATGATTGCTCTTTAAACTTGCACCTTGCGGATTCCACCATTAAGAAACCTATGGGAAGAATTAATGATGTTCCTATTGTTGCAAATAGGAACTATGTGCCCGTAGATTTCATTGTTCTTGATATAGATTGCAGTCCTTCATGTCCTATTATTCTTGGTAGACCTTTCCTTAGAACGATTGGTGCAATTATTGATATGAAGGAAGGGAATATTAGATTCCCATTTCCGTTAAGGAAAGGCATGGGACACTTCCCTAGAAAGAAAAAAATTACCATATGAATCTATTATGAGAGCCACTTATGGATTGCCTTCCAAAGATGGCAATACCTAAATCTATCCTTACTTTTATGCCTAGCTAGGGGCGATAAACGATAGCTCTTGTTGGGAGGCAACCCAATTCTATTTTAGTTTTTTGATTTTTGCTTCTGTTTAGGAATAAATATTTGATCTAGCCTCTGGTTAGATTTGTTTTTATGTTTTAATTAGTGTTTGTGCCAAGTTAAACCTATAGGATCTTCTTGGATAATAGTTATTTGATCTTGATGAAAATTCCAGAAACTTTCTGTTCAAGAAAAAAATTGTTAAAAATCACTAGAACGTGATAAAATATTGATTCCAATTGCAGTAGATCAATAAAAAAAATTTCTAGGTCTTCCTATTTTGGCAGAATTCTTTGAGTTCCAGAAGTTTGCGTTAGTTACAGATTACTACAGGCTGTTCTGTTTTTGACAGATTCTGTTTTTCGTGTGTTGTTTGCTTATTTTGATGAATCTATGGCTAGTAAAATAGTTTATAAACCATAGAGAAGTTGGAATACAGTAGGTTTAACACCAATATAGATAAATAATGAGTTCAATACAGTACCTTGAAGTGGTGTTTTGGCTTCTTTCGCTAACGGAGCTCACGAAATTTTCTGTTGAGTTTTGTGTTGTGAAGTTTTCAAGTTTTGGGTAAAAGATTTTGATGGATTATGGAACAAGGAGTGGCAAGAGCCTAAGCTTGGGGATGCCCATGGCACCCCAAGATAATCTAAGGACACCAAAAAGCCAAAGCTTGGGGATGCCCTGGAAGGCATCCCCTCTTTCGTCTTCGTCCATCGGTAACTTTACTTGGAGCTATATTTTTATTCACCACATGATATGTGTTTTGCTTGGAGCGTCTTGTATGATTTGAGTCTTTGTTTGTTAGTTTGCCACTATCATCCTTGCTGTAAACACATTTTGAGAGAGACACATATGATTCGAAAATTATTAGAATACTCTATGTGCTTCACTTATATCTTTTGAGCTATATAGTTTTTGCTCTAGTGCTTCACTTATATCTTTTAGAGCACTGTGGTGGATTTGTTTTATAGAAACTATTGTTCTCTCATGCTTCACTTATATTATTTTGAGAGTCTTACAAAACAGCATGGTAATTTGCTTTAATTATGAAAGGCATCCAAGATTAGTAAAAAAAATCTTATGAGTGTGATGAATACTATGAGAAGTTTGATGCTTGATAATTGTTTTGAGATATGAAGATGCTGATATTAGAGTCATGCAAGTTGAGTAGTTGTGAATTTTAGGAATACTTGTGTTAAAGTTTGTGATTCCCGTAGCATGCACGTATGGTGAACCGTTATGTGATGAAGTCGGAGCATGATTTATTTATTGATTGTCTTCATTATGAGTGGCGGTCGGGGACGAGCGATGGTCTTTTCCTACCAATTTATCCCCCTAGGAGCATGCGCGTAATACTTTGCCTTGAGAACTTGTAGATTTTTGCAACAAGTATATGAGTTCTTTATGACTAATGTTGATTCCATGGATTGTACGCACTTCCTTTCTTCCACCATTGCTAGCCTCTCTAATACCGCGCACTTTTCGCCGGTATCATACACCCACCATATACCTTCCTCAAAACAGCCACCATACCTACCTATCATGGCATTTCCATAGCCATTCCGAGATATATTGCCATGCAACTTACCACCATTCCGTCTACTATGACACGCTCCATCATTGTCATATTGCTTTGCATGATCATGTAGTTGACATCGTATTTGTGGCAAAGCCACCGTTCATAATTCTTTCATACATGTCACTCTTGATTCATTGCATATCCCGGTACACCGCCGGAGGCATTCACATAGAGTCATATTTTGTTCTAAGTTTTGAGTTGTAATTCTTGAGTTGTAAAGAAAATTAAAGTGTGATGATCATCATTATTAGAGCATTGTCCCAAGTGAGGAAAGGATGATGGAGACTATGATTCCCCCATAAGTCAGGAGGAGACTCTGGACGAAAAATAAAAATAAATAAAAAAAGAGGCCGTAAAAAAAAGAGACAAGGCCCAAAAAAATGAGAGAAAAAGAGAGAAGGGACAATGCTACTATCCTTTTACCACACTTGTGCTTCAAAGTAGCACCATGATCTTCATGATAGAGAGTCTCCTATGATATCACTTTCATATACAAGTGGGAATTTTTCATTATAGAACTTGTCTTGTATATTCCAATGATGGGCTTCCTCAAAATGCCCTAGGTCTTTGTGAGCAAGCGAGTTGGATGCACACCCACTTACTTTCTTTTGTTGAGCTTTCATATATTTATAGCTCTAGTGCATCCGTTGCATGGCAATCCCTAATCACTCACATTGATATCTATTAATGGGAATCTCCATAGCACGTTGATACGCCTAGTTGATGTGAGACTATCTTCTCCTTTTGTCTTCTCCACAACCACCATTCTATTCCACATATAGTGCTATGTCCATGGCTCACGCTCATGTATTGCGTGAAGATTGAAAAGTTTGAGAACACCAAAAGTATGAAACAATTGCTTGGCTTGTCATAGGGGTTGAGCATGATTAAATACTTTGTGTGATGAAGATAGAGCATAGCCAGACTATATGATTTTGTAGGGATAACTTTCTTTGGCCATGTCATTTTGAGAAAACATAATTGCTTAGTTAGTATGCTTGAAGTATTATTATTTTTATGTCAATATTAAACTTTTGTCTTGAATCTTTCGGATCTGAACATTCATACCACAATTAAGAGAATTACATTGAAAAGAAGCATTCCACATCAAAAATTCTGTTTTTATCATTTACCTACTCGAGGACGAGCAGGAATTAAGCTTGGGGATGCCTGATACGTCTCCAACGTATCTATAATTTTTTATTGTTCCATGCTATATTATATTCTGTTTTGGATGTTTAATGGGCTTTATTATACACTTTTATATTATTTTTGGGACTAACCTATTAACCGGAGGCCCAGCCCAAATTGCTGTTTTTTTTGCATATTTCAGTGTTTCGCAGAAAAAGAATATCAAACGGAGTCCAAACGGAACGAAACCTTCAGGAATGTGATTTTCGGAACAAACGTGATCCAGAGGACTTGGAGTCTACGTAAAGAAATCAACGAGGAGAGCACGAGGCAGGGGGCATGCCTACCCCCCCCCCCCCCCAGGCGCGCTCTCCACCCTCGTGGGGCCCACGTTGCTCCACTTACGTACTTCTTCCTCCTATATATACCTACGTACCCCCAAACCATCAGAAGCATCCACGAAAACCTAGTTCCACCACCGCAACCTTCTGTACCCGTGAGATCCCATCTTGGGGCCTTTTCCGGCGTCCTGCCGGAGGGGGCACTGATCACGAAGGGCTTCTACATCAACACCAAAGCCTCTCCGATGATGTGTGAGTAGTTTACCTCAGACCTTCGGGTCCATAGTTATTAGCTAGATGGCTTCTTCTCTCTCTTTGGATCTCAATAGAAAGTTCTCCTCGATTCTCTTGGAGATCTATTTGATGTAACTCTTCTTTTGCGGTGTGTTTGTCGAGACCGATGAATTGTGGGTTTATGATCAAGATTATCTATGAACAATATTTGAATCTTCTCTGAATTCTTTTATGTATGATTGGTTATCTTTGCAAGTCTCTTCGAATTATCAGTTTGGTTTGGCCTACTAGATTGATCTTTCTTGCAATAGGAGAACTGCTTAGCTTTGGGTTCAATCTTGCAGTGCTCGATCCCAGTGACAGTAGGGGAAACGACACGTATTGTATTGTTGCCATCGAGGATAACAAGATGGGGTTTATATCATATTGCATGAGTTTATCCCTCTACATCATGTCATCTTGCTTAAAGCATTACTCCGTTCTTATGAACTTAATACTCTAGATGCATGCTGGATAGCGGTCGATGTGTGGAGTAATAGTAGTAGATGCATGGAGGAGTCGGTCTACTTGTCACGGACGTGATGCCTATATACATGATCATACCTAGATATTCTCATAACTATGCTCAATTCTATCAATTGCTCGACAGTAATTCGTTTACCCGCCGTAATACTTATGCTCTTGAGAGAAGCCACTAGTGAAACCTATGGCCCCCGGGTCTATTCTCCATCATATTAATCTTCCAACACTTAGCTATTTTTATTGCCGTTTATTTTACTTTGCATCTTTATTATAAAAATACCAAAAATCTTATCTTATCATATCTATCAGATCTCACTCTCGTAAGTGACCGTGAAGGGATTGACAACCCCTTTTTCGCGTTGGTTGCGAGGTTCTTATTTGTTTGTGTAGCTGCACGGGACTTGTGCGTGATCTCCTACTGGATTGATACCTTGGTTCTCAAAAACTAAGGAAAAGACTTATGCTACTTTACAACATCACCCTTTCCTCTTCAAGGGAAAACCAACGCAGTGCTCAAGAGGTAGCAGTATACCTTCTATCTTAGATCCGAAGGCAAAGTGTTTGTCGCTATGAACGGGTCCTTTCTCGAGAAAGAGTTTCTCTCGAAAGAATTGAGTGGGAGGAAGATAGAACTTGATGAGGTTGTTGAACCTTTACTTCTACTAGAGACTAGCGCAACACAAAAGGATGTTTCTATGGCACCTACCTCAGTTGAAGAGGAACTAATGATGATGATCATGGAGCTTGAGATCAAGTTACTATCGGACCTCGTAGGTGGACAAGAGTACGACAGCTTCTGAGTGGTACGGTAACCCTGTCTTAGAGGTCATGTTGTTAGACAACAGTGAACCTACGAGCTATGGAGAAGCAATGGTGGGCCCGATCCAACAAATGGCTAGGAGCCATGAAATCCGAGATAGGATCCATGTATGAGAACAAAGTGTGGACTTTGGTGGACTTTCCCGATGATCGACATGCCATTGAGAATAAATGGATCTTTAAGAAGAAGACAGACACTGATGGTAATGTCACCATTTGTGAAGCTTGACTTGTCGCAAAGAAGTTTCCGACAAGTTCAAGGAGTTGACTATGATGAGACTTTCTCACTCATAGCGATGCTAAAGTCTGTTGGAATTATGTTAGCAGTTGCTGCAATTTCAATTACAAAATCTGGCAGAAGGATGTCAAAACAAAGTTTCCTTGACGGTTTCCGTGAGGAAAGGTTGTATGTGATACAACCAGAAGGTTTTGTCGATCCTAAGGATGCTAAAAAGTATGCAAGCTCCAGCGCTCCTTCTATGGACTGGAGCAAGTGAGGGAGTCCAGGATTACGGGGTCCTCGGGCGTCCGGCCTATGTGACGTGGGCCAGACTAGTGGGCCGTGAAGATACAAGACGGAAGACTTTCCCCCGTGTCCGGATGGGACTCTCCTTGGCACGGAAGGCAAGCTTGGCGTGCGGATATGAAGATGCCTTTCTCTGTAAACCGACTCTGTACAACCCTAGGCCCCTCCGGTGTCTATATAAACCGGAGGGTTTTTTTGGGGAACGTAGTAATTTCAAAAAAATTCCTACGCACACGCAAGATCATGGTGATGCATAGCAACGAGAGGGGAGAGTGTTGTCCACGTACCCTCGTAGACCGAAAGCGGAAGCGTTAATACAACGCGGTTGATGTAGTCGTACGTCTTCACGATCCGACCGATCAAGTACCGAACGCACGGCACCTCCGAGTTCAGCACACGTTCAGCTCGATGACGTCCCTCGAACTCCGATCCAGCCGAGAGTTGAGGGAGAGTTTCGTCAGCACGACGGCGTGGTGACGATGATGATGTTCTACCGACGCAGGGCTTCCCCTAAGCTCCGCTACAATATTATCGAGGTGTAATATGGTGGAGGGAGGCATCGCACACGGCTAAAAGATCGTAGATCAATTGTTGTGTCTATGGGGTGCCCCCCTGCCCCCGTATATAAAGGAGCAAGGGGGAGGCCGCCGGTCAAGGAGGAGGGCGCGCCAAGGGGGGAGTCCTACTCCCACCGGGAGTAGGACTCCTCCTTTCCTTGTTGGAATAGGAGAAGGGAAGGGAGAAGGAGAAAGAAGGAAGGGGGCGCCCCCCTCCCTAGTCCAATTCGGACTAGTCCATGGGGAGGGGTGCGGCCACCCTTTGGGGCCTTTCTCTCCTTTCCCGTATGGCCCATTAAGGCCCAATACGAATTCCCGTAACTCTCCGGTACTCCGAAAAATACCCGAATCACTCGGAACCTTTCCGAAGTCCGAATATAGTCGTCCAATATATCGATCTTTACGTCTCGGCCATTTCAAGACTCCTCGTCATGTCCCCGATCTCATCCGGGACTCCGAACTCCTTCGGTACATCAAAACACATAAACTCATAATATAACCGTCATCGTAACGTTAAGCGTGCGGACCCTACGGGTTCGAGAACTATGTAGACATGACCGAGACACCTCTCCGGTCAATAACCAATAGCGGAACCTGGATGCTCATATTTGTTCCCACATATTCTACGAAGATTTTTATCGGTCAGACCGCATAACAACATAAGTTGTTCCCTTTGTCATCGGTATGTTACTTGCCCGAGATTCGATCGTCGGTATCTCGATACCTAGTTCAATCTCGTTACCGGCAAGTCTATTTACTCGTTCCGTAATACATCATCCCGCAACTAGCTCATTAGTTGCAATGCTTGCAAGGCTTATAGTGATGTGCATTACCGAGTGGGCCCAGAGATACCTCCCGACAATCGAAGTGACAAATCCTAATCTCGAAATACGCCAACCCAACAAGTACCTTTGGAGACACCTGTAGAGCACCTTTATAATCACCCAGTTACGCTGTGACGTTTGGTAGCACACAAAGTGTTCCTCCGGTAAACGGGAGTTGCATAATCTCATAGTCATAGGAACATGTATAAGTCATGAAGAAAGCTATAGCAACATACTAAACGATCGAGCGCTAAGCTAACGGAATGGGTCAAGTCAATCACGTCATTTTCCTAATGAGGTGATCCCGTTAATCAAATGACAACTCATGTCTATGGCTAGGAAACATAACCATCTTTGATTAACGAGCTAGTCAAGTAGAGGCATACTAGTGACACTCTATTTGTCTATGTATTCACACATGTATTATGTTTCGGGTTAATACAATTCTAGCATGAATAATAAACATTTATCATGATATAAGGAAATAAATAATAACTTTATTATTGCCTCTAGGGCATATTTCCTTCAGTCTCCCACTTGCACTAGAGTCAATAATCTAGTTCACATCGCCATGTGATTTAACATCAATAGTTCACATCACCATGTGATTAACACCCATAGTTCACATCATCATGTGACCAACACCCAAAGGGTTTACTAGAGTCAATAATCTAGTTCACATCGCTATGTGATTAACACCCAAAGAGTACTAAGGTGTGATCATGTTCTGTTTGTGAGATAATTTTAGTCAACGGGTCTGTCATATTCAGATCCGTAAGTATTTTGCAAATTTCTATGTCTACAATGCTCTGCACGGAGCTACTCTAGCTAATTGCTCCCACTTTCAATATGTATCTAGACCGAGACTTAGAGTCATCTAGATTAGTGTCAAAACTTGCATCGACGTACCCTTTACGACGAACCTTTTGTCACCTCCATAATCGAGAAACATATCCTTATTCCACTAAGGATAATTTTGACCGCTGTCCAGTGATCTACTCCTAGATCACTATTGTACTCCCTTGCCAAAATCAGTGTGGGGTATACAATAGATCTGGTACACAGCATGGCATACTTTATAGAACCTATGGCCGAGGCATAGGGAATGACTTTCATTCTTTTTCTATCTTCTGCCGTGGTCGGGCTTTGAGTCTTACTCAATTTCACACCTTGTAACACAGGCAAGAAACTCTTTCTTTGACTGTTCCATTTTGAACTACTTCAAAATCTTGTTAAGGTATGTACTCATTGAAAAAACTTATCAAGCGTCTTGATCTATCTCTATAGATCTTGATGCTCAATATGTAAGCAGCTTCACCGAGGTCTTTCTTTGAAAAACTCCTTTCAAACACTCCTTTATGCTTTGCAGAATAATTCTACATTATTTCCGATCAACAATATGTCATTCACATATACTTATCAGAAATGTTGTAGTGCTCCCACTCACTTTCTTGTAAATACAGGCTTCACCGCAAGTCTGTATAAAACTATATGCTTTGATCAACTTATCAAAGCATATATTCCAACTCCGAGATGCTTGCACCAGTCCATAGATGGATCGCTGGAGCTTGCACACTTTGTTAGCTCCCTTTGGATCGATAAAACCTTCCGGTTGCATCATATACAACTCTTCTTCCAGAAATCCATTCAGGAATGCAGTTTTTACATCCATTTGCCAAATTTCATAATCATAAAATGCGGCAATTGCTAACATGATTCGGACAGACTTCAGCATCGCTACGGGTGAGAAGGTCTCATCGTAGTCAATCCCTTGAACTTGTCAAAAACCTTTCGCAACAAGTCGAGCTTTATAGATAGTAACATTACCATCAGCGTCAGTCTTCTTCTTGAAGATCCATTTATTTTCAATGGCTTGTCGACCATCGGGCAAGTCAACCAAAGTCCATACTTTGTTCTCATACATGGATCCCATCTCGGATTTCATGGCCTCAAGCCATTTTGCGGAATCTGGGCTCACCATCGCTTCTTCATAGTTCGTAGGTTCGTCAAGGTCTAGTAACATAACCTCCAGAACAGGATTACCGTACCACTCTGGTGCGGATCTTAATCTGGTTGACCTACGAGGTTCAGTAATAACTTGATCTGAAGTTTCATGATCATTATCATTAACTTCCCCACTAATTGGCGTAGGTGTCGCAGAAACTGGTTTCTGAGATGATCTACTTTCCAATAAGGGAGCAGGTACAGTTACCTCATCAAGTTCTACTTTCCTCCCACTCACTTCTTTCGAGAGAAACTCCTTCTCTAGAAAGGATCCATTCTTAGCAACGAATGTCTTGCCTTCGGATCTGTGATAGAAGGTGTACCCAACTGTCTCCTTTGGGTATCCTATGAAGACACATTTCTCCGATTTGGGTTTGAGCTTATCAGGATGAAACTTTTTCACATAAGCATCGCAACCCCAAACTTTAAGAAACGACAACTTTGGTTTCTTGCCAAACCACAGTTCATAAGATGTCGTCTCACCGGATTTAGATGGTACCCTATTTAACGTGAATGCAGCTGTCTCTAATGCATAACCCCAAAACGATAGTGGTAGATTGGTAAGAGACATCATATATCGCACCATATCTAATAAAGTACGGTTACGATGTTCGGACACACCATTACACTGTGGTGTTCCAGGTGGCGTGAGTATTGAAACTATTTCACATTGTTTTAACTGAAGGCCAAACACATAACTCAAATATTTTACCTCTACGATCATATCGTAGAAACTTTTATTTTCTTGTTACGATGATTCTCCACTTCACTCTGAAATTTTTTGAACTTTTCAAATGTTTCAGACTTGTGTTTCATCAAGTAGATATACCCATATCTGCTCAAATCATTTGTGAAGGTCAGAAAATAACGATACTTGCCGTGAGCCTTAACACTCATCAGACCGCATACATCAGTATGTATTTTTTCCAATAAGTTAGTTGCTCGCTCCATTGTTCCGGAGAACGGAGTCTTAGTCATCTTGCCCATGAGGCATGGTTCGCAAGCATCAAGTGATTCATAATCAAGTGAATCCAAAATCCCATCTGTATGGAGTTTCCCCATGCGCTTTACACCAATATGACCTAAACGGCAGTGCCACAAATAAGTTGCACTATCATTATTAACTTTGCATCTTTTGGCTTCATTATTATGCATATGTGTATCACTACGATCGAGATCCAACAAACCATTTTATTGGGTGTATGACCATAGAAGGTTTTATTCATGTAAACAGAACAACAATTATTCTCTAATTTAAATGAATAACCGTATTGCAACAAACATGATCAAATCATATTCATGCTCAACGCAAACACCAAATAACACTTATTTAGTTTCAACACTAATCCCGAAAGTATAGGGAGTGTGCGATGATGATCATATCAATCTTGGAATTACTTCCAACACACATCGTCACCTCGCCTTTTACTAGTCTCTGTTTATTCTGCAACTCCCGTTTCGAGTTACTACTCTTAGCAACTGAACCAGTATCAAATGCCGAGGGGTTGCTATAAACACTAGTAAAGTACACATCAATAACATGTATATCCAATATACCTTTGTTCACTTTGCCATCCTTTTTATCCACCAAATACTTGGGGTAGTTCTGCTTCCAGTGACCAGTCCCTTTGCAGTAGAAGCACTTAGTCTTAGGCTTAGGACCAGACTTAGGCTTCTTCACTTGAGCAACAACTTGCTTGCCGTTCTTCTTGAAGTTCCCCTTCTTCCCTTTGCCCTTTTCTAGAAACTAGTGGTCTCGTCAACCATCAACACTTGATGTTTTTCTTGATTTCTACCTTCGTCGATTTCAGCATCACGAAGAGCTCGGGAATTACTTTCGTCATCCCTTGCATACTATAGTTCATCACGAAGTTCTACTAACTTGGTGATGGTGACTAGAGAATTCTGTCAATCACTATTTTATCTAGAAGATTAACGCCCACTTGATTCAAGCGATTGTAGTACCAGACAATCTGAGCACATGCTCACTGCTTGAGCTATTCTCCTCCGTCTTTTAGCTATAGAACTTGTTGGAGACTTCATATCTCTCAACTCGGGTATTTGCTTGAAATATTAACTTCAACACCTGGAACATCTCATATGGTCCATGATGTTCAAAATGTCTTTGAAGTCCCAATTCTAGGCCGTTAAGCATGCTGCACTAAACTATCAAGTAGTCATCATATTGAGCTAGCCAAACGTTCATAACGTCTGCATCTGCTCCTGCAATAGGTCTGTCACCTAGCGGTGCATCAAGGACATAATTCTTCCGTGCAGCAATGAGGATAATCCTCAGATCACGGATCCAATCCGCATAATTCCTACTAACATCTTTTCAAATCAGTTTTCTCTAGGAACATATCAAAATAAAACAGGGGAGCTAAACACGAGCTATTGATCTACAACATAATTTGCAAAATACTATCAGGACTAAGTTCATGATAAATTTAAGTTCTATTAATCATATTACTTAAGAACTCCCACTTAGATAGACATCCCTCTAATCATCTAAGTGATTACGTGATCCAAATCAACTAAACCATGTCCGATCATCATGTGAGATGGAGTAGTTTCAATGGTGAACATCACTATGTTGATCATATCTACTATATGATTCACGCTCGACCTTTCGGTCTCCGTGTTCCGAGGCCATATCTGCATATGCTAGGCTCTTCAAGTTTAACCTGAGTATTCCGCGTGTGCAACTGTTTTGCACCCGTTGTATTTGAACGTAGAGCCTATCACACCCGATCATCACGTGGTGTCTCAGCACGAAGAACTTTCGCAACGGTGCATACTCAGGGAGAACACTTTTATCTTGAAATTTTAGTGAGAGATCATCTTATAATGCTACCGTCAATCAAAGCAAGATAAGATGCATAAAAGATTAACATCACATGCAATCAATATAAGTGATATGATATGGCCATCATCATCTTGTGCTTGTGATCTCCATCTCCGAAGCACCGTCATGATCACCATCGTCACCGGCGCGACACCTTGATCTCTATCATAGCATCATTGTCGTCTCGCCAACTATTGCTTTTACGACTATCGCTACCGCTTAGTGATAAAGTAAAACAATTACATGGCGATTGCATTGCATACAATAAAGCGACAACCATATGGCTCCTGCCAGTTGCCGATAACTAGGTTACAAAACATGATCATCTCATACAATAAAATATAGCATCATGTCTGGACCATATCACATCACAACATGCCCTGCAAAAACAAGTTAGACGTCCTCTACTTTGTTGTTGCAAGTTTTACGTGGCTGCTACGGGCTTAGCAAGAACCGTTCTTACCTACGCATCAAAACCACAACGATAGTTTGTCAAGTTGGTGTTGTTTTAACCTTCGCAAGGACCGGGCGTAGCCACACTCGGTTCAACTAAAGTGAGAGAGACAGACACCCGCCGGTCACCTTTAAGCAACGAGTGCTCGCAACGGTGAAACCAGTCTCGTGTAAGCGTACGCATAATGTCGGTCCAGGCCGCTTCATCTCACAATACCGCCGAACCAAAGTATGACATGCTGGTAAGCAGTATGACTTATATCACCCACAACTCACTTGTGTTCTACTCGTGCATAACATCAACGCATAAAACCAGGCTCGGATGCCACTGTTGGGGAACGTAGTAATTTCAAAAAACTTCCTACGCACACGCAAGATCATGGTGATGCATAGCAATGAGAGGGGAGAGTGTTGTCCACGTACCCTCGTAGACCGAAAGCGCAAGCGTTAACACAACGCGGTTGATGTAGTCGTACGTCTTCACGATCCGACCGATCAAGTACCGAACGCACGGCACCTCCGATTTCAGCACACGTTCAGCTCGATGACGTCCCTCGAACTCCGATCCAGCCGAGTGTTGAGGGAGAGTTTCGTCAGCACGACGGCGTGGTGACGATGATGATGTTCTACCGACGCAGGGCTTCGCCTAAGCTCCGCTACGATATTATCGAGGTGTAATATGGTGGAGGGGGCACCGCACACGGCTAAAAGATCGTAGATCAATTGTTGTGTCTATGGGGTGCTACTTGGACTAAAAAACTTCTTCTTCCTCTAGACCCTCTAACAGGTTGTCTAGTCTACAATCTTGTTGGGAAAATTTGGCGGCCTCCTTGACTTGGTCGTACACCATGTTGACCGGGATTTCTTGTCCGTTGGATCCTTGAGGTCCAACCCACGCCATATGATTTGGATCAAGTCCGGTGTACCGTGTTTTCACCATGGCCCATGCCTCCCGAGCACCTTCTCGGCATGCTGATATCTTCCATAGTCCAAAACGGCGCCGAGCTCCCTTGAAGAAATTAACGAGTTCGTCCATACTCCCTGGAGGAGAGTCGGCTGGCCATAAAGCCTTAGCAATGTTCCTCATTGCCTTCCGCACTCGCTCATGCACCTTGGACAACTCTTGTAGCAGGTCGCCTCGAAATCCGGACACCTCTTCTTCGGGCCGCCCAGTCAACAAACCTACAGAAATAAACTTGTTAGGTTCGCATCAGCGAACTGTCTGACAGTAAGTCAAAAGGTATACTGAATATGCCGCCTCTTAGTTTTCTGTTCTCCTTTAGGGCGTCTGCCAGTTGGGCTCGCACGTCTTTCAGCTCTTCGCCGAGCTGAGTGTTGGCATCCCTGGTACGCGTCAGTACGCGTTGACCAGCGGCCTCTTGCCTTTCGGCATGTTCTTTGTCTGCCCGCGCGGCCTTTAGTTTCTCCTCCAGCTGATCCGATGATCCTGCCATTATAAAATGCAATGGTGTTTCTTTGCATAAACACGACTGGCACATAATCATATTTTCCGGACAGCAGCAGACATTACCAGTCGGTTGTAACGCCCACGATGCGGCTATATCTCCCACGTGTCGAGGCACGACTTAGAGGCATAACCGCATAGTGGTTTTGTCGCAAGAAGGGTCATCTTCACACAATCCCATGTAATGAACAAGAATGGGATAAAGAGTTGGCTTACAATCGCCACTTCACACAATACATAAATATAACTCATACATCATCCAAAATACATGCATATAGACCGACTACGGTCAAAATCCAGATGAAAATAAGATAACCCCAAATGCTAGATCCCCGATCGTCCTAACTGGGCTCCACTACTGATCATCAGGAAAAGACACATAGTAACGACCACGTTCCTCGTCGAACTCCCACTTGAGATCGACCCCATCTTCTGCACTGGCATTGTCGGCACCTGCGACTGTTTTGGTAGAATCTGTGAGTCACGAGGACTCAACAATCTCACACCCGCGAGATCAAGACTATTTAAGCTTATAGGAAAGGAAGGTGTAGTGAGGTGGAGCTGCAGCGGCAAAAGCATATATGGTGGCTAACTTGCGCAAATGAGAGCGAGGAGAGAAGCAACGGAGCGGTCGTCATCTAGCAATGACCAAGAAGTGATCTTGAACTCCTATTTACGTCAAACATATCTCAGGCCGTGTTCACTTCCCGGACTCCGCCGAGAAGAGACCATCATGTCTACACACGCAGTTGATGTATTTTAACTGGGTCAAGTGACAAGTTCTCTACAACCGGACATTAACAAATTCCCATCTGCCTCATAACCGCGGACACGGCTTTCGAAAGATAATACCCTGCAGGGATGTCCCAACTTAGCCCATCATAAGCTCTCACGGTCAACGAAGGATAAACCTTCTCCCGGAAAGACCCGATCAGTCTCGGAATCCCGGTTTACAAGACATTTCGACAATGGTAAAACAAGACCAGCAAAGCCGCCCGAATGTGCCGACAAATCCCGATACGAGCTGCACATATCTCGTTCTCAGGGCACACCGGATAAGTCAAGCTACGAGTAAAAACCAAACCTCGAGTTTCCCCGAGGTGGCCCCGCAGGCTGCTCGGTTCGGACCAACACTCGAAGGAGCACTGGCCCGGGGGGGTTAAAATAAGATGACCCTCGGGCTCGCGAAAACCCGGGGGAAAAGGCTTAGGCGGCAAATAGTAAAACCAAAGTTGGGCCTTGCTGGAGGAGTTTTATTCAAGGCGAACTGTCAAGGGGGTCCCATAAATCACCCGACCGCATAAGGAACGCAAACTCAAGGAACATAATCCCGGTATAACAGTAACTAGGGCGGCAAGAGTGGAACAAAACACCAGGCATAAGGCCGAGCCTTCCACCCTTTACCAGAATATAAAGATGCATTAATTAAATAAGAGATATTGTGATATCCCAACATATCCATGTTCCGACATGGAACAAACTTCAACTTCACCTGCAACTAGCAACGCTATAAGAGGGGCTGAGCAAAAGCGATAACTTAGCCAATCAACGGTTTGCTAGGAAAGGATGGTTAGGGGCTGACATGGCAAAATGGGAGGCATGATATAGCAAGTGATAGGTAGCGTAGCATGGTAATAGAGCGAACAACTAGCAAAGCAAAGATAGAAGTGATTTCGAGGGGTGGTCATCTTGCCTGCAAGGTTCTCAGAGTTGTCGAAAGCTTGATCCTCGTAAGCGTACTCGACAGGTTCCTCGTTCACGAACTCGTCTCCCGGCTCTACCCAAGACAAGAACACAAACGAACGGAACCACAATCAACCACGAGAAATGCGCAAGCAACATGATGCAAAACATGTATCATATGTAAGATATGATATGCGATGCATATGCGTGCTCCGGAAGGAAAATGATGAACATGGCAGTAACTTGGCAAACCAAGCATGCCACTGGAAAGATGAGATGATTTCGGTCGAAATCGATATAAATATCGCCGGAAACGGATGCACGGTTTGCAAATGGCAAGCAAAACAAGAATGACACAAATTTGTGATTAACAGCATGATAGCACTTAAACTGCAACAAGCAACAATGCTACCTCACCCCAACATAGCAACAACGCATATGGCAGTAGTCTACAGGAAATTCTTGACAAAAGATGAACACTGAGCTACAGCTGGATCACAACATATCAAGGTCAAACAAGCATGGCAAAAGTGCAAAAGATAACAGGTTCACAGACTTGGTGAAAAACTGGACATGGCAGAGAAACAGCATCAGGTAGCAATGTTCAGATCACGAAATGAACATGCTACAGGAACTTAACATAGCAAAACAAGGCATGGAAGTGTTCTACTAAAAACATATGACAAAAGTCCCTTAATGACCATAAGCCAAAAAGGAACAGAAGATATGATGGCAAGCATGTTAACATAGCAAGTTCCAGAAAACAGAGCATGGCAGAAATAATAATATGAAGGCCTCTTTGTGAGCTTGATGCACCCACTACAGAGCAATGCATGACAAACCAAGCATACCTACAGCAAGATGGCATGTTTATGAAGCTATCTATGGCAAGAACAAATGCATAGCATGTATGGATCAACTACAATAAGCTTGGCAAAATTGCATGTCATGTTGAGAATCTGCCAGAAATATTTTATAGCAAAAGTAGAGCAAGATAGAGTCATTCTATGGTACTCCATAATTGCAAACAAGGGAAGGAATAGATCAAATACAACTATAGCTACAAAACATCCTTACTGAACATCTCCAAAATATGCATGGATCTCTCTGTAGCATCAAGTTTACATGGCAACAAAATAACAGCAGACAGAGACTTAGAGAAATCACCAAGTCCCTGAAATCAGAAACATTTTACGGAGCCTACTTTGCATGCTTGTGCTAGTCACCAAAGAGATTACAAAAATACATGGACTACACCACTGGAAATATGGCATGGCATACTTCAAAACACATGTAGGGCTCATGCCCATAAGATGCATAGATTTAAAGATACAAAAATGACGAATCTCCAAGTTCTGATAAGAACCAGAGAATAACAGCAACTAGCCCTCTTCCAACAGAGATTTGGGCATCAAGATGACCTCTAATGAACCTGGAGCAATTGGATAAAATGAAGAGCATCACGAGGCGAACAATTTGACATATTACACGCGCGAATCACAGCTACATGCAAGTTATGGAGCTGTGAACAGGGCAATATGCTGTAACAGGAAAAAAAACTTAGAGAAAAAAAATGGGGCTCGGGGTCAACCGCTACAGTAGCAGATGTGGATCGGGGGAGCTCCTTGAGCTCGGGCTCGGGCTCCGGTGGCAGTTGGCCGGCGACGGGGAAGGAGGGAGAGGCCGGAGGTGGGACCGGCGACGGAGGAGGCGGCGCCGGCGGCGGCAGCGCCGGGGCGGCGGTCGGGCTCGTGGCGGCGGCGGCCGGAGGTGAGCGCGGCGGGAGGCCGGCGGGTCGCAGGTGGCGGGGCGCGGCGGCGCCGCGGCGGCGGGCCGGCCGGCGGGAGGCGCGCGGGGGACGGCGCGGGCTCGGGCCGCGGGGGCTGGGGACGGGCTCCGGCGGGCCGCGCGGTGGAGGAGAGAGAGAGGGTGACGTGGCGCGTGCTGATTCGCCGGGCGGCGCGGGCGGACTTTGTCCGGCGGCGCGAGGTGGAAGACGCTAGGGTTTAGACTGCGATTTCGTTTCGGGAGGGGATGCTCTTTTATAGCTAGAGGGAGCTAGGAGGCTCCAAATGAGGTGCGGTTTTTGCCCACACGATCGTGATCGAACGACCTAGAGCATGGAGATGACTTGGAGGGGTTTTGGGCTGGTTTTTGAGGGGGTTTTTGCTGGACACTCAAATGGACTTGCGGATGCCCGGTTAACCGTAGGACTACCAAACGACCTCCAAATGGAACGAAACTTGACCGGTAGTCTCCGGGTGGTATATTAAGGCCACTTGACAAGCCTCGGTCCATTCCGAGAAAGTTTGACACCCGCACACGAAAGAAAACAAGAGGGGTGCACCGGAGGAGATAGGAGCGCCGGATTGCAAAACGGACAACGGGGAAAATCATCGGATGCATGAGACGAACACGTATGCAAAAGCAATGCACATGATGACATGATATGAAAATGCATGACATGACAAAATACAAAACGAAAGACAAAACCCGACCACGGAGGGAATAACATACCACATAACCGAAAATGGCAAGAGTCGGAGTTACAAATATGGCAAGTTACATGCGGGGTGTTACAACACTCGACCACTACGAGAGGATCTCGTCCCGAGATCTAGGACTGAAAGAACTCCGGATATTCGGAATGGAGATGGTCCTCGCGTTCCCAGGTGGCTTCCCGGTCGGAATGGTGCAACCACTTCACTTTCAGGAATTTGATTGACTTGTTGCGAGTCTTGCGCTCAGTTTCTTCAAGAATAGCAACGGGGTGCTCATGATAAGACAAATCTTCTTGGAGGTCAATCTCTTCGAAGTTGATAGTGCGCTCAGGCGTCTTGAAGCACTTGCGGAGCTGTGACACGTGGAACACATCATGCACGTTCGCGAAGTTGGAAGGAAGCTCAAGTTGATAGGCGAGGTCGCCTCTTTTGCCAATGATCTTGAAAGGACCCACGTATCTAGGGGCAAGCTTCCCTTTGATACCGAAGCGACGAGTGCCTTTCATTGGAGAGACGCGGAGGTAGACATGGTCTCCGATCTCGAAAGCCAAATCACGATGCTTACTATCATAGTAGCTCTTCTGGCGCGATTGCGCGGCTTTGAGATTATCACGGATGACTTTACACATTTCTTCGGCTTCAGTGATTAAGTCATTGCCAAGAAGTTGGCGTTCACCAGTCTCTGACCAATTGAGAGGAGTAGGGCACTTCCTGCCATAGAGAATCTCGAATGGGGCCTTGCCCGAACTCGCTTGGAAGCTGTTGTTGTAGGAGAATTCGGCATATGGAAGACAATCTTCCCATTTCATGCCAAAGGAAATGACACAAGCCCTGAGCATATCTTCAAAAATTTGATTGACTCGCTCGACTTGGCCACTAGTTTGAGGATGGAAAGCTGTGCTGAAGCGAATGTTTGTGCCCATGGCCTTCTGGAAGGAGTCCCAGAACTTAGAGGTGAAGATGCTTCCACGATCTGAAGAAATCAATTGTGGAATGCCGTGCAAGGAGACAATTCTGGAGGTGTAGAGCTCTGCCAGCTGAGCTGCTGTGATAGATTCTTTGATTGGGAGGAAATGAGCCACTTTAGAGAGCTTGTCAAAGACAACGAAGATAGCATCATTTCCACGCTTGGACTTTGGAAAACCAGTCACGAAGTCCATTTCGATGTGATCAAACTTCCATTCTGGGATAGCAAGAGGTTGGAGGAGACCAGCTGGTCGTTGGTGCTCTGCTTTCACTCTTCGGCAGACATCACATTCATTCACGAATTGAGCGATCTCTCGCTTCATTCGAGTCCACCAATACGACTGCTTGAGGTCATGATACATCTTCGTACTTCCAGGGTGAATGGAAAGGAGAGAATTGTGCGCCTCGTTCATTATGACTTTCCTTAGATCACCTTTCGGAACCACAATCCGGTCCTCGAAGAATAAAGTGTCTCTGTCATCAATGCGATAGCACTTGTATTTGGAAAGACCCTTGTCGATACCACGTTTCACCTTCTTCACCATGGCATCAAGGAGTTGTGCCTCACGAATTTGATCTTCCAAAGTAGGAGATACTATGAGGTTGGCAAGAAAGCCTTGAGGAACAACTTGGAGATTCAGCTTGCGGAAAGCTTCACAAAGATCCGGTTGGAAAGGCTTGAGGATTAAGCTGTTGCAATAAGCCTTCCTGCTTAAAGCATCTGCAATGACATTGGCCTTGCCTGGAGTATATTCAATACTCGGATTGTACTCTTGAATCATCTCGACCCATCGAGTCTGCCTGAGGTTGAGGTTGGGCTGAGTGAAGATATACTTGAGACTCTTGTGATCGGTGAAAATGTCCACTTGTCTTCCCAACAAGAGATGTATCCACGTTAATAATGCATGGACAACTGCCGCCAACTCAAGATCGTGAGTGGGGTAGTTCTTCTCATTGGGCTTCAACTGACGAGAGGTATAGGCCACAACTTTCTTCTCTTGCATTAAGACAGCACCGAGACCTTGGAGAGAAGCATCACAGAAAACTTCAAACGGCTTGGATTCATCAGGAGGAGTCAAGACAGGAGCTGTGACTAGTTTCTCTTTGAGAGTGTTGAAAGCAACGTCACACTCAGGAGACCAGACATACTTCACATGCTTCTGGAGGAGGTTGGAAAGAGGCTTTGCAATCTTTGAGAAATTCTCAACGAATCTTCAGCAATAGCTTGCAAGACCAAGAAAACTGCGGAGCTGCTTGACATTCTGAGGAGGTTCCCAATTCACAATTGCGGACACCTTCTCGGGGTTAACAGCGATGCCCTTGGCAGAGATGATGTGACCAAGGGAAAGAACTTCATCGAGCCAAAACTCACATTTGGAGAACTTCGCATAGAATTGATACTCTCTGAGCTTGTCGAGCACCAAACGCAAATGTTTGGCATGGTCCTGCTTATTCTTGGAGAAGACCAAGATATCATCGAGATACACCAGGACGAATTCATTGGTATAGGGGTTGAAGATGAAATTCATCATCCGAGAGAAAACTGGAGGAGCATTGACAAGGCCGAAAGACACGACAGTATATTCATAAGAACCAAAGCTTGTTCTAAATGCTGTCTTGGGAATATCTTCTTCACGAATGTAAATCTGATGATAACCCATACGAAGGTCAAGCTTCGAGAATACTTTAGCCCCTTTGAGTTGCTCAAATAGCTCATTGATGTTGGGAAGTGGATACTTGTTCTTGATTGTCTTCTTGTTCAATGGACGGTAGTCGACACAAAGTCGATCTGTGCCATCCTTCTTCTTGACAAAAAAAAACCACAACCCCATGGAGAAGAACTCGGTCTGATCAAACCCAGACGCTCTTGTTCATCGAGCTGCTTCTTCAATTCCTTCAGCTCGTTGGGTCCAAGCTTGTATGGACGCTTGCAAACGGGTTCAGTGCCAGGCTCTAGTTCGATAACGAACTCAACTGGCCGGTGAGGAGGCATACCCGGAAGCTCTTCTGGAAAGACATCTTGATACTCACAAACGACTAGAATTTGAGAGATGGCATTCAATTCGCCCTTCTCATTGAGAGAGAAAAACCGAATGGTTTCATCACGAGCGGCATAAATAATCACATCCTCAGAAGAGTGTGTCAATTGAATTTCCCTGGCAGCACAATCAAGTTGAGCCTTGTGCTTAGAAAGCCAGTCCATCCCGAGAATAAGATCAATATCCGAGTCACCAAGAACAACTGGAGAAGACAGAAATTCATAGTTTCCCATCTTGATGGAAACATCCGGAACCATCATACTAGAACTCAAACGTTTACCCGGAGAAATGACATCCATGGGTTTACTCAGATGAGAACAACTGAATTCATGCTTGGAAAAAAAGGTCTTGACATGAAACAAAGCGATGCACCAGTATCAAAAAGGACTTTTGCAGGAATATCATTAACAGGAAGATTACCCATTATCACATCAGTAGATTCCTCCGCTTGAGCTGCATTCATCATGTTCACCTTTGCAGACTTTGGATTATGCTTGACCACTGCATTGCTGGAAGATCTGACAGGAGGAGGAGGAGGCAGGCGCCTTTGGTTGAAGCACTTGTTAGCATAGTGACCCTTCTACTGACATTTGTTGCAAGTCACCTCTGAGAGTGGACGGTGATAAGGAGCATTGGACTTTGGAGCTTGATTCTGAGACTTGTTCTGATAGCCAGAGTTGGAAGAGTTGGAAGAACCATGGCCACCTTTGTTCTTCTGCTGGTAAGGCTGACGAAACGGAGGAGGAGGAGGCAACCAGAACTTCTGTTGCTTAGCTGTCACAAGTGAGGAAGAAGAAGACTGAACTGCGTCTCTGACTCTCTTCTTAGAAGCCTCACACTTGTGCTGAGCAGCCTCTTGTTTCAGTGCCATGTTATAGAATTGATCAAACTGAGTAGGCTCAACAAGAACAAGAGCTAACTGCAGATCCTCTTTAAGGCCACCTCTGAAGTGATAGATCATGCTCTTTTCATCAGGAACGTCTTGTTTAGCGAAGCGAGCAAGTTTCTGAAACTGGATGTTGTATTGATACACAGACATGTTGCCTTGCTTGAGATTGCGGAACTCCTCACGCTTGCTCTCAACAACACTTTGTGGAATGTGGTGCGCTTTGACATCCCGACAGAAGTCAGTCCAAGTGACCACACGACCTCCTCTGGAATCTTTGTATTGTTGATACCAATCAGCAGCTTGGTCCTTGAGCTGGAAAGAAGCGAACTTGACATAGTCCTCAGGCCTGACATTGCTACATTCAAAATGCTTGTTGATGTCCACGAGCCAATCATCGGCATCCGTGGCCTCGGCACAGTAGCTGAAAGACTTGGGCTGATTTGTGAGAAACTGGTTGAGTGTAGCGAAGTGGAACTGATTGTTGCCTTGACCTTGATTGCCTTGCCCTTGAGTACGTTCTTGCAAGAGTTGCAGAATCATCTGAGCATTGGCGTTGGTGGCTGCCATGATAGCTTGCCATGCCTCCGGAGGTGGAGGTGGTGGCGGAGGGTTCGCTTGACTCCCTTCATTGCGATCCGGATTCTGACGCGTTGGAGGAGCCATCCTGAAGAGGGTGACATCCGTTAGCATCTTGATTGACAAATAGATAAGTAGAATCAACGGATAGAAATTGCAACATATAGTCTTCACAATAAACATTCGAACAAAGATGAAAAAATGAATTCCGTAGTAAATCATCACACTTCCATAAGTTGAGAAGCCACATTGAAAAGATATGGAATCAACATATGAATTCGAAGCAACTCGAATACCACAATATAAAACAAAACAAGTATTGGCTTGCAGAATAGGCCGGAACAAACATATGATAGAGGTTTCGTCCGAAGTTTTCGTGGTGGGGCCCACACGGGCTCAATCATACAGCACCATCATGTATAAGGCTGTGCACATGACATACGAAGCGTCCCCGAGTCGGCATAGCCATGGACTCTTTAAGACACTACGAGACCACTGTAAAATCAACCGTATACAGGCGGACCACTAGACGTCGAACCCCAATCTCATATCATGCGTCTGTCGGAAAGATATCCTAAGGCTACTTGAATTCCCACTTATAAACTCCCGAAACTTTCTGGTTATGCAATCTGGTGTAGGGGATACAGGGGACACAAAATATATCACCCAAACTAACAATCCCTAGATCCAGCTGTATCCATCCGTCAACACATAACCAAAAAAACCTTCGGAAATCGTTTACCTCAACCTTCGAAAAACATCCGTTATACAAGTTATGGCAATACTCCCGAACTCCCGCCCCAGTACTGGGTGGCGTCGAGGTGATCTCACCAACAACTGCATAAAAGAGATTTTGATGTCGGCGAAACTCGGGTATTCCAGAACTGCAACGATAAAATTGTGACGACAACACCTCGGAGCTCAACTCCCCGGGACACTGCCACAACCCCTAAATGACAGGAGGCACCAAGAACAATGTTCTCGTCACAAAACCATCGGAACGATTCCAAGATACCCGCGTGATCCTAAAAATTTTTTTTAGTGAAATTTGAGGAGAGAAGAGTCAAAACTTCTACGTCAGGAGACCTCACCAGAGCGACGAAGGGACTGAGGAGTAAAAAGAATCCTACTCTCCGATATATATAATCCTAAGACTCAAAACATTTTTGTTCTAGACTCAACAACGCCAGCGATTTGATCAAGCAGGGGCTCCTAAGTCGGGGATGGCTCTGATTACCAACTTCTAACGCCCACGATGCGGCTATATCTCCCACGTGTCGAGGCACGACTTAGAGGCATAACCGCATAGTGGTTTTGTCGCAAGAAGGGTCATCTTCACACAATCCCATGTAATGAACAAGAATGGGATAAAGAGTTGGCTTACAATCGCCACTTCACACAATACATAAATATAACTCATACATCATCCAAAATACATGCATATAGACCGACTACGGTCAAAATCCAGATGAAAATAAGATAACCCCAAATGCTAGATCCCCGATCGTCCCAACTGGGCTCCACTACTGATCATCAGGAAAAGACACATAGTAACGACCACGTTCCTCGTCGAACTCCCACTTGAGATCGACCCCATCTTCTGCACTGGAATCGTCGGCACCTGCAACTGTTTTGGTAGAATCTGTGAGTCACGAGGACTCAACAATCTCACACCCGCGAGATCAAGACTATTTAAGCTTATAGCAAAGGAAGGTGTAGTGAGGTGGAGCTGCAGCGGCAAAAGCATATATGGTGGCTAACTTGTGCAAATGAGAGCGTGGAGAGAAGCAACGAAGCGGTCGTCATCTAGCAATGACCAAGAAGTGATCCTGAACTCCTATTTACGTCAAACATATCTCAGGCCGTGTTCACTTCCCGGACTCCACCGAGAAGAGACCATCACGGCTACACACGCAGTTGATGTATTTTAACTGGGTCAAGTGACAAGTTCTCTATAACCGGACATTAACAAATTCCCATCTGCCTCATAACCGCGGGCACGGCTTTCGAAAGATAATACCCTGCAGGGGTGTCCCAACTTAGCCCATCATAAGCTCTCACGGTCAACGAAGGATAAACCTTCTCCCGGAAAGACCCGATCAGTCTCGGAATCCCGGTTTACAAGACATTTCGACAATGGTAAAACAAGACCAGCAAATCCGCCCGAATGTGCCGACAAATCCTGATAGGAGCTTCACATATCTCGTTCTCAGGGCACACCGGATAAGTCAAGCTACGAGTAAAAATCAGACCTCGAGTTTCCCCGAGGTGGCCCCGCAGGCTGCACGGTTCGGACCAACACTCGAAGGAGCACTGGCCCGAGGGGGGTTAAAATAAGATGACCCTCGGGCTCGCGAAAACCCGGGGGAAAAGGCTTAGGCGGCAAATAGTAAAACCAAAGTTGGGCCTTGCTGGAGGAATTTTATTCAAGGCGAACTGTCAAGGGGGTCCCATAAATCACCCGACCGCGTAAGGAACGCAAACTCAAGGAACATAATCCCGGTATAACAGTAACTAGGGCGGCAAGAGTGGAACAAAACACCAGGCATAAGGCCGAGCCTTCCACCCTTTACCAGAATATAAAGATGCATTAATTAAATAAAAGATATTGTGGTATCCCAACATATCCATGTTCCGACATGGAACAAACTTCAACTTTACCTGCAACTAGCAACGCTATAAGAGGGGCTGAGCAAAAGCGGTAACTTAGCCAATCAACGGTTTGCTAGGAAAGGATGGTTAGGGGCTGACATGGCAAAATGGGAGGCATGATATAGCAAGTGATAGGTAGCGTAGCATGGCAATAGAGCGAACAACTAGCAAAGCAAAGATAGAAGTGATTTCGAGGGGTGGTCATCTTGCCTGCAAGGTTCTCAGAGTTGTCGAAAGCTTGATCCTCGTAAGCGTACTCGACAGGTTCCTTGTTCACGAACTCGTCTCCCGGCTCTACCGAAGACAAGAACACAAACGAACGGAACCACAATCAACCACGAGAAATGCGCAAGCAACATGATGCAAAACATGTATCATATGTAAGATATGATATGCGATGCATATGCGTGCTCCGGAAGGAAAATGATGAACATGGCAGTAACTTGGCAAACCAAGCATGCCACTGGAAAGATGAGATGATTTCGGTCGAAATCGATATAAAGATCGCCGGAAACGGATGCACGGTTTGCAAATGGCAAGCAAAACAAGAATGACACAAATCTGTGATTAACAGCATGATAGCACTTAAAATGCAACAAGCAACAAAGCATATGGCAGTAGTCTACAGGAGATTCTTGACAAAATATGAACACTGAGCTACGGCTGGATCACAACATAGCAAGCTCAAACAAGCATGGCAAAAGTGCAAAAGATAACAGGTTCACAGACTTGGTGAAAAACTGGACATGGCAGAGAAACAGCATCAGGTAGCAATGTTCAGAGCATGAAATCAACATGCTACAGGAACTTAACATAGCAAAACAAGGCATGGCAGTGTTCTAATAAAAACACATGACAAAAGTCCCTTACTGACCATAAGCCAAAAAGGACCAGAAGATATGATGGCAAGCATCTGAACATAGCAAGTTTCGTTATCAGGTTTCAGACTTAGCAGAAAACAGAGCATGGCAGAAATAATAATATGAAGGCTTCTTTGTGAGCTTGATGCACTCACTACAGAGCAATTCATGACAAACCAAGCATACCTACAGCAAGATGGCATGTTTATGAAGCTATCCATGGCAAGAACAAATGCATAGCATGTATGGATCAACTACAATAAGCTTGGCAAATTTGCATATCATGTTGAGAATCTGCCAGAAATATTTTATAGCAAAAGTACAGCAAGATTGAGTCATGCTATGGTACTCCATAATTGCAAACAAGGGCAGGAATGGATCAACTACAACTATAGCTACAAAACATCCTTACTGAACATCTCCACAATATGCATGGATCTCTCTGTAGCATCAAGTTTACATGGCAACAAAATAACAGCAGACAGAGACTTAGAGAAATCACCAAGTCCCTGAAATCAGAAACATTACGGAGCCTACTTTGCATGCTTGTGCTAGTCACCACAGAGATTACAAAAATACATGGACTACACCACTGGAAAGATGGCATGGCATACTTCAAAACACATGTAGAGCTCATGCCCATAAGATGCACAGATTTAAAGATACAAAAATGACAAATCTCCAATTCTGATAAGAACCAGAGAATAAGAGCAACTAGCCCTCTTTAAACAGAGATTTGGGCATCAAGATGACTTGTAATGAACATGGTGCAATTGAATAAAGTGAAGAGCATCACGAGACAAACAATTTGACATATTACACGCGTGAATCAGAGCTACATGCAAGAAGTTATGGAGCTGTGAACAGGGCAATATGCTGTAACAGGAAAAAAACAGAGAAAAAAAATGGGGCTCGGGGTCAACCGCTACAGTAGCAGATGTGGATCGGGGGAGCTCCCCGAGCTCGGGCTCGGGCTCCGGCGGCAGTTGGCCGGCGACGGGGAAGGAGGGAGAGGCCGGAGGTGGGACCGGCGACGGAGGAGGCGGCACCGGCGGCGGCAGCGCCGGGGCGGCGGTCGGGCTCGTGGCGGCGGCGGCCGGAGGTGAGCGCGGCGGGAGGCCGGCGGGTCGCAGGTGGCGGGGCGCGGCGGCGCCGCGGCGGCGGGCCGGCCGGCGGGAGGCGCGCGGGGGACGGAGCGGGCTCGGGTCGCGGGGGCCGGGGACGGGCTCCGGCGGGCCGCGCGGTGGAGGAGAGAGAGAGGGTGACGTGGCGCGTGCTGATTCGCCGGGCGGCGCGGGCGAACGTGTCCGGCGCGGGCGAACGTGTCCGGCGCGGGCGGACTTTGTCCGGCGGCGCGAGGTGGAAGACGCTAGGGTTTAGACTGCGATTTCGTTTCGGGAGGGGATGCTCTTTTATAGCTAGAGGGAGCTAGGAGGCTCCAAATGAGGTGCGGTTTTCGCCCACACGATCGTGATCGAACGACCTAGAGCATGGAGATGACTTGGAGGGGTTTTGGGCTGGTTTTTGAGGGGGGTTTTGCTGGACACTCAAATGGACTTGCGGATGCCCGGTTAACCGTAGGAGTACCAAACGACCTCCAAATGGAACGAAACTTGACCGGTAGTCTCCTGGTGGTATATTAAGGCCACTTGACAAGCCTCGGTCCATTCCGAGAATGTTTGACACCCGCACACGAAAGAAAACAAGAGGGGTGCACCGGAGGAGATAAGAGCGCCGGATTGCAAAACGGACAATGGGGAAAATGCTCAGATGCATGAGACGAACACGTATGCAAAAGCAATGCACATGATGACATGATATGAAAATGCATGACATCACAAAATACAAAACGAAAGACAAAACCCGATCACGGAAGGAATAACATAGCACATAACCGAAAATGGCAAGAGTCGGAGTTACAAATATGGCAAGTTACATGCGGGGTGTTACATCGGTGCCTCCTTGGACTTCTCCAGTTCGGCGGGAACAGCAGTTAGCTGAGACCGACACTGCTCCAGCTCTTCTCCGTAAGTACCTAATCACACATTGATCGTTAAAATTAGTTGCTTCAACTATTTTCAAGTCTCGGGGGCTACGGGTATAGGGCTCTTAAATCTATACAAACTGATCTTACCCGCATATCCTTTGAAAGCTGGTAAGTGGCTCCAGCAAGCCCATCCCGAGCAGCTCGGATGTATGCATCCGCCGACCTGAAGGCATTGAGTGCCTCTTCAGTAAAATTAGGGTCGCGCATAGCTGCCCTCCGGCGCCGGTGGTTCATGGCACTCTCCACTTCGGAGTTCGTGATGGATACATTATCCGAATCGTCGGAGAGATGACAATTCGACATGGTACCCGTATCAACTCTAGCCCTAGAGGCTGGGTTCGGGGTTGGATTGGTGGACATATGTGAAGGAAATATGCCCTAGAGGCAATAATAAAGTATTATTTATTTCCTTATATCATGATAAATGTTTATTATTCGTGCTAGAATTGTATTAACCGGAAACATAATACATGTGTGAATACATCGACAAACAGAGTGTCACTAGTATGCCTCTACTTGACTAGCTCGTTAATCAAAGATGGTTATGTTTCCTAGCCACAGACATGAGTTGTCATTTGATTAACGGGATCACCTCATTAGGAGAATGACGTGATTGACTTGACCCATTCCGTTAGCTTAGCACCCGATCGTTTAGTATGTTGCTATTGCTTTCTTCATGACTTATACATGTTCCTATGACTATGAGATTATGCAACTCCCGTTTACCGGAAGAACACTTTGTGTGCTACCAAACATCACAATGTAACTGGGTGATTATAAAGGTGCTCTACAGGTGTCTCCAAAGGTACTTGTTGGGTTGACGTATTTCGAGATTAGGATTTGTCACTCCGATTGTCGGAGAGGTATCTCTGGGCCCACTCGGTAATGCACATCCCTATAAGCCTTGCAAGCATTGTGACTAATGAGTTAGTTACGGGATGATGTATTACGGAACGAGTACAGAGACTTGCCAGTAACGAGATTGAACTAGGTATCGAGATACCGACGATCGAATCTCGGGCAAGTAACATACCGATGACAAAGGGAACAACGTATGTTGTTATGCGGCCTAACCGATAAAGATCTTCGTAGAATATGTGGGAGCCAATATGGGCATCCAGGTCCCGCTATTGGTTATTGACCAGAGAGGTGTCTCGGTCATGTCTACATAGTTCTCGAACCCAAAGGGTCCGCACGCTTAAAGTTACGATGACAGTTTTATTATGAGTTGATGTACGGAAGGAGTTCGGAGTCCCGGATGAGATCGGGGACATGACGAGGAGTCTCGAAATGGTCGAGACGTAAAGATCGATATATTGGACGACTATATTCGGACTTCGGAAAGGTTCCGAGTGATTCGGGTATTTTTCGGTGTACCGGAGAGTTACGGGAATACGTATTGGGCCTTATTGGGCCATACGGGAAAGAAGGAAAAGGGCCTCAAGGGTGGCCGCACCCCTCCCCTTGGTCTGGTCCGAATTGACTAGGGAAGGGGGCGCCCCCTTCCTTCCTTCTCTTTTTCCCTTCCTCTTTTCCTATTCCATATGGGAGGTGGAATCCTACTAGGACTAGGACTCCACACTTGGTGCGCCCCCTCCTAGGGCCGGCCTCCTCCTCCCTTGCTCCTTTATATACGGGGGCAGGGGGCACCCCATGGACACACTTGATATACGATATTTTAGCCGTGTGCGGTGCCCCCCCACCAGATTACACCTCGATAATACCGTCGCGGAGCTTAGGCGAAGCCCTGCGTCGGTGGAACATCATCATCGTCACCACGCCGTCGTGCTGACGAAACTCTCCCTCAACACTCGGCTGGATCGGAGTTCGAGGGACGTCATCGAGCTGAACGTGTGTAGAACTTCGGAGGTGCCGTGCGTTCGGTACTTGATCGGTCGGATCGTGAAGACGTACGACTACATCAACCGCGTTGTGATAACGCTTCCGATGTCGGTCTACGGGGGTACGTGGACAACACTCTCCCCTCTCGTTGCTATGCATCACCATGATCTTGCGTGTGCGTAGGAATTTTTTTGAAATTACTACGTTCCCTAACAATATGTCCGGCGAGGTCTCCGGATATAGTCCGGTGGATGCCCTTCCTGAAATATGGCATATCAGCAAACATCACATTTCGGTATGTTTGTCGCAGGGCGCATCAAAAGCCATACCTTTTTGATGAAGGTCGGATCTTGGAAGTATCGCCGTCCGCCTTTCTTTCGAAGATCCGCCTTGTGGTGACGATCTCAACGCGGCGTGGTGAGACGGGCGCCGCCCCTTTGAAGCACGAGACAGTGTGGTGGGTGAGGCGCATTGGGAAAACTCTTTTGGAGGAAACGCTCCCTGGGCACTTACATGGGAAGAAGGAAGAAGGCCAGGGTGATTGACTTTGATGGCCACTTCTTAGCCGTCGTAGCTCGCCTGATAGAAGACCCCCTCCTTGAGCTCCACGAATATATCCGGATCCTCCTCGAATACGGGATCCAGGTCCCGAATATGGTCCTCCGGCTGCGGAGCGGGGCCATAAATCCCCGCAGTGGCCTTCCTCCATTCCTCTTGAAAATGGTCGGGTTAAGTTTGACTGGTTGCGGCTCAGGAAGAGGACTAAGTGAGGTTCTAGATTGAGAGTTTACCCAGCTAGGGGGGTTGTACATGGAAAAGCCATCTCGACACTTGAGGCGAGCGAATTCTTCTTTCTCCCCTTTGTAAAGATCAGGCAACATGGCGGCCAGGGCGGCGAAGTTGTCTGGGCCCTTGCGCACTTAGCAAGATGTATCATCCTCCCCGTTAAAGTTCCACATGGGGAGTCCTCTGGATTGGAGTGGCTGAACACCTCGCGTTATGGAAATCGCCATGACCTCAATTATGGACAGTCCGGATTGGGCGAGTATTTTTATCTTATCCATCAGCATCTTAACCTTCGCACTGTCTACCTCCTCGAGGCTTCGGGGACGCCAGCTGTGGCACTTCTTTAACGGGGCATTGGAGAATTTCGGTAGGCCACGCCAGATTGGGTCCGAGAGAACGACGTCTTCTATATAAAACCACTCCGAGGGCCACTCTTCGGATGCCTTCTTCGGAGTGCCAGATAGGTATCCTGTCTCGGCTATGCGCCATACTTTGGTGCCACCCACCTCGAATATGGATCCCTCTTGGGAGCAAGGGACGAGGCAGAAGAGCTTCCTCCATAGCTCGAAATGGGCCTCGCAGCCTAGGAACAGCTCGCAGAGAGCAACGAAGCCCGTGATGTGTAGAATGGAGCCCGACGTGAGATTGAGCAATTGGAGGCCATAGTACTCCAGGAGACCTTGGAGGGAAGGATGGATTTGAAATCAAATGCCTCTTAAGAGAAAGGAAAGGAAGCACACCCGCTCCCCTGCTAAAGGATTCGGGAAATTTTCTGCCAGGGCTTCACCACTAAGGGAAGTTAATCCCGCCCGAACGGAGACTAGATCCGCGGGAGGGAGGTAGCTCTGCACCTGGAGCTTGGTCAGCTGCGCATAGGATACAGAGCAGCTCTCTGAATCGCTTTTTTGAGGGCTGTGGGGGCGGGAGGAAGAACTGGGAGCGCTGGCCATGATTGCGTAGTTTCTTGAGGCAAGTTTGAAGGATTTTCCCTTGGTGTGGAATGGCATCTCAGATCTAATCTCCTTAAATAGGCACCTTCCGTACGTTGTCAAGGGGTTATCTGTAAAAGCACTTGGACCCTTCGTATTTGTTTGCCACATGGAAGCTGAGGCGACGGGAGCGTAGAAGCCGAAGGGTACGACATTTAATGAAAACCAAGCTATTCGAAGAGTGCACCTTACCAAGACCGAAGATGTAAGGGCCGAATATAGCCCTTCGGTTCAGATGCTTTGAAGTGTTCGAACGAGGAACCCACCTTGCAATGCCGAAGACAATCTGTGCGCCGGACACATCATCATTGAAGACTGGTTCGGGGGCTACTGAGGGAGTCTAGGATTACGGGGTCCTCGGGCGTCCGGGCTATGTGACGTGGGCCGGACTAGTGGGCCGTGAAGATACAAGACGGAAGACTTTCCCCCGTGTCCGGATGGGACTCTCCTTAGCGTGGAAGGCAAGCTTGGCATGCGGATATGAAGATTCCTTTCTCTGTAAACCGACTCTGTACAACCCTAGCCCCCTCCGGTGTCTATATAAACCGGAGGGTTTAGTCTGTAGAGCCAATCATAATCATACAGGCTAGACATCTAGGGTTTAGCCATTACGATCTCGAGGTAGATCAACTCTTGTAACCCCTATACTCATCAAAGTCAATCAAGCAGGAAGTAGGGTATTACCTCCATCAAGAGGGCCTGAACCTGGGTAAACGTCGTGTCCCCTGCCTCCTGTTACCTTCGATCCTTAGACGCACAGTTTGGGACCCCCTACCCGAGATCTTCCGGTTTTGACACCGACAACAAGCATCTGGGAGTTGGAACATTCGCTTTGATGAGGTGATCAAAGCGTTTGGGTTTATACAAGTTTATGGAAAAGCTTGTATTTGCAAGAAAGTGAGTGGGAGCACTACAACATTTCTGATAAGTATATGTGGATGACATATTGATCAGGAATGATGTAGAATTTCTGGAAAGCATAAAAGGTTGTTTGAAAGGAGTTTTTCGAAGGAAGACCTGGGTAAAGCTGCTTACATATTGGGCATCAAGATCTATAGAGATAGATCAAGACGCCTGATAAGACTTTCACAGAGCACATACCTTGACATGGTTTTGAAGAAGTTCAAAATGGATCAGTACAAGAAGGGGTTCTTGCCTGAGTTGTACAGTGTGAAGTTGAGTAAGACTCAAAGCTCGTCCACGGCAGAAGAAAGAGAAAGGACGAAGGTCGTCCCCTATGCCTTAGCCATAGGCTCTATACGATATGCCATGTTGTGTATTGCACCTGATGTGTGCCTTGCCACATGTCTGGCAAGGGGGTACAAGAGTGATCCATGAGTGAATCACTGGACAACGATCAAAATTATCCCTAGAGGAATAAGGAAATGTTTCTCGGTTATGGAGGTGATAAAGAGTTCGGCGTAACGGGTTACATTGATGCAAGCTTTAACACCAATATGGATGACTCTAAGTTGCAAACCGGATACGTATAGTGGATCATCCATTTGGAATAGCTCCAAGTGGAGCGTGGTAGCAGCATGTACAATATGAAATAAAGATTTGTGAAGTACACAGGGATCTGAATGTTGTCGACCCGTTGACTAACCTCTCTCACAAGCAGAACATGATCAAACCCCAGAACTCTTTGAGTGTTAATAACATGGTGATGTGAACTAGATTATTGACACTAGTAAACTCTTTGGGTGTTAGTCACATGGTGATGTGAACTATGAGTGTTAATCACATGGCGATGTGAACTAGATTATTGACTCTAGTGCAAGTGGGAGAATGTTGGAAATATGCCCTAGAGGCAATAATAAATTGGTTATTATCATATTTCCCTGTGCATGATAATCTTTTATTATCCATGCTAGAATTGTATTGATCGGAAACTCAGATACATGTGTGGATACATAGACAACAACATGTCCCTAGTGAGCCTCTACTAGACTAGCTCGTTGATCAAAGATGGCTATGGTTTCCTAGTCATAGACATGAGTTGTCATTTGATAACAGGATCACATCATTAGGAGAATGATGTGATGGACAAGACCCAAACTATAAACGTAGCATATGATCGTATCAAGTTTACTGCTATCGTTTTCTGCATGTCAAGTATATGTTCCTATGACCATGAGATCATGCAACTCACTAACACTGGAAGAATACCTTGTGTGTACCAAACGTCGCAACGTAACTGGGTGACTATAAAGGCGCTCTACAGGTATCTCCGAGGGTGTCTATTGAGTTGGCATGGATCAAGACTGGGATTTGTCACTCCGTATGATGGAGAGGTATCTCAGGGCCCACTCGGTAATACAACATCACAGTAAGCTTGCAAGCAATGTGACTAATGAGTTAGCCACGGGATCTTGTATTATGGAACGAGTAAAGAGACTTCCCGGTAACGAGATTGAACTAGGTATGGAGATACCACGATCGAATCTCGGGCAAGTAACATACCGATAGACAAAGGGAACTGCATATGAGATTAGCAGAATCCTTGACATTGAGGTTCGACCGATAAGATCTTCGTAGAATATGTAGGAACCAATATGGGCATCCAGGTCCTGCTATTGGTTATTTACCGTAGAGGTGGCTCGGTCATGTCTGCATAGTTCTCGAACCTGCATGGTCTACACACTTAACGTTTGGTGACGATATAAGTATAATTGAGTCATTATGGTGGTTACCGAAGGTTGTTCGGAGTTTGGGATGAGATCCTGGACATGACGAGGAACTCCAGAATGGTCCGGAGGTGAAGATTGATATATTGGACGAAGGGTATTGGAGTCCGGAAGTGCTTCGGGGGTACCGGGTGAATACCAGCGTCACCGAAAGGGGTTTCGGGGGGCCCCGGCAAGTGTTTGGGGGCCCCATGGGCCAAGGGGAGGGGGCAAACCAGCCCACTAAGGGGTTGTGCGCCCCCCTCACCCTTTCCCACCTGAGAAGGAGAGGTGGGGCGCCCCCTCTAGGGTTCCCTCCACCCGGTTTTGGGGGCAAGTCATCCTATGGGAGATCCCATCTGCCCTGGTCGCCGCCCCCCTAGGGGAAACCCTAGGGGCGCTACCACCTCCTCCCTTCCCCTATATATAGAGAGGTAGAGAGAGGGAAGCCGCACCCCGTTGAGCACGCCTGCATGCCACGGCGCTGCCTCTCCTCTCCCTTGCATCCCTCTTCCTCTCCATAGTGCTTAGCGAAGCTCTGCTGAGATTCCGCCACCACCACCGCCACCACGCCATCGTGCTTCCGGAGGACTCGAGCTACTACTTCACCATCGCTCGCTGGATCGAGGAGGTGAAGGCGTCATCAAGCCGTACTTGTGTTGAATGCGGATGTGCCATCTGTTCGGCACTGGATCGGAGTTCGTAGGCCGGATCGTGATTGGATCGCGAAGACGTTCGACTACATCTACCGTGTTTCTTAACGCTTCCTCTTAGCAATCTACAAGGGTATGTAGATCTAATCTCTCCTCTCGTAGATGGTCATCTCCTAAATTGGATCTTAGGTGTTCGTAGTAAATTGTTTATTTCCCATCCAACGTTCCCCAACAGGTGTTGCAGTACATTCATGATTCGCTTATAGTGGGTGGCTAGAGTGAGAGAGGCTTACACCCGAGTAAGGGGATTGTTGCGTATGGGAGTAAAGGGGACTTGATACTTAATGCTATGGTTGGGTTTACTTTAATGATTTCTAATAGTTGCGGATGCTTGCTAGAGGTCCAATCATAAGTTCATATGATCCAAGTACAGAAGGTATTTTAGCTCATGCCTCTCCCTCATATAAAATTGCAGCAATGATTACCGATCTTGTTAACAATTGCCTACGACAATTCCACACACCGATTCATCTTTATTCCACACTTGCTATTTGTAATATATTGTAATATATTCTTACTTCATTTAGGCAGCGCCTATTTTTATATATATTTTGCTCTCCGATATTATGCAAAGCTATCCTCTTTATACCCCAACGTAGTTCCATTTCTCGTTTCTAGATGAAAGCAAACGCTCGATGTGCATAGGGTCGTATCAGTGGCAGGTAGGACTTGAGAGAATATTGATCTTAACTTGAGCTCTTTGTGGGTTCAACGTTCCATACTTATCACTTCTATCTTTGGAAATTGCTACGATGATTCCTTGCACTTGGGGATTATCAGCTCTCCAGCGGAGCGATTTAGCCGAAATCGCAACCATCGACATCACCAACAATCCTCTCATCGTGGGAGGACCAATCTTCATCAACATCTTCACCAACACCATCTCATCTCAAACCATAGTTCATCTCTTGTATTCAATCTTTGTCTCAAAATCTCAAATTTTGGAATGTTAATATTTATTTATTACTGAGTGAGTTGCTATGATTTTCAGGGGAAATTAAAACCTTTTTGTGTATTGTTAAAAAAATCGAGTTTAGATTCTTCTCTTTCCGACTCCTATGAAATATTTTGAAACCATATTCAATACTATAAAGTGAGAATAAAATGACTTTCTCAAATGTGGTGGATAAAAATTTCATTTGAAGTTCTTTGAATTTTGGAGTCCTATTTGAAATTGGATCTTATTTGGAGGTTTAATGCCATTTAAATATTTCCAAATTATTCAAATAAATTTAATGAGAGGATATAATGTGACTTCTCCAAAAAAACATTTGGAAATATTTAATACTGCATAATTATTATATCGGGAATTTTAAAAAACTCTAAATTAATTTTTTGAGTAATTCAATTATGTCCATAAAGCGTTAGTAGTTGTTTGTGCAAAAAGAAGTTAATTTTGTTCAATTCTGAAACTATTTTTTTCTAACTTAAAATATTATTTTTGCAACTTCTTCTAATTATTTTGATTAAACGTTTTGTTCAACAAATTGACTATTCCTATTCTACTGGTTGAGCCCATCATAATTTTGTTTTTACGAAACCTACAGCCATGAGGCAAGCCCAACTCTAATCTTCACTCTCTATTTATTTTATTGGGCCTTTGTTTTTCCCACTAAGGCCCATATCAATTTCAGCCCAAGCCTAAGCGTACTGTTGTCCTCCTCCTCTGCTCGTTCAAACTGAACACGAACAGGGGAACAGAAACTTCACCATGGCGCCCTGTACGTCTTCCTCTTCCCCTAGCATTTGATTCCTTCACCCTTTCGACTTTCCATCAACACGAACATTAAAGAGGAATGCAAGGAGAACCCATTCAGGTAATTAAAACCCAACATTGCTGCCTCAATTAGATGAATGGATCCGTGAAACCTACATGCACAACAGCCATTGATGGCCATGCCGTATTGAGCTCGCTTGATGCGCTCGTTCCGGCCTCTCCCGACCCTCTATAAAATCCCAACGCGTCACCCAGTTTGTCAGCAGCCCTGTAGCCGCTGTCCCTGGAGAAGGAACGCGAAGTCATGTAGCTGATCAAGTGGTTGCCAGCAACAGCGGTCCTGAGCTCGACATGATCGATGATCAGAGGCCCAAGTCAACACGGGCCAAAAGGCCGCTCCAGTGGCTTGCTAGCCCAAACTGGACCAGCTAAGCGTGTGTAACGATATATAAGCTGGTCTGGGTTACTCTAGAGAGGTGGCTAGGATTTGGATGGCTGCGGCCGCGGCTTGACTTTGTAACAAATAGAGGTGTGGGTGGCTGGGAGGAATCCTCTACTGAAATTCAAATTCCTAGCTCGAACTCCATGAAATCCCCAGATCCAGAGATACGTAAGAGAGATCCTCACATATGGTAATCAGAGCCTTCGTCCTGGAGCTGCCCCTCACCGCTACCCGACGCGTCTCAGCGATGGACGGGCTGAGCGACGAGGGCTGCTCCGTCTACGAACTCCGCCATGAATTCGCCAACGACCTGGACGACAAACTTTGAACGCATGGTGAGTCGCTCCTCAAATCGATGAGTAAGATGATGGAGAGGAACAATACGACGCTCCACAGCCTGATGTCGGTGAGGGCTAACGGCATCCGGGACGAGCTCGCCATCGACCTCGAGCAGATCAGATCCGACCTGTACAAGACATAGGCCCCGCAGGACGACCCCAAGTTCGACGCCGCCACGTCTTCCCGCAACGCTGGGCTGGGTCATGGCGCCGCCACGACCGGCGCCCTTGGCTTCCACAACGAACACCGGGGGAAGGCACATAATATTTATATCCCTCCTTCGGTCAGAGGTGCGCGCGATTCCAGCTACTCCCCTAGAAGTTTTTCTCCTCGAGATTATCCATCAGTTGGTACTGTTGAGCACTCTTCGTTTTCCCTGCATCTGGAGCTCCCCAAATTTGATGGAACAAATCCGCGGTTATGGCAAAATCGCTGCAAAGATCAGTTCAAGCTTTGGGGCACGCCCACTAGCCGCTGGCTTTCCTTGGCAACTGCTCAGTTCGAGGTGCCGCAGCGCGTTGGCTCGAGTCGATGCAGAGGCGAATGCCAAACTCCAGCTGGTCTGAATTCTGTGAAGCTCTGCGGAACCATTTTGGTCGAAATCAGCATCAAACTCTGCTCAGAAGGCTGTTTAGGATTGCTCAGACCACCACGGTTGAAGACTATGTTAATCGATTTGCTGAATTGTATGACCAACTGACAACATATGAAGAAGCTCTCAATTCCTTGCATTATATTACTCGGTTTTTGGACCGGTTAAAACCCGGAGTTCGAATGGCTGTGGCTCTGCAGAAACCCAAAGATCTAGATGCAGCCTATGAGTTAGCTTTGCTCCATGAGGAACTGGGTGAAGTGTACAATCCAACCAGTTTCCCAGTTACAAGACGGTCAACACCTACTACAAATCTCACAAATTCCAAGCCACAGAAATCTGAAGAAAAGAGAGCAGAGTCAGTTAACAGTACCACACAAGAGGATAAATGGGCAGCATTGAGAAATTACAGGAAATCCAAGGGCTTGTGTTTTGTGTGCGGAGAGAAATGGGCCAAGGACCATGTGTGCAAATCCACCGTTCAACTGCACTTCGTCCAAGAAATGATTGACCAGTTACAAGCCCAATCAGTTGAATGTTCTGACTCTGACAGTGAACAGCAGGCTCAATCTTCAGTTTACTCCATCAAATTGTCTGCTGCTGCAATGGGAAAGGAACTAGAAGCTCCTGTACTGCAACTGGAGATTGAATTACAAGGGCACAAACTCCAATTTCTTGTCGACTCCGGAAGCATACACTCCTTCTTGGATGCACAATACAACTTCTTAGAAGGGGTCGGTGCAATCAAGACACTCACTGTTACAGTAGCTGGTGGTTCAACCATACAGTGCCAACAAAAGATTGAGGAATGTCTCAGGCAATGTAACGGGACCACATTTACTTCATATTTCAAGTTGTTGCCCCTGCATACTTATGATGGAATTTCAGGCAATGTATATTGATTGGGTGAAAAAATGGCTCTCATTCACTAAGGCTGGACAAACAGTTACTTTGCATGGTTTTGGAGCTGAAGATTGCACTTATACCTGTATATCAATATCCGATGTGCAAATGGATGAGCAAGATAAAATTCCTCCAGAAATTTAGTCTCTCTTGGATGAATTTGCTGATGTTTTTGAAGCTCCTACCCAGTTACCCCCCAGGAGAAGTTGTGATCACACGGTTCCTCTTATTCCAGGGGCCAGACCAGTTGCTGTGAGACCATACAGAATAGTTCCTCAATTAAAAGATGAGCTTGAAAGGCAAATTGCAGAATTACTGAAGTCAGGTGTAATCAGACCCAATAAAAGCCCTTTCTCTTCCCCGGTGCTGCTAGTAAAGAAAAAAGGAGGAGAATGGAGACTAGTGGTTGATTACAGAATGCTAAATGCTATTACTGTTAAAGGGAAATTTCCAGTGCCAGTGATTGATGAGCTTTTAGATGAACTCTCTCGAGCTGCTTGGTTCACTAAGTTAGACCATAGGGCAGGCTACCATCAAATCAGATTAGCTGCTAGGGAGGAATATAAGACTGCATTTCAAACCCACCTAGGTCATTATGAATTTTCAGTATTGGCTTTTGGTCTCAGTGAAGCTCCAGGCACTTTTCAAGGAGCAATGAACACTACTCTTGCCCCTGTTAACATGAAAAATACACTAGTTTTCTTTGATGGTATATTGATTTTCAGCGGGACTTATCAGGAACATTTGAAGCACGTTAGAGAGGTGTTAGCCTTGCTCAGAGCTGATCAGTGGAAGGTGAAAATGTCCAAATGTGCTTTTGCTCAACAACAAATTGGGTATTTGGGCCATGCCATCAGTTCTGCGGGAGTTTCTACTGATTCTAGCAAAATTCAAACCGTGGAACAGTGGCCTACTCTAACTAGTGTCAAGGAAGTGAGAGGGTTTCTTGGGTTGAGTGAATATTACAGGAAGTTCATTAAACATTATGGTGTGATCAGTAAGCCTCTCACTGAGTTACTCAAGAAGGGAGTTCCATTTGTTTGGACTACAGTGACTGAAACTACGTTCACAACTCTAAAAAAACACTAGTGGAAGCACCAGTCTTAGCTCTACCCCAATTTGACAAACCTTTTTGTCATTGTGACACCCAAAAATTTTATTTTTGGTTTTATCAAAACTTTTATTTGATTTGAGGGAGGTTATTTAAACTTTTCTTCTAAAGAACTCTCCCTCTCAAAAATTTCCTTTTATGACAAGTATTTTGTTTGGATTCACCCAAGACTTGATTTTGGTCTTGGAGGTTTTTCTCCATCTTATGTTGACTCATCACAAATGTTTTTCATTTGGGAATTTTTTTTTTGAAAATCTTTTTAAATAGCCCTATGGCATTTGGAGTGATCTTTTCCCCATTCAAAAATCCCCTCTTGCCATGACATGAGTGGAAATCCCCTCCCAAAAGCCATCTCTCATCTTTGTGTCAAGTTATACTTCAAATCTAGCAAGTTGAACTTCCCCATGTTTTTCCTTCCATTTATTTCTTATCAAAAATATTTTCTGCCTTCTACTTTGGCTCTTGGAGATTTACAAAGGGACTACCTTTTCTCCTTTGAGTTTTGCCTCCAAACCATTTTCCCTGGCTAGTCCTTAGAGCCCTCAACCAAGATCCATGATGATCCACTGGTCTCCAGTTCAAAAATTTCAAATTGTGCTTGCTGCAAGTTTGGACCATATTTGCCAAATTTGATGAAATTCAATTGTTTTCTCCTCCTAAAAATCTGAGAAAATTCAGGCAGCCTCTGGATGCATTGAGAGGTCACCTCACCAAGTCCCAGCTCCAGAATTTTTTTTCTTCATGCCAAATCATTTCGTCGAACACCTGAAGGGCACTATTACTGTCAAGTTCAGAAGTTCAGTGATACAGTTTCAGTGAGCCACTGTCGTTTTCTTCAGAACCCCTTCTCGATCTCGCCAGTAGCCGCGGTGGCGCCGTGCGCCCTGTGCTTCCTTCTTATCCCCTGCGCCGCACGATCGCCTAGAGGCTTGCGGGCGTCGGCGACGAGCAGGAGGAGGTGCGCCACCCCGTGAGCGACGGCAGCAGCGCCCTTTGCGGCTGCCAGAGAGAGGCGCAGCGTTGGACGGCACCGTCCAGCGCCGCCCAAGCCACCAGAGGCCACCGCGTGGCCATCCACTCACCCGTGCACGCTGCAGTCCGTCGTCGTGAACTGGTAGGCGCGGAGCACGCTCTCTGCCGCCGCCGTGCCCGTACGGCCGTTCCGTCGAGGGCCAGTGCATTACGCAAGCCCGACCGAGGTTTGAGTAGAGAAACGGCGCCAGTGATCCTCCCTGATGGTGCCTAGCCTCCTAAACCCCCTGCCCAACCCCTACCTCTTCGTAATCGCTCGCCGGAGCTATCCCGTTCACGACCACCCCCTCGGATCGCCTATAAAAGGAGGTCCTGAGCTCGAACTCGAACCCGCACCACCTCTACACACCACCAGTACCACGCCAAGCCACTGGGAGAGCCCCGAGGGAGCCTTCTTCCCCAACTCCGGCCGCATCGACCCGCTTCGGGATCCAGCGCGATTCACTCCCGTGCGTGCACCCCTACCCCTCAGCTCTTGCCAGTAGCCTCCTAGTACATCCACATCTCTGACCCGCGCATCAATTTGACACTTGCAGCACCCACCGGAGTACTCCACCATCGCCCGAACCACCGTCTGCCGGAGATAGTGTCGCCGTCGACGTGGTGCTCTCCGACAGCCAAGTCCACCACCCACCGACGCGGAAGAACACCCTGAACCTGTTGGTACCCTCCGATCTCTCTGCCTCGCCGTGGTTCAACGCCGGCGACCACCGCAGCCTTCGGGCGCCGGCGAGCTCCGTTGGGAGTTTTGAACCTGACGGGTGCGACCCCCCCCCCCCCCCGTCAGCCTCTCTTCTTTTCCCCTCGAACCGTTTTCTGAAAACGCCTTCGGGCAAAATGTGTTTTCTCTTTGGGCTGGCGCATTTCAAACCGAACCGTTTTCTGGTTTTTCAAATAAGTCCCTGGTTCTTTTCTATTTCATCACAGATCAGTCCTTGGACTAAAACCCTTATATCTTTTTAATAAAAGATGCTTTTTGATTGATTCTTTTTCTGTCAGTCTTATATTTTTGTCTAGTTTTTTATAGTATTTATGAGGAAAAAATTTTGAACAATTTTTATGCATGCAACGACTTTCACGTTAGTGTACGGTTTCGTTATACCGTAGGTTCCGCAGGAGGTGACGGAGCCGCGAACTTCGCCGAGCTAGATTCCGAATTCTCCGAACCAGGAAAGCATGTTTGAACCTCTGATATGATAGGTGTTTTGCATGTTTGCTTGAATGGTTTGTGCATGGCATATGAGCATCGGTGAGTATTACGTTGCATGCAAGGCAACTAACCGTGTGTTTCGAAGTTACTGTGATCTCTGATGAGAGACGACCTGATCATGTGGTGACATGAAAGGTAGTAAGATGGTATTGTTGTAGCATGCCAGTCTTACGTCATCCGATAAACTCCGACGTTAACGTGGGCTGAGCCACGTTACCGTTTCTCCCCTTTCGTGCTACCACATGTTTTCTGCAAAGAATATGGTTTAGTAAGTTGCTAACCTCTTTCCTTGTACACACCAAATAGAGGGGCCGGGATGAGGGTTCTATGGCCCTGGATTAAAGCCAGTCATCCGGTCAGGGGGCATGGGTGTTTCCGGTTGGGACCGAGAGGGGGGCACCCCTTAGAGCGCGCGGTATAAATTTGATCCCATGCTACGCGAGGTTGTAGCCTCCCCGTCTCAAAGTTTTTCTTGAACGTTGCCGAGGGTGATTCCTGGCATCGGAATGTTGAATGGGTGTGTACTGGTTAGATGTGTTTCTCCTAAAACACCGTAAACGGAACTAGTCCCTTGTGACTACTGAAATCCGTTGGCTGTGGTTAAATAGTACAAACTCTGCAGAGTCAAATCCTTCCGAGTCATCGTGTCCATGGTCAAGGACCATGGCCAGTATATCCATATCCATGTCAGTCCCTATGACAGTCCCCGTGGTAAATCCCCGGTGAACAAGCTTGAGTGGTAAACCCGGTTGAATTGTTATTCCTGTGGATGGACTACCCTTTTATTATCTCGTACCTGAATATTCCCTTGAAATGATTTAAATTCATGAGCTGCTGAAATATCAAGTTATGAAATATAAGCCCTTTTTGTGATGTCGCTCAGATGTCCGACTGTGGCACTCTTGTCATTTACTTTCGATATAAGCCCTTTATGTGATGTCGCTCAGACGTCCGACTGTGGCACTCTTATCATTTACTTTCATATAAGCCCTTTATGTGATGTCGCTCAGACGTCCGACTGTGCACGCCCGTTATTTACTTTTGATATAAGCCCTTTACGTGATGTCGCTCAGACGTCCAACTGTGGCACGCACTGTCCTTTATATTCCATTATAAGCCCTTTATGTGGTGTCGCCTTTGACGCCCGACTGCGGCATTGTTATTTCATTTGTATCCTTTCGAGGAGTCATTCAGACACTCGATTGGCCTTCAACTTTACATCGGGATTTCGTGAGGACTACCGCCCGACTTCCCTTTATTTTCCATGCATCGCTATCTCATTGTCTGAGTGCGCTCTGTTAATCTGTTCATATGCATCATGTTTACGTTTGTTATATCTTATGTCCGAACTGTCTTGCGAGTACTTTCATAGTACTCACCTGGCTTGTTGATTTGGCCAGATGTTGACGAAGGCGATCTCATGGATGAAGAGTTTGATAGTGAGTCCGACGCCTAGAGGAGTCCCAGTCAGTCCCGTGCGATCCTGGAGATTGGTCACTTGTGTTATATACGCTTCCGCCACCCGCAATAAGAATCCTCGAGCCTCACTCCGACGCTCGATGAGCTGTAAGATTTAGGAGTCATGTCACCCACTTCACTGTGACATATCCACCACCTCTTTTTTTTGAGTCAGTAGTTATGCCACCCTATCCGCCTTTATGTGTAATATCGGCGCGCTTGTAATAAATTGTTGAGCAGCCTCCGCTCAACCTTGTATTATATTTAGTACTCCTGGTTTTTCTTCTGTGATCAAGAAATTGTCTACCAGTGAGAAGGATTCTTCTTTACTGGTCCGAATAAGGGATCGGTTTCTCAATAAATATTTTTATTGGAAAACCGGTCGTGACAAGCTTGGTATCAGAGCCAGGTTGACTGTAGGAAGCCACTAGGTGCGATAGCTAATTGGTTATTAGCGTCTTTAGTGCTTTTTCAGCATTTTGCAAATATAGCTATTTTCTGTTGGTCATCATAAATTCATGATTTGACTACTCAGAATTTTTGCCTACTTTTGTAGATGGCTGGCAGCGACTGCGAGACTCGGGTGTTCACGAGTGTGCCCGAGGGGTTTGTCAAACTCCTCGTCTCCATCACCAAGCTCACGATCGGGCCAGCGACTCGTCCGGAGTTCACGCTTTACCAGCACAAGCTCAGCGACGACGTGTCTATGCACCAGGCCGTGGTGCAATTCAAGGGAGGACGTTCTGCGTCTTGCCACTTCCGTTTTGTGGGAAGGGCCATGCCTACGGAGAGGCATGCCATGCAGATGGCCGCCCGTGAGGCGATAGCCCGCCTTCGGGATATTCTTCCTTCGATGAAGACTCGTCGCTACCTCTACCTCCCATGCCATGTGCCATATACTTGTCACTATGCATTCGCCTGCTATAGGGGAGAGCGAGATGAAGCTATCGAGATGCTTGTTGAGTATCTCAAAGCTCTGGAGGAAGCTTTCGACAACCTCGTGGACGATCTTGTGGCTGCCCGCATGGACTTAGTCCGGGGCTGTTCTGCCAACAGGAGGGAGCTTCTCCACATGGCACCACCTCTGACATTCGTCTCGTCCTCAGCATCCTATTCACCTGCCATTTTGGCCACCGCTCGCCGTCTGCCTACCACTGAGGAGTTCGACCAGGTCATTGCTCCTACCCCAGTCAGAGCTGCACCGCCTGCCGCGCCCACACTACTGCCTGTCGCACCCGCGCCATCTCCTCAGCGCAGTGCTACGCGCCTGGAGCCTATTAGGGAGGAGGTGGAGGTTGAGTCTCCTGCACCGCTGGGTCTTGCCCTCGGCAGGGGGAAGGACATCTTCACCATCTCCGACTAAGTGCGCCTAGTCGCCGCGCGTTGTGTCTGCATGTATGATATGTTTTATATGTTCATAAGTTTGTAGTAATTGTATGCGCATCATGTAGGATCCCGGAGGAGTGTGCTAGCCTTAATAACATGTCAGGAGTGTGTACGCACATCCTGAGTGATGTATCGTGTGTTTGCGTGTCGCGTGTAAGATATGTATTGAGCAGTCCTTCTTCGTGCGCAATCAATTATGTTCTTGAAAAATCTTGAGGTCTTTTAAAGTTTTTTCCTTTGCAAAATTTTCCTTGTGCCACACAGTTCTTCTCATGAGTTTTGCAAAATAATACCCCAGAGTGGAAAATGTCTCGTCCGTGGACTCGTTCCATGCCGAATCCACCCAAAGAAGTTTATGGAACACAGACAAGCAACTACTTCACTCAGGGGCAGTCTAGGCAACAGGACAGCGAGGCAGCCTTATCTCAAGTATGCCGCCTTTTCGAACAAAGCCAACAACAACACCAAGAAATGATGAATCACGTCATCAATATGGGAAATCACCGTGAGCCATACCAACCACACTCCAAGTTGTCTGAACTACAGAAGACACGCCCTCCAACGTTTGCTCACACTGATAGGCCACTTGAAGCCGATGATTGGCTTCGAGACATCGAAAGAAAATTGATTATTGCTCAATGTTCAGATCATGGGAAGGTGCTTTATGCACCTCACTACCTCACTGGAGCAGCTGCAGCATGGTGGGAGAACTTCCTATACATGCATCCCAGTGAACATAATATCACCTGGGAAGAGTTTAAGGAAGGTTTTCGTGGGGCACACATCCCCAGGAGCATCATAAAAATCAAGAAAAGGGAGTTCGATGATCTCAAGCAGAGAGGCATGACAGTGACGGAATACAACAGTCAGTTTACCCAGCTATCTCGCTATGCCTACGATGAGCATATGACTGGGAACAAAAGGATGGAAAAAAATTTGGACGGCCTGGCGCCGGCACTAAAATGCCAACTGGTCGTACACACTTTCCCAGATTTCAAAACTCTGGTCGACAAGGCCATTACGTTGGAGAATGAGCGCCGCAGTCTGGAGGATATTCGTAAGCGAAAAAGGGACAAGACGACTCTTGCCCGCAGCATCCGGGGCAAGACTGATGTTCAGATGAATGAAGCAAGAAAGTCCACGACTACTACTCTAAGGCCAACCAGACAGTTTCATTCAAGGGACAAGGACTTTACATACCGTCCAGGGGTCACTTGCTATGCTTGTGGAGAGGAAGGGCACTATGCCAAACAGTGCCCAAAACCAAGGAACTCGGCCCCCAAGCCGAACAATGGTGGGAACAATCCAGCCCCCAAGCGTAACAATTTCAATCCCAACAACAATCACAGGAAGGGTCACCTGAACCATGTGACCAAGGAAGAAACATAGAATGCCCCAGACATCGTACTCGGTACGTTCCCTGTCAACACAGTACCTACCACGGTTTTGTTTGATTCTGGAGCTTCTCACTCGTTCATTTCGAAGAGTTTTGTTTTGCAACACGGTTTTCCGATACTTCCTTTGGAAAAATCTATGATTATCAAGTCCCCCGGGAATAAGCAGATCACTCAGAGTTACTGCCAAGGAGTGATTATTGAATTCGAAGGACTAAAGTTTCAAGCAAATCTCATCGTGTTGGAAAATAAAGGACTGAATATTATCCTAGGGATGGACTGGTTGACCACCAACAAGGGATTTATTGACTGTTTCAATCGGACTGTGATTCTCACTCATCATCACGGCAAGACAATAAAAGTTACAGCTCAAGAGAGACCACGGTCACGGCACCCAAAGTTGAACAAAGTGGACATTTCAGAACTGAGAAAAGTTCCAGTGGATTGTGAGTTTCCCGACGTATTTCCGGAAGAACTACCAGGCACGCCACCAGACCGAGAGATAGAGTTCAGCATCGAACTAGCACCTGGCACCACCCCCATCTACAAGAAACCTTATAGAATGGCACCCTCAGAGATGGTAGAATTGAAGAAGCAAATAAAGGAATTACTGGACAAAGGATTTATTCGAGCCAGCTCCTCACCATGGGGTTCGCCAGTATTATTCGCCAAGAAAAAGGATGGGACACTGAGATTGTGTATAGACTATCGAGCTCTCAATATGGTCACCATCAAAAACAAATATCCGATGCCACGGATAAACGATTTGTTTGACCAGCTCGCACAAGCCAAGGTGTTCTCAAAAATCGATTTAAGATCAGGATATCATCAATTAAAAGTACGGACAGAAGATATCCCTAAGACAACATTCACCTCCAGATACGGATTATATGAGTTCACAGTAATGCCGTTTGGACTGACGAACGCCCCCGCATATTTCGTCCACCTCATGAACAAAGTGTTTATGAAATTTATGAACAAATTTGTCGTGGTGTTCATTGATGATATTCTGGTATACTCAAAGACACCAGAGGAACATGCTGAACATCTCAGAATTGTATTGGGAGAATTAAGGAAACATCAATTATACGCCAAATTTAGCAAGTGTGAATTTTGGCTAAGACAAGTTGGTTTTCTAGGCCATATATTGACCCAAGAAGGCGTGGCCGTAGACCCAGAAAAGGTCAAAGCCATACTTTACTGGAAACCACCAGCCAACGTAACTGATGTACAGAGTTTCCTAGGGATGGCTGGATATTACCGAAGATTTATTGAAGGATTCTCCACTGTGGCAAAACCAATGACACAGTTGCTCAAGAAAGACAAGAAATTTGTATGGACTGAAGCGTGCGAGAAAAGCTTCCAAGAGCTCAAGAAGAAACTAAAAACAGCACCGGTTTTGATTGTACCAGACATACACAAGAGTTTTGAAGTGTATTGTGACGCATCCCGGAAGGGCCTCGGGTGCGTATTGATGCAGGACGGCAAAGTTGTCGCGTATGCTTCCAGGCAACTACGGAAGCATGAGGAAAATTATCCTACTCATGACTTGGAGCTAGCAGCAGTCATCCATGCACTCAAAGAGTGGAGGCACTTTCTGTTGGGAAATCGTTGTGAAATATATATGGATCATAAGAGCCTTAAATATATTTTCACACAACCAGAGCTAAATTTACGACAACGACGCTGGTTGGAATTGATCAAGGACTATGATGTCGGCATTCACTACCATCCAGGGAAAGCAAATGTAGTGGCAGATGCTCTTAGTCGGAACCCCAGCCCGGGCAACGACAGTCCACAGAACATGAGGCTTGAGTTTCAGCAGGAGTTCGCTAGACTCAACATGGTGTTAGTCCCTGAGGGCAACGTATCAAATCTGGAGATACAGCCCACCCTAATGGAACAAATTAAGGAGGCTCAACAGGGACATCCCAGCATCGAAGGTATAAAGAGAAAAATGAGCCTTGGCATGGTTTCAGAGTTTGTCACAGACAATGAGGGAATATTATGGTACGGGGACAGATTTTGCGTACCAAACATTGAGGAACTCAAGCAAAAAATCCTAACCGAAAGCCACACCGCCCCATATTCGATCCACCCTGGAGGAACCAAAATGTACAAAGACATTCAGGAAAGATTTTGGTGGCACGGTATGAAAAGGGATATAGCCGCATTCATTGCTTGTTGCGATTCATGTCAGCGCATAAAAGCCGAGCATCAAAAGCCAGCAGGGCTACTACAGCCAAACAGGATACCTGAGTGGAAATGGGCTGAAATTGGAATGGACTTCATCGTCGGACTACCTCGATCACAACGCGGAAATGATGCCATATGGGTCATCACAGATAGGCTAACCAAGGTAGCACATTTCATTCCCGTGAAGACGACCTACTCCACTCAAAGGCTAGCTAAGCTTTATCTCTCCCGTATAGTTTGCCTGCATGGAGTCCCAAAGACTATAATATCCGACCGAGGCACTCAATTTGTCTCTAAATTCTGGGATCACTTACAACAAGCTCTGGGCACACAACTAGCATTCAGTACAGTGTACCACCCTCAGACTGATGGACAAACGGAACGCGTGAACCAAATCCTAGAGGACATGCTGAGAGCCTGTGTGCTCACCTATGGATCCAGTTGGGAAGAAAGTTTGCCGTATGCCGAGTTTGCTTACAACAACAGTTACCAAGCCAGCCTACAAATGGCACCTTTTGAAGCATTGTACGGACGGAGATGTCGTACCCCACTAAATTGGTCAGAAACAGGTGACAGTCGTATCTTCGGCCCAGACATGCTCAAGGAAGCCGAGGAGAAAGTTAAACAGATCAGGGACAGACTCAAGACAGCTCAAAGCCGACAAAAGAGCTATTACGATCGAAAACATCGTGAGGTCAGATTTGAACCCGGTGATTACGTATACCTACGAGTGTCTCCTATGCGAGGCCTGCAACGGTTCAAAATTAAAGGGAAGCTAGCCCCGAGATTTATTGGACCCTTCTGTATAGTTGCGCGAAGAGGCACAGTAGCCTACCAGCTAGATCTACCCAAAGAGCTGTCAGACGTCCACGACGTATTCCACGTCTCACAATTGAGGAAATGTGTGAGCTACCCGGAAAAGCATGTATCTCATGAGAGCATTGATGTGCAACCAGACCTCACCTACAGAGAGCGGCCAGTAAAGATATTGGAAGAGTCTGAAAGGAGGACCCGTCAGAAAACAACTAAATTTTTCAAGGTTCAGTGGAGAAATCACACCGAGGACGAAGCAACATGGGAAAGAGAGGATTTTCTTCAGACAGAGTACCCACATCTATTTGAGGATCAGCTGAAATCTCGGGGACGAGATTTTTCCTAAGGGGGTAGGTGTTGTGACACCCAAAAATTTTATTTTTGGTTTTATCAAAACTTTTATTTGATTTGAAGGAGGTTATTTAAACTTTTCTTCTAAAGAACTCTCCCTCTCAAAAATTTCCTTTTATGACAAGTATTTTGTTTGGATTCACGCAAGACTTGATTTTGGTCTTGGAGGTTTTTCTCCATCTTATGTTGACTCATCACAAATGTTTTTCATTTGGGAATTTTTTTTTTGAAAATCTTTTTAAATAGCCCTATGGCATTTGGAGTGATCTTTTCCCCATTCAAAAATCCCCTCTTGCCATGACATGAGTGGAAATCCCCTCCCAAAAGCCATCTCCCATCTTTGTGTCAAGTTATACTTCAAATCCAGCAAGTTGAACTTCCCCATGTTTTTCCTTCCATTTATTTCTTATCAAAAATATTTTCTGCCTTCTACTTTGGCTCTTGGAGATTTACAAAGGGACTACCTTTTCTCCTTTGAGTTTTGCCTCCAAACCATTTTCCCTGGCTAGTCCTTAGAGCCCTCAACCAAGATCCATGATGATCCACTGGTCTCCAGTTCAAAAATTTCAAATTGTGCTTGCTGCAAGTTTGGACCATATTTGCCAAATTTGATGAAATTCAATTGTTTTTCCTCCTAAAAATCTGAGAAAATTCAGGCAGCCTCTGGATGCATTGAGAGGTCACCTCACCAAGTCCCAGCTCCAGAAATTTTTTCTTCATGCCAAATCATTTCGTCGAACACCTGAAGGGCACTGTTACTGTCAAGTTCGGAAGTTCAGTGATACAGTTTTAGTGAGCCACTGTCGTTTTCTTCAGAACCCCTTCTCGATCTCGCCAGTAGCCGCGGTGGCGCCGTGCGCCCTGTGCTTCCTTCTTATCCCCTGCGCCGCACGATCGCCTAGAGGCTTGCGGGCGTCGGCGACGAGCAGGAGGAGGTGCGCCACCCCGTGAGCGACGGCAGCAGCGCCCTTTGCGGCTGCCAGAGAGAGGCGCAGCGTTGGACGGCACCGTCCAGCGCCGCCCAAGCCACCAGAGGCCACCGCGTGGCCATCCACTCACCCGTGCACGCTGCAGTCCGTCATCGTGAACTGGTAGGCGCGGAGCGCGCTCTCTGCCGCCGCCGTGCCCGTACGGCCGTTCCATCAAGGGCCAGTGCATTACGCAAGCCCGACCGAGGTTTGAGCAGAGAAACGGCGCCAGTGATCCTCCCTGATGGTGCCTAGCCTCCTAAACCCCATGCCCAACCCCTACATCGCCGTAATCGCTCGCCGGAGCTACCCGTTCACGGCCACCCCCTCGGATCGCCTATAAAAGGAGGTCCCGAGCTCGAACTCGAACCCGCACCACCTCTACACACCACCAGTACCACGCCAAGCCACTGGGAGAGCCCCGAGGGAGCCTTCTTCCCCAACTCCGGCCGCCTCGACCCGCTTCGGGATACAGCGATTCACTCCCGTGCGTGCACCCCTACCCCTCAGCTCTTGCCAGTAGCCTCCTAGTACATCCACATCTCCGACCCGCGCATCAATTTGACACTTGCAGCACCCACCGGAGTACTCCACCATCGCCCGAACCACCGTCCGCCGGAGATAGTGTCGCCGTCGACGTGGTGCTCTCCGACAGCCAAGTCCACCACCCACCGACGTGGAAGAACACCCTGAACCTATTGGTACCCTCCGATCTCTCTGCCTCACTGTGGTTCAACGCCGGCGACCACCGCAGCCTTCGGGCGCCGGCGAGCTCCGTTGGGAGTTTTGAACCTGACGGGTGGGACCCCCCCGTCAGCCTCTCTTCTTTTCCCCTCGAACCGTTTTTTGAAAACGCCTTCGGGAAAAATGTGTTTTCTCTTTGGGCTGGCGCATTTCAAAGCGAACCGTTTTCTGGTTTTTCAAATAAGTCCCTGGTTCTTTTCTGTTTCATCACAGATCAGTCCTTGGACTAAAACCCTTATATCTTTTTAATAAAAGATGCTTTTTGATTGATTCTTTTTCTGTCAGTCTTTTATTTTGTCTAGTTTTTTATAGTATTTATTTGGAAAAAATTTGGAACAATTTTTATGCACGCAACGATTTTCACGTTAGTGTACGGTTTCGTTATACCGTAGGTTCCGGAGGAGGTGACGGAGCCGCGAACTTCGCCGAGCTAGATTCCGACTTCTCCGAACCAGGCAAGCAAGTTTGAACCTCTGATATGATAGGTGTTTTGCATCTTTGCTTGAATGGTTTGTGCATGGCATATGAGCATCGGTGAGTATTACGTTTCATGGAAGGCAACTAACCGTGTGTTTCGAAGTTACTGTGATCTCTGATGAGAGATGACCTGATCATGTGGTGACATGAAAGGTAGTAAGATGGTATTGTTGTAGCATGCCAGTCTTACGTCATCCGATAAACTCTGACGTTAACGTGGGCTGAGCCACGTTACCGTTTCTCCCCTTTCGTGCTGCCACATGTTTTCTACAAAGAATACGGTTTAGTAAGTTGCTAACCTCTTTCCTTGTACACACCAAATAGAGGGGCCGGGATGAGGGTTCCATGGCCCTGGATTAAAGCCAGTCATCCGGTCAGGGGGCATGGGTGTTTCCGGTTGGGACCGAGAGGGGGGCACCCCTTAGAGCGCACGGTATAAATTTGATCCCATGCTACGCGAGGTTGTAGCCTCCCCATCTCAAAGTTTTTCTTGAACGTTGCCGAGGGTGATTCCTGGCATCGGAATGTTGAATGGGTGTGTACTGGTTAGATGTGTTTCTCCTAAAACACCGTAAACGGAACTAGTTCCTTGTGACTACTGAAATCCGTTGGCTGTGGTTAAATAGTACAAACTCTGCAGAGTCAAATCCTTCCGAGTCATCGTGTCCATGGTCAAGGACCATGGCCAGTATATCAATATCCATGTCAGTCCCTATGACAGTCCCCGTGGTAAATCCCCGGTGAACAAGCTTGAGTGGTAAACCCGGTTGAATTGTTATTCCTGTGGATGGACTAACCTTTTATTTATCTCATACCTGAATATTCCCTTGAAATGATTTAAATTCATGAGCTGCTGAAATATCAAGTTATGAAATATAAGCCCTTTTTGTGATGTCGCTCAGACGTCCGACTGTGGCACTCTTGTCATTTACTTTCGATATAAGCCCTTTATGTGATGTCGCTCAGACGTCCGACTGTGGCACTCTTGTCATTTACTTTCGATATAAGCCCTTTATGTGATGTCGCTCAGACGTCCGACTGTGGCACTCTTGTCATTTACTTTCGATATAAGCCCTTTATGTGATGTCGCTCAGACGTCCGACTGTGGCATGGCCGTTATTTACTTTTGATATAAGCCCTTTACGTGATGTCGCTCAGACGTCCGACTGTGGCACGCACTGTCCTTTATATTCCATTATAAGCCCTTTATGTGGTGTCGCCTTGATGCCCGACTGCGGCATTGTTATTTCATTTGTATCCTTTCGAGGAGTCATTCAGACACTCGATTGGCCTTCAACTTTACATTGGGATTTCGGGAGGACTACCGCCCGACTTCCCTTTATTTTCCATGCATCGCTATCTCATTGTTTGAGTGCGCTCTGTTAATCTGTTCATATGCATCATGTTTACATTTGTTATATCTTATGTCTGAACTGTCTTGCGAGTACTTTCATAGTACTCACCTGGCTTGTTGATTTGGCCAGATGTTGACGAAGGCGATCTCATGGATGAAGAGTTTGATATTGAGTCCGACGCCTAGAGGTGTCCCAGTCAGTCCCGTGCGATCCTGGAGATTGGTCACTTGTGTTATATACGCTTCTGCCACCCGCAATAAGAATCCTCGAGCCTCACTCCGACGCTCGATGAGCTGTAAGATTTAGGAGTCATGTCACCCACTTCACTGTGACATATCCACCACCGCTTTGTTTTGAGTCAGTAGTTATGCCACCCTATCCGCCTTTATGTGTAATATCGGTGCGCTTGTAATAAATTGTTGAGCAGCCTCCGCTCAACCTTGTATTATATTTAGTACTCCTGGTTTTTCTTCTGTGATCAAGAAATTGTCTACCAGTGAGAAGGATTCTTCTTTACTGGTCTGAATAAGGGATCGGTTTCTCAATAAATATTTTTATTGGAAAACCGGTCGTGACAGTCATAGAAACTGATTCCTGTGATTCAGGCATTGGTGCTATGCTCATGCAGGAAGGGCACCCTCTGGCTTATGTCAGCAAAGCCTTGGGGCTCAAGAACAGGGCCCTTTCAGTTTATGAAAAGGAGTATCTAGCTATTCTACTAGATGTGGATCAGTGGAGACCATACCTGCATTTCTAGCAATTCACTATTAGAACTGATCAGAAGAGCTTGGTGCACTTGCAGAATAAAAAGTTGCACACTGTTTGGCAACAAAAAGCTCTTACCAAGCTTATGGGTTTGAATTACACTATAGTCTACAAAAAAGGGGTTGAAAACTCTACTGCTTATGCACTATCTAGAAGACCTTCCCCTTCCCAAGTTTTCCATATATCAAGATCACAACCTGTGTGGTTGGAAGACATTGTGGCTAGTTACTCTCAGGATGACAAGGCTAGAGAATTATTACAAGAGCTTGCTGTAAATCCATCTGGTAATTCTCAATATCAGTTAGTGCAAGGTCTGCTGAGATACAAAGGCTGTATTTGGGTGGGTAACAATATGGAATTACAGGATAAAATTTTCTCCGCCTTCCATGATAGCCGTCTAGGAGGTCACTCTGTATTCCCTGTCACCTATCACATAATCCATTCCCTATTCAGATGGACATGCATGAAGAAGTTTATTAAAGATAGAGTGCAATCGTGTTTAGTATGCCAGCAAGCTAAACCTGAAAGAGTTAAATATCCAGGTCTGCTTTCTCCTTTGCCAGTTCCAAGCAAGGCCTGGGAAACTATGACAATGGATTTTATTACTGGATTGCCTCCTTCCTATCAGTTTGACTGCATTTATGTGGTCATTGACAAGTTTACAAAATATGGCCACTTCATGGCCCTCAAACATCCCTTCTCTGCACAGAAAGTGGCTGAGGTGTTCCTGGACAATGTTTACAAATTGCATGGAATGCCAGAGTACATAGTATCTGACGAGATCCTGTGTTTACTAGCAACTTCTGGCAAGCCCTTGTTCACGGAACTGGAACTCAGCTCAATATGAGTATTGCATATCACCCTGCAACCAATGGGCGGACTGAGAGAGTCAACCAGCAAATTGAATGTTATCTCAGAAGCTTTAGCATTTCTCATCCTTCTAAATGGAGCAAGTGGTAGTCTATGTGTATGTTTTGGTATAACACAAACTGGCATTCAGCTGTTGGCAAGTCCCCTTTTGAAGTATTGTATGGTCATCCTCCTAGATATTTTGGGATTGATGCCAGTGATACTGTTGCTCCTGTGGACATTCTTCAATGGTTGCAAGACAGGGAAGTTGTGGTGGCTTCTATTAAACAACACCTGCTTCAAGCTCAACAGAGAATGAATCATTTGGCTGACAAGAACAGGACTGAGAGATCATTTGACATTGGAGAACAAGTTTTCTTGAAACTGCAACCGTATGTGCAGTCTTCTGTCGTCCACTGAGGAAACCACAAGCTGGCATTCAAGTACTTTGGTCCCTACACCATCATTGACAATATCGGGGAAGTGGATTACAAGTTGGAATTACCCCAGGACAGCAGAATCCACCCCGTTTTTCATGTTTCTCAGCTCAAAAAAGAAGTGTTGTCCAATTGCACTGTTCTTCGCAAACTGCCCTCGTCTTTTGCTTCCTTCAGGTACCCCTTCGCGTGCTTCGGCAACGGGTGCGACAGCGGGGCAAACGTACTGTCGCTCAAGGCTTGATCCAGTGGAGTGGATCTTCACCAGATGAAGCAACCTGGGAAGACCTGGACTCCCTGCGTCAACAATTCCCTCGTTCAACGGCTTGGGGGGCAAGCCATTTCTCAACGGAGGGGGATGTCAGCAGTCCTGTAGCCGTTGTCCCTGGAGAAGGAGCGCCAAGTCCTGTAGCTGATCAAGTGGTTGCTGGCAACAACGGTCCTGAGCGCGACATGATCCAGTGGTCCAAGTCAACACGGGCCAAAAGGCCGCCCAAGTGGCTTGAAAGCCCAAACTGGGCCCGCTAAGCGGGTGTAAAGATATATAAGCTGGTCCAGGTTTCTCGAGAGAGGTGGCTAGGATTTGGACGGCTGCGGCCGCGGCTTGACTTTGTAACAGATAGAGGTGTGGGTAGCTGGGAGGAACCTCCACCGAATTTCAAATTCCTAGCTCGAACTCCATGAAATCCCCAAATCCAGAGATACGTAAGAGAGATCCTCACACAGTTTGACCTTGTCCGAATCCCTCTACCACGGGAGTCATACCTCCTCTCCATCCCTTCAATTCCTTGCCGGAGATCAGATCACCCGCCGTGTCCGTCGAAGCTGGCGAGGCCTTTGGTGAGTGCATGGACCTCAACTTCTCCCTCTCGACGAGGCACTTCCTTGCAGATCCTCTAACATCCCATATATCTCAAACCCGCAACCCGTGCAGGCCATCCGCGATGCTTTGACAAATTCCAGCCAGCCCGAGTGTTGGCGGAGGATGAACTAGACATATGCTCCCTGTACAAGATGCTCTGCGCGATCTCCCAAACCCCGTACGACATCCACCCGTCGCCAGTGCCCATCCGAACAATGACGCCGGCGATGTCCGAGCCGCGCACCTCCCAAGTCCAGCACACTAGCTGCCGTCGGGTGAGTCTCTCCTTCCTGGTCTCGTTAGAGCATCTCCAACAGTCGCGCCGCGTGTACCGTGCTAAAAAACCTTTTGCAGCGCGTGGATCGCCTGTTTTTGCGTGGTGCGGTGCGCTTGCTTCAACGGCCGCTGCAAAGTTTAGCGCGCGCGAGCCACTCCAGCAGCCGTTGCAAAAAAACTGTGCGCACTCTCGCACAAACAACATATGCACTCCATACACAACAAAGAAGATCAACACAAACAAAATAAATCAACAATAAATAGTTCAATTTCATTATTACAACTCAAACAAATAGTTTAGCTTGCAATAGACCAAATAGTTCAACAATACAACATCAAACGCACCAATCATGATGCTCTTTGTCGGCCATTTCATGCCCACCACTCCTCAATGAGATCCTTCTGAAGATCATCATGCATTTCAGCACGTCGAATGACATGATAGGAGGCAACAGAACGGGCCACCCTGGTAGCCATCCGCCGCACTCACACGGGATGTCCCAAGAGCTCATACTGAGAGTAGTCTAAGTCTTGGCCACACCCATTCTCGATGATCATGTTGTGCATGATCACACAAGCGTGCGTGATGTACCAAAGCATCTTTTGATCCCAAAATCTAGCTGGTCCACTCACAATAGCAAATTGGGCTTGCCAAATCCCAAAAGCTCTCTCCACATCTTTTCAAGCCGCCACCTGAGCATTGTGGAAATCAAGATTTTTCTTACCTTCTGTTTTTTTCAACGGCTTCACAAATGTTTGCCACTTTGGGTAGATGCCATCCGCAAGATAGTAGCCATAGTTGTATGTATGGGCATTTGCTACAAACTGCACCGGTGGCAGTTCACCATTTGCAATCTTATTCATTAGTGGCGACCAATTAACAACGTTGATGTCATTCAAAGATCCAGGCATTCCGAAGAAAGCATGCCAAATCCAAGTCTCTTGATCGGCCACCGCTTCAAGGATTATAGTGGAACCCTATTTTTGGCCGTGGAATTGCCCATGCCATGCCTTAGGACAATTCTTCCAACTCCAATGAATGCAACCTATTGAGCCAAGCATACCTGGGATGTTGCGAGCTTTGTTCATCTCCAATAGCCTTGCGGCGTCTTCAGCATTGGGAGATCTCAAATACTCCTGGCAAAACACTTGCACAATGATGGCTTGACTCTCACCCATGGCCAAGTGGTCATCAACTAGATCAGCGGGAATACCGTATGCCAACATACGCAAAGCGGCTGTCACCTTTTGAAAGGTGCTATGCCCGAGCTCTCCGGCGGCATTCCTCCTTTGCTGAAAAAACCGGTCATGGCTCGCTAGTTTCTCTGCAATGCGTCTGAACAACTCGGTGCTCATCCTAAACTGGCACCGGAAGTACGACTCAGGGTACATGGGATTATCCACAAAATAGTTCCTAATCAATCTATTGTGGGCATCGATCCTATCCCTCCAAATTTTCTGCCGACCCATAACTGAACAACCGTGCTTCGTTTTTTTATTGATGTGGATAGCTAGGATCATTGCAAGATCCTCCTCCTCTTCAATATCAAATTCTTCTTCAGAAGAATCATATGAAAAACTCATCTACAATGTTCAATTTAAACCAGGCTATAAAAACTACAAACAACATGCACCAAATTCATGTAAAAAATGTGAAGTTGAAGCAATACATACCTTGCAAGGGTATTGTAGAACACCTTGTGGGCGCCGAGCAGCAGTGGGCGGCCGGGCGCTGTTAGTCAGAGGAATGGCATGCGCAAGGGGCGGCGGCGCCTGGATGGAGAAGGAGGAAGCGGCGGCGGCGCGGGGATAGGTCGGGGAAGCGCCGGAATGGTCATTGGAACAAATGTGGTGGTGCGGGCGGCGGCGCCAGCGCCTGGTCGGGGTAGGTAGAAGTCGCGAGCGGGCACTCGAGTGTGCGGTGCTGAACTCTTTATGCTGCGCGCGCGGTTATTGTGCCTCCGCTGGAGCTCGGTTAGCGATTGCGCGCGCTAAAACCCTCAAATTTGCGGCGCTGTGCTTATATAGTGCTTCTGTTGGAGATGCACTCCAGAACTGAATCACTTGGGCTATAACACTTGAAGAGGTATTGGCCTATCGGATCGCGACATGTGACATCCCAATCCTTTTCTTGTATTGATTCCCAGAAAAATACCCAAGCTTCGGAAAATCATATCTCCTACACCGTATGTCAAATTTCGACAAATTTTATATCCCCGGATTCACTGGAACATCTAGTTTATTATAGAATTAAAATATTTCAACTTTGGTAATTTAAATTTTGATTCAAATTTAGAAAGTGTATTTTAGTAATTTTGCTATCTCTTTTATTTTGTAAATCGTATAAAAATGTTTTATATATGAAAGTTGGACCTTAGGACCTCAGCTTTATGTTGGAACTCATGGCATAATTTTTCAGCAAGGTTTAGTCACTGTTTTAACATCAGCACCTTAATTTGACCTTCTTGATCATTGTTTAATAACATCGTTAAAATAAAATTTGACACTAAGTTAAATCTCTTAGATTGATCCCTAGAAAACCTCTCTGGTCATATATATGCCATCACTATACAAATTTGGACTTAGGAAATGTTGAAGGAAATATGCCCTAGAGGCAATAATAAATTTGTTATTTTATATTTCCTTATTCATGATAAAGGTTTATTATTCATGCTAGAATTGTATTAATCGGAAACCTAAATACATGTGTGAATACATAAACAAATACCGTGTCCCTAGTAGGCCTCTACTAGACTAGCTCGTTGATCAAAGATCGTTAAGGTTTCCTAACCATAGACATGTGTTGTCATTTGATAACAGGATCACATCATTATAAGAATGATGTGATGGACAAGACCCATCCATTAGCTTATCATAATGATCGTTCAGTTTATTGCTATTGTTTTTTTCATGTCAAATACATATTCCTTCGACTATGAGATTATGCAACTCTCGGATACCGGAGGAATGCCTTATGTGCTATCAAACATCACAACGTAACTGGGTGATCATAAAGATACTCTACAGGTATCTCCGAAGGTGTTTCTTGGGTTGGCATAGATAGAGATTAGGATTCGTCTCTCCGAGTCTAGGAGAGGTATCTCTGGTCCCTCTCGGTAATACATATCATAAGCTTGCAAGCAAACGACTAAGGAGTTGGTCATGAGGTGATGTATTAGGAACGAGTAAATAGACTTACCGGTAACGAGATTGAACTAGGTATGAAGATACTGACGATCGAATCTCGGGCAAGTAACATACCGATAGACAAAGGGAAATACGTATATTGTCATAATGGTTCGACCGATAAAGATCTTCATAGAATATGTAGGAGCCAATATGGGCATCCAGGTTCCTCTATTGGTTATTGACCGGAGAGGTGTCTCGGTCATGTCTACATAGTTCTCGAACCCGTAGGGTCCGCACGCTTAAGTTTCGTTGATGATATAGTATTATATGAGTTATGTGATTTGGTGACCGAATGTTGTTCGGAGTCCTAGATGAGATCACGGACATGACGAGGAGTCTAGAAATGGTTGAGAGGTAAAGATTCATATATAGGACGATAGTATTCAGACACCGGAAGTGTTTCGGGGGGTATCGGGTACTTATCGGGTCACCGGAAGGGGTTCCGGGCACCCCTGGCAAAAGATATGGGCCTTATGGGCCAAGAGGGGAAACACACCAGCCACAAGGGGCTGGTGAGCCCCCATATGGGCCAGCCTAGGAGGAGAAGGAAAGGGGGGAAGGGAAAGGAATGTGTGAATTAGGATTCCCACTTCCTTCCCTCTCCCCCCTCTTTGCTCCCCCCTCGATTAAATATGGCAGGGGGCGGCTTGGGAGGGACTCCAAGTAGGATTCCTCCTACTTGGATGCCTCCTATGGCTGCTCCTCCATCCCTCCTACCTATACATATGTGGGAGGGGGTCACCTAGCACACACCAGACAATTGCCTAGCCATGTGCGGCGCCCCCCTCCACCGTTTAAACCCCTGGTCATATTTTCGTAGTGCTTAGGCGAAGCCCTGCGGAGATCAGTTCACCATCACCGTCACCACACCATCGTGCGGACGAAACTCATCTACTAGCTCGACGTCTTGCTGGATCAAGAAGGCGAGGAACGTTACCGAGCTGAACGTGTGCAGAACGCGGAGGTGCCGTGCGTTCAGTACTTGATCGGTTGAAGCGCGAAGAAGTTTGACTACATCAACCGCGTTGTGAAACGCTTCCGCTTACAGTCTACGAGGGTACGTATACACACTTTCCCCCTCGTTGCTATGCATCTCCATGGATAGATCATTGCGTGTGCGTATTTTGTAACATAAATCTTATGACGTCAACTCCATCTACCATTTTCATTGGACCCAAGTCAAATATTCCAATCAAACCCATTATAGAAATTGTCGTATAACCTTGCCTCACAACCCACCTTCTATCAAATGATGATCTTCACTTTGTACCAATTTGATCCAACCCTAGGATATGACTATGTCAAGTCTTCTTCAAGACTAAACTTGATCCTATCTCAAACCATAGCCACGCCATGATAATTATCCTAAGAATGTATTTGTATTGTTAATTTGAATCTTTTATCTGGATCTTTATTTGAATTGTTGTGTGTTGAAGTATTTTCTTTCATCATTAGATATAACGTAAAGTAAAGGAGAGACTATAACAAGTAGGGAATCACCTTCAAGACACAGGCAAGTTGCAATTTGATCATGCCCTGACCTATAATTTTATATTATGCATTTCTCTTTAAATCTAATACTATACATGTTTTACAAATTTTTTGCAAAGTATTGTTACTAGCTACAGCCTTAGGTTCAAGACTTACTACCATGCTTGGCCACGCTTGCCCAAATGGCTGGGTTGAAAATCAAACAAGTTTTAAACAAATAAACTTGCCCTCTTTTGGGGAAACATTTTATAAAAACCTTTGAAAAACAAAAACTATATACTATTTTACTTCTACTCCCTAGGCGGAATAGTATGATGGGAGGGTCTACAAGTGATTGCGCCCATCGGGGTCTTGCAGTGCAGGGAGGGTCTATAGGTTTTTGGTGGGGACCGCCGTCCAGGGGACTATGATCTTCCAAGTATAGTTTGATGTAGCTTCCAGTACAGCCACATGCTATTATGGCTCTGGCTTAGCTTAGTACTAACGGGAAACCCTTACCTCAGGACTGCCATCGGAGAGGGGCTTTCATTACCTAAGTTGCGTGCGGCTTGGTCAGGTATAGGGGCTGTTACGGAAAGGCTTTGTCACAATCTCCTCCTAGTCGTACACCCAAGTGTGTAATGATAAACGGGGTTGGTTGTGTCATGTGGGGATCGTGTACGACCTCTGTGGAGGGTTAACCTAATCGATTAGCCATGCCCCTGGTTACAGGCAATTTTTAGCAACCAAAGACTTGGACTGAAGAAGAAACTCCCCTTTCTTTTCTAAAAGTCGGTTTTAAGGGTTAAAGTTGAGGAATGAGCACAACGAATGTGTTTCACTTCAACCTTATGTATGTTTTAAACTAATTTGGAGAATGAACACTAGTGTGTATATCCAAGTGTCTCACTCCTACCTTTATCCAATTTTATTTCAAAAGAAGTTTACAAAATTTAGTATAGGACAAAATTGGCTTTATGCAAAGGAAACCTCCACCAATACTTACCCTGCATATATATTCTGTTAAACTTTCCTTTGCAACTCGCGAGTACATTCCACGTACTTATCTGCATGACCTCGACAGATTAAGAGATGATAGGGTTACGGTCTACACTCAACGAGCCCAGTGGCATTAATGGAGCCCTAACTTAGCAACTACATTTAATTCCGTTGTATTATGTGCCAGCATTGAGCTGTGCCAATGGTATGTATTTGGTTAATTATGGATCTACCGTTGTAGTAAAATGATGCATGGAGCTCTTTTGTGTGTTTGTTTCGCTCACGGAACGGTAGCAGGTGGCTAATATTTTCCATGTTGGATGTGTTATTCTCAAGATGAGTGTTTATTCACTTGTCATTGCACAAGAGTAAGGCAAAGGTCTTAGGGATGCCCAGTCCCAAAATGAAAAAAAAATTGAATTTACTTTATGTTGTCAAATAATAAATTCCTTGGAAAGTGTTGGTACGGAGGGCACCCGTGGATACGGCTAGCCATGGAAAGTGAAAGAATGGTGGAAAAGGAATAAACTTTATTTTCTGTTTGGGAACCGCCAATGGCATATCTAGCATCGAAAGTGCTGGGAACTCCAAGTCGTTTGTTTTGGTGGGATGGATACACCTCCCAAAATGTTTTTTATCTCTAATTTTTCGCTTTGAGCTCTGGCACCTCTACAAATCCCTACTTCCCTCTACGAACGGCCTTTCTTTTACTTTATGTAATTTTTATTTTGAAATTTGAGTCTCCATCTTCTCTCATAAAAAGCACCAACTAGGAGGCAATATGATCGTGCTCAAGTATTGGGTGTAGTTAATATTTGATTGTGTTTCATGAATGGATCAATGTTTGAGCATGATGTGCTAGGGATAACTTATTTTAGCGCTGATATTTTGAAAGACATAGTTGCTTGTTGATATGCTTGAGTTTCTAAATTATTATGTCAAAACTAGACTATTGCTTTGAATCACATAAAAGTCCAAATGTCCATGCTATAAAGAAAAGAATATGTTATGACATGATGAACAACACTCCACATCAAAAATTCTATTTTTATCACTTACCTACTCGAGGACGAGTAGGAGTTAAGCTTGGGGATCCTGATACGTCTCCAACATATCTATAATTTTTAATTGTTCCATGCTGTTTTATTATCAATCTTGGATGTTTTATAATCATTTTATAGTCATTTTATATCATTTTTGGTACTAACCTATTGACATGGTGCCAAGTGCCAGTTGCTGTTTTTTCCATGTTTTTTACATCGCGGGAAATCAATATCAAACGGAGTCCAAATGCCACGAAACTCCACGATGATTTTTTATGGGCCAGAAGGAAGGCAATGGGCCCTGGTTGCACCTGGGGGGTGCCTCGAGGGGGGCACAACCCACCAGGGCGCGCCCTGGTGGGTTGTGCCCACCTCGGGTGCCCCCCGTTCCACCTCTTTGCTCTATAAATACCCAAATATTCCAGAAACCATAAGGGAGTCGACGAAATATTCATCCAGCCGCCGCAGAGTCCAGAACCACCCGTTCCAATCTAGACACCATCACTGAGGGGTTCACCACTTCCATTGGTGCCTCTCCGATGATGCGTGAGTAGTTCCTTGTAGACCTTCGGGTACATAGTTAGTAGCTAGATGGCTTTGTCTCTCTCTCTCTCTCTCTCTCTCACTCACTGAATTCTCAATACAATGGTCTCCTGGAGATCCATATGATGTAACTCTTTTGCGGTGTGTTTGTTGGGGTCTGATGAACTTCGAGTTTATGATCAGTCATATCTTTTTATATCCATGAAAGTTATTTGAGTTTCTTTGATCTCTTATAGCCTCATATTTCTTCTCTGATATTTGGGTTTTGTTTGGCCAACTTGATCTATTTATTTTGCAATGGGAAGAGGTGCCCGGTAGTGGCTTTGATCTTACGGTGCTCGATCCCTGTGACAGAAAGGGAAACGGCACGTATGTATCGTTGCTACTAAGGATAAAAAGACAAGATCTATATCTACCGCCATATAGATAAACGGATCTTGTCTACATCATGTCATCGTTCTTATTGCATTACTCCATTTTTCCATGAACTTTATACACTAGATGCATGCTGGATAGTGGTCGATGTGTGGAGTAATAGTAGTAGATGCAGGCAGGAGTCGGTCTACTAATCTTGGACGTGATGCCTATGTAATGATCATTGCCTAGATATCGTCATAATTATTTAAAGTTCTATCAATTGCCCAACAATAATTTGTTTACCCACCGTTTGCTATTTTTCTCGAGAGAAGCCACTAGTGAAACCTACGGCCCCCGGGTCTTCTTTCTCATATATTTGCCTTGTGACCTAATTTTCCTTTGCATTTTTATTCAGATCTATTAAACCAAAAAATACAAAAAATACCTTGCTGTGTTTTCTCTTTATTTATTTTATTTGGCGTTCGATCTATTAATCTGGTACAATTTATCTCACGTCCGCTTGCCTATCTTGAGGCGCCGTACCCTGGAAGGGATTGACAACCGCTTTAACTCGTCTGGTTGCGAGGTGTTGTTGTTTGTGTGCAGGTGCTGTTTACGTTGTGTTGCTTGGTTCTCCTACTGGTTCGATGCCTTGGATTCATAACTGAGGGAAGTACCTACTGTCGCTGTGCTACATCATCCCTCCCTCTCTGGGGAAATACCGACGTAGTTCTAGCTACCATCATGCACTTGTTGATAGAATAGAGGCTAGACATGAGACTAGATGCGAGGAAGCAACGTCTAATTCTTTACACTCGAAGAAGAAAGAAGCATGCAAGATCAAGCCTCCGCAGATCAACAATGAATGCATCGAGAAGGCACTAATCCAACTTACAGGAGCAGTTATGGAAGTTGGATATCTTCTAAAATGTATTCCTGTGGTTCTTATCTTCTTTGGTCTTGCTTTTCTAGTCACAATTTGGTGATGTATTTCCATGTACCAAAAATCAATGATAAAAAAAGATATGTGTTTGCAAAGAAAAATGTATGCGGCCGGGATGTGGCCGCGCGTTGGGCGCACCACCGCATCCGAGAAATGGCCCAGACACGACCCCATTGCCCTACCCAAACGGACAGAATCCGGGCAAAACGGAGGTCCGTTTGGGGTCATGCGTTGGAGTTGGCCTTACAAGTGGGACCGCAGTTGAGGAAACCGACTATCAGCAAACCCCCACCTCGCCCGCCTCGCGATGGCTAAGTTTGAGAAACCAGGAGGTTGAAGGGATAGTTGTAGCACGGACTCCAAGAAATATGGTGTCAGATGGAAGTCGTGCTGGTGGTGTGTGCCGTACTCCTGGACGTGAATGCTTGTTCTGGCCCATGCCACCCTGCAGAGAAAATATAAACTACTCTACCACTACTCCACTTCTAGTACTAGTAGTATAAAAAAGATAAATATGCTGGAGCTTCAGCGCTTTCTTGCTAAGGGCTGCCCACTTGGTTCTCACACTATCACCCTCTCTCTAGATCTAAAAAAGACGACCTCTCTCTCCCTCCTCACCGGTGGTCATAGATCCCCCGGGGAAGAAAAGGGCTTGCATCGTTGACGCACTCGTCGTCGGCGAGCGAGGTCACGCACTGACGACAAGGCCGTCCTCTCAGACCTAGCGCCCGCGCGGGATGGCCTCCGTCCCCAAGCTCGCTGCCGTAGTGTGTGCGGAGGACCACGATCACGAGCGAAGCCACTTCCCGCCGGCCCTCAGGTATGCTACCTCTTTTCGAACCATACCCTTGTTCTATTGCCCCATCTGCCACGTCGCTGCATGTGGATCTTTTTCCACTCCACCATCTTCCCAATTTGCTATCCTCTGCTCTGCTGGTCACAGAGATGAAAACCTTAATTTGCACTATTAAAGGAAACCCTACTTCATGCAGAGTAATCCATGTCTGGGTTGAATAAGGAAAGGAAGGGAGACTGTACTGTCCAAGAGACTAGGCATCGAACCCGCATCTAGGTTGAAAAGGGGAAAATCAGTAGCTAAGGAACGAGTCTCGTGTCTCTTGGTTGAAGAAGGGTAGAAAGGCATGACAAAACAATAGAGAATGACCAGGTCGATCGGTTTGTTGTCCTCACATAGGAAAAAGGTGGCTAAAGAGAAAAAAAATTGGACGTAATCCACATACTGCCTGGATATTTGTTCCTCTGGGCAACCGTACCTTCCTCACCACTCTATGCGTCTGTGGAGGTACATCGTACTGGTGCGCCCACTGTCTGAATGGACCTCCCATGCTCTTATTGCCACTTTTTTGCTGTTAGTATAACGTCAGCCATCAAGTCAAGCAATGCTACTGCTAAAGTGATGCCACATTTAACTAATGCCGCACTCAGTCTAAAGCCACCGATAAATTTAAGCAATGCCATTTAATGTCACTTGATTATTTCAGGGTTAGCTGTTGATTGTGGATGTATTAAAGATTTTTCAGCTAAGGCATTCTAATGATGTTGCACAACCAGTATACCAACGATGAAACTTGTTACTACCTTCAAATTTTTGCACTGTTAATGCTTATAGATTACATGCCTCACTTTCATGAGATAAGTCAATTTTTTTTTGTACAGTGTCACCAAAATCCGAAGGCGCTGATGTCATTTTATTTTGGTTAAACTGCACCAAAAATTATGAAGACAAAAGGAAAGGTCAAGAGTGGGCACCTCCTCCCCCGGTTGTTCTCTTGATTCATTCGATCAAGTTTTTATGTTTGATCGATTATCAAGATTGGGATAGCAATTTTTAGGTCCCCTCGAGTTCAAAATGATATTTACCTTGAAGGTACATGGTTTGCAATTTGTTTATACTGTCATTAGTTAATAATGCTAGTTACCGTCAGACTTTTGTATTTGGTTTAATGCTCTTCCATAAATAGTATACCAATGCTGAAACTTGTTACCTTTACATTTTGTATTGTTAATTTTTATAGAAATCTTCCAGTGCTAGAGCTTATGGAAATCTGTTCAGTAAAACCATTGTACTGTACCCTGTAATAAAATAACTACTCTACTGTTGCACTAGCCACTGGATTAGTGTATATTTGTACTATTCGAATGGTGTTGCATTAGCGTATGGACATATATAAAGTGTGGCAAGCTTTCCTAGATATGTGCTCAAGAAAACTACTACCTATTTTTCTAAATACTAGACATTTGGGTACTTTAAATTGAACTGCGAAAACGTCTTATATTAAGGAACAGAGGGTGTAGAGTTCACTCAAATTATCCCAGTAAAGCTAGTCACACCTTTGTTAAAATTAATGTTCATTATGTTATCGGAGGAGGTCTGTATGTTTGTCTCTAATGCCTGTCGACTACATAACTGACATCATGATGTAATGTTAAGTCATTTCCTTTTGTACAGTGTCACTGAATTGTCAAGGCGGTGATGGCATTTTATTTTAGTTGAACTACACAAAATATGCTTAAAAGAAGAGAAAAGGTCAGGAATGGTTCAGTTTTCAGAAAAACCTATGTATGCCTTCCTGACATCAGCCGCTATTGCCTTATTTATTCCTTCAAACAGGTGGTTAGAAACAGTCTTGCTACCGTTTTCCCATTAAGAAATTGGAATGCTTATATTTGTGTGTCTATCCTTCAACTAGTGCCACTTCTATAGTAATCACACTTTCAATATCTATGCAAACATGGATGCTCGATTTTAGTGGAACTGCACAAAAAGTCCAAATGGTTCAACATTAGGAGCATGTTTTCTTCCAAACCTTTATATCCAATTGGTGGCGCTATGAGCTGTTCATTACGAAGGTACATGGTTTGCTACTATCTTGCTACTCTTTTTGTACTGTCATTAGATAGTAATACTAGTGGTTTGCATGTGAATTTATTGGCAGGGTGGACCTACATTGGAGGTGCAGGACAGGATTCAATGATTGGATGCTCAATTTCGGTTGTATCGATTTCACCTCTTCCATCACTGCGAACATGGATATCCTTGGTCGGATGAAGAATAGGCGCCATATTTCTGCTCTGAACGAGCAAATTAATTCAGTATGAAATTGTCCAGGGAAAAACATGACTGTATCAAATTGTCCAGTGCAAAACATGACAGATGCTAAGCGAAAGAGACATGTTTAAACCGAAAATACAAGGTGGGGTATATGTTTACTAGCTGCTTGATATTTGTGCCCAGAGATGTCAGCACATTGCTATTTGGCAAACAAACAAAGTGACCGCAATTTTGGTTGAACTGCACAAGAGAATAGTATAGTCACTGCATGCAGTGCCATTTGAAAATAGCCACAGAATGATCGGATAGTCACTTCATGGACTGCAGAAAAGTAGTACTGTACTATTTATTGGCCAACACTAGGTGCTTCATTGCTTTGGTCTGATTATACAATGGGCATCATTTTGCCTAAGTTAAAGTTTGTATTCCAAAAATAGTCTCACCGTGTGATTGAGAGAAGACCAAATCATATTGCAGTGGATGTTCCTCCATCATGTGTGGTTCATTCTCATGGTTCCAGTTGTTGGTGAAACCACTTACGTTTGCAAGAGGAATTGTAGACTTCACAAACAAATTTGTCTTTCACTCTGTACTAAATGTTGGCCCAGATGTTGTTTCTAGATCTTTGCTTTTGGAGCTACATATTTGTATATGATCTGTGAATAATTGAGATGCATTAACATGTCGATCTTATGTATGGGATCATACTGGTTAGTTTTGAATTTGGGCTACTAATGTGAACATATTACAATGCCAGGCCTGTGAGTCTCATGTGAACATTTCGAACAGATCGGCTCTTACTACTGCGCACAGCATGATCCTTATTTCCGTGTTCTCAGTGTTTACAAGTTACTAACAGTTCCTTATTTCTGTTCGCTCAGTGTTTACAAGTTACTGATCACTAGCTAGCCTACTAATGCCCTCCTGGCAGTTTTAGTCGCGACGGAAGATCCGAAGTGGCAGTTTTTTGAATAAAAATGCCTACCTCTGAAGAAACTGACAAGCTTCTCTGAAGAAAATGCCATGCGAATTTGAAGAAACTGCCAGCAAAAACGTTCGCAAATGCCTTATCTCCCAACGAATGTTCATCATCTAATGCGATCCTACACGTACACCATCCGACCTACTCGATCCTAGATGTACACTATCGGACCTACTCGATCCTACATGTACACTATCCAACCTACTCAATCATGTACGAATAAATAGCGGATCATGCAGGTACTACCTCCTTTCCGGTTTGCGGGCTCAATTCAAAAAACGACCTACTCGATCCTACACGAATAAATAGCGGATCACGCACATACTACCTCCTTTCCGGTTTGCAGGGATTAATTCAAAAATCTCACCAACCAAGGTAGATGATGAGTGGTGGAATCATTTTTGACAAGGAGGGAGTACCTCATCTGGATGATTCGAGTGCACCCGTTTGACCGTCATGCTGACGTGCGACCCAGCACGGAAGGGACGCACCACTGACGGGACGGGATGACACAGTCATAATTTCAGTTTTTCTAGTTTTCCAAGGCAAGTTGGTGCGCTAAGCCATGCCTGCTGATGCATTGAATTCCGATGACCGAGATGGCCGTCATGTTTCCCGCGACACGCTGGTTTGCCTACCTTCTGCCTATAAGGACTGTTTCCCGGCCTTCTCCGGTGGCACCATCACCCAAGTCGCCCTATCCTCATAAGCCCCCACCGGCCCGACGTCGCTTGCCACTTATCCGCGCTCTCACCACGTCTGCCATGCCCCCGCCCGTCCGCAATAGGCAACGCTGGAGGTAGTCACTGCCGGAACTAGTGTTCGGTTTTTCACCGGAAGGCAGACGGAGGGAGGAGGCATTCTATCAGTCTTTAGATGGCAATGCGGAGTATGAGGAGTTATTGGAGCGTGAACGCCTGGCGGAGGAGCAGCGTATCGCTGATTTGCGCCACCATCAGGACATGGAGCAGCAGCGCACTGACGCTCTGAGTCGCGAGCAGAGCGCCCGCAACTGGGCCGACTACGTGGAGGCCGACGCCCGGCAAATAGCCCTGGAGGCTGTTGGGCACGCACGCGTTCATGACGCCGAATTTTACTACCAGCTCGTCAAGTGGGTTTCCCGCTTAGAAGACGAAGCTTCAGTGGACCACGCCGGCATGGAAAGGGCCAACGTGCGCGAGCAACGCACCCTATCGCACCTCTGGCAAGTCCGAGGCGAGGCGGAGGATGCCGGTGTCGGCGTTTAGCGTGTACCGCAGATGGCGGCCGACATCATCTAGTTAGCTAAGAGTAAGTTAGTACTTGTACACTACTAGAGTATTAGTGGGAGTAGATAGTTAACTTGGCTATGATGGTTGTCAACGTGGAAGTTCAGTACTCTATATCTGGATCAGACCTGTTACTTTGCTCTGAATGTTGAACTTTCCGTTTGAACATATGGAATGGGCTGTTATTTTTTTAAATGGGTTGTATTTGTCCGCCACGGGTTTAGAGGTTGACTTGTAGGCCTACCAGGTTGACGCGTACACAATCAGGAGATGATTGTACGTGGAGAGGATGACAGCAGGGACCCACCAAGGTCATGGCAGTACACAAGCAAGTGCCTCCTTATTTCAAGCCACTAAAAAATGGCTCCTCCTAATGGATTTCTGACATCTGGGTCCCATGCCATTGTCAACGTAGTCAATAAACGAGAGAATTGCACAACAAGCGGCTGACACTAGGGACCCAGCAGCTCGCCCAGTTATTTTTGTTTTGGGTTAATTTGATAAATGCACTCCAAATCTGGTGATACTGAGAAATGCCACTGCAATTTCTATACTTTGAAAAATGCCATTTCCAGTGGCATTTTTCGAAGGCCGGAGTGGCATTTTTCAAGTTTGCAAAAATTGCAGTGGCGTTTTTCAAAGTTTGCAAAAATTGCAGTGGCATTTTCAAACTTTTGAAATTGCAGCGGCATTTTTATGAATCGCCATAATTGGAGTGGCATTTATATAATTTGTTTTGGAGACGGAAGCAGGGTGTCAACTGGACTGTGCGGGGCACTCTGGCCTGTCTAGACAGCCTTTTCTTTTATGTTTACCATAGACCAGCCCAGTAGTTTTTTTTTCTTTCTGAAAATGGCTAGCCCAGTTTTTTTGTGCTTTGTCAAGTAAGTCGCTTTGTTAGGCCTGTTGGGCTGCAAATATTTCAAGACGAGGAGAGCTTCATTCGGCTGGCCCAGAAAATGGCCTATCAGTAATGAGAAATGGGCTGCACATTTTTAAAACACATCAAACCTGAAATTAGTTTCAAATTTCATTTTTTTCATTTCGAGATTTTAAATTCCAGTGATTTTTATGCGTGGACAATTTGTTGGATTTTATATTGATATACATTTATTTTTAAAATCCGTTTGAAAGTGACTCGAAATTTCGAGATTAAAAACAGTTTGGACCGCACCGAAATATGCACAATTTTGTATAATTTTTTAACCGTGGCCACAATATGGGCTGTGATGCTAACAAAAAGAATATGAGCTCCAAAAAAACCTTAAGAATTAGCAAATGGGCTGTAAATTATTAGAAATAATAGTAGATGGGCTATATGCTGTTTTCCACAGATTCGAGGCTTTCCTAAAAAAAGTTGATGCACAAGCAGTGATTGTTGGATGTCCATCCAACGGCCGTCGTGCTTCTTCAATCTCTGCTCTTCCTGCTCCAGCCGCTCAAACAAGAGCCGGCGGGACTGCCTGCTCCCTCCTCCCGTGGCAGGCTGTGCTACCGCGCAGGCCTCACCGCCCCACCGTACTCCCATCACTGGCCTAGCCATCCCTCTACTCACCCACACCTGCTGTTATTCTCCGGCGACGGCAGACGAACCAGTAGACCCTCGTACTCCCCTTCGCCTGGGAAACAACCGCCGAGTCTTCCCTGGCTCCGTGTCGTTCCCTTCCTAGGCCTTGCCGTCGTCCACCGCCCTGGTGCTCTCGGAGCGGCATGGTCAATGTGGTCAACGAACAACATCCATCGGAAATGGACTATACGTGGAGAGGCTGACAGCTGGGTCCATGGCCGCACGCAAGGAAATGCCTCCTTATTACGCGCAAAATAATGATTCCTCCACCTGGCAGCTGGGCCTCACTGGAAGGGCCTCTGTATTTCATGAAAAAAACGTTCCCCCGCAGACAGGTCGGACCCACCAGCTATATCTTCGCACGCAAGGAAGTGCCTCCTTATTATGCACAAAAAAATGAATACTCCCCCTGCTAGCTGGGACCCACCATAGTGGGAGGCTGGCTTGTGGGCCTACTAAGATGACGGGAACGGGCTTTGTCAACTTAGTCAATATGTACGATTCTAGCTCCAGTGACCGTACGATGTCCATCCAACGACCGTAGTGCTTCTTCAACCTCTGGTCTTCTTGCTCCAGCCGCCCAAACCAGCGCCGGTCGTGCCGCGTGCTCCTGCCTCTCGTGGACGGCTGTGATGCCGCGGAGGCCTCACCGCCCCCTACTACTCCCACCGCTGGCCATGCCATCCACTCACCCACACCCCCTGTTATTCTTCAGCGACGACAGTCTCACACCGCAGCCGAACCAGTGAACCCTCGTACTCCTCTCCGCGTGGGCATCCACTGCCGCGTGTTCCCCAGCTCCGCGCCGTCCCCTTCCTAGGCCTCACCGTCGTCCACCACCCTGGTGCTCTCGGCGCGGCGTGGTCAATATGGTCAAGGAACGGCTTCCATCGGAAGAGTACTGTACATGGACAGGCTGACAGCTGGGTCGATGGCCGCAGCAAGGAAGTGCCTCCTTATTACCCAGAAAATAATGATTCCTCCACCTGACAGCAGTGACCCACCGGACGGGCCACCATATTTAAAGTAAAAACATTTCCCCTGACTACTGGGACCCACCAACTACATCTTCCCATGCAAGGAAGTGCCTGACAGTCGGGACCGACCTGGTCGAAGCGTACGTTGCGTTGCCATTCTGGTCGCGAACGTGTACGTACATATTGGTCGATCGGTCTGTCTGCAGGCTGCAGCGATGAACCGTGGCCGTGTAAGGAAGGGCACGTGTCATAGTAGAGGCGCGCACGTAGCATGTACACGTACATACAGCCAGGGTGCAAGAAAGTAAATACGGCCACGTACGTAGATACGGGCGGGGTCTCGAACGCCTACTCGCGCATACATACGGCCAGGGCTCGTGTACATGGCTAGGTCGGAACGGAGAAACTGCGTCATCGTCGTGTTCATGGGGAGGCAACGAAATGCGTTGTGTTCATGGGGAGGCAACGGAATACGTCATGTTCATCGGGAGCCAACCGGCTTGGATGGACCAGCCGATAGAAACGAGGCCTGGCGTACCGCAGAACGGAGGAAACGGCCTTGTGTTCGACCGGCCACGGTCGAAACGGGATCCTGTTCATCGGGAGGGGTCTGGCATACCGCAAAACAGAGGAAACGGACTTCTCTTGGACCTCCTATGGTCGAAACGGGGTCCTGTTGATCGGGAGGGGTGTGGCGTACCGCAAAACGGAGGAAACGGACTTGTGTTGGAGTGCTACGATCGAAACGGGGGTCATGTTCATCGGGAGGGGTGTGGCGTACCGCAAAATGGGACTCCACGAAATATTGTTCATCTCCACCGTCGACCTCCTCCAGCCTCCACGGGCTACTGTTCATCCACCGTCGACCTCCTCCAGCCTCCACCTGCGACTGTTCATCCACGGGCTCCTATTCATCCAGCCTCCACCGCTCCTCCACCAGCTGTTGTTCAACCAGCCCTCTCCACGGGGTCCTGTTCAACCACCCCTCCACGGGCTAGCATTCATCCATCCCTCCACCGGCTACTGTTCAACCAGCCCTCCACGGGGTCCTGTTCATCCAGCCCTCCACGGGGTCCTGTTCATCCACCCCCAACTGGCTCGATTGGGGTCCTATTCATCCAGCGGCAACTGCCTCTACTACCACGGGGTCCTGTTCATCCAACCCCCCACCAGGAACTGTTCATCCAAACCCCCCAACAATGCTCACTATTCATCCAGAGGCAACATCGATCGGCTTCACTTAGCAGAAGTAGCGAAGGAATCACTCGGGTTTAGTTAATAGCAAGGGATCGATCGCTCGGGTTCAGTAACTTAGCTAGTGTAATTGCTCGGGTTCAGTTAGAGTGCAATGCCTCGCACACACGCGCGTACGTGTACGAGAGAAACGTGCATCGCTCGGCCCCCACCACCCACCGTAACCGGGAACTCCCCGATATTTTCTTCGCCCTCGCTTCTACCACGGTTTTTTCCGTCATGGATGGCCCAAAGAATGTCATGCAGCTGCGTCTCCGGCCCGCCCAGGACGAAAAGCCCATTTTCTGTCATGATTTTTGTCATAGAAGTAGGAGCCCACCATATCTATGATGATACTGGGTTCTGTCACAATTATCGTCATAGAAGTGTCATAAGCATGACAGAAAAAATTCATTCGGCCCAAAATGTCACGGATGTGTCTTTTTTTGTAGTGCTAGTTGGCCACACCAAATCGATAGATCGAAGAGAATTACTAAGCTATCTCAATCATGCATAAAAGAGTTCAGAGAAGACTCAAATAATATTCATAGATAATCTAATCATAAATCCACAATTCATCGGATCTCAACAAACGCACCGCAAAAGGAAGATTACATCGCATAGAACTCCAAGAACATCGAGGAGAACATTGTATTGAAGATCAAAGAGAGAGAAGAAGTCATCTAGCTACTAGCTATGAACCCTTAGGTCCGTGGTAAACTACCCACGCTTCATGGGAAGGGTAGCAATGTTGATGTAGAGGGGGGTCGATCACAGGGCTTCTACATCATCCTTGTTGCCTTCCGATGATGCGTGAGTAGTTCACCACAGACCCACAGATCCATAGCTAGTAGCTACATGGTTTCTTCTCTCTCTTTGATCTTCAATACAATGTTCTCCTCGATGTTTTTGGAGTTCTATTCGATGTAATCTTCTTTTGCGGTGTGTTTTTTGGGAACAGATGAATTATGGGTTTATGATCTGAATATTCATGAGAAGTAATTGAGTCTTTTCTGAACATTATTATGCATGGTTGTTATAGCTTTGTATTTCTCTCTGACCTATCCGTTTGGTTTGGCCAACTGGATTGATTTATCTTCAGTGGGAGAGGTGCTTTGTGATGGGTTCAATCTTAAGGTGCTCTATATCCCAGTGACAGGAGGGGACAATACATGTATTTGTATTGTTTTCATTGAGGATAAAATGATGGGGTTTATTCATATTTATTGGGGTTTACTTTTTCTACATCATGTCATCTTGCTTAAGGTGTTACTCCGTTTGTCATGAACTTAATACCATAGATGAATGCTGGATAGCGGTCGATTGGTGCGGTAATAGTAGTAGATGCAGGCAGGAGTTAGTCTAGTTGTCTCATATGTGATGCCTATATACATGATCATTGCCTTGGATATCGTCATAACTATGCGCTTTTCTATCAATTGCCCAATACTAATTTGTTCACTCACCGTATGCTATTTGTTCGATAGAGAAGCCTCTAGTGAAAACTATGGCCCCCGAGTCTACTTTAATCATATTATAAAAAACAAAATTCCTTTGCTGCAATTTTATTTCTTTTATTTTGTTTTGCAATTTATCCATCTACCTATACAAGATTTTATCCTTGCAAGTAACGAGTTCAAGGGGATTGACAACCCTCTGGCCCTCGTTGGGTGCAAGTATTTGGTTTTGTGTGTGCATGTGTTTTTCATGAGGCTTTGCATGATTCTCCTATTGGTTCAATAAACCTTGGTTCTCACTAAGGGAAATACTTATCTCTACTGTACTGCACATCCCCTCCTCTTCGGGAAATCCCAACGCAGCTCACAAGCAGCAGGACGAATTTCTGGTGCTTTTGCTGAGGAGACATCATCAAAACCTATCAAGTACCTATACAAAAACTGTCATCTAGTTTCTCTACTTTTTATTTGCCTTTGCCTACGATTTTCATCTCCCCCACTTCTCATAAAAATACGAAAAACACACAAATATATTTGCTTTTCTAGTTTGCTCGCTTGCTTTACCATTATGGATAGTTCTTTTCTTGTTGCTTGTACCCCTGAGAATGAAGTGATTAATTTTAAACAGAGGGGAGGAGAAATTTTAAAAGATGCTTGTCATAGGATTTGCGATGCCCAAAATAGATCCACTCGTAAGCAATCGACTACCATTCTTCTTCGCAATTTTTATGCAGATGTTACTACTTGGTGTAGGTTTGTGCTTGACACGGTTATCGGATGGAATTTCTTGAGTAGTCACCCTATGGATGCTTTCAATGCTATGGGAAATTTAGTGGGATCACCACCTATTATTATTAATGAAACGACATTGACTTTGGAACATGGTATGCAGAGATTGGAAGGCATTGAAAATAAAATGTCTTCCATCATTGGTGCAACGACCTGCTATACAAACAGTTTTTAACCCCTTTCCGCGGCGGAGTTTTAAACCATCGCCTTGCCTGTGTGTGCGATAGGGGGGGCCTTCCCACAAGACTCAGAAACCTTCGGCGATAGGGAGTAGGAATGCATACGTTTTGTTAAACTAAGCGTATGCGATGCCTGCATCTATCCCAAACGCGAGTCTTTAGAAAACTGTTTGTGATATATCGAATATCTCAAACGCTCCATCCTTGCTACTCGTGTGTGTTTGCATTACCATCACACTCGGTATTCTGTGGTGCAACGTTTATGATGTGCACCCTATCATAAACAGTTCACGATTGTAAAACATGCATGATAAGGAGACGATCACACACATTCACTTTTCCCAACCCGTATGTGATTATATAATTAGGAAGATAATTTAATCATCATACGTATGTCGGGTGAGTGTACGAAATGTCCGATTGTCGTACGAGTGTCGGACGGGATAACTATCGCACATGCTATTCTGTGTTGCAACGTTTGCGATGCATACAACATCAGAAATAGTTCATGATTGTAAAGCATGTATGATAATGCAACTATCACAAACATTTAGTTTTCCCGCACCTTTTGTGATATTGTCTAACATCACACACGCTTGCAAACGGCAATTGTGTGCATGGTCGCACACATTTTCTCTCTATGAAACATGTCGGATTATGAGCTATACCACACACGTTGTGCTTCTAGAGACCGTGTGCGGCGTAATGACCTGCAGAGCGTACTTTGATCCTAATTTAATCACTACTATTTAAAATTATGCCGAATACGAATTTGAATGTAGGCTATAACTTTATTCATTTCCATCAGGTTCAACAACCAATGCATTATTCGATTCATGGGTACATATGTTCAAGAATTACATAAGCACCAAATAGAGAATGATGAACCAGGGTTGTATGCTTGTATTAAAGACGTAAAGAAAGAGGCCAAAGGCATTTCTGTTTGCTGAAGGAAAGCGGAATGCCCATATTGTGCCCTCCTACATGCAGAAGGCACAAACAACTCTAGTCCAACCCCTTGTGATGGCCGACCACCCATCCTTCATTGTCTTAATTAGGACATATAGATTGTCATTGTATTCTGGTAGAAATACTTTAACCTTTGCATGCCCATCAATCATGTAGTTTGAGAGGTAATCTTGAGTAACCTGCTTTGGGAACTACTTGAAAGGAAAAAGATTCAGACATTGTCATCTAACACAACTCATTATGGGCGGTAAAAAGAAGGCTGCAGAGTTCCTACTTACCATCCTGCAGTTCGCTGTTGTCTTGGATTAAGTGTAAAGAAATAGTTTAATTTCCATCTTTTGACCCATTTTACTAACAATATTTATCAGTTACCTCACTTGATGTTGGTTCATAAATATCTCATTGCCCCATACGCAAAAAGGGACGAAGCACGGATCTTTACCAATGACATATGTACCTACAAGCACCAAGTTAATATTAGAAGCTAAACAACAATTGCACAATGATGTAGTACAACACTCCCTCCGTCCCATTATATAAAATCTTATTACATTCAATATACTCACATATTGGATGAATTAACATCTTATATTATGGGACGGAGGTAGCATACAACATTGTTACAAATATCGATGGATTAACTATAGTTAACTACTATTCGGCCCCCCTCCGATATGAGAAAGGCCTATTTGGCCCACTAACTGGGAGGCCTAGTTAATTGGTCTGACAAGCCAATTTATCCATTGTCAAGCCGAATTATTGACTGCACCGATTAACTGGGCAGCATATTTTGGCCCAAAACTACTCTCCTATGCCAAGAATGTACAAGTAGTATTGTTGTTGTGCTGCTCTACTTTGATGTTAGATAGTGATGTACAATTACTACTGATGTGTTGTTGTTGTTGTTGTTGTCTGCTCTTCTTTGTATATCTAGACATCATCAGAACATGCAGGTAACACTCTTCCTTGTTGTTATGTAGCCGAGGATTCCATATTTAGACATTCACTATAATGCATGTTGCTATGTAGCCTCAGATATATTAGATATGCCCCTAGTTAACCTACCAATAAATGTGTCACATATATATTCAGTTAAATGTCCGATTTGCCGATTAATCCTTTATCAGCCCACTGCCTATATGGTACCAGCTACAGATATCCTGAAGAGTGAGTATATATAAGCTATGGGGAAAAACTAACCTTGATGGAAAAACAACAGTCGTTCCCAATATTGTCCTATGTAAGTACATCGAAAGGCATGTTAAGCACAATAGGCTAAACATCTACCAAATATATCCATGGTAGACAACATAATCTCCAAATGATAGCTTCAGTGTGCAGGTTTAAGCACGCTAGTTAAGCAAAACAAGAAGTGGAAATGTGTGTTAACTACAATTGGCCTAACATTTAACAACAACCAAATATAGTCATTCAAACTGGTATTATGCAGGTTTAAGTAAACTAGTTATTGTTAAATAAAAATTGAAAGGTGTGTTAACTACAACATGCTTAACAGAAACCAAATATAGTCATTCATAGTGGCATTGTTCAAACTGGTATTGATGAAATTGAACAGCACACTTCATACTTGCAAATATAGGACATCACATTGTGAATAACTAAAATAAATAAGGCATACTACGAACAACCAAAGATAGCAGTTGAAGTAGGACATATGCTAACTACAAACAAGCGAACAACCAAAAACCGTTAAAAGAGGCATATGCTCACTACAACAGGCTTAACGGCAAGCAAATGTAGTCACTCACAATGGTACTGTTGAAGTTGCATACAATGTAGCTTGTGCTTAAACATCAAATTATATTGAACACCGCAATGTGAAAAGGAGGGGGCTTATTACCTACACTAGGCTTAACTGAAAACAAATATGGTCGTTGAACTGGTATTGATGAAATTGTACTGCACAGTAAATAGTTGCACATATAGAGCATCACATTGTGAATAAGTAAAATAAACAAGGCATACTGCAAACAACCAAATGTAGCAATTAAAACTGGACATATTCTCACTACAAAAGGGGCTTGACAAAACAAATCATGGGTTTCCCCCTTTGAAGAGGCATGTCAAAAGAAATCATGGGTTTCCTCACTTGTCACAGATGGGATCCTTCCCATTGGAAGAACACGGACTCTGGGTGTGCCCCATGTTGTTGCAGATGGGCTCCTTCTCGTTGGAAGAGCACAGCCATAGGGTGCCCTCCCTGATGTTGCATATGGGCTCTGTCCCCTTCGAATAGCCGGAGAGGGTGCCCTCCTCGTGGTCACCGTCGGTGAGGTCTGACTTGGTAGCTGAGGATCCTAAGCCAACGTCGCAGCACGAATCCTTCAGAAATGACAAAAGGGGCTCAATGGCGATGAAGGATGGCAAATTCTTGATGCGCAAGAGGAGATTAGCGATGGGGCCATGGATGAGATCGACGGCGGTTGAACCCGAGGGGTTGGGGTGGGCCGCTTAACCTGTGACATAGCCCGCGTCAAGCCGCCGCTGTTGATGACTTATACGTCTCCAACGTATCTATAATTTTTTATTGTTCCATGCTGTTATATTATCATTCTTTGATGTTTTATAATCATTTGATAGTCATTTTATATTATTTTTTGGTACTAACCTATTGACATAGTGCCAAGTGCCAGCTGCTGTTTTCTGCATGTTTTTTACATCGCAGGAAATCAATACCAAACGGAGTCCAAACGCAGTGAAACTTTTGTGGATTTTTTTGGACCAAAAGACATCCAGTGGGCCGGAGAAGCACCTGGGGGTGCTCTGAGGGCAACACAACCCACCAGGGCACGCCTGGGCCTCCAAGCGCATCCTGATGGGTTGTGCCCACCTCGGGTGCCCCCCGGACCGCCTCTTTACTCTATAAATACCCTAATATTCCAGAAACCCTAGGGGAGTCGACGAAAGTCAATTCCAGCCACTGCAAGTTCCAGAAACACCAGATCCAATTTAGACACCATCACGGAGGGGTTCATCATGTCCATTGGTGCCTCTCCGATGATGCGTGAGTAGTTCTTTGTAGACCTACGGGTCTGTACTTAGTAGCTAGATGGCTTCCTCTCTCTCGTTTGATTCTCAATGCAATTGTCTCTTGGAGATCCAATCGAATGAACTTTGAGTTTATGATCAGATCTATCTTTTTATCCATGAAAGTTATTTGAGTCTCCTTTGATCTCTTATATGCATGATTGCTTGTAGTCTCGTATTTCTTCTCCAATATTTGGGTTTTGTTTGGCCAACTAGATCTATTTATCTTGCAATGGGAAGAGGTGCTTTGTGATGGGTTCGATCTTACGGTGCTTGATCCCAGTGACAGAAAGGGAACCGACACGTATGTATCGTTGGTATTAAGGATAACAAGATGGGATCTATTTCTACATAAATAGATCTTGTCTACATAATGTCATCGTTCTTATTGCATTACTCCATTTCTCCATGAACTTAATACACTAGATGCATGCTGGATAGCGGTCGATGTGTGGAGCAATAGTAGTAGATGCAGGCTGGAGTCGGTCTACTAATCTTGGACGTGATGCCTATATAATAATCATTGCGTGGATATCATCATGATTATTTGAAGTTCTATCAATTGCCCAACAGTAATTTGTTTACCCATCGTTTGCCTATTTTCTCGAGAGAAGCCACTAGTGAAACCTACGGCCCCCAGGTCTCTTCTTTAATATATTTGCCTTTGCGATCTATTTTCCCTTGTTTTTATTTTCAGATCTATTAAACCAAAAATACAAAAATACCTTGCTGCACTTTATTTTATTTGGCGTTCAATCTATCAATATTTACAACTCTCTCACGTTCGTTTGCCAATTTCTAGTGCCGTTACCCGAAAGGGATTGACAACCCCTTTAACACGTCGGGTTGCGAGTATTTGTTATTTATGTGCAGCTGCTGTTTACGTAGTGTTGTTTGGTTCTCCTACTGGTTCGATAACCTTGGTCTCATCACTGAGGGAAATACCTAGCGTCGCTGTGCTGCATCATCCCTTCCTCTTTGGGGAAATACCGATGTAGTTCTAGTAGACATCGAAAGGAGTTACAGAAGTATTCGAAATATCCAGATTGCTACAGACTATTCTGTTTTTGATAGATTCTGTTTTCTTTGCATTGTGTGCTTGTTTTGATGATTCTATGGATTTCTTTGATGAGTTTTTGCGATAGAAAAGTTGGAATACAGTAGATATAATGCATGAATAAAATATGAATTGGTTTGCTACAGTACTTATAGTAGTGATTTGTTTTCTTATACTAACGGATCTCATGAAGGTTTTGTTGAGTTTTGTGTGATTGAAGTTTTCAAGTTTTGGGTGACGTTATGATGGATGAAGGAATAAGGAGTAAGAAGAGCCTAAGCTTCGGGATGGTCATGGCATCCCAAGCTACTATCCAAAGAGAAGCAAGCAACTAAGATTGGGGATGCCCCGAGTGGCATCCCCTGTTTCTTCTAACGACCATCGGTATTTTACTCGAAGCTATATTTTTACTCGTCACATACTATGAGTTTTGCTTGGAGCATCTTGTATGATATGAGTCATTGCTTGTTTTGCTTTGTGTTTTAAGTCTTGAATCCTTGCTGGACACACCTATTTGAGAGAGCCAAAATTATGCCATGACTTGTTAGAATTGCTCTCTATGCTTCCCTTAAATCTTTATGAGCTATGGAATTGCTCTAGTGCTTCACTTATATCTTTTTGAGCACGGTGTGCTTTATTATTTTTGAAGAAATGCTCTCTTTCTTTACTTAGATTTATTTGAGAGTTAGTATTTTTAAGAAATTCTATCTTGCTTCACTTAAATTAATTTGAGAGAAAGAAATGTTATGCTCATGATCTTCACTTATATTTGTTTGAGCTTATCAAAAGCAACACATGAAAATTAGTTCCAAAATGATAGATATCCAAGAAGGATATAATAAAAACTTTCATGAAGATCACTAGACAAAATAAACTTGATTCCTTGTAATAGTTTTGAGATATGATGATGTGATATGTGAGTCATGTTGATCAGTAATTATGCTTTAGTAAGAATATTGGTGTTAAGGTTTGTGATTCCCTATGCAAGCACGAAAGTCAATGGTTATGCAATGAAATTACATCCAACTTGTGGTGCATTATTCGGTGTTAATTATGCTCAATGCTCGCTTATTAGATTATTTGCTTCTTGGTTGGTCACTTCTTAATCTTTTGCTAGCCTTCATTCTTGCACTAAGTATGATCACTACTTGTGCATCCAAAATCCTTTAAACCAGTTTTGCCACATGAGTCCACTATACCTACCTATGTGCGGTATTCTTTTGCCGTTTTAAGAAAATTTGTATGTTCCATCTCTAATATTCAAAATAAATTTCTCTTTTGTGTTCTTGTACCGCTCGTGAGGCGGTGAGTGGTGGCCGATATTTTCCATGCTAGATGTGTTATTCTCAAGATGAGTGTTTATTCACTTGTCATTGCACGAGAGTAAGGCAAAGGTATTAGGGATGCCCAGTCCCGAATGAAAAATGAATTTACTTTATGTTGTCAAATAATAATTTCCTTGCAAAGTGTTGGTATGGAAGGCACCCATGGATACGGCTAGCCATGGAAAGTGAAAGTATAGTGGAAAAAGGAATAAACTTTATTTTCTGTTTGGGAACCGCCTATGATATATCTAGCATGGAAAGTGTTTGGAACTCTAAGTCATTTTTGTTGGTGGGAAAAGTATGCCTCCCAAAATGTTTGGCCAACTTGACCTATTATCTTGCAATGGGAAGAGGTGCTTTGTGATGGGTTCGATCTTACGGTGCTTGATCCCAGTGATAGAAAGGGAACCGACACGTATGTATCGTTGCTATTAAGGATAACAAGATGGGGTCTATTTCTACATAAATAGATCTTGTCTACATCATGTCATCATTCTTATTGCATTACTCCGTTTCTCCATGAACTTAATACACTAGATGCATGCTGGATAGCGGTCGATGTGTGGAGTAATAGTAGTAGATGCAGGCAGGAGTCGGCCTACTTATCTTGGACGTGATGCCTATATAATGATCATTGCCTAGATATCGTCATGATTATTTGAAGTTCTATCAATTGCCCAACAGTAATTTGTTTACCCACTGTTTGCTATTTTCTCGAGAGAAGCCACTAGTGAAACCTACGCCCCCGAGTCTCTTCTTTAATATATTTGCCTTTGCGATCTATTTTCCCTTGCTTTTATTTTAAGATCTATTAAACCAAAAATACAAAAATAACTTGCTGCACTTTATTTTATTTGGCGTTCGATCTATCAATATTTACAACTCTCTCACGTCTGTTTGCCAATTTCTGGCGCCGTTACTCGTAAGGGATTGAGAACCCCTTTAACACGTAGGGTTGAGAGTATTTGTTATTTGTGTGCAGGTGTTGTTTACGTAGTGTTGCTTCGTTCTCCTACTGGTTCGATAACCTTGGTCTCATCACTGAGGGAAATACCTACTGTCGCTGTGCTGCATCATCCCTTCCTCTTTAGGGAAATACTGACGTAGTTCTAGCAGACATCAATGACCTCGATGTCGTAGCCGGCGTCTGCGACATACCAGCATACTCTAGCTCGCTGATTGAGAACCTGCGGCCAGTCATCGTCGTCAGCTTCCTCGATGGCCACCTCGCTGGCGTCAGGCAAAGAGACCGCGATAAACCTCTTTTCGGCCATTCGCTCCTCGAACTCCCCGGGAAGCGTAGCCGGGCTTAGGCTGCGAAGCTCTGGAGTGGGGGTGGGGATGGAGATCTTTGGGAACTCAGGGTGGCGAGGGTATGGAGATCGGTGGGTAACCTGCACGAGCAGACCGACAGAGGTTGAAGATGGAGGCGGCGCAGCGGTGACCTTGCTAGGGTTTCGAGCGCGGGTGGGGTGGTGTGTGTGAGAGCAAAGGTTTTGGAGTGTGTGTGTGGAGGGGGTCCAAGGTGGTGTTTGAGGAAGATATTTGAGGAAATGCATGGCTACTGAAAATTTTATTAGGCGGGAGTAAAATGTCGGGGCTACTGAAAATTTGGATGATGGGGCTGAAGCGGAGCGGGAGCAACAAACATCGCACACGGCCCAAACATGATAATCGTGTGCTATCAAATAGAGAAACCCTATAGACGGGTAGATATTTTTGAGATTGCAGGGAAGCCTCATGGAGCCCAATCGAATGTGCTGATGTGACAAGGACACGGGCATGGAACATGGGTACTCTGAGGGAATCATGTCTGTTGCATCTACAATCGCAGACAGTTGTTTCACCCGACTCGTCTGCTATTTATAAATTTGGCAAAAAACACGGGAAAGGGCCAGAACACAAACACGCCTGCATGCGGACCAAATATATGCATGAAAAGGGTGGTTTAATGTTCAAATACCCAATGCACAACTTTGATGCGGCACCTGTCTCCCAAAGCGCACAGTATTGCTCGTCCACTGCCCCCCCCCCCCGCCCACTTCATGTCGGCAGGACGGAAATCCTGGCTATGAACGCATGCCCCCAAATAGCTAGGTCTGGCATCTCACCATACCGTAACGCAAAACCTATAGGAATCCATTTTGGTCAACCCCCCTCTTGCTTCCGATCAAAGGTGGACCATGCGGGCCCACGAATGTGCTTATGCGTGAGATGGGTGAGACGACGATCCACCTGCGGGTGGCCCAACTATATGTATGAAAAGGGTGGTGTGATATTTAAATACCCAATTCACAACTTTGATGTGGCACATGCGCCTCGCAACCCGGACATCCCTGACCCCACGGAGGTTCGGGACGTACAAACTAGTGCTCCCACCACACACACACACAAACACAAACTTCGAGTCGGTGGGAGGGCATCTCACCAAGACCTACTATAACACGGACCAATAAGAATCCACCTTGGTAACCTCTCTCATTGTCGGGCGAAGTGATGGATGTCCAGGTTTGCCACCGATAACCACGCGAGGGAGAGCCCGAATACAACCACAACCTACATGTGTCCCAAACAAATGTATATGGAAGTGTTTTGTGGTGTTTGAATACCCAATGCACATCTTTGATGTGGCACCATGCTTTCGAATCGGAAAGTCCCCACACGAAGCGTTGGCTCAAGACGCGTAGTATGCTCCCGTCCCACACTTCGAGCCAGTGAGAGGGAATCATGCATACGCGTGTGCTCAAACTTTTGTCTGGAATCTCACCATGACCTACATATAATGTAAAAAATGAACCAATGAGAAACCCACCTTGGTAGCTTCTCTCGTTGTCAGTTGAAGTGATGGACGACCACGCGGGCCCGGCAATGGGCTTGCCACTGACAACCACACGAGGGAGATTGCCCGAATACAACCACCGCATACATATGTCCCAAACATATGTATGCAGGTTTTGTGTGATGTTTGAATATACCCAATGTACAACATTGATGTGGCGGCTGTCTTGAAAACCGTAAAGTCCCAACATGAAGAGAGGTTCACGATGCGTCGTGAGCTAGTCCCCTCCCTCCCAATTCGATATGGTGGGAGGGATTCATGCGTACACATGCGCTCGAGCTATACTATGTAATCTCAGCATGACCTACCGTAAGGCAAACCAAAAATCAATCCCCTCCTAGGCCAAATTAACCTCTCTCGCTGTTGGTCAAAGTGATGGACCAAGTGGGCCCACAGATGGAAAGCATCATCGATAGTTTCTTCAGTGAGTGCTAGAGGACAACCACCGCTTGTATGTGGGCCAACATATGTATATATGGAGGTGGTGTGTGATGTTTGAATACTTAATAAGTAATGCACAACTTTGACGATGTGGCGCTGCCTTAGAAACTGTAAAGTCCCCACACTGAGTGAGGTTCATGACGCGTAGCATATATGCTGGTCCCCTCCCCCTTGTTCGACGTGTACTATATACTCCTACTGTAAAACAAACCAAAAAGATTCCTCCTTTGTCAAATTAACCTCTCTTGATGTAGGTCAAAGTGATGGACCTCGTAGGCCCACAGATGGAAGCGTCACCGATAACAGCGCGAGTGAGTGTCCAAAGAGCTGTTGTGTGATGTTTGAATACCCAATGCACAACTTTGATGTGTGGCACCTGCTTCGCAAACCGATAACTCCCCACATGGAGGTTCAGGACGCGTAGTCCCCCTCACTTTGAGCTGGTGGGAGGGATTCATATGTGTACGTACACCGACGAACTTTGGTCTAGAATCTCACCATGATCTCCACCATAACACATGCCAAGGTGAATCTACCTTTGGCCATTGCCTCTCGCTATCGGTCAAAGTGATAACCTGTGCGGGCTAATGAATGGGTGCATCGCTGATAAGCACATGAGCGAGTGCCCGAGGACCACCAATATAATGCATGCATGTGGCCCAAACATATGTATGAAAGGGTTATGTAGTGTTTTAAATACCCAATCAAGACTTTGATGTGGCACCTGCATCACAAAACCGGCCAATCAAGACTTTGTTGTGCCAGACCCTCCCCCACCCACCCACCAACCGCACCACCATCGTCACATTGAGGCATGTCAAACATTTACTGCAGTGAACAGGTGACCAAAGGAGTCAAAATTGGACAAATATCTAGAGGGCCATTTAGACAATTGTGTACACTGATTGATTTCCTAGGGATTTAATGTGTAAAAATCAAATTTGAACTACATGCACACGCGATAGTGTACCAAAATGGATTGGCAAATCATACTTGTGTCCTTGGGTGCATGTTTAGTCCCCAATGCAAGAAATAGCAAGAAATTTCAAACATTAAGAATCTTGATTTTAAAATTCCAATAAATCCAAAACTCAGTTGAAATTCATGAACTTGTCGTGGTGTCATGATATGACACCAATAGACTATGATATTGTTTTTTGTTAGATTCAAGACAAGTTTTTTACAGAACAGATTCGAGTCAAGTTTTGATATAAGCTTCTTACAAACGGGAGATTATTAATAGTTGGACCACAGTATCATGAACGGTTTATTTATTTAAAGCAGGTCCGTTAGACCAACAATGTACGTGCCATGCTTCGGTTAAGTAATAATGCGGGCATAATTAATCCTCAAAAAAGAAAAACAATATACGTGCTGCCACGCGTCCCGCCTGCCGTGCGAGCATGCGTGAGTTGACGGGACGCATACGAGCAGTCCACCGCGCACGCAGACCGGGAGTGTTGCGTGCAGTTGTGTCAATTGACGGGAGGCGTGTTCGCTGCGCGGTATCACCGGGAGGTATGCTAGCAAGTGTGTGAAATGACGGTAGGCATGCGAGCAGTCCATCGTGCAGGCTCACCGGGAGGCGAGCCAGCCCTTTGACTGTCACGTGCCTCGCTCCCGCTGCTCCATATTAACGTCGCCCTAGCCGCTGGTTATAATAGGCGGTCGTAGTCCCCGTCCTCAGTGGTCACCACCATCTGGAGTGCATGAGGATGTCGCCGAAGTGCACCACCAGAGGGAGTGGCACCACCGGGGCTGGTGAAGCACCCGCGTAACACGTGAAGCTGGGCACAGAGGTTGCCGTCGCCACCGACGAGGTCTTGCGTGGGCTGTAGTGCGACATTGACATCCTCGCCACTGTCGTGCATCCCTAGGCGGAGCCGGAGGTCCATAGCGACTCCGACAACGACTCTGACGGAGAACAGGTTAGTCATCTATACCCATTTTTGTGGCAAATATATCCTATGTTTTCTTTGGTTACTCCTGCCCCCCTTTTTGGAATAGAAATCCTATGGTTATGTTCTCAGTCCATGAAATAAGAGTAAGATTCATTAGATCCGTGTAGTGTATTGATTGTTTGAATGGTATTCGTCTAGGGATGGTGATTAATTTTTTGTTCTGTACAGATGATTTTTGCTAATAATCCGACTAGGGTTAGAGCAACTCCAATGGGGCGACCCAAACGGACGGCGATTTCGTCCGCTTTTTGTCCGTTTGGGTCGGCCGCCTGCCCGACGTCCGCCCTGTTTTTTATATGGGTCGGCAGCGCACCCAACACGCCGACCCATATGTGCCGGCGTGGCCGGCTGGCCGCCCAATTTTACATTCATGATTGCATTCAAACATATTGTCAAATAACATAGTTTAAACCAAATAAAATAGTATAGTTTTACAAGTCGAATACAAATAAAAATGTTTCACATAGTTTTGCAAACGAATAAAAGAAGATACATCTATTGGTTGCCAACATGAGCCCACATATGCTCAACCAAATCATTTTGCAGTTGCACGTGAGTTTCCCAATCACGCATGTCATGATGAAATTGGGTGAACTGTTCAAACGTTGCTGCTCCTCCATGCTCAGGCACAACATTCTCACCCTGAAACTGAAACCCTTGATCGTACAGATGTTCGAGGCGCTCGTCTTCTACGATCATATTGTGCATGACCACACAAGCTGTCATCACCTCCCACAGTTTCTGCATGCTCTAGATATTAGCAGGATACCGAACGATGCCCCATCGAGAATGCAAAACACCAAAGGCACGCTCGACATCCTTCCTACCACTCTCTTGCTCTTGGGCAAATCTTTTCCTCTTCTCTCCGACAAGGTTGGGTATTGTCTTGACAATAGTGGTCCACTTAGGATAGATACCATCACCTAGGTAGTATCCTTTGTCGTAGTTTTGGCCGTTGACAGTAAAGTTCACCGGTGGGTTGTTGCCTTCGGCAAGCCTAGCAAACACCGGCGAGCGCTGAAGCACGTTGATATCATTGTGTGATCCAGCCATGCCAAAGAAAGAGTGCCAGATCCAGAGATCTTGAGACGCCACGGCCTCTAGTATGACAGTGCATGCCCTGACATGGCCGTTATACTGCCCTTGCCAAGCAGAAGGGAAGTTCTTCCACTCCCAGTGCATGCAGTCTATGCTGCCAAGAATCCCTGGGAACCCCCTACTGGCATTCATCGCCAACAAATGGGTTGTATCTTTAGCCGTCAGCTCTCTCAAGTACTCAGGGCCAAACACAGGATTAACAGCCTTGCAGAACTTATACAGGGACTCTAGGCATGTAGACTCGCTCATACGGACGTACTCATCAATGAGATCACCGGGCACTCTGTATGCAAGCATTCGGATGGCGGCAGTGCATTATTGATAAGAGGAGAAACCAATCTTGACGACGGCATCCCTTTGCACTCGAAATAGTCATCATAGCCGACCACCCCCTCTCTAATACGGTTGAAAAGATGCCTACTCATACAGAAACGGTGGCGGAAATTTGATGTTTGAACAACGGGTTTGTTGTATCAAAGTAGTCCTTCCAAAGAAGGAAATGCCCGCTCTCTCGGTTGCGATTCAACGCCGGAAGGTGACCCGGAATGGAGCGACGGAACAACGGCCGCTGGCTGTTGAGGTGGTGATGGACCAACACAGCAGCTAATATATCCCCCTCGTCGTCGCACGATGAATCGTCGGAGTCGCAAAGGAAATTGTGGAATAAGAACTCGTCGGCGGAGTCCATTTTGTACCTTGGAAACTGTCGAACATCTTGCGGGCGTCGACGAAGGAGACGGCCGGCGAGGGGAGTCGCGGCGCGCACGGACCAGCTAGCTGCCCTGCCGGCGTCCGACGAGTGGGCCGGCGTCCGACGAGTGGGCCGGTGTCCGACGAGCGTGCCGGTGAGGATCTGGCCGGGGCGGCGAGGTGGCTTCTTGGTCACGGGCGGTTGTGCGGTGGGGGGAGCGGGGGTGGGAAGCAGTCGGTTCCCCGGTGGTAAGACGTCGGTGGCGGGTGATGGGGGAGTGGCGGCGTTGCTGGGCGGATGTGGAGGCGGCGGCAGCTGGCAGAGTTGCCGGCAAAGGCGGTCTTGGCGACGAAGGAGGCGGGCGAGGGTTGCTGTTGGATGGGGGTGAGGGGGCAAGGCCAATGTGCCACCCACCAGCGGGCCCGAGGAAAGGAGAAGGCGAGCGTGCGCGCGTCCGTCGCGTGTCCGCGCCGACGCAAATCTGGCTCAAAAATGGGCCGGGAATGGGTCACCTGCGGACGAAAAGTGGACGCGCGTCCATTTGGGTCGGCGCGTTGGGCCGCCTTTTGTGTCCGCGCCGACCCAAACGAACGGCGGCGGATGAAATGGGTCGCCTCATTGGAGCTTCTCTTAGCGTTCGAGCTAATAATTCGTAGCCAGATCTTGAGAATGGATTTTGAATCTCCTACATATATGTTTGTGCCACCTTTTTTTCCAGATTGGTATGTACACAGATGACACCACGAAAAAATACACTTCCATGATGATACGTGTTTGTCACAGTAGGTCATGTTTTCATTCATGCATGTACGTCCATGACAATTTTATGACAGAATCAAGATAGTCATACTTGTGCTGTCATAGAAGTGTTCCATGACAATACCAAAATTATCATCACGGAAGTGTCCACTTCCATGACGATAAATGGCGCATCATGGAAGTTCTTCCGTCAAGGGCAACCGACATGTGGCATCCACCATAACGGGTCGCTGTGAAGCTATCGGGTTCCGGTTTGGATCTGATAACCCGTTAGCAGCCCAGACCAATGGGGATTTTGCACGTGTAAAATCATCATTGGCTGGAGGAAGCACGTGCCGGCTCCTCGGTGGGCCAGATGTCATCCATCCAATAGAGGAGACGTGCCTATGATACATCGACACATGGCAGGGCCCAACAGAGGCCCATATAGGTTAAAAAGGCCGGCCCAGTCAAAGGCCCGTAGTATTTACTCAGGTACTAGTGGGAAACCCCACTAACGGCCTGTTTAAACATGGCCCATTTACGGCCCGAAGCCAGATCTAGCCTGTTAATTGTTCGCCAAATATTTGGGCCCAATTACGGCCCAGTGACATTTCGGCCTGTTAGAGGCCCGATGTAGACATGGGCCCATTTCAGCCTGGTGTGTCTTTTCGGCCTGGGAATGGCCCGTGCTGCCCATGGGCCATATATGGTCCGACTTGACATCTGGCCCTCTAACGGCCCATGATCAAGCTGGCAATAGTTCAGCCCAACGTGACTTTGGGCCTGTTAAAGGCCTGTCGTATAATTTGGCACGTTGATGCCTCTACTAAGCTTTCGGCCTCTTAAAGGCCCATGATATCAGTGGGCCAACTAAGGCCCAAGATATGTTTTGGACTGGTAATTAATGGCCCGTCATATAACTGGGCCAATAATGGCCCAGTCTACATTTCAGCCTATTGAAGGACCATCGACGACTAGTGAAAATAGAGGCCCAACATGCATTCCAGCCTGCTAAAGGCCCATGGTTTCTTCTGGGCCGTAACAGGCCAGCAGAATATTCAGCCTGTTAATGGCCCGAAGATACATGGGCCCAACTAAGCGCTGGGTCCACTAAAGGCCCAACTAAACTTTGGGCCGAATATAGGCCCGTGTAAGCTGTGGGCCTGGCGCAAAGTGTGAAGGCCCCAATGGCCTTTCCGGCCCAAGAAAGTTGCAGGCTGGCCCAATTATGGCCCGCTAAAATGCAGGCCCGTTAGAGGCGAATGTTTCGGCCCGGTCGACTACATCAGATTTTGGCCTTTTTCATATAGTGAATGATGGCATATACGGTAAGAACAAAGCTACTCTATACAATAAAGAAATTACGACATAGTAACTTAGAATAAACCTACACTATACAATAAAGGATTTATGGTATATTACATCCACTGGGCATCAAAGTTCGCCACCAGTGATCATAAAGCGCAACGAAGAAGTAGATTAGAAAAACTAGGCGCCGTTGCAGTGTAACAAAATAATACTGAACCAAGACCACTTCCAAGACAGTTCAAGAAAGGTTAGCCTTGTGCGGGAACTGCTGCGCAAGCTGCTGAGCAAGGCTATGAGACCGGCCTAGCATGTCGGTCATAGCTTCCAGGTGTAGCTATTTAGGAATGAGGTTCTCATTGGTGTTCTCCACAATCTTTCTTAGAGATAGGACTTCAAGTCGAAGTTGAGTTGCAGAATGCCTTTCTGCTAGAACTTCGGACTGAAGAAGTCGAACTGATTCAGATAGCGAATTCTGTGAGCTTGTCTGACTGCTAGTCTTAAGTAACTTGAACACTGCATTAAGACAAGACTTTGGGGTTGTCTCGCTATCTTCAAGATGTTTTGCCTTCTTTGTTGTATATGTTGGGTTTGTCTCACAGCCTTCAGCAGACTTGTGCATGCCATCAGGCATATCACCCTGAAACAAACAGAGAGATGACAGGTTTTGCACGTGTATAAACAAAGATGGTAACTGTGCTGTCAATTCATCCAATTTCAAATTAGAAAATAAAGAGTAAGTTCAAAATATCAATAGCATGATTTGGCATTGTTCATAATGCGGGGAGCTTCACCACACTACTGGATTACCATGTCAACAAAACAAGCATAGATGAAGGGCAAAGACAATCATTGTATCTATTTTGGTTAATGTACATGGCATGTTCTTCATATCATCAGCCACATCAGTAAGATAAAACAAGAGATGACAAGGTGCAAATGTGGGCTGCTTCACCACACACTAGATTATAGATCCAAAAAAGGTAGTTGTTCAGGCAGTCCCGTCTATATCATGTACACGTACGTACAACCATGCTGCAAGAAAGTAAATACAGCTATGTACGTACATACGGGCGGGGTCTCGAACGCGTACAACAACGACGTCATGTTCATCGGCAGCAAACCGTCTGGGTCGGAATGGAGAAATAGTGTCGTGTTCATCGGGAGGCAATAGACTAGGTCGGAATGCGTCATGTTCATTGGGAGCTAACCGGCTTGGACGGAATAGCCAAAATGGGGTCTGACATACTGCAAAACAAAGGAAACGGACTTGTGTTCGAGTGCCTATGGTCGAAACGGGGTGCTGTTGATCGGGAGGGGTGTGGCGTACCGCAAAACGGAGTAAACGAACTTGTGTTGGAGCGCCTACGGTCAAAAAGGGGTCCTCTTCATTGGGAGGGGTGTGGCGTACCGCAAAACGGGACTCCACAGGCCACTGTTCATCCACCATCTACTGCCTCGCTCTAGCCTCCACAGGCTACTATTCATCCACCGCCGACTTCCTCCAGCCTCCACCTACTACTGTTCATCCACCATCGACTTCCTCCAGCCTCCACCAACTACTGTTCACCACGGGGGCCTGTTCATCTAGCCTCCACCGGCTACTGTTCAACCAGCCTTCCACATGAGGTCCTATTCAACTAGCCCTCCACAGGGTCCTGTTCAACCAGCCCTCCACGGGGTCCTGTTCATCCACCCCCAACCGGCTCGAGTGTGTGGCGGCCTCCTCTCGATCGGGGTCCTGTTCATCTAGTGGCAACGGCCTCTACTACCATGGGGTCCTGTTCATCCAACCCCCATCGTGAACTGTTCATCGAACCCCCAACAACGCTCACTGTTCATCAAGAGGCGGCAGGATCGATCGTCTTCAGTTAGCAGCAGTAGCGAAGGAATCACTCGATCGAGTTCAGTTAACAGCCAGGGATCGATCGATCACACGGGTCCAGTAACACGTAGCCAGTGAAATCGCTCGGGCTCAGTAAGCAAACGCCTCGCTCGGGTTCAGTTAGAGCCCAATGCCTCGCACACACACGCGTACGTGTACGAGAGAAACGCGCAATCCCTCCATGCATCGCTCGGCCCCGACCACCCACCGTAACCGGGAACTCCCAGATATTTTCCTCGCGCTCGCTTCTACCATGATTTTTTCCGTCATGGACGGCCCAAAGAATGTCATGCAGCTGCGTCTCCGGCCCACCCAGGATGAAAAGCCCATTTTCTGTCATGATTTTTTGTCATAGAAGTAGGATCCCACCACATGTATGATGATACCGGGTTTTGTCATAATTATCGTCATAGAAGTGTCATAAGCATGACAGGAAAAAAATCGTTCGGCCCAAAATGTCACGGATGTGTCTTTTCTTGTAGTGTGAGGCTCCGGCCAACGGCGCCGTCTGTTGTAGATCCTGCACCTGGCAATGCGGGCAGAAGCGGGCATGGCCACTGGATCCAAGGAACCCGTAGAGTCTCGGGCGGACCGCATTAGCGATCTTCCGGACGCCATCCTTGGGGAGATCGTCTCTCTTCTCCCCACGAAGGATGGCTGCCGCACACAAGTCCTTGAATATCGGTGGCGCCCTCTATGGGCTATCATGCCTCTTAATCTCTACTGTCATCAACTATCTGTCATTCATGATTTTGAACTCCTCCGAGCCATCTTCTCCTCCCACCAGGGCTCTGTTCAATGCCTCTGCATCCCGGCATGTTGCCTACTATACATACCCTGCATGATGGATGCCTGGCTAACATCCCGTGGATTCAAAAAACTCCAGCATCTTGAGTTCTACTATTAATACGAAAATAACATACCACAAATGGATCACCATGTATATGTGCCCTCAACACCGATGTCCATCTTGTGGTTTTCCTCCTCTCTCCACACAGCGACCTTCGCCCGGTGCCATCTAGCAGACAATCTGGTACAAATGCTTCGACTCCCACTTCTAAAAGAACTTTCACTTGTGGAGGTTGATCTATAAGAGGCATCATTGCACATCATCATCCACTCTAGTTGCCCTGCCCTAGAGTGCTTGATGCTTGTTTTCAAATTAGAAATCCGTATCCGTTGTCTCCAAATAAAGTCGCCTCACCTTGTAAGCATTGGAATTTGTTTGAAGGACAGGAACTCATCATCGAAGATGCCCCTTTACTTCAAAGCTTGCTCCTTGATTCTTGTTATGCACCTTCGCAAATAACTGTCGTCTTTGCGTCTAAACTGGAGATCTTGGGTGTAATTCATGATCCGTTTAAAGGTTTCAAGATGATGTTTGGCTCCACAGTTATTCAGGTATTGTATATTATCATCTACACTTTTGTAATTATAAGCTGCATTTTTCATTTTTCTGCATAAGTTTTATATCATCTTCGAGTGCACTTTTGGTACTAATATTCGTTTGAGGACAATAACGATGGAAGGATATGCATCCAACCATGCAAACACTAGCTTTATCACATTCTTCCTGTTGAATGCGAGGGTTTTATTGTTTGCGAGGCTTAAGTTTTTTAGCAACAAAGTTCTCACGGATGGATATGTTGAATAGCAAAAAAAGAAGTTTCGGGAGGACAAAAGGGCTTCTAAACATGCTCGGCTTCTATTTACAACAACTTGTCATCACATTCCAGTAAATTTTATGGCCCAGGATGTTGATTTTGTAGATCAGACAAGATCCATTTGACTGTGACACGGAAAATAGTGCTTCAGTTAGATGTTATTGCCCTGTTCAATCTGGGTTTTGTCTAAACTTGATGACAATTAATCCGTGTGTTTTTGTACTGTTTGCAAGCTAGAGTTAGATGTTGTTACCCTTTTCAACTAGGCTGTGACTCATATTTTCTTTGAAACAGGGCCAATGGCTTGCCATTTCTTTAGTTAAGAGAGAAATATTATAAGCAATCACAACATAGGGACATAACATCACTCTCGCGGGCTCCTTGAGCTCATTGTGCATTACAGAACCCAAGTGCTTAGCGCCCACAAGCACCCACAAACTTATTTTGAGCTAGCACACCAAGTGGGTTGTAGTTCTTAATAAGAAAAGCTGCATGGTAGTGAGAGTTTTGGATTCTGACATTTCGGACCCATGAGGAAAAATCCTATCCAAAGTGGTGTTGACTTAGTCAACAAACGATTCTTGCTAAAAAATCAACAAACAATTTTACCTGACATATAATCGTTGGATCAACATCCAACGTCTGTCATGTTTCTTGTATATCTTCTTCCTCCAGCCGCACAAACCAAACCACGTCGTCGGTCCCACCTCCAGCATGCAGTGGTTAAAAAATTTGAGTTTTCTATGCATTTAATGTGCATAATTAAAATTTGAACTACATGCACATGCTCCAGTACACCAAAGTTGGTTGAAAAAAATCATAAATATGTACTTGGGTGAATGTTCAGGTCCCATGCAAGAAATGTGAATGAATTTCAAACATCTGGGTGTCGTGGCGCGACCGAAAACATTGAGAAACTTGGTTTTTAAATTCCCGTAAATCCAAAACTCGTCTGAAAATCATTAAACTTGGCATGGTGTCTTGACATGTCACCAGCATTGTAGCGACCCGACCCGAATGGATCAAGTCTCTGTGCTTAAGTGTCATCCCTGGATCGGTATGCTGACACACACAGTACTCGAGGATTTATAACAGAGGTAAATCACATGCATAAAGTAACGTAAATACTATTACCTCAATCCAAAATAGCGGAAGTAACAAGGTTGTGGATTCCCATCAACACCAACGGCAAAGTTGAGTGTAGAAATCGTAACCCTAACGTATCACTTACTCGTCGTAAGATATCCTGCAACATGAAACGTTGCAGCCCGAAAACGGGTCAGTACATTGAATGTACTGGCAAATTCACACCATAGAGAAATGATGAACAAAGGCTATCACTACATGCATATATGGCTGGTGGAAAAGCTCTATGGTTATAATGTTTTTGCGAAAAGCCAATTTTTCCCTACTTCAAAGGAATAAATTTTATTTAACTATCATGGTGGTTGTGAAACATTGAGAAGGTACCTCCAACTCAATCCCAATTAAGTGTCATCATTAACCCAGCAAAATTAATTAAAAGTAACATGATGAGATCAACGGGATAATCCAAGAACTAGATACTCAAGATGTCCATAACCGGGGACACGGCTAACCATGATTAGTTTGTACACTCTGCAGAGGTTTGCGCACTTTTCCCCACAAGACTCGATCGCCTCCGCTTGATTCTCGCACTGCATGACGTTTGAGAAACGGATGACCGAGACATAGTCTTTCAGGAACAATCACTCTTTACTCCGGGTGGACCGGTACACCTACTTTCCCCTACATCTGCTAGCCCACCTCTTCAAGAGATCCTGTAACCTACTCAGCTATGCTAGAGCCCATAATAGCTTGTGGCTGCATACGGAAGTTTCTAGCATGAATAATCTTATGATCCCTTTGAGTCTGGGTGGCGGACCTTATACAAACAGATAACACTGGGTTCTCCAGGTGCCTCAATCCACCCAGATGTGAGTTTTAGTTGCCACCTTAAGTTGAACCATTAATAAACATCTCACATCTGTCATGAATATCTCTCAAACCCAAATCCACGTCTACGAGCATAGCATGGCAATATCATAGCAACGTAGAAGTAACTCCCAAGGGTTTGATAAGAAAAACAGGTAATAGGTACTACCTCAACTACTTCCCAGTACCCATAGTTTAATTAGATCCTAATTATGCAATGTTTGAGGAATAGATCTAATGCAATAAAACTGGGTATGAAAAGTATGATCAAAGTGTTACTTGCCTGCAATGTTGATGAAGGTGATTCGCACTCAAAACTCTTGATAGATCTACTCGTCACACTCCGGTCAATCTATCGCAAGCAAGCGATGGCAACCACACATAAGCAATCACTCAAAAGATCAGAAAGAACGAATAAAACAATTCGGAAAACTTCAAAACCAAGCAAATAACTCTTGCGAGATAAAACAATTTCTAACAGTACCAAAATTATGTGAATTTGGCCTTATCAGAAAGTTTAGGTTAAGAGCTTCGCTTTGCAAAAAGAATCAACTCAAACGGAGTTACGGAACTTAAGTTATGAACAAAAGAAGTTCAAATACAAATCTGTTTGAAATCAAATTTTAAAACTTTCAAAAACATGTTTAAGTTGTTTAACTGGATAGAGGGGATGGTAACGAAAAAGTGGGCGTTGGTTTCATCGAAAACGGAGGTACGGGTAAAAAGATATGATCAAAAGAAATTTGACTATGAAACAAATTTCGAAATTTGAAAATTAAAAAAAATTGATGTGACAGGTTCACTGGATAGGTGAAAACAAGACGAAACTATAGACGCTGGTTTCATCTAATTTGGATGAACGAGTAAAAAGTTATGGCTATTTGAAAAATCAGGGACAAGCTGTTTTACAGAAGAAAAAAAAATAGCTACGGATAAAAGAATTCTAGATTTAACGTATAAATACAGAGAACGAAAAAATATACCTTTATAAGGTATAGAAAAGACGACTTCGGAGTGTAGAGACAACTTCCAAAAGTCCCGCCGGAGAGGAGAAATATATTTTTAGCTAGTCAAACCAAAATATTGATTTAACCCGCAATGGATAATTTTTGGAGGCTCTATGGGTCTATATTTATAGGTGGAAAAGAGGTTTAGGGGTTAAAGCGTAGGCAATGTGGGACTAAACATAGACGAACAAATAAAATAAACGGAGAACGCATGGGCTAAAAGCACCACAGGCCGGCCGCGCGCACGCGTACACTGCAGTTTTTTTTTTTAAACAAAAATCGGCCTAAGTAAAAAAAATAAAAAGGATGGCTGGGGCTGGCCCATTTAGGAGAGGGAAAAACAAATGAAGCGCCGGCTGCCACTATGCTACGCGTGTGGGCGGTAAATAACTATGTGCCGCATGTACAGTTTTTTTTAATTGAAACAGAAGGAAAACCGGATAAAGAAAATAAATTAAAATTTTATATAGGCATATTATATATCACAATTTTCAGAAAAAAGATTTTCTACAACATGAACATTTTTGTAAAGTCAAATAAACACCACAAAAATTCAAATAAATCAAACAGTGCTACTGCCTTAATAAAATCCAATAAAAATCATTTTAAAAATATCAAAATGATTTCAAATTTATTTCTCTCCAATTTTCTGTTGTAGGGAATCATGTTACCCTAATTTCTTTATATTTTATTTTTGGAGAAAAATAATTTGAATAAAACCGAAATAACTCCAAATTAAAATAATTTCCAAAAGGACTTGAATTTGATCCTTTGAAACTCCCAACTCATATTTCATATGTTTTGAAGAAGTCATTTTATCTTCGCTCGTGAAAATCATTGAGTTGCATAAAGTTTCAGGATTGGAAATATTCTCAGATGAAATTCAATTATTTGCAACACCCCTTGTCATTTAAATAAATGGAAGAAGTCGTGTCATCTTCTCTCCAGGGTTTTGTGGTGAAAGGAATTTGAATTCATGGAGATCATAACATTAAAAATGAAAGTTTGGGAAAGTCCTTTTATTCCCTCTCATTTAACTTTCAAAAAGTTTCGAATTCCACTCAATTTCACTCAATCAATCAAACAATCAATCCAATCTATCTGTTTATTATAACATTCCAAAATTTAGAATGTTGGAATGTTACAAACCTACCACCCTTAAAATGAATCTCGTCCTCGAGATTCGGAGAGACTAGAAAGAAATAGGTTAGGGTTTGGGGTCTTCTCAAAATCCATTGATCATCACAGGGGGTCTGGGGTGCTACCACCCTTAGAAGCATTGTTACTGTTCCATCAAAACTCATATACTCCATCCATCTTTGACAGTGTCAGTCTTCTCAGATTCTCAGAAAATTCCTTCTCTGGGCTCTTCCGGTAGTGGCATAACCTTTTTCCTCAATTCTTCTGTCCTTTCATCTTGGTAAGGTTCTTCCATGACTCGGTCTTCTTAGCTGATGGGCCTGGCGCCAAAACTAAACAACTATCGATATCTCATGGTGGTCAACGATTTATGGTTTCTCCTGCAGGAAATGGGTCTGGTTGATCCTCACCGTATAACCTACGATTGGCATCAACTGCCGTGTACAAGGGAAACATTCTTATACCATTCTAAGGTTCAAACAAGGTTTGATACCGTCGTCTCTCTACTATAGGTAGGTCACTCAGATTTAAAATCCCATATAGCAAAGCGAACAATAAGAGTAAGTCGGTATGGTGATCAATCCATCCCGCACCCAAATCATTACCTTGTATATGGTTTAGCGAATCTCGCATTCTAACACTCGGTCATCCTCGCAAGCATTGCAGAATTTCTCTTGTCGACGAACCAAGTTCGAATAAATCCATGGATTCTGCAAGCCAAACAAACATCTATCATTCCTTCACAACTCTCAGGTTTTGCGTAACTCCTATAAGATCGTCTATCTATAAAATCGAAACTTCTTCCAGGGTTTTTCCTTCAGCAAGAATGCGCTTGCTTTTTGGCAGGTCCTGGGGCCTGTGGGTTATGGCCCATCTCATCACTTGTAAACCTTGAACTCATCATCGGGCAACTGATCCATAATCCAACTTCCAACTTCCTGGTATTCTTAAATCCATCCAATTGTACTGTCTTCCTTCCTTCTATTGGCACCAAATTAAGGCATGATTGCTCAGTCTCATCATGGAATTTCCATTGATCCATATTTCCAACATCATACCTCCTTTATATCCAATAGTAATGTATCTCTTCATCCTCGGGGAATATCCCACATACCGAGATAAAAAAACTTATACTTATGAAGTCCATACTCCACTTCGTGGAACATCATTATCCTTTCCAGGGTGAAGCGTCCTTGCAGGGGAATATTGGCCATCTCTGCATGGCACTTCTTCACCTGGGAAAACGTGAAACACATCATGAACTCCTGACAGTCCTTCGGGTGACTCCAACTTGTTGGCCACTTCTCCCATATGCTCCAAAACTCGGTATGGTCCTACAAATCTCGGGGCTTACTTTCCCTTAATTCCAAATAGTTCAACTCCTTGCAGAGGGAACACACGAAGACATGCTCTGTCTCCAATTTCATAGACTACCTCCTTTACATCCAATAATACTCCATACCCTCATATTCTTGGGGTATCCAACATATCGAGATAAAACTCATACTTATTTTGTTCGAAATCCACTTCGTGGAATATCATTACCTTTTCCAAGGGTCAAGTCTCTTCCCAGGGTACTACCACCCTTAAAATGCACAATCTTCCATAGACCATATTTCTCATATCCTCGAAAATGGTCAAAATCTTTCTTAGAGTAACAACTCATAAAATCCAAATCAATACCAATGATGCTAACTTTATTGATTCTCAAATTATTACAATCTCCTGCATTCCATTACATGCCTCAATCCGACACTTCACTAATAAAAGAAATGTCCACACTACTACTACATTTCTCGTTGCACTCAACTATTTGTCACAAGTCTCCGTCTCCTTGGGGCATTCTCTGGCAAAGTGCCCTGCTTCATCACAACGGAAACATATTACTTCTGACATATCTCGGGGTTTCCTTGTGATTATATAGCCTCCTGGGGTCCTCATCTTCCCTTTTGGGCAATCATTTTGGTAGTGTCCTGAATTTTTGCACCTGAAACATGTGATATGACTCAGGTCTCTCTTTGTAGAAATTGGGTTGTTCCTGGGATCCAATCTACTTTTCTTCCTGGACTTTTCCGTTCCAATCAGGGCTTCTATTTCCTGTGGGTCATACTCTACTTCCTCTGTCGGGAATTCCACTAAATCCCCATTCAGACAATTTTGGGAGATGTGTCCTTCTTCTCCACATGAATAGCATGACTTGGTGCAAGGTTTAATTGGTTCTTCTTTGGGTGTGTCCTCCACCTATTCCTTCATCACAGATTCCTCTAAAATTTCCATCTGGGCTCTTTTCATTGCTTCTTTCTTCCGCTGGATGGTCCTTTGTACCATGGGGTAGATGTGACACTGAGCAGGGTAGTGGGTAGTCCCTTCACACAAGAAACAAGTGATCTGCCTAGTTGGGCATTCTTCAGCTGGGTGACTTCCTTCACAATTAGGGCATTCATCCTTGTGTTCCTTATGGTTGTGTCCTATTTCTCCAAAAGGCTTGTATGCACAAGGTTTCTTCACATCCTTTCCATAAGGCTTCAATTTCTGGGACACAAGACGAGATCTTTGTAGAGTCCACTTAAATTCTTTCCAAGTGGTTACTCCTTGCCATCCATTGGTGGTTTGGTACATCCTCCACCATGTAGCAGCACCTCTTTCAAAACATTGAAGAGCATGCCGGGTCATATCCTTTCCGACTATAGGGTTATTCTTCATGTGATCCTCCATGTTCTGAATCCATCGGTCCGTCTCCATTTGACTCATCGGTCCAGAAAATACAAGCTCATCTCCATTCATCCTCTATTGGGTCCATGGGTTTGGGGTGGGATAAGAGAGGTCGAGAGGGATGCACACAATACAAACAATAGTTTTGAAAAGACAGATTTTTATTGTGGCTGTCGGAAAAACAACAAACAAATGACAGCTCACAAACGTCGCATCTAACGTAGGTATAACAGGGGTTTGGTCTTCTAAAGGTCAATAAGTCTTCAATGTCATCAAACTCTCCAAGTCTTTTTCATGCCTCCAATGGCTTCTTCTGATCATGCTTGTCCTTCTCAAGTTCTTTTTCCAAATCATCTCTGTTGACGCGAAGTCTCTCATGACGTCCTTCAATATTTCTGGAGTTGCGCTCCAACTTCTGGGTCTCAACATCCTTGACATGAACCCTGATCCTACTGTCCTTCAGTTCCTGACGAGTCTCCGTTATCTCGAGGTTTTGCTTTCCCAGCTTGGCTACTTTCAACTTCTGGGTCCTGAGTCCTTCACGAAATGCTTACTTGTCGAATACTGCTTCCTGAAGGTTCATCTTAACTTCCTGATGTAATACTCCAGATCCTGGTGATACACCGGTCTAAAGTTAAAACTTCATCTTGCTGAGAGGTGATCCATCAGCTTTCTACCATCCAATCCTTCCATGCATCTGCATGCTTAACTCCGCACGGTGACAATAGCATAAACGGGTAATAACACCATGGATATCCGTGTTTCTGCTCTTGTCATTACCATGAGCTATCATTCCATAGTTGATATCTCCTGCCTTAGGGTTTCCTTGACAAAACTTTGAGTTTCTAACTCTCCATGTTTCGGTCTTTCTCCGATACACCTTGCTCTCGAGTATTGACAGCTTCCATAGTCTGCCAAGTTCCATAAGGGTAACTGTCGTGGAATTGTCACGGCAGATGTCCTTGAGCTAGGACTTAGTCGTGGAGCCATCGCAACTAGGAAGCTTAAAGGGGTTATGCGGGACAAGGAACACGAGGGTTTATACTGGTTCGGCCCCTTACGGTGAAGGTAAAAGCCTACGTCCAGTTTGGGGTGATATTGATTAGGGTTACGATCACCGGGAGTTAACAACTAAACCCGGCTCTCGATGAGATTGTTGTCGCCCTCAATCCGCTGCCGGGTCGTCCCTTTATATAGGGAGGCTGACGCCCAGCAGCCCTTAGAGTCCCGGCCGGCTTATAAGATTATCCGGCTCGGACTCTAAACTATACTTGCCTTACGCTACAAGTTCTACAATTATAACTACAGGCCTTAAGCCATATCCGGGTCTCAGCCCATCTCTGGCCCATCGTCTTGAAACTTGGCTCCGGGCTTCTGGCAACAACCGTACGAGTAACCCGGCCCCTCCTGGCGGGTGACTCTAAGGTCCATATCCTCAACATTAGGCCCCAGATTGATTTGAGCCGGCTCATGTCAATTTTCAACTCTTCTGACAGAAAAAATCTCCGGCTTACCATTCATGGGAAGGCCATAACCCGGAGTGACGTCATCCTCTGGACTCCGGATAATCCACCATGACGTCATCTTCCATTAAGTCCGTTTTTTACTCCGCCAGATCCGCAACGGATCTTTGCTTTACTGTCATTCCGAAAATCGAGGCGTCGTGGGGGGGAGATAATCACGCCACGGTCTCCTTGAATCTCGCGCCCACTTATGACCTCGCCTTATAAATAGGCCGGCCCAACAGGTTCTTCTCACGCTCTCTTCTTCCTCCTCGCGCCGTCGCTCTTCTGCCCGAGCTCCGCCACTGCCGCCGCCGTCGCGCCCCTGGTCTTCATCAACCCGGCCACTGCATCACCCTGATCCGGACCAGATTCACGGCAGCGACCTCCGCTCTTTTCCAACTCCGGTGAGTCTCCTTTGCCCTGTCAGATAGATCTACTATAGGGTTCGTCTTGTGTTCTTCGCGTTCATTGCCATTGCCGCAAACCTCAGTAGCTTTCGTAGTCACCGCACTTGGTTGATCTTTAGCCTTGCATAGAACTAGCACGGTAGCTGTTTAGGCCTCATTTCAAGTACCAGTAGATCTCCTTCTACTATATAGATGCTTCGTTCGAGCTCAAAAAACATCCGCTCGTCTGTTTCTAGGTCTAGAAAGTTTTCATTCCACCGGACCCTTTTGATCCAAAAAAGTTACTGCCATATGTGAAACCTGTTTTACCACACTTAGTAAAAACTGCAACCACTGAATCTTGGCGGCTTACATTTCCGGCTTAAAGAGAGCATGCACCATAGAACTTTCCGGTTTTAAAGAGAACTGTGCTCTGTAGAATCCTCCGGCTTAACTGTGGTAAAACCGTAGATAACCAACTTACTCTGAATCCCCCTGCGGCTTAAATAACCCACTGTATCTGAATATATATCATTAGTCCCCTTCATAAGCCGCCATCTTAGTTTGAACAATAGATCTCCGGCTTATATTTAACCCGGACACTTTTCTCTTTATCATAGACCACCAACTTTCACCATGCCTCCCAAGGCTCCCATCACTTGCAACTGGATGAGGTCCAACGTCACCGACGAGACCCTGGCCAATTTCGTTAAGTCCGGATATTTACCTAAGAAGGAAACCATGTCCTACCATGCCCCTGACCCATCGGAAGAGAGACCGCAGCCAAGGGACGGGGAGGTAGTGATCTTCGCAGACCATATGAGCCGGGGCTTCGCACCGCCCGGCTCAAAGTTCTTCAGGGACGTGCTCAACTTCTTTGACCTACGGCCTCAGGATATAGGACCCAACTCCGTATCCAACATCTGCAACTTCCAAGTCTTTTGCGAAGTGTACCTTGGAGAAGAGCCCAGTTTACTGCTTTTCAGAGAGCTGTTCTACTTAAACCGCCAAAATGAGTGTGGCAATGGGCCAAGTCTGGAATTAGGCGGCATCTCCATCCAGCGGCGTAGGGACTGTCTGTTCCCTTACGCAGAGCCGCCAAGCCACCCCAAGGACTGGAATATGACTTGGTTCTACTGCCAAGATACGTCCCCGGCTGACGAGAACCCGCTGCCCGGCTTTCGCCCAACGCGCCTAGAGCCGACTCATCCGCTATCTGACAAACTGACTGCCGCGGAACGCCAGCCTCTGCTTCCAACGATCAATAAGATCAAGGCCCTGCTAGGCAACGGTCTGAACGGAATTGATCTGGTCCGGGTCTGGATCTCATGGCGGGTGATCCCATTGAGCCGCCGCCCCGGCTTAATGTGTGAGTACACCGGGCGAAAGGATGACCCGCAGAGCCACAGTCGCAATGATCTTCTAGAAGACGTTGCAGAAGAAGAGACCAAGGCTCTTCTAAACGAGAGCTTGGCAGACTGCGGAAGAACCGGGCTAGCCCCCTTCTGCAAGACCAATCCAGCCCCAGCGGTAAGCCGCTGACTTTAACTTTTATCTTCGCTTCATATAACCTTCAACTGAACCGTTTTAAGAATCAATCATTGTATCTCTCAGGCTGATGATAAATTCTGGCGGGTCAAATATGACCATGAGGCGGCCAAGAAGGCTAGGAAGGCAAAGAAAGCCGCCAAGAAAACCGCCCCTCGCAAAAAGGGAAGCAGACCCACTGCTTCGGAGCTACTGCAATTAAGCGACAGCTCCGAGTCAGAGGTAATCCTTAAACCTTTAAATTCTTGCTATATTTGCTGTTTGTTGCTGTCCGCCTTATCAACACTTTGCTTATTGACAGGATGACACCGGCGCCAGTAACCCGGTGGTTGAAGAGGTAACGTCACTTTCCTCCGACTCGGAGCCTTTGCCACAGCTGAAAGTCCGAAGAGTAACCCGGAAAGTAAGCTTTTCACATCCATTAGCTCATCAAGACCCTCAATTTCTTTTGAAGCAACGGGTTCACGAAAGCCGGCGTCACACCCGGGCCCGCAAGGACACCGACCTCTCCGCCGGGTTACCTGACGCAACAAGGAAGCGTCACACTAAGGTTTTTTCTCACCTGTACCCTTTTCATCCGTTGGCGGGTGTTATCCGTCAGCCACTCAACTCTTCTGACTCCAATTATCAGGAGACCTCCCCCTCTTCGGGTGACTCCATGCAGTCAAGTCTGCCGGCCTTCAAGACTGCACCCGGGTAATAACAATCTCCTTACATTATCTGTCTGTACTTACTCTTTGTGTGCCTAACACTTCTGCCTTTTCAGTGCCCAGGCAAAGCTCACCAAAAGAGCAAAGAAGACCAGGTCAGCCGGAGTGCCAGACTTGCCTGAACCGGAGGCGACGGCTCAAGAGCCGCCAACTGCCTTCGCCCCCGAAGCCACCGCTCCAATGGACACGGCGCCTGAGGCCCCTGCCCCGACTACCAAGACAACGACCGAAGCTTCGGTTAATCCGGAGGCCTCCGGCTCAGCTCCACCAGCAGACGACCCAGACGTGATCATCACCCGGACGGAATTCGTTGAGCCGGGGAGACCGACCGCGTTGGACAAATGCTCCGCGAAGGGGGAGTTACTGCAGCCCCACCGGGTGAACCTGGATCTCTCCGGCTACACCGACTTGAGCATTGGAGAGCTCGTCTCTGGCTACATCAGCCAAGTCCACAAGAGCCGGGACGCCGAGGTTGCCATGGTCAACCAGATCCAACAAAATTCCGAGGTACCCTTCTGCTGTCTTCTTACTTTACTGCATAGTTACCTTTGCCATGCTAGCCCCCAAGTCGATGACTTATACTTGAATATGTTGTAGACTTAGGTTCCGGCTTACGCAACAGAGCCGGCAGTACGTAGATAGATACGTTCAATATGCATTAGCCCCCAAGTGCCAAGTGCCTTTGCTTGGAAAGCGCTTGGGACTTATATAACAACTGTTAAGTAACCCGGAAATACATGCAGGCTATTGGCAAGAAACTAGAGGCGGACCTTGCGGATCTCAATAGCCGGCTAAAGATGCAGGAGACGGAGACCCGGAAGGCAAACGCCAAGTTTGTATCCAGCATTGCCACTCAAGAAAAGTTGAAGACCGAGTTTGATGCTGAGAGGAAAGCCTGGGTCGAAGAGAAGGCCGCACTGGTAACCCGGGCAGAACAGGCGGAGAAGGCCCTTACTGAGAAGACCGCTGAGCTCTCCGGCCTAAAGCGCCAGGTTTCCCAAATGGTGGCTGCTATCTTCGGTAAGTCGCCTCACCGGCTTTCATCAAGTCTGTATATGTCATGATTCATCCTTGTCATCGGCTTATCTGACCTTGTTAAACAGGTCCCAGGAGTGCCAACCTCAACCAGAGCGTGGTCACCAAGTTAAAGGCCGTGTACACCCTGGTGGAACAACTCTACACCGGGTCACAGCGTGCCTTAGCTGTGGTGGCCCAATCCAATGAGGTGCCAACTCATCTGGCCGAAGTCCTGCGCCGGCTCGCTGTTCTGCCGCAGCAGATCCAGGAGCTACGACGGGCCTCCGCGAGAGCCGGAGCAATTGCCGCGCTGAGCCGGGCCAAAGCATTCCTGCCGGAGCTAGACCCGGCAGACATCGCCCTGGGTTACCCAAGCCTGAAGGAAGACGGCTCAGCCTTCGACCAGAAGGACTTCGCGGCATGTGTGAAGGCTGTACGCCCGGTGGCCACCCTCATCGGGAACGACACCGACTTAACCAAGTACCAGCCGGGTTATGATGCGGAGAATCAGAGGATTCCAACCCCTCGCTATGAAGCCCTCAATCTGATCCCTCCGGCTCGTCAGCACACCTTCGCCCCGGAGATTGTCCCGGCAGGGTTAATTGACGAAGAAGCCCAGTTCGAAGCTCTCAGTGGCATCAACTGGAAATCATCAACCTTCGAGGTCTTGGGATCAGCCGGAGGAGAAGACAGAAATGAGCCGGGAACTTCAACTCAGCAGGCATCATAAGTTAGCTGGCGGCTTATCAAACATTCTTCCATCTTTTGGACTTGAAAAATTATTGTAATGGAGCAAGTGCAACAATTTATCTCTGCCGTGTCATCGTGCACGTTTTGAATGCAAAAGCCCTTTGAATTTGTCTCTTTGATGTTTCTCCGGGTCATAATCATCCCTTTGTTTTTCTCAACCTCAAAAGATGCCTTTAAATATCTACATAGAAAAGGCAAATCACAAGTCTCGAGGCGGCTTACCGCCCTGAGAATCAGGTGTTTGAGATAAATAACCCGGAATATGAATCAAAAAAGGCTGGTCCTTAATTATACTTTGAACATAGCCAAAATAACACACTTAACAGCCTGTAGACATCTTCCGGTTTAAACAACCTGGACAGTAAAGTTGACCCTTAACTCTGATTTACTTGCTTTAATGACACCCATGACGAGCGACTAACACTGTAAACCAAAGTTAAGCCGGCAAGTGAGACCCGGCCATGCATACCTCAGAATAAACTTGTGAAAAAGCAGAAGAACTTAGGGGCTTCCGGTTCGAATACGACCAAAGACCCGGCCCCAAGGGGTTAAGCTAAGATTCGGATACGATCATATAGCCCCCAGTGGGTGTGGCGATGCCAATCAAGAGGGTACCGACAGCTATGTTCTCTTTGGTTCGAATACGACCCATGTTTGAACAGGAAGCCCCCAAGTGATTCTTAAAATTGTTTAACGACACGGATTCGAATACGATCCACGTCGGTTCTCAGAGGGGTTAAGCTGTGATTCAAATATGACCAAAGGAAACTTCCCAATGAGCTCGGCACTTTGCCAATCAAGTGGGTATCGACAGCTATGTTCTCTTTGGTTCGAATACGACCCATGTTTGAACAGGAAGCCCCCAAGTGACCTTACTTCTTACGGCTAGATTCGAATACAATCATAAGCCGGATCCTCCTTTAAGTCAGCATGTAAAAAGCAACACACACATATTTGGAGGAGAAAAAAGGACAGAGGTCCTGCTTTATTGCTTATCATAATATATACATGTCTGAGATAAATATGTACACCACGAGAGCCGGTAGCTCAAGTGTAGTAAGGCCGAAGTTGAGCTATGTTCCACGGCCGACGGGTCTCCTCCTCAGATATACACGAATCTTTATGCTCCCGAATATCAATGAGGTAATATGACCCGTTGTGTAAGTTCTTGCTGACCACAAAGGGCCCTTCCCAAGGTGGGGATAACTTGTGTGCATCTGTTTGATCCTGGATGAGCCGGAGCACAAGGTCGCCTTCCTGGAAGACCCAGGATTTGACCCAGCGGCTATGATAATGGCGCAGGTCTTGTTGGTAAATCGCTGAACGGGCTGCTGCCACATCACGCTGTTCGTCCAACAAATCCAGCGCATCTTGACGCGCCTGTTCATTATCCGTCTCAACATAAGCCGCCACGCGAGGTGAATCGTGACGGATGTCACTGGGGAGGACTGCTTCTGCTCCATAAACCATGAAGAAAGGCGTGAAGCCTGTAGACCTGTTAGGAGTAGTGTTGATGCTCCATAAGACGGAAGGCAACTCCTCCACCCAACAACCCGGCGTCCATTGTAAAGGGACCAAAAGCCGGGTCTTGATACCCTTCAGAATTTCCTGGTTAGCTCTTTCGGCCTGACCATTGGATTGAGGATGAGCCACTGAAGAAACATCAAGTCGGATATGCTCTTGTTGACAAAATTCTTCCATGGCGCCTTTGGAGAGATTGGTGCCATTGTCAGTTATAATGCTGTGCGGAAAACCAAAGCGGAAAATCACCTTTTTCATAAATTGAACCGCCGTGGCTGCATCGCACTTGCTAACTGGCTTAGCTTCCACCCACTTTGTGAATTTATCAACTGCCACCAAGAGGTGGGTCTTCTTATCCTTGGACCGTTTAAAAGGCCCAACCATATCAAGCCCCCAGACCGCAAAGGGCCAAGTGATTGGGATCATCCTCAACTCCTGAGCCGGCACATGAGCCCGTCGTGAGAACCTTTGGCAACCATCACATTTACTGACCAAGTCCTCTGCATCAGCGTGAGCCGTCAGCCAATAAAACCCATGACGGAAAGCCTTGGCCACAAGAGATTTTGAACCAGCATGATGACCACAATCCCCTTCATGGATCTCCCGCAAGATCTCTTGGCCTTCTGCAGGGGAGATACAACGTTGAAATGCCCCTGAAACACTGCGATGATGTAACTCGCCATCGATGACGATCATTGACTTAGCCCGCCGGGTTATTTGCCTGGCCAAAGTTTCATCCTCAGGCAACTCTCCCCGGGTTATATAAGCCAGATACGGCATTGTCCAGTCTGGTATGACATGAAGAGCCGCCACCAGTCGTGCCTCCGGGTCAGGGATAGCCAAGTCCTCCTCCATAGGCAACCTAACCGAAGGGTTATATAGGACATCCAAGAAAGTGTTAGGCGGCACCGGTTTTCGCTGAGAGCCTAGCCAGCTTAAAGCATCAGCCGCCTCGTTCTTCCGGCGATCAATGTGCTCCACTTGGTATCCCTGAAAGTGCCCAGCAATGGCATCAACCTCGCGGCGATAAGCCGCCATGAGAGGATCCTTAGAATCCCAGGTGCCTGATACTTGTTGAGCCACCAGGTCTGAGTCACCAAAGCACCTTACCCGGCTTAAGCTCATCTCCTTAGCCACTCGAAGACCGTGGAGCAAAGCCTCGTATTCAGCCGCATTGTTAGTGCAAGGAAACATCAACCGTAGCACATAATGGAACTTGTCACCTTTAGGGGAAGCCAATACAACACCAGCCCCCGAGCCCTCCAACTGTCTGGACCCATCGAAGTGGATAGTCCAATAAGTGTTATCCGGCTTTTGCTCAGGCACTTGAGACTCCGTCCAATCATTGATGAAATCCACCAAAGCCTGAGATTTAACAGCAGTGCGTGGCACATATTTGAGGCCATGAGGTCCAAGTTCTATAGCCCACTTAGCAATTCTCCCTGTAGCCTCTCTGTTCTGGATAATATCACCAAGAGGGGCAGAACTGACCACAGTGATGGGATGACCCTGAAAATAATGCTTGAGCTTCCGGCTCGCCATGAACACACCATATACGAGCTTCTGCCAATGCGGGTATCGCTGCTTGGACTCAATGAGCACCTCGCTGACATAATAAACCGGCCGCTGAACCGGATGCTCCTTACCCGCTTCCTTGCGCTCCACCACAATAGCCACGCTGACGGCTCGTGCGTTTGCCGCCACATACAGTAGCAAGGGCTCCTTATCAACCGGAGCAGCAAGGACGGGGGGCTCTGCCAGTTGTTTTTTCAAATCCTCAAAAGCGGTATTAGCTGCATCATTCCAGACAAAGTTATCATTTTTGTTCATCAACTGATATAAGGGCATAGCCTTCTCACCCAAACGGCTGATAAACCGGCTTAAAGCAGCGATGCGACCCGCCAAACGCTGAACGTCATTTATACATGCCTGCTTAGCTAGGGAGGTGATGGCCTTGATCTTCTCCGGGTTAGCCTCAATGCCTCTGTCAGAAACCAAGAAGCCCAATAGTTTGCCTGCAGGAACACCAAAAACACACTTGGCCGGGTTAAGCATCATCTTGTAGACCCGGAGATTATCGAAGGTTTCCCTTAAGTCATCTATCAGGGTTTCCTCCTTGATGGATTTAACCACAATATCGTCCACGTAAGCGTGAACATTGCGCCCGATCTGTTTATGAAGACAATTATGTACACAACGCTGGTAAGTCGCCTATGCACACTTGAGTCCAAAGGGCATAGAAACATAGCAGAAGGCTCCAAAGGGAGTGATGAATGCCGTCTTCTCCTGGTCCTTAACTGCCATCTTAATGTAATGATACCCGGAATAAGCATCCAAGAAACTTAAGCGTGCACAACCTGCCGTAGCATCAGTGATTTGATCAATACGGGGGAGAGCAAAAGGATCAGTCGGACACGCCTTGTTCAAATCCTGTAGTCCACACACATCCGCCAGGTGCTGTTATTCTTGAGCATGAGCACCGGGTTAGCCAACCATTCTGGGTGAAAAACTTCAACAATAAACCCGGCCGCCAAGAGCCGGGCCACTTCCTCACCAATGGCTTTCCGCCTCTCCTCATTAAACCGTCGAAGGAACTGTCTGACTGGCTTAAATTTCGGATCAATATTGAGAGTATGCTCAGCGAGGCTCTAGGTACACCTGGCATGTCAGAAGGCTTCCACGCAAAGATGTCCCTATTCTCACGGATGAACTCGATGAGCGCGCTTTCCTATTTTGGATCCAGATTGGCACTGATGCTAAACTGCTGAGATGAATCTCCTGGAACAAAATCAACAAGCTTAGTTTCATTAGCCGACTTAAATTTCATCGCCGGCTCAGCCTCCGTAGTCGGCTTCTTTAAAGAAGTCATGTCTGTTGGGTCAACATTGTCTTTGTAAAACTTCAACTCCTCTGTTGCACAAACAGACTCTGCATAAGCTGCATCACCTTCCTCACACTCGAGAGCCACTTTCCGGCTGCCGTGAACCGTGATGGTCCCATTGTGACCCGGCATCTTGAGCTGTAAGTACACATAACACGGCCGTGCCATGAACTTGGCGTAAGCCGGCCGTCCAAATATAGCATGGTATGGACTTCTTATCTTGACCACCTCAAAGGTCAACTTCTCCACCCTGTAGTTGTTCTCTTCACCAAAAGCCACTTCTAACTCGATCTTGCCAACTGGATAAGCCGACTTACCAGGTACCACACCATGGAAGATGGTGTTTGACTGGCTGAGGTTCTTATCAACCAGCCCCATACGGCGAAAAGTCTCATAATATAGGATGTTGATGCTGCTGCCTCCATCCATGAGTACCTTTGTGAACTTATAACCTCCTACCTGAGGAGCCACCACTAAGGCCAAGTGGCCCGGGTTATCCACCCGGGGAGGGTGATCCTCCCTACTCCACACTATAGGCTGCTCAGACCATCGCAAGTAGCGTGGAACCGCTGGCTCAACAGCATTCACAGCTCTCTTGTGAAGCTTTTGATCTCGTTTGCACAAACTAGTGGTGAACACATGATACTGTCCACCGCTAAGCTGCTTTGGGTTGGTCTGATAACCCCCCTGTTGCTGCTGGTGACCCTGACCCACCTGTTGATTAAAGCCCCCTTGACCGTTCTGAGGACCGGAATTTGAGCCGCCGCCCGGGCCATGAAAGCCGCCGGCGCCTGAGCCGCCGCCCGGGCCATTGTAGCTCTTGAAGGCCTTCATGATCGCGCAATCCTTCCACAGATGAGTCGCTGGCTTCTCTCTAGAGCCATGCCTTGGACAAGGTTCATTCAACAGCTGCTCCAGCGTCGGACCTGACCCGCCGCCTCGGGGAGGGGGCCTCCCTTTGCGTCGCGGGTTACTACCTTGGGAGTTGGCGTTGGCTACAAACTCTAGGCTGCCATCGGCCTTACGCTTGCCTCCTCCTTGGTTCCCCGGGTTAAACTGAGGACCCTTGCCATTGCCGTTCTTCTTTCCCTTCCCTGTCCTTTCATCGTCTGAAGGGGGATCCTTGGTACCATTAGAATCTGCGTACTTGACAAGAGCCGCCATTAGGGTACCCATATCGGTGCAGTCGCGTTTAAGCCGCCCGAGCTTCATCTTAAGGGGCACAAAGCGACAGTTCTGTTCCAACATTAAGACTGCAGAGCCGGCATCCATCTTATCTGATGAATGTATGATCTCCGTGACCCGGCGAACCCAATGGGTCGTGGATTCGCCCTCCTGCTGCTTACAGTTAGTCAGATCCACAATTGACATAGACTGCGTGCAGGTATCTTTGAAGTTCTGAATGAACCGGGCTTTCAGCTCAGCCCAAGACCCAATGGAGTTCGGCGGTAGCCCTTTCAACCACGTGCGGGCAGTTCCATCTAACATCATGGTGAAATATTTGGCCATGGCCGCCTCACTGACCTCCAGCAATTCCATAGCCATCTCATAACTCTCAATCCAGGCTGCAGGCTGTAAGTCTGCCGTATAGTTAGGCACCTTCCTAGGGCCCTTGAAGTCCTTAGGTAGACGTTCATTACGGATGGCTGGTACCAAACAAGGGACACCCCCGGTCCTGGTAGAAATACCTACATCAACGGACGTCGTCGGATAAGCCGGGGGGGGGGGTCTGGTAAGCCGTAAATTGAGGCACCTGCTCCGCCTCTTGCCGCGCTTGGTTTGCTGCATAAAAGGCCCCATTATGAGCCGGGTCATGGCCAGGGGGCGGGTCATGGCGTCGGACATTACTTGAGCCGGTTGCTGAGACCATGTGCCGGCTGTAACTCGGGCTCTGGCCTGGACGAGGGGTCGAGTGGATCCTGTCCCGGCTATAGGAGTACGCCTCTTGCTGTGACAGTGCCGTCTGCAGGAGTTCCCTGACCCGGCGGGTTTCGATGGCCGCCGGAGAGTCGCCGTCAACGGGAAGAGCCGCCAGTCGCGCTGCCGCAGCCACCATGTTCTCCAGCGGGTTATCATAATGACCCGGGGGTATTGGCACATACTGAGGCGGGGCAGGGGGCACCTGGGGAGGCCCCATCACTCGTGGCTGAATAAGGGGTCCAGACCCGGGCGCAATGACCCCTGGCGGGTTACTAGACCTTGCACCCGGCGTGTTGAAGAGATTGCGTGGATCGTAAACCGGTGGGAGTCGAGACTGGGCCTTTTGATGCCTCCTTCTCATGACCTCGTTGGCCGCGTTCTGATCCATCGTGAGTTGGAAGGACTGCGCCTGAATCAGCTGAGTCCGGGCGTCGAGAGCCGCCCGCTCCGCAGCCAGCCTGATCCCTTCCGCTGCAAGATCCTCTTTAGATTTTATCAAATCCAATTTTAACTATGCCACCTCCGCATCATGCCGAGCTTGATTCGCTGGGTCAACCGTGGCGGCTAACAGGGCCGTCATCTTGTCCGTGAGATCCATCAGCACCTGAGTCGGAGAAGGCACCGGGTTTCCCGATCCAGCAGCGGGGTTCTGAACAGGCTGCGCACCAGCCATAAAAACTCCAACCTGACTTGGCGGCTCAAAAAGGTCCGGAATACTGTTGCCATCGGAACAACCCATGAGCCTGCCATCTTGAAGTTGGTACAACGAGTTTGATTCATCGGTGGCCGATTCGCCGTCAGAGCCGGCGGCCGTCTCATCACCGGATCCAGATTGATCAGAGAGTCCTCCATGGATGCACCCCACAAAAGCATGCCTTAAGGCAGGCCGGGCCCGGACGGGTCGCGCAAGCTGAGCCGTCTCGATGAGATCAGCGCAAAGACCCGGCTCGGGACCCGGCTCACCAATCTTGCCAATGAAAACGTGAATTCCGCCGAAGGGGACCCGGTACCCGTACTCAATTGAGCCGGCGTCGGGGCCCCAGTTTGCATCGTCGATGTAGAGCTTGCCGCGACGACTCTTGGTAATCCGGCCCACAGCGTATCCCTTGAGCCCTTCGAAGCTGCCCTTCAAGAACTCAAATCCACCGTGCGCTGGCCCCACGGTGGGCGCCAACTGTCGTGGAATTGTCACGGCAGATGTCCTTGAGCTAGGACTTAGTCGTGGAGCCATCACAACTAGGAAGCTTAAAGGGGTTATGCGGGACAAGGAACACGAGGGTTTATACTGGTTCGGCCCCTTACGGTGAAGGTAAAAGCCTACGTCCAGTTTGGGGTGATATTGATTAGGGTTACGATCATCGGGAGTTAACAACTAAACCCGGCTCTCGATGAGATTGTTGTCGCCCTCAATCCGCTGCCGGGTCGTCCCTTTATATAGGGAGGCTGACGCCCAGCAGCCCTTAGAGTCCCGGCCGGCTTATAAGATTATCCGGCTCGGACTCTAAACTATACTTGCCTTACGCTATAAGTTCTACAATTATAACTACAGGCCTTAAGCCATATCCGGGTCTCAGCCCATCTCTGGCCCATCGTCTTGAAACTTGGCTCCGGGCTTCTGGCAACAACCGTACGAGTAACCCGGCCCCTCCTGGCGGGTGACTCTAAGGTCCATATCCTCAACAGTAACCTTCCTAGGTCATACACATCTAGCAATTCTTCAGAGCCTTCAAATTCTCCCAGTCTTCGGAATCTTCAACCGTTGTAGTTTCCATTATCAAAATGCACGGTAAAGATCCTCTTTATTCCGAATGGTCTTAGTTGTCCGATATCTTGTACTTCTTGGAGTGGTCTCATCAGTCGAATCTTCGAGTGGTCCAAAGGAAAAAGGGTATGGTCTCACTTAAAGGGAATATTTGAATTAACTCAGAAGAGAAGAGAGGTACAAGATTCTTTTGAAAAGAAAAGTTTTAGAGAAAACCCTTCCTATGGGCTTGCCAGTTTCTAGGGTCACGTCCTACAGTCAACATGTGCTCTGATACCATCTTGTAGCGACCCGACCCGAATGGATCAAGTCTCTGTGCTTAAGTGTCATCCCTGGATCGGTATGCTGACACACACAGTACTCGAGGATTTATAACAGAGGTAAATCACATGCATAAAGTAACGTAAATACTATTACCTCAATCCAAAATAGCGGAAGTAACAAGGTTGTGGATTCCCATCAACACCAACGGCAAAGTTGAGTGTAGAAATCATAACCCTAACGTATCACTTACTCGTCGTAAGATATCCTGCAACATGAAACGTTGCAGCCCGAAAATGGGTCAGTACATTGAATGTACTGGCAAATTCACACCATAGAGAAATGATGAACAAAGGCTATCACTACATGCATATATGGCTGGTGGAAAAGCTCTATGGTTATAATGTTTTTGCGAAAAGCCATTTTTTCCCTACTTCAAAGGAATAAATTTTATTTAACTATCATGGTGGTTGTGAAACATTGAGAAGGTACCTCCAACTCAATCCCAATTAAGTGTCATCATTAACCCAGCAAAATTAATTAAAAGTAACATGATGAGATCAACGGGATAATCCAAGAACTAGATACTCAAGATGTCCATAACCCAGGACACGGCTAACCATGATTAGTTTGTACACTCTGCAGAGGTTTGCGCACTTTTCCCCACAAGACTCGATCGCCTCCGCTTGATTCTCGCACTGCATGACGTTTGAGAAATGGATGACCGAGACACAGTCTTTCAGGAACAATCACTCTTTACTCCGGGTGGACCGGTACACCTACTTTCCCCTACATCTGCTAGCCCACCTCTTCAAGAGATCCTATAACCTACTCAGCTATGCTAGAGCCCATAATAGCTTGTGGCTGCACACGGAAGTTTCTAGCATGAATAATCTTATGATCCCTTTGAGCCTGGGTGGCGGACCTTATACAAACAGACAACACTGGGTTCTCCAGGTGCCTCAATCCACCCAGATGTGAGTTTTAGTTGCCACCTTAAGTTCAACCATTAATAAACATCTCACATCTGTCATGAATATCTCTCAAACCCAAATCCACGTCTACGAGCATAGCATGGCAATATAATAGCAACGTAGAAGTAACTCCCAAGGGTTTGATAAGAAAAACAGGTAATAGGTACTACGTCAACTACTTCCCAGTACCCACAGTTTAATTAGATCCTAATCATGCAATGTTTGAGGAATAGATCTAATGCAATAAAACTGGGTATGAAAAGTATGATCAAAGTGTTACTTGCCTGCAATGTTGATGAAGGTGATTCGCACTCAAAACTCTTGATAGATCTACTCGTCACACTCCGGTCAATCTATCGCAAGCAAGCGATGGCAACCACACATAAGCAATCACTCAAAAGATCAGAAAGAACGAATAAAACAATTCGGAAAACTTCAAAACCAAGCAAATAACTCTTGCGACATAAAACAATTTCTAACAGTACCAAAATTATGTGAATTTGACCTTATCAGAAAGTTTAGGTCAAGAGCTTTGCTTTGCAAAAAGAATCAACTCAAACGGAGTTACGGAACTTAAGTTATGAACAAAAGAAGTTCAAATACAAATCTGTTTGAAATCAAATTTTAAAACTTTCAAAAACATGTTTAAGTTGTTTAACTGGATAGAGGGGATCGTAACGGAAGATCAGGGCCAAGCTGTTTTACAGAAGAAGAAAAAATAGCTACGGATAAAAGAATTCTAGATCTAACGTATAAATACAGAGAACGAACAAATATACCTTTATAAGGTATAGAAAAGACGACTTCGGAGTGTGGAGACAACTTCCAAAAGTCCCGCCGAAGAGGAGAAATATATTTTTAGCTAGTCAAACCAAAATATTGATTTAACCCGCAATGGATAATTTTTGGAGTCTCTATGGGTCTATATTTATAGGTGGAAAAGAGGTTTAGGGGTTAAAGGCTAGGCAATGTGGGACTAAACGTAGACGAACAAATAAAATAAACGGGGAACGCATGGGCTAAAAGCACCACGGGCTTACACTGCAGTTTTTTTTAACAAAAATCGGCCTAAGTAAAAAAAAAATAAAAAGGATGGCTGGGCCTGGCTCATTTAGGAGAGGGAAAAACAAATGAGGCGCCCGCTGCCACTATGCTACGCATGTGGGCGGTAAATAACTATGGGCCGCATGTACAGTTTTTTTAATTGAAACAGAAGGAAAACCGGATAAAGAAAATAAATTTAAATTTTATATAGGCATATTATATATCAAAATTTTCAGAAAAAAGATTTTCTACAACATGAACATTTTTGTAAAGTCAAATAAAGACCACAAAAATTCAAATAAATCAAACAGTGCTACTGCCTTAATAAAATCCAATAAAAATCATTTTAAAAATATCAAAATGATTTCAAATTTATTTCTCTCCAATTTTCTGTTGTAGGGAATCATGTTACCCTAATTTCTTTATATTTTATTTTTGGAGAAAAATAATTTGGATAAAACCCAAATAACTCCAAATTAAAATAATTTCCAAAAGGACTTGAATTTGATCCTTTGAAACTCCCAACTCATATTTCATATGTTTTGAAGAAGTCATTTATCTTCGCTCGTGAAAATCATTGAGTTGCATAAAGTTTCAGGATTGGAAATATTCTCAGATGAAATTCAATTATTTTCAACACCCCTTGTCATTTAAATAAATGGAAGAAGTCGTGTCATCTTCTCTCCAGGGTTTTGTGGTGAAAAGAATTTGAATTCATGGAGATCATAACAGCAAAAATGAAAGTTTGGGAAAGTCCTTTTATTCCCTCTCATTTAACTTTCAAAAAGTTTCGAATTCCACTCAATTTCACTCAATCAATCAAACAATCAATCCAATCTATCTGTTTATTATAACATTCCAAAATTTAGAATTTTGGGATGTTACAAGCATGCTATGGTAAAAAAATTGTCCGATTTTGGGACAAGTTTTGGTATAACTTGTTGCAAACCAGAGCTTCTCTCAAGAAGCCTCATGGTTCTGATAGGGAATGTGCACCTTTGGGGGTGAAACGACATATGTTGCCTCTTCATGCCTTGATCTTTTTACAGGCAACATAGACCAATAGGAGTGTCCTGCTAAAATTTAGAATTATTCTAGGTTCATTTGGCCTTTTTTATAAATTAAATGAGTTTTCTAGGCATTTAATGTGCATAATTAGAACTACATGCACATGCTCCAGTGCACCAAAATGGGTTGAAAATCATAAATGTGTCCTTGGGTGAATGTTCAGGTCCGATGCAAGAAATGTGAATGAATTTCAAACATATGGGCATCGTGGCTCGGCCAAAAACATCGAGAAACTTAGTTTTTAAATTCCCGTGAATCCAAAACTCACCTACAAATCATGGAGCTTCGCATGTTGCCTTGACATGGCACCAACATGCTATGGTAAAAAATTTGTCCGATTTGCGAAGGCGCACACATTAACAACCAACAAAGTCATTTTGGAACAAAGAGCTGCCACATTATAATCGGAAACACAAGTCCGTGGGCGTTCTAATAAGCATCTACATGCCGCCATGTGTCCCCATTTATACTGGCTAGGAGGCGCCGTGCGAGGTAGGTATGTGAGTAGACGGGAGGCATGCGAGTAGACCACTGCGCAGGCTCACCGGGAGGCAAGCCTTTTGACCTCCATCCGTCGCCCACCTCACTCCCAACTTCTCCATTAATGTCTCCCGAGCCCCTATTTTAATGGCGTGGCTAGGTCTCAATCGACTGAGATTTGAGAGAGAGAAAAGAAAATCTGAAAAGAAAATTTTGCATGAATCTTAATATAAGATCTCATGGACATAGCATCGACTAAGACTTAGCAAGACTGATATATATGATGACGATGGAAATGGATAATAAGTATCTTACATATTCAAGAAGATAATTAAAAATGCCACATGCGGCAACGCCCAAAAGAAACATGGACAAAAGAGGAAGGAAGATGCAGACAACGAACTGGGTCGCATCTCTCTACTTCACCTCGATCTACTCCACCATCTTCATCATTTCGTCCATGGCGCAGGAGTTCTCGCGGTGAGCAGCGATGTTCTCTTTCACTTCCTGAATACGTTGCTTGATAGCAGCCACAGACTCCTCCACCAGCCTTTCATGCTCGATCCGGAGCTTAGCATTCTTGCCGATAAGTTTCCTGACCATGACAGTCGTGTTCTTCAACAAGGCAGTGCTCTTCTCATGCTACTTCACCCTGCCGGTAACCTTTGCCCTTAGTAGGTCACGCTGGGTGTGGAGCTTCACCTTGTCATCCCTTAGTTCTCAAACCTTTTCAACTTTCACGCAATACATGAGCGTGAGCCATGGACATAGCACTATGGGTGGAATAGAAGGTGGTTGTGGAGAAGACAAAAGGAGGGAGATAGTCTCACATCAACCTCCCGTATTAACGGGCTATGGAGATGCCCATCAATAGATATCAATGTGAGTGAGTAGGGATTGCCATGCAACAGATGCACTAGAGCTATAAGTTTATGAAATATCAAAAAGAAAACTAAGTGGGTGTGCATCCAACTTGCTTGCTCATGAAGACCTAGGGCAATTTGAGGAAGCCCATCGTTGGAATATACAAGCCAACTTCTATAATGAAAAATTACCACTAGTATATGAAAGTGACAACATACGAGACTCTCTATCATGAAGATCATGGTGCTACTTTGAAGCACAAGTATGGAAAAAGGATAGTAACATTGCCCCTTCTCATTTTTTCTCTCATTTTTTTCTTTCTCTCTCCCTTTTTTCTCTCCTTTTCTTTTCTTTTATTTCCTCACATGGGACAATGCTCTAATAATGAAGATCATCATACTTGTTTTTACTTACAAATCAAAAATTACAACTCGACACTAGAACAAAGATATGACTCTATATGAATGCCTCCGACGGTGTACCGGGATGTGCAATGATCTAGCATAGAAAAGATATCAAAAAATGGACAAGCCATGAAAATATCATGCTAGCTATCTTATGAAGCAAAGCAATATGACAATGAACACTCAAGTCATGTATATGATGATGATGGAAGTTGCATGGCAATATATCTCGGAATGGCTATGGAAATGCCATGATAGGTTGGTATGGTGGCTGTTTTGAGGAAGATATAAGGAGGCTTATGTGTGATAGAGTGTATTGTATCATCGGGTTTGGATGCACCGGCGAAGTTTGCACCAAATCTCGAGGTGAGAAAGGGCAATGCACGGTACCGAAGAGGCTAGCAATGATGGAAGGGTGAGAGTGCGTATAATCCATGGACTCAACATTAGTCATAAAGAACTCACATACTTGTTGCAAAAATCTATTAGTTATCGAAACAAAGTACTACGCACATGCTCCTAGGGGGATAGATTGGTAGGAAAAGACAATCGCTCGTCCCCGACCGCCACTCATAAGGAAGACAATCAATAAATAAATCATGCTCCGACTTCGTTACATAACGGTTCACCATACGTGCATGCTACAGCAATCACAAACTTTAACATAAGTATTTCTACAATCCACAGTTATCCACTAGCATGAATCTAATATCACCATCTTTATATCGCAAAACTATTGCAAGGAATCAAACATATCATATTCAGTGATTTATAAGTTTTATGTAGGATTTTATGACTAACCATGTGAATGACCAATTCCTGTCAACTCTCTAAATAGATATAAGTGAAGCAAGAGAGTTTAATTCTTTCTACAAAAGATATGCCCATGCTCTAGCAAATATAAGTGAAGCAAAATAGCATTCTACAAATGGTGGTTTCCTATGTGTAGGGAAACATGCAATCCAAACTTCAAATGATATAAGTGAAGCAAATGAAGCATTCTATAAAGCCATACTCAAAAGATATAAGTGGAGTGCAAAGAGCATTCTATAAATCAACCAATGACTTTCTCATACCAGCATGGTGCATTATTAAAATAAAAATAAAAAGCACACGACGCTCAAAGATTTATGCATATTATGTGATGAATAAAAATATAGCTCTAAGTCAAATTACCGATGATTGTTAGAAGAAAGAGGGGATGCCTTACGGGGCATCCCCAATCTTAGTTGCTTTGGAGTCCTTGAATATTACCTTGGGGTGCCTCAGGCATCCCCAAGCATAGGCTCTCGCCACTCCTTATTCCTTCATCCATCGTGATCTCACCCAAAACATGAAAACTTCAATCACACAAAACTTAACAAAACCGTCGTGATATCCGGTAGTATAATAAAACAAATCACCACTTTAAGTACTGTTGCAAACTCATTCATATTTTATTTTTTGCATTGTAGATACTGTAATATAACTTTTCCATGGCTTATACCACCGATACAATCGATAGTTTCATCAAAACGAGCAAAACAATGCATACAAATAGAATATGTCTTAAACAGGATAGTCTGTAGTAATCTGAACATTCACCATACTTCTGTAAATCTAAAAATTCTAAAAAATTAGGACAAAATAAACAATTTTTATAGAAGTACGGTGCAAAAAGTTTCAGAAGCGTTTGATTTTTCAATAAAAAATGTAAAATCACGCACTACAGCCAAAGTTTCTGTTTTTGCACCGCACAAACCAAATAAGCAATCTAATCATCCTAAAGGCGAATCTTGGCACATTATTTTTATAATACAATGGATTTATACAAGGGGATAATTATTTTTGTTGAAAAGTTTCTGTAATTAAGATTCACAAAGTTTCCATGGGCATGAACAAAGTTCAAGGCATGCTCCCATTTTAACAATGCTCGTCTCTCTCACTTTCAATTTTCTTTTTGAAAAAGTTTTAAGTTCCTCTCTTTAGTTTTTTGTTTTTAAACTTTTTAAAATCACTCAAAAGAAATAAATGACTCTCTAAAACTTCCGGGTTGTCTCCCTGGCAGCGCTTTCTTTAAAGCCATTAAGCTAGGCATATAGTGCTCAAGTAATAGATCCACCCGGATCCCAAGGTATATCAAAGCAAATTTTAATTAGCAATGATTTGGCATTTAGTAGTGAGCACCAAGTAACATATATTATATAACGACGAAGTCTAACTCTCTTCATATGCATCGGCATGTCATAATAGAACAATTCATGCACACAAAGTAAAGGCCAATACATAGCATAAATAGGTTCTTGCGATTTTATTGTATTGGAAACATAGAGAGGCGGAGATGTAGTTCCTCTCTCATAATAATTGCAAGTAGGAGCAGAAAGCACATGCATATTATATCTATCAAAATCATCATGTGTATTAGTAAAACACAACCCATCAATATAATCCTTAATTAGCACAAACTTCTCCGATATAGTGTAATTTGGAGAATTCAAAAAGATAATAGGACTATCATGCGTGGGTGCAATAGCAACAATTTCATTCTTAACATAAGGAACTATAGCAAGTTGATCTCCATAAGCATCATTCATATTGGCATCATGGCCACAAGCATAGCAATTATCAAGTTCATCAAAAAGGGATATTTCAAATGAATCAACGGGATCATAGCAATTATCATAGAATTCATCCTTCGGTAAGAACGAAGGGACATTAAACAATGTCTGAGTTGGAGGGTTACTCTCATTGGAAGGTGGGCACGGGTAGCTAATCCGCTCTTCCTCCTTTTGTTCTTTGCTCTCCTCATCATCTCTTTCATCCAATGAGTTCACAGTTTCATCAATTTCTTCTTCCATAGACTCCTGCAAAATGTTAGTCTCTTCTTGGACAGCGGAGGAGTCCTCAATATATGGTTTACCATAGGCATTAGAAGCATAATTATCATAACAATATATAAGTATGGCCAAATTTTCAGATTTGTAAAGAATAGCATCATACGTTTCAATCAAAGAAGCAATTTCATAAGCACCCTTAAAAGCAACAAATTATTCAATTTGTTGAACATCATAGTAATTATAAACACCCTTAGCATACAAAGATACGATTCCATTATCACTAAACTCACATTGGTAGGGAAGGTGTTTCTTAGGGTCTTCAGAACAACGAGTAACATCATATATTTCACATAAATTCCAAGAATAACATTGCAAACGATGAATTTGATCCAGTAAAAGTTTCCCTATTTGGGATAAGCGGTGTCGCACGTAACAAGCATGTTCATCTAAAGATTTGCCCTCAACTAAGCTAGTTGGGGTTTTAGCACGATCGCATGGGGATCGAAGATGATCCAAGTAGAAAGCTTCAGTAGTATGATAGATTTTGAGTGGTTTTTCAACCATTGGTTTAGTACGTAGAACTAATTTTTTGGTATTTTGCATTTCCTACCCATAACTAAAGATAGAAAACAACTTAGAACAGAAAATAAAAACTACTTAGTGATAAAGCAAACAAGCACACATGAGAATATTCACCCCACGCTATTGCTCCCCGGCAACGGCACCCGAGAAAGGTCTTGATAACCCACAAGTATAGGGGATCAATTGTAGCCTCTTTTGATAAGTAAGAGTGTCGAACCCAACGAGGAGCTAAAAGGTAGAACAAATATTCCCTCAAGTTCTATCGACCACTGATACAACTCTACGCACACTTAACGTTCACTTTACCTAGAACAAGTATGAAACTAGAAATACTTTGTAGGTGTTGTAGGCTAGGTTTTCAAGATAAGAAAGAGCACGTAAATAAAATCTAGGGATTGTTTAGATAAAGACACAACGAAGTTAGTTTTAGTAGAGAGATTTTTGTCACAAGAAAGTTATTTGTCCTTAGGCAATCGATAACTAGACCGGTAATCACTACAGCAATTTTATATGAGGGAGAGGCATAAGCTAACATACTTTCTCTTCTTGGACCATATGCACTTATTATTGGAACTCTAGCAAACATCCATACCTACTAAATATCATTAAGGTAAAACCCAACCATAGCATTAAAGTATCAAGTCCTCTTTATTCCCAGACGCCATGACCAACTTATCCGTGTTTGTGTTTCTATCACTCACGCAACACAGACAATAAGCAAACCATGAACATATTGCAAACCCTACAGTGGGGATCCCTCACACTTGCATGACATGGAGAGCACCATAGGACAACACCAATAATAAAACATGCAACTGAAACCAATCATGATTATCAATCAACCCATAGGACAAAACAAAATTACTCAAACATCATAGGATAGCCATACATCATTGGGAAATAATATATAGCGTTGAGCACCAGGTTTAAGTAGAGATTACAGCGGGGAGAAGAGGTGTTACACCGCTGCATAGAGGGGGAGAGAATTGGTGATGACGGTGGTGAAGTTGTTGGTGTAGATCACGGTCATGATGATGGCCCCGGCGGTGTTCCGGCGCCACCGGGAGAGAGTGGGAGAGAGCCCCCCTTCTCCTTCTTCTTCCTTGACCTTCCCCCTAGATGGGAGAAGGGTTTCCCCTCTAGTCCTTGGCTTCCATGGTGGTGGAGGAGCGGGAGCTCCTCCGAGATTGGATCTCTCTCTCTCTCTCTCTCTGTTTCCTTCTGTTTCTGCGCTCCCCGATTCTGCCCTTTCACCGTTACTTAAATTCCCGGAGATCCGTAACTCCGATTGGGCTGAAATTTTAACATGATTTTTATCCGGCTATTATCTTTCTTGCGCCAGAAGAAGGGCACCAACCGCCTTATAGAGTGGCCACAAGGACCAGGGGCGCGCCCTACCCCGGGCGCGCGCTCCGTCCTTGTGGGCCCCTCGAGTATCGTCTCGCGTTGATTCTTTTTCCCCAAAATCACATATATTCCAGAAAAAAATCTGTAAGTTTTTATCGCGTTTGGACTCCATTCGATATGGATTTTCTGCGAAACAAAAAACATGCAACAAACAAGAACTGGCACTCGATCAATATGTTAGTCCCAAAAATAGTATAAAAAGTTGCCAAAAGTATGTAAAGTTGTAGAATATTGGCATGGAACAACCAAAAATTATAGATACGACAAAGAAGTATCAACGGGACCTCTGTGCTCCTTCGGCGGCACGGCAGGACCTTTTGTGCTACTGCGGCGGCGTGGCAGGACCTCTTGGCGGCTATCGCTGCGAGGTGGGACATCTCTATTGCTTCCGCTTCCATGCTCGCTGCTCCCTGGTCATTTCTCGACAAAGAACTCCTCCTACTGGCCATGGTCGATGCAAGGAACGACAAAGAAAGACTTGCTTGTTTGTTGATGAGGAATTGAGGAGGAATATGCAGTCATTTTCGAGTTGGTAGTACTTATAACCTAGTAATAAGCTGCTAAGTGGGAAACTGGTTAGGTTTTGATCGGTGTGAATAGGTTTGCAATTAAATATAGCGTGGTATTTTGGAATGTGATGGAAACAAGCTCAAAATTTATTCTTGGTTCCGGTTTTTGAAGTGCGACACGATTCCTGGATGGTGTAACGTGGGCACACATTCTCGGATGCGTACGTGGAGTGGGCACCATAGGATGCACCGCAATCAGCGATGTCAGCACACGTCTTGTTCCATCAAACTTTCACGCTCGTTATTACCATCGCTCATGATTCTTTTAATTAGAATGTGTGCCCATATTCCTCACATGTGTATAACACAATTAATTTCTACACTGTACGTTAATGTTGGTAGGTACAAGCTGGTATATGCACCCGCCGGCTTGTGGACGACTATTCCCTGCTATATTCATGCTATATGCAATAATTATGCATGTGCTTGCTCGCCGTTGAGGTAGCTGCAACGCGCACTGTCCGCGTCCCTTCGCGCGCTCTGCTTGCCGTTGAGGTGTCGCAGTGCGCTTGGGTCGTGTCCTTCCGCGCGCGCTCTCCCAGCGGTTGGGGCCGGTGCACGATCATGTTGGGGGCCCCATAAGCATGTGGTTGTGATACATCTCCAACGTATCTTTAATTTTTTATTGTTCCATGTTGTTATATTATCATTCCTGGATGTTTTACAATCATTTTATAGCAACTTTATATCATTTTTTGGGACTAACCTATTGACATAGTGCCGAGTGCCAGTTGCTGTTTTTTGCTTGTTTTTTACTCCGTAAAAAATAAATACCAAACGGAGTCCAAACGCAGCAAAACTTTTTGGAGATTTTGTTTTGGACCAGAAGACATCCAGTGGGCCAAAGAAGTACCAGGGGGCTCCGAGGGGAGCACAGCCCACCAGGGTGCGTTTGGGGGCCCAAGCGTGCCCAGGTGGGTTGTGCCCACCTCGGCGGCCTCCCACACCGCCTCTTCGCCCTATAAATACCCAAATATTCTAGAAACCCTAGGGGAGTCGACGGAACACAATTCCAGCCGCCGCAAGTTATAGAACCACAAGATCCAATCTAGACACCATCACGGAGGGTTCATCCTCATTGGTGTCTGCTACCTCTTGAGCTTGCGTTGGTTTTCCCTTGAAGAGGAAAGGGTGATGCAGCAAAGTAGAGTAAGTATTTCCCTCAGCTTTTGAGAACCAAGGTATCAATCCAGTAGGAGACAACGCGCAAGCCACCGAATACCTGCAAAAACAAACACCAACTTGCACCCAACGCGATAAAGGGGTTGTCAATCCCTCCACGGTTATTTGCAACGTGAGATCTGATATACATGGATAAACGGTGAAGTAATATTTTTGGTATTTTTGGTTTATGGAACGGAAAGATTGCAAACAAAGTAAATAGGAAACTGAAATGGTAGATCGGAAACTTATATGATGGAAAATAGACCTGGGGGCCATAGATTTCACTAGAGGCTTCTCTCAAGATAGAAATTATTACGGTGGGTGAACAAATTACTGCCGAGCAATTGGTAGAAAAGCGCAAAGTTATGACGATATCTAAGGCAATGATCATGGATATAGGCATCATGTCCGTGTCAAGTAGACCGAAACGATTCTGCATCTACTACTATTACTCCACACATCGACTGCTATACAACATGCATCTAGAGTATTAAGATCATAAAGAACGGAGTAATGCCTTAAGCAAGATGACATGATGTAGAGGAATTAACTCAAGCAATGTGATGAAAACCCCATCTTTTTATCCTCGATGGCAACACTACAATACGTGTCAGTTCCCCTTTTGTCACTAGGATCGAGCACCGCAAGATTGAACCCAAAGCTAAGCACTTCTCCCATTGCAAGAAAAAACCAATCTAGTTGGCCAAACAAAATCAATAGTTCGAAGAGACTTGCAAAGATATCAAATCATGCATATAAGAATTCAGAGAATATTAAAATAATATTCATAGATAAGCTGATCATAAATCCACAATTCATCGGATCTCGGCAAACACACCGCAAAAGAGTATTACATCGAATAGATCTCCAAGAACATCGAGGAGACCTTTGTATTGAGAATCAAAGAGAGAGAGAAGAAGCCATCTAGCTACTAGCTATGCACCTGTAGGTCTGTGGTAAACTACTCATGCTTCATCGTAGAGGCAATGGTGTTGATGTAGAAGCCCTCTGTGATCGAATCCCCCTCCAGCAGGACGCCAGAAAAGGCCCTTAGATGGGATCCCACAGGTACAGAAGGTTGCGGTGGTGGAAAAGTGGTTTCGTGGCTCCCCTAGAAGTTTTTGGGATACTTGAGAATATATAGGAGGAAGATATAGGTCAGGGGGTCACCGAGGGGCCCACAAGCTTGGGGGCGCGCCCTCCACTCTTGTGGCCGCCTCGTGGCTCTTCTAACTTGCACTCCAAGTCTCCTGGGTCTCTTCTTGTCCAAGAAAAATCGTCGCGAAAGTTTCGTTCCGTTTGGACTCCGTTTGGTATTCCTTTTCTGCGTAACTCTAAAACAAGGAAAAACAGGAACTGGCACTAGGCTCTAGCTTAATAGGTTAGTCCCAAAAATCATATAAAATAGCATATTAATGCATATAAAACATCCAAAACAGATAATATAATAGCATGGAACAATAAAATATTATTGATACGTTGGAGACGTATCAAGCATCCCCAAGCTTAATTCCTGCTTCTCCTCGAGTAGGTAAATGATAAAAATAGAATTTTTGATGTGGAATGCTACCTAACATATTTATCCATGTAATTCTCTATTGTGGCATGAATGTTCATATCCGTATGATTCAAAACAAAATTTTAATATTGACATAGAAACAATAATACTTCAAGCATACTAACAAAATAATTATGTCTTCTGAAAATAACATAGCCAAAGAAAGCTTATCCCTACAAAATCATATAGTCTGGCTATGCTCCATCTTCATCACACAAAATACTCAAATCATGCACAACCCCGATGACAAGCCAAGCAATTGTTTCATACTTTTGATGTTCTCAAACTTTTTCAACTTTCACGCAATACATGAGCGTGAGCCATGGACATAACACTATAGGTGGAATAGACGGTGGTTGTGGAGAAGAGAAAAAGAGGGAGATAGTCTCACATCAACTAGGCATATCAACGGGCTATGGAGATGCCCATTAATAGATATCAATGTGAGTGAGTAGGGATTGCCATGCAACGGATGCACTAGAGCTATAAGTTTATGAAAGCTCAAAAGAAAAACTAAGTGGGTGTGCATCCAACATGCTTGCTCACGAAGACCTAGGGCAATTTGAGGAAGCCCATCATTGGAATATACAAGCCAATTTCTATAACGAAAAATTCCCACTAGTATATGAAAGTGATATCATAGGAGGCTCTGTATCATGAAGATCAAGGTGCTACTTTGAAGCACAAGTGTGGTAAAAGGATAGTAGCATTGCCCCTTCTCTCTTTTCTCTCATTTTTTTGGGCCTTCTATTTTTTTGGCCTCTTTTTTCCATCCGGAGTCTCATACCGACTTGTGGGGGAATCAGAGTCTCCATCATTCTTTCCTCATATGGGACAATGCTCTAATAATGAAGATCATCACACTTTTATTTACTTACAACTCAAAAATTATAACTCGATACTAGAACAAAATATGACTCTATATGAATGCCTCCAGCGGTGTACCGGGATGTGAAATGAATCGAGAGTTACATGTATAAAACATTATGAACGGTGGCTTCGCCACAAATACGATGTCAACTACATGATCATGCAAAGCAATATGACAATGATGATGCGTGTCATAATAAACGGAACGGTGGAAAGTTGCATGGCAATATATATTGGAATGGCTATGGAAATGCCATAATAGGTAGGTATGGTGGCTTTTTTGAGGAAGGATATGTGGTGGGTTTATGGTACAAGGGAAAGTTGCGCGGTACAAGAGAGGCTAGCAATGGTGGAAAGGTGAGAGTGCGTAAATCCATGGACTCAACACTAGTCATAAAGAAAATAAATCACCACTTTTGGTACTATTGTGAAGTCATTATTTATTTCTATTGGTGTAATATCTACTGTATTCCAACTTTTTCATGGTTCATACCCCCCGATACTAGCCATAGATGCATCAAAATAAGCAAACAACACGCAAAAAACAGAATCTGTCAAAAACAGAACAGCCTGTAGTAATCTGAATAGTTTCCATACTTCTGTAACTCCAAAAATCCTGAAAATTAGTACATCCTAGGCAATTTGTATACCAATCTACTGTAAAAATTTCAGAATTTTTCAACTCTCCTGTCATTTTTAAAAATTCTAGGACTGAGCGCATAAGTTTCTATTTTTTCAGCAAGATCAAATCAACTAGTACCGTAAGCTATCCCAAAGTCTTACTGGGCACAAACATTAATTAAAACACAAAACCACATTTAACCAGAGGCTAGATGAAAAATTGAAAGAAAAACAGAACCTAAAAAGCAGAAACAAAAGTTAAAATTGGGTTGCCTCCCAACAAGCGCTTTTCTTTAAAGCCTTTTTAGCTAGGCAATGATAATTTTAATGATGCTCACATGAAAGATAGCAATTGAAACACAAAGAGAGCATCATAAAACATGTGACAAACAAGTTTAAGTCTAACATGCTTTCTATGCATAGGGATTTTATAAGCAAACAAATTATCAAAACAAGCAAAAACCACCATATGCAAGGAAGAAGAACGAAACAATAGCAATCTCAGCATAACGAGAGGTAATTTTGTAACATGAAAATCTCTACAACCATATTTTCCTCTCTCATAATAATTACATGTAGGTCATAAGAAAATTCAACAATATAGCTACCACATAACATATTCTCAACACGATCCACATGCATGCAAAGTTGACACTCTTCCAAAAAGTGGGATCAATATTAACTAAAGTCATGACCTCTCCAAACCCACTTTTATAAAGAATTTCATAAGATTGAACATACTCCAAATATGTGGGATCTAAAGTTGACACACTCTTCCAAACCCACTTTCAATATTCTTGCAAACATTATTATCAATCTCATATTCATCAGGGGCTTAAATAAATTTTCAAGATCATAAGAAGAATCACCCCAATCATGATCATTGCAACAAATAGTAGACATAGCAAAACTAGCATCCCCAAGCTTAGGGTTTTGCATATCATTAACACAATTGACATTAATAGAATTTATAATAACATCATTGCAATCATGCTTTTGATTCAAGGAACTATCAAGTATGGGTGCGATAGCAATAATCTCATGTTTAACATAAGGAACTATAGCAAAGTCATCTCCATAAATATTGGCATGATGGCCATAAGAATAGCAAGCATCACGTTCATCAAGGGATATTTTAGTCAAATCATTGGAATCATAATTATCTATAGATTCATGCATATCATTATTTTCTTCCAAAGCAATGGTCATTCTCTCAATAAATTCTTTGACATAGACATTATGAGCATATTTTTCATAGCAATATTTAAGTATGACAAAATTTTCACATTTGTAGAGATTAATATCATACTTTCAATCAAAGAAGCAACTTCATAAGCACCCTTAAAATCAACAAATTCTTCGTGTGTTTGATATCAAAGTAACTATAAACACCTGTCGGTGGAAACGACACCTATGGGATCACTGGGATCCCTTCTACGGTTGGCGGGCGCGGGGTTGTGCAAAGAGCAAGTCCAGGATCCAGCACAAAGATCGTTTACCCAGGTTCGGGCCGCGAGGATGCGTAAAACCCTAGTCCTGCTTTGGTGTATGTATTTAAGTGTTCTTGAGTTCTTGAACTAGCTACGGTGCGTGTCTAGCCCAAAAGATCCGCATCCCTCTCCTGGTCGCCTCGGGCCTCCTTTTGTAGGCAAAAGGGGTTGCCATAGTGGCACGCAGGAGGTGGAAAGGTGTAAAGTACTCAAGCTTATCGCCTGTCATTACGGGACAAGACACATTCAATGCGCCCCCTTAGGTGTCCCGTTCCTTTACTGGGGATAGCAACAGGGCCCGTCCCGTCCATCGCTGCCTCGCCTTGCTCCGACGCGCGTCCAGGCCAGCGATGCATGCAGCGCCATGTAAGCTCGCAGGCTGCTGAGATGGCATGGTGGTAGGGTCTTCACGAAGATTTGCATGCCACCATGTAGGTGCTTGCTGAGCTGGCCTGGAAGCTGCATGTCACCACGCAGGTGCCTGCCCAGCTGGTCGGGCTGGCAGCTGCATGAGAACGGCGGTGGAGCCTTGGCAGGCGTGGGCCTGGCTGCGGCCCCGTAGGTGTCTTCGGCAAGGGCCTTGCCGGGGCCCCAGCAAGGGTCTTGCCGTGGCATCGTGGTCGTCCCTGGCAAGGGTCTTGTCGGGGGTCTTGTGGATTTCCTCGGCTAGGATCCCGCCGAGGATCGTCGTCTTCTGGTCCTCATCTGGTCTTGTGTGTAAGATCTTGACAAAGATCTGCATGCCACCACGGAGGTGCCCCCCGAGTCTAGGTTCCAATGTGGTTGACGGCGTTGGAACCCTTGGCTCAAGGGTGGCATGCTCCGCTGGCATCGGGCAAGCTGCCCCGGCAAGGCTCTTGCCGGGGCTGCAGAGGTCGCCCCGGCAAGAGCCTTGCAGGGGGAGCCCACCTCGCCCTTCTGCTCTTTGTGTCTCTGGGTCTTGGCGTTGCTTTGGTTTCCTCGTGCTCCGGCTTCCCTCTTCTGCCCTACTTAGTGTGGCCGTGGGCACGGCTCCGTCTACCCGTGCGCAAGTAAAAAGGGGTAAAAAGGAGTGCCCCTACTTTTGTACACCGACAGGAGCCCCCGGGTCCGGGCCACACATAAGCGCAACGCGTTGTTGGGCCGGGCCCAGAACCGTGCACGGGCAGGCGGGATAGGATATTTCCCGCAGTAATTTCTTCGCTCGCTTGCGCTTCCCCACGACCCGCGTTGAATGCGCGTCGTGGAGGGTCGTGCGTGACGTGGGCGCATCCGTGGGGCGGCCACTGTCTTCATGCGTCACATCGCAGTAAAGAGGCGGCTCGCGCCTTCCCCATAAAAAGAGGGAAATGCATAGGCGCGGCTCATTTACTGAGTGGACTCGGGTTGTGGTCTTCAAGGCGTCCGTGCCCCACGATCACGGGGTGGAGAACGGTCGCCTTACCCGTCCCCTCGATCCTGCTTGCTCACCACGTGTCCCCCATGCCCCTAAGGTGGCAGGCGGTGGAGGCGAGAAACCGGGCCGTCGCTGATTAGAGCAGCGGGTCGGTCTCGATTCCCTGCGCCCCCGACGGCCGGATTGGTTGAGTGGGGGCGGCCGAGCCCCGATCCCGCCCCTTTATATGAAGGGGGAGGGGATGGCATCCCACATTCTATCACCATCCATCTCCTTCCACCTCGCCTCCTTCCTTCCATCTGCCATGGCGAGAGGAGGCGCCGGCCCTTCGATGGTGGCGGCGAGGGTCTCTGCTCGACAGCGCGTCCCTCCTTCCGAAGAGCTTGCGGCGGCAGAGCCGGCCACGAGAGGAAGGGGGAGGGGCGAGGCCGAGGTTGCCATGGTGCTCGGGGAAGGGGGGGGCGGGCCGGCGCACCGGCCTTGCCTCCGCCAGCGATGTCTCCCCCAACGGAGGGCCACGTCGGGGACCAGCCCCGTGAGTTCTTCATCAGGCTGCGCCGGCCACCGCGTCGTCGTCTTCGTCTCCCCACTCCATTTGCTCGGGAGATGGAGCTCGACCCGCCACAGACCCTCAGGTTGCATATGAGGGGCTGCGGGAATGGCGGCACGCGGGTCAACCTCGACTTTCCCGCTCCTCATGTCATGTACCTTCGTCGTGGATGGAAGACTTTCGCTCGTGTCCACAGCCTGACGGCGGGGCTCGTTCTCTACTTCAAATTAATGAAGAACCGCCTGCTCTCCGTCAAGGTCTTCGAGGACCTTGGAACTCGCCTAAAGTTCTGCGTGGAGAGCTCCTCCGATGATGAAGACTCCTCGTCAAGCGGGAGTGACGAGGAGGACAGCGACAGCGATGACGAGGGGGTCGAGCGGGGGGACGCCGGCCTTGACTCTGACTGACCGCGTCGCCCCTCCCTCGGCCACGCGCCCTGCCGAGGGCCTTCCTCGTCAAGCTCTCCATCGGCGCGTTCCCCGTCGCCTCCTTGGGTGGCTGGCGTAGGAAGGCCGAAGAAGACGAAGAAGGCGGGTGGCGCGCCGTCAAGTCGGAGTACACAGGCACCGACGCCTTCGTCACGTATTGTCGGCACGCCGCTTCATCTTTCGGCTCCTCTCCGGGCGTCTTCTGCTGCTCGTACCTCGCCTAGGCTTTCTTTTTGCCCTCCTGCTATCTTGTTCCATCTTCTGAGGAGAGGGACAAGAAAGGGATTACGGGCATCTTATCTCTTTTTAGTTTGTAAGCCTGCCGACATTTGTTAAATTTAGAACTTGTAATCCCCTTGCTCATGTTTTTCATTCCGTATGAACTGTACCTGTATGGGACATTTTTAATGAAAAAGGGTGCTTGCCGGGTTCTTTGTGCGTGAGCGAGGCCCATGCCAAGGAGTGAATCCTTGTTATTTTTGAGATAAACATTGTCGCCCGGCAACAGGCCTTGCCGTCCCCTTACTTCATTCAACCATTCTCACACTCTTGGCGGAGGCAGGGCGAAGTAGAGTTAGGCCCTTCATTCATTTCCTTGCCACCGCGACTACAACCCAGTTCCAACCCAGGGAATAATTCTCGGGAACAGAAAAAGGGGGAGCACGGTGGCCTAGGAATAAAACGAGGTTTCATACGTCTCAACTCCATACGGGAATGCACAATAGGGGATAAAAGACTTATCTGGATCTGCAGCCCCTCGGCAGCCTTGGCTTGCCGTGATTGGATTCTTGCGTCTGCAGCCCCCGGCAACCTTGGGTTGCGGGGGCCGGGGTGCCGGCTTGTTCTCTTTCTTCCAAACAGCTCAGCGGAAACGTCCGTGTATCCTGCGAACCAAAGAGGACAGAAAGGAACAGAGAGACGCACACTCGACCTCTATGCAAGGGGTTAGTCGCCGGTAAGCACTATCAACCATAACCAAGGGAGAGACTTGACCTAGCATGCATGCTAAAACTTAGGGCGCCAGCGCTTCATTTATTTATGCTCAGGGTCTGCGCCTAGCTTTGTACAGAGGGTTACATGCCTTGCCGGCAAGGCTTGTACAAAAGGTGGTTTGCCGGGGGGCCCGACAACCACGCCTTATGGGTAAAACTTGCGAATATGTTCAATGTTCTAGGAGTTGCTCACTGGAATAGCATCTTCGGTCGCCAGGCGGGCTACGCCGGGCCTGGTGACTCGTATTACCTGATAAGGGCCTTCCCACTTCGGCGTCAACTTGTTGGAATTCTTGGCTGATTAAACACGCCGAAGAACAAGGTCGCCTTCCTCAAAGCTTCGGGCATGAACCTTGCGGCTATGGTAGCGGTGCAAGGCTTGCTGGTAGTGTGCTGCTCTCATAGCCGCCCGAAGACGATCTTCCTCAAGGAGCGTTGCGTCATCTTGCCGCAATTGCTCTTGCTCAAGCTCGTCATAAGCGAGCACTCGAGGTGACCCGTATGTGAGTTCCGTGGGGAGAACTGCTTCTTCCCCGTATACTAGGGCAAAGGGTGTCTGGCCGGTGGCTCGATTTGGCGTCGTTCTGATCGGCCAAAGAACCGTCGGCAAGTCATCAATCCAGCGCCTTCCGCTCTTGTGTAGCCTGTCAAAAGTCTTTGTCCTCAGGCCTCGCAGTACTTTAGCATTTGCCCTCTCCGCCTGGCCGTTGCTCCGTGGGTGTGCCACGGAAGCGAAACCGACCTTGCTGCCGAGGTTTTGGATGTATTGCATGAAGGTGTGGCTTGTGAACTGCGTGCCGTTGTCGGTGATGACTCTGTTTGGCACACCAAAACGGCAGACTAGCCCCTTGAAGAACTTGACGGCTGACTGCGTTGTCACCTTCCTTACTGCTTCCACCTCCAGCCACATTGTGAACTTGTCGATTGCAACGTACAAGTACTCAAAGCCCCCGATAGCGCGGGGGAAAGGGCCCAGTATGTCGAGCCCCCAGACCGAAAAATGGCCAGGAGAGAGGAATTGTTTGAAGGGCTTGAGCTAGTTGATGAAGCTTCTTCGAATGGAACTGACACGCTTCACACTTGGTGACTAGTGCCGTTGCATCCTGGAGGGCAGTGGGCGAGAAGAAACCTTGCCGGAATGCCTTGCCGGCAAGGGCCCTTGACCCTATGTGGGAACCACATATGCCTCGGTGTACCTCTGCCAACAGCTCCAGTCCTTCCTCCCGGGGAATGCACTTCAATTTCACATCGTTCGTCTTTTCCTGTACAGGGCATCGTCGACGAACTGATACATGGCAGACCGACGGGCTACTTTTTCCGCTTCTTCCTGCTCCTCACAATACTGGAATCAGGGATTTTGCCGTCTGCCAGTTCTTTGCCGTCCGCTAGCAGACGGCAAAGAAGGTCTTTGCCATCAGCTACCAAAAAGCAGACGGCAAACAACTGGCAGACGGCAAAGAAGGTCTTTGCCATCTGTCACTTCTTTGCCGTCTGCTGGCTGACGGCAAAGAATCTTTGCCATCAGCTAGCTGACGGCAAAGAGAGAGGTGGCCCCCACTAACAAGCCGATTAGAAAAAACTTAACGGCCCCCCTCTTTGCCGTCTGCTAGCAGACGGCAAAGATAAAAAAAAGCGGACAACAAAGGCTTGGCCGACGGCAAAGGCTAACTAACCTAACCTAACTAATGGCCGATCGAGCCCCCCCCACCCGTTACTCATTTCTGTTTCTCTCCCTCTCTCCTCCCCGACGCCACGCCACCAGATCCACCCACCGCCGCCCCCGCCGCCCGGCGCCGCCCCCGCCACCGCCCCTGCCCCCGCTTGCCCCGTCGCCCCACCACCCCGCCGTCCGCACCCCACCCGCCGACGTCCCGTCGCCCCACCATCCCGCCGCCCCCGCCGCCCGGCGCCGCCCCCGCCCCCACTTGCCCCGTCGCCCCACCACCCCGCCGCCCCACCCCACCCGCCGACGCCCCGTCGCTCCACCATCCCGGCGCCCCGGCGCGCCACCACGTCGCCGGCCCACCCGCCCCACTGCCCCGACCGTCCCATTGCCCCGGCGCGCCACCACGTCGCCGGCCCACCCGCCCCACTGCCTCGACCGTCCCATTGCCCCGGCGCGCCACCACGTCGCCGGCCCACCTGCCCCACTGCCCCGACCGTCCCATTACTCCAGTGAGTTATTTTTTTTTCTTTTTTCTGTCTTTTCATTTTTTTGCTGTTTAATTGTTAGTGATAGATTTAGTGCTAGATATGTGTTATATAGTGTTAGTGTTAGAAGAAAAGAAGAAAAGAAGTAGAAGAAAAAACAATATGTAGAAGAAAAGAAGAAGAAGAAGAAGAAAAGAAGTAGAAGAAGTAGAAGAAGAAGAAAAGAAGAAAAGAAGTAGAAAAAACATGAAAAAATAAGAAGAAGAAAAGAAGTAGAAGAAGAAGAAAGGAAGAAAAGAAAAGAAGTAGAAAAAAGATAAAATGGAAGAAGAAGAAAAGAAGTAGAAGAAGTAGAAGAAGAAGAAAAGAAGAAATGAAAAGAAGTAAAAGAAGTAGAAAAAAGATGAAAGAAGAAGAAGAAGAAAGGAAAGAAAAAGAAGAAGAGAAAGAAAGAAGAAGAAGGATAGAAGGAAACACCCCGACCCATAACCAATGCCGAATCGACAACCTATGTATGAAAAAGAGAAATTTTTTGGATTTGAAGAAAAAAAATTCTATTAATTTTCCTGACCCCGACACCACACCCCGACCCCCTGACCCCGACACCCCGACCCCGACACCACACCCCGACACCCCGACCCCGACACCACACCCCGACACCCCGACCCCTTGACCCCCTAACCCCGACACCCCGACCCCGACACCACACCCCGACAACCCAACCCCGACACGACACCCCGACACCCCGACCCCCTGACCCCGACACCCCGACACCGACACCACACCCCGACACCCCGACACGACAGCCCGACCCCCTGACCCCGACACCCTGACCCCGACACCCCGACCCGACACGACACCCCGACCCCGAAACAGCACCCCAACCCCAACACGGCACCCCGACACCGACACGACACCCCGACACCCGACACCTCCCGAAAAGGTGCTCTTTGGCCGTCCAGAGGCCGACGGGGTCATATATATGTGAATTATGAGTTAGGTCATATATTTTTCGATTTTGTTATGAAAAACATCATATATAATTGTGTTGATCGGGTAGATTTAAATGTGCAGTTGTTTCATCGTTGCGAGGTTTGGTGTTCGACGACCTCGCCGTGCGTTTGACGAGCTCTGCCCCTTCGTTCGTGGGTGAGCACAAATGACATGTCCTCCTCCCCCATTAATTATTTTCTCTGTTCTGGTGTTCGTGCCGATGAAACTTGATAGCTAGCTATATATGTGTCTTGAATCATCATTATGCGTAACCAATATGTGTCTCCCGTTCGAAAGCGTTATAGTTATAAATATGCATGGATTTGCATATTTATAACCTTGATTCTTTCGAATTGTCCAACGCTATCCATGGACAGCCCGAATATGTGTAGATTGGGTTCGTTTTCCCATATGCTTTGCTCCGGATCCGACGCATAAATTTTGTCAGTGCCTCCCCTGTTGTTCTCCGGGTACACATCCTCTCTGTTTATTGCAGAGACGTGTATCAGTAGAACAGCGAGGAGGTGCTGCCGAATTTTTTGTCATGGCAGGTGTTGAAAGATGGTGGGCGCTGGTAAGTTTCTTCTAGTGTTTTGCTTAACAAATGCATAAAGACCTAGACTTAGCCTTATTTCCTCCAATATGCTTACCACAATGACCTAGAGTTAGCTTCTTTTCCTAGAAAATGACTTAATAAGCTTACTGACCTCCAAAACCATCCATTTTACCTAAGTTAGCTCTAAAACGATCTATACTTAGCTTTGTTTCCTCCAAAATGACCTAAGTTAGCTCTAGTATGCTTAGTTAACTAGGTTTGCTCAATAATGACATGTACTTAGCTCACTTATGTCAAAAATGGCATAATTAGCTTAGTTAGCTCATAAACAATCCATTTTACCTAAGTTAGCTCTAAAATGACCCATTATACCTTAGTTAGCTCATAAATGATCCATTTTACCCAAGTTAGCTCTAAAATGACCCATTTTACCTAGACTAACTCCAAAATGATCCATTTTACCTATGTTAGCTCTAAAATTACTCATTTTACCTAGGTTAGCTCCAAAATGACCCATCTTACCTAGGTTAGCTCCAAAATGATGCATTTTACCCAAGTTAGCTCTAAAATGACCCATTTTACCTAGATTAGCTCATAAACGATCCATTTCACCTAGGTTAGCTCACAAACGATCCATTTTACCTAGTTTAGCTCCAAAATGACCCATCACACCTAGGTTAGCTCTAAAATGATGCATTTTACCAAAGTTAGCTCATAAACAATCTATTTCACCTAGGTTAGCTCATAAACGATCCATTTCACCTAACTTAGCTCAAAAACGATCCATTTCACCTAGGTTAGCTCCAAAATGACCCATCTTACCTAGGTTAGCTCTAAAATGATGCATTATACCTAAGTTAGCTCATAAACGATCTATTTCACCTAGTTTAGCTCATAAACGGTCCATTTCAACTAAGTTAGCTCATAAATGATCCATTTCACCTAAGTTAGCTCATAAATTGCATATACTTCTTCTTCTAGTCACCTTTTTCTAACTTTCTTATTTGCCTTTTTGTAGATTTTATTCACTTCACGGAAGCTAGCTTGCTATGATGGAGTGCTTGTTTTTTCTTTCATTCTCCTCTAGTATTCTTCTAGCTTGCTATGATGGAACTTGCTATCTTGATGAAACTTTGCATTGTAATATGTATGGATGGAACAATGTGTATGTGCAACTTGCTATGTAAGAATGGATGGAACTATATATGTATGCACGATGAAACTTATGTGCTGGATATGTCATATGTTTGCTGTTAAATAGCCCTGTGAAATATATATATATGTCATATATTTGTTGTGAAAATTGCTGGATTTAAAAAAAACAGAAAAAAGAGGCACCTTTGCCGTCAGCCGCTGATGGCAAAGGCGCCTTTGCCGTTCGCCGCGGACGGCAAAGAAGCCACGCGGCGGCCACCTGTGCTCCCTGGGAGCTAACCCATTTGGTGAGTTTGCCTACAGCGGCGGACGGCAAAGGCTTTGCCTACAGTGGCAGACGGCAAAGACTTGTCCCGCAGTGACGTCCAGCTGACGTCATTTGGCGGACGGCAAAGGCCGGATGCTCTTTGCCGTCAGCGGCGGACGGCAAAGGCTGCCGTTAGCCGCCTAACGGACTAAAAGCACATTTATTGCCGTCAGCTTTCTTTGCCATCCACCGCTGATGGCAAAGGCCCCTTTGCCGTCCGCTTCAGAAAGCAGACGGCAAAGAAGCTCTTTACTGTAGCCTACTTTGCCGGAGCCTTTTGCCGTCCGCCATCCTTGCCTTCGGCAGACGGCAAAGTAGCTGATTCCTGTACTGTCAGGGAGTTCCCCGGTTTGGAGGAATCGGACGGTATGCTGTACCCATGCCGGAGCCCGGGGCTCGACGGCAAGGACTAAAGGCATTTCCTCTGCCATGGGAGCGGCTATCTCTACGGCCAGGGCATGACGCCTTGCCGGAGTCTATGGCCCCATGGCAGGCTCGGTGTCCACGGCAACGTCCTTGCCGGCGGCTCCAGGGAGCTCGGCCGGAAAGTACTTGCCGGGGCCTGACTTCCTGCGCTTGTTCTGCTTCGTCGATGGTTCAACAGATGGTTGAGTTAACTGAAGCACAAAAGTACCTGGCTCCACAGGTAGTTTGAGTGCAGCGCGCTTTGACAGGTAATCGGTAGTGTCATTCTCCACTCGGGGAACATGCTCCGCTTGTATACCGTCAAAACGCTCCTCCAGCTTCCTCACCTCCATCAACGGGCTTTGATAGTATTTGTTAACTTGCTTGAAGACAAGCTGTGAATCACCCCTGATGATGAGCTTCTTGATTCCGAGGTCTGCCGCGATCCTGAGACCGGCACGCAACCCCTCGTACTCAGCAGTGTTGTTCATCGACATCTCTCTGGGAAAGTGCATCTGGACTACATACTTGAGGCGCTCTCCGGTGGGTGCCACGAGTAGCACACCAGCACCGACGCCTTGTAGCGAGAAAGGCCCGTCAAAGTACATAATCCAGTTGCGACTTGTTTCCTTGCCGGGGAGAGTGGTCTCCTGGATCTCTTCATCGGGCGTTGAGGTCCACTCCGCAATGAACTTTGCCAAGACTCTGCTCTGGATTGTCGAAGTACTTTCAAACTTCAAACCAAAGCTCAACAGTTCCAAGGCCCACTCCACGATCCTCCTGGTCGCGTCTGGGTTATGCAGTATCCGTTGCAACGGGAGGCGGGTGACAACGGTGATTTCGTGGGCTTGGAAGTAATGACACAGCTTCCTCGAGGCCATAAGGAGGCCGAAGAGCAATTTCTACACACCGGAGTACCTTGACCTAGCCCCCTGCAAGAGGGAGCTGACGAAGTTAACCGGGTGCTGCATCATTTTCTTCTTCTGCACCACTTCATTTGGTTGCGCGGGCCCTGTCCTGATGGCGTCAGACTCAGCCGGGGGTCTTGCCTTGCCGGCACCAGGCCCTGCCGGGGGGGCCCTAGCTCGCCATCCGCCAGTCCTGCCGTTGCCACTGCCTCTTCATCGACCTCCCTCTGTGCCACTAGCGCGGCGCTGATCACTTGATTCGTTGCCGCTAGATATAGCAGCAATGGCTCTTGTGGTTTAGGCGCAACTAGTATTGGCGTAGACGAGAGGTATTTCTTCAAATCCTGTAGCGTTGCTTCAGCCTGTGGGGTCCATTCCATTGGTCCTGCCTTTTTCAAGATTTTGAAAAAGGGAAGGGCGCGCTCGGCAGACTTGGAGATGAATCTGCTCATGGCGGCAACGCAGCCAGTGAGCCGACGCACATCCTTGGTCCGCTTGGGCGCCTCAATTTGCTCGATAGCCTTGATCTTGTCTGGGTTTGCCTCGATCCCACGCTGTGACACAAAGAACCCGAGAAGTTTGCTGGACAGAACACCGAAGACACACTTCTCAGGGTTCAACTTGAGGTTGATCTTGCGCAGGTTTGCAAACGTCTCTTCTAAGTCTTGTATGAGTGTTGCCCTGTCCTTGGTTTTGACCACTATGTCATCCATATAAGCTTCCATATTTCTGTGTAGCTGGGGCTCAAAACCAATTTGGTCTGCTCTTGCAAATGTTGAGCCAGCGCTCTTCAACCCGAAAGGCATTCGTAAGAAACAATATGTACCACATGGGGTGATGAATGTTGTCTTCTCTTCATCTTCTTTCATCATGAAGATCTGGTGGTATCCCGAGTAAGCGTCAAGGAACGATAACAAGTCACACCCGGCCGTGGAGTCAACAATCTGGTCGATGCGTGGTAATGGGAAAGGATCCTTTGGACAGGCCTTATTGATATCTGTGTAATCAATACACAGTCTCCACTTCCCATTCGCCTTGCGCACCACCACCGGATTGGCCAACCACGTCGGATGGAGTACCCCTCTCACCAAACCTGCCGCTTCCAACTTCCTGATCTCCTCTGTGATGAACTCTTGCCATTCTAGAGCTTGCTTCCTAACCTTCTGCTTGACGGGCCGCGCATGAGGGCAGACAGCAAGATGGTGCTCAATCACTTCCCTGGGAACACCGGGGATGTCGGATTCTTGCCATGCCAACACATTGACATTCGCCCGCAGGAAGGTGACGAGCGCGCCTTCCTATTTGCTGTCGAGGGTGGAGCTTATGGTGAAAGCCCCTCCCGTGCCATCCTCCTTGACGGACACCTTCTTGGTCTCTGGTGGTGCAGCTCTGGATTTCTTGCTCTTGCCGGTGGAGCTCTCTGGCACGTCCCCGACGGGAGCACTACACTCCGAAGAAGTGCGCTTGCCGGAGTGGGTGCGAGGGGTCTTGCCGGTCTTCTTCCTTCCCGGGGCTTCAGCGGCAGGAGCAAGTGCCCTGGTGGTAGTCGCTGTAACTACTTCCCGGTAGAGTTGATCGGCGCAGATCAGTGCATCCTTCTTGTCGGAGGGGACGGTGATGATGGTCATCGGCCCAGGCATCTTCAGCGTGTTGTCGGCGTAATGCGACGCCGCCATGGACTTGGCTAGTGCCGGGCGGCCGAGGATCCCGTTGTAGGGCAAGGGGATCTCGGCTACATCAAAGACAATCCTCTCCGTCCTGTAGTTCAACTTGCCTCCAAACGTCCCAGACAGCGTGACCTTACCCTTCGGCTGGCTCCTTCCCGGGTTGACCCCTTGAAACGTGCCCGTCTCCTCGAGGTCTCCATCAGGGATCTGCAACCTTTTGATCACGACGGGCGAGATCAAGTTCAGACCGGCCCCGCCGTCAACCAGCATCTTGGTCACCTTGAGGTTGCGTATCGTTGGTGAAACCAGCAACGGCAAACACCCGACCGCAGTTGTGCGATCAGGGTGGTCCTCAGTGTCAAAGATGATAGGTGTGCTGGACCACTTCAGCGGCTTCTGAGCGTCGAACAACGGCTCCGCTGCTGTGATCTCACGCGCCCACTGCTTGAGCTGGCGGTGAGAAGTATGCAGCAAGGCGCCACCATCGACGCACGTGGCCTCTGTAGATTTCCGGAACTCATGCTCGCCGGACTCCTCGTCCTCGTCATGATCATCGTCTTCCTGCTTCTTGTCGCGGCCCCGAGCGGGCCTCTCTTGCTGGTTATCCTTGCCGCGGCGGCATCCTTGGCCGCCACGCTTCTTGCCGGATCCTTCGGCACCATCCTGACCCTTCTCCTTGTCCCGCCTCTCATACTCGGCTTTTTTATTTTCAGCAAGCAGCTCAACTTGTCGGCAGTTCTGGAGGTCGTGGCCCTTGGTGCGGTGGATCTTGCAATACTGCTTGTCAGAGCCTCCTGGCTTGTCGGCAGCTGCCAAGGCCCAACAAGCGGCGCACCTAGCAATCTCCTTTCCGGGGTCGTCTGCCTTGGCCTTCTTGGCAGCGCCGGTGTCGTCGGATACCTCGACGACAAGCACGGCCTTGCCCTTGCGCTTCCTGTTGCGACGCCGGCCCTTCTTTGTTGGGGTGGCGGTGTCTTCATCTGTAGAGTCGGTTTCCGCGCCGGCGTCCTCGCCGGGGTACTTCCTTCCCTCTTTAGCTCGAGCCCATCTATCAGCCAGAACATAAAGTTCGGCCACATCCTTGACCTTGTTCATCGCCAGCTCTTCACGCATCTTGCGGTTGCGCACATTCTGACGGAATGCGCTGATCACGGCGGCGAGATGAACATCTGGGATGTTGTACTGCACCCGGATGAATCTCTGTATGTACTTGCGCAAGTTTTCACCTTCCTTCTGGGGAATGATATGCAAATGGCTTGCCTGGCCATGAGCTTGGTGGCCTCCAGTGAAGGCACCAACGGATTCATGACACAGATCCGACCAAGAAGAAATGGAGTTTGCCGGCAAGTGCATCAACCATGACATGACATTGGGTTTAAGTGCCAACGAGAAGTAATTGGCAAGCACCTTCTCACCGCGGGCCCCAGCAGCTTGCATGGCAATGGTGTAGATGATGAGGAACTCCGACGGATGGGTCTTGCCGTTGGACTTCTCGCCGACGTCGGGCTTGAACGTGCGGTGGGAGGGCCACTGGAACTGCTGTAGCTCATGGGTAAAGGCTGGGCAACCCACCTCGTAAGGTAGGCCGCCAGGGCCTCCTGGAGCTGGGTGGTCCATAGTGGGCCCCGCCCGCCTATCTGACTGGTGGCGCGCATCGCGCCGGCGCTCGATGGTGGTTCAAGCGTCTTCATGGGCTCGCTCCCGAAGAACTTGGCGCTAATCGCGGTGGGTCCGTGGGTCGGACGACGCTATGGGTATATTATCGCAAGCGTCATCAGGACGGACCGACACCCGCGGTGGCTAGCGTGGGGGAGGAGAGTGCACGGTGGCCGCAGCACCTCTAGTCTTGCCACCACTAGCATGCGGTGGCTCGACGGAGCGCCGGCCCGAGGGCCCTGCTGGCCGCGGCTCATCTTTGTTGGCCACGCCGACGAGGCTTCGAATGGTGGCTCTCCACTCATCGAGCTTTTCCACAGGTGGAGGAAAATTGAGGAGCAGCTGCGCGCGCGCCAAGGCTTCTACTGGCGTGGGTGGCGGCGAAAGCTGCGTGGACCGTGAGGCGCTCCGACTTCTAACCATGTTAGAAGGAGCTCTATCACGGCCTTGCGGCTGTGCGCCATTTTCGCTGATGCCTCGGCGTGCATGTTGGTCTTCTACATCCCGCGAACGAGGCACATGACTCTTTGCACGGTGGCGCCCAGGGTCACCAGCGTGGCGACGCTGCTCGTCGCCACAACCTGGGAAGAGCGCGTCGTGGGTGCCAGCGTGGGCGTCTTGGAAGTCGCCGTGCCGCCCGTGGACGGCACGGCGTCGCCCTTGGAGGCCCCGCGCCGCCTGCGGGGGGGGGGGGGGGGGGGCTCCGTCTTTGGATTTGGCAGCGTGCGGACCGTCGTCTTGCGCACGAACGACTCCGCTCGCCCGGCTTTGACTGCCAGAGCGATGCGGGTGTTCGCAGGCCGCGCCTCAGCTTCCGTCCGCGATCGCCTCGCCACTCGCCCGCACTAGTACGGGCTGTTCGGCTCCCGATGAACCGATTGTCGTGATCGTCTTCTTCTTGGGAGCCATGGTGATGAAAAACTGCTAAACTAGTTGCTAGACCAGATTCTCACAACTGCGCCCCTACCTGGCGCGCCAAAGATGTCGGTGGAAACGACACCTATGGGATCACTTGGATCCCTTCTACGGTTGGCGGGCGCGGGGTTGTGCAAAGAGCAGGTCCCGGAGCCAGCACAAAGATCGTTTACCCAGGTTCGGGCCGCGAGGATGCGTAAAACCCTAGTCCCGCTTTGGTGTATGTATTTAAGTGTTCTTGAGTTCTTGAACTAGCTACGGTGCGTGTCTAGCCCAAAAGATCCGAATCCCTCTCCTGGTCGCCTCGGGCCTCCTTTTATAGGAAAAAGGGGTTGCCACAGTGGCACACAGGAGGTGGAAAGGTGTGCAGTACACAAGCTTATCGCCCGTCATTACGGGACAAGACGCATTCAATGCGCCCCCTTAGGTGTCCCGTTCCTTTACTGGGGATAGCAATGGGGCCCGTCCCATCCATCGCCGCCTCGCCCTGCTCTGACGTGCGTCCAGGCCAGCGATGCATGCAGCGTCATGTAAGCTGGCAGGCTGCTGAGATGGCGTGGTGATAGGGTCTTCATGAAGATTTGCATGCCACCACATAGGTGCTTGCTGAGCTGGCCTGGAAGCTGCATGTCGCCACGCAGGTGCCTGCCCAGCTGGTCGGGCTGGCAGCTGCATGAGAATGGTGGTGGAGCCTTGGCAGGCGTGGGCCTGGCTGCAGCCTCGTAGGTGTCTTCAGCAAGGGCCTTGCCAGGGCCCCGGCAAGTGTCTTGCCGTGGCATCATGGTCGTCCCCGGCAAGGGTCTTGCCGGGGGTCTTGTGGATTTCCTTGGCTAGGATCCCGCCGAGGATCGTCATCTTCTGGTCCTCGTCTGGTCTTGTGTGTTTAAGATCTTGACAAAGATCTGCATGCCACCACGGAGGTGCCTCCCGAGCCTAGGTTCCAATGTGGTTGACGGCGTTGGAACCCTTGGCTCAAGGGTGGCGCGCTCCGCTAGCATCGGGCAAGCTGTACCGGCAAGGCTCTTGCCGGGGCTGCGGAGGTCGCCACAGCAAGAGCCTTGCCGGGGGAGCCCACCTCGCCCTTCTGCTCTTTGTGTCTCTGGGTCTTGGCGTTGCTTTGGTTGCCTCGTGTTCCGGCTTCCCTCTTCTGCCCTACTTAGTGTGGCCGTGGGCGCGGCTCCGACTGCCCGTGCACAAGTAAAAAGGGGTAAAAAGGAGTGCCCCTAATTTTGTACACCGACAACACCCTTTTCATAAGAAGATAAGATTTCATTATCATTAAACTCACATAGGTAGGGAAGGTGTTTTTTAGGATTCTTAGAGCAACAAGTAAAATCACAAATTCACAAAGATTCCAAGCATAGCATAGCAAACTGTTTATTTGATTCCATAAGAGTCTCCCTTTTTCACACAAACGGTGACGCACAAAATGAGCATGCTCATCTAAAGATTTACCCTCAACTAAACTAGTTGGGGTTTCAGTACGAGCACATATAGATCGAAGATGATCCAAGTAGAAAACTTTAAGTGGATCCATATCAATAGATTTTTAGCAAGCAAAGATGCATGAAAATTGAAGGCACATGGAAACACAGACAAAAAGACATACGGGAAGAAGACGAAGAAAAGGAAAAAAAATTAAAACCGTTTTATAAGTGGGGAGAGGAAAACTAGAGGCAAATGGCAAATAATGTAATGCGAGGGATGAGAGTTTATGATGGGTACTTGGTATGTCTCGGCTTGGCGTAGATCTCCCCGGCAACGGCACCAGAAATTCTTCTGCTATCTCTTGAGCTTGCGTTGGTTTTTCCCTTGAAGAGGAAAGGGTGATGCAGCAAAGTAGAGTAAGTATTTCCCTCAGCTTTTGAGAACCAAGGTATCAATCCAGTAGGAGACGACGCGCAAGCCACCGAATACCTGCACAAACAAACACCAACTTGCACCCAACGCGATAAAGGGGTTGTCAATCCCTTCATGGTTATTTGCAACATGAGATCTGATATAGATGGATAAACGGTAAAGTAATATTTTTGGTATTTTTGGTTTATGGAACAGAAAGTGAAAGATTGCAAAGAAAGTAACTAGGAAACTTAAATTGTAGATCGGAAACTTATATGATGGAAAATAGGCCCGGGGGCCATAGATTTCACTAGAGGCTTCTCTCAAGATAGAAATTATTATGTGGGTGAACAAATTACTGCCGAGAAATTGATAGAAAAGCGCAAAGTTATGACTAAAGTAGGAGAGACAGACATCCGCTAGCCACCTTATGCAACTAGTGCATGTCAGTCGGTGGAACCTGTCTCACGTAAGCGTACGTGTAAGGTCGGTCCGGGCCGCTTCATCCCACAGTACCGCCGAAACAAGATAAGACTAGTAGCGGCAAGAAGAATTGGCAACATCAACGCCCACAATTGCTTTGTGTTCTAAGTAACTACGCATAGGCCTGGCTCATGATGGCACTGTTGGGGATTGTAGCAGAATTTTTAAAATTTCCTACGCATCACCAAGATCCATCTATGGAGTATACTAGCAACGAGGGGAAAGGAGTGCATCTACATACCCTTGTAGATCGCGAGCGGAAGCGTTCCAATGAACGTGGTTGATGGAGTCGTACTCGCCGTGATCCAAATCACCGATGACCGAGTGCCGAACGGACGGCACCTCCGCGTTCAACACACGTACGATGCAGCGACGTCTCCTCCTTCTTGATCCAGCAAGGGGGAAGGAGAGGTTGATGGAGATCCAGCAGCACGACGGCGTGGTGGTGGATGTAGCGGGATCTCGGCAGGGCTTCGCCGAGCTTCTGCGAGAGGGAGAGGTGTTGCAGGGGAGGAGGGAGGCGCCCAAGGCTGTTATACTACTGCCCTCCCTCCCCCCCTTTATATAGGCCCCCTGGGAGGGGGGGCGCCGGCCAAGACCCATCTAGATGGGGGGGGGCGGCGGCCAAGGGGGGTAACTTACCCCCCAAGTCAAGTGGGGCGCCCCCCCACCCTAGGGTTTCCAACACTAGGCGCAGGGGGGAGGCCCATGGGGGGCGCCCCAGCCCACTAAGGGCTGGTTCCCTTCCCACTTCAGCCCATGGGGCCCTCCGGGATAGGTGGCCCCACCCGGTGGACCCCCGGGACCCTTCCGGTGGTCCCGGTACAATACCGATAACCCCCGAAACTTTCCCGGTAGCCGAAACTGGACTTCCTATATATAATTCTTCACCTTCGGACCATTCTGGACCTCCTCGTGACGTCCGGGATCTCATCCGAGACTCCGAACAACTTTTGGGTTTCCGCATACTCATATCTCTACAACCCTAGCGTCACCGAACCTTAAGTGTGTAGACCCTACGGGTTCGGGAGACATGTAGACATGACCGAGAGGCCTCTCCGGTCAATAACCAACAGCGGGATCTGGATACCCATGTTGGCTCCCACATGTTCCACGATGATCTCATCGGATGAACCACGATGTCGAGGATTCAATCAATCCCGTATACAATTCCCTTTGTCAATCGGTATGTTACTTGCCCGAGATTCGATCGTCGGTATCCCAATACCTTGTTCAATCTCATTACCGGAAAGTCTCTTTACTCGTACCGCAATGCATGATCCCGTGACTAACGCCTTAGTCATATTGAGCTCATTATGATGATGCATTACCGAGTGGTCCCAGAGATACCTCTCCGTCATACGGAGTGACAAATCCCAGTCTCGATCCGTGCCAACCCAACAGACACTTTCGGAGATACCCGTAGTGTACCTTTATAGTCACCCAGTTACGTTGTGACGTTTGGCACACCCAAAATACTCCTACGGTATCTGGGAGTTGCACGATCTCATGGTCTAAGGAGAAGATACTTGACATTGGAAAAGCTCTAGCAAACGAACTACACGATCTTTGAGCTATGCTTAGGATTGGGTCTTGTCCATCACATCATTCTCCTAATGATGTGATCCCGTTATCAATGACATCCAATGTCCATAGTCAGGAAACCATGACTATCTATTGATCAACGAGCCAGTCAACTAGAGGCTTACTAGGGACACGTTGTGGTCTATGTATTCACACATGCATTACGATTTCCGGATAACACAATTATAGCATGAACAATAGACAATTATCATGAACAAAGAAATATAGTAATAACCATTTATTATTGCCTCTAGGGCATATTTCCAACACTTGCCGGGGCTGCGGAGGTCGCCCCGGCAAGAGCCTTGCCGGGGGAGCCCACCTCGCCCTTCTGCTCTTTGTGTCTCTGGGTCATGGCGTTGCTTTGGTTGCCTCGTGTTCCAGCTTCCCTCTTCTGCCCTACTTAGTGTGGCCGTGGGCGCGGCTCCGACTGCCCGTGCACAAGTAAAAAGGAGTAAAAAGGAGTGCCCCTAATTTTGTACACCGACAACACCCTTTTCATAAGAAGATAATATTTCATTATCATTAAACTCACATAGGTAGGGAAGGTGTTTTTTAGGATTCTTAGAGCAACAAGTAAAATCACAAATTCACAAAGATTCCAAGCATAGCATAGCAAACTGTTTATTTGATTCCATAAGAGTCTCCCTTTTTCACACAAACGGTGACGCACAAAATGAGCATGCTCATCTAAAGATTTTCCCTCAACTAAACTAGTTGGGGTTTCAGTACGAGCACATATAGATCGAAGATGATCCAAGTAGAAAACTTTAAGTGGATCCATATCAATAGATTTTTAGCAAGCAAAGATGCAAGAAAATTGAAGGCACATGGAATCACAGACAAAAAGACATACGGGAAGAAGACGAAGAAAAGGAAAAAAAATTAAAACCGTTTTATAAGTGGGGAGAGGAAAACTAGAGGCAAATGGCAAATAATGTAATGCGAGGGATGAGAGTTTATGATGGGTACTTGGTATGTCTCGGCTTGGTGTAGATCTCCCCGGCAACGGCACCAGAAATTCTTCTGCTATCTCTTGAGCTTGCGTTGGTTTTTCCCTTGAAGAGGAAAGGGTGATGCAGCAAAGTAGAGTAAGTATTTCCCTCAGCTTTTGAGAACCAAGGTATCAATCCAGTAGGAGACAACGCGCAAGCCACCGAATACCTGCACAAACAAACACCAACTTGCACCCAACGCGATAAAGGGGTTGTCAATCCCTTCATGGTTATTTGCAACATGAGATCTGATATAGATGGATAAACGGTAAAGTAATATTTTTGGTTTATGGAACAGAAAGTAAAAGATTGCAAAGAAAGTAACTAGGAAACTTAAATTGTAGATCGGAAACTTATATGATGGAAAATAGACCCGGGGGCCATAGATTTCACTAGAGGCTTCTCTCAAGATAGAAATTATTACGGTGGGTGAACAAATTACTGCCGAGCAATTGATAGAAAAGCGCAAAGTTATGACGATATCTAAGGAAATGATCATGAATATAGGCATCACATCTTTGTCAAGTAGACCGAAATGATTCTGCATCTACTACTATTACTCCACACATCGACCGCTATCCAGCATGTGTCTAGAGTATTAAGTTCATAAAGAACGGAGTAACGCCTCAAGCAAGATGACATTATGTAGAGGAATTAACTCAAGCAATATGATGAAAGCCCCATCTTTTTATCCTCGATAGCAACAATACAATACGTGTCGGTTCTCCTTCTGTTACTAGGATCAAGCACCGCAAGATTGAACCCAAAGCTAAGCACTTCTCCCATTGCAAGAAAAACCAAACTAGTTGGCCAAACCAAATTGATAGTTCGAAGAGACTTGCAAAGATATCAAATCATGCATATTAGAATTCAGAGAAGATTCAAACAATATTCATAGATAAGATTATCATAAATCCACAATTCATTGGATCTCGGCAAACACACCGCAAAAGAGTATTACATCGAATAGATCTCCAAGAACATCGAGCAGAGCTTTGTATTGAGAATCAAAGAGAGAGAAGAAGCCATCTAGCTACTAGCTATGGACCCGTAGGTCTGTGGTAAACTACTCACGCTTCATCGGAGAGGCAATGGTTTTGATGTAGAAGCCCTCCATGATTGAATCCCCCTCCGGCAGGATGCCAGAAAAGGCCCCTAGATGGGATCTAACAGGTACAGAAGGTTGCGGCGGTGGAAAAGTGGTTTTGTGGATCCCCTGGAAGTTTTGGGATATTTGAGAATATAGGAAGATCTAGGTCAAGGGGTCACCAAGGGGCCCACAAGGTCAAGGGGCGCACCCTACCCCCCTGGGCGCGCCCTCCACCCTTGTGGCCACCTCGTGGCTCTTCTGACTTGCACTCCAAGTCTCGTGGGTGTCTTCCGGTCCAAGAAAAATCATCGCCAAAGTTTCATTCCGTTTGGACTCCATTTGGTATTCCTTTTCCGTGAAACTCTAAAACAAGGAACAAAGCAGGAACTGGCACTGGGACCTAGGTTAATAGGTTAGTCCCAAAAATCATATAAAATAGCATATTAATGCATATAAAACATCCAAAACAGATAATATAATAGCATGGAACAATCAAAAATTATAGATACGTCGGAGACATATCCGTGCCTCTCCGATGATGTGTGAGTAGTTCATCATAGACCTACGGGTCTGTACTAAGTAGCTAGATGGCTTCCTCTCTCTCTTTTGATTCTCAATACAATGGTCTCTTGGACATCTATTTGATGTAACTCTTTTTGCGGTGTGTTTGTTAAGATCCGATGAACTTTGAGTTTATGATCAGATCTATATCCATGAATATTATTTGAGTCTTGTTTGATCTCTTATATGCATGATTATTTATAGCCTCATATTTCTTCTTCGAATCTTTGGTTTAGTTAGGCCGACTAGCTCGATTTTTCTTGCCATGGGAAGCGGTGCTTTATGATCGGTTCGATCGTGCGGTGTTCTTTCCCAGTGACAAGGGGCAGCAATACATGCATGTATCGTTGCAATTAAGGATAACAAGATTGGGGCTATTCCTACATGAATAGATCTCGTCTACATCATGTCATCATTCTTATTGCATTACTCCATTTCTCCATGAACTTAATACACTAGATGCATGCTGGATAGAGGTCGATGTGTGGAGTAATAGTAGTAGATGCAGGCAGGAGTCGGTCTACTAATCTTGGATGTGATGCCTGTATAATGATCACTGCCTTGGATATCGTCATAACTATTCGATTTTCTATCAATTGCCCAAAAGTAATTTGTTTACCCACCGTGTGCTATTTCTTGAGAGAAGTCACTAGTGAAATCTACGGCCCCTGGGTCTATTCTTTATCATATTTGCTTTGAGATCCATTTTTATTTGCTTTTGTTTTCAGATCTATTATTCTAAAAACCCAAAAATACTTTGCTGCACTTTTTATTTGCATCTTTTATTACGTGTTTTATTGACATCTATTTATCCAATCTATCACAATTTTTATCGCGTCAACTTGACAATTTCCTACGTTGTTACCCATAAGAGGGATTGACAACCCCTCATAAGCGTCGGGTTGCAAGTATTTGTTCGTTGTGTGCAGGTACCATTTACATAGTGTTGCTTGGTTCTCCTACTGGATTGTTAACCTTGGTTTCATAACTGAGGAAAATACCTACCGTAGTTGTGCTGCATCCTCCCATCCTCTTTGGGGAAATACCGACGTAGTTCAAGCGACATCAGATTGCGCCGCACTTGTCGCCACGATGCAGTCACGTGCGACATGATGGAGTTATGCACTGCAAAAACCGGCATCCAGGCGTGCCGATATTCCAGGCCGTCTGGCCTCCCCATTAATTCCCGTGGCCATTACAACCTTTGAATCTTCAACCTTTCGATCACGCCCGACAACACAACAAGCACACCATGACGACACATACACAAAGGATGTCTAGCGGCGCTCCAACATAGTTTGACGTGCATCATGTGGACACCCATGTGAGGGAGAAGGACCTCTCGATGGTGTACACCATCAACCCGGCCGTGGTGGAGGACTCCATCTGTCAGTACAACAAACATTTATGTTTGTTACCCGAACTTATACACAGGCGTGTTGGCATCAAATAACTACACCAACGTGCAAAGCAAGGCCAAACCAGAGAAGCGGCTCTTTGTGAGATCAAAGGGCGGATCAAGAAGACCAAGACAAGACAAGACAAGACGGAAGGGCATCACCTTAGGGGGGCTTCCTTTGCCGGGCAGGAGAGCCTGGCCGGGTCGAGGCCATCCCTGGGACGAGTCCAAGATTTCCCCGGCAGGCTTGCTGGGTCCGCCGAGGGCAAATCTCCCTGCCAAGGCACCACCACTCCACCGCTCCACCGCATCGCCACACAAATCAACTATCAGTGTGGTGTCGAGCCCCCAAGTGATTAAGTGGCTTCTACTAAGCACGTGGCAGCCATTTGGAAGACAAATTATCCTCATATGAGACCCATCCAGAGGCGTGTCAAGCAGATAAGCAGAAGATGGTTAAGCGGCATGGCAGGCTCGCCGGGCCGCATCCTCATCATGACACCTAGCAGTGCATTTAATGCACTTTTTCCTAACTGCTAGAGTTAGATATGATAGCACCGTTAGCTATCTATTCATTAGATAAAGATTGTTTTGCCACTGTGGTCACCCCTTAAACTATAAAAGAAGGTTCATGGCAATAGAGCAAAGGATCCAGACCCTTGCATACTTGTATGCGCGTAGCTGTTTTGCCCGAGGCTACCTTGCCGGGCTCGAGCGTTGCGCGTTCCTTGGGTTCTTCCATCAAATCCACCAAAGCAGGAGTAGGGTTTTACGCCTCACGGCGGACCAAACCTGGGTAAAAACCACTAGTGTTATCGTCGTCGTGTTGTTTCATGGCCTCCGCTCTTTGTGTAACGTGATCCTTCCCCTTGCCGAACAACAAAGGGGCCCGTGGCCCCATAGGTGATCGTGTTCCACCACGACATCTTTGGCGAGCCAGGTAGGGGGAAGCGCTTGCGCGAACCCGAGGTTGTGAACAGCGCGTCAATCATCATCATCGTCATCTTCGTCCATGGCGCCCAAGGAGAAGCCCGGCACGGCAGCTCGCCCTTCCACTTTGAAGTCCCCTTCGCACATAGCCGCTGACGCCGTAGGCACTACGGCGGCGTTGGGAGAAGCGGGTGCCGTAGGTGACACAACCAGCGCGGGTGGCGCTATCGTTGTGTCCCCTGTGGTCGAAGCTGGAGCAGAAGACGCCGAGCGAGGGCGACATCAACAACATCCCGACGGCCATAACCCACAGACCATGGGCGGGGAGAACGTTCAATCTCCACCTCCCCGCCATGATAGCGGGCGCAGCCGCAGTGACAACACCCGCTCTGGTGCAAGCCGTGATCCTCCGGCAGCACCTGCCACAGGTGCGACTACTGGGCACGTGCCTCGCCAAGAGCAAGGCAGGCAAGACCAAGAACCGAACGGGGTCGTCGATCCCCAAACGCTCCCCACTCATCGCCCAACCGCCCTGGCGACCGGCTCACGACGGCAAGAACGCGACGACGCCCCTGCTGGTGTTACCAGGAGTCGAGCGGCGTCATGATCTGCCTCATAATCTATGCCTAGCACGGCTACGGAAGCCATGGCGCGGGCCCAACTCCTATTGAGATTTCCACCAGCAGCTGATCAAATGGATGAGTGGAGAGCCACCATCCAGAGCTTGATCGGCTTCGCCGAAGCTGAAGAATCTCTGCGGGCAGAGCCATCGCAGTACTCGCGGACGACGACAGCAGCTCGGACTGCTGGCCGTGTTGAGGGGGCCACACTAATGGTGCAGTCCCCTCCGCGGCAGCAAACCCAGAGGCAGCAACAAGAGCAATGCGACCACAAGCCTGACGAAGCATCGATGACCTCATCTGATCCACGGGCCCATTGACATCAGCGACAGGTCCTGGAAGATCGGCGGAGGGAAGATGCGCGCATCACTATATAAACGGCACTGGGAGACCCGCCGTCAATCTGACAGGCGCAATGGCCCAGACGTCGACGAACCTTCGCCCAGTGAGGGCAGGTACTTACCTTTCGAGGTTGGGTGTCTTGCCTTCACTCGCGAGCTGCGGCAAGTCCGTTGGTCATCTGCCCGCGTCTTCAAACTTGAGTTGCGAGAGAAATATGATGGAAAGCTGAACCCGGCAGAGTTTTTGAGCATCTGCACAATTGTTGTTCATGCCGCCGGGGGGAGAGATGAGAAGGTGTTCGCCAACTACTTCCCTTTGGCGCTCAAGCCAATTGTGAGGTCGTGGCCGATGCACCTGCCAGAGAATTCCATTTCATCGTGGGTTGACCTATGCAATGAATTTGTTGGTGCCTTCACGGGCGGCCATCAAGAACCAGGACGGCCCAGTGATTTGCAAGTCCTTCCACGGAAGGAAGGAGAGATCTTGCGAAAGTACATGCAGAGATTCAGTTGAGTGCACCGCAACATCCCAGAGATACACCCGGCAGCTGTGATTGCCGCGTTCCATTCGAACATGCACAAGAGGAGGATCCGTTCCAGAATGAACAGCCGGCTGCCCAAGCCTGTCAATGAGTTATACACCTTGGCAGATAAATGTGCTCGTGTGGAGGAAGGAAGGCGACTCCCTGGGTAGGAGGATACCATCAAGGTCGATTCAGAGGATGACGACGAGGCCACTAACCCGAAGAGGAAAAACCGGAAGCGTAACAAGAAGCGCAAGGAGAAGTCAGTGCTGGCCATTGAGGGTTCTAGCAACCCTAGTACCGGCAAGAAGTCCAAAACCGAAGCCCCCGACAAGGAAGGTGCTGCGTGTGCTGATTGCCGGGAGGCTGCGGCAGTAGAGAGAGCTGGGAAGTCCGATGGGCCATACTACAAAATCCACCGCACTAGGTTCCATGATCTCCAAGAGTGTCATCGGGTCGAGCAACTTGCCAAGAAGCAGAAGGCTGAGTATGAGAAGCGCGATAAAGAGAGAGACCAAGAAGGTACTGGTTGGAAGAGTTGTGGTGGCAGGGGAGGCCACCGCGGCAAGGCCCTATAGCAGAAGGAAACGCCTACTAGAGGCCGTGAAAAGAAAGAAGGAGACGATGACAGTGAAGAAGAAACTAGTGAGCAAGAATTCCAGAAAGCAACTGAAGCCATGTGCATTGATGGAAGAGCATCCTTGCACTCCTCTCATCGCTAGCTCAAGCAGTGGGCACGTGAAGTCAATGTCGTGGAGACAGCTGCGTATTCTCGGAAGCCGCTTAAATGGTCCTGCACGCCTATCATCTTTGATGAAGAGGATCACCCTGATCGCATCACCGCGTTAGGATATTTGCCATTGTTGGTTTCATTAACGATCCACAACCTCAAGGTCACAAATATGCTAGTTCACGGCGGGGCTGGTTTGAATCTAATATCCCCCAAGGTGATCAGCAAACTACAGATATCTGATAAAGAGCACAAGGATACTGGAACGTTCCAAGGAATCAACCCCGTCAGGAGTCGTCCTAAGAGGAAGATTACACTGCCGGTAACATTTGGCGGAGAACTGAATTACCGGACCGAGAGGGTTGTGTTTGACGTCATTGAACTTCCCTTACCATACAATGGGATTCTTGGTTGTCCAGCTTTGGCAAAATTCATGGCAGCATCTCACTATGCCTACAACACTTTAAAGATGCCAGGGCCGATGGGCGTCATTTCCATCCCATTAGATGAGAAGGATGCACTCATATGTGTAGATCAGATGTATCGGGATGCAGTAGCAGCTGAGGCTACAGCAGTGACAGCTCCCGCCACGGAAACAAAGAAGGGAAAGAAGGCTAGTAGAGATGCCGATAAGGAATCCGGGAAGCGCGCCTCTCCGGAGGGCGCTGCACCTGTTGATGACTTGCCGGAGAGTTCCACTAGTAAGAAGTCCAAGATTGCCTCACCTGCTCTGAAGAAGGTCCTGGCAAGGCAGGATGGCACTAATGGTACGTTCACCATCGGTGCCACCCTTGACGACAAATAGGAAAGCGCGTTCGTTGCCTTCTTGCGGGCGAATGTCAATGTGTTTGCTTGGGAACCATCTGACATCCCCAGCATTCCCAGGGAGGTAATCGAGCACCACTTTGTTGCCTGTCCTCATGTCTGACCCGTCAAGCAGAAGGTCAGGAAGCAAGCTTTGGAACGGAAACATTTTATTGCCGAGGAGATCAAGAAACTTGAAGCAACTGGTTTAGTCAGAGGAGTATTGCATCCAACACGGTTAGCAAACCCAGTGGTAGTGCACAAGGCAAACGGGAAATGGAGGCTTTGCATAGACTTCACAAACCAAAACAAGGCATGCCCGAAGGATCCTTTTCCCTTGCCGCGCATTGATCAGATTGTGGATTCCACTTCCGGGTGTGATCTGCTCTCCTTTTTGGATGCATACTCTAGGTACCATCAGATATTCATGTCCAAGGAAGACGAAGAGAAGACCGCGTTCATAACTCCATGCGGCATGTACTGCTTTGTACGGATGCCCTTCGGGTTAAAGTGCCAGATCCACTTTTGCAAGAGCAATACAAATTGGTTTTGAGCCTCAGCTGCACAGGAATATAGAAGCTCACATGGATGATACAGTGGTCAAAACCAAGGACATATCAACACTCATTCAAGATTTGGAAGAAACCTTTGCGAACTTGCGCAAGATAAACCTAAAGTTAAACCCTGAGAAGTGTGTGTTCAGCATACCCTCCGGCAAGCTACTTGGCTTCTTTGTGTCTCACCAAGGGATAGAGGCTAACCCCGACAAGATCAAGGCAATTGAGCAGATTTAGGCACCCAGGACTGTCAAGGATGTTAGGCATTTAACTAGATGCGTTGCCGCGTTGAGTAGGTTCATTTCAGAGTCTGACGAGCATGCCTTGCCTTTCTTCAAAATTCTGAAGAAGTCAGGGCCAATGAAGTGGACCCCAGAGGCAGAAGCAGCACTGCAAGACCTGAAGGCGTACCTTTCCTCTGCTCCCACCTTAGTCGCTCCTAGGCCACAAGAGCTGTTGCTGCTATATTTAGCGGTGATGAATCAAGTGGTTAGTGCAGCGCTGGTGGCGCAGCGGGAAACGGATGAAGAAGCAGCTGCGACAGCTGTTCCCTCCAGAGGTGAAACTGAACCAGTCATGGCAGGATTAGACACAGATCAGGAGAAATTAGAGCAAGTTTGCGAAGGAAGTTCCAGGCCCATGGCAAGGAAGAAAGTGGTGCAATGGCCTGTATACTTTGTCAGCTCCATGTTGCAGGGGCTAGGTCAAGGTATTCTGGGGTGCTAAAGTTGATCTTCGGCCTCATCATGGCCTCGAGGAAACTACACCACTACTTCCAAGCCCATGAAATCACAGTTGTCACTCATTTCCCATTGCAGCGCGTACTGAGGAACATCGAAGCCACTGGAGGATAGTTGAATGGTCACTAGAGTTATCAAGCTTTGGCCTAAAGTACGAAAGTACCTCGACCATTCAGAGCAGAGCATTGGCGGAGTCCATTGCAAAATGGACACCCACTCCAGATGAAGAAATGCCAGAGACAGTTATCCCCGGCAAGGAAGCGCTCCAAGAATGGATCATGTATTTCGATGGTGCTTTCTCGTTGCAAGGCGCTGGGGCTGGCGTGCTTCTTGTTGCATCCACCGGAGAGGACCTCAAGTATGTGGTTCAAATGCACTTTCCCCGGGAGAAGCAACCAACAACACTACTGAGTATGAAGGGATCCTTGCGGGGCTCAGAATCACATCGGAGTTGGGAATCAAGAAGTTGACCATTCATGGAGATTCATAGCTTGTGGTGAGACAAGTCAACAAGGATTACCAGAGCCCATTGATGGAGGCGTATGTAGAGGAAGTCATAAAATTGGAAGAGCACTTTGATGGATTACAAACAGAGCACATGGTGCGTGCGGAGAATAGCATTACTGATTATTTATCAAAGTGTGCATCACAAAAGCTGCCTGTGGAACCAGGAAATTCTGTCCTCCACTTGACTCGACCTTTAGTATCACCATTGATGATGGCCAGAAAAAGGAGGAAATTGGACTCTGGTAAGTATCTCCCGGCAGAGCTTCCCGAAGCCGCTGGTAGAGATGCTGCCGGGAACCACTCCACTTTAGTTGGTGAGCAGCACTCTCCCGCTGAGCCACAAGTTCTTTTGGTCGAGGTGAGTGCGCCTATGAACGAGAAGGTGTCGTTTTCCCTCGTTGTTGATCCTCGGGCTCCAACTTGGGCGAAGCACATAGTCCACTACCACTACTGGAATCAGCTTCTTTGTCGTCCGCCATGGCGGATGGCAAAGGCATGGATCACGGACGGCAAACGTCTTTGTCGTCCGCCAGCAGACAGCAAACTGTCCGTCTGAACACGTGCCAGCAAAGGCCTTCTTTGTCGTTCGCTTCCACTAAGCGGACCGCAAAGGATTTTGCCGTCCGCCACCCTAGGTCAGCAGACGGCAAAGACAACGGACGGCAGTGCGGTGGCGTGAGAGCCGTTAGGGGGTTAACGGCGCTCTTTGCCGTCTGCCAGCGGACGGCAAAGAGTCAAAGTTCTTTGCCGTCCGCTGACAGACGGCAAAGAGATCAGCTAGGCAGTGCTGGGAAGCTGCCACGTGGCCAGCTATGCCGTCCGCTGGCAGACGGCAAAGTTATTTGAATCTTTGCCGTCCGCCAGCAGACGGCAAAGTGACCAAATAGGCAGCCAGTGTTCCCAGGTTTTACAGGTAGCTGCCACATGTCCCCTTTGCCATCTGCTAGCGGATGGCAAAGGTCTCTGCCGTCAGCTAGCAGACGGCAAAGAGGCTACATATCCCCTGTTTTTATTTGAATCCATTTAATTTCACAGGAATTCACACACAGATATACATATTTTTTTTCACATGCACAGCAGACATATGATGTATCCAACACATAGCTCCATCCATGACAACATACATACATAATAAGAAACAGAGTTCCATCCATACATATTACAGTAACATCACAATGTTCATCCAACACATTGTTCCATGCATCCATATAACAAGTTCCACATATTTCATCGATACAAACGAAAAAAAGAAAAGGGAAACAAGCACTCCATCCATGCAAGCTTCCATATAGTGAATTAAATCTGCAAAATGGGAAACAAGAAAGTTAGAAGAAGAAGACTAGAATCAAAAGAAGAAGAAGAAAATGAAGAAGAAGAAGAAGAAGTAAGCATACTTAGGTAAAATGGAGCTAACCTAGCTAATTGTGCCATTTTTGAGTGAACTAAGCATATTATGCCATTTTATAGATATAACTTAGAGCTAACTTCATTTTGGAGAAAAGAAGAAAACTAGAAGAAGAAGACTAGAAGAACTTCTTCTTTTCTTCTTCTTCTTCTTCTTCTTCTTCTTATTTTTCTTCTTCTTCTTTTCTTCCTATTCCTTCTTTTCTTCCTCTTCCTGGATTTTCTTCATCTTATTATGTCATTTGTGGACTAAATAGGCTAAATTATGTCATAAATGGACTAAATAGGCTAAATAAGAAGAAAAATGCCATTTTTGAGCTTACCTAGCTAATTATGCCATTTTGACCTAACTAAGCATATTATGAGATATAACTTAGAGCTTACTTCATTTTGGAGAAGAAGAAGAAGAAAACTAGAAGAAGAAGAAGAAGAAGAAGAAGAAGAAGACTAGAAGAAGAAGAAGCAGGAGAAAAGAAGAACTTCTTCTTCTTTTCTTCCTATTCCTTCTTTTCTTCCTCTTCCTTGATTTTCTTCATCTTATTATGTCATTTGTTGACTAAATAGGCTAAATTATGTCATAAATGGACTAAATAGGCTAAATAAGAAGAAAAATGCCATTTTTGAGCTTACCTAGCTAATTATGCCATTTTTGACCTAACTAAGCATAGATCTTCTTCTTCTTCTAGTCTTCTTCTTCTTCTCCTTCTTCTTCTTCTTCTTCTTCTTATTTTCTTCCTATTCCTTCTTTCCTTCCTCTTCCTTGATTTTCTTCATCTTATTATGTCATTTGTGGACTAAATAGGCTAAATTATGTCATAAATGGACTAAACACTCTAATTAAGAAGAAAAATACTATTATCACGGAGGTGTAGGAATGGTCGGGGCTGCGCCAGTGCCAGACGGAGGTGAAGGACCGGTCGGGGTTCCGGCATTGGCAGAAGGAGTGGTCGATGCTTGTTGAGAGCCATGTTGCACCAAAGATCATTTCCCATAATGTCTCGTTAGCAAGTTCATAAACTGAAATGTGAATAGTAGCAAGCAACGACCATTCAAATCAAACTCACCGTGGTCGCCGGAGCAATCTGGGGCATCGGCGGAGGGGCCTGACCGTTTTTCTCGCACAAGCTCTGCACATTTGGTTCTCACGAGTCAGTCATATTAGATAGTAATGCGAACATTACGTGCATGATTGGGCTAATATGCACGAGAAACGTACCATGATGAGCTCGTATAGGGCCCGGTTAGCGCTGTCGTTCCGGTTCCTCTCCTCCTCCAACAGCTTAGCCGTCCTCTCCTCCATCTCCCTCTCCCTCTCCTCTGCCTCCCTTTGTGCCTCCCTTTTGCCTCCTCCACAAGCTCCTTTGTCTTCAATCTCTCTTTCTCAACAATAGCATGCAACACGCCACTCCTCGTTAGCATTGTAATCATCGACGGACGCACACACAATGTAATGGAGGAAAGGTGAGAGAGTTTGTATAACTAACCGCCATGGCGATCTCCGCGGCCGTGCACGAGGCGTTATCTCAGGATCAGAGCTACTCAGGCGCTTCTTGATCTGCGGGAGAGTCTTAAGACAACGTATCAGTCCATCACCAATGGCTAGAGAGCCATCGGACCTCCCGCCACCAGATATCATCACCAGCTCTATATCAAAAGGATCCTGGCTCAGGTTAAAGTCCTCCCCTTTCCTCGCCTTCCCCATCGTGTCTGTACTTCACAAGCTTGTGGTGGGAGGTCTTGTTGGTGAAGCTCTCTGGATCATCTAGGTCAGACACCGTGAATGGCTTGGCCTTCTTGTACGGGGCCATATGGGCCATGCCATAGAGGTCGAGCAGACCTGGCACAGGCTTCTTGTGGTGGTGCGCCTGAGAGAGAGGAACAAAATAGTAGTTAAGGGCTCAAGCTAGCATGAAGAATGATATTGCTATGTAAATAGGTCATTTTGGAGCTAAGAAAGGTTATTATGTCATTTTCGAGGAAAATAAGCTAAGTTTAGGTCATTTTCGAGGTAACCAAGATTATTATGCCATTTTTGACCAAAGTATGCTAATTATGTCATTGTTGAGCTATCCAAGGTTATTATTTCATTTTAGAGCTAACTATAGCATATTTAGGCATTCTATAGAGCTATCTAAGGTTATTATGTCATTTTAGAGCTAATTATGTCATGAATGAACTAGCTAAGATTAGTTTAGGTCGTTATTGAGCTATCAAAGGTAGTTATGCCTTTTTTAACTGACTAAAGCATATTAAGTCATTTTATAGAGCTATCTAAGGTTATTATGTCATTTTAGAGCTAAATATGTCATAAATGAACTATCTAGCATGAAGAATGAATTGCATGAATCATGTAGCAAACCACATACCCAGTTCTCCCCGTACTCAAATAGGTTGGAGCTCCGTTGATGGTGTGGCACACCTTCCATTTGGTCGCGCTTATCCTTGTCCCTTTGGTGTTCGACTTCCCATTGGGCAGAGCACCACGCATCCACCAACGCCTCCCAACAGTCCATCTTATCCACACACCATCTCGGGGGCACCTAAGTGAGTCAAGAGAAATTTCAGCGCTACGCCTATGAATCAAATCAAGAAAACTATGTTCAAGGCCTTAAGAATAGGTAATTACCTGCATGTACTTCTCCTTACTCAGAAACTTGCCGCGACACTTCTGCTTGCCCCTCCTAATACCCTTCGAGGCGTAGTAGTCTCGAACGGCCTGCACCCGAGCCTCGTGCCTTAAGTTCTGAAGTAGGCGCTTGCACTCGTTTTCGATAACCATACACGCGGCCTCCTGCTATCCCTCTGAAACCCTGTAGAAGGTCTGCAATCAAACAAGACAACACTTATTAGTACAATCACTAGGTAGTGTTGATTTTTAATTTCGTAAATGAGAAATTACCCAAAACCGACGGAACACAATGTCGGCCACCGTCTCGCACAAGACACCATCGACCCTCTCCTCCGGCAGGGCTGGGGCAACCGAGTACAGCTCCTAGGTCAGTGCTAGCTATGGAACCTGACCCTCACCGGGCAACGTCACCCACCCAGGGAAGTGCTGCCGGCAAAGCACACCAAGGACCTGGTTGGGCCTACGGGAACCACGGGGGCGTACCCAGCCCCTGCAGTATGACAAGGCCAACGCATTACATATTAATTTGAAGGAACATGAAGGCAAAAGGTTAAAAAATAGTAAATGCACTTACTTCAACCCTTTAGGCGCAATCAACCACCTCTAGTCGGGGGTCGTCGGGACGGGCGGGAGCTTTGTACGGCCATGCTTGTTGACCTTCTTGCCCTTCTCAACTAGCTCTTCGTCGATGTAGCTATCATCTGAAAAGGTGTCCTCACTACCATCCTCCGAGCCACTAGCCTCCGGAGTCTCGTGGGCCGAAGACCCCGTGACCGGAGTCTTCTGGGACGAAGACCCCATGGCCGGAGTCTTCTGGGACGAAGACCCCGTGACCGGACTCACGTGGGGCGAAGGATCGGCGACCCGAGTCTGGTCGGGGGAAGGATCAACGACCGGAGGCTCATGGACCGGAGTCCAAGACGGGTCCACGTCAGACGGAGCACTCCTGTGGTCGGGTGAATCAGCTGAGGGTGGCGGCGAGGAAGGCGTAACAACCTTCCTACCTCTCCCGCTGCCACGTCCACCTCTAGCAGGATTCTTCGTCCTCCCCCGACCTCTCCCAGCCGAAGAAGAAGTGCCCGCCGCAGTTGTCTGCATACTGTCTAGCAGCGCTCTCCGGAGGGGCTGGGCTGGAATAATGGAACCACCCCTCCCAGTAGTGCCCGCAGGAGGATCGGGGCGCTCTGGACCCTTGCCCACCATCCTGTCAACACCTTCAATGACAAAAAGTAAACGAAATTAGTACAACATAAAAAATTTGGATACCTGACATGAACATAATAATATGTATATAATTTAAGTGTATCATGATAAAAATACACCCGATCGACACAAATATATATGGGGTTGGGGTGTGGTGTCAGGGTGTCGGGGTGTCGGGGGTCGGGGTGTGAGTGTCGTGCCGAGGTGTCGGGGTGTGGGTCGGGGTGTCGTGCCGAGGTGTCGGGGTCGGGGTGTGGGTCGGGGTGTGGTGTCAGGGTGTCGGTTGGTCGGGGGTCGGGATCGGGTTGTGGTGTCAGGGTGTCGGGGGTCGGGGTCGGGGTGTCGTGCCGAGGTGTCGGGGTGTTGGGTGTCGGGGGTCGGGTCGGGGTCGGGGTCTCTTTTTTCGTTTTCTTCTTCTCTTCTTCTTCTCCTCCTCTCCTGTTTCTTCTTCTTCTTCTTCTTCTTCTTCTTCTTCTTCTTCTCCTCCTCCTCTTCTCTTTCTTCTTCTTCTTCTTCTTCTTCTTCTTCTTCTTCTTCCTTCTCCTCCTCCTCCTCCTCCTCTTCTTCTTCTTCTTCTTCTTCTTCTTCCTCTTCTTAAACGTAGCACTAATTAACCTAAAACAAAACAGGAAAAAACTACACCTAAACCTAGCTATTCTTCTTCTCCTCCTCTTCTTCTAATTATTCTTAGTTTTTTTCATGACTAAACATAAACCTAAGACTAAACTAAACCTAAGACCAAACTAAAAGTAAAATAAACATAACTAAATTAAGAACCAAACTAACAGTAATCTAAACTAAATCTAAAACAAAACTAAAAGTAATCTAAACTAAAAAAAACAAAAAAAAGAGGAGAAGAGGGGTGCAGCCGGGGCTCACCTGCGGCACGCCCGGGGCGCCGGGTGGCGGGGTTGCTCGGCGGCGGAGGGGCGCTGTACGGGCGGAGGGGGCGCCGGGCGGTGGTGGCGACGGGGCGGCAGGGCTTCGGGGCGGTGGGGTGGCACTGGCCAGGCGGAGGGGGTGCCGGGCGGTGGTGGCGACAAGGCCGCAGGGCTCCGAGGCAGCGGGGTGGTGCTGCGGCAGGGTGGGGCGGCGGCAGCGTGGGGGGCGGCGGCGGGGCGGCGCTGGTCGGGCGGAGGGGCGCCAGGCGGTGGTGGCGACGGGGTCGCAGGGCTCCGGGGCGGCAGGGTGGTGCTGCGGCGGGGTGGGGTGGCGGCAGCGTTCGGGCGGCGGCGGTGTTCGACGGTGGAGTTGCGGGTGCGGGCGCGGTTGAGTTGGGGGCGCGGGCGCGGTTGAGTTTGGGAGAGAGGGAAGAGAGAGGGGGTGGGGCCGAAGAGACAGAGAGCGAGCATAGGAGGGGGGAGACGGCCGTTAGCTGGGCCATTTCTTTGCCGTCCGCCAGCAGACGGCAAAGTTCCAGAAGGCAGACAGCAAAGACCAGGCAGACGGCAAAGAAGCTGACCTAGCCACGCCGTGCCCTATGGGGCCCACCTGGCCCTTTTCCGTCTGCCTTCTAGCTCTTTGCCGTCAGCCAGCTGACGGCAAAGAAAAAGCGGACGACAAATAGACTTTTTGCCATCTGCCCATTCTTTGCCGTCTGCTTTGTGGAAGCGGAAGCGGACGGCAAAGTTGGCAGACGGCAAATTACCAGATTCCAGTAGTGTACCTTCAAATAGGGGAACTTCCCGAAGAGCAAGAAGAAGCAGAAAGAGTAGCCAACGGTCCAGTATGTATCAGTTTGTCGATGACACTCTATACAAAAGGAGGCCAAACGGTGTGAAATTGCAGTGCATTTACCGGGAAGAGGGGCAGGAACTACTAGCGGAAATACACAAGGGCGTGTGCGGCTCCCATATTGGATCAAGAGCCTTGGTTAGAAAAGCTTTCCGGCAAGGTTTCTACTGGCCAATGGCCCTCCAAGATGCGATTGAGCTAGTCACCAAATGTGAAGCCTGCCAGGTCCACTCCAAGAACATCCATCAAGCAGCTCAAGCTCTCCAGACGATTCCTTTATCCTGGCCATTTTCGGTCTAGGGGCTCGACATCTTGGGCCCCTTCCCCCGTGCTACCGGGGGCTTTGAATTCTTGTACATTGCAATCGACAAGTTTACAAAGTGGCCAGAAGTGGAACCAGTGAGGAAGTAACCGCAAAGTCAGCTATGAAGTTCCTAAAAGGATTGGTGTGCCATTTTTGAGTACCCACTAGAGTGATCACTAATAATGGCACCCAATTCACGAGTCGCGCCTTCATCCAATACGTCCAAACGCTTGGAAGCAAGGTCTCCTTTGCCTCTGTGGCTCATCCTCGGTGCAATGGACAGGTTGAGAGGATGAACGCTGAAGTGTTGCGTGGACTCAAGACAAGAACTTTTGATAAGCTGAAGAAATGAGGCAGATGCTGGATCGATGAGCTGCCGGTGGTTCTTTGGTCCCTCCGTACGACACCGAATTGAGCCACCGGCCATACTCCCTTCTCCCTAGTATATGGGTCAGAAGCAGTGCTCCCCACGGAACTCATATACGGGTCGCCTCGAGTATTTGCCTACGATGAAGTAGAGCAAGAGCAGCACCGGCATGATGATGTCGTGCTCCTCGAGGAAGATCATCTCCGGGCTACTGTGTGTGCTGCATGCTACCAACAAGCCTTGCACCGCTATCATAGCCCCAAATTAATGCCCGGAGCCTTGAGGAAGGCGACCTTGTCCTTAGGTGCGTTCAATCCGCCAAGGGTTCCAACAAGTTGATGCCGAAGTGGAAGGCCCTTACCGGGTAGTACGAGTTACCAGACCTGGTGCAGTCTGTCTGGAGACCGAAGATGGCGCTAACATGCAAAACTCATGGAATATTGAGCATCTTCGTAAGTTCTACCCATAAGGCGCGGCTGCCGGACCAGTTCCCGGCAGACACCTTTTGGACAAGCCTTGCTGATGTGCATGTAACCCTTTGTACAAAGCCAGGCGCAGACCCTATGCAAAGATAATAAAAATGGAAGTGCTGGTGCCTAAAACTTGCATGCATGTTTAGTTTAGCATGAATTTTCCATGGTCATTTAGAAAGGATCATATGTTGTTGTGTTTTCCCTCTGTACTAATTACAGGGCCCCTACCGTGGATGCAATCCCAATAAGGAGGAGTGGGAACAAGCTTGCATTTCGATCCCAGACAACACAAAACAAATAAGTTCTCTTTAAAATGTCCATAGTGTGCCTCCGTAAGGGGAAGACTTGTGCGTAGAAAAACCTTGTCGCCTTCAAAACATTTGTGCTCCTGTCCTGTGGTTCGAAGGTTACTTCGATCAGGATGGTCGCACTGGCATTTGGAAAATGAGGTTTGACAAGGGGTCGGTTTCCTTCCACACTCCTAAGCGCATCGGGCCAAGCCTTGCGGCAACGATGGAAGGAACTGGTAAGATAAATTGCCGGAAGACCTTGTTTACATGGAAGTATGGAGGAGTCACCCCTCTGCATAGATATGATACATGCACAAGTACCCGGCAAACATATCTTTTTTCACTAGTACGCGGATAAACAAGTACAGACCATACAGAGAACAAATATGGGTGAAAGAGATTATATATTTAAGACTAAAGTTTGGCAAATGCCTACATGTTTTAGATTGAAAAAAGATAAGTGCCCAGTAATCCCTTTCTTGTCCCTCTCCTCCTAGGAACTACAGTAGAAGGTGAAGAGGGTGAAAGGAGTGCATGGGCAGAAGCCCAGCCTGACCCCATCAGGGCTTGCGGGATGCAGCCTGACAAGATCCTGAGGGGCGGGAGCGAAGACAACGGATGGAGAGAGCGGTTAGGCGACGCTCTGGTCACCACCACCAGGACCAGTGGAACGCGGCAAGGTGGGCACCGGTAGGGCGGACGAAGCCGGAGCCCACGAGGAAGCATGTCGAGGCCCAGCTGGATGACTGCTGGAGGAGGCAAAGGCATCCACACCCAGCACCCTAGCAAATCGCTCTACCAGGGGAAGAAGACACAGGTGCAGATGGTGGTGCCGCTGGCGCCTTACTGACGGTGATGGTGCGCCTGAAGTTCAGCCGAAGTTAGAGCCGTCGTCCTCCCGTCGGCGCCATCATCATCGCCATCACTCTCCTCCTCGTCGATGTCGCTTGAGGAGGAGCTTTCATCGTCGGCCGAGCTTTCCGCGCAGCACCCTAAGCGAGCACCCGAACACCCGAGGACCTTGACGGAGAGTAGGGTGAAGTCCATTAACTTAAAATGGATAACATGCCCCGCCACCAAGCTATGGGCACGAGCAAAAGTTTTCCAGCCACGCCGGAGAAGCATGACATGAGGCGCGGGGAACTCTATGTCCGCCCGCATGCTGCCGTTACAACACCCATCATGTGCAGCGTTAGTCCCGGCGACTGTTCTACCTCCATTACCCTTGCAAAAGGGGTTGGAAGTCAAACACGGCTGCGCGGAGGCCCGCGCAGCTTGACAATGAACTCCAACGGCTGGTCCCCGACGTGGCCTTCATTCAGGACAGGGGTGGCTGGAGGAGGAGCATTCAGGGCGCCACCACGACCTCCTCGGCCCCGGGTGCCACGACGGTCGTGCCCTCGTCCTGCACCGCCACCTCGCGCGCTGGGCTCCGCCCCTACATCCTCTGCAGGGGGAGGGATGCGCTGCCAAGAAGAGACCCTCGTCGCCACCGCTGGGGGGCGACCACGACCTCTTTCCCTCACCATAATGGAAGAGGGATGCGAGGAGAAGGAGAAGGAGGAGATGTATGTGGGTGAGCCCTCCATCCGTGTTCCCTTTTATAGGGAGGCATGGCCGGAGGCTGGCTCCTCACCACCCAAACGGAAACCGCCCCACTCCACCACTCCAGCTCCTCTGCGTCACTGATGATGTACTGAATTGAAACCGCCCACTTGCGCCTATCCGTGGCGCCTAGATTTCTGCCATGGCACTCTCTCCCTGTGTGTCCGCCACCAACCCTGCGCAATGCGTGCAACGTATGTGGCGAAAACAGCAGGGATGGTGGGATGAATAGAATGGCTGTTACCTCCCCTTGAACATGGGATACCCCACCTCATCCTGCACGACACATGGAAAAACCAGAAACTAATTCAATCACAGGTTAATGAAGAAGCAAGGAAGATATCAAAGAAGAAGGAAATCCCTTTGCGGTTCGGCCAAAGTGTTCGCCTGTGTATTTGTTGGGGCCTACCACAACTATTCTCAACAGCACATATCGGCGAGGCCCGGGGGCTCCTATCGGTACAACAAACATTTACGTTTGTTACCCGAACTTATACACATGCGTGTTGGCATCAAATAACTACACCAACGTGCAAAGCAAGGCCAAACCAGAGAAGCAGCTCTTTGTGAGTTCAAAGGGTGGATCAAGAAGACTAAGACGAGACAACACAAAAGGGCATCACCTTGGGAAGGCTTCCCTAGCCGGGCCAGAGAGCCTGGCCGGGTCGAGGCCATCCCAGGGACGAGTCCAAGGTTTCCCCGACAGGCTTGCCGGGTCCACCGAGAGAAAATCTGCCCGCCAAGGCACCACCGCTCCACCGCATCGCCACGCAAATCAACTATCAGTGCGGTGTCAAGCCCCCAAGTGATTAAGTGGCTTCTAATAAGCACGTGACAGCCATTTGGAAGACAAATTATCCACATATGACACCCGTCCAGAGGCGTGTCAAGTAGATAAACAGAAGATGGTTAAGCGACACAGTAGGCTTGCCGGGCTGCATCCTCAGCATGACACCTAACAGTGCATTTAATGAGCTTTGTCCTAACTGTCAGAGTTAGGTATGATAACACTGTTAGCTATCTAATCATTAGATAAAGATTGTTTTGCCACTCTGGTCACCCCTTAAGCTATAAAAGGAGGTCCGTGGAAACATTGCGAAGGATTCAGACCCTTGCATACTTGTACGCACATAGCTGTCTCCCCGTGGCCACCTTCTTGGGCTCGAGCGTTGCGTGTTCCTTGGGTTCTTCCATCAAATCCACCAAAGCAGTAGTAGGTTTTTACGCCTCACGGCGGCCCGAACCTGGGAAAAAACCACCAGTCTCATCATCGTCGTGTTGTTTCATGGCCTCCACTCTTTGTGCAACGTGATCCTTCCCCTTGCCGAACCACAAAGGGGCCCGTGGCCCCATAGGTGATCGTGTTCCACCACGACACCATCAATCGCTGACAATTGTTTACCACCAACCGTTTTCCCACAACACACACATCTTATTTGGAGAAATCGTCTGTGTTATTAACGGTCTTCCCACAAATTTCTAATTACTGACCTGTTTGTCACGTATCACACATATCTTGTTAAGTTGAACCATTTCTGTTGTCTTAGCTCATCGCAAACAGTTCATCCGAGTGAGTTGTGTGCCGTCTACCGATCACACCTTAATCTGGCTGACCGTTTCTGTTGTGTTGGCTAATCACAAATAGTTCATCTGACTGAACTGTATGCCGTATATATATCACACACACCTTCATCTGGCTGACCATTTATGTTGTTCTAGCTCATCGCAAACAGTTTGTATGGATCAACTGTATGCCATGTATCGCACACACAACTCGAATCTGAATTGTACCTGATATCTCCGCCATCGCACACAATTCGTCTTATTGGTGACGGTTTTATTACAGTACCATTTGCGATTCATGCGTCGCACATAGTTTGGTCGAAGGGTCTCTTATTCATGTGTCGTGTTAGTAGCATCCTGCACTACTGCATAGAACATATTGAAAATCTAGATAAAAAGATTCATAATCAATTAACTCAATTTGGCTCAAAGGTAGGAACTACATTGAAGATGTTAAAAGAGAAGGAACCGATAATTAATAAGAGAATAGAACAGAGTCCTTATATAATTCATAAGTTGGAAGAAGTTATTAATAATTTAGGTTCCACTTTTTCTTCCGTTAGAACTATTGAAAGGACTCCTCCTAATAATAATTCCAAGTTTATGTATGTTCCTAAGAATAGAGGTGCCACATGTAGTAAATGGAATGAAGATCTTAAAATGATTAGTGTGCACCGCAACTTCATTGAGTTGATAAAGGAACCCTTAATTGAAAACACATTCCTCAACTTTGACCCGAGGAGTGACATTATTAAAAATATGTATGCTAATCCCCCTAGGAGGTGTGGATGTATAATTGAGGATTTGGAGGCTAAAGATGATAATACTTGAAACATGTCTTATGCTTAGCTAGGGGCGTAAAACAATAACGCTTGTTGGGAGGCAACCCAATAATTATCTTAATTATCTTAATTTTCTTTCTTCTTTTGAGTGCTAACAAAATTATACTACTGTTATGATTGTGTTTTTGTGTTTTAGTTAGTGTTTGTGCCAAGTAAAGCCTTTGGGATGATTTGGTTGATAGTTGACTTAATTTTGTGAAAAAGCAGAAACTTTTGCGCCCAGTACTAGAATTTTTATAATTCACTAGAACGTGATAAAATTCTAATTGTTTACACATTATTGATATACAAATTTCGCACGTTGTCTTAATTTGTCAGATTTTTTGTAGTTAAAGAAGTATAGTGTTTGTTCATATCATTACCGAATGTTCTGTTTGAGACAGTTTCTGTTTTCTATTGCATAGTTTGCTTGTTTTAATGATGCTATGAATTGTATCGAGGGGTACAAGTCATGAAGAAGTTAGAAGCTTCAATAAAATGAGGCAGGGGGAAACCCTTTCATTCAAAAAAATGAAGAAGTTAGAATACAGTAGGTATTATGCAAGAATAAAATATGAATGGGTTCATAACAGTACTTAAAGTTTATGATATGCTTACTATACTAACGGATCTCACGAGGTTTCTGTTGAGTTTTGTGTGCCAAAGTTTTCAAGTTTTGGGTGAGGTCATGATGGATGAAGTAATAAGGAGTGGCAAGACCCTAAGCTTGGAATGCCCAAGGCACTCCAAGGCAATATTCAAGTAGACCCAAGCATCTAGGCTTGGGGATGCCTTGGATGGCATCCCCTCTTTCGTGTACACTCCATTGGTATACTACTTGGAGCTATATTTTTATTCATCACATGATATGAGTTTTGCTTGGAGCATCTTGTATTATAGTAGTCTTTGCTTTGTTTGCTTTTTAGTTTTCCACAATCATTGGTTTCCGCACACACCTTTTGAGAGGGACACACATTTATTCGTGATTTCTTAGAATACTCTATGTGCTTCACTTATATCTTTTGAGATAGGCAGTTGCTCCAGTGCTTCACTTATATCTTTTAGAGCACGGTTGTGGTTATATTTTAAAGAAATAGTTGCACTCTCATCCTTCACTTATATCATTTTAGAGTATAGTAAATATTAATGGCAATATGCACATGTTACGAAATTGGTTTTGATATGATAGGTATTCAAGAGGGATATAATAAAAACTTTCATGTAGATCACTGAATATGATAAGTTTGATTGCTTGCAATAGTTTTGCGATATTAAGATGGTAATATGTGGGGTACTAGTGGCTGATCTTGGTTTAGTAAGAATATTTGTGTTAAGGTTTGTGATTCTCGAAGCATCGTATAGTCTCCCGTTATGCGATAAAGTTGGAGCATGATTTATTATTAACTGTCTACCTTATGAGTGGCGGTCAGGGACGAGCGATGGTCTTTTCCTACCAATCTATCCTCTAGGGGCATGCGTAGTAGTACTTTGCTTCAAGGGCTAATAAACTTTTACAATAAGTATGTGAGTTCTTTATGACTAATGTGAGTCCATGGATTATACGCACTGATATGTCTCCAACGTATCTATAATTTTTATTGTTTTATGCTCTTATATTATCAATCTTGGATGTTTTATATTCATTTACTAGCAACTTTATATCATTTTTTGGGACTAACCTATTGACATAGAGCCCAGTGCCAGTTGTTTTTTTTGCTTTTTTTTACTTTGCAGAATATCAATACCAAACGAAGTCCAAATGCCACAAAAAAATTGATATTTTTTTTTCTGAACAGAAGACACCCAGGGAGCCAAAGGAGCACACGGGAGGAGGCCCGTGGGGCCCATTAGGCACTAGGGTGCGCCAGGGGGCCAGGTGCGCCCTGGTGGATAGTGGAGCCTATAGGAAGCTTCCTGACCTACCTCCACCTCTATAAATACTCTAAAATCCCAAAAACCCTAGGGGAGTCGAGGAAACACTTTTCTAGTCGCCGCAAGTTCTAGAACTACGAGATCCAATATAAAGGCCTTTTCCGGCACTGTGCCAGAGGGGGCAACGATCACGGAGGGGTTCTTCATCATCCTTGCTGCCCCTGAGATGATGTGTCAGTCGTTTACCATAGACCTATGGGTCCGTAGCTAGTAGCTATGGCTTCTTCTTTCTTTTTGATCTTCAATACAATGTTCTCCTCGATGTTCTTGGAGATCTATTTGACGTAACTCCTTTTGCGGTGTGTTTGTTGGGATCCAATGCATTGTGGGTTTATGATCTGTTCTGTCCATCAATATTATTTGAGTCTTTGCTAAACTCTTATATGCATGATTATTATAGCCTCGTATTTCTTCTCCAAAAATTTGGTTTGGTTTTGCCAACTAGGTTGATTTTTCTAGCCATGGGAAGAGGTGCTTTGTGATGGGTGCGATCTTGCGGTGCTCAATATCAATGACAGAAACAGACATGGCACGCATGTATCGTTGCTATTAAGGGTAACAAGATGCATTTTATTCATACATGAGTTTATTCCATCTACATCATTTCATCGTTCTTATTTCATTACTCCTTTTTTCCATGAACTTAATACACTACATGCATGCTAGATAGCGGTCGATGTGTGGAGTAATAGTAGTAGATGCAGGCAGGAGTCGGTCTTCTAATCTTAGACGTGATGCCTATGTACATGATCATTGCCTTGGATATCGTCATGATTATTCGCTTTTCTATCAATTTCCCAACAGTGCTATTTTCTTGGGAGAAGCCTCTAGTGAAGACTACGGCCCCCGGGTCTATTTCCTATCATATTAAATCTAAAAGTCCTTGCTGCACTTTTTCTTTACTTTTTTATTTTGTGTTTTAGTTAGATCTATTTATGAAATCTCATACAACTTAACTATCTCAATACCGAGGAGGGATTGACAACCCCTCTTACGCGTTGGGTTGCAAGTTTTTGTTGTTTGTGTGCAGGTGTTGCTTACATAGTGTTGCTTGGTTCTCCTACTGGATTGATAACCTTGGTTTCATAACTAAGGGAAATACTTACCTTTGTTGTGCGGCATCATCCTCTCCTCTTCGGGGAATTACCAACTCAGATACAAGCAATCAGGAAGAATTTTTGGCGCGGTTGCCTAGGAGACATCATCAACATCTATCAAGTACCTACGCATAAACTCGCATCTCCTTGCAATTAGGTTGCCTAGGAGACATCGTCAACATCTATCAAGTACCTACGCATAAACTCGCATCTCCTTGCAATTACTTTATTTGCCATTTGCCTCTCGTTTTCATCTCCCCCACTTCTAAAAATGTTTTGTCGAAAAACACAAATATGTTTTACGTTGTTGCTTTGGCATAATTGTATGTTTATTGGAAATCAGAAACAAAAAGCTTATGCATCCTCATCCAACTTTCTAATCTTTTTAAAAGATCCAATTATGATGAACCAATTGCTAGTGAATTGAGTTCACGAGATTATCTTTATAAAGTTTTGCTTGAGATAAGTGAATCTGAAAATTGTGATGAAGTGTTTAAAGAAGAAATTTATAAAGTGATTCACGATAGCTCCTCATATGAAAAGCATGGTTGCAATGATGTTATTATAAATTCTATTCATGCCAGTTGTGTTAATTATATGTAAAACCCCAAGCTTGGGGATGATGATTTTGTTATGTCCACTACTTATTGCAATGATCATGATTGGGGTGATAATGATTCTGATGATCTTGAAAATTTATTTAACCCTGATACGCCTCCAACGTATCTATAATTTTTGATTGTTCCATGCTGTTTTATTATCAATCTTGGATGTTTTATAATCATTTTATAGTCATTTTATATTATTTTTTGGTACTAACCTATTGACATAGTGCCAAGTGCCAGTTGCTGTTTTTCCCATGTTTTTTATATTGCAGGAAATCAATATCAGACGAAGTCCAAATGCCACGAAACTCCACGATGATTTTTTATGGGCCAAAAGGAAGAAGTTGGGCCCTGGTTGCACCTGGGGGGAGTCCCGAGGAGGGGACAACCCACCAGGGCGCGCTAGGAGGCCCTGGCGCGCCCTGGTGGATTGTGCCCACCTCGGATGCCCCCGGACCGCCTCTTTGCTCTATAAATACCCAAAAAATCCCAGAACCCTAGGGAAGTCGACGAAATATTCATCCAGCCGCCACAGAGTGCAGAACCACCAGATCCAATCTAGGCACCATCTCGGATGGGGTTCACCACCTCCATTGGTGCCTCTTCGATGATGCCTGAGTAGTTCTTTGTAGACCTTCGGGTCTGTAGTTAGTAGCTAGATGGCTTCCCCTCTCTCGCTAAATTCTCAATACAATGGTCTCTTGGAGATCCATATGATGTAACTCTTTTGCAGTGTGTTTGTTGGGATCTGATGAACTTCGAGTTTATGATCAGTTATATCTTTTTATATCCATGAAAGTTATTTGAGTTTCTTTGATCTCTTATATGCATGATCTCTTATAGCCTCATATTTCTTCTTTGATATTTAGGTTTTGTTTGGCCAACTTGATCTATTTATCTTGCAATGTGAAGAGGTGCGTGAGGGAGTCCTGAATTATGGGGTCCTCGGGTGTCCGGGCTATGTAACGTGGGCCGGACAGATGGTCCATGAAGATACAAGATAGAAGGCCTTCCCCCGTGTCCGGATGGGACTCTCCTTGGCGTGGAAGGCAAGCTTGGCATGCGGATATGAAAATTACTTTCTCTGTAAACCGACTCTGTACAATCCTAGCCCCCTCCAGTGTCTATATAAACCGGAGGGTTTAGTCCGTACAGGCAATCATAATCATACAGGCTAGACATCTAGGGTTTAGCCATTACGATCTTGTGGTAGATCAACTCTTGTAACCCCTATACTCATCAAAGTCAATCAAGCAGGAAATAGGGTTTTACCTCCATCAAGAGGGCCCGAACCTGGGTAAACATCGTGTCCCCTGCCTCCTGTTACCTCCGATCCTTAGACGCACAATTCGGGACCCCCTACCCGAGATCTGCCTGTTTTGACACCGACATTGGTGCTTTCATTGAGAGTTCCATTGTGCCGTCGTCGAAAGGCTCGATGGCTCCATCAATCATCTACAACAATGTTGTCGCGAAGGATATTTTTCTCCCCGGCCAGATCTTCGTATTCGGCGGCTTCGCACGGCGTGCCAACTCAGTCGTCCACCTGGAGCAGATCGACAGCTACGCCCCTGGTCACCAGATCAGTTTTGGAAATCTGAACTATGTCGCTGATATCCGAGGAGACTTGATCTTCCAAGGGCATGCGGCCTCAACCACCGCTCCGGCCTTAGATCCAAAGCGTGTCACCAGGTTCGAAGACGGGAGTCTAGAGCCCGCTGGACCCTCTGTGGCCTTAGAGCTCAGTACCAGAAAACCGGAGAGAATAGCGTCTCCGGCAATCATTACAAAGCCAGACTCTTCTCCGGACACTAACTCCGAACCCTGGAAGTCTGCATCATGCGAGCTCGGCCCGGAAACTTTTGTCCCCGTCCAAACCTCGCTCTTAAACAAGGCTTTGGACTAATGCGATCCCTCGTCCTCACAGAGGAACCGCTTTCGAATTGCGCCCAGCCCGGACTAGGGGCTGAAAACAGGGAATTTTGCTTCCCACCCACCACCCATGCTCGATTACGCCTCCGAAGACATCGACGGTATGGACGACGATACCGGAGAGGAGCAGGCCCAAAACCCACCATTCACCGGACGCTGGACAGCCACTTCCTCATACGACGTATACATGGTGGACACACCTAAGGAAGGTGACGACGATGGTGAGAAGAACCCAGTCGAGGACGAACCTCCTGAGATACCACCGAAGTGTCAATGTCAGCGGAGCTCTCTAAATCGCGTCGCAAAAAAGACAGCAATACCGGCACCGGAAACAATGATACTCCGGAAAACGCCAAAGACCAAGAAGACCCCATCGAACCAACATCAGAACAGGATGATCGGGAGGATGGGCAAGTCGACCCTGACGAGCAAGCAGGGAGCGATGACTCGGAGGATAGCAACTATCTACTACTCTCCGAGGACGACGTGAGCCTTGGCAACAAAGATTTCATCGTGCCAGAGGAACCCCTCGAACAAGAGCGCTTTAAGCGCCAGCTAATAGCCACGGCAAGAAGCCTGAAAAGGAAACAACAGAAGCTTCAATCTGACCAAGATCTGCTAAATGACAGATGGACTAATTTCCTGGCACCAGAAGAATATGACCTCGAGCGCCCAAAAAAGAGTTACCCAAAGTGTAAGCTACTACCCCAATTCGACGATGAGGCATTGGAGCCCATACCACCCGTGCGTAACGCGGCTGATGGACCCGATCGACCATCACGTGGCCGGGACAGAGCGGCAACTGAAGCCGAACACCATCCCCCCCACCTCGCCATAAAAGCAGAGAAACAACAGCTCGGGGATACACATATGATCTACGACAAGACCTGGAGAACAGAGCAGGTCAGACCAGATCAATCTACGGATCGCGGGGCGTGCCCTGGCGCGAGAAGATGGCTATCAAGCCTGGCGTGACAAGCATAATCACGCCCGGGCCGAAAACCGCATACGGACTTCATCCGAACTGCATCGAGACATGGCTCGATACAGAGGCGCCGCACACCCCCTGTGCTTCACCGGTAAGGTAATGGAGCACTAGTTTCTAGAAGGGTTTAAACCCGTGAACATTGAATCATACAACAGCACAACAGATCCCGCAATATGGATTGAAGATTTTCTTCTCCACATTCACATGGCTCGCGGTGATGATCTACATGCCATCAAATACCTTCCCCTAAAACTAAAGGGGCCAGCTCGGCACTGGTTGAACAACCTCCCAGAAAACTCTATTCGAAGCTGGGAAGACTTGGAGGATGCCTTTAGAGAAAACTTCCAAGGCACTTATATCCAGCCTCCGACTACCGATGACCTCAGTCATATAGTCCAACAGCCCGGAGAGTCGGCCAGGAAATTCTGGACCGGGTACCTAATTAAAAAGAACTAGATTGTTGACTGTCCGGACGCCGAAGCCCTAGCGGCCTTTAAACACAGCATCCGTGACGAATGGCTCGCCCGACACCTCGGCCAAGAAAAGCCAAAGTCCATGGCAGCCCTTACAGCACTAATGACCCGCTTTTGCGCGGGCGAGGATAGCTATTCGGCCCGTAGCGGCAACAGTACCAGCGACCCTAGCACTTCTGAAGCCAGAAACGGCAACGGAAGGCCCCGGCGCAACGAACATAAGCATCGGAGCAACAATAGTGATACAGAGAGTATGGCAGTCAACGCCGGATTCAGTGGCTCCAAATCCGGTCACGGAAGAAGCCATTCAAACGAAAGAAAGACGGTTCATCAAGCCTGGACCGAATACTTGACCGACCTTGGCAGATCCACGACACTCCTGACAAGCCTGCCAACCACACCAACAGAAGCTGTTGGGTCTTCAAACAGGCCGGCAAGTTAAATGCCGAACACAAGGAGAAAGCATCACCCAGCGAGGATGACGATGAGGAACCTCGCGCACCGAAAACAGGGGGACAGAAGAAATTTCCCCCCGAAGTCAAAATGGTGAATATGATATACGCCACTCATATCCCCAAGAGGGAGCGCAAGCGCGCGCTAAGGGACGTCTAAGCGATAGAGCCAGTCGCCCCAAAATTCAACCCATGGTCAGCCTGTCCGATCATCTTCGACTGTAGAGACCATCCGACCAGTATCCGTCACGGAGGCTCCGCCGCATTAGTCCTCGATCCAATCATCGATGGATTCCACCTTACGCGAGTCCTCATGGACAGCGGCAGTAGCCTTAATCTGCTCTATCAGGACACAGTCCGCAAAATGGGTATTGATCCATCAAGAATCAAGCCCACTAAAACCACCTTTAAAGGAGTAATACCTGGTGTCGAGGCCCGCTGCACGGGCTCAATCACATTGGAGGTCGTCTTCGGTTCGCCAGACAACTTCTGCAGCGAAGACTTGATCTTCAACATCGTCCCCTTCCGCACTGGCTACCATGCACTGCTCGGACGAACCGCGTTCGCTCGCTTCAATGCGGTCCCGCACTATGCCTATCTCAAACTCAAGATGCCCGGACCCCGCGGTGTTATAACAGTCAATGGAAACATGGAATGTTCCCTCCATACTGAGGAGCATACCGCGGCCACGGCAGCAGAGGTACAAAGCGGCCTTATTATACTGAATACTATATCGACAGCCAAGCCCCCAGACACTGTCAAACGAGTGTGGGCCACCCCTCAGCATGATGGTCCAGCTCGTCAGGAGCTCGATTAGCAATTCAGCCTCCATCTTAGCCCCTACCAAATTGTGGCATATGTACCACGCGTACACAATTACGCACTAAAAATACCATGGGGAAGGATGGAGGCATAGTAAGGATATAGTCCAGAATACGGCTCGATCTATCTACACCCTCATATTTCTTTTTTTCCTTCTTTTTTTTCAGGTTCCTTACAACTCACATCACCTTCTCGACGGTACCAAGGCCTCTTTTCGAGGCCTACTATGCAAACACCGGTCGATAATCCTCTCGAAGGACAATACACCAAGGGGAACAACAGCATAGATCCGTGGCAGAGTACCTAACGGATCCCTAAAGATCACTCGTCCATTTTCAAGACACTTACATAGCTTTCCCTTGTGTTCGGCATGTAAAATAGCCTTGTTGCTTAGTGCACTATTTGTGCAAATACGTTTTGACGTATCAATCAGACTATAATGGAAGCAGTTTTTTGCCCATTCTATGCGTTGTTGGCTTATCTCTTAATGTATATTTCCCTGTTTCTGTCCGATTGTCATGTACACCTCGGTACGACTTAAATCGCCAGGGGCTCTATCAGGCCACGTACATTTGCTAAAATACTAAAACAAAGTCCGAACACTTTAACAGTGCAACTCGGCGTCCCGAATATACCATTATATGCATTGGCTCCGAATCATGTCTTTGGTTAATAATTGGGTTGCCCGCTCCTGTGGTTGCTACCTTACGCTCTATTTGATCGGCTAAGGTAGTAAAGGGAGAACTACTGCGATTGTGTTTCTGGCTCATCCGAACAAACACCTCAGTAGAGAAAGCCGAAAACTGACTGTCATGATGCGGCGAGAGCCGGTCAGCTATTCGGTGACTAGTATAAATCTCTTGCGATTTTTTTCGCATTATGTGATAGGCCGTCCTCCACTCGACCAGGCATTCATAGCACCTAAGTTCGGATAATTGAACAATACTAGGGGCTGCGCCTACACTACTACTGTAAACTCCTATGGCTAAGTGGGAGCGATAAAGCCACATAGTCCGATTGCCTGGATCAAGATGTTGGGTCAAGTGTGTTTTAGGTGCTATCCCGAACACCCCCGTACTACCTACGTGGGGGCTGAAGCCGATGACTGGCCAACTCTCAGATATCGTAAACAGCCGCACAGGAGGAGAATTTTTTCAAACATATCATACATAAAACCTTGTTTCATAATACAGGATTGGACATCATAGATACATTCATTCAAAAATGATGACCTTCGAACACTAGCCCTCTACAATGCGGGGTCCTTTCAGGAGATCATCGAAGTACCGCTCCGGCGTGCGGTGCTCTTTGCCAGCGGGCGGTCCCTCGGTTGCAAGCTTGACGGCGTCCGTCTTCGCCCACTTCACCTTGACACGGGCGAAGGCCATCCGCGCACCTTCGATGTAGACTGACCGCTTCACGGCATCAAACCGAGGGTAGGCACTGACCAACTGCTTCATGAGACCGAAGTAGCTACTGGGCATGGGTTCGGCGGGCCAAAGACAGATTATCAAATCCCTCATGGCCAATTCGGCCACCCTTTGTAGTTCGGTCCATTGCTTCAGCTGATCGCTGAGGGGCACGGGATGCTCTGGCGCAAGGTACTGCGACCAGAATAGCTTCTCTGTTGAGCTCCCCTCTTCGGCCCGGAAGAGTTCCGTGGCATCAGCAACACTCCGGGGCAGGTCCGCAAACACTCCTGGAGAACTCCAAATCCGGGTTAGCAAGATATACCTTTTCCTCACAAATTTCCTTTGCATGTTAAAGGCCTTACCCGCCGCAATCTGCTTTGCCTCTTGGATTTCCTGGATAGCGCTTTGGGCTTCGGCCCGGGCTTCCTGTGCGCTTTGGAGTGCCTTAGCAAGTTTAGAATTTTTCTTCGACCTCTTGCGCTCTAAGGAATCGCATTTGTCTATGGCATCCTTGAGCTCTTCCTGGACTTCCTCCACCTGTGATTCATGTTTAAGGCGGGAGGCTTGCTCCTCCTCCGCCTCCTTCTTGGCCTCGGCCAGCGCACTCTTGAGGGCCTTGACCTCAGACGTGTCAGCTACAAACATATTTATGAAACTCATTCAGATAACACAGCATAGCTGACATAATTTCAGACATGTTTCGGTATCACACACCTTGCTTTTCTTGTAACTTCCGCTTTAGCTCGGACGCTTCGGCGGCATGGGCAGCTGATGCCTGTTTCGCACCCTGTTTGTTCAAAAAGATATGTGTGTTAGCCTCATGCATGAGTTATTAGCTCCTCTGTTCGGTTTTTCTTTCCGAACACCGAGCAGAGTCTCAGGGGCTACTATGTATACACAGGCATTCTTTTTATATAGCTAAAAGACACTGTAAAGCACATAACTCAAAGCCTCTTAAAAGGCTAGTGTAGGCTTCGCTCAAACCGCTTTTCGCAGACTGAACCTTTTGAATCACCATACTCATAAGGGTACGATGTTCTTCCACAATGGTGGCGCTCTGAAGCTCTCTCACCAGAGTGTCCGGCGCCTCCGCATTGACAGAGTCGCCGGCGTAGTAGGCGCGCCCCTTCCTTGCAAAGAGGGTTGCTCATCTGTTTTCGGAATCGTGTGGGTTTCCGGAACGACATTTGGTTGGGGGCCAAATTGGACATGGCCCCTATCTCCAGTCTCCATGGGAGTCAGCTCCCCCATGTTCTCGGCAGCCGAGGTGTCACCCTTCGGCGCCGTCTTGGCAGCCTCCGGCACCCCTCCCTGTTCTGGAAGGGTCCTTCGGGACAACACCTCGGTGTTATCCACAACAGTGGGGGAGGAAGCTGGTGGAGGCGACTCGCTCTCCATCATGTTCGGACCCAGCAAGTTCCCGGAAGAGGAAGGACGCTGGGGGAGGACATGAACCGGACTGCAGCACACAATTTAAATGTATTACAACTATAAGCCAAAAAAGCCGGATACATATATATACCTTTGAGTACTTACGATCCGGCCAGGGGCTTCGGCCTGGGGCGCCACTCATCGGTGTCCGACTCGGAGTCATCCGTGAGGGAGGTTCTCCCTTTCTTGGACGCCTCCGCCTCTAGATCAACGGAGGCTGCCCTTTTCTTCTTCCCCCCGTTAGGGGGGAACTGCTCTCTTCTTCCTCCTCTTCCACTTTGTCAGGAGAGGAGAGGGTCCCGGTGTCCTCAGACACTGCGTCCGAGGCAGCCTTACGGTGGAGGCCACTCTTGGCCTCCTTGCCCTTCTTCTTGGCCTTCTTTTCCGGCGCCTGGTACGGCGCCGGGACCAGCATCCTCGTCAATAGAGGAATAGCTTAATCTTCGGCCGGCGGAGCCGGACAGTGAATCTGTTCCGCTTTCTTTGTCCAGCCCTGCGAAAAATGGGGACTTTAGTATGCTCCTTGGATTTGCAAAGTAAGGTTATCAAAGAACTTACGGGGGATGCAGCATGGATGTTGTCATAGCCGAGGTCTTCCGGTGTCTCCGGCGACAATTTCTGGGTCTTGAATAGCAGCTTCCACATGTCTTCATGCTTTGTGTCGAAGAACCGCTGCAGTGTCCGGGGACCGGCCGGGTCGAACTCCCACATGAACTCTTGACGCGCTTGACAGGGGAGAATCCAGCGAAAGAGCATCACCTGGATCACGCTGGCAAGGCTGGTATTCTTGTCTACCATGCTCTTGATACACTTCTGCAGCGTCATCACCTCGTCAGACGACGCCCAGTCCAGGCCCTTGTTGAGCCAAGATGTCAGCCGCATTGTAGGCCCGGACTTGAATTCGGAGGGGGCGGCCCAGGTAGAGTCATGAGGTTACGTGACGTAGAACCACACCTGCTACCATCCCTTCACAGTCTCCACGAAGGTGCCCTTGGGCCAGGTGACGTTGGGGAGCTTGCTCACCATTGCGCCCCCGCAGTCCGCGTGCTGACCCTCCACTACTTTTGGCTTCATGTTGAAGACCTTGAGCCATAGACCAAAGTGGGGGGATATACGGAGGAATGCCTCGCATACGACGATAAACGCCGAAATGTTGAGGAAGGAATTTGGGGCTAGATCATGGAAATCTAGCCCGTAGTAAAACATGAGGCCGCGGACGAAAGGATGAAGGGGAAACCCCAGTCGGTGAAGGAAATGAGGGATAAACACTACCCTCTCACCGGGCTTTGGTGTAGGGATGATCTGCTTCTTCGCCGGGAGCCGGTGGGCGATCTCCTTGGCCAGGTACCCCGCTTCCCGGAGTTCCTTGATGTTTCTCTCTGTAACGGAGGAAGCCATCCACTTGCCCTGCACTCCGGATCCGGACATGGCTGGAATACTTTGTGGGAACAGAGAGGATTGAAGCTTGGGCGCTGTAGCTTGAGGGTGGATGGGCTGAGGAAGGGGGAGGCATGGGTAAAAAGGGGGAACCTTATCTCTTTATAAAGGTAGTGAATATCATGCGTCCCCCACGAGCCTTAAAGCTTGCCTATTTCCAAGGGGTCGTGCGAAACGGCATGGTTGGGATACCCAAACCCGTGTTCATGAGAATCCCATAATAAGGGGGCACGATCTCTGCTTTGACAAGACGTGTCGTCAGTGGCTGCGTCTCGAAACACGAAATGGGAGGCCAAAAAATGGTTCAAAATAATGAAGTGGTCGGACATAACGTCTCATCAGTAAAATCTTTAGAGGATGAAACTTATTTTTATTTTGCCCTTGTGATTCAGAGGCATGACTGTTATACATAGCCGGATATAGTACTGGCGATCAACTGCTTTGAAGTATTCGGAGGAGGAACCCGCCTTGCAATGCCGAAGACAATCTGCGTGCCTGACACATCGTCATTGAAGACTGGTTCAGGGGCTACTGAGGAAGTCCTGGATTATGGGGTCCTCGGGTGTCGAGGCTATGTAACGTGGGTCGGACAGATGGGCCGTGAATATACAAGATAAAAGGCCTTCCGCCATGTCCAGATGGGACTCTCCTTGGCGTGGAAGGCAAGATTAGCGTGCGGATATGAAGATTCCTTTCTCTGTAAACCGACTCTGTACAATCCTATCCCCCTCCGGTGTCTATATAAACCGGAGGGTTTAGTCCGTAGAGGCAATCATAATCATACACGCTAGACATCCAGGGTTTAGCCATTACGATCTCGTGGTAGATCAACTCTTGTAACCCCTATACTCATCAAAGTCAATCAAGCAGGGAGTAGGGTATTACCTCCATCAAGAGGGCCCGAACCTGGGTAAACATCGTGTCCCCTGCCTCCTGTTACCTTCAATCCTTAGACGCATAGTTCGGGACCACCTACCCAAGATCTGCCGGTTTTGACACCGAGAGTGCCCGGTAGTGGGTTCGATCTTACGGTGATCGATCCAAGTGACAGAAAGGGAAACGACACGTATGTATCGTTGCTACTAAGGATAAAGAGATGGGATCTATATCTACTGCCATAGATAAACGGATCTTGTCTACATCATGTCATCGTTCTTATTGCATTACTCCGTTTTTCCATGAACTTAATACACTAGATGCATGCTGGATAGCAGTCGATGTGTGGAGTAATAGTAGTAGATGCAGGCCAGAGTCGGTCTACTAATCTTGGACGTGATGCCTATGTAATGATCATTGCCTGGAAATCGTCATAATTACTTGAAGTTCTATCAATTGCCCAACAGTAATTTGTTTACCCACCGTTTGTTATTTTTCTCAAGAGAAGCCACTAGTGAAATCTACGGCCCCGGGTCTTATTTCTCATATATTTGCTTGCGATCTACTTTTCCTTTGCATTTTTATTCAGATCTATTAAACCAAAAATACTTTGCTGCACTTTATTTTATTCATGATCTATTTATTCAATCTATCACAATTTTATCCCGTCCACGCACTGTTTCTGGCGCCGTACCCCGAAAGGGATTGACAACCCCTTTAACACGTTGGGTTGCGAGTGGTTGTTATTTGTGTGCAGGGGCTGTTTACATTGTGTTGCTTGGTTCTCCTACTGGTTTGATAACCTTAGTTTCATATCTGAGGGAAATACATGCCGCCGCTGTGCTGCATCATCCCTTCCTCTTTGGGGAAATACCGACGTAGCTTCAAGCGACATAACCAGGTTCCTAATCTCAAATCTCATCTCCTCGCATTTTACATTATTTTCCATTTGCCTCTCGTTTTCCTCTCCCCCACTTCACAAAAATTTGCCGCTTTATTCGCCTCTTTTCTTCCGTTCGCCGTTTTCTTGCCGGATCTGTTTTTGAGTGCAATCTTGTTGTGTGGTCATCATGACTCAAGAGAACACCAAGTTATGTGATTTCTCAAATACCAACAAGAATGATTTTATTGGCACTCCGCTTGCTCCTCCCGCCACTAGTGTGGAGACTTGTGATATTAATACTGCTTTGCTGAATCTTGTTATGAAAGACCAACTTTCTAGTACTCCTAATGAGGATGCCGCGTCCCATCTCAATACCTTCATGGAATTATGTGATATGTAAAAGAAAAAAGATGTGGACAATGATGTGGTCAAGATGAAATCATTTCCCTTTTCTTTGCGTGATTCTGCAAAAATTTGGTTCTCTTCTTTGCCTCGTAATAGTATCGATTCTTGGAATAAGTGCACAGATGCTTTTATCACTAAGTATTTTCCTCCCGCAAAAGTTATTTCCCTTAGAACCCAGATCATGAATTTCAAGCAACTTGAACATGAGTATGTTGCACAATCTTGGGAAACGATGAAAATGATGCTAAGGAATTGCCCAACTCATGGGTTAAATCTTTGGATGATCATACAAAATTTTTATGCGGGGTTGAATTTAGTTTCACGTAATCTTTTAGATTCCGCCGCGGGTGGTACTTTTATGGAAATTACTTTAGGTGAAGCCACCAAATTGCTTGATAATATCATGGCAAATTATTCACAATGGCATACCGAAAGAGCTCCTACTAGTAAAAAAGTTAATTCGGTTGAAGAAATTTCTTCTTTGAGTGATAAAGTTGATGCTCTCATGAAATTGGTTTCTAGTAAAAGTGCTCCTATTGATTTTAATGATATGCCTTTGTCTACTTTGATTGAGCAAAATAGTGATGCCATTGATGTGAATTTTATCTCTAGAAATAATTTCAACAACAATGCTTATAGAGGTAATTTTAATCCTAGGCCTTTTCCTAGTAATTCCTCTAATAATTATGGTAATTCCTATGGAAATCAATCCTATAATAATAATAGGAACACCTCTGATCTTGAGAATAATATTAAAGAATTTATTAACACGCAAAAAGTTTTCAACACTTCCATAGAAGAAAAGTTGAATAAGATTGATGATTTGTCTAGAAGTGTTGATAGAATTGCTCATGATGTGGAAAATCTCAAGATGAAATTTTTTGTGCCTAAAGTAGATGAATCAATTAAATCTCTTTATGTTTCTATGGATGAAAGTAAGAAAAGAACTGCTATGCTTAGAGCTAAAAGAGAATTTTTAGAAAAAGCTTGCAAAAGTGATGAAGATCTTAAAATGATTGGTGTTTCCTCTATTGATTCCTTGTTTAGTAAAGATAAGATTGATGAAAAAGGGACTGGGGAAGAGTCAACTTTAGGTAGAAGGCGTCCCAATATTTCGGAGGGTGAAAATCTTGTTGAGAAAATTGATAAAAGTGGGTTTGGAGAGGTCAAAACTTTAGCTAGTGATACACCCACTATTTTGGATTACAAAGACTTTAATTATGATAGTTGCTCTTTGATTGATTGTATTTCGTTGTTGCAATCCATGATAAATTCACCCCATTCCTATGAACAAAATAAAGCTTTTACTAAACATATTGTTGATGCTATGATGAAAGCTTTGGAAGAAAAGTTGGAATTAGAAGTATCAATTCCTAGAAAACTGCATGATGAATGGGAACTACTATCAAATTTAAGATTAAAAATTATGAGTGTTTTGCTTTGTGTGACTTGGGTGCTAGTGTTTCTACAATTCCGAAATATTTATGTGATGTGCTTGGTCTTACCAATCTTGAAGAATGTTCTTTGAATTTGCACTTAGCGGATTCTACTATTAAAAAGCCTATGTCAAGAATTAATGATGTTCTTATTCTTGCAAATAGGAATTATGTGCCCATAGATTTTATTGTTCTTGATATTAATTGCAATCCGTCTTGTCCAATTATTCTTGGTAGACTGTTTTTACGCACTATTGGTGCCGTGATTGCTATGAAAGAAGGCAATATTAAGTTCCAATTTCCTTTGAGGAAAGGTATGGAACACTTTCCTAGAACAAGAATTAAGCCACCTTATGAATCAATCATGAGGGCATCTTATGGATCTCGAACCAAAGATGACAAACTTAGATCCTTGCCTTATGCCTAGCTAAGGGCGTAAAACTATAAAGCTTGTTGGGAGGCAACCCAATGAATAAAATTTATTTTTGCTTTTTGCTTTCTGTTCTTGAGTGTTAACACAATGGTGATACTGTTATGATTGTGTTTTTTGTGTTTTAATTAGTGTTTGTGCCAAGTAGAACCAATAGGATCTTCTTGGGTGATAGTTGTTTGATCTTGCTGAAAAAGACAGAAACTTTGTGCTCACGAAAACAATTGTTAAAAATCACCAGAATGGAATGCCAATTCTTATTGCAAAAGATCAATATACAAATTATCCAGGTTGTCCTAGTTTTTCAGAATTTTTGGAGTTCCAGAAGTATTCGAACAAATCAGATTACTATAGACTGTCCTGTTTTGACAGATTCCATTTTCTTTGTGTTGTGTGCTTATTTTGATGGCTCTATGGTTTCCTTTGATGAGTTTTTGCCACAGAAAAGTTGGAATACAGTAGATATAATACAAAAAAATATGAATTGGTTTGATACAACACTTATAGTAGTGATTTATTTTTCTTACACTAACGGATCTCACGAAGGTTTTGTTGAGTTTTGTGTGTTTGAAGTTTTCAAGTTTTTGGGTCATCTTACGATGGATGAAGGAAGGATGTAAGAGCCTAAGCTTCGGGATTCCCCGGCATCCCAAGCTATTATCCAAGAATGAGCAACCAACAATATTTGGGGATACCCCGGGTGGCATCCCCACTTTCTTCCAACAACTATCGGTATTTTACTCGACGCTATATTTTTATTCGTGACATGATATGTGTTTTGCTTGGAGCGTCTTGTATGATATGTGTCTTTGCTTGTTTTATTTTGTGTTTTAAGTCATCAATCCTTGCTGGACACACCTATTTGAGAGAGCCAAAATTATATTATGCCTTGTTAGAATTGCTCTCTATGCTTCACTTAAATCTTTTATGAGCTAGGACTTGCTGTAGTGCTTCACTTATATCTTTTTGAGAACGGTGTGCTTTGTTATTTTTGAAGAAATGCTGTCTTGCTTCACTTAGATTTATTTGAGAGTTAGTTAAATTTTGAAGAAATTCTCTCTTGCTTCACTTAAATTATTTTGAGAGAAAGAAAATTCGTCATGCTCTTGATCTTCACTTATATTTGTTTGAGCTTATGAAAAGCAACACATGAAAATTAGTTCCAAAGTGATAGATATCCAAGAAGGATAAAGTAAAAAATCTCATGAAGATCATTGGACAAACTAAACTTGATTATTAGTAATAGTTTTGAGATAGATGATGTGAAATGTGAGTTATGTTGATGAGTAATTATGCTCTAGTAAGAATATTGGTGTTAAGGTTTGTGATTCCCTATGCATGCACGAAAGTCAATAATCATGCAATGAAAATTATATCCTACTTATGGTGCATTATTCGGTGTTAATTATGCTTAATGCTTGCTTATGAGATTATTCGTTTCTCTGTTGGTCGCTTCTCAATCTTTTTGCTAGCCTTCACTTTGCACTAAGTATGACCTCTACTTGTGCATCCAAAATCCTTTAAACCAGTTTTGCCACATGAGTCCACTATATCTACATATATGCGGTATTCTTTTGCCGTTCTAAGCAAATTTGCATGTGCCATCTCTAATTTTCAAAATAAACTTCTCTTTTGTGTGTTTGTTTAGCTCGCGAAACGGTGAGGGGTGGCTAATATTTTCCATGCTAGATGTGTTATTCTCAAGATGAGTGTTTATTCACTTGTCATTGCACGAGAGTAAGGCAAAGGTCTTAGGGATGCCCAGTCCCAAAATGCAAAAATGAATTTACTTTATGTTGTCAAATAATAAATTCCTTGGAAAGTGTTGGTATGGAGGGCACCCGTGGATACGGTTAGCCATGGAAAGTGAAAGTATGGTGGAAAAAGGAATAAACTTTATTTTTTGTTTAGGAACCGCCTATGTCATATCTAGCATGGAAAGTGTTGGTAACTCTAAGTCGTTTTCGTTGGTGGGATGGATACACCTACCAAAATGTTTTTATCTATATTTTTTCGCTTTGAGCTCTGGCACCTCTACAAATCCCTACTTCCCTCTGTGAAGGGCCTTTCTTTTACTTTATGCAATTTTTATTTTGAATTTGAGTCTCCATCTTCTCTCATAAAAAGCACCAACTAGGAGGCAATATGATCGTACTTAAGTATTGGGTGTACTTAATATTCGAGTGTGTTTCCTGAATGGATCAATGTTTGAGCATGATGGGCTAGGGATAACTTATTTTAGCATTGATATTTTGAAAGACATGGTTGCTTGTTGATATGCTTGAGTATCTAAATTATTGTGTCAAAACTAGACTACTGCTTTGAATCACATAAAATTCCAAATGTCCATGCTATAAAGAAAAGAATATGATATGACTTGATGAACAACACTCCACATCAAAAATTCTGTTTTTATCACTTACCTACTCGAGGATGAGTAGGAGTTAAGCTTGGGGATGCTGATACGACTCCAACGAATCTATAATTTTTTATTGTTCCATGCTATTTTATTATCAATATTGGATGTTTTATAATCATTTTATAGTCATTTTATATCATTTTTTGGTACTAACCTATTGACATAGTGCAAGGTGCCAGTTGCTGTTTTTTCCATTTTTTTACATCGCAGGAAATGAATATCAGACGAAGTCCAAACGCCATGAAACTCCACGATGATTTTTTATGGGCCAAAAGGAAGAAGTTGGGCCCTAGTTGCACCTGGGGGGAGTCCCGAGGAGGGGACAACCCACCAGGGCGCGCGAGGAGGCCCTGGCGCGCCCTGGTGGGTTGTGCCCACCTTGCGTGCCCCCCGGACTGCCTCTTTGCTCTATAAATACCACAAAAATCCCAGAACCCTAGGGGAGTCGACGAAATATTCATCCAGTCACCACAGAGTCTAGAACCACCAGATCCAATCTAGACACCATCTCGGATGGGGTTCACCACCTCCATTGGTGCCTCTCCGATGATGCATGAGTAATTCTTTGTAGACCTTCAGGTCCGTAGTTAGTAGCTAGATGGCTTCCTCTCTCTTGCTGAATTCTCAATACAATGGTCTCTTGGAGATCCATATGATGTAACTCTTTTGCGATGTGTTTGTTGGGATCTGCTGAACTTCGAGTTTATGATCAATTATATCTTTTTATATCCATGAAAGTTATTTGAGTTTCTTTGATCTCTTATAGCCTCATATTTCTTCTTCGATATTTGGGTTTTGTTTGGCCAACTGGACCTATTTATCTTGCAATGGGAAGAGGTGTCCGGTAGTGGGTTCGATCTTACGGTGCTCGATCCCAGTGACAGAAAGGGAAACGACGCGTATGTATCGTTTCTACTAAGGATAAAAAGATGGGATCTATATCTACCGCTATAGATAAACGGATCTTGTCTACATCATGTCATCATTCTTATTGGATTACTCTATTTTTCCATGAACTTAATACACTAGATGCATGCTGGATAGCGGTCAATGTGTGGAGTAATAGTAGTAGATGTAGGCAGGAGTCGGTCTACTAATCTTGGACGTGATGCCTATGTAATGATCATTGCCTGGATATCGTCATAATTATTTGAAGTTCTATCAATTGCCCAACAGTAATTTGTTTACCCACCGTTTGCTATTTTTCTCGAGAGAAGCCACTAGTGAAACCTACGGCCCCCGGGTCTTATTTCTCATATATTTGCTTGCGATCTGCTTTTCCTTTGCATTTTTATTCAGATCTATTAAACCAAAAATACAAAAATAAATTGTTGCACTTTATTTTATTCGCGATCTATTTATTCAATCTATCACAATTTTATCCCATCCACGCACCGTTTCTGGCACCGTATTCTGATAGGGATTGATAACCCCTTTAACACGTCGGGTTGCGAGTGGTTGTTATTTGTGTGCAGGGGTTGTTTACGTTGTGTTGCTTGGTTCTCCTACTGGCTCGATAACTTTGGTTTCATATCTGAGGGAAATACCTGCCGCCGGTGTGCTGCATCATCCCTTCCTCTTTGGGGAAATACCGACGTAGCTTCAAGCAACATCAAGGCCCCATGATGAATACGTTTGCAATAATATTGAAAGTGGGTTTGGAAGAGTGTCAACTTTAGGAAAAAAATATTCCCACATATTTGGAGAGTTTTCAATCTTATGATTTTTTTATGAAAGTGGGTTTGGAGAGGTCATGACTTTAGTTGATGTTAATCCCACTATTTTGGAAGAGTGTCAACTTTGCATGCATGTGGATCATGTAGAGAATATGTTATTTGATAACTATATTGTTGAATTTGAATATGATTCCACATGTAATTATTATGAGAGAGAGGGAAATATGGTTGTAGAAATTTTCACGTTACTAAATTACCTCTCTTCATGTTGAGATCGTCTATGATTTATTCTTCTTCCTTGCATATGCTAGTTTTTGCTTGTTTTGATAATTTGTTTGCTTATAAAAATGCATATGCATAGGAAGTATGGCAGACTTAAATGTGATTGTGCCAAGTTAAGCCTTTAGGATCATGTTGGGTGATAGTTGATTTGATCCTGTTGGAAAACAGAAACTTTTGCTTCCAGTATTAGAATTGTTAAAATTCACTGGAGCGTGATACAATCCTGAGGTTTTTTACACATGATTGATACACAAATTGCCTACATTGTCCTATTTTTCAGAATTTTTGAAGTTACAGAAGTATGGTCAACGTCTAGATTACTACAGACTGTTCGGTTTTTGACATATTTTATTTTCGTTGCATTGTGTGCTTATTTTGATGAATCTAGGGATTGTATTGAGGGGTATAAGCCATGGTAAAGTTAGAATACAGTAGTTATAATGCAAGAATAAAATATGAATGGGTTTGCAACAGTACTTAAAGTGGTGATTTGCTTTATTATACTAATGGATCTCACGAATGTTTTGTTAAGTTTTGTGTGATTGAAGTTTTCAAGTTTTGGGTGAGACCGCGATGGATGAAGGAACAAGGAGTGAAAAGAGCCTAAGCTTGGGGATGCCCATGGCACCCCAAGGAAATATTCAAGCAAGTACCAAGCAACTAAGCATGGGGATGCCCCGGAAGGCATCCCCTCTTTCTTCTAATGGCCATCGGTAATTTTACTTGGAGCTGTATTTTTATTCGTCACATATCATGAGTTTTCCTTGGAGTGTCTTGTATTATATGAGTATTTGCTTGTTTAGCTTCTAAGTTTGTCACAATCATCCTTTCTAGATACACCTCTTTGAGAGAACCATAATGATGCTATGATTTGTTATAATTGCTCTATGTGCTTCACTTAAATTTTTTGAGCTATGGAATTGCTCTAGTGCTTCACTTATATCTGTTTGAGCATGGTGGTGGTCTAAATTTTGAGGAAATACTCTCATGCTTCACCTAGATTATTTTGAGAGTTAGTAATTTTTTTGAAGAAATACGCTCTCATGCTTCACTTATATCACTTTGAGAGTTGAAAATTTTGAAGAAATATTTATACACTTGTGCTTCACTTAAATTTGTTTGAGAGCTTGTTAGTAGCAATGGTAATATATGAAATTAGTCCCAAAGTGATAGGTATTCAAGGGGGATATAATAAAAAGTTTCTTGAAGATCATTGGATATTATAATCTTGATCCCTTGTAATAGTTTTGCGATATGGAGATATTAAGTTGGCTCGAGTAAGGCAGGCTACTTCTAAGTGTGAGTCATTTTGGTGAGTAATTATGCTTTAATAAGAATATAGGTGTTAAGGTTTGTGATTCCCTATGCAAGAACGAAAGTCAATAGTTATGCAATGAAGTTATATCCTACTTGTGGTGCATTATTCAGTGTTAGTTATGTGTAATTCTCGTTTATGGTGCGTGAGTAGTTCACCAAAGACCTACGGGTCCATAGCTAGTAGCTAGATGGCTTCTTATATCTCTTTGATCTTCAATACAATGTTCTCTCCTCAATGTCCCTGGAGTTCTATTCGATGTAACCTTCTTTTGCGGTGTGTTTGTTGGGATCCGATGAATTGTGGGTTTATGATATGAATATTCATGAGAACTAATTGAGTCTTTTCTGAACTTTATTATGCATGATTCTTATAGCTTTGTATTTCTCTCCTATCTATCCATTTGGTTTGGGCAACTAGATTGATTTATCTTTAGTGGGGTTCAATCTTAAGGTGCTCTATATCCCAGTGACAGAAGGGGACAAGACACATATTTGAATTATTGCCATTAAGGGTAAAACGATGGGGTTTATTCATACTGATTAGGTTTACTTTGTCTACATCATGTCATCTTGCTTAAGGTGTTACTCCGTTTTTCATGAACTTAATACCATAGATGCATGTTGGATAGCGGTCCATTGGTGGAGTAATAGTAGTACGTGCATGCAAAGTCAGTCTACTTGTCTCATCCGTGATGCCTATATACATGATCATTGCCTTGGATATTGTCATAACAATGCACTTTTCTACTATGCCCAACATTAATTTGTTCACCCATCGTATGCTATGTGTTCGAGAGAGAAGCCTCTAGTGAAAACTACGGCCCCGGTCTACTTTAATCATATTATAAAAAGCAAAATTCCTTTGCTGCAATTTTATTTGTTTCATTTTGTCTTGCAATTTATCCATCTACCTATATAAGATTTGATCTTTGCAAGTAACGAGTTCAAGGGCATGACAACCCTCTTGCCCGTGTTCGGTGCAAGTATTTGCTTTTATGTGTGCAGGTGATGTTCACGAGGCTTTGCATGATTCTCCTATAGGTTCGATAAACCTTAGTTCTCACAAAGGGAAATACTTATCTCTATTGTACTGCATCTTCCCTCCTCTTCGGGGAAAAGTCCAATGCAGCTCACAACTAGCATGCCTACCTTGTAATTTTGCTTCAGATTGTCATGATCTTCCAAAGTTGCTATTATTTTTTTACATGATATCTCCATTGTCAGGTGATTTACTCATGAATTATGATACTTGTAATAGGACAGAAAGGACCACGATGTCGCCTAGAGGGGGTGAATATGCATTTTAAAAACTTCTACGGATTTGGCTTCGTGCTGATGCGGAAATAAACTAAGAGTATACTTTTCAAGCACAAATCCTAAATATACTAGGCTCAACTAAGTGCACCAAGAACTTGATGTAAATAAGATGAGCACAACAAGGATACTAACAAGCACAAGTAAGTTACACAAACTTACTTGAGGAATATAACAAGATATATAAGAGTATGACACAAGTTAGCAATTTATACTAATGACAAGATATATCAATAGTAACAAGTATGAACTGCGGGATATAAAGTGTAGGCCTAAATAATCTCTACAAGGAAATAGCCAACACAATATAACGAGGACAGAAATATATAGTGAATGCAAGGTCAAGAGACCAAAGTAAACCACAAGTAGTGGCTAGGGTTAGAGATAACAGAAGACAAGGAGATGAGGATGACACTTTGGAGGGAGCTAGTCACCGTTAGAGAGGTGGATGTTACCACGGAGGCACACCAACGCCACGAAGGCTCACCCTATTCTCCCTTTGAGACAACACCACAAAGGTGTTTCTCAAACACTAGTGGTAGACCTTGAGGCATCCTCCAAAACTTCACAAACTTTTCGGGGGCAAATCACAAGTTGATTCCTCGCTGGAGCACTCCTACCGCCTAGGGGTCTCCAACCTCCAAGAGTAACAAGATCAAGGGGGAAATGCTCAATACTTTCTCAAATCACAAATTCCTTTGGTCACAAGGGGGAGAGGGAGTGGATCTATCACTTGATCGGAAAATCTCTCAAGAACTCTCACGAATCTCTCCGGGATCTAAGATTTGGTGTAGGAGAAATGAGAGGGAGCCACTTGGGTGTTCTAGAGTTCTTTTGGATTGAGTGGTCAACCCTCTACCGGATTGGTAGAGGGGTATATATATATCAAGACTAGAAAACTATCCGTTTGTGAGTAAGTGGTTGTGCCAGGCCGGACATCCGGCGGCTGAAACATGTGCACATGTACAGAGAAAAAGAGAGCCAATGTCCATGGCCCGGACATCGGGCCAAAGTTGGGGCCCCAGGCATCCGGACGAGTGCCGGACATCCGAAGGACACGACCAGCATTCCAAAATGGTTTCTGGACATCCACGGGTGGATTTCCGAGAGGATGCCAGACATCCGGGGCGTCCCAGGAGCCCGGACATCCGGCCAAGTCCCGGATATCCGGCCCATAAAAAAACAGCAGGAACCCCAAAACCGAAACATACATAACTTTTACATCCGAACTCCGATTTTGACAATTTTGGTCTCGTTTTGAAGCTATGGAAAAACTCCAGGTCCTCACATAGGGAACCACCCAAGATAAGACGAAATGAAAGGTTAAAAGTATGCAAAGTTTATACATATACTTTGGGGAACCTAGTTGGCTTTGGATTTTCTTTGGTAGATGTGTAGACATTTTGTATTTGAATTGGATAGGTGTGAAATATGCCTATGTTGGAATATGATGTGAGGAAGAATAGAAATAGATGATGTTGACTTGAGAAAATCCATCACTAACCCCTTTGATCCGCTCTTAATAGTGCAAGATCACTATAACTCAAGAATCATAAAAGAACTATACTGGATAGCTTCTAGAAACTCATTCTTGAGCATATATCCTTTTCGATGCTTATCGATCCTCACATATAAAGCCAAAGGAACTAATACCTTTTACTAAAGCATTCCAATTAAGCTTGATGTTGACGTTTATGCTTGGCTCAATTTGGAACGATGATCTTGATCAAGACACTTGGTGAAGGCTTCAAATTGTATTCATCTTCATTCGTTCACCATGTGATCATCCACAAGCTTCAACCATGTAATCCTTCGGGGTGGCTATCTTGAACTTGCCCTTGTCAACCATGAACATCAACACTTGATGCCATCCTCTCATGGGCACTTGAAATCTTTCTTTTGATGTAAGTCCATGAGAACCACCTAACGCACATGGATATAGAAAATGCATAGAATGGGTTAGTGCATAGACCACAATTGACAAGTTCTTACCATACCACAAGATCTCATGTGGAAATGATTTGCGCTTGTGTGTTGACCATCTTTGAGTTAAATCTTTGACCTTCATCTAGGTCAACATTTATATTTGCTCCATGATTAATCTTGATGTCTTGAAGGCCCTATTGATCTCTTCACTATGCTTCATTGCTTCAAGACATGATCACCAATATATCAATTCACCATGTCCATATCAAGTTTCTCCATGAATATCATATTGGACATCATTTGCTCGTTTTCATGTTCCAACATAGTATCTTGAGAGGCACAATGAATTCTTCACATGAATTATTTGCTTCAAGACATAATCATGCATGACTCAACATATGAGCTCATCATGATCCTATATTCAAGCGTATGTAGAATCCTTCTCTTTAATCATTCTCTCAAGATCTTGATCCATCATGGTTCAATCCATAGTCCTAAGCATGAGAACCTCTGAGATCGTTAATGGACTCCATATATATCACATCTTGTTTGTCACACATGATTCATCATGATCATATTTGATTCAATCATTGAGCTCAATGTTGATGCACAACTATATGTATATGGCATCAATTTCGAATCCATTCGATCGCCTTCTTCCATCACCATGGAACATATATCCTTCAATTCATCTAATATTATTCATGTATTGCAAATGGAACTTTCCTTCAAATGGATTCAAATGGAACTTACCTTCAAATGGATAACTCAATGCAAATATTAATCCATTAGGATTGTCATCAATTACCAAAACCACACATGGGTACTACATGCACTTTCAATCTCCCCCATTTTGGTAGTTGATGACAATCTCAACAAGAGGGTTTATATATTGAATTTTAAAACAATTATGCAATTCATCCAAGGATAAATTGTATACTTGAGGTAGTTTTGACACCATCAAGTGTCACGAAGATACTTGATATTATCAAATCCGGTTGTGCTAGTATCAAACAACTACACAAGCATTTGATGTTAGCACACCCACAATATATAGAGCAAACTCCCCCGCAATATATGCATGTGTGAATGAACTTTGAATTTCATTGCATATATTGGTGGACATAAACTCATCCATGCAACACACATATATAACAAGGGTTGGTAAGCATGAATGACAACAAGCACACTAAGAACACTTGTTCTTTAAACCCTCTAAACTTCTCCCCTGTTGGCAACAAATACCAAAATGGGAAATTCTAGAAGCCAATATATTATGAGTTCCTCCTTAATGTGTGCATATTACAAAATGTGAGTGAAAATTAAATGGACATATTCAATGACAAAAATTTGAGGAGCTCGGGATATATAGAATGCAACAAGATATGATGATATGAAAATAAGTATTCTACATGTCAGAAAAACATTCAAAAGATCCAAAGAACATATTTTTGACAAGATATAATATGAATACCCAATTTGATCATCATGATAAGAATTGGTCCAACATACATTCAAAACACATGAGTGCACATGATTATATGCAAACATACAAGCATTCACTACTCAACCTCTTACTAAGACCACCACCAAATTGAAAAGGACACAAACGAGGTGACTCGCAAGGAGTAAATGATATCAAGGTAAGATCTGAACTTCCTTATGTATAAAAAATTTCTAAGTGGACAATAGTAGTCTATATATCCATAAAGAAAATTACATACACAAAATAGTCGCAATTGATAAGAACAATATATGCACAAGTGAATTCATTATTATACAACTGTGATCCTAGCATAAGACCAAGGCACATGGCACATGGCACAAATTTATCTCATTTGCATAACAGTGAATTACTAAGTAAGATAGCAAATACCACAAGAAAATGAAGTGTTTTCACAATTTCATCAAAATTTCACATGAGAGAACATTTTAGGACTTGATATGCAATGAAGTACTTAATCGGCATATTTTGGGATAAGTGAATCAATAATATAATTTTAAAGATCAATATTATATGCTTCTTCTCAAATGTCTCACCATTGTAATAAAGTGTCTTGTAAGAAAATGTAAGAAAACACAAATACAACAAGTACTATACATGCCTTGATGCAACCTACACAAGGTTGACTCAATTTATGTATATGCATGAACTAAATACTTGTTACCAAGAAAGCATTGGTATGAATTAGTAGAACAATGAGTCATCTAAGCTTGGCTCTAATTCCTTGGTGGTGTCACCACCTTCTTCATGAATAAGCCAAGCATACAATGCTTCTCCGTTGTTCCTAAAACAATTTATGTACAATATGGTGCCCAAATTTATTTGGTCTGAAGTAGTTAGCATAACTACAAAAAATAAGGTAAAACCAGTTAAATACGTGCATATGGATTTGAGTTTCATGCACAGCTTAATGGTTAAGGATTTGATGAATTTACCCTAGATATTGGATCAAAGAAAGCAAACAAGGCATGAAGATATACAACTAACAAATATGGATGCACAAGCCTACCAAGATCCAAGGAGATACAATTTGGACACAAGAACACATGAACCATGAATACTCCAATAACACACAAATCATTCATGTTGTCCAAGTTGCATCGACGTGATGAATCAACACATGATCACACACAAAGTTCTCCATAAGAACTAAGCAAAGCCAATGAGCATACAAGATATACATTTTAGATATTCTCATAGGCATATCTTACTGGAGTGGATACAAGATAGTAAAAGCAATGAGATAACCAACTCCATAACTACACAAAACCAAGAAGATGAACTCGAACAAAGACAAGCGAAAACACATTTCATGGCTAAATATAAAGTGCAAGTTGAACCAATAGACGAGATGAAGATTATCATAAAAGTCTATCACATAATTAATACCATGTATAAGAGAACAAGCTGGTATTTTGAATTATAATTTGGTGGTAGATTTCAAAATAAGCACAAGATCATCTATACTCACACAAGCATTAACATGAGAGTTTAGCAATCAACACAATGCTTGGATAACATATTCTTAACATTACAATTGGGTAGATGATCATGTAAAGCAAGAATTGGAATGGCTTCAATCAAACATTGTCCAAGTACGGTCTATAAGATAAATCATGGATAACACCGCACAAGAATATCACTCTCAAACAAAAGCATTGCATGCCACAGAGATATAAGATAATCTAAAATATAAATTCTAAGTGGCATTCCTCAATTGTTCACATTAACAAGGATTGTGATATGCATAGAGCATATCAATCCCCCGTAATGTGATAATCTGTGTATTATCCACAAGAGGAAATTGAAAACAACTAAAGATAATTAATGGATGAGAATTTGAATTTCAAATGAACTTGACATACCACATAGTAATTAGATAATCTTGGAATATAAATACTAGGTGGTATCCCACATATATACACATTTTAGGCTTGTGATGTGGTAGAGAATAACACTCCCCCATAATGTGATGATCAATTAATATCTCAAAAGAGCCCAATAAGATGCAACTGAGATGAAATGAAGGCTCGAGACTATACACACAAATATATGATGTGCATAGCAACCCACACATGCTAGATACACAAATCAAGCATACTATGAGACACAACATATGCGAGTTCGTGCTAGGCAACACCTAAACATGCAAGGGGCAAGTAACTTTCAATGTAGACAATATAAGTACAAGATACCGCCTCGAGGAGCATTGGATTGACAAATATTATGATAATCCACTTGACTTGGCTTGGACCATAATAAATGGTGAGAACCATTTTTCTTCATGAACTAGCCAAGTATCCAATGCCCTCCACACACCTATTGATCAAGTTTGAGCTTGATGGTCCCCAACTAAGTTGGTTCCTAAGAAGTTAGTCACAATAGGCTTGGCAACCCAAATGGTCTTATCCACTTCGGGCACCAAAATACTTGGCAAACAAATTGCCAATATTGTCCTTCCTGAGTGAATAATTATCATTGATAATTGGAGGCTTAGACATGTTACCATTGGGACATGACGAAGTTATGTGTCCCTTCTTACGGCAAATATAGCAACATGTACTCCCTTTTCTCTTCTTCTTTATTTTCTTGACTTGAGAAGCATCATCAAGGTTCATCATGGGTAGATGCCTTTCTTCATATTTAGATTGAACTTGAGACCACTTCACATGTTGCTTACTATTCGAAGCCTTCTTCCTTAGTGGACAAGTTCTTCTGGAAATCCTAGCTATTCTTAGCATGATTTTTGTCTGAGTAAATGACCACGGGTAGCCTCATCTGCCTCCCATGGTATTTCAAGACATCTGGGCCAGCTGTGACCCTCAAGAATCAAAGACCGAAGGCCGCCTTCTTGGGTCGGCTGGTCCAAATGGCCGGCTGCCAGGAGGAGGCAAAGCCCAGCAGACGATCGCCGAATGGGCCGACTCCTAGCAGGCAGCCACCAGAGAGGCTGGCTCCTAGTAGGCGGCCCCTCGTGCCCTCGAAGTTTGCACCACATTATGACAACGAGACGGGGCGTGGCTATAGTGCAGCCTACCACCCCCGAATCCAGGGCAGAGCGTGGCCACAGTGCAGCGTACTAGGCAGACATCCCCCGCCCGGCGCGGCACTGTTGCCACGCAGTCCATGACATCACCCATAACAGGGGAGGCCATGCCCCCACTATGGGCTGTCGGTACGGCCTGCAGGCGGCATGCCCTACCTGTCCGTGAGAAGCCAGAAGGCGGCAAGCCCCAACCAGTTGGCGTGGGGGAGGCCGACTCCTAGCAGGCGCCCTCCCCCTCCCTCAAAGTCTGTGTGCCATTAATCAGAAGAGACGGGGAGTGGCTACAGTGAATGCTCGTCAGGTGGCGGGCGCGGCTGTCGGCCCGAGACAGCTGGCGGGCCCCAGCGGCCGGCGGAGAAGCCGGCGACCACAGACACTGACAGCCGGGTCCTAACCTGGCCAGATTACCTTTGTACCCCTGGGGGTAGGCCTATATAAACCTCCAGGGCACCCATGCAAAGGGTTGAGACCTCAGTCCACCAACACCCGCATACAGAGAGAGGAAGCTAGGGCTAGCCTTGTTCTTCTTCCCCCTCTAGAGAAATAACTCAAGGAGCAAGCTTGTAGCCACCATTGTTGCTTGAGTGATCATGCGGAGACCCCGCAGAGCAGGAGTAGGGGTGTTATCTCCTAGGAGAGCCCCGAACCTGGGTAAGATTCGACGGCGGGCATGTTTGCGCCTTATCCCGTTTCTAGGCACCGGCGACGTATTATTAGCCCCCTCCATGATAAGCCATCCTTTGGCATATGTCGCACGATTCCCCCGACATTTGGCGCCCACCGTGGGGCTAGGTGCACCATCGTCCGGAGATCTGTTCTGGACGGGAACCTTGTTCCTTACTAGCGAGCGCAGCCAGCCCGGCACGCCCGATGGCGTTTGCATCATCGCGCTGCATGGCGCTGAGCTCGCTTGCACGGCGGGCTGCCTCGCTGACCTCTTCGGCGAGATCCGCCTCCCCGATGATCCCGCTTCCGACGCGGGAGCAGCCAGCTCTGAGAACTGCCTTGTCGACCTCCTTGGCAAGCTCGACATGGCCAACAAGCCGGCCTCTGACCTGGACTCGATCGGCTCCACTTACCCAATGATTTTCAACCCCGACACGGCATCCCTCGACGCCTTCCCCACCAATGTGGTGATCATCGACGACCCGCTCCCTCGCGCCGATAGCGGCGGTAGCACCGTCACGGAGGTGCTCGTCATCATCCACGATGGAGCCTCTGGTGGGGGTGCTCAAGACCCACTGCAGGCGGCGCTGCGGGATCTGTCTGGGCCCATTGCAGAAGACGCCAACAGCGAGACGCTAGAAGCCTGCCGCGTCTCGCTGGTCGAAAGCGCCAAGAAGTTGGCCACCATGAGACGCCTCTCAGAGGCCTACCAGCGCGAGATCGACCGCGCTGTCGGTGGCACGCCGGCTGCTGGCAGGCCCAGCCGCACCGGCACGGTCCGGCAGCGCGGCGCTACCGTCGCCAGCATATTTCGGGTAGACCGCCCTGTCTATGCCACGCCCATGGAGAACATACGAGCTTCCCAGGCAGCAGCAGACGAGCTGGACCACCTTGAGGGCGACGAGCGTCGCTGCATGACGGAGCACGTTCAGCAGCTCATTGACGCGGCTGCCGCGCAACAAGAAGCCGGCTGCCACGCGGAAGAACCCGGCCAACGGGTCGAGAATCCCCCCCCCCCCCCCCCCCCCGCCGAGATCAAGGCGCGACCTCCCGGACGCCGACAGGCGGCGTCCGCGACAAACGCGACAAAGAGCCGGCTGCTAGCCACAGCCAGACACGCCTCACCATCGAGCACGACCAAGATGGCTGCCCACGAGCAGTGGAACGACGGGGCGACTGTCCGCCTCCTCCTCCTCCTCATAGGGAGAGGCGCGCTTCCCCGCTGCCCGTTGAGCACCCGACTCTCGGCGACCGGCTCGGCCACGGAGATGGAGTAGGAGAGAATGACGCCCGCCACCGGATCGACCGTCTTGCTTGATCCCTGGCGCTAGAAGAGGAAGACGCGATGGGCCCGCCTTTTTTGGCCCCCGCATCCGCGACGAGCCCTTCCCCAAAGGGTTCTCGCTCCCAAGAGACACGCCCAAGTACAACAGCTCTGTGAAGCCGGAAGACTGGCTACTCGACTACTCCACGGCCGTCAACATAGCAAACGGCAACAAGCGCGTTGGCGTGAAGTATGTTCCACTCATGCTCCAGGGCACGTCCCTGTTGGGGAACGTAGTAATTTCAAAAAAATTCCTACGCACATGCAAGATCATGGTGATGCATAGCAACGAGAGGGGAGAGTGTTGTCCACGTACCCTCGTAGACCGACAGCGGAAGCGTTATCACAACGCGGTTGATGTAGTCATACGTCTTCACGATCCGACCGATCAAGTACCGAACGCACGACACCTCCGAGTTCTACACACGTTCAGCTCGATGACGTCCCTCGAACTCCGATCCAGCCGAGTGTTGAGGGAGAGTTTCGTCAGCACGACGGCGTGGTGACGATGATGATGTTCTACCGACGCAGGGCTTCGCCTAAGCTCCGCAACGATATTATCAAGGTGTAATTTGGTGGAGGGGGGCACCGCACACGGCTAAAAGATCTCAAGGATCAATTGTTGTGTGTCTGGGGTGCCCCCCTGCCCCCGTATATAAAGGAGCAAGGGGGAGGCAGCTGGCCAAGGGGAGAGGCGCGCCAAAGGGGGGAGTCCTACTCCCACCGGGAGTAGGACTCCTCCTTTCCTTGTGGGAGTAGGAGAAGGGAAGGGGGAAGGAGAAAGAAGGAAGGGGGCGCCCCCCCTCCCTAGTCCAATTCGGACTAGCCCATGGGGAGGGGTGCGACCACCCTTTGGGGTCTTTCTCTCCTTTCCCGTATGGCCCATTAAGGCCCAATACGAGTTCCCGTAACTCTCCGGTACTCCGAAAAATACCCGAATCACTCGGAACCTTTCCGAAGTCCGAATATAGTCGTCCAATATATCGATCTTTACGTATCGGCCATTTCGAGACTCCTCGTCATGTCCCCGATCTCATCCGGGACTCCGAATTCCTTCGGTACATCAACATACATAAACTCATAATAAAACTGTCATCGTAACATTAAGCGTGCGGACCCTACGGGTTCGAGAACTATGTAGACATGACCGAGACACCTCTCTGGTCAATAACCAATAGCGGGACCTGGATGCCCACATTGGCTCCCACATAGTCTACGAAGATCTTTATCGGTCAGACCGCATAACAACATACGTTGTTCCCTTTGTCATCGGTATGTTACTTGCCCGAGATTCGATCGTCGGTATCTCGATACCTAGTTCAATCTCGTTACCGGCAAGTCTCTTTACTCGTTCCGTAATACATCATCCCGCAACTAACTCATTAGTCACAATGCTTGCAAGGCTTATAGTGATGTGGATTACCGAGTGGGCCCAGAGATACCTCTCCGACAATCGGAGTGACAAATCCTAATCTCGAAATACGCCAACCCAACAAGTACCTTTGGATACACCTGTAGAGCACCTTTATAATCACCCATTTACGTTGTGACCTTTGGTAGCACACAAAGTGTTCCTCCGGTAAACGGGAGTTGCATAATCTCATAGTCATAGGAACATGTATAAGTCATGAACGAAAGCAATAGCAACATACTAAACGATCGAGTGCTAAGCTAACGGAATGGGTCAAGTCAATCACGTCATTCTCCTAATGAGGTGATCCCGTTAATCAAATGACAACTCATGTCTATGGCTAGGAAACATAACCATCTTTGATTAACGAGCTAGTCAAGTAGAGGCATACTAGTGACACTCTGTTTGTCTATGTATTCACACATGTATTTTGTTTCCGGTTAATACAATTCTAGCATGAATAATAAACATTTATCATGATATAAGGAAATAAATTATACTTTATTATTGCCTCTAGGGCATATTTCCTTCAGTCTCCCACTTGCACTAGAGTCAATAATCTAGTTCACATTGCCATGTGATTTAACATCAATAATTCACATCACCATGTGATTAACACCCATAGTTCACATCTCTATGTGACCAACACTCAAAGGTTTTACTAGAGTCAATAATCTAGTTCACATCGCTATGTGATTAACACCCAAAGAGTACTAAGGTGTGATCATGTTTTGATTGTGAGATAATTTTAGTCAACGGGTCTGTCACATTCAGATCCGTAAGTATTTTGCAAATTTCTATGTCTACAATGCTCTGCCCGGAGCTACTCTAGCTAATTGCTCCCACTTTCAATATGTATCTAGACCGAGACTTAGAGTCATCTAGATTTACTGTCAAAACTTGCATCGACGTAACCCTTTACGACGAACCTTTTGTCACTCCCATAATCGAGAAACATATCCTTATTCCACTAAGGATAATTTTGACCGCTGTCCAGTGATCTACTCCTAGATCACTATTGTACTCCTTTGCCAAAAATCAGTGTAGGGTATACAATAGATCTGGTACACAGCATGGCATACTTTATAGAACCTATGGCCAAGGCATAGGGAATGACTTTCATTCTCTTTCTATCTTCTGTCGTGGTCGGGCTTTGAGTCTTACTCAATTTCACACCTTGTAACACAGGCAAGAACTCTTTCTTTGACTGTTCTATTTTGAACTACTTCAAAATCTTGTTAAGGTATGTACTCATTGAAAAACTTATCAAGCGTCTTCATCTATCTCTATAGATCTTGATGCTCAATATGTAAGCAGCTTCACCGAGGTCTTTCTTTGAAAAAAAACTCCTTTCAAACACTCCTTTATGCTTTGCAGAATAATTCTACATTATTTCCGATCAACAATATGTCATTCACATATACTTATCAGAAATTCTGTAGTGCTCCCACTCACTTTCTTGTAAATACAGGCTTCATCGCAAGTCTGTATAAAACTATATCCTTTGATCAACTTATCAAAGAGTATATTCCAACTCCGAGATGCTTGCACCAGTCCACAGATGGATCGCTGGAGCTTGCATATTTTGTTAGCACCTTTAGGATTGACAAAACCTTCTGGTTGCATCATATACAACTCTTCTTCAATAAGTCCATTAAGGAATGCAGTTTTGTTTATCCATTTGCCATATTTCATAAAATGCGGCAATTGCTAACATGATTCGGACAGACTTAAGCATAGATACGAGTGAGAAACTCTCATCGTAGTCAACGCTTTGAACTTGTCGAAAACCTTTTTGCGACAATTCTAGCTTTGTAGATAGTAACACTACTATCAGCGTCCGTCTTCCTCTTGAAGATCCATTTATTCTCAATTGCTTGCCGATCATCGGGCAAGTCAACCAAAGTCCACACTTTGTTCTCATACATGGATCTCATCTCAGATTTCATGGCCTCAAGCCATTTTGCGGAATCTGGGCTCACCATCGCTTCTTCATAGTTCGTAGATTCGTCATGGTCTAGTAACATAACCTCCAGAACAGGATTACCGTACCACTCTGGTGCGGATCTTACTCTGGTTTACCTACGAGGTTTGGTAGTAACTTGATCTGAAGTTACATGATCATCATCATTAACTTCCTCACTAATTGGTGTAGAAGCCACATGAACAGATTTCTGTGATGAACTACTTTCCAATAAGGGAGCAGGTACAGTTACCTCATCAAGTTCTACTTTCCTCCCACTCACTTCTTTCGAGAGAAACTCCTTCTCTAGAAAGGATCCATTCTTAGCAACGAATGTCTTGCCTTCGGATCTGTGATAGAAGGTGTACCCAACAGTCTCCTTTGGGTATCCTATGAAGATACATTTCTCCGATTTGGGTTCGAGCTTATCAGGTTGAAGCTTTTTCACATAAGCATCGCAGCCCCAAACTTTAAGAAATGACAACTTTGGTTTCTTGCTAAACCTCAGTTCATAAGGCGTCGTCTCAACGGATTTTTATGGTGCCCTATTTAACGTGAATGCAGCTGTCTCTAATGCATAACCCCAAAACGATAGTGGTAGATCGGTAAGATACATCATATATCGCACCATATCTAATAAAGTATGATTACGACGTTCGGACACACCATTACACTATGGTGTTCCAGGTGGCGTGAGTAGTGAAACTATTTCACATTGTTTGAACTGAAGGCCAAACTCGTAACTCAAATACTCTTCTCTACGATCCGATCGTAGAAACTTTATTTTTCTTGTTACGATGATTTTCCACTTCACTCTGAAATTATATGAACTTTTCAAATGTTTCAGACTTATGTTTCATTAAGTAGATATACCCATATCTGCTCAAATCATCTGTGAATGTGAGAAAATAAGGATATCCGCCATGAGCCTCAATATTCATTGGACCACATACATCTGTATGTATGACTTCCAACAAATCTGTTGCTCTCTCCATAGTTCCGGAGAACGGCGTTTTAGTCATCTTGCCCATGAGGCACGGTTCGCAAGCATCAAGTGATTCATAATCAAGTGATTCCAAAATCCCATCAGTATAGAGTTTCTTCATGCGCTTTACACCAATATGACCTAAACGGCAGTGCCACAAATAAGTTGCACTATCATTATTAACTTTGCATCTTTTGGCTTCATTATTATGAATATGTGTATTACTACGATCGAGATCCAACAAACTATTTTATTGGGTGTATGACCATAGAAGGTTTTATTCATGTAAAAAGAATAACAATTATTCTCTAATTTAAATGAATAACCGTATTGCAACAAACATGATCAAATCATATTCATGCTCAACGCAAACACCAAATAACACTTATTTAGTTTCAACACTAATCCCGAAAGTATAGGGAGTGTGCGATGATGATCATATCAATCTTGGAACTACTTCCAACACACATCGTCACCTCGCCTTTTACTAGTCTCTGTTTATTCTGCAACTCTCGTTTCGAGTTACTACTCTTAGCAACTGAACCAGTATCAAATACCGAGGGGTTGCTATAAACACTAGTAAAGTACACATCAATAACATGTATATCCAATATACCTTTGTTCACTTTGCCATCCTTCTTATCTACCAAATAGTTGGGGTAGTTCCGCTTCCAGTTGACCAGTCCCTTTGCAGTAGAAGCACTTAGCTCAGGCTTAGGTACAGACTTGGGCTTCTTCACTTGAGTAGCAACTTGCTTGCCGTTCTGTTTGAAGTTCCCCTTCTTCCCTTTGCAGTTTTCTTGAAACTAGTGGTCTCGTCAACCATCAACACTTGATGTTTTTCTTGATTTGTACCTTCGTCGATTTCAGCATCACGAAGAGCTCGGGAATTACTTTCGTCATCCCTTGCATACTATAGTTCATCACGAAGTTCTACTAACTTGGTGATGGTGACTAGAGAATTCTGTCAATCACTTATTTTATCTGGAAGATTAACTCCCACTTGATTCAAGCGATTGTAGTACCCAGACAATCTGAGCACATGCTCACTAGTTGAGCAATTCTCCTCCATCTTTTAGCTATAGAACTTGTTGGAGACTTCATATCTCTCAACTCGGGTATTTGCTTGAAATATTAACTTCAACTCTTGGAACATCTCATATGGTCCATGACGTTCAAAACGTGTTTGAAATCCCGATTCTAAGCCGTTTAAGCATGGTGCACTAAACTATCAAGTAGTCATCATATTGAGCTAGCCAAAGCGTTCATAACGTCTGCATCTGCTCCTGCAATAGGTCTGTCACCTAGCAGTGCATCAAGGACATAATTCTTCTGTGCAGCAATGAGGATAATCCTCAGATCACGGATCCAATCCGCATCTTTGCTACTAACATCTTTCAACATAATTTTTCTCTAGGAACATATCAAAAATAAACACAGGGAAGCAACAACGCGAGCTATTGATCTATAACATAATTTGCAAAATACTATCAGGACTAAGTTCATGATAAATTTAAGTTCAATTAATCATATTACTTAAGAACTCCCACTTAGATAGACATCCCTCTAATCATCTAAGTGATTACGTGATCCAAAGCAACTAAACCATGTCCGATTAACACGTGAGATGGAGTAGTTTCAATGGTGAACATCACTATGTTGATCATATCTACTATATGATTCACGCTCGACCTTTCAGTCTCTGTGTTCCGAGGCCATATCTGTATATGCTAGGCTCGTCAAGTTTGACCTCAGTATTCCGCGTGTGCAACTGTTTTGCACCCGTTGTATTTGAACGTAGAGCCTATCACACCCGATTAACACGTGGTGTCTCAGCACGAAGAACTTTCGCAACGGTGCATACTCAGGGAGAACACTTTTATGTTGAAATTTTAGTGAGAGATCATCTTATAATGCTACCGTCAATCAAAGCAAGATAAGATGCATAAAGGATTAACATCACATGCAATCAATATAAGTGATATGATATGGCCATCATCATCTTGTGCTTGTGATCTCCATCTCCGAAGCACCGTGCTTGTGATCTCCATCTCCGAAGCACCGTCATGATCACCATCGTTACCGGCGCACCGTGTTCGTGATCTCCATCTCCGAAGCACCGCCATGATCACCATCGTTACCGGCGCGACACCTTGATCTCCATTGTAGTATCGTTGTCGTCTCGCCAACTAATTGCTTTTACGACTATCGCTACCGCTTAGTGATAAAGTAAAATTATTACATGGTGATTGCATCTCATACAATAAAGCGACAACCATATGGCTCCTGCCAGTTGCCGATAACTCGGTTACAAAACATGATCATCTCATAGAACAAATTATATCACATCATGTCTTGACCATATCACATCACAACATGCCCTGCAAAAACAAGTTAGACGTCCTCTACTTTGTTGTTGCAAGTTTTACGTGGCTGCTACGGGCTTAGCAAGAACCGTTCTTACCTACGCATCAAAACCACAACGATAGTTTGTCAAGTTGGTGCTGTTTTAACCTTCGCAAGGACCGGGCGTAGCAACACTCGGTTCAACTAAAGTGAGAGAGAGAGACACCCGCCGGTCACCTTTAAGCAACGAGTGCTCGCAACGGTGAAACCAGTCTCGCATAAGCGTACGCGTAATGTCGGTCCGGGCCGCTTCATCTCACAATACCGCTGAACCAAAGTATGACATGCTGGTAAGCAGTATGACTTATATCGCCCACAACTCACTTGTGTTCTACTCGTGCATAGCACCAACGCATAATACCAGGCTCGGATGCCACTGTTGGGGAACGTAGTAATTTCAAAAAATTTCCTACGCACACGCAAGATCATGGTGATGCATAGCAACGAGAGGGGAGAGTGTTGTCCACATACCCTCGTAGACCGACAGCAGAAGCATTATCACAACGCGGTTGATGTAGTCGTACGTCTTCACGATCCGACCGATCAAGTACCGAACGCACGGCACCTCCGAGTTCTACACACGTTCAGCTCGATGACGTCCCTCGAACTCCGATCCAGCCGAGTGTTGAGGGAGAGTTTTGTCAACACGACGGCGTGGTGACGATGATGATGTTCTACCGACGCAGGGCGTCGCCTAACCTCCGCAACGATATTATCGAGGTGTAATTTGGTGGAGGGGGGCACCGCACACGGCTAAAAGATCTCAAGGATCAATTTTTGTGTGTCTGAGGTGCCCCCTTTCCCCCGTATATAAAGGAGCAAGGGGGAGGCAGCCGGCTAAGGGGAGAGGCGCCCAAAGGGGGGAGTCCTACTCCCACCGGGAGTAGGACTCCTCCTTTCCTTGTGGGAGTAGGAGAAGGGAAGGGGGAAGGAGAAAGAAGTAAGGGGGCGCCCCCCCTCCCTAGTCCAATTCGGACTAGCCCATGGGGAGGGGTGCGGCCACCCTTTGGGGTCTTTCTCTCCTTTCCCGTATGGCCCATTAAGGCCCAATACGAATTGCCGTAACTCTCCGGTACTCCGAAAAATATCCGAATAACTCGGAACCTTTCCTAAGTCCGAATATAGTCGTCCAATATATCGATCTTTACGTCTCGGCCATTTCGAGACTCCTCGTCATGTCCCCGATCTCATCCGGGACTCCGAACTCCTTCGGTACATCAACATACATAAACTCATAATAAAACTGTCATCGTAACGTTAAGCGTGCGGACCCTACGGGTTCGAGAACTATGTAGACGTGACCGAAACACCTCTCTGGTCAATAACCAATAGCGGGACCTGGATGCCCATATTGGCTCCCACATATTCTACGAAGATCTTTATCGGTCAGACCGCATAACAACATACGTTGTTCCCTTTGTCATCGGTATGTTACTTGCCCGAGATTCGATCGTCGGTATCTCGATACCTAGTTCAATCTCGTTACCGGCAAGTCTCTTTACTCGTTCCGTAATACATCATCCCACAACTAACTCATTAGTCACAATGCTTGCAAGGCTTATAGTGATGTGCATTACCGAGTGGGCCCAGAGATACCTCTCCGACAATCGGAGTGACAAATCCTAATCTCGAAATACGCCAACCCAACAAGTACCTTTGGATACACCTGTAGAGCACCTTTATAATCACCCATTTACGTTGTGACGTTTGGTAGCACACAAAGTGTTCCTCCGGTAAACGGGAGTTGCATAATCTCATAGTCATAGGAACATGTATAAGTCATGAACGAAAGCAATAGCAACATACTAAACGATCGGGTGCTAAGCTAACGGAATGGGTCAAGTCAATCACGTCATTCTCCTAATGAGGTGATCCTGTTAATCAAATGACAACTCATGTCTATGGCTAGGAAACATAACCATCTTTGATTAACGAGCTAGTCAAGTAGAGGCATACTAGTGACACTCTGTTTGTCTATGTATTCACACATGTATTATGTTTCCGGTTAATACAATTCTAGCATGAATAATAAAAATTTATCATGATATAAGGAAATAAATAATACTTTATTATTGCCTCTAGGGCATATTTCCTTCAATCCCGGACATGGCTGAACAGCCTGAAGCCCTGCAGCATCAACAGCTGGGTAGTTTTCACTGAGGTCTTTGTCCGCAACTTCACCAGCACCTACAAGCAGCCTCCCAAGCCTCGCCAGCTCTCGTTGTGCGTTCAAGGCCCGGACGAGTCCACCCGCGATTACCTGACGCGGTGGGCTGAACTGCACAACTCCTGCAAAGGGGTGCACGAGGTGCAGGCCATAGAGTACTTCACTGCCTGGTGCCGAGAGGGCACCTTACTCAAGCACCGACTCGTCTGCGACGAGCCGGCTACACTCGACGAACTGCTGATCATAGCGGACAAGTACACCACTGCCGATTCCTCCATGAAGTCGGAGCTCCGAGTAGACGCTTGTGGGAAGGTGCTCCCTCCGGCTCCTCGAACGCTGGCCGGAGACAACACAGTCGGCGCCAGCTACAGAACAACAACAAGCGCAAGGCCCCGCAGCCGGCTTCCACCAGCCGGCAGGTAGTGACAGTCGAAGGCCAACAACCGGAAGGGCAGCCCTTACCTAAGCATTAGAAGGGCGGCAAGCCGGCTTGGTTGCCTGCCTTCTCCTATGAGCAAACCCTCGATGCTCCCTGCAAGTTCCACAGCGGCGCGAAGCCGTCCAACCACACCACCCGGAAGTGCCACTGGCTCACCCGAATCTTCAAGGGCGAAGGACTGCTGCCTCCTCCACCTGCCGGCCCGCCGCCGCTGCCTCCTTAGCAGCCGGCGGCCCGTCCGGTAGTCGGTGCCATCCAAGAAGAATTCCCTGAGGAGCACGGAGCCTACGTCATCTTCACCAGTGTGGCTGATGACAAGCATAGCCGGCTTCAGCAGCACCAAGAGGTGAACACAGTCGCCTCAGAAGCCCCAAAGTTCATGCACTGGTCCAAGAAGCCCATCAGCTGGAGCCGAGCTGACCACCCAGAGGTGATGCCTTCTCCGGGTTCTTATGCCCTAGTGTTGGATGCCACCTTTGCAACAGAGAAGTGAGCTGCTCGTTTCTCCCGAGTTCTGATAGACAGCGGTAGCAGCATCAATATCCTCTACCGCGACACTATGGAGAAGTTGTGCATCAAAGAGAAGCAGCTCCAGCCCAGTCAGACTTTCTTCCACGGCATTGTACCTGGCCTTTCCTATTCACCAATCGGCAAGATCAAGATAGACGTCCTCTTCGGAGACAAAAATCACTTCCGCCGCGAAGCAATTTGGTTTGAGGTAGTTGACCTGGAGAGCCCTTATCATGCACTACTTGGCCGACCTGCTCTGGCCAAGTTCATGGTTGTACCGCACTACGCCTACCTCAAAATGAAGATGCCGGGAACCAAGGGCATTATCACCGTGTCTGGAGATTACAAGAAGTCGGTCGACTGTGCTGCAGTCAGCAGCCGGCTGGCCGAGTCCCTTGTGATTGTAGCCGAGAGGAAGCTCCTTGACCGGGTGGTGGCCATGGCCAGCGAGCAGCCGAACCTGCCAACAGATCCCAAGGAGTCGGAACCTCAGGGCTCCTTCCAGCCGGCCAAAGAGACCAAGAAGATTCCCTTGGACCCGAACCACCCGGAGAAGCTTGCTGTCATAGGTGCTCACCTCGACAGCAAATAGGAAGGCGAGCTCGTTGATTTCCTCCATGAGAATCGGGACATCTTTGCATGGTCCCCCAAGGACATGCCGGGTGTTCCGACGGATTTCGCCGAGCACAAGCTACACGTGAGAGCAGATGCAAAACCAGTTAAGCAACCCCTCTACCGCCTGTCAGAGGAGAAGAGAAGAATTGTTGGTGAAGAGATAGCCCGGCTTGTGGCAGCCGGCTTCATTATGGAAGTGTTCTTTCCAGAGTGGCATGCCAACCCAGTCCTTGTACTGAAGAAGAAGAACAAACGGCGCATGTGTATTGATTATACCAGCCTCAACAAAGCTTGCCCCAAAGATCCGTTTGCTTTTCCTCGGATTGACCAAGTGATAGACTCCACAGCCGGATGCGAGCTGTTGAGTTTTTTGGATGCCTACTCAGGATACCACCAGATCAAGTTAAACCCGGCCGACCGCTTGAAGACCGCCTTCATCACACCATTCGGAGCCTTCTGCTACCTGACCATGACATTCGGCTTGAGAAATGCATGAGCCACCTTTCAGCGTTGCATGCAGAAGTGCCTCCTCAAGCAACTCGGCAGAAATGCCCACATTTACGTAGACGACATTGTGGTGAAGACAGAGAAGCGTGGTACCCTCTTGGAAGATCTCAAAGAAACTTTTGAAAACCTGCGCCGGTTTCAAGTCAAGCTCAACCCGGAAAAATGTGTCTTTGGAGTACCAGCCGGCCAGCTGCTTGGCTTCCTGGTCTCAGAACGCGGCATTGAGTGCAACCCTGTCAAGATCAAGGCCATCAAGAGGATGGAGAGGCCCACCGACTGCGAGACGTCCAGAAGTTTACCGGTTGCTTGGCATCCATCAGCCGGTTCATCAGTCGGCTGGGTGAGAAGGCTCTTCCCTTGTACCAGCTCATGAAGAAGACCACTCACTTTGAGTGGAACGACAAGGTAGACGAAGCTTTTCTCCAACTCAAGAAAATGTTGACCACGCCGCCTGTTCTGGCCGCCCCGGCTGCTATGGAGCCCATGCTCCTCTACATCGCCGCCACCGTCCGGGTGGTCAGCACGGTCGTGGTGGTAGAGCGCAAAGAAGACGGCAAGGCACTGCCTGTCCAGAGGCTTGTGTACTACTTGAGCGATGTACTGTCAGCCTCCAAGCAGAACTACCCCCATTACCAGAAGATGTGCTACGGCATGCACTTTGCCGCCAAGAAGCTGAAGCCATACTTTTAAGAGCACCCCATTACGGTTGTCTGCACCGCCCCACTTGCCGAGATCATTGGAAGCCGAGATGCATCTGGTCGAGTGGCCAAGTGGGCCATCGAGTTGGCCCCCTACACCATCTTCTACCAGCCACGTACCGCCATCAAGTCCCAAGCACTGGCCGACTTCCTCGTCGACTGGGGCGAGACCCAGTACCTGCCGCCAGCTCCGGACTCCACTCATTGGCGGATGCACTTTGATGGATCGAAGATGCGCACTGGTTTGGGAGCCGGCATCGTTCTTACCTCTCCCAAAGGCGACAATCTCAGATATGCATTGCAAATCCACTTCGCCGCCTCCAACAACGTGGCCGAATATGAGGCGCTTGTACACGGGCTCCGGCTGGCCAAAGAACTCGGCATTCGCCGGATCCTGTGCTACGGCGACTCAGACTTGGTGGTCCAACAGTCGTCTGGCGATTGGGATGCCAAGGATGCAAACATGGCGAGCTACCGCTTCCTCGTCCAGCAGCTCAGCGGATACTTTGAACGGTGTGAGTTCCTTCACGTGCCACGGAACGACAACGAACAAGCTGATGCCCTGGCATGGATCCGCTCCACCCGTCAAGCAATACCAGCTAGCGTCTCCCTTCAGTGCCTCCGCAAGCCGTCAATCAAGCCTTCTCCAGAATCTGAGTCCATCTTCGTGTCGGCTCCTCCCGAAGCAGTCAGATCCGACTCGGGAGCTGCAGCAGTCGGCCCGAGGACTTTGGCAGGCGGCACAGGGACTGCAGCAGTCGCACCCGGCCCGGGGACTTCACAACCCGGCCCGGGGGCTGCAGCAGTCGGCCCGGGGACTTCACCAAGCGGCTCAGGGACTGTGGCAGTCGCACCCGACCAGGGGACTTCACAACCCGGCCCGGGGGCTGCAGTAGTCGGCTCGGGGACTTCAACAGTGCAGCAAGCGGTGGCCGACACCAACCCGCCGCCTCCCAACCCAACCGCCCTAGTACAAGTGGCCGTAGTGGCGGTACAAGAAATTCAAGCACCATCATGGGTGCAGCCCATCCTCAAGTTTCTGGTGAACAGAGAGCTGCCGGCCGATGAGATCTCGGCCCGGTAAGCGCAGCGTTGAGCAGGAACCTACATGATAGTAAACAAAGAGCTCGTCAGACGCAGTGTGATTGGAGTTTTTCAGCGCTGCGTAGAACCAGAGACGGCCCAAGCGATCCTCAAGGATATCCACCAAGGCGAGTGCGCCACCACGTGGCTTCTAGATCCCTTATCGCCCAAGCTTTTCGTCATGGTTTCTTCAGGCCGACTGCTTTGGAAGACGCCAAGGAGTTGGTCAAGCATTGCAAAGGGTGCCAGAAGTTCGGCTCCAAGCAACATCTACCGGCTTCTGCACTCAAGACCATCCCCCTCACTTGGCCCTTTGCCGTGTGGGGGCTGGACATGGTAGGACCATTCAAGACAGCACGCGGCGGCATGACCCATCTGCTTGTCGTCGTGGACAAATTCACCAAGTGGATTGAAATCAAGAAACTGAATGGTCCGACTGCTGTGACCTTCATCGCAGATATCACCGTCCGATACGGTGTGCCACAGAGCATCATCACAGACAATGGCACAAACTTTGCCAAGGGAGCCTTGGCCCGTTTCTGCGTGACACAGGGCATCCGACTGGACTTAGCGTCTGTTGCCCATCCGCAGTCAAACGGCCAAGTCGAGCGAGCAAATGGCCTCATCCTCTCCGGCATCAAGCCCCGACGGGTCGAACCACTGGAGCGCTCGGCCGGCTGCTGGATTGATGAGCTGCTGGCCGTCCTCTGGAGCCTCCGCACCACTCCCAACAAGTCAACCGGCTTCACTCCATTCTTCCTCGTGTATGGGGCCGAGGCCGTCATCTCAACTGACATTGAGTTCGACTCACCTCGCGTCACCATGTACACGGAGGCGGAGGCGAAAGAAGCAAGAGAAGACGGCGTTGATCTGCTGGAAGAGGGCCGGCTGTTAGCACTCAGCCGGTCCACCATCTACAATTAGAGTCTGCGCCGCTAACACAGTCGAAAGGTCAAGCCAAGATCGTTCCAAGAGGGAGACCTTGTGTTCCGGCTGATCGAGCGAACAGCCGGCCAGCACAAGCTCTCAGCCCCTTGGGAAGGCCCGTTCACCATCAGCAAAGCTTTGGGCAACGACTCCTACTACCTTATCGGTGCATAGAAGCCTAGAGCACGCAAGAGAGACGACTCCGGCAAGGAATCAGAGCGCCCATGGAATGCAAATCTCCTCCGAAGATTTTATAGTTGATTCAGTATGTACCAAGCTACCTTTTGTATTAAGCGCTAAGACATCGGGTCCCTCGAGGAGCACTCGGGGGGTACCCTTTTTATCTATATGATAAGTTCTATGCCTATGAATATGCTATTTCATTATTCTGCCTGGCACCGGGTTCGACCAGTCGGCCCGGGGAGCTTGTCGCCTTGTACTATGTCAATGCTACCTACAGTCGGACAAGTAGTGTGCCGGCACCTAAGCCCTCTCTTGCTATAAGCCGCAGCTCGCAGAGCGACTGTCCGGTTGGCAAGAGTTAAAAGGCAGGAAACGGTGCCCACGCAAAAAATGGCGAAGGACCAAAGCATTTGTATAGGCCAAGCCGGCTCCTCGCCTCGCCGACCGGCTGTTGAACAGCCGGCCGGCCGGTTTTTAACTCAACTTGCTACGCTCTACCAATGGCTAAAGTACTTGCCTTCCCAAAACAGCCAAGTACTTGACCCAGCCACAGACCGCAGAGCGGCTGTCCGGCTGGCAAGACGGCAGCTAAGGGAAGGCGGCAAAGGAAGAAGCCAAAGGAGCAGAAAAGCAAGACAAGTCGGAAATTGGCAAAGAGAATTTACATAGCAAAAAGGCCTTGCCTAGCATTCAACAGAGTTTGAATACACCCCCAGCGGGTGGAACTGCGCAAGTCTAACAAGTTTGTTCAAAGAGATTACAAAACAGGAAAGAAAGATAACTTGGCAGCCTAGGCCAGAGGAGCAGCAGCCGGATCGGAGGGGTCGGCAGAGGTCGAGGCTCCGGGTGGTGGAATGGCCGACTGGTTGGTCTCGGCCTGATCAGCACCGGCGGCAGTCAGCTCGCTGGCGCGCTGTCCGTTGGTCGAGACTTGGTCAGGCAGAGGCCGCCTGTCGTCTCCATCATCCGGCGCATCGTCTCCGCCGTCCTCCTCCTCCTCCTCCTCCTCGCCTTCATCGCTGGAGGCGATCTCCTCCACTGAGTCCTCGCCGTTTTCCGGGTTCAACCCAAACCAGTTGGGCGGCGCCTCGGCGCCCTCCTCATTTAGCTCGGGGAGGAAGACACTGGTGTCCGTGTACTCAGCGATCGCCACAGTGCGATGATAGAGCTCGGGCGCCACCACCGCCAACTCTTCGCTGGCTTCAGCATGGAGCATGGCCAACTGGGCTAGGTTCAGCCCAGGGTACCACCCCTTGATGAACTCCAAGGCCCGCCGTGCGTTTGCCCGGGCGGAGGAGCCTTTCCACGCCTCGATGCGGCCGATAGCCACCTCTAACCAGTAGGAGATCCGACTGGGGGTGCGCAGAACTGTAGCACCCGGCCAGAGGGCGGAACTCACCTGGGCTCCGGCGCGCTGCAGATGGTGGAGAGCCCGATGCGCCAGCCAAAGACGAGCTTGGATGGCGAGCAGCTGCTCAGCGAAGGTCCGAGAGGCGTTGGGCGCGATTGTTGCGCCAGCTAGCCTCCGCTCGTCATGGCGAGCCTCGACGGCTTGGCTGGCGGCGACGGCGTGACCAGGGAAATACTCTGCACGAGAAGAAAAAAGAAGTATGAAGTCGGAAGCCGGCTCATATGACAAGTCGGCAGGCAGAAGGAAGGGAAGGACAACTCACCATCGAGCATGTCCTCGATCTCGCCATAGCCGTCCGACAGGGCCTTCTCCCTCTCGACCCTGTTCGAGTGCTGAGTCTCAAACTCGGCCTGGAGGGCCTCCTTCGCGTCCTTGAGCTTCTGCAGCTCCGCCTGGTGCTGGTCCGCCTGCTCAGCCAGCTGCTTGGCCAGGCGGTCGCACTCCTGCTCCATCTTGCTGCGCTCCTCCTCCTTGGCGTGCAGCGCGGTTTGAGCCTCGCCCAGCTGCTGCTGTAAGGTGGCGTTGGTTCCTACAGAAGACAAGAAAGAAAAGACACTCAACAAATCAACAAAAAGAGAAGTGGTTGCCGGAAGATCCAACCCGACTGCTCTGCAGTCGGCCCGAATCTCAGGGGCTACACCCCATGGGTGTGCTGGCGCGCCCCCGCGAGAACGAAGAGCGGAAGCTTACTCCGGCTGTCGGACTAGTCGGAGGTCCGCTTGGACAGCTCCTGGACCTGGGAGTTTAAGGCGTCCGCACGGATGTTGTGGTAATCCTACAACAAAGACAACGGAAGAAAAGAAAGGGTCAGCACTCGGAGCTTACCTTTAAGTTCCGAGCCGCCTGCTCGGCAACCGGCCCGGAACTCGGGGGCTACACCCAGTGGGTACGCTGGCGCGCCCCCATAGAAGAATTCAAGAAAATCACAAGAATCAGAAACAAGCGGACAAGGAACATACCCGGACGGCGGCTCGTGACGCCAGGAATGCCTTGGTGTAGTTCTGGAGGGCGGTGCTTTGGGCCTGAAGCAGGGATTGGACTTCATGCGCAGCCTTGTTCAGGACACTCGTCCCACCCCCAGACGTCCACTCTCGCGGGACGGCACTAGTGGCCTCCGCCTTTGGGGCCGACGAGCTCGAGGCCCCGATCTCCTGAGGTCGCGGTGCCGCAGTCGCCTTCGCTGTGCGCCGGCGCGCCGGAGTGCGGGCCACGGGGGTCGCCCCCACCACCAGCTCGCCACCAACTTGAGGCGTTGGTGGCATGTCAGGCCGACTGCGCTAGGCCTCGGCAGTCAGCGCTTGCTGGAGCACCTCCGTCCTCAGGATGACGGCATCGCCCCCCTCCCTCTCCATGACCGGCTGGCTTTCGCCGGCTCCTCCAGTCGGCGCCGGGATCTCTGACGCCGGCGGCATGGAGCGCATGGGGACGATGAGCTGTGGAGTCTGTCCGTGTGCAGCTTCCTTCGTTTGCGCCTTGGCGGCCGCGTCCGCCTGGGCATTGGTCGCAGCGTCCGCTCATGGGGACGATGAGTTGTGGAGTCTATCCGCGTGCGGCTTCCTCCGTTTGCGCCTTGGCGGCCGCGTCCGCCTGGGCATTGGTCGCGGCGTCCGCTTGGCCCTTGGCCGCGGCGTCCGCTTGGCCCTTGGCCGCTGCGTCCGCCTCCTCCTGCGCCGCCTTGGCCGCCTCCCTCTGTCATTCTGCCTCCTCACGCTCCTCGCGCGCCTCCCATGCGTTCTTCTCCGTCGCCTCCCGGAGGTCGGCGGGTACGCGGCGGGTGTTCGCGGAACCCTCTGTCCCCCAATGATGGAAGCAGAGGTTGACCGCTCAAGAGAGAGCGGGGCTCTGTTCAAGCAAGACAAGAAGAAATTCAGAAGGAATTTTGCAAGTAAGAAGAAAAGGAAACAAGAGAAGGCAAACACTTATGCAGACATCGTGGGTGGCTGCTTCGGGACCTTCTGGAACCGGGCCACCTTCACGGCGGCCTCCTCCCGCCTGGTCGCTGCAGCCGAGCCCTTGGGTTTCTTCGGCCGGCCGCCTTGTAGCTGCGAGCCGGCTCGGCGCCTTGGTGCGCCTCCTGGTGCAGTCGGCGCTGCTAAAGAGCTTGCCCCCGCCCTGATTGCAATCGGCGGCGGCACAGCGCGTGCTCCTCCTTGTTGTCGTCTGGACAATCCTCGAGGCCGCCTCCTCCTCCGGACCCGCCTGCTCCGTCGCCACCGCCTGTGGCGTCGTCTTCCTCCATGGCGGCCGCCCCCAAGTCGGGGCCGTCCGCATCACTCACCGATCGGTCCGGCAGGTACTCCTCGCCTTGCTCCAGGGCATCGGCTACCGACTGGGTTGTGAGGAGCTGTATCGTTACCAACTAATCAGGCGGCAAAGCAGAACCTGACAGATGAAAGAGAGAAAAGAGTTAAGAGCGTACCGCAGGCGGCGGGTGTGCGCGGGAATACGGCCGCTTGCCGAACTGACACTCTGACTCCGACAGTTTGCAGTTCGAGATCTCATTCACCAAGCGGGCCACATCCCCAGCCGGCATCTCCCTGGTGGACATCCGGCATGGGTCTCGGTGCCCGCTCATCCGGCTGATCAGATGAGGTTGGCCTTGAAGAGGGAGAACCCGACGCTCCACAAAGGCAGTCAGCAAGTCCGAAGCTTTGAGGCCCTCTGACTCCGTCATCACCCTGAGCCAAGTGACGGCGGTGACGGAGGCGGCCAACAGCGTCTTCGGCTTGAACGTCCAATTGGTGCGGGGCTCAGCCAGCAGGCCAGCTTCACAAGCCGGCAAGTTGACGAAGTCGATCGCCGGGTTGGCGTTCCTGACATAGAAGTATGATTTTTTCACAGCTTGACCGACTACGTCAAGGTGATGGCCGGGAAGCAATTCCCAGCACCCGGGCGCCCCACCACGATGAAGGCTCCGCACTGAGCCGCCTCGTTCTTGGCGGCGGTGCCGAGCTTGGTGTAGAAGAATTCCCCCAGAGCTCGAGAGTGGGGAGAACGCCGAGGTAGCCTTCTCAGAGCGTGACGAAGGCCGACAGCAGCACCACCGTGTTCGGTGTGAGGTGGTGGGGCTGGAGTCGGTAGAATTGAAGAAAGGAACGGAGGAAGCAGCTCGCCGGTAGGCCGAAGCCGCGAAGGAAGTGTGACCAAAAGATGACGCGTTCGCCCTCCTCCGGCGCCGGCGAAATCTCCTTCGCGGGAACATAGCCCTTGCGGGCAGCGGCCACATGTTGCGAAAGAAAGTGATGTGGTCTTCGTGGACGTTCGAGTTGTCCCAGTCACTGGCCCGCTCGCGAGCCATGGAAGGTCGAGCTCGATGGAGCCGTGGCGCGGTGACGAGTGCGCAAGCCTGCGGGGAAGCAGCGGCGTGGCGGGGAGGATGGGCTCGGTGACGACGGGCCGCGGCAGCACTTCGGCACAGTGAGGGAGTGCGGCGGTAGCGAAGGAGAAGAGGAGGAAGAAAATGGCGAAGGGAGAGGAGGGCGCGCGTGCTAGTGCCGCTCCCCTCCTCCCCCTACTTATAGCCCCTGGCTACGAAGACGAGGGGACGGGGCATGGGGATCGTGGGATTAACTGTGCCCACGACCCTGCATTTACCGCGCGGTAATGGCGCGAAGTAATTGCGCCATGGAATCCCAACCGTTCGCCTCGGCCGCAGCGGATACGTGCACGTGCCGAGGCCCGATAGTGCCGGGCCCCGGCCTGCGGCGACGTCCCATCATGCGCGTGGGTTGGCAGATGGCCCAGCCGCCCGGCGCCGCATGGCGTGCGGACCGCGGGCGGCAAGCCTAGCGCTTGGCTGGCACGCCACCTGGCTCACGCCGCGACGTTTCAAGAACCACCAGGCGGCCTGCCTGGTCGCGTCCGACTCCTGACAGTCGGTGCTCCGGAAGACAGACGAAGCAAGATCAATGGGCCGCTCAGAGTAGGAAGCCGCTGAGGCCCCTCGTCTCTTTCGGCCACAGCGCCCCACCAGCTTCGGGGACTACTGTCGGAGTAAATCACCACAGGTAGCCTCATCAGCCTCCCATGGTATTTCAAGACATCGGGGCCGGCTATGCCCCTCAAGAATCAAAGACTGAAGGCCGCCTTCTTGGGGCCGGCTGGTCCAAATGGCCGGCTGCCAGGAGGCAGCAAAGCCTAGCAGACGATCGCCGAGCGGGCCGACTCCTAGCAGGCGGCCTCTAGAGAGGGCGGCTCCTAGCAGGCGGCCCCTCGTGCCCTCGAAGTTTGCACCACATTATGACAACGAAACAGGGCGTGGCTACAGTGCAGCCTGCCACCCCCGAATCCAGGGCAGAGCGCGGCCACAGTGCGGCGTACTGGGCAGACATCCCCTGCCCGGCGCGGCACTGTTGCCACGCGGTCCATGACATCACCCATAACTGGGGAGGCCATGCCCCCATTACGGGCTGTCGGTACGGCCTGCAGGCGGCAGGACCTACCTGTCCGTGAGAAGCCAGAAGGCGGCAAGCCCCAACCAGTCGGCGTGGGGGAGGCCGACTCCTAGCAGGCGGCCCTCCCCCTCCCTCAAAGTATGTGCGCCATTAATCAGAAGAGACGGGGAGTGGCTACAGTGAATGCCCGTCAGGCGGCGGTACTGTAGCCACGCCTCCCCCGAGAAAGCATACATCAGTGGTATTGCCACAGTACTAAGCAGCTGGCAGGACCCGCCAGCGGCGGGCGCGGCCTGTCGGCCAAGTACGAGACAGCCGGAGGGACCCACCAGGCGGCCGGCCCTAGCGGTCGGCGGAGAAGCCGACGACCACAGACACTGACAGCCGGGTCCTACTCCCGGCCAGATCCCTTTGTACCCCTGGGGGTAGGCCTATATAAACCCCCAGGGCACCCGTGCAAAGGGTTGAGAGCTCAGTCCACCCACACCCACATACAGAGAGAGGAAGCTTGGGATAGCCTTGTTCTTCTTCCCCCTCTAGAGAAATAGCTCAAGGAGCAAGCTTGTAACCACCATTGTTGCTTGAGTGATCATGCGGAGACCCCACAGAGCAGGAGTAGGGGCGTTATCTCCTAGGAGAGCCCCGAGCCTGGGTAAGATTCGCCGGCGAGCATGTTTGCGCCTTATCCCGTTTCCAGGCACCGGCGACGTATTATTAGCCCCTCCATGATAAGCCATCCTTTGGCATATGTCGGATGACACCCCCGACAATTTTGGAGAATCTCCTTGCTATTACTCAAACAAGCATGAAACATATGCTTGCATATTCGTCCATAGGGCAAATCGGATATGTAATTATTGGAATAATTGTTGGAGACTCAAATGATGGATATGCAAGCATGATAACTTATATGCTATTCTATATCACCATGAATCTAGGAACTTTTGCTTGCACTGTATTATTTGGTCTACGTAACGGAACTGATAACATTTGAGATTATGCAAGATTATACATGAAAGATCCTTTTTTGGCACATGGTGTCCAACATTTTTGCACTTGAAGCAAGTGATGTTGGCGTCATTCATGACTTGGTATTGTCCCTTCTTCTTGTTCTTGGACTTATTATTGTTGGAGATGAAATCAAGTCCAATTTAGTCTCGAGGGTACTTTTGCACACTCAAGATAACATCACAAATTTTTTCCAAGTCTTTCTTCAAGCTGGTGACTTGGGCCTTGAGCTCTTTATTTTTCTCTACAAGGTTAGTATTCACAAAAAGAACTAGTGGAAGTAGCAGTTTCATTGTTAGAGCAACAAGGCATGGTGAGGAATTCATCACAAGATGTAGCCATATCATGTAGAGAGGAATTCCAAGGACTAGCACATGACAATAAAGTATTTTGATTAGAAGATGTGCTAGTGTCCACATGAGACTCACAAGATTTTACCTTGGTGACCATAGTCTCATGAGCTAACTTTATCCTACCATGAGAGATTAGAAGATCCTCGTGAGTGGCCGAGAGCTTTTCATGACTTTCTTCCAATTTCCCGTACTTGCTAGTTAGCAAATCAAGTTGAGCCCTAAGCTCAACATTCTCCTTCAAAATTGATGCTTCACATGAAATCGAGTTAGTAGCACAAGCATCGTTATCAATATGAGAGGAGCAAGTAGAAATAAGAGACTTCTCATGAGTTGATTGAAACTCCTCATGAGACTTAGAGAGTTTGATGAGCTCTTCGTTGACATTATTGCATTAAAGGAGAAGGGGCTTAAAATCCTCTTTAAGTTTACCATGAGTAATTTCAATCTCTCCTTTTGAAGATCTTAAGTCTATAAGTGATTGATGAGCCTTAGCAAGTTCATGTTCTAGTTGTTCAATTTTAGCTTGCTCGTTAAGAAATAAATCATTATGTTTTCAAAGCAAGCAAGAACATCCTGGAACCTTTTATAAGTGTTATTTTTAGCTCTATGAAGAAATTCCCCAATCTCATAGAGATTTTGAGTCAAGTCATCATCATCATCCTCATTATCACTAAGATAAGATGATACCTGGTCGTTACCTCTTGCCATGAGGCACATGTGAACCAAAGGGGTTGATGATGATTCTTTTGGATAAGAGAGTTCTTCATCAATCTAGCGTGCCTCATCTTTCTTGATTTCCTCTACATGGTTAGTCATAGAACAACTAGAGGAAACCAAGGCATTTCGATCATGGCAACACGGGAGAGCAAGGATACCATCACATACACTTGTCATGGAATTCTTAGGTGATATGCATGGACTATCAACACAATAATGTATACTATTTGTTGTGCTAGATATTCTCAAGTCCATAGAAGATATATCACTAGCATCTATACATGAAATCGAGTTAGTAGCACAAGCATCGTTATCAATATGAGAGGAGCAAGTAGAAATAAGAGACTTCTCATGAGTTGATTGAAACTCCTCATGAGACTTACAGAGTTTGATGAGCTCTTCGTTGACATTATTGCATTAAAGGAGAAGGAGCTCAAAATCCTCTTTAAGTTTACCATGAGTAATTTCAATCTCTCCTTTTGAAGATCTTAAGTATCTAAGTGATTGATGAGCCTTAGCAAGTTCATGTTCAAGTTGTTCACTTTTAGCTTGCTCGTTAAGAAATAAATCATTACGTTTTTCAAAGAAAGCAAGAACATCCTGGAACCTTTTGTAAGTGTTATTTCTAGCTCTATGAAGATTTTTCCAAATCTCATAGAGATTTTGAGTCAAGTCATCATCATCATTACAACTATCATCATAATCACTAAGATAAGATGATACCTGGTCATTACCTCTTGCCATGAGGCACATGTGAAGCAAAGGTGTTGAAGATGATTCTTTTGGATAAGAGGGTTGATAACCCACAAGTATAAGGGATCACAACAGTTTTTGAGGGTAGAGTATTCAACCCAAATTTATAGATTCGACACAACGAGAGCCAAAGAATATTTGAAGGTATTAGCAGTTGAGTTGTCAATTCAACCACACCTGGAGATTAATTATCTGCAGCAACGTGATCAGTAGCAAAGTAATATGATAGTTCTGATAATAGTAGAAGCCGTAACGGTAGCGGTAACAGTGATAGCAGTAATTTTGTAGCAAGTGTAACCGTGATGATAGCAGTAGTAACTTAGCAGAAACAATATCGGATAAATTCGTAGGCATTGGATCGGTGACTTGTTGGATGATATTCATCATGAGACAGTTATAACCTAGGGCGATACGGCACTAGCTCCAGTTCGTCAATATAATGTAGGCATGTATTCCGTATATAGTCATACGTGCTTATGGAAAGAACTTGCATGCCATCTTTTGTCCTACCCTCCCGTGGCAGCGGGTCCATATTGGAAACTAAGGGATATTAAGGCCTCCTTTTAATAAAGAACCGGAACAAAGCATTAACACATAGTGAATACATGAACTCCTCAAACTACGGTCATCACCGGAAGAAGTCCCGGTTTCTGTCACTCCGGGGTTACCGGATCATAACACGTAGTAGCTGACTATAACTTGCAAGATCGGATCTAGAACATGGATATAATGATGATAACATAAACGGTTCAGATCTGAGTTCATGGCACCCGGGTCCAAAGTGACAAGCATTAAGCATAGCAAAGTCATAGCAACATCAATCTAAGAACATAGTGGATACTAGCACTACTAGGAAAAGGGCTATAGATGGAATGACCACTAATGGCGCAGCAGACATGTGGTGCGCCATTGCTATGTAGCAGTGGCGCACCATGTGCTGGTGCGCCATTAGTTTGAAATACACTAATGGCGCACCAGACACACGGTGCGCCATTAGTAACAATTTTTTTTATTTTGCCAGACATACTAATGGCGCACCAGGACATAGTGCGCCATTACTAGTTGTAACTAGTAATGGTGCACCAGCAACATAGTGCGCCACTACAATATTTTTTTTATTTTTTTACTTTTTTGCAAAACTACTAATGGCGCACCTGGGGCAGTGCGCCATACTAGTTTAAGCTAGTAATGGCGCACTGCTCCCTCATGCGCCATTAGTGTTTTTTTTCGCAAAACTACTAATGGCGCACCACCAGCAGGTGCACCATTAGTAACCAGGGTTACTAATGGCGCATTATGTGGTGGTGCACCATTAGTAACCTGGGACGAGCTAGATATTTTGGACAGCCACACCTACCCACTCACTTTCCCCACTTCATTCTCTCCTCCCTCCTCCAAGCTTGTCTCGGCTGCCTCCTCCTCCTCACCTCATTTGCACCATAAATTCATCCAAATTACGTGGTTAAAGCCCCTTTTTTGATAGGTAAGTAAGGGGGAAGCTATCTTTATGTTGTTCTCCCTCCAACAACGTGCACATGCACTTTTTATGTCCTAGCTAGATCTATGTATGTTTGTGGTGTTGCATATGTTTGTGGTGTTGCATATATGTTTGTGTTTGCAGGTATCGGTATTTGAAATGCGATAGTTGCCAATATTTTGCCGGAATGTTGATTCATTTCCGTTTCGGCGAGAATTTTGGCACTATGCATTCTTTTTGGTCCTATTTTTACGGAAAGTCATGCCAAATTTTTTCTTGGTTCTAAAATATCGTTTTGCTCTCCCCCGCAGGCGACCATGGTCCGCACGATGACCGAAGGCATCGTGAATAGGTTTTTGAGCTCCGCGAAGGCCGAGATGCTTGAAAAGAACGAGACGGAGATAAGATGTCCGTGTCGAAGATGCAAGCTGAAGAGCCTTATTGCGGACCCGGATTCCGGGCAGGTGCGGGACAACCTGCTCTTGCGTGGTTTCATGGATGGCTATCGGTGGCAAGGTGATGAAGATGACTATGAAGTCGTCCATGGGGGTCGGGCAAGAAATGAGGATGGGCAGCAAGACAACCACCGCGGCTCGGGCGGGCGAGAAGACGAAGAATCTCCAGGACATGATCACGACGGTGATGCTGTACACAGTCATCATGTAGAAGATGCCGGACATGATGATGAGGAAGATGCGGGAGCAGACGAAGGGCATGATCATGAAGATGAAGATGCCGGCGGAGCAGACGACGATGGACCATCGATGGGCTAGGTGCAGGACCCTCATATTCAAGAGCTGCTTCTCAAGCAGACGGATAACGCAAGAGCTACCGCCCGAGAGAAAGCCAAGCTGGATCAACTGGAGATAGACGCGGTTACTCCATGTATGAAGGATGCAGGCCCGAGGATACCCGCCTGAAAGTAACGCTCATGGCTCCGGAGATGAAGGTAAAGCACAAAATGACCGACGCATGCTTCGACGAGAACATATCATTCTGGCACGAACGTCTTCCCAAGGGGAACAAGTGCCCGACCAGTTTCGAGGAGGCGAAGAAAATCGTGTGTCCTCTGGATTTACCGCACGTGAAATACCATGTGTGCATGAACAATTTCATCATTTATCGGGACGAGCACACGGAGTCTACCATATGTCCGGTGTGCGGCGTCACTCGATACAAGAAGAGGAAGAAAGCTCCTCAAAAAGTGGTGTGGTACTTTCCGATCACTCCTCATCTGCAGCGATATTTTGCGGACCCTAAGGTAGCAAAGCTCCTGCGTTGGCACGCGGATAGGGAGGAGAAGAAGCGAGAAGATGACGCAAATGATCCGGAGATAAATAAAAAAGACAAGATGCTGAGTCACCCTAAGGATGGGAGCCAGTGGCAAGCGTTGAACTTCGAACACCCAGAATTTGGGAATGATCCAAGGAACATCGTGCTGGGCACGAGCACCGATGGAGTCAATCCGTTTGGCAGCCAGAGAAGCACACATAGCACCTGGCCTATGTTTGTGTGGATGTACAACCTTCCCCCCTGGTTGTGCATGAAGAGGAAGTACATTCACATGAGTATGCTAATTGAAGGGCCGAAACAACCAGGGAACGACATCAATCTGTATCTGGGGCTGCTGGAAGAGGAGCTAGACCCGCTGTGGAAAACGCCAGCCAATACGTGGGACGCCGCAGAGAAAGAATATTTCCCTATGAGAGCCGCACTGCTCACGACGGTGCACGACTATCTCGGTTTCGGATATCTCGCGGGGCAGGTGGTCCACGGATTTTCTGGATGTGTCAGGTGCATGGATGACACAACGTATCGCCAGCTAGATAGAGATCCCGGGTCTTCGAAAACCGTGTTCATGGGACATCGAAGGTGGCTTCGCGACGATGACCCGTGGAGGAAACGCAAGGATCTGTTCGATGGTGAAACCGAACCCCGAAGACGCCCGCGTACGAGGAGCGGCGAGGAAATAGACGAGTTGTTGAAAAATTGGAAAGATTGCCCACTGCCGGGAAAGAAGCAAAAGGCGCCAGAGCCGGGAAAGAAGTGAAAGGCACCAGAGCCACTGCTGAAGGTATGGAAAACGAGGTCTGTTTTCTGGGACTTGCCGTACTGGAAGATCCACCGTGTGCCTCACAGCCTTGATGCCATGCATATCACGAAGAACGTGTGCGAGAGTCTGCTTGGTACCCTGCTCAACATGCCAGAGAGGACCAAAGATGGGCCGAAAGCAAGGGCAGACTTGAAATCAATGGGCATCAGGGAGGAGCTTCACGCTAATGATGATGATGATGATGAGGCGAAGCAGGACACGGAAAGTCGTCGCAAAGGCAAAAAGGCCAAGAAGACCGGAAATGACTTCCCTCCCGCGTGCTTCACTCTAAGTCAGGAGGAGATCGATCAGTTTTTCACCTACCTCGTAGGAGTAAAACTTCCTTACGGTTACGCGGGGAAGATAAGCAGATACCTAGACTCATTGAAGCAGAAGTTCAGCGGGATGAAGTCTCACGACTGTCACGTGCTGATGACGTAGATACTTCCAGTTGCATTCCGTGGGATCATGGACGCGCACGTCCGTGAAACGCTATTTGGCCTATGCAACTTTTTCGACGTCATCTCTCAGAAGTCGGTTGGCGTGAGGCAACTCAGAAGGCTACAGCAAGAGATCGTGGTGATACTATGCGAGCTTGAGATGTACTTCCCTCCCGCATTCTTCGACGTTATGGTGCATCTGCTGGTCCATATCGTGGAGGATATCATCCAACTCGGGCTGACATTCCTGCACAGCATGATGCCATTCGAAAGGATGAATGGTGTCATCAAAGGATACGTTCGCAACATGTCACGTCCAGAGGGAAGCATAGCCAGGGGCTTTCTGACCGAAGAGTGCATCTCCTACTGCACGAATTATCTAGGCATCGAGAACCCCGTTGGTCTGCCCGTCAACAGGCACCTCGGCAGGCTCGCTGGATGGGGCAACCGTGAGGGTCACCGCGAAATGCATGTCGACTTCGATGGTCGACTCGCCGACTTTGAAAGAGCAAACCTAGTCGTGCTACAACACATAGACGTGGTCGATCCTTGGGTGGTAGAGCACAAAACGTTTATTGAGAAGACGTACAATGACCGAGGCCAACAGAGGACAGACGGAGATATAATCAAAGAGCACAACTCATGTTTCACGCGTTGGTTCAAGCAGAAGCTTCTGTCGTACCCTTTACATGAGGATTCTTCTGCGGAAGAACAACTCATATTCGCCTTGTCACAGGGCGCCGAGCACAACCTGATGACGTATGAGGCGTACGATATCAACGGCTACACATTCTACACCGAGGACAAGGACATGAAGAGCGATGGTTATTAGAACTCCGGGGTAACGATGGAATCCTACACCGGTAACGACAAGGATAGATACTACGGAAGGATCGAGGAGATCTGGGAGCTGAGCTACGCTGGAGAGAAGGTCCCGATGTTCCGTGTCAGATGGGACAAGAGCGTCATAAAAGAAGACCGGTATTTCACCACCATGGTTATACCCGAAGCCAAATCGAAGACCGCAGGCGCGAACGTCACCGCGAAAAATGAGCCATGGGTACTGGCTTCCCAAGTGGACCAATGCTTCTTCATTACCGACCCATCAAAGCCCAGCCGTGTTGTCGTGAGGAGAGGCAAAAGGAAGATCATCGGAATGGATGGAGTCGCCAATGAGCAAGACTTCGACAAGTATGGCGACCCAAAGATGGAACATGACGATGACGATGAAGTATTAGCATACACCACAAGAGGAAGCAGGACCACCCTACCTAAAGGACGTCCGTTCAAGAGAAGAACTCCATTTACGAAAAATAAGGGCAAGAAGATTGTGAACAGATAGCTAGCTAAGATCGATTGTATTTAAATTGTAGCCTTCATTTCTCGATTGTATTTCATGGGCACCATCTCCCCCGCTCCACCGGCCGCCGCCGCCGACCCCCCGCACCCTCCCCCACTCCACCGCCACCGACGACCCACCGCACCCTCCCCCGCTCCACCGGCCGCCGGCGCCGACCCCCGGCCCGCACCCTCCCGCACTCCACCGTCGCCGACGACCCACCGCACCCTCCCCCGCTCCACCGGCCGTCGCCGACGACCCCCCGCACCCTCCCCGGCCCGCTCCACCGTCACAAATGAATGCAACTAAATTTGCAAAAAAAGCAAATTTGATTATATTTTCAAATAACAAATTTGATGATATTTTTAAAAAAATCATTATTGTTTTTATAAAAAATATTACTGTTATGATTTAAACAAGTTTGAACATATTTAAACACAAATAAATATCAAACAGCATTTTAAATGCATAAAAACAAAAATTGGGGAGCCTGGGAAACGAACCCAGGACCTCCTAGTGTGTGTGCTGCGTGCTGACCAGTCAGGCTAGTGGGCGTGTTCTGATGGAGATAGGGTTAGGTGGAATATAACCTGACCAGTCGGGCTAGTAAGTAAAACAAAATTCCAATGGTGCACCAGGGGGAGGTGCGCCATTAGAATCGACGTACTTATGGCGCACCAGGGGGAGGTGCGCCATTAGAATCGACGTACTTGTTCCCCTCGCACTGTGGCCTCCCTCCCTCCCTCGCCAGATCCCCCACTCGACCCCAACCGTACGCCGCCACCCCCTTGCTCCGCCCCCTCCGTCCGCCGCGCCTGCACGTCGTCCGCTGCTGTGGTCTTGCGCTGCCTCGACGCCGCCGCCCCGACCCCCGCGGGACTCCACCCCCGCCGCCCCCGTGCCCCCCGAACGGGATCGGCCGGGCGCGCGCCGCCCGCTCCTCTCCTCTCCTCCTCCCTCCTACGAGCGAGGGCCTCCTCTGGACCCTGTAGCAGCCGGCGAGCGCGGCCCCGACGCGCCCATCCCGCCTGCCCCTGCCGTCCTTCGCCACCGGCCCCTGCTCTCCTTCGACCGCGGCGAGCGAGGACCCGGACGAGCTCGGACCCCGACCGCGACCCCTTCGCCGACCCCGACCCCGACCCCTCCGGCGACCAGGTACCTCTCCTCCTTCCTCCTTCCTCCCTCTCTCCACCATTCCCCATTCCCTCCCTCCCTCCCTTCGACCGTGGCAGTGTAGGTCATCTGACAGGGTAGTCCATGGATTCAAACTAGCTAAAGGAGATTCAAACTAATGGAAGTGTCATGTGAACTCTAGAGCTCTGTCACCATCATTCAACACTCTGCTTGCTTGCATGATACTCCTATGTGCTACTGCGGTGGCTGCTTTGTAATTACTAGTGCAGTGCTGCTGTTTAACCAACCTGACTGATCCTCCAACATTCATCTTACTTACTCACGCGCAGCTTACTGAACAAGTGCAAGCGCTGCAGAGGGACAAGGAGATACTCAAGACCAACCTGAACAAAGCAGAGGAGGAGGTACGATACATACCGAACCTCTCTTGTCCTTGCAACTTCAAACATGTTCTGCACCTGTGACTTTTATCGCCTTCTCAGTGAATGTCAATAGATTTGTGCGAAACTAGCGTGGTTCTGACGGTTAGAAGTTTCTTGCGTGTTTCCATTCAAGGTTAAGTTGCTGTTTGAGGAGAACAGAGCCCTCGACGAAGCAAACAAGAGGCTGCTGTGCTTGCTGGAGAAGGAGCAGAAGCATCGGTCCGAAAGAAAGCACTCCGCCAGTAATTCCACCAAGGTAAAAAGCACCAACCAACCAACCATAAATCTCACACAAGTGTTTACTACTGATTTACTTTAATTTAGTACACGCACACACACAGGCAGTAGAACTGTTAGTTGAAACCATGAATTACCCTGTGCTGCTGAAGATGAGTAGTTGTAGGAAGATGATGCCCTAATGGAAGTGACATGAGTATTTGGCCTGCCCATCATGTTTGTTGGTTCTTTGCTGTCATGTTGTTATTACTTCCATTAGGGCATCTGTTGGTTCATTAATCTTAAGCCCATTATTCCATGGAATAGCTGAACTATAATACTATTTTTCATTTATGATAGTTTGTGAGATACAGAAATAGATAAATTTAAGTTTGTAATGGCTAACAGCCAGACATGTGAATCTGTTCTTGATACTCCTTTCCCTTTTCTTAGAATCATCATATACAATTTTTTTTCCTCAAGTTCTTCAGTACATCATATAATATAGAGAAGTGCAGGATCAAGTGGTGCAATCATATACATCTGGCCACTTATTTGCTCCAATGGCACAAACTTGAGCTGCTAGCATAAAAAGTGTTGCAGGCGACAGACAGTGAGGAGCTACAGTCAAAAACTTGAGCTACTGTAAAAAAATTCAATTATGGCATCTAGAATTACGTCAGTTTTGTTTTGTAACTAGAAGACCAAAGTGTTAGGAATTCTGTCCAAACTGTAGTTTTCAGTATTCTGTCCAAACTGAAAACTGTTAAAAAGACCATGTGTTTTTTGGTCAAAATCTGCATGTAAAACTGAAATAATCAGTCATAAAGAATATCCTCAAGACCATGTGTTTCTTGGATTTCTATAATGATGATGGAACATTATAAAGCATTGTACTCCAGTGTGTATGAAGGATACAAAAAAATTAGCAACTTCTCTGATTTTATAAAGTTGTTCTTATATGGGTGAAACTTCACTTGTTTTTAGGCTAGTGCAGGGTGTTGCTTTATTGTGATGCCTCTGAATTACTTGTGATCACATTGAGAAAGACTTGCAAAGATGATGATCATCTTTTACAGAAAACAATTTCTGTAAACACGTCAGTAACTTTGCTAGTTTGCTGGGTTTTGTCTTCGACCATTGTGTCGTGATGAATTTGCAGGTACCCCGAGAGGCCCTTGAGTTTGCTGGAATGTCGATTAACTTCCGTTCCGGCAAATTCAGGTACTCCATATGTCCTATTTTCAGCAAAGGTCATGCTGAAATTTTCCGTGAATTTTAGCATGACTTTGCTAAAAATAGGACATATGGGGTACTTGCGACTAATGCATGGGCCGGGGTATCTTAGTACTTAGTTAAGTAGGATCAACTGCCCCGCCATTCTTGCTGCATTAAACCATACGTGGCAATAGAGCCAAGTGATTACGCCCAACTTAGAATTCTCCTTAGCATCGATAAACCCTAGATGATAAACCCAACATAGGTGGCAATAGAGCCAAGTGATTAGGCCCAACCTAGGGTGCCTCGGCATCGATAAACCCTAAATGATGAAAACTTAACTTAGCAATTAGGGTGCCTCGGCGTCGACAAACCCTAAATGATGAAACCTTGGCTTCTATAGGGTGCCTCGGTGTCGATGAGAACCTAAATGATGTACGCTTAGGCTTTTAGGGTGCCTCGGCGTCGACAAACCCTAAATGATAAAAGCTTAGCTTTTAGGATGCCTCGGTGTCGACAAACCCTAAATGATGAGACCATGATCTTGTTCCTTGACAATAACCAACTTTTTGACCAAACTTTTTTCCTATTTAGAGCGAAACATGGCCCACAACGATGAGGCTGGCGGTTCGGGCCGCAAGCAATTCTGGGAGCTGTCCCAGGAAATGGAGGAAGAACCTCACCGCTATGAGGACGCCGCGGAAGACACCGATCCTGACTACACAACCCCTAGTGGCGTCGGGGATGACACCACTGATGGTGCCGCCGAGGATGCCACCATTGATGATGGCGGCGCACGCACAGATGGCAGCCAACCGAAGAGGCAACGGAAGGACCGACGCCCGAACATGCTCGGCACCGTCAAGGAGGAATTTACTGAAGTGAACTCCGACGGGCATCCAACGGCGCCCAAACATGTAGTCAAGGGGTACTCGGTTCAGCTCGGGTGCATTCTCCGGAGCACCGTCTCGATCAATACTGAGAACCTAAGGCATAAGGACCAAGGGAATTTGCACTGCCTCCTCTTCACGAAGCTGCACGAACGATACAAGTTCCCCAATGAGTTTGCAAACACACGCCTCTCAGGGAATAAAGTGAACAGTGCCGCCCTCACGAGGATGAGCACGGCCCTATCTACATGGAGAAGCACGGTGAAGGCAATGATTGAAAAAGGTGATAGTTATGAGAAGATCAAGGCGAAATATCCTTTGATGAGCGAAGATGACTACAAGGAGTTCAAGATCAAGTGCGAGAGCAGCGCAACCTCTGAATCAAGTCAGTGGGGGAAAGAAATGCGGAAGTTGAACTTAGGGGTCCACCAACTCGGTCCCGGCGGTTATACAGTGGCGGAGCCTATATGGGACAAGGAGGACGCGAAGCGTGCCGAGCAAGGCCTACCGCCCCACTTCGAGAAATTCCCTGACAAGCAGACCAGGAACTTTGTCAGGGCCCGGTACAAGGAGGACCCGGTAACAAAGGAGCTTACGACGGATCCGAAGACCAGGGCGCTTGAGCTTGTTCTGGTAAGGAATACACCCCCGCATAATTAGCTCCATATGGTTGCATTCTAATTAATGAAGCCAAATTTATAAATGGTTCACATTCCTTCCGCAGGAGGCTGAAAGCAGTAGCGCGGGGTCATCTCAGAGCTCCCCTTTTGACACCCCTTTAAATAGGGCGTTGAACGTAATGAAAAACAAGGATAAGCTCAGTAAGCCGTCGTCAGCTGGTCGTGTGGCCGGCAAAGGCTTGTCCACAAAATGGTCGTCATACTATACCGCTGGTGGGCGAAAGGAGAAAAAGACCAGCTCGGAAAGCCAGTCGCGCGAGGTTCAAGAACTCAAGGCACAAGTGGCGCGGATTCCGAAGATTGTCCAAGAGCAAATGCAACAACAACTGGGAACGACGCTCACTGCCATTGTGCCTACCTTGATTCAGGGGCTGACGACGTGGATTGCGGGCGGCCAACAGGGGCCTCCCCCGGTTCCCAGCTTCATGGCCAGCAACTCGCACAACGTGCAGGCGGCGCCATTGGTGTCTCCAGCGGAGGCGGTATTCGTGTCTCCGGCGCCGGCACAGGCATTGGAGCTTAATGCACCTGGGTGTACGCCGACCGGCACCTCGCCAGCAAGCGGCCCCTCCGTCAGTTGCACACGCATGCCCGCCGTTGGCGGTGCCTCGACATTAGCCGAGCTCGACGGCATCATGGTAACTAAGCCTCTCGGCCGATGACTTCATCTCCTTGCCTTTGATTGGGCATCCCTGACGCCCTACATGTTTTCGCAGGGCGCCACCGATGTTCCTTGCACTTCATGGGCAGCGAGTTGGTCGATGTCGCCAAGGGCAGAATCGTTCAACCGGGCAACCGCGTGTTCCACGGTAATCCGATGCCACCCACCTTGTATAGGGTTGAACAGGTTCGGGTGCTGCCAGGTTGCAACGAGTTGTTACCTCCGGTTCGACCCGCTGGGGCCGACGAAGATGATGTGATGACCCTCAGCGCCTGTGTAAGCTGGCCCCTGCTTTGGCCGAAGAGCCAGATTCGTTTGGGGGCGGGGGACACCACCCCACAGACAAGACCGCCAGTCGTGCCAGCGCCAAGCCATGGCAAGAACGCCGCACAGGATCCGAACATGCATATGGCACAGGATCCGAACATGCATATGGCATAGGATCCCTATGGCACAGGATCCGAACATGCATATGGCACAGGATCCGGACGACGACGACAACGACAACGGTACATTTACCAACGTCGATAAGTACTTTGCCGAACATGGGTACGGTGACGAGTTCTGCGGGCCTCCTTCTCAAGAACCCAACCCTCAAAAAGACGACCGCGATCTAGCTGGTACGGCGGAGAAACCCAATTGCAACAGGCGTCGTCTGGCGTTCAGTTCTCAGGAGACGCCTCCAGCTGCCGCCTTCACCGAGCCTCAGATAGCTGAGGTGCCAAATATTATCAGCCCCAACACGCTCAAGAAGGCGGTTTGTGAGTAGAACTCGATCCCATTACAGCAGATCAAGAAGAAGGGACGGAAACGAAAGACTAACAAGGGCGCCAGTGCGAGCCAACCGGCACCGAGTACGATCCGTGCTCAGGACGGACCACCTTCACCTAAGGATATCTCGAGGAGGGTGCATGTGGCGGGTAGGCCGATGCTACCGACAAATATGCTCAATGCTGCAACCGGTGCTATGCGGAGTCTGCATGACAGTGTTCTTTCTTTGGAGAAGCGGCATCTCAGAGAGAATGATGTGGCATACCCGGTTTTCGTGGCCAAGGTGCCAGAGGGCAAGGGCTTTGTGGATAGCGCCGTCGGGGGTACGATCGTCCTGCGATTTGATGACATCTTTGCTATGCTTAACCTTCATCCGCTGCACTACACCTTCGTTCGGCTGTTTTTGCTGAGTATGGAGATGCGGATAATTAGAGACAAGACCCCGAACATTGTGATAGTCGACCCCTTCTACATGCGTGCCAAGATCTTGGGCAGCGCTGGGGACCGGCAAGTCGCGAGTTCACACCTCGAAGGCGTCATTCTGGCAAACCCAGATAAGGATAACTTCCTCGTGCCTTACTTTCCCGAGTAAGTCATCTCCTAACCGCCCCGTAACATATGATTTCTTCGATTTCGATCGTTCTTTTTTTTATAACATTCCGTGTTCTGTGCAGTGACACACATTGCACACTCATCCTCTTAAGCCCGAAATATTCCATGGCCACGTATCTCGACCCGGACCGTGACTCCAAGATAGACTACACAAATATCAAGAAAGTTCTTGATGATGCTCTCCCTGGCTACGCCGCATCTGGAGGCACCTTTAAGAGGCCAGTTCGTAGGTACGGCAGGCACGTGTTCACCCACAATACGACGTTCCCCTGCGTCAAGCAGCCGCCTGGTGGTCAGAAGGATGCCTACTACGCCCTCCATCACATGCGGGCGATCGTGTGGGACCATAATCACCTTCTGCTACCAAATAATCTCAAAGATTGGGCCGCAAGCTTGGCGGCAATCCAGGACGCGGACATCCGACAAGAATTCTTTTGCATCCAATCGGAGTTTGCAGAAATCATCCATCAAGATGTCCTTCGTACCTCGGGGTAGTTCTACCTCAAATTTCAACCGTCCAACAGCGAGATAGACACAACGCTACAAATGCAGGCTGACAACGCCCGTGACTTCATGACCATCACGACAGACGGCGGCTTCATCCACGCTCCGGTCCCATGAGTCGAGTCGAAAGTTGTGATGCTATGTGTAGTTCTGAAACATTCATTAGCTCATGTTGTAATTAAACTGTAGTGAACTTGTATGTCTCTTTGGTTTGGACAGTCGTTCAACTTAGATGTAATCTATGCTATTTGTTAGTAGGACCATGAATCGTGTTATTAATGTCTTGCTTTTCTCTTCCAATCCTTTTGTTGCATACTTATATATTGCTTATGTATTGTCTGTTGTTTGGCTAGTGCATAGAGATGCCGTCGTATGTCGTGTACAAGGGTAAGGTTCCCGGAGTCTACGACGACTGGGAGGAGTGTCGGAGACAGGTTCACCGTTTCAGCGGTAACAGTTACAAAGGGTACACCACTAGGGCGGATGCGGAATCTAGATACGCGCGCTATCTAGCGGGAGAGAGGAGGGAGCGTTGGAGGAACCGGATGAAGACCAGTTTCATCGCGATGATGCTCATCGTGATGACCGCATCTCTCTTCTATGTGATGGTAGTTTAGATGATCGATATCGACTTGTAATGTGAAGACAAACTCGCTACTCGCGGTCTCGAGACTTGTAATGTTCTATCTTCGTTCGGTCTTTTGAATTCGGAGACTAATATGATGAATTGTATTCGGAGACTAATCTTCTATTGTATTCGATGAATCTGCTGTTGCTGTGTCCTGCTGCTTATTTTCTGTCCAATAATATATTTTGTAATCTGTGCAAAAATCAGAAAAGAAAAAAAATCCCTAATATACATACTAATGGCGCATCACGCCAACGTGCGCCATTAGTATGCCAAAGGATACTAATGGCGCATCTCAGAGCAGTGCGCCATTAGTATGCCAGAGGGTACTAATGGCGCATCACCCAGCAGTGCGCCATTAGTATGCCGAAGGATACTAATGGCGCATCACACTGCAGTGTGCCATTAGTATGGCAAAGCACATGGGTATATATGGCCCCCTGGGAGGCATACTAATGGCGCACTGCCCGGTGCGCCATTAGAGTACCAGATACTAATGGCGCACCAGTGGTGCGCCATTAGTAAAAATTACTAGTGGTGTGATGCTAGTGGCGCAGCAGTAGTGCGCCATTAGTAGGCAAAACTGGTGCGCCACTAGTAAGCCTTTTTCTAGTAGTGTAGGGATCAAGCCCTAACAAAACTAACTCGATTACATGATGAATCTCATCCAAATCCTCACCGGCCAGCGAGCCTATGAAGGAATTACTCACTCCTGGTGGGGAGCATCATGGAATTGGCGATAGAGAAGGGTTGGTGATGATGAAGAACGGAGATCCCCCTCTCCGGAGCCCCAAACGGACTCCAGATCTAGCCTCCCGATGAAGCACAGGAGGTGAAGCTGGCTCCATCTCGTGGATCGTGATAATTATTTCTCCCTGATTTTTTCTGGAAAAATAGGATTTTATAGAGTCGGTTTCAGGGTCAGTGGGGCCACCAGGTCGGGACAACCCACCTGGGGGCGCCAGGAGAGGGGGGTGCACCCTGGTGGGTTGTGCCCACCCAGGGGCCCCTCTCCGGTAGGTATTGGCTCGAGAAATTCTTATTTATTATATAAAAATTCCTCGCAAAGTTTCGTTCCATTCCGAGAACTTTTATTTCTGCACAAAACAACACCATGGTAGTTTTGCTGAAAACAGCGTCAGTGTGGGGTTAGTTTCATTCAAATCATGCAAATTAGAGTTCAAAACAAGAGGAAAAGCGTTAGGAAAGTAGATACGTTGGAGACGTATCAAGGGTTCTTCATCAATCTAGTGTGCCTCATCTTTCTTGATTTCCTCTACATGGTTAGTCATAGAACAACTAGAGGAAACCAAGGCATTTCGATCATCGCAACACGGGAGAGCAAGCATATCATCACATACACTTGTCATGGAATTCTTAGAGAGTTTGATGACCTCTTCGTTGACATTATTGCATTAAAGGAGAAGGAGCTCAAAATCCTCTTTAAGTTTACAATGAGTAATTTCAATCTCTCCGTTTGAAGATCTGAAGTCTCTAAGTGATTGATGAGCCTTAGCAATTTCATGGTCAAGTTGTTCACTTTTAGCTTGCTCGTTAAGAAATAAATCATTATGTTTTTCAAAGCAAGCAAGAACATCCTGGAACCTTTTATAAGTGTTATTTTTAGCTCTATGAAGAGTTTTCCCAATCTCATAGAGATTTTGAGTCAAGTCATCATCATCATCCTCATCCTCATTATCACTAAGATAAGATGATACATGGTCGTTACCTCTTGCCATGAGGCACATGTGAACCAAAGGGGTTGATGATGATTCTTTTGGATAAGAGGGTTCTTCATCAATCTAGCGTGCCTCATCTTTCTTGATTTCCTCTACATGGTTAGTCATAGAACAACTAGAGGAAACCAAGGCATTTCGATCATGGCAACACGGGAGAGCAAGCATATCATCACATACACTTGTCAAGGAATTCTTAGGTGATATGCATGGCCTATCAACACAATAATGTATACTATTTGTTGTGCTAGATATGCTCAAGTCCATAGAAGATATATCACTAGCATCTATACAAGCAAGATCATCAATAATGATCTTAACACCATCATCACAAGATATTTCTTCACTCACCATGTCATTACCTTGTGGCACACCACATGTTAATGAAGTGGAATATGGTGAAGTGTCTAAGTAATCGGAGGTGGAAGCAATAGAGAGCTCTTCATGACATAAAAATGTGGATAGCTCCTCCATTAACTCCTACCAAAGACGATTGTCTTCATCAAGATTGGACCCACCATATATTTCCTCAAGTTTGGTCCAAGCCTCATGAGCCGACTTATAAGCTGAGATTGACTTAAACACTTCATATAGATTGATGAATGGCAAGAGAAGCATCACAATCAAGAATCATATCCTCGATAGATGGAGAAGGACCATCCTTTGCAATAGAAATTCCTACAAGAATAATTCGCAAAGTGATACGTCTCCAACGTATCTATAATTTTTGATTGTTCCATGTTGTTATATTATCAATCTTGGATGTTTTATAATCATTTTATAGTCATTTTATATCATTTTTTGGTACTAACCTATTGACATAGTGCCAAGTGCTAGTTGCTGTTTTCTGCATGTTTTTTACATCGCAGGAAATCAATAACAAACGGAGTCCAAACGTAGCGAAACTTTTTGGAGATTTTTTTTGAACCAGAAGACATCCAGTGGGCCGAAGAAGCGCCTGGGGGTGCTCCAAGGGGAGCATAACCCACCAGGGCGCGCCAGGAGGCCCAAGCGCGCCCTGGTGGGTTGTGCCCACCTCGGGTGCCCCCTGAACCGACTCTTTGCTCTATAAATACCCCAATATTCCAAAAACCCTAGGGGAGTCGACGAAAATCAATTCCAGTCGCCGCAGAGGCCAGAACCACCAGATCCAATCTAGACAACATCACGGAGGGGTTCACCACTTCCAATGGTGCCTCTCCGTTGATGCGTGAGTAGTTCTTTGTAGACCTTCGGGGCCGTAGTTAGTATCTAGATGGCTTCCTCTCTCTCATTTCATTCTGAATACGATGGTCTCTTGGAGATCCATATGATGTAACTCTTTTTGCGGTGTGTTTGTTGGGATTGGATGAACTTTGAGTTTATTATCAGATCTATATTTTTAAATCCATGAAAGTTATTTGAGTTTCTTTTATCTCTAATATGCATGATTGCTTATAGTCTCGTATTTCTTCTCTGGTATTTGGGTTTTGTTTGGCCAACTTGATCTATTTATCTTGCAATGGGAAGAGGTGCTTTGTAGTGGGTTCGATCTTACGGTGCTTGATCCCAGTGACAGAAGGGGAACTGACACGTATATATCGTTGCTACTAAGGACAAACGATGGGGTCTATTTCCACATAAATAGATCTTGTCTACATCATGTCATTGTTCTTATTGCATTACTCCGTTTCTCCATGACCTTAACACACTAGATGCATGCTGGATAGTGGTCGATGTGTGGAGTAATAGTAGTAGATGCAGGCAGGAGTTGGTCTACTAATCTTGGACGTGATGCCTATATAATGATCATTGCCTGGATATCGTCATGATTATTTGAAGCTCTATCAATTGCCCAACAGTAATTTGTTTACCCACCGTTTTCTATTTTCTCGAGAGAAGCCACTAGTGAAACCTACGGCCCCCGGGTCTCTTTCTCATGTTATTTGCCTTTGCGATATACTTTTCCTTTGCTTCTATTTTTAGATCTATTAAACCAAAAATACAAAAATACCTTGCTACACATTATTTTATTTGGCGTTTGATCTATCAATCTACTACAATATATTCACGTCTGTTTGCCTACCTTTGGGCGCCGCTACCCGAAAGGGATTGACAACCCCTTTTACACGTCGGGTTGCGAGTATTTGTTATTTGTGTGCAGGGGCTGTTTACGTTGTGTTGCTTGGTTCTCCTACTGGTTCAATAACCTTGGTCTCATCACTGAGGGAAATACCTACCGCTGTTGTGCTGCATCATCCCTTCCTCTTTGGGGAAATACCGACGGAGCTTCAAGCCGCATCAAAAGGAATTACTGGCGCCATTGCCGGGGAGAATCTTCAACATATACCAGGTTCCTAATCACAAATCTCATCTCCTCGCAATTTACATTATTTGCCATTTTCCTCTCGTTTTCCTCTCCCCCACTTCACAAAAATTTGTCGTTTTATTCGCCCTTTTTTTCGTTCGCCGTTTTATCGTCAGATCTATCATTTGCTTGCAATCATGAGTGATTTCGGTATGGCACCAACAGATGATGGCCTAACTCCTAAGATTGGACGTACGGGCAATCTGGATGCTAAAAATTTTATCTTGGGGCAAGGGAATGTTATGGGAAAAGAGCGTATCCAAGAATTTTTCAATTGTGTTGGGAATTTAAGTCTTGATGTTGCTCCTAGACTTAGAACTACTATATCTTATGCGGATGCTATTTCAGCACTAGTTCTGAAACTTGAAAGTAAATTTATCCATACTCATCCTACTTTGCAAATATTGTTTTTTGAGCTTCCCATTATAAAGAATCCTAAAGCTAAAAAGTTGGCCACTCTCGTATTTGACTACATACTACGGGAAGCTAGGGAAATCTTTGATTTTTATGGTATGAATCGTGAAAAGCCCGTGATAGATGAAATTCTTTACAATAGTGACTATGCGTTAAGACATTTACTTGGGGAACAAATTTTTTTATGATAATCTTAAGAAGGAAGTCCCCATTCTAGATGTAATCCAACAAGTTTTCAATAATTTCAATCAACATTACTCTTGGATTGTTGCCGGAAATCAACGCGGTTATGATAATGGGCAAATTAATAGTGCTAAAGTTTCTATGGACAATATGTTTTATGTTTTTTTACAAAGCCTCATGATGAAAACCCTTCTAAGGAAATCAACAAGAAAGATGACGAAACTTAGATCCTTGCTTTATGCCTAGCTAAGGGCATAAAACTATAACGTTTGTTGGGAGGCAACCCAATGAATAAAATTTATTTTTTGCTTTGTGCTTTCTGTTCTTGAGTGTTTTCATGCTATTGTTATGATTGTGTTCTTTCTGTTTTATTTAGTGTTTGTGCCAAGTAAAGCCTTTAGGATCTTCTTGGGTGATAGTTGTTTGATCTTGCTGAAAAAACAGAAACTTTCCTATCCAGAGTTACAATTGTTTAAAATCATAGAAACATGATAAAATCCTGATTTGTTTACAGTTGATTGATATACAAATTGCACAGGCCTTCTGTCGTGGAATTGTCACGGCAGATGTCCTTGGGCTAGGACTTAGTCGTGGAGCCATCGCAACTAGGAAGCTTGAAGGGGTTATGCGGGACAAGGAACACGAGGGTTTATACTGGTTCGGCCCCTTACGGTGAAGGTAAAAGCCTACGTCCAGTTCGAGGTGTTATTGATTAGGGTTACGATCACCCGGGAGCTAAACAGCTATGCCCGGCTCTCGGAGAGATCGTTGTCGCCCTTAAACCGCTGCCGGGTCGTCCCTTTATATAGGGAGGCTGACGCCCAGCAGCCCTTAGAGTCCCGGCCGGCTGATAAGAGTGTCCGGCTCGGACTCTAAACAATACCTGCCTTACACTACAAGTTCTATTATAACAATAAAGATTGTACTACGAGCTTTAAGCCATCGCCGGGTCTCAGCCCATCTCTGGCCCATTATCTGAAATTTAGCTCCGGGCTTCTGGCAATGACCCTTAGTGTAACCCGGCCCTCCTGGCGGGTGACTCCTAGGTCTATATCCTCAACATTAGGCCCCAGATTGACTTGAGCCGGCTCGTGTCAATCTTCAGCTCTGCAGACAGAAAAAATCTCCGGCTTACCATTCATGTGAAGATCATAACCCGGAGTGACGTCATCCTCTGGACTCCGGATAATCCGCCGTGACGTCATCCTCCATTAAGTCCGTTTTTTACTCCGCCAGATCCGCAACGGATCTTTGCTTTTACTGTCCTTCCGAGAATCGAGGCGCCGTGAGGGGGAGATAACCACGCCGTGGCCTCCTTGAATCCCGCGCCCACTTATGACTCGGCCTTATAAATAGGCCGGCCCAGCACTTTCTTCTCACACTCTCCCTCTTCCTCCTCGTGCCATCGCTCCTCTGCTCGAGCTCCGTCACTGCCGCCGCCGTCGCGCCCCTGGTCTTCATCAACCCGGCCGCTGCATCACCCTGATTCAGACCAGACTCACGGCGGCGACCTCCGCTCCTTCCAACTCCGGTAAGTCTTCTTCGCTCTGCCAGATAGATCTACTCGTAGGGTTCATCTTGTGTTCTTCGCGTTCTTCCCCATTGCCGCAAACCTCCGTACTTCTTATAGTCACCACACTTAGTTGATTTGTAACCTCATCTAGAGTCAGTGCGGTAGATGTTTGAAATCCGTTTCTTCTGCAAAGAACCTTCTTTTTACTGCATAAGAACTATGCTCCACCTCAAGAACTTCTCCTGCCTCTGTTTTTAGGTCTAGAAAAGTTTCATTTCACCCGACCATTTTGATCCAAAAAAGTTACTGCAATATGTGAAATCTGTTTTACCACACTTAGTAAAAAACTGCAGCCCTTGAACCTTGGCGGCTTACACTTCCGACTTAAAGAATACACGCGCCGAAAAACTTTCCGGTTTAAAGAGAAACATGCTCTGTCAACTCTTCCGGCTTAACTGTAGTAAACCGTAGATGATCAACTTATACTGAAAGCCCCGATGGCTTAGATAACCCATCGTATCAATATATATCATTAGTCCCCTTCATAAGTCGTCATTGTAGCTTGAATAATAAACTCCGGCTCATAATTAACCCGGACACCTTTCTCTTTATCATAGAACCACCAACCGTCACCATGCCTCCCAAGGCTCCCATCACTTGCAACTGGATGAGATCCAACGTCACTGATGAAACCCTGGCCAACTTTGTTAAGTCCGGATATCTGCCCAGGAAGGAAGTGATGTCCTACCGTGCCCCTGATCCGTCAGAAGAAAGACCACAGCCGAGGGACGGGGAAGTAGTGATCTTTGCGGACCATATGAGCCGGGGCTTCGCACCGCCCGGCTCAAAATTCTTCCGGGATGTGCTCAACTTCTTTGACCTTCGACCTCAGGATATAGGACCCAATTCCATATCCAACATCTGCAACTTCCAAGTCTTTTGTGAAGTATATCTTGGAGAAGAGCCGAGTCTGCTGCTCTTCAGAGAGCTGTTCTATTTAAACCGCCAGAATGAGTGTGCCAACGGGCCAAGTCTAGAGTTAGGCGGCATCTCCATCCAGCGACGTAGGGACTGTCTGTTCCCTTACGCAGAACCGCCGAGCCACCCTAAGGACTGGAACCTGACTTGGTTCTACTATCAAGATACATCCCCGGCTGACGAGAATCCGCTGCCCGGTTTTTGCCCAACACGCCTGGAGCCGACTCATCCTCTCTCCGACAAACTGACTGCCGCGGAACGCCAGCCCCTGCTTCCAACGATCAACAAGATCAAGGCCCTGCTAGGCAACGGTCTGAACGGAATTGATCTAGTCCGGGTCTGGATCTCATGGCGGGTGATCCCGTTGAGCCGCCGCCCTGGCTTAATGTGTGAGTACACCGGGCGAAAGGATGACCCACAGAGGCACAGTCGCAATGATCTTCCAGAAGACGTTGCTGAAGAAGAGACCAAGGCTCTGTTAAACGAGAGCCTGGCAGACTGTGGAAAAACCGGGCTAGCCCCGTTCTGCAAGACCAATCCAGCCCCAGCGGTAAGCCGCTGACTTTAACCTTTCAACTTCTTTGGTATGTCACCTTGCTTTGAACCATTTCAGGAATCCATTACTGTATTTCTCAGGCTGATGATAAATTCTGGCGGGTCAAGTATGACCATGAGGCGGCCAAGAAGGCCAGGAAGGCGAAAAAGGCCGCCAAGAAAGCCGCCCCTCGCAAGAAGGGCAGCAGACCCACTGCTTCGGAACTAATGCAGTTAAGCGATAGCTCCGAGTCAGAGGTAACCCTTAAACCTTTTAAATTCTTGCTATAAATGTTGTCTGATGCTGTCCGCCTTATCAACACTTGCTTATTGACAGGATGACACCGGCGCCAGTAACCCGGTGGTCGAAGAGGTAACATCACTTTCCTCCGGCTCGGAGCCTTTACCACAGCTGAAAGTCCGAAGGGTAACCCGGAAAGTAAGCTTTTCCCATCCATTAGCTCACCGAGACCCTCAATTTCTTTTGAAACAGCAGGTTCACGAGAGCCGGCGCCACACCCGGGCCCGCAAGGACACCGACCTCTCCACCGGGTTACCCGACGCAACGAGGAAACGCCGCACAGAGGTTTTTTCTCACCTGTACCCTTTTCATCCGTTGGCGGGTGTCATCCGTCAGCCACTCAACTCTTCTGACTCCAATTACCAGGAGACCTCCCCCTCTTCGGGTGACTCCATGCAGTCAAGTCTGCCGGCCTTCAAGACTGCCCCCGGGTAATAACAATCTTCTTACATTATCTGTCTGCACTTACCCTTTGTATGCCTAACACTTCTGCCTTTTCAGTGCCCAGGCAAAGCTCACCAAAAGAGCAAAGAAGACAAGGTCAGCCGGAGTGCCAGACTTGCCTGAGCCGGAGACGACGGCTCAAGAGCCGCCAGCCGCCTCCGCCCCCGAAGCCACCATTCCCATGGACACGGCGCCTGAAGCCCCTGCCCCGAGCACCAAGAGAACAACCGAAGCATCAGCTAACCCGGAGGCGTCCGGCTCAGCCCCACCAGCTAACGACCCGGACGTGGTAATTACCCGGACGGAGTATGTTGAGCCGGGGAGGCCGACCGCACTGGCCAAATGCTCTGCGAAGGGGGAGTTGCTGCAACCCCATTGGGTGAATCTGGATCTCTCCAGCTACACCGATTTAAGCATTGGAGAGCTTGTCTCAGGCTATATCAGCCAGGTTCACAAGAGCCGAGACGCCGAGATCGCCATGGTCAGCCAGATCCAACAGAAATCTGAGGTAACCTTCTACTGTTTTCTTATTTCTGCATAGTGATCCTTGTCATTCTAGCCCCCAAGTCTAGGACTTATACTTGAACATGTCGTAGACTTTAAATTCCGGCTTACTGAACTGAGCCGGCCGTACATAAATAGATACGTTCAATATGCATTAGCCCCCAAGTGCCAAGTGTCTTTGCTTGGAAAGCGCTTGGGACTTTATAGAATGACTGTTAATAACTCGGAAATATATGTAGGCTGTTGGCAAGAAATTAGAGTCGGACCTGGCGGATCTCAAGAGCCGGCTGAAGGCACAAGAGATGGAGACCCGGAAGGGAAATGCCAAGTTTGTCTCCAGCATCGCCGCTCAGGAGAAGTTGAAGACTGAATTCGACGCTGAGCGGAAGGCCTGGGCTGAGGAGAAAGCTGCACTGGTGACCCGGGCAGAACAGGCGGAGAAGGCCCTTACTGAGAAGACCGCTGAGCTCTCCGGTCTAAAGTGCCAAGTGTCCCAAATGGTAGCTGCCATCTTCGGTAAGTCGCCTCACCGGCTTTCATTCACGTTGGAATGTTTACATCTCTTAACTCATCCTTATCATCGGGTCATCTGATGTTGTTAAACAGGTTCCAGAAGCGCCAACTTGAACCAGAGCGTGGTCACCAAGTTAAAGGCCGTGTACACCCTGGTGGAACAGCTCTACACCGGGTCACAGCGGGCTTTAGCTGTGGTGGCCCTGTCGAATGAAGTGCCGACTCATCTGGCCGAAGTCCTGCGCCGGCTCGCAGCTCTGCCGCAGCGGATCCAGGAGCTACGACAAGCATCCGCGAGATCTGGAGCAATCGCCGCACTGAGCCGGGCCAAAGCCTTCTTGCCGGAGCTAGACCCGGCAGACATCGCCCTGGGTTACCCCAGCCTGAAAGAAGACGGCTCAGCGTTCAACCAGAAGGACTTCGCGGCTTGTGTGAAGGCTGTGCGCCCGGTGGCCACCATCATCGGGAACGACACCGATTTAACCAAGTATCAGCCGGGATACAACGCGGAGAATCAGAGGATTCCAACCCCTCGCTATGAAGCTATCAATCTGATTCCTCCGGCTCGCCAGCACACCTTCGCCCCGGAGATTAACCCGGCCGGGTTAATTGACGAAGAAGCTCAGTTCGAAGCTCTCAGTGGCATCAACTGGAAGTCGTCGACCTTCGAAGCCTTGGGATCAGCCGGAGCAGAAGATGAGCCGGGGACTTCGACTCAGCAGGCGTCATAAACCGGCTAGCGGCTCACCAAACAACGCTCCACCCTTGGAACTTTGAAAGATTTTTGTAATAGAATAGGTGCAACAATTTATCTCTGCCGTGCCATCGTGCACGCAATGAATGCTGAAATCCTTTGAAGTCATTCTTTTTTTCATGCTCCTCCGGGTTATAATTATCCTTCGTGCTTCTCAACCTTTTAAAAAAGTACCTTTAATTATCTGCATAAGAAGGCAAACCGCAAGTCACAAGGCGGCTTACCGCCCTGAGAATCAGGTGTCTGAGATGGATAACCCGGAAATTCAAACCAAAAAGACTGGTCCTTCACTATATTCTGAACATAGTCGTGATAACACACTCAACAGCTTGTAAGCATACTTCCGGGTTAAATAACCCGGGTAGCACGGTTATTATCTGAACTCGAATTTACTTGTCTTGATGCATCCATGATGCTCAACTAACAAGATAAACCAAAATTAAGCCGGCAAGTGAAACCCGGCAGTACATACTTTGACATGATCAGAGTAAACTTGTGGTAAAATGTAAAAATTTAAGGGCTTCCGGTTCGAATACGACCAGAACCTCGGTCCAAAGGGGTTAAGCTAAGATTCGGATACGATCATATAGCCCCCAGTGGGTTCGGCGATGCCAATCAAGAGGGTATCGACAGCTATGTTCTCTTGGGTTCGAATACGACCCATGTTTGAACAGGAAGCCCCCAAGTGATTCTGAAAATTGTTTAACGACGCTGATTCGAATACGATCCACGTCGGTTCTCAGAGGGGTTACACTATGACTCAAATATGACCAAAGGCCACCTCCCAATGAGCTCGGCACTTTGCCAATCAAATGGGTATCGACAGCTATGTTCTCTTTGGTTCGAATATGACCCATGTGTGAACAGGAAGCCCCCAAGTGACTTTATTGCTTACAGCTAGATTTGAAGATGATCATAAGCCGGATCTTCTGTAAGTCAGCATGTAAAAAACAACACACATACTTGGGAGAGAGCAAAGGATAGAGGTCCTACTTTATTGCTTTATCATAATATATACATGGCTGAGATAAATATGTACATCACAAGAGCTGGTAGCTCAAGTGTAGTAAGGCCGAAGCTGAGCTATGTTCCATGGCCGACGGGTCTCCTCCTCAGATTTACGCGAATCCTTATGCTCCCGGATATCAATGAGGTAATATGACCCGTTGTGCAAGTTCTTACTGACCACAAAAGGCCCTTCCCAAGGTGGGGATAACTTGTGCGCATCCGTTTGATCCTGGATGAGCCGGAGCACCAGGTCGCCTTCCTGAAAGACCCGTGACTTGACCCGGCGGCTATGATAACGGCGCAGGTCTTGTTGGTAAATCGCTGAACGGGCGGCTGCCACATCACGCTGTTCGTCCAACAAGTCCAGAGCATCTTGGCGCGCCTATTCATTATCCGTCTCAACATAAGCCGCCACACGAGGTGAATCATGACGGATGTCGCTGGGGAGAACTGCTTCTGCTCCATAAACCATGAAGAAAGGCGTGAAGCCTGTAGACCTGTTAGGAGTAGTGTTGATGCTCCATAAAACGGAGGGCAATTCCTCCACCCAACAACCCGGCGTCCGTTGCAAAGGGACCAAGAGCCGGGGTTTAATGCCCTTCAGAATCTCCTGGTTAGCTCTCTCAGCTTGACCATTGGATTGGGGGTGTGCCACTGAAGAGACATCAAGCCGGATATGCTCTCTTTGACAAAACTCCTCCATAGCGCCTTTGGACAGATTAGTGCCATTGTCTGTTATGATGCTGTGTGGAAAGCCGAAGCGGAAGATCACCTTTTTCATAAATTGAACCGCCGTGGCTGCATCACACTTGCTAACTGGCTCAGCTTCCACCCACTTCGTGAATTTGTCCACTGCCACCAAGAGGTGGGTCTTCTTATCCTTGGACCGTTTAAAAGGCCCGACCATATCAAGCCCCCAGACCGCAAAGGGCCAAGTGATCGGGATCATCCTCAATTCCTGAGCTGGCACATGAGCCCGTCGGGAGAACCTTTGGCAGCCATCACATTTACTAACCAAGTCCTCTGCATCAGCGTGAGCCGTCAGCCAATAAAAACCATGACGGAAAGCCTTGGCCACAAGAGATTTTCAACCGGCATGATGGCCACAATCCCCTTCATGGATCTCGCGCAAGATCTCTTGACCTTCCTCAGGGGAGATACAACGCTGGAATGCCCCTGAAATACTGCGATGATGCAACTCGCCATCGATAACAATCATTGACTTAGCCCGCCGGGTTATTTGCCTGGCCAGAATTTCATCCTCAGGCAACTCTCCCCGGGTTATATAAGCCAGATATGGCATTGTCCAGTCTGGTATGATATGCAGAGCCGCCACCAGTCGTGCCTCCGGGTCAGGGATAGCCAAGTCCTCCTCTGTAGGCAACTTAACCGAAGGGTTATATAGGACATCCAGGAAAGTGTTAGGCGGCACCGGCTTTCGCTGAGAGCCGAGCCGTCTTAAAGCATCAGCCGCCTCATTCTTCCTGCGGTCAATGTGCTCCACTTGATATCCCTGAAAGTGCCCGGCAATGGCATCAACCTCGTGGCGATAAGCCGCCATTAGAGGATCCTTAGAATCCCAGGTGCCTGATACTTGTTGAGCCACCAAGTCTGAGTCACCAAAACACCTCACCCGGCTTAAGCTCATCTCCTTAGCCACCCGAAGACCGTGGAGCAAAGCCTCGTATTCAGCCGCATTGTTAGTGCAAGGAAACATCAACCGTAGCACATAATGGAACTTGTCACCTTTAGGGGAAGCCAAGACAACACCAGCCCCCGAGCCCTCCAGCTGCCTGGACCCATCAAAGTGAATAGTCCAATAAGTGTTATCCGGCTTTTGCTCGGGTACTTGTGACTCTGTCCAATCATTGATGAAATCCACCAAGGCCTGAGACTTGACAGCAGTGCGTGGCACATATTTAAGATCATGAGGTCCAAGTTCTATAGCCCACTTAGCAATTCTCCCTGTAGCCTCTCTGTTTTGGATAATATCACCAAGAGGGGCGGAACTGACCACAGTGATGGGATGACCCTGAAAATAATGCTTAAGCTTCCGGCTCGCCATAAACACCCCATACACAAGCTTCTGCCAATGTGGATACCTCTGCTTGGACTCAATGAGCACCTCACTGATATAATAAACCGGCCGCTGAACCGGATGCTCCTTACCCGCCTCCTTGCGCTCCACCACAATAGCCACGCTGACGGCTCGTGCGTTTGCTGCCACATACAGTAGCAAGGGCTCCTTATCAACCGGAGCAGCAAGGACAGGGGGCTCTGCCAGTTGCTTTTTCAAATCCTCAAAAGCGGTATTAGCTGCATCATTCCAAATGAAGTTGTTAGTTTTCTTCATCAACTGATATAAGGGCATAGCCTTCTCACCAAAACGACTTATAAACCGGCTTAAAGCAGCGATGCGACCCGCCAAACGTTGAACGTCATTTACGCACGCCGGCCTAGCCAATGAAGTGATGGCCTTGATCTTCTCCGGGTTAGCCTCAATGCCTCTGTCAGAAACCAAGAAACCCAATAGTTTGCCTGCAGGAACACCAAAAACACATTTGGCCGGGTTAAGCATCATCTTATAGACCCGGAGATTGTCGAAGGTTTCCCTTAAGTCATCTATCAGGGTTTCCTCCTTGATGGATTTAACCACAATGTCGTCCACATAAGCGTGAACATTGCGCCCGATCTGTTTATGAAGACAATTCTGCACACAACGCTGGTAAGTCGCCTGTGCACACTTGAGTCCAAAGGGCATAGATACATAGCAGAAGGCTCCAAAGGGAGTGATGAACGCCGTCTTCTCCTGGTCCTTAACTGCCATCTTAATCTGATGATACCCGGAATAAGCATCCAAGAAACTTAAGCGTGCACAACCTGCCGTAGCATCAATGATCTGATCGATACGGGGGAGAGCAAAAGGATCAGCCGGACACGCCTTGTTCAAATCCGTGTAATCCACACACATCCGCCAGGTGCCGTTCTTTTTAAGTACAAGCACCGGGTTAGCCAACCACTCTGGATGAAGAACCTCAACAATGAACCCGGCCGCCAAAAGCCGGGCCACTTCTTCACCAATAGCCTTCCGCCTCTCTTCATTAAACCGTCGAAGGAACTGTCTGACCGGCTTAAATTTTGGATCAACATTGAGAGTGTGCTCAGCGAGTTCTCTAGGTTCACCTGGCATGTCAGAAGGTTTCCATGCAAAGATGTCCCTATTCTCACGGATGAACTCGATGAGCGCGCCTTCCTATTTCGGGTCCAGATTTGCACTGATGCTGAACTGCTGAGACGAGTCACCTGGAACAAAATCAACAAGTTTAGTCTCATCAGCTGATTTAAACTTCATTGCTGGTTCATTCTCCGTGGTCGGCTTTTTCAGAGAGGTCATATCTGTTGGGTCAACATTGTCTTTATAAAATTTCAACTCTTCTGTGGCACAAACAGACTTTGCATAAGCCGCATCACCTTCCTCACACTCCAGAGCCACTTTCCGGCTGCCGTGAACCGTAATGGTCCCGTTGTGACCCGGCATCTTGAGTTGTAAGTACACATAACACGGCCGTGCCATGAACTTGGCGTAAGCCGGCCGTCCGAATATAGCATGGTATGGACTTCTTATTTTGACCACCTCAAAGGTCAACTTTTCCACCCTGTAGTTGTTCTCATCACCGAAGGCCACTTCCAGTTCGATCTTGCCGACTGGATAAGCCGATTTACCGGGTACCACACCATGGAAGATAGTATTTGACTGGCTGAGGTTCTTATCAACTAGCCCCATACGACGGAAAGTCTCATAATAGAGGATGTTGATGCTGCTGCCTCCATCCATGAGTACCTTTGTGAACTTATAGCCTCCCACTTGAGGAGCCACCACTAAGGCCAGGTGGCCCGGGTTATCCACCCGGGGAGGGTGATCCTCCCTACTCCACACTATGGGCTGCTCCGACCACCGTAAGTAGCGTGGAACTGCGGGCGCGACAGCATTAACAGCCCTCTTGTGAAGCTTTTCGTCTCGTTTGCACAAACTAGTGATGAACACGTGATACTGTCCACCGCTAAGCTGCTTTGGGTTGGTCTGATAGCCCCCCTGTTGCTGTTGATAACCCTGACCAGACTGTTGATTAAAGCCCCCTTGACCGTTCTGAGGACCGGAATTTGACCCGCCGCCCGGGCCATGAAAGCCGCCAGCGCCTGAGCCGCCGCCCGGGCCATTGTAGTTTTTAAATGCCTTCATGATAGCACAATCCTTCCACAGGTGAGTCGCTGGCTTCTCTCTAGAGCCGTGTCTCGGACAAGGTTCATTCAACAGCTGCTCCAGAGAAGGTCCTGACCCACCGCCTCGGGGAGGGGGCCTCCCCTTGCGTCGCTGGTTATTGCCTTGGGCGTTGGCTACGAACTCCAGGCTGCCATCGGCCTTGCGCTTGCCTCCTCCTTGATTCCCCGGGTTAAACTGAGGACCCTTGCCATTGCCGTTCTTCTTTCCCTTCCCTGTCCTTTCATCGTCTGAAGGGGGATCCTTGGTACCATCAGAATCAGCGTACTTGACAAGAGCCGCCATTAGTGTACCCATATCCGTGCAGTCGCGTTTAAGCCGCCCAAGTTTCATCTTTAGGGGCACAAAACGACAGTTCTGTTCTAACATCAAGACTGCAGAGCCGGCGTCCATCTTATCTGATGAATGTATGATCTCCTTGACCCGGCGAACCCAATGGGTCGTGGATTCACCCTCCTGCTGCTTACAGTTAGTCAAATCCACAATTGACATAGACTGCCTACAGGTATCCTTGAAGTTTTGAATGAACCGGGCCTTCAGCTCAGCCCAAGACCCAATGGAGTTCGGTGGCAGCCCTTTTAACCACGTGCGGGCAGTTCCATCTAACATCATGGTGAAATATTTGGCCATGGCCGCCTCGCTGACCTCTAGCAGTTCCATAGCCATCTCATAACTCTCAATCCAGGCCGCAGGCTGTAAGTCAGCTGTATAGTTAGGCACCTTCCTAGGGCCCTTGAAATCCTTAGGTAGACGTTCATTACGGATGGCCGGCACCAAACAAGGGACACCCCCGGTCCTGGTAGAAACACCCACATCAACGGACGCCGTCGGATAAGCCGGGGGGGTCTGATAAGCCGTCAATTGCGGCACCTGCTCCGCCTCTTGCCGTGCTTGGTCTGCTGCGTAGAAGGCTCCAACATGAGCCGGGCCATGGCCAGGCGGTGGGTCATGGCGTCGGACATTACTTGAGCCGGTTGCTGAGACCATGTGCCGGCTGTAACTCGGGCTCTGGCCTGGGCGAGGAGTTGAGTGGATCCTGTCCCGGCTGTAGGAGTACGCCTCTTGCTGTGCTAGAGCCGTCTGCAGGAGTTCCTTGACCCGGCGGGTTTCGACGGCTGCCGGAGAATTGCCGTCAACGGGAAGAGCCGCCAGTCATGCTGCCGCAGCTACCATGTTCTCCAGCGGGTTATCGTAATGACCCGGGGGTATTGGCACATACTGAGGCGGGGCAGGGGGCACCTGGGGAGGCCCCATTACTAGTGGCTGAATGAGGGGTCCCGACCCGGGCGCAATGACCCCTGGTGGGTTACTGGATCCCGCACCCGGCGTGTTGAAGAGATTGCGCGGATCGTAAACCGGCGGGAGTCGAGACTGGGCCTTCTGATGCCTCCTTCTCATGACCTCGTTGGTCGTGTTCTGATCCATCGTGAGTTGGAAGGACTGCGCCTGAATCAACTGAGTCCGGGCGTCGAGAGCCGCCCGCTCCGTCGCCAGCCTGATCCCTTCTACTGCAAGATCCTCTTTAGCTTTCATCAGATCCAATTTTAACTGCGCCACCTCCGCGTCATGCTGGGCTTGATCTGCCGGGTCAACCGTGGCAGTTAATAGGGCCGTCATCTTATCTGTGAGATCCATCAGCACCTGAGCCGGGGAAGGCTCCGGGTTTTCTGATCCGGTAGTGGGGTTCTGAACAGGCTGCGCACCAGCCATAAAAACTCCGACCTGGCTTGGCGGCTCAAAAAGGTCTAGAATACTGTTGCCATCGGAATAACTCATGAGCCTGCCATCCTGAAGTTGGTACAACGAGTTTGACTCATCAGCGGCCGACTCGCCGTCAGAGCCGGCGGCCGCCTCATCCCCAGACCCAGATGGATCGGAGGGCCTTCCATGGATGCATCCCACAAAAGCGCGCTTTAAGGCAGGCCGGGCCCGGGCGGGTCGTGCGCGCTGAGCCGTTTCGACGAGATCGGCGCAGAGATCCGGCTCGGGGACCGGCTCACCAACCTTGCCAATGAAGACATGAATTCCGCCAAAGGGGACCCGGTACCCGTACTCTACTGAGCCGGCGTCGGGGCCCCAGTCCGCATTGTCGATGTAGAGCTTGCCGCGACGACTCTTGGTCATCTGGCCCACAGCGTATCCCTTGAGCCCTTCGAAGCTGCCCTTCAAGAACTCAAATCCACCGTGCGCCGGCCCCATGGTGGGCGCCAACTGTCGTGGAATTGTCACGGCAGATGTCCTTGGGCTAGGACTTAGTCGTGGAGCCATCGCAACTAGGAAGCTTGAAGGGGTTATGCGGGACAAGGAACACGAGGGTTTATACTGGTTCGGCCCCTTACGGTGAAGGTAAAAGCCTACGTCCAGTTCGAGGTGTTATTGATTAGGGTTACGATCGCCAGGGAGCTAAACAGCTATGCCCGGCTCTCGGAGAGATCGTTGTCGCCCTTAAACCGCTGCCGGGTCGTCCCTTTATATAGGGAGGTTGACGCCCAGCAGCCCTTGGAGTCCCGGCCGGCTGATAAGAGTGTCCGGCTCGGACTCTAAACAATACCTGCCTTACACTACAAGTTCTATTATAACAATAAAGATTGTACTACGAGCTTTAAGCCATCGCCGGGTCTCAGCCCATCTCTGGCCCATTATCTGAAATTTAGCTCCGGGCTTCTGGCAATGACCCTTAGTGTAACCCGGCCCTCCTGGCGGGTGACTCCCAGGTCTATATCCTCAACACCTTCCTAATTTTGCAGAATTTTTGGAGTTACAGAAGTATTCGAAATATTCAGATTACTACAGACTGTTCTGTTTTTGACAGATTCTGTTTTCTTTGCATTGTGTGCTTGTTTTGATGATTCTATGGTTTTCTTTGATGAGTTTTTGCCATAGAAAAGTTGGAATACAGTAGATATAATGCAAGAATAAAATATGAATTGGTTTGATACAACACTTATAGTAGTGATTTGCTTTCTTATACTAACGGATCTCACGAAGGTTTTGTTGAGTTTTGTGTAATTGAAGTTTTCAAGTTTTGGGTTATCTTACGATGGATGAAGGAATAAGGAGTAAGAAGAGCCTAAGCTTGGGGATGCCCCGGCATCCAAGCTATTATCCAAAGAGAGAAAGCAACTAAGCTTGGGGATGCCCCGAGTGGCATCCCCTCTTTCTTCCAACGACCATCGGTATTTTACTCGAAGCTATATTTTTATTCGTCACATACTATGTGTTTTGCTTGGAGCGTCTTGTATGATATGAGTCTTTGCTTGTTTTATTTTGTGTTTAAATCTTGATTCCTTGCTGGACACACCTATTTGAGAGAGCCAAAATTATGCCATGATTTGATAGAATTGCTCTCTATGCTTCACTTAAAATTTTATGAACTATGGATTTGCTCTAGTGCTTCAGTTATATCTTTTTGAGCACAGTGTGCTTTATTATTTTTGAAGAAATGATCTCTTGCTTCACTTAGATTTATTTGAGAGTTACTAAAATTTTCATGAAATTCTCTCTTGCTTCACTTAAATTAATTTGAGAGAAAGAAGTATTATGCTCATGATCTTCACTTATATTTGTTTGAGCTTATCAAAAGCAACACATGAAAATTAGTCCCGAAGTGATAGATATCCAAGAAGGATATAATAAAAACTTTCATGAAGATCATTGGACAAAATATACTTGATTCTTAGTAATAGTTTTGAGATATGATGATGTGATATATGAGTCATGTTGATGAGTAATTATGCTTTAGTAAGAATATTGGTGTTAAGGTTTGTGATTCCCTATGCAAGCACGAAAGTCAATAGTCATGCAATGAAATTATATCCTACTTGTGGTGGATTATTAGGTGTTAATTATGCTTAATGCTCGCTTATGAGATTATTCGTTTCTTGGTTGGTCGCTTCTCAATCTTTTGCTAGCCTTCATTTTGCACTAAGTATGATCAATACTTGTGCATCCAAAAACCTTTAAACAAGTTTTTCCACATGAGTCCTGTAGCGACCCGACCTCAGACGGTCAAGTCTCTGTGCTTAAGTGTCATCCCTGGATCGGTATGCTGACACACACAGTACTCGAGGATTTATAACAGAGGTAAATCACATGTATAAATAACGTAAATACCATTACCTCAATCCAAATAGCGGAAGTAACAACAAGGTTGTGGATTCCCATCAACACCAACGGCAAAGTTGAGTGTAGAAATCGTAACCCTAACGTATCACTTACTCGTCGTAAGAATCCTACAACATGAGACGTTGCAGCCACAAAGGGTCAGTACATTGAATGTACTGGCAAATTCACACCATAGGATAATGATGAATAATAACTATCACTATATGCATATTTGGCTGGTGGAAAAGCTCTATGGTTAACATGTTTTTGCGAAAAGCCAATTTTTTCGTACTTCAAAGGAATATATTTTATTTAACTACAAAGTTGGTTGATAAACATTGAGAAGGTTCCTCCAACTCAATCCCAAAATAATAATCATTAACCCAACAAATTATTTAAGTAGCATGATGAGATCAACATGATAATCCAAGAACCAGATACTCAAAATGTCCATAACCGGGGACACGGCTAACCATGATTAGTTTGTACACTCTGTAGAGGTTTGCGCACTTTTCCCCACAAGACTCGATCGCCTCCGCTTGATTTCTCGCACTACATGGTGTTTGAGAAACGGATGACCGAGACACGGTCTTTCAGAAATAATACTCTTTACTCCGGGTGGACAGTTACACCTACTTTCCCCTACATCTGCTAGCCCACCTCTTCAAGAGGTCATGTAACCTACTCAACTATGCTAGAGCCCATAATAGCTTGTGGCTTCACACGGAAGTTTCTAGCATGAAAAATCTCATGATCCCTTTGAGTCTGGGTGGCGGTCCATAGGATGATCACACGGGTACTCCGGGATATCCAAAAATACAGGCAACACTGGTTTCTCCAGGTGCCTCAATCCACCGAGATGTAATTAAAGTAGCCACCTTAAGTTGAACCATTAATTAAGAATCTCACATCTATTATGGAAAACTCTCAAACCCAATCCACGTCTACGAGCATAGCATAGCAATCTAAGAAAACGTAGAAGTAACTCCCAATTGTTTGATATAAACAGGGCAATAGGTACTACCTCATCTACTTCCCAAAACCCACATTTTAATCAGATCCTAATCATGCAATAGTTTGAGGCTTGATCTAATGCAATAAAACTGGGTGGTAAAGAGGTATGATCAAAGTGTGAACTTGCCTGTACTGCTGATGAAGATGATTCGCACTCAAAACTCTTGATAGATCTACTCGTCACACTCCGGTCAATCTATCGTAAGCAAGCAATAGTAACCACACATAAGCAATCACTCAAAAGATCAGAAAGAACGAAGAACACGATTCAGAAAACATCAAAACCAAGCAAATAACTCTTGCAACATAAGACAATTTCTAACAGTACCAAAATTATGTGAATTTGGCCTTATCAGAACGTTTAGGTCAAGAGCTTTAATTTGCAAAAAGAATCAACTCAAACGGAGCTACGAAACTCAAATTACGATCAAACGAAGTTTGAATTAAAATCTGGTCTAAATCAAATTTTAAACTTTCAAAAACATGTTTGAGTTGGATTACTGGATAGAGGGGATCATAAAGAAGAAGTGGGCGTTGGTTTCGTTGGATTTGGACTAACGAGTAAAGAGTAATGATCGTTTGAAAAACAGGGATTAAACTGTAAAATGAAACAACCACAACTAGGTCCCTGGCAGAAAACTAAAATAAAAGAAAAATATTAAATAGCAAACGTTCGTTACCGATCGCTAACGAACGAAAACTGTTCACTGAAACTAACAAAATGGAAAACGTTCACTAACTAACAAGAACGAAACGGTTTACTTACGAAAAACCGATCTGGAGGATAAACGGACAAAACAAATAAAAATAAACCGGGCAGTTTTATCGGCTTTATCGGCTCGGGGCAAATAAACCGGCGGCGGCGGCAGTTTGGATCGGCGAGCTCCGGCGAGGCGGCTGCGCGGCGGCGGTGGCTGCGGGCGGCGGAGCGCGGCAGCAGTGAGCGGCTCGGGGCTGCCGCGTTCGACGGCGGTTGCTGCGGCGGTGGGAGGCGGCGGCGCAGATCCGGCGGGATGCGGCGGGGTGCGGCGAACGGCAGCAACAGCGGCGCGTTGCGGGAGAGAGAGAGAAAAGGAGGCGGGGCCGGGCGAAGTATATAAGGAGGGGGGCAGAGGCTTGCGTGAAGGAGGGGCAAGAGGAAGCCGGCGGTGACACGGAGGCGGTGGCGACGGCGTGGTGGCTCGGGACTCCGTCTCAAGCTCGGGGACGAGCGGCTGGGCTGCGGCCTGTTGGGCCGGCCCAGTTTGGCGGCGGAGAAGATTTTTTTTATAAAACATTTTCTTAGACAAATAAAAACAAAATAAAAAATATTATATAGGCATATAATATATCAAAATTTTCAGAAAAATATTTCCTACACAATGAACATTTTTGTCAAGTCAAATAAATTCTAGAAAAATTCAAATAATTCAAAGAGTGCTACTGCCCTACTAAAATCCAATAAAAATCATTTAAAAAATACCAAAATAATTTCAAATTTATTTCCCTCCAATTTTCTGATGTAGGGAATCATGTTACCCTATTTTCCATGTATTTTATTTTTGGAGAAAAATAATTCGAAATAAAAACCAAAATAACTCCAACTTGAAAATGATTTCAAAGGGGCGTTAAATTTGGTTTCTTTGAAACTTCCAACTCATATTTCATATGTTTTGAAGAAGTCATTTTATCTTCGCTCTTGAAAATCATTGAGTTGCATAAAGTTTCAGAATTGGAAATATTTTCAAATGAAATTCAAATATTTTCAACACCCCTTGTCATTTAAAAAATGGAAGAAGTCATGTCATCTTCTCTCCAGGGTTTTGTGGTGAAAAGAATTTGAATTCACGGAGATCATAAAAGCAAAAATGAAAGTTTGGGAAAGTCCTTTTATTCCCTCTCATTTAACTTTCAAAAAGTTTCGAATTTCACTCAATTTCACTCAATCAATCAAATCTATCTATTTAATATAACATTCCAAAATTTAGAATTTTGGGATGTTACAGACCTACCACCCTTAAAATGAATCTCGTCCTCGAGATTCGGAGAGGCTAGAAAGAAATAGGTTAGGTTTGGGGCCTTCTCAAAATCCATCGATCATCACAGGGGGTCTGGGGTGCTACCACCCTTAGAAACATGGTTACAGTTCCATCAAAACTTATATACTCCATCCATTATTCTTGACAGTGTCGGTCTTCTCAGATTCTCGGGAAATTTTCCTTCTTTGGCTCTTCTGATAGTGGCATAATCTTTACCGCAATACTTATGTCCTTTCATCTTGGTAGGATTCTTCCGAGACTGGGTCTTCATAGCTGACAGGTTTGACGCCAAAACTAAACAACTATCGATCTCTCATGGTGGTCATCAATTTATGGTTTCTCCTGCAGGAAATGGGTCTGGGCTTCATTCTCACCGTATAACCTACGATTGGCAACAGCTGCCGTGTACAAGGGAAAATTCTTATACCATTCTAAGGTTTAAACAAGGTTTTGATCGTCGTCACTCTACTATAGGTAAGTCACTCAGATTTACCATCCCGTATAGCAAGGCGAATAATAAGAGTAAGTCGGTATGGTGACCAATCCATCCCGCACCCAAATCATTACCATTTATATGGTTTAGTGAATCTCGCATTCTAACACTCAGTCATCCTCACAAGCATTACAGAATTTCTCTTGTCGACGAACCAAGTTCGGATAAATCCATAGATTCTGCAAGCCAAACAAACAACTATCGTTCCTTCACAACTCTCAGGTTTTGCGTTACTCCTATAAGATCGTCTATCAATCAAATCATAGCTTCTTCCAGGGTTTTTCCTTCAGCAAGAGTGTGCTTGCTTCTTGGCAGGTCCTGGGGCTTGTAGGTTATGGGCCCACCTCATCACTCGTAAACCTTGAACTCATCATCGGGGCAACTGATCCTTAATCCAACATCCAACTTCCTGGTATTCTTAAATCCATCCGGTTGTACCGTCTTCCTTCCTTCTATTGGCACCAAACTAGGACATGCTTTCTTAGACTCATCATGGAATTTCCATTGATCCATATTTCCAACATCATACCTCCTTTATATCCAATAGTAATTCATCTCTTCATCCTCGTGGGATATCCCACATACCGAGATAAAAACTTATACTTATGAAGTCCATACTCCACTTCGTGGAACATCATTATCCTTTCCAGGGTCAAGCGTCCTTACAGGGGAATATTGGCCATTTCTGCATGGCACTTCTTCAACTGGGAAACGTGAAACACATCATGAACTCCTGACAGTCCTTCGGGTGACTCCAACTTGTTGGCCACTTCTCCCATACGCTCCAAAACTCGGTATGGTCCTACAAATCTCGGGGCTAACTTTCCCTTAACTCCAAATCGTTTAATTCCTCGCAGAGGGGACACACGAAGACATGCTCTGTCTCCAATTTCATAGACTACCTCCTTGCGTTTTTGAGTGTGCATAACTCTTCTACCTGGACTGAGCTACCTACAGTCTATCTCGAATCAACTTAACATTCTCTTCTGACTCCTTGATCACATTTGGTCCAAACAACTGACGGTCTCCAACTTCATCCCACATCAACGGTGTCTGGCTCCTTGTTGGGGAACGTAGCAGAAATTCAAAATTTTCTATGCATCACCAAGATCAATCTATGGAGTAATCTAGCAACGAGGGGAAGGGGAGTGAATCTACATACCCTTGTAGATCGCGATGCGGAAGCGTTGCGAGAACGTGGATGAGGGAGTCGTACTCGTAGCGATTCAGATCGCGGTTGATTCCGATCTAAGCACCGAAGAACGGTGCCTCCGCGTTCAACACACGTGCAGCCCGGTGACGTCTCCCATGCCTTGATCCAGCAAGGAGAGAGGGAGAGGTTGGGGAAGACTCCATCCAGCAGCAGCACGACGGCGTGGTGGTGATGGAGGAGCGTGGCAATCCCGCAGGGCTTCGCCAAGCACCGCGGGAGAGGAGGAGGAGGGAGAGGGGTAGGGCTGCGCCGAAAGAGAGAGGTTCTCGTGTGTCTTGGGCAGCCCAAACCTCAACTATATATAGGGGGGGCTGCGGCCCCCTTAGGGTTTCTACCCCCAAGAGGAGGCGGCCAGCCCTAGATCCCATCAAGGGGGGCGGCCAAGGGGAAGAGAGGGGGGGCGCCCCACTAGATGGGCCCTAAGCCCCATCTGGACCTAGGGTTTGCCCCCTCCCACTCTCCCATGCGCCTTGGGCCTTGGTGGGGGGGGGCGCACCAGCCCACCTGGGGCTGGTCCCCTCCCACACTTGGCCCACGCAGCCTTCTGGGGCTGGTGGCCCCACTTGGTGGACCCCCGGGACCCTCCCGGTGGTCCCGGTACATTACCGATTTCACCCGAAACTTTTCCGGTGACCAAAACAGGACTTCCCATATATAAATATTTACGTCCGGAACATTCCGGAACTCCTCGTGACGTCCGGGATCTCATTCGGGACTCCGAACAACATTCGGTAACCACGTACATACTTTCCCTATAACCCTAGCGTCATCGAACCTTAAGCGTGTAGACCCTACGGGTTCTGGAACCATGCAGACATGACCGAGACGTTCTCCGGTCAATAACCAACAGTGGGATCTGGATACCCATGTTGGCTCCCACATGTTCCACGATGATCTCATCGGATGAACCACGATGTCGGGGATTCAATCAATCCCGTATGCAATTCCCTTTGTCCATCGGTATGTTACTTGCCCGAGATTCGATCGTCGGTATCCCTATACCTTGTTCAATCTCGTTACCGGCAAGTCTCTTTACTCGTTCCGTAACTCACATCATCCCGTGATCAACTCCTTGGTCACACTGTGCACATTATGATGATGTCCTACCGAGTGGGCCTAGAGATACCTCTCCGTTTATATGGAGTGACAAATCCCAGTCTCGATTCGTGCCAACCCAACAGACACTTTCGGAGATACCTGTAGTGCACCTTTATAGCCACCCAGTTACGTTGTGACGTTTGGTACACCCAAAGCATTCCTACGGTATTCGGGAGTTGCACAATCTCATGGTCTAAGGAAGTGATACTTGACATTAGAAAAGCTCTGAGCAAACGAACTACACGATCTTGTGCTAGGCTTAGGATTGGGTCTTCTCCATCACATCATTCTCCTAATGATGTGATCCCGTTATCAACGACATCCAATGTCCATGGTCAGGAAACCGTAACCATCTATTGATCAACGAGCTAGTCTCCTAGAGGCTTACTAGGGACATGGTGTTGTCTATGTATCCACACATGCATCTGAGTTTCTTATCAATACAATTCTAGCATGGATAATAAACGATTATCATGAACAAGGAAATATAATAATAACCTATTTATTATTGCCTCTAGGGCATATTTCCAACAGTCTCCCACTTGCACTAGAGTCAATAATCTAGTTCACATCACCATGTGATTAACACTGACAGGTCACATCACCATGTGACCAACATCCAAAGAGTTTACTAGAGTCAACAATCTAGTTCACATCACTATGGGCTTAACACTCAATGAGTTCTGGTTTGATCATTTTATGCTTGTGAGAGAGGTTATTAGTCAACGGGTTTGAACCTTTCAGATCTGTGTGTGCTTTATGAATATCTATGTCATCTTGTGGATGCTACCACGCGCTATTTGGAGCCATTTCAAATAATTGCTCTACTATACGAATCCGGTTTACTACTCAGAGTCATCTAGATTAGTGTCAAAGTTCGCATCGACGTAACCCTTTACGACGAACTCCTTTTCACCTCCATAATCGAGAAAATTCCTTAGTCCACTAGATACTAAGGATAAGTTCGACCGCTGTCATGTGATCCATTCCCGGATCCTATTGTACCCCTTGACCAACTCATGGCAAGGCACACTACATGTGCGGTACACAGCATAGCATACTATGGAGCCTACGTCTAAAGCGTAGGGGACGACCTTCGTCCTTTCTCTCTCTTCTGCTGTGGTTAGGTCTTGAGTCTTACTCAATACTCACACCTTGTAACACAGCCAAGAACTCCTTCTTTGCTGATCTATTTTGAACTCTTTCAAAATCATGTCAAGGTGTGCGTTCTTTGAAAGTATCATCAGGCGTCTTGATCTATCTCTATGGATCTTGATGCCCAATACATAAGCAACTTTATCCAGGTCTTCCTTTGAAAAACTCCTTTCAAACAACCCTTTATGCTTTCCAGAAATTTTACATCATTTCGGATCAACAATATGTCATTCACATATACTTATCAGAAATGTTGTAGCGCTCCCACTCACTTTATTGTAAATACAAGTTTCTAACAAACTTTGTATAAACCCAAAAACTTTGATCACTCCATCAAAGCATATATTCTGACTCCGAGATGCTTGCTCTAATCCATGGAAGGATCGCTGGAGCTAGCATACCTTTTAGCATCCTTAGGACAAAACCTTTCTGATTGTATCACATACAACCTTTCCTTACGAAAACTTGTAAGGAAACTTGTTTTGACATCCATCTGCCAGATTTCATAAATGCAGCTAATGCTAACATGATTCCGACGGACTTAAGCATCGCTACGGATGAGAAAATCTCATCGTAGTCAACTCCTTGAACTCGTGGAAATACTCTTTGCCACAAGTCGAGCTTCATAGACGGTAACATTACCGTCCACGTCCGTCTTCTTCTCAAAGATCCATTTATCTCGGATTTCATGGCTTCTAACCATTTGTCGGAATATGGGCCCACCATCACTTCTCCATAGCTCGTAGGTTCAGTATTGTCCAACAACATGATATCTCAGACAGGATCACGTGCCACTCTGAAGTAGCACACATCCTTGTCGTCCTACGAGGTTTGGTAGTGACTTGATCCGAAGTTTCATGATCACTATCATAAGCTTCCACTTCAATTGGTGTAGGTGCCACAGGAACAACTTCCTGCGCCCTGCTACACACTAGTTGAAGTGACGGTTCAATAACCTTATCAAGTCTCCACCATCCTCCCACTCAATTCTTTCGAGAGAAACTTTTCCTCGAGAAAGGACCTGTTTCTAGAAGCAATTACTTTTGCTTCCAGATCTGAATTAGGAGGTATACCCAACTGTTTTGGGTATTCTATGAAGACGCATTTGTCCGCTTTGGGTTCGAGCTTATCAGCCTGAAACCTTTTCACATAAGCATCGCAGCCCCAAACTTTTAAGAAACGACAACTTAGGTTTCTCTAAACGGTGTCGTCTCAACGGAATTGCGTGGTGCCCCCTTTTAAAGTGAATGCGGTTGTCTCTAATGCCTAACCCATAAACGATAGTGGTAATTCGATAAGAGACATCATGGTATGCACCATATCCAATAGGGTGCAGTTATGATGTTCGGACACACCATCACACTATGGTGTTCCAGGTGGTATTAATTGTGAAACACTTTCCACAATGTCTTAATTGTGTGCCAAACTCGTAACTCAGATACTCATCTCTATGATCATATCACAGACATTTTATCCTCTTGTCACGACGATCTTCAACTTCACTCTGAAATTACTTGAACCTTTCAATAATTCAGACTTGTGTTTCATCAAGTAAATACACTCAGCATCTACTCAAATCATCTGTGAACTAAGAACATAACGATTTCCACTGCATGCCTCAGCACTCATTGGACTGCACACATCAAATGTATTACTTCCAACAAGTTGCTCTCTTGTTCCATCTTACTGAAAATGGGGACTTTCAGTCATCTTGCCCATTTGGTATGATTTGCATGTCTCAAGTGATTCAAAATCAAGTGAGTCCAAACGATCCATCTGCATGGAGTTTCTTCATGCATATATACCAATAGACATGGTTCGCATGTCTCGATCTTTTCAAAAAATGACTGAGTCCAAAGATCCATCTACATGGAGCTTCTTCATGCGTTCTATACCAATATGACTCTAATTGCAGTGCCACAAGTATGTGGTACTATCATTTCTATTTTATATCTTTTGGCATGAACATGTGTATCACTACGATCGCGATTCATTTTAGGTGCAAGACCATTGAAGGTATTATTCAAATAAATAGAGTAACCATTATTCTCCTTAAATGAATAACCGTATTGCGATAAACATAATCCAATCATGCTTAACGCAAACACCAAATCTCGATGGTAGAGGGAGCATGCGATGCTTGATCACATCAACCTTGGAAACACTTCCAACACATATCGTCATCTCACCTTTAGCTAGTCTCCGTTTATTCCGCAGCTTTTATTTCGAGTTACTAACACTTAGCAACCGAACCGGTATCTAATACCCTAGTGTTGCTAGGAGTACTAGTAAAGTACACATTCATATAATGTATATCCAATATACTTCTGTCGACCTTGCTTGCCTTCTCATCTACCAAGTATCTAGGGTAGTACTGCTTCAGTGACCATTCCTCTTATTACAGAAGCACTTAGTCTCGGGTTTGGGTTCAACCTTGGGATTCTTCACTAGAGCAGCAAACGACTTGCTGTTTCATGAAGTATCCCTTTTGCCCTTGCCCTTCTTAAACTAGTGGTTTTACTAACCATCAACAATTGATGCTCCTTCTTGATTTCTACTCTCGCGGTGTCAAACATCGCGAATAGCTCAAGGATCATCATAACTATCCCTGATATGTTATAGTTCATGACGAAGCTCTAATAGCTTGGTGGAAGTGATTATGGAGAACCATCACTATCTCATCTGGAAGATTAACTCCCACTCGATTCAAGCGATTGTGGCACTCAGACAATCTGAGCACATGCTCAACGATTGAGCTTTTCTCCCTTAGTCTGCAGGCTTAAGAAACTTGTCAGAGGTCTCATACCTCTTGACGTGGGCACTAGTCTGAAATCCCAATTTCAGTCTTCAGAACATCTCATATGTTCTGCGATGTTTCAAAACCGTCTTTGGTGCCACAATTCTAAACCGTTAGCATTACGCACTGAACTATCACGTAGTTATCAAAACGTGTATGTCAGATGTTCCGCAACATCTACAGACGACGCTGAGGTTCAGCACACCGAGCGGTGCATTAAGGACATAAGCCTTCTGTGCAGCAATGAGGACAATCCTCAGTTTACGGACCTAGTCCGCATAATTGCTACTACCAACTTTCAACTAAATTTTCTCTAGGAACATATCTTAAACAGTAGAACTAAAGCGCATGACATAATTTGCAAAGACCTTTTGACTATGTTTATGATAATGAAGTTCATCTGATTTAATGAACTCCCACTCAGATAGACATCCCTCTAGTCATCTAAGTGATACATGATCCGAGTCAAACTAGGTCGTGTCCGATCATCACGTGAGACAGACTAGTCATCATCGGTGAACATCTCCATGTTGATCGTATCTACTATACGACTCATGTTCGACCTTTCGGTCTCTTGTGTTCCGAGGCCATGTTTGTACATGCTAGGCTCGTCAAGTCAACCTAAGTGTTTCGCATGTGTTCCGAGGCCATGTCTGTACATGCTAGGCTCGTCAACACCCGTTGTATTCAAACGTTAGAATCTATCACACCCGATCATCACGTGGTGCTTCGAAACAACGAACCTTCGCAACGGTGCACAGTTAGGGGGAACACGTCTCTTGAAATTTTAGTGAGGGATCATCTTATTTATGCTACCGTCGTTCTAAGCAAATAAGATGTAAACATGATAAACATCACATGCAAATCATAAAGTGACGTGATATGGCCAATATCATCTTGCGCCTTAGATCTCCATCTTCGAGGCGCGGCATGATCACCTTCGTCACCGGCATGACACCATGATCTCCATCATCATGATCTCCATCATCGTGTCTTCATGAAGTTGTCTCGCCAACTATTACTTCTACTACTATGGCTAACGGTTAGCAATAAAGTAAAGTAATTACATGGCGTTTTCATTGACACGCAGGTCATACAATAAATTAAGACAACTCCTATGGCTCCTGCCGGTTGTCATACTCATCGACATGCAAGTCGTGATTCCTATTACAAGAACATGATCAATCTCATACATCACATATATCATTCATCACATCCTTTTGGCCATATCACATCACATAGCATACCCTGCAAAAACAAGTTAGACGTCCTCTAATTGTTGTTGCATGTTTTACGTGGCTTGTATAGGTTTCTAGCAAGAACGTTTCTTACCTACGTAAAACCACAACGTGATATGCCAATTTCTATTTACCCTTCATAAGGACCCTTTTCATCGAATCCGTTCCGACTAAAGTGGGAGAGACAGACACCCGCTAGCCACCTTATGCAACTAGTGCATTTCAGTCGGTGGAACCTGTCTCACGTATGCATACGTGTAAGGTCGGTCCGGGCCGCTTCATCCCACAATGCCGCCGAAACAAGATAAGACTAGTAGCGGCAAGAAGAATTGGCAACATCTACGCCCACAACTGCTTTGTGTTCTACTCGTGCATAGTAACTATGCATAGTGGCTTCCTATAGTCAGCCTGGCTCTGGTACCAAGCTTGTCACGACCGGTTTTTCAATAAAACAATTATTGAGAGACCGATCCCTTTTACGGACCAGTAAGGAAGAATTCCTTCTCACTGGTAGACAATATCTTGGTCACAGAAGAAAAATACCAGGAGTACTGAATATAATACAAGGTTGAGCGGAGACTGCCCAACAATTTATTACATGTATGCCGATAAAACAAGACGGCGGATAGGGTGGCATAACTATTAACTCACGATAATAACGGTGGTGGAAATATCACCGCGAAGCGAGTGATATGACTCCTGAAGACTACAGCTCTTCGAGCGTCGGAGTGAGGCTCGAGGAGACTTATGCGGGTGGCGGAAGCGTATGTAATACAAGTGACCAATATCCGGGATCGCGCAGGACTGACTGGGACTCCTCTAGGCGTCGGACGCGCTATCAAACTCTTCATCCAAGAGATCGCCTTCGTCAACATCTGGCCAAATCAACAAGCCAGGTGAGTACTATGAAAGTACTCGCAAGACAGTTCGGACATAAGATATAACAAATGTAAACATGAAGCGTATGAACAAATAAACCAGTGCGTTCAGACATAGAGATAGTAAATACTGGGGTGCCAAACGAGGGTCTGAATGACTCCTCGAGAGGAAACTGCAACAATAATAATACTGGTGCCAAACGAGGGTCTGAATGACTCCTCGAGCGGAAACTGCAAAAATAATAATACTGGTGCCAAACGAGGGTCTGAATGACTCCTCGAGAGGAAACTGCAAGAATAATACTGCCACAGTCGGGCGTCGGGGCGACACCACATAAAGGGCTTATAACAGAAAATAAAGGCAGTGCGTGCCACAGTCGGACGTCTGAGCGACATCACATAAAGGGCTTATGTTTAATGTAAGAAACAAAAACATGCCACAGTCGGACGTCTGAGCGACATCACATAAAGGGCTTATATTGTAGCTCAATAATACAATAGTTCGGGAACATAAATTATCACAAGTACGAGACAAATATAACGTTAGTCCATCCACAGGAATAATAATTAAACTGGATTTACCACTTGAGGTTGTTCACCGGGGACAAGTCTTCCACGCGGATAGATATGGATATACTGATTACACTACTTGATCATGGATACGATGACTTGGAAGAATTTGACTCTGCAGAGTTTGTACTTAACCACAGCCAACGGATTTCAGTAGTCACAGGGACTAGTTCCGTTTACGGTGTTTTAGAAGAAACACATCTAACCAGTACACACCCATTCAACATTCCGAAGCCAGGGATCACCCTCGGCAACGTTCAACAAAAACCTTGAGACGGGGAGGCTACAACCTCGCGTAGCATGGGATCAAATTTCTATACGCGCGCTCTAAGGGGGTGCCCCCCCTCTCGGTCCCAACCGGAAACACCCATGCCCCCTGACCGGATGACTGGCTTTAATCCTGGGCCAAGGTACCATCATCCCGGCCTCTCTGTTTGGTGTGTACACGGAAAGAGGTTACCAACTTACTAAACCGCATCCTGGCAAATGAAACATGTGGCAGCACGGAGGGGAAAAGAACGATAACGTGACTCCGTCCACGTTAACGTCGGAATTCGTCGGATGACGCAAGGCTGGTATGCTACAACAGTACCACCTTGCTGCCCTTCATGTCACCACATGATCAGGCCATCTCTCATCAGAGATCATCGCAACTTTGGAACAAAACGGGTAGTTGCCTCACAAGCAACGAGGTACTCACTGACACTCATATGCCACGCACAAACTGTCAAGCAAACATGCAAAACACCTATCATATCAAATGTTCAAACATGCTTGCCTGGTTCGGAGAAGTCGGAGTCTAGCTCGGCGAAGTTCGCGGCTCCGTCACCCCTTCCGGAACCTACGGCAATCACGAAAACGGGCACTAACGTGAAAACCAATGTGTGCACAGAAACTTCTCCAAAAAATTTCCAAATAAATCTCATAAAAAACTAGACAAAATTTTAAGACTGTCAGAAAAAGAATCACTCAAAAATTCGTTTTTATTAAAAAGTTATAAAGGTTTCTGTCCAGGGACTTATCTGTAATGAAACAGAAAAGTTCCAGGGTTTAAACTGAGAAACCAGAAAACGCTTCGGAAAGAAATGCGCTAGCTAAAGAGGGAAAGCGTATTTTGCCCGAAGGCGCCAACAGAAAACGGTTCGAGGGAGAATATAACAGAGGCTGACATGGGGGGTCCACATGTCAGGTTTAAAAAGCTCGCCGGCGCCCGAAGACTGCGGTGGACGCCGGCGTCGAACCACGGCGAGTCAGGAGGATCGGAGGGTACCAAGAGCTTCAGCGTGTTCTTCCGCGTCGGTGGGTGGTGGACTCGACCAACGGGGAGCACCACATCGACGGCGACACTTTCTCCGGCGGACGGCGGCTCGGGTGAGGGTGGAGAACTCCGGTGGAGGGCTGCAAACTTCGAATTGAAGCGCGGGTCAGAAGGAGAGATGCATAGTGAAGCTATTGGCAAGAGATGGGAGGCGGAGGTGCACGCACGGGAGCGAATCGAGCTGGATCCCGTGGCGGGTCGCGGCGGCTGGAGTCGAGGAAGGAGACCTCCTCGGGGCCCTTCCAGTGGCTAGGCGTGCTCTAGGTGGAGTGCAGGGATGGTGTGTGCTCGAGTTGAAGCTCGGGGCCCCTATTTATAGGCGGATCGACGGGGTGGCCATGAACGGAGAATCTCCGGCAAGCAATTACGGCGATGCAGTGGATTGGCAGGAGGTTTGAGTGGCCAGGCAGCATCAGTGGAAGTTACTGGTGCCATTTCACTGCTAAACGGAGTTGGTCTTGGCGTAATGGCGTCGGTCCACGGTGAGGTGGCCGCACGGGCACGTCGGCGGCAGAGAGCGCGCTCCGTGCCCTGCGGTTCACGACGAGGGTGGCAGCGCATTCGGGGGAGTGGAAGGCCACGCGGCGAGCTCCGGTGGCTTGGGCGGCGCTACCGCTTAGTGATAAAGTAAAACTATTACATGGCGATTGCATCTCATACAATAAAGCGACAACCATATGGCTCCTGCCAGTTGCCGATAACTCGGTTACAAAACATGATCATCTCATACAACACATTATATCACATCATGTCTTGACCATATCACATCACAACATGCCTTGCAAAAACAAGTTAGACGTCCTCTACTTTGTTGTTGCATATTTTACGTGGCTGCTACGGGCTTAGCAAGAACCGTTCTTACCTACGCATCAAAACCACAACGATAGTTTGTCATGTTGGTGCTGTTTTAACCTTCGCAAGGACCGGGCGTAGCCACACTCGGTTCAACTAAAGTGAGAGAGACAGACACCCGCCAGTCACCTTTAAGCAACGAGTGCTCCGAACGGTGAAACCAGTCTCGCGTAAGCGTACGCGTAATGTCGGTCCGGGCCGCTTCATCTCACAATACCGCTGAACCAAAGTATGACATGCTGGTAAGCAGTATGACTTATATCGCCCACAACTCACTTGTGTTCTACTCGTGCATAGCATCAACGCATAAAACCAGGCTCTGATGCCACTGTTGGGGAACGTAGTAATTTCAAAAAAATTCCTACGCACACGCAAGATCATGGTGATGCATAGCAACGAGAGGGGAGAGTGTTGTCCACGTACCCTCGTAGACCGACAGCGGAAGCGTTATCACAACGCGGTTGATGTAGTCGTACGTCTTCACGATCCGACCGATCAAGTATCGAACGCACGGCACCTCCGAAGTTCTACACACGTTCAGCTCGATGACGTCCCTCGAACTCCGATCCAGCCGAGTGTTGAGGGAGAGTTTCGTCAGCACGACGGCGTGGTGACGATGATGATGTTCCACCGACGCAGGGCTTCGCCTAAGCTCCGCGACGGTATTATCGAGGTGTAATCTGGTGGAGGGGGCACCGCACACGGCTAAAATATCGTATATCAAGTGTGTATAGAGGTGCCCCCTGCCCCCGTATATAAAGGAGCAAGGGGGAGGCCGGCTGCCTATGGGCACGCCAAGGAGAGGGGGGGAGTCCTCCTCCTAGTAGGAGTAGGACTCCCCTTTCCTAATCCTACTAGGAAAAGAAGGGGGGAAGGAAAGAGAGGGAGAGGGAGAGGGAAAGGGGGCTGCGCCCCCCTCTCCTAGTCCAACTAGGACTCCTCCTGGGAGGGGGCGCACCACCTCCTGGCTGCTGCCCTCTCTCTCCCCTCAAGGCCCACTAAGGCCCAATACTTCCCCGGGGGGTTCCGGTAACCCTCCGGCACTCCGGTTTAATCCGAAACTTCTCCGGAACACTTCCGGTGTCCGAATATAGTCGTCCAATATATCAATCTTTACGTCTCGACCATTTCGAGACTCCTCGTCATGTCCGTGATCACATCCGGGACTCCGAACAACCTTCGGTACATCAAAACATATAAACTCATAATAAAACTGTCATCGTAACTTTAAGCGTGCGGACCCTTTGGGTTCGAGAACTATGTAGACATGACCGAGACACCTCTCCGGTCAATAACCAATAGCGGGACCTGGATGCCCATATTGGCTCCCACATATTCTACGAAGATCTTTATCGGTCAGACCGCATAACAACATACGTTGTTCCCTTTGTCATCGGTATGTTACTTGCCCGAGATTCGATCGTCGCTATCTCGATACCTAGTTCAATCTCGTTACCGGCAAGTCTCTTTACTCGTTCCGTAATACATCATCCCGCAACTAACCCATTAGTCACAATGCTTGCAAGGCTTATAGTGATGTGCATTACCGAGTGGGCCCAGAGATACCTCTCCGACAATCGGAGTGACAAATCCTAATCTCGAAATACGCCAACCCAACAAGTACCTTTGGAGACACCTGTAGAGCACCTTTATAATCACCCAGTTACGTTGTGATGTTTGGTAGCACACAAAGTGTTCCTCCGGTAAACGGGAGTTGCATAATCTCATAGTCATAGGAACATGTATAAGTCATGAAGAAAGAAATAGCAACATACTAAACGATCGGCTGCTAAGCTAACGTAATGGGTCATGTCAATCACGTCATTCTCCTAATGAGCTGATCCCGTTAATCAAATGACAACTCATGTCTATGGCTAGGAAACATAACCATCTTTGATTAACGAGCTAGTCAAGCAGAGGCATACTAGTGACACTCTGTTTGTCTATGTATTCACACATGTATTATGTTTCCGGTTAATACAATTCTAGCATGAATAATAAACATTTATCATGATATAAGGAAATATATAATACTTTATTATTGCCTCTAGGGCATATTTCCTTCAGTCTCCCACTTGCACTAGAGTCAATAATCTAGATTACATAGTAATGATTCTTACACCCATGGAGTCTTGGTGCTGATCATGTTTTGCTCGTGGAAGAGGCTTAGTCAACGGATCTGCTACATTCAGATCCGTATGTATCTTGCAAATTTCAATGTCTCCCACCTGGACTAAATCCCGGATGGAATTGAAGCGTCTTCTGATGTGCTTGGTTCTCTTGTGAAATCTGGATTCCTTTGCTAAGGCAATTGCACCAGTATTATCACAAAAGATTTTCATTGGTCCCGATGTACTAGGTATGACACCTAGATCGGATATGAACTCCTTCATCCAGACTCCTTCATTCGCTGCTTCCGAAGAAGCTATGTATTCCGCTTCACACGTAGATCCCGCCACGACACTTTGCTTGGAACTGCACCAACTGACAGCTCCACCGTTCAATGTAAATACGTATCCGGTTTGCGATTTCGAATCGTCCGGATCAGTGTCAAAGCTTGCATCAACGTAACCCCTTACGATGAGCTCTTTGTCACCTCCATATACGAGAAACATATCCTTAGTCCTTTTTAGGTATTTCAGGATGTTCTTGACCGCTGTCCAGTGATCCACTCCTGGATTACTTTGGTACCTCCCTGCTAAACTTATAGCTAGGGACACATCAGGTCTGGTACACAGCATTGCATACATGATAGAGCCTATGGCTGAAGCATAGGGAACATCTTTCATTTTCTCTCTATCTTCTGCAGTGGTCGGGCATTGAGTCTTACTCAATCTCACACCTTGTAGTATAGGCAAGAACCCTTTCTTTGCTTGATCCATTTTGGACTTCTTCAAAACTTTGTCAAGGTATGTGCTTTGTGAAAGTCCAATTAAGCGTCTTGATCTATCTCTATAGATCTTAATGCCTAATATATATGCAGCTTCACCGAGGTCTTTCATTGAAAAACTCTTATTCAAGTATCCCTTTATGCTATCCAGAAATTCTATATCATTTCCAATCAGTAATATGTCATCCACATATAATATCAGAAATGCTATCGAGCTCCCAATCACTTTCTTGTAAATACAGGCTTCTCCAAAAGTCTGTATAAAACCAAATGCTTTGATCACACTATCAAAGCGTTTATTCCAACTCTGAGAGGCTTGCACCAGTCCATAAATGGATCGCTGGAGCTTGCACACTTTGTTAGCTCCCTTTGGATCGACAAAACCTTCCGGTTGCATCATATACAACTCTTCTTCCAGAAATCCATTCAGGAACGCAGTTTTGACATCCATTTGCCAAATTTCATAATCATAAAATGCGGCAATTGCTAACATGATTCGGACAGACTTAAGCATCGCTACGGGTGAGAAGGTCTCATCGTAGTCAATTCCTTGAACTTGTCGAAAACCTTTCGCAACAAGTCGAGCTTTATAGACAGTAACATTACCATCAGCGTCAGTCTTCTTCTTGAAGATCCATTTATTTTCAATGGCTTGCCGACCATCGGGCAAGTCAACCAAAGTCCATACTTTGTTCTCATACATGGATCCCATCTCGGATTTCATGGCTTCAAGCCATTTTGCGGAATCTGGGCTCACCATCGCTTCTTCATAGTTCGTAGGTTCGCCATGGTCTAGTAACATGACCTCCAGAACAGGATTACCGTACCACTCTGGTGCGGATCTTGATCTAGTTGACCTACGAAGTTCAGTAATAACTTGATCTGAAGTTTCATGATCATTATCATTAACTTCCTCACTACTTGGTGTAGGTGTCGCAGAAACTGATCTCTGCGATGATCTACTTTCCAATAAGGGAGCAGGTACAGTTACCTCATCAAGTTCTACTTTCCTCCCACTCACATCTTTCGAGAGAAACTCCTTCTCTAGAAAGGATCCATTTCTAGCAACAAATATCTTGCCTTCGGATCTGTGATAGAAGGTGTACCCAACGGTCTCCTTTGGGTATCCTATGAAGACACATTTCTCCGATTTAGGCTCGAGCTTATCAGGTTGAAGTTTCTTCACATAAGCATCGCAACCCCAAATTTTAAGATACGACAACTTTGGTTTCTTGCCAAACCATAGTTCAAAAGGCGTCGTCTCAACGGATTTTGATGGTGTCCTATTTAGAGTGAATGCAGCTGTCTCTAAAGCATAACCCCAAAATGATAGCGGTAAATCAGTAAGAGACATCATAGTTCGCACCATATCTAATAAAGTACGATTACGACGTTCAGACACACCATTACGCTGTGGTGTTCCGGGTGGCGTGAGTTGCGAAACTATTCCGCATTGTTTCAAATGTACACCAAACTCGTAACTCAAATATTCCCCTCCACGATCAGATCGTAGGAATTTTATTTTCTTGTTACGATGATTTTCAACTTCACTCTGAAATTCTTCGAACTTTTCAAATGTTTCAGACTTATGTTTCATTAAGTAGATATACCCATATCTGCTCAAATCATCTGTGAAGGTGAGAAAATAACGATATCCGCCACGAGCTTCAATATTCATCGGGCCACATACATCTGTATGTATGATTTCCAACAAATCTGTTGCTCTCTCCATAGTTCCGGAGAACGGTGTTTTGGTCATCTTGCCCATAAGGCACGGTTCGCAAGTACCAAGTGATTCAAAATCAAGTGATTCCAAAATTCCATCAGTATGGAGTTTCTTCATGCGCTTTACACCGATATGACCCAAACGGCAGTGCCACAAATAAGTTGCACTGTCATTATTAACTCTGCATCTTTTGGCTTCAACATTATGAATATGTGTATCACTACTATCGAGATTCATTAAAAATAGACCACTCTTCAAGGGTGCATGACCATAAAAGATATTATTCATATAAATAGAACAACCATTATTCTCTGATTTAAATGAATAACCGTCTCGCATTAAACAAGATCTAGATATAATGTTCATGCTCAACGCTGGCACCAAATAACAATTTTTTAGGTCTAAAACTAATCCCGAAGGTAGATGTAGAGGTAGCGTGCCGACGGCGATCACATCGACTTTGGAACCATTTCCCACGCGCATCGTCACCTCGTCCTTAGCCAAACTTCGCTTAATCCGTAGCCCCTGTTTCGAGTTGCAAATATTAGCAACAGAACCAGTATCAAATACCCAGGTGCTACTGCGAGTATTAGTAAGGTATACATCAATAACATGTATATCACATATACCTTTGTTAACCTTGCCATCCTTCTTATCCGCCAAATACTTGGGGCAGTTCCGCTTCCAGTGGCCAGTCTGCTTACAGTAGAAGCACTCAGTTTCAGGCTTAGGTCCAGACTTGGATTTCTTCTCCTGAACAGCAACTTGCTTGCTATTCTTCTTGAAGTTCCCTTTCTTCTTCCCTTTGCCCTTTTTCTTGAAACTAGTGGTTTTACTGACCATCAACACTTGATGCTCCTTTTTGATTTCTACCTCCGCTGCCTTTAGCATTGCGAAGAGCTCGGGAATCGTCTTATCCATCCCTTGCATGTTATAGTTCATCACGAAGCTCTTGTAGCTTGGTGGCAGTGATTGAAGAATTCTGTCAATGACGCAATCATCCGGAAGTTGAACTCCCAGTTGAATTAAGTGATTATTATACCCAGACATTCTGAGTATATGCTCACTGACATAACTATTCTCTTCCACCTTGCAGCTATAGAACTTATTGGAGACTTCATATCTCTCAATCCGGGCATTTGCTTGAAATATTAACTTCAACTCCTGGAACATCTCATATGCTCCATGACGTTCAAAACGTCGTTGAAGTCCCGGTTCTAAGCCGTAAAGCATGGCACACTGAACTATTGAGTAGTCATCAGCTTTGCTTTGCCAGACGTTCATAACTTCTGGCATAGCTCTTGCAGGAGGCCTGGCACCTAGCGGTGCTTCCAGGACGTAATTCTTCTGTGCAGCAATGAGGATAATCCTCAAGTTACGGACCCAGTCCGTGTAATTGCTACCATCATCTTTCAACTTAGCTTTCTCAAGGAACGCATTAAAATTCAACGCCACAACAGCACGGGCCATATATCTACAATTAACATAGACAAGCAAGATACTATCAGGTACTAAGTTCATGATAAATTTAAGTTCAATTAATCATATTACTTAAGAACTCCCACTTAGATAGACATCTCTCTAATCATCTAAGTGATTACGTGATCCAAAGCAACTAAACCATGTCCGATTAACACGTGAGATGGAGTAGTTTCAATGGTGAACATCACTATGTTGATCATATCTACTATATGATTCACGCTCGACCTTTCGGTCTCTGTGTTCCGAGGCCATATCTGTACATATGCTAGGCTCGTCAAGTTTAACCTGAGTATTCCGCGTGTGCAACTGTTTTGCACCCATTGTATTTGAACGTAGAGCCTATCACACCCGATTAACACGTGGTGTCTCAGCACGAAGAACTTTTGCAACGGTGCATACTCAGGGAGAACACTTTTATCTTGAAATTTTAGTGAGAGATCATCTTATAATGCTACCGTCAATCAAAGCAAGATAAGATGCATAAAGGATTAACATCACATGCAATCAATATAAGTGATATGATATGGCCATCATCATCTTGTGCTTGTGATCTCCATCTCCGAAGCACCGTGCTTGTGATCTCCATCTCCGAAGCACCATCATGATCACCATCGTCACCGGCTCGACACCTTGATCTCCATCGTAGTATCGTTGTCGTCTCGCCAACTTATTGCTTTTACGACTATCGCTACCGCTTAGTGATAAAGTAAAACTATTACATGGCGATTGCATCTCATACAATAAAGCGACAACCATATGGCTCCTGCCAGTTGCCGATAACTCGGTTACAACACATGATCATCTCATACAACACATTATATCACATCATGTCTTGACCATATCACATCACAACATGCCCTGCAAAAACAAGTTAGACGTCCTCTACTTTGTTGTTGCATATTTTACGTGGCTGCTACGGGCTTAGCAAGAACCGTTCTTACCTACGCATCAATACCACAATGATAGTTTGTCAAGTTGGTGCTGTTTTAACCTTCGCAAGGACCGGGCGTAGCCACACTCGGTTCAACTAAAGTGAGAGAGACAGACACCCGCCAGTCACCTTTAAGCAACGAGTGCTCCGAACGGTGAAACCAGTCTCGCGTAAGCGTACGCGTAATGTCGGTCCGGGCCGCTTCATCTCACAATACCGCTGAACCAAAGTATGACATGCTGGTAAGCAGTATGACTTATATCGCCCACAACTCACTTGTGTTCTACTCGTGCATAGCATCAACGCATAAAACCATGCTCGGATGCCACTGTTGGGGAACGTAGTAATTTCAAAAAAATTCCTACGCACACGCAAGATCATGGTGATGCATAGCAACGAGAGGGGAGAGTGTTGTCCACGTACCCTCGTAGACCGACAGCGGAAGCGTTATCACAACGCGGTTGATGTAGTCGTACGTCTTCACGATCCGACCGATCAAGTACCGAACGCACGGCACCTCCGAAGTTCGACACACGTTCAGCTCGATGACGTCCCTCGAACTCCGATCCAGCCGAGTGTTGAGGGAGAGTTTCGTCAGCACGACGGCGTGGTGACGATGATGATGTTCCACCGACGCAGGGCTTCGCCTAAGCTCCGCGACGGTATTATCGAGGTGTAATCTGGTGGAGGGGGCACCGCACACGGCTAAAATATCGTATATCAAGTGTGTATAGAGGTGCCCCCCTGCCCTCGTATATAAAGGAGCAAGGGGGAGGCCGGCTGCCTATGGGCGCGCCAAGGAGAGGGGGGGAGTCCTCCTCCTAGTAGGAGTAGGACTCCCCTTTCCTAGTCCTACTAGGAAAAGAAGGGGGGAAGGAAAGAGAGGGAGAGGGAGAGGGAAAGGGGGCTGCGCCCCCCTCTCCTAGTCCAACTAGGACTCCTCCTGGGAGGGGGTGCACCACCTCCTGGCTGCTGCCCTCTCTCTCCCCTCAAGGCCCACTAAGGCCCAATACTTCCCCGGGGGGTTCCGGTAACCCTCCGCCACTCCGGTTTAATCCGAAACTTCTCCGGAACACTTCCGGTGTCCGAATATAGTCGTCCAATATATCAATCTTTACGTCTCGACCATTTCGAGACTCCTCGTCATGTCCGTGATCACATCCGGGACTCCGAACAACCTTCGGTACATCAAAACATATAAACTCATAATAAAACTGTCATCGTAACTTTAAGCGTGCGGACCCTTTGGGTTCGAGAACTATGTAGACATGAACGAGACACCTCTCCGGTCAATAACCAATAGCGGGACCTGGATGCCCATATTGGCTCCCACATATTCTACGAAGATCTTTATCGGTCAGACCGCATAACAACATACGTTGTTCCCTTTGTCATCGGTATGTTACTTGCCCGAGATTCGATCGTCGGTATCTCGATACCTAGTTCAATCTCGTTACCGGCAAGTCTCTTTACTCGTTTCGTAATACATCATCCCGCAACTAACTCATTAGTCACAATGCTTGCAAGGCTTATAGTGATGTGCATTACCGAGTGGGCCCAGAGATACCTCTCCGACAATCGGAGTGACAAATCCTAATCTCGAAATACGCCAACCCAACAAGTACCTTTGGAGACACCTGTAGAGCACCTTTATAATCATCCAGTTACGTTGTGACGTTTGGTAGCACACAAAGTGTTCCTCCGGTAAACGGGAGTTGCATAATCTCATAGTCATAGGAACATGTATAAGTCATGAAGAAAGCAATAGCAACATATTAAACGATCGGGTGCTAAGCTAACGTAATGGGTCATGTCAATCACGTCATTCTCCTAATGAGGTGATCCCGTTAATCAAATGACAACTCATGTCTATGGCTAGGAAACATAACCATCTTTGATTAACGAGCTAGTCAAGCAGAGGCATACTAGTGACACTCTGTTTGTCTATGTATTCACATATGTATTATGTTTTCGGTTAATACAATTCTAGCATGAATAATAAACATTTATCATGATATAAGGAAATATATAATACTTTATTATTGCCTCTAGGGCATATTTCCTTCAGTCACATGGTTCAGGTGACCCTTCCTGTGGTTGTTGTTGGGGTTGAAATTGTTGCGCTTGGGGGCTGGATTGTTTCCACCATTGTTTGGCTTGGGTGCCGGGTTCCTTGGCTTTGGGCACTGTTTAGCATAGTGTCCTTCTTGACCACAAGCATAGCAGGTGACCCCTGGATGGTATGTGTACTCCTTGTCCCAGGCATGAAACTGTCCTACGGGCCTTGGATCAGTAGTCGTGGATCTCCTTGCCTCTGTCCTTGGGACCTCAGTCTTGCCTCGGTTGTTGCGAGCAAGAGTCATCTTGTCCCTCTTTCGCTTACGGATATCTTCCAGACTACGACGCTCATTCTCCAAGGTGATGGCCTTGTCCACCAGAGTTTTAAAATCCGGAAAGGTGTGTACAATCAGTTGGCATCTTAGTGCTGGTGCCAGGCCGTCCAGGAATTTTTCCATCTTCTTATTTTCTGTCATGTGCTCGTCGTAGGCATAACGAGACAGCTGGGTAAACTGACCGTTGTATTCTGTCACTGACATGCCTCTCTGCTTCAGGTCATCAAACTCTCTCTCTTCTTGATTTTTATGATGCTCCTGGGGATGTGTGCCCCACGGAAGCCTTCCTTGAACTCTTCCCAGGTGATGTTGTGTTCACTGGGATGCATGTGTAGGAAGTTTTCCCGCCATGCTGCAGCTGCTCCAGTAAGGTAGTGTGGCGCATAAAGCACCTTCTCATGATCTGAACACTGAGCAATAATCAGTTTCCATTCAATGTCACGAAGCCAATCATCGGCTTCCAGCGGCCTATCGGTGTGAGCAAAAGTTGAGGGGCGAGTCTTCTGTAACTCAGATAACTTGGAATGTGGTTGATAGGGCTCACGGTGCTGTTGCTGGCTTTGCTCGAAGAGACGGCATACTTGAGACAGGGCTGCTTCGCTCTCTTGTTGACTGGACTGACCCTCAGTGAAATTGTTGCTAGTCTGTGTCCCGTAAACCTCTTCTGGCTGATTGGGCATGGAGCGAGTCCACGGGCGAGACATTTTCCAGTCTGGGGTATTATTTTGCAAAACCCATGAGAAAAACTGTGTAGCACAAGGAAAATCTTGCAAAGGCAACAATTTAAAAGACCTCAAGGTTTTTCAAGAAAACATAAACGATTTTGCACGGAGAAGAACTGCTTAGCATATATCTTACACGCGAAAAGGAAACACACGATACATCACTCAGGATGCGCGTACACATTCCTGACATGTTATTTAGGCTAGCGTACTACTCCAAAAGGCAGCAAACACACCAATACAAACTAGCATACAGATAAAGCAACACATCATACAAGCAGACATAACGCGCGGCTACTCGGCGCTCTCAGTCGGAGATGGTGAAGATCTCCTTTCCCTTGCCAATGGCAAGACTCAGCGGTCCAGGAGAATCAACCTCCACCTCCTCTCTAGCTGGCTCCTGGCGCGTAACGCTGCGCTGCGGTGATTGTGCGGGGGCGACTGGTGGTAGAGCGGGTGCGGTAGGCGGTGCGGCTCTGACTGGAGTAGGAGCGATGACTCGGTCGAACTCCTCAGTGGTAGGCAGACGGCGAGCAGTGGCCAAAACGGCCGGTGCATAGAGGCTGAAGACGAGATGAATGTCAGAGGCGGCGCCGTGTTGAGAAGCTCCTGCCTGCTGGCAGGACCGCCCCGGACTAAGTCCATGCGGGCAGCCACAAGATCGTCCACGAGGTTATCGAAAGACTCCTCCAGAGCCTTGAGATACTCCACAACCATCTCGATGGCTTCATCTCGCTCTCCCCGATGGCAGGCGAATGCATAGTGACTGGTGTAAGGCACATGGCATGGGAGGTAGCGGTAGCGACGAGTCTTCATCGTAGGAAGGATGTCCCGAAGACGAGCTATCACCTCACGGGCAGCCATCTGCATGGCATGCCTCTCCGTAGGCATGGCCCTTCCCACAAAACGGAAGTGGCGAGCTGCAGAACGTCCTCCCTTGAATTGCACCACAGCTTGGTGCATAGACACGTCGTCGCTGAGCTTGTGCTGATAGAGTGTGAACTCCGGGCGAGCTGCTGGCCCGATCGCGAGCTTGGTGATGGAGACGAGGAGCTTGACAAACCCCTCGGGCACGTTCATGAACACTCGATTCTCACAGCTGCTGCCAGCCATCTACAAAAGTAGGCAAAAATTCTGAGTAGTCATGTCATAAATTTATGATGACCAACAGAAAATAGCTACAATTGCAAAATGCTGAAAAAGCACAAAAGACGCAAATAACCGATTTGCGATCGCACCTAGTGGCTTCCTATAGTCAGCCTGGCTCTGGTACCAAGCTTGTCACGACCGGTTTTTCAATAAAACAATTATTGAGAGACCGATCCCTTTTACGGACCAGTAAGGAAGAATTCCTTCTCACTGGTAGACAATATCTTGGTCACAGAAGAAAAATACCAGGAGTACTGAATATAATACAAGGTTGAGCGGAGACTGCCCAACAATTTATTACATGTACGCCGATAAAACAAGACGGCGGATAGGGTGGCATAACTATTAACTCACGATAATAACGGTGGTGGAAATATCACCGCGAAGCGAGTGATATGACTCCTGAAGACTACAGCTCTTCGAGCGTCGGAGTGAGGCTCGAGGAGACTTATGCGGGTGGCGGAAGCGTATGTAATACAAGTGACCAATATCCGAGATCGCGCAGGACTGACTGGGAGTCCTCTAGGCGTCGGACACGCTATCAAACTCTTCATCCAAGAGATCGCCTTCGTCAACATCTGGCCAAATCAACAAGCCAGGTGAGTACTATGAAAGTACTCGCAAGACAGTTCGGACATAAGATATAACAAATGTAAACATGAAGCGTATGAACAAATAAACCAGTGCGTTCAGACATAGAGATAGTAAATACTGGGGTGCCAAACGAGGGTCTGAATGACTCCTTGAGAGGAAACTGCAACAATAATAATACTGGTGCCAAACGAGGGTCTGAATGACTCCTCGAGCGGAAACTGCAAGAATAATAATACTGGTGCCAAACGAGGGTCTGAATGACTCCTCGAGAGGAAACTGCAAGAATAATACTGCCACAGTCGGGCGTCGGGGCGACACCACATAAAGGTCTTATAACAGAAAATAAAGGCAGTGTGTGCCACAGTCGGACGTCTGAGCGACATCACATAAAGGGCTTATATTTAATGTAAGAAACAAAAACACGCCACAGTCGGACGTCTCAGTGACATCACATAAAGGGCTTATATTGTAGCTCAATAATACAATAGTTCGGGAACATAAATTATCACAAGTACGAGACAAATATAACGTTAGTCCATCCACAGGAATAATAATTAAACTGGATTTACCACTTGAGCTTGTTCACCGGGGACAAGTCTTCCACGCGGATAGATATGGATATACTGATTACACTACTTGATCATGGATACGATGACTTGGAAGAATTTGACTCTGCAGAGTTTGTACTTAACCACAGCCAACGGATTTCAGTAGTCACAGGGACTAGTTCCGTTTACGGTGTTTTAGAAGAAACACGTCTAACCAGTACACACCCATTCAACATTCCGAAGCCAGGGATCACCCTCGGCAACGTTCAAGAAAAACCTTGAGACGGGGAGGCTACAACCTCGCGTAGCATGGGATCAAATTTCTATACGCGCGCTCTAAGGGGGTGCCCCCCCTCTCGGTCCCAACCGGAAACACCCATGCCCCCTGACCGGATGACTGGCTTTAATCCTGGGCCAAGGTACCATCATCCCGGCCTCTCTGTTTGGTGTGTACACGGAAAGAGGTTACCAACTTACTAAACCGCATCCTGGCAAATGAAACATGTGGCAGCACGGAGGGGAAAAGAACAATAACGTGACTCCGTCCACGTTAACGTCGGAATTCGTCGGATGATGCAAGGCTGGTATGCTACAACAGTACCACCTTGCTGCCCTTCATGTCACCACATGATCAGGCCATCTCTCATCAGAGATCATCGCAACTTTGGAACAAAACGGGTAGTTGCCTCACAAGCAACGAGGTACTCACTGACACTCATATGCCACGCACAAACTGTCAAGCAAACATGCAAAACACCTATCATATCAAATGTTCAAACATGCTTGCCTGGTTCGGAGAAGTCGGAGTCTAGCTCGGAGAAGTTCGCGGCTCCGTCACCCCTTCCGGAACCTACGGCAATCACGAAAACGGGCACTAACGTGAAAACCAATGTGTGCACAGAAACTTCTCCAAAAAAATTCCAAATAAATCTCATAAAAAACTAGACAAAATTTTAAGACTGTCAGAAAAAGAATCACTCAAAAATTCCTTTTTATTAAAAAGTTATAAAGGTTTCTATCCAGGGACTTATCTGTAATGAAACAGAAAAGTTCCAGGGTTTAAACTGAGAAACCAGAAAACGCTTCGGAAAGAAATGCGCTAGCTAAAGAGGGAAAGCGTATTTTGCCCGAAGGCGCCAACAGAAAACGGTTCGAGGGAGAATATAACAGAGGCTGACATGGGGGGTCCACACGTCAGGTTTAGAAAGCTCGCCGGCGCCCGAAGACTGCGGTGGACGCCGGCGTCGAACCACGGCGAGTCAGGAGGATCGGAGGGTACCAAGAGCTTCAGCGTGTTCTTCCGCGTCGGTGGGTGGTGGACTCGATCAACGGGGAGCACCACGTCGACGGCGACACTTTCTCCGGCGGACGGCGGCTCGGGTGAGGGTGGAGAACTCCGGTGGAGGGCTGCAAACTTCGAATTGAAGCGCGGGTCAGAAGGAGAGATGCATAGTGAAGCTATTGGCAAGAGATGGGAGGCGGAGGTGCACGCCCCCGAGCGAATCGAGCTGGATCCCGTGGTGGGTCGCGGCGGCCGGAGTCGAGGAAGGAGACCTCCTCGGGGCCCTTCCAGTGGCTAGGCGTGCTCTAGGTGGAGTGTAGGGATGGTGTGTGCTCGAGTTGAAGCTCGGGGCCTCTATTTATAGGCGGATCGACGGGGTGGCCGTGAACGGAGAATCTCCGGCGAGCAATTACGGTGATGCAGTGGATTGGCAGGAGGTTTGAGTGGCCAGGCAGCATCAGTGGAAGTTACTGGTGCCATTTCACTGCTAAACGGAGTTGGTCTTGGCGTAATGGCGTCGGTCCATGGTGAGGTGGCCGCACGGGCACGTCGGCGGCAGAGAGCGTGCTCCGCGCCCTGCGGTTCACGACGAGGGTGGCAGCGCGTTCGGGGGAGTGGAAGGCCACACGGCGAGCTCTGGTGGCTTGGGCGGCGCTGGGTGGCGCCGTCAGCGCCGCGCCTCTCTCTGGCGGCCGCAAAGCCGCCGCTGGCGTCGGTCACGGGGCGGCGCACCTTCTGCTGCTCATCACCGATGTCCGCAAGGTGCCAGACGCTCGTGCGGTGCAGGAACAAGGGGGAGGGGACGGGGAGCAAGGCGACATCGAGGCAGTGTCGAGATCGACAACAAGTTCTGAAGAAAACGACAGTGCACTGAAATGTTCTCTGAACTTTACTGAACCTGATTTTGACAATGCACTACAGGTGTTCGACAGAATGATTTGGCAATGAGAAAATTTTTCCTGGGGCTGGGACTTGGTGAGGTGACCACTCAATGCACCCAGAGGCTGCCTGATTTTACATGGAATTTTTGGAGAAGGATTTGAATGAATTTCACCAAATTTGTCAAATCTGGTCCAAACTTGCAGCAAGTGTAGTTTGAAAAATTTGAACTGAAGACCAGTGGTTCTTCCTGGATCTTGGTTGAGGGTTCAAAGGACTAGGAAGGGAAAAAGGTTTGGGGGCAAAGATCAAAACAGAAAGTGTAGCTCCTTTGTAAATCACCAATGGCTAGAATAGAAGACAGAAATTTGTTTGAATAAGTTTTAAATGGAAAATAATCATATGGGGAGGTTCAACTTGCTGGATTTGATGCAACTCATGATCCAAAGATGAGGGAAGGTTTAGGAGAGAGCATTTGCACTAAGGCCATGGCAAGAGAGAATTGTTGAAAGTGGCAAAGGATTATTCCAAAAGCCATAGTGCAAATTTCAAAGAGACTTTCAAAAGGCATTTTCCCAAGTGAAAAGTATTTTGTCTTGAGTCAAAATAAAAAGCAAGAACCTCCAAGACCAAAAACAGATCTTGGGTGAAAATCCAAATAAAACTTTTGCCATAAAAAAATATTTGAAAGGGAGAGTTCTTTTGAGTAAAAATTTTAAATCACCTCCCTCAAGTCAAATAAAATCTTTTGAAAAAAACCAAATAAAAACTTGGGTGTCACAGGTATTCATCCTTGTTTTCTTTATGGTTGTGCCCTATTTCTCCACAAAGCTTGTATGCACAAGGTTTCTTCATATCCTTTCCATAAGGCTTCAATTTCTGGGACACAAGACGAGACTTTAGCATAGTCATCTTAAATTCCTTCCAAGTGGTTACTCCTTGCCATCCATTGATGGTTTGGTACATCCTCCACCAAGTAGCAGCACCTCTTTCAAAACACTGAAGAGCCTGCTGGGTCATATCCTTTCCGACTATAGGGTTATTCTTCGCGTGATCCTCCATGTTCTAAATCCATCGGTCTGTCTCCAATTGACTCATCCGTCCAGAAAATATGGGTTCATCAATGTCGTCAAACTCTTCAGGTCTTGTTCATGTCTCCGATGGCTCCTTCCGATCGTGCTTATCCTTCTCAAGTATTACTGCCAGTCCATCTCTGTTGAAGCGAAGTCTCTCGTGACACCCTTTAATATTTCTGGAGTTGCGTTCCAAACTTCTGGGTTTCAACATCCTTGGCATGAACCATGGTCCTACTGTCCTTCAGTTCCTGACGAATCTCCTGTATCTCGAGGTTTTGCTCCTCCAGCGTGGCTACTTTCAGATTCTGGGTCCTGAGTTCTTCACGAAATGCTTCTTTGTCAAATACAGCTTCTTGAAGGTTCATCTTAAACTTCCTGATGTAATACTCCAGATCCTGGCGATACACCGGCTAAGGTTAAAACTGCATCCTTTGCTGATAGATGCTCCATCAGCCTTCTACCATCCAATCTTTCCATGCATCTGCATGCTTAACTCCACACGGTGACAATAGCATAAACGGGTAATAACACCATGGTCAGCCGTGTCTATGCCCATGTTACTGCCATGAGCTTTCATTCCATAATTGATATCTCCTGTCTTCGGGTTTTCTTGACAAAAACTTTGAGTTCTAATGCTCCAAGTTCCTGTCTTTCTCTGATACATCTTGATCTCGGGTATTGACGGCTTCCATAGTCTGCCAAGTTCCATAAGGGTAGCCTTCCTATACCAATCTGGAAATTCTTCAGAGCCTTCAAATTCTCCTAGTCTTCAGAGTCTTCAACCGTTGTAGTTCCAATTATAACAAATGCTTGGTAAAAATGATCTTCATTCTGAAGTAGTCTTGGTTGTCCGATATCTTGTTCTTCTTGGAGTGGTCTCATCAGTCGAATCTTTGTGGTCAAAGGGGAAAGGGGTATAGCCTCACTAAAAAGGAATATTTGAATAAGCTCAGAAGAGAAGGGAGGTAAAATATCCTTTTTGAAAAGAAAGTTGTAGAGAAAATCTTTTCCTATGGGCTTGCCAGTTTCTAGGGCCACGTCCTACAGTCAACATGTGCTCTGATACCATCTTGTAGCGACCTGACCTCAAACGGTCAAGTCCCTGTGCTTAAGTGTCATCCCTGGATCGGTATGCTGACACACATAGTACTCGAGGATTTATAACAGAGGTAAATCACATGTATAAATAACGTAAACACCATTACATCAATCCAAATAGCGGAAGTAACAACAAGGTTGTGGATTCCCATCAACACCAACGGCAAAGTTGAGTGTAGAAATCGTAACCCTAACGTATCACTTACTTGTCATAAGATTCCTGCAACATGAGACGTTGCAACCACAAAGGGTCAGTACATTGAATGTACTGGCAAATTCATACCATAGAATAATGATGAATAATAACTATCACTATATGCATATTTGGCTGGTGGAAAAGCTCTAGAAAATGGTTAACATGTTTTTGCGAAAAGCCAATTTTCCCTACTTCAAAGGAATATATTTTATTTAACTACAAAGTTGGTTGATAAACATTGAGAAGGTTCCTCCAACTCAATCCCAAAATAATAATCATTAACCCAACAAATTATTTAAGTAGCGTGATGAGATCAACATGATAATCCAAGAACCAGATACTCAAGATGTCCATAACCGGGGACACGGCTAACCATGATTAGTTTGTACACTCTGCAGAGGTTTGCGCACTTTTCCCACAAGACTCGATCACCTCCGCTTGATTTCTCGCACTACATGGTGTTTGAGAAACGGATGACCGAGACACCGTCTTTCAGAAACAATACTCTTTACTCCGGGTGGAAAGTTACACCTACTTTCCCCTACATCTGCTAGCCCACCTCTTCAAGATGTCATGTAACCTACTCAACTATGCTAGAGCCCATAATAGCTTGTGGCTGCACACGGAAGTTTCTAGCATGAAAAATCTCATGATCCCTTTGAGTCTGGGTGGCGGCCCATAGGATGATCACACGGGTACTCCGGGATATCAAAAAATACAGGCAACACTGGTTTCTCCAGGTGCCTCAATCCACCGAGATGTAAATTAAAGTAGCCACCTTAAGTTGAACGATTAATTAACAATCTCACATCTGTTATGGAAAACTCTCAAACCCAATCCACGTCTACGAGCATAGCATAGCAATATAAGCAAACGTAGAAGTAACTCCCAATGGTTTGATATAAACAGGGCAATAGGTACTACCTCATCTAATTCCCAAAACCCACATTTTAATCAGATCCTAATCATGCAATAGTTTGAGGATTGATCTAATGCAATAAAACTGGGTGGTAAAGAGGTATGATCAAAGTGTGAACTTGCTTGTACTGTTGATGAAGATGATTCGCACTCAAAACTCTTGATAGATCTACTCGTCACACTCCGGTCAATCTATCGTAAGCAAGCAATAGTAACCACACATAAGCAATCACTCAAAAGATCAGAAAGAACGAAGAACACGATTCAGAAAACATCAAAACCAAGCAAATAACTCTTGCAACATAAGAAAATTTCTAACAGTACCAAAATTATGTGAATTTGGCCTTATCAGAACGTTTAGGTCAAGAGCTTTAATTTGCAAAAAGAATCAACTCAAACGGAGCTACGGAACTCAAATTACGATCAAACGAAGTTTGAATTAAAATCTGGTCTAAATCAAATTTTTAAACTTTCAAAAACATGTTTTAGTTGGATTACTGGATAGAGGGGATCATAACAAAGAAGTGGGCGTTGGTTTCGTTGGATTTGGACTAACGAGTAAAGAGTAATGATCGTTTGAAAAACAGGGACTAAACTGTAAAATGAAACAACTACAACTAGGTCCCTGGCAGAAAACTAAAATAAAAGAAAAAGATAAATAGCAAACATTCGTTACCGATTGCTAATGAACGAAAACTGTTCACTGAAACTAACTAAATGGAAGACGTTCCCTAACTAACAAGAACGAAACGGTTTACTTACGAAAAACCGATCTGGAGGATAAACCGGCAAAAAAATAAAAATAAACCGGGCAGTTTTATCGGCTTTACTGGCTCGGGGCAAATAAACCGGCGGCAGCGGTTTGGATCGGCGAGCTCCGGCGAGGCGGCTGCGCGGCGGCGGTGGCCGCGGGCGGCGGAGCGCGGCAGCAGCGAGCGGCGCGGGGCTGCGGCGTTCGACGGCGGTTGCTGCGGCGGCGGGAGGCGGCGTGCAGCGGCGAGGCGGCGGCGCAGATCCGACGGGATGCGGCGGGGCGCGGCGAACGGCGGCAGCAGCGGCGCGTTGCGGGAGAGAGAGAGAAAAGGAGGCGGGGCCGGGCGAAGTATATAAGGAGGGGGCAATGGCTTGCATGGAGGATGGGCAAGAGGAGGCCGGCGGAGACATGGAGGCGGCGGCGATGGCGTGGTGGCTCGGAACTCCGTCCCGAGCTCGGGGACGAGCGGCTGGGCTGGGCCGCGGCCTGTTGGGCCAGCCCAGTTCGGCGGCGGAGAAGATTTATTTTATAAAACATTTTCTCAGACAAATAAAAACAAAATAAAAAATATTATATAGGCATATAATATATCAAAATTTTCAGAAAAAGATTTCCTAGAGCATGAACATTTTTGTCAAGTCAAATAAATTCGAGAAAAATTCAAATAATTCAAAGAGTGCTACTCCCCTACTAAAATCCAATAAAAATCATTTTAAAAATACCAAAATAATTTCAAATGTATTTCCCTCCAATTTTCCGATGTAGGGAATCATGTTACCCTATTTTCCATATATTTTATTTTTTGAGAAAAATAATTTGAAATAAAAACCAAAATAACTCCAAATTGAAAATGATTTCAAAGGGGCGTTAAATTTGGTTTCTTTGAAACTTCCAACTCATATTTCATATGTTTTGAAGAAGTCATTTTAGCTTCGCTCTTGAAAATCATTGAGTTGCGTAAAGTTTCAGAATTGGAAATATTTTCAAATGAAATTCAAATATTTTCAACACCCTTGTCATTTCAATAAGTGGAAGAAGTCATGTCATCTTCTCTCCAGGGTTTTGTGGTGAAAAGAATTTGAATTCATGGAGATCATAAAAGCAAAAATGAAAGTTTGGGAAAGTCCTTTTATTCCCTCTCATTTAACTTTCGAAAAGTTTCAAATTTCACTCAATCAATCAAGCAATCAATCAAATCTATCTATTTAATATAACAATCCAAAATTTAGAATTTTGGGATGTTACAAGTCCACTATATCTACCTATATGCGGTATTCTTTTGCCGTTCTAAGAAAATTTGTATGTGCCATCTCTAATTTTCAAAATAAACTTCTCTTTTGTGTGTACGTACCGCCCGCGGAGCGGTGTGGGGTGGCTAATATTTTCCATGCTAGATGTGTTATTCTCATGATGAGTGTTTATTCACTTGTCATTGCACGAGAGTAAGGCAAAGGAATTAGGGATGCCCAGTCCCGAAATGAAAAATGAATTTACTTTATGTTGTCAAATAATAAATTCCTTAGAAAGTGTTGGTACAGAAGGCAACCGTGGATACAGCTAGCCATGGAAAGTGAAAGTATGGTGGAAAAAGGAATAAACTTTATTTTCTGTTTGGGAACCGCCTATGATATATCTAGCATGGAAAGTGTTGGGAACTCTAAGCCGTTGTCCTTGGTGGGAAAGACACACCTCCCAAAATGTTTTTATCTCTAAGTTTTTCGCTTTGAGCTCTGGCACCTCCACAAATCCCTACTTCCCTCCGCGAAGGGCCTTTCTTTTACTTTATGCAATTTTTACTTTTGAATTTGAGTCTCCATCTTCTCTTATAAAAGCATAAACTAGGAGGAACTATGATCGTACTTGAGTATTGGGTGTAGCTAATCTGCGAGTGTGTTTCATGAATGGATCAATGATTGAGCATGATGGGCTAGGGATAACTTATTTTAGCGTTGATAATTTGAAAGACATGGTTGCTTGTTGGTATGCTTGAGTATTTAAGTTATCATGTCAAAACTAGACTATTGCTTTGAACAAAATAAAAGTCCAAATGTCCATGCTATAAAGAAAAGAATATGAGATGACATGTTAGGCAGCATTCCACATCAAAAATTCTGTTTTTATCACTTACCTACTCGAGGACGAGCAGGAGTTAAGCTTGGGGATGCTGATAGGTCTCCAACGTATCTATAATTTTTGATTGTTCCATGCTGTTACATTATCAATCTTGGATGTTTTATAATCATTTTATAGTCATTTTATATCATTTTTTGCTACTAACCTATTAACATAGTGCCAAGTGCCAGTTGCTGTTTTCTGCATGTTTTTTACATCGCAGGAAATCAATAACAAACGGAGTCCAAACGCAACAAAACTTTTTGGAGATTTTTTTGGACCAGAAGACATCCAGTGGGCCGAAGAAGCGCCTGGGGGTGCTCCGAGGGGAGCACAACCCACCAGGGCGCGCCAAGAGGCCCAGGCGCGCCCTGGTGGGTTGTGCCCACCTCAGGTGCCCCCTAAACTGACTCTTTGCTCTATAAATACCCTAATATTCCAGAAACCCTAGGGGAGTGGACGAAAATCAATTCTAGCCACCGCAGAGTCCAGAACGACTAGATCCAATCTAGACACCATCACGGAGGGGTTCACCACTTCCATTGGTGCCTCTCCAATGATGCATGAGTAGTTCTTTGTAGACCTTCGGGTCCGTAGTAAGTAGCTAGATGGCTTCCTCTCTCTCGTTTGATTCTCAATACAATGGTCTCTTGGAGATCCATATGTTGTAACTCTTTTTGCGGTGTGTTTGTTGGGATCGGATGAACTTTGAGTTTATGATCAGATCTATCTTTTTATATCCATGAAAGTTATTTGAGTTTCTTTGATCTCTTATATGCATGATTGCTTATAGCCTGATATTTCTTCTCTGATATTTGGGTTTTTTTGGCCAACTTGATCTTTTTATCTTGCAATGGGAAGAAGTGCTTTGTAGTGGGTTTGATCTTACGGTGCTTGATTCCAGTGACAGAAGGGGAACCGACACGTATGTATCGTTGCTACTAAGGATAAAACGATGGGGTCTATTTCTACATAAATAGATCTTGTCTACATCATGTCATCGTTCTTATTGCATTACTCCATTTCTCCATGTACGTAATATACTAGATGCATGCTGGATAGCGGTCGATGTGTGGACTAATAGTAGTAGATGCAGGCAGGAGTCGGTCTCCTAATCTTGGACGTGATGCCTATATAATGATCATTGCCTGGATATCATCATGATTATTTGAAGTTCTATCAATTGCCCAACAGTAATTTGTTTACCCACCATTTTCTATTTTCCTCGAGAGAAGCCACTAGTGAAACCTACGGCCCCCGGGTCTCTTTCTCATATTATTTGCCTTTGCGATCTACTTTTCCTTTGCTTTTATTTTCAGATCTATTAAACCAAAAATACAAAAATACCTTGTTGCACTTTATTTTATTTGGCGTTCGATCTATCCATCTACTACAATTTATTCACGTCTGTTTGCCTATCTTTGGGCGCCGCTACCCGAAAGGGATTGACAACCCCTTTTACACGTCGGGTTGCGAGTATTTGTTATTTGTGTGCAGGGGTTGTTTACGTTGTGTTGCTTGGTTGTCCTACTGGTTCGATAACCTTGGTCTCATCACTGAGGGAAATACCTACCTCTGCTATGCTGCATCATCCCTTCCTCTTTGGGGAAATACCGACATAGCTTCAAGCCGCATCACAAAGTATTTGGACCCATGGCCCGAAAGTGGCAAAGTATGTGAATTCTCCACAAGTGATAATTTGTGCCAGCAAAAGCAAAGGTATCACTATGCACTAAATCACTAGTTGACATCAATACTCTCTAGGCGGTAAAGCCTAATAAGGAAAGACCTAGCCCTAATACCAATTGAAAGTACCACGATGTCGCCTAGAGGGGGTGAATAGGTGTTTTAAAAACTTCTACGGATTTGGCTTCGCGCTAATGCGGAAATAAACTAAGAGTGTAATTTTTAAGCACAAATCCTAAATATACTGGGCTCAACCAAGTGCACCAACAACTTGATCTAAAAAAGATGAGCACAACAAGGATACTAACAAGCACAAGTAAGTTACACAAACTTAGTTGAGCAATATCACAAGATATGTAAGAGTATGACACAAGTTAGCAATTCATACTAATGACAAGATATATCAATAGTAACAAGTATGAATTGCGGGATATAAAGTGTAGGCCTAAATAATCTCTACAAGGAGATAGCCAACACAATATAATGAGGACAACAATATATAGTGAATGCAAGGTCAAGAGACCAAAGTAAACCACAAGTAGTGGCTAGGGTTAGAGATAACCGAAGACAAGGAGATGAGGATGTATCCCGATGTTCACTTCCTTGGAGGGAAGCTAGTCACTGTTAGAGAGGTGGATGTTACCATGAAGTCACACCAACACCACAAAGGATCACCCTATTCTCACTTCGAGATAACACCATGAAGGTGTTTCTCAACCACTAGTGGTAGACCTTGACGCGGCCTCCAAACCTTCACAAGTTGATTCCTCACCGGAGCGGTCCTACCGCCTAGGAGTCTCCAACCTCCAAGAGTAACAAGATCAAGGGGGAAATGCTCAAGACTTGCTCAAATCACAAATTCCTTTGGTTACAAGTGGGAGAGGGAGTTGATCTATCACTTGATTGGAAAATCTCTCAAGAACTCTCACGAATCTCTCCGAGATCTAAGATTTGGTGTAGGAGAAGTGAGAGGGAGCCAGTTGGTGTTCTAGGGTTCTTTTGGATTGAGTGGTCAACCACTAGCCGTTTGTGAGTAAGTGGATGTGTCAGGCCAAACATCCAGTGGCTGATAAATGTGCACACGTACATAGAAAAACAGAGGCAATGTACAGGGGCCGGGCATCTGGCCAAAGTTGGGGCTCCGAACATTCGGAGGACATGACCAACATTCCAACATGGTATTTGGACATCGGCGGCCGGATTTCCTGGAGGATCCCGGACATCCGGCCAAGTCCCGGATATCTGGCCCATAAAAAAACAGCAGGAACCACAAAGCTGAAACATACATAACTTTTACACCCAGACTCCGATTTTGACGATCTCGGGCTTGTTTTGAGGCTATGGAAAAACTCCAGGTCCTCACATATAGAACCACCCAAGATAAGCCGAAATGAATGGTTAAAAGTATGCAAAGGTTAGACACATACTTTGGGGAACCTAGTCGGCTTTGGATTTTCTTTTGTAGATGTGTAGGTATTTTGTATTTGCATTAGATATGTGTGAAATATGCCTATGTTGGAATATGATGTGAGGAAGAATATAAATAGATGATGTGGACTTGAGAAAATCCATCACTAACCCCTTTGATCCCCTCTTAATAGTGTGGGATCCCTATAACTCAAGAATCGTAAAAGAATTATACTGGATAGCTTCTGGAAACTCATTCTTGAGAATACATCCTTTTCGATGGTCATCGAACCTCACATCTAAAGCCAAAGGAACTAATACCTTTGACTAAAGCATTTCAATTAAGCTTGATGTTAATGTTTATGCTTGGCTCAATTTGGAATGATGATATTGATCAAGACACTAGGTGAAGGCTTCAAATTGTATTCATCTTCATATGTTCACCATGTGATCATCCACAAGCTTCAAGCATGTAATCCTTCGGGGTGGCTATCTTGAACTTGCCCTTGTCAGCCATGAACATCAACACTTGATTTCATCCTCTCAAGGGCACTTGAAATCTTTCTTTTGATGTTAGTCCATAAGAACCACCTAACCCACATGGGTATAGAAAACACATAGAATGGGTTAGTACAAGAGCGCAATTGATAAGTTCTTACCATACCACAAGATATCATGTGGCAATGATTTGCGCTTGTGTGTTGACCATCTTTGAGTTCAATTTTTTATCTTCATCTTGGTCAACATTTATATTTGCTCCATGATTAATCTTAATGTCTTGAAGGCCCTATTGATCTCTTCACTATGCTTCATTGCTTCAAGACATGGTCACCAATATCTCAATTCACCATGTCCATATCAAGTTTCTCCATGAGTATCATATTGGACATCATTTTCTCGTTTTCATGTTCCAACATAGTATCTTGAGAGGCACAATGAATTCTTCACATGAATTATTTGCTTCAAGACATAATCATACATGACTCAACATATGAGCTCATCATGATCCTATATTCAAGCATATGTAGAATTCTTCTCTTTAATCATTCTCTCAAGATCTTGATCCATCATGGTTTAGTCCATAGTCCTAATCATGAGAACCTCTGAGATCTTTAATGAACTCCATATAGATCACGTCTTGTTTCTCGCACAAAATTCATCTTGATCATATTTGATTCAATCATTGATCTCAATCTTGATGCACAACTATATGTATATGGCATCCATTCCGAATCCACTCGATCTCCTCCTTGCATCACCATGGAACAAATATCCTTCAATTCATCCAATATTATTCATGTATTGCAAATGGAACTTTCCTTCAAATAAATACAAATGGAACTTTCCTTCAAATGGATAACTCAATGCAAACATTAGTCCATTAGGATTGTCATCAATTACCAAAACCACACATGGGGACTACATGCACTTTCAAGGATGCAATTGTATACCGTTGTGTCCGAAGGTTTGCTTAGTTTTGGACAATTGCCACCAATGCATGTGTATAATTTTCAAGGACCGCCAATGCACCATCATGAAAAAGGGAACCAAATGATGGAGAATTTGCAGTTTGTTGTTAATTTGCCACATCATTCTCACCCAACACCACCACCGTCACCGCCGCACCATAAAGTTGCATCTCGGTCGGCTCCTACTAAAGTGAATTCAACTTGTTTGAAAAGGAAAAAGAAGGTTATCAATGTTGATGATGACAAACCACATGAAAGTATCGCACACCGTCTGTCCTAAGCACTTGAGAAACATGAACAATTGGCAATATCAATATTACTTGCTCAAATCCTTTCTGTATGAATTTAAATTCTTGTAGCTTGTTGGAACTAAATTAAATGTTCAAAATGTGGGAAAGCACTTGGTTGGAGTGTTCAATTGATCCCATCGATGGAATGGTAAGAAGCGTGAGTAGTTCCGAGATGACATTGCTGCTCTATATAATAGTTCAACACCAAGTAACTGGAAGAGATATCGGAATCAGTTGAAACAACAGTGGTAAGAAGGCTGCAAGAGTCCACTCATCATGGAAAGCACCAATCCTTTTCTTGGTCGTTTGCCACTCTTGCTTCAACTGATTTTGATCCCTCTTCTAGTTATTTGGTGGCGTACTGTTATACAGAGCAGCAATGTCATCCTGGAATTTCTCACCCTTCTTACCATTCCCATCAATGGAATCAGTTGAACATCCAACAAAGCACTTGCTACATTGTGAACATTTAATTTAGTCGAGCCTAACAAGCTAAAAGAATTTAAACTCATATAGAAAGGAGTTGAGCAAGGAACATCTATATTACCTTAGGACATATGGTGTGCGGTCATTCCACTTGGTTTATCATCACCAACATTGGTAGCGTTCGTTTTCCTTTTGGAAGAAGTTGAATTCACTTTGGCAGGACCAGACCGAGATGCAACTTTAGGGTGCGGTGGTGGTGGTGGTAGTGTTGAGAAGGAGTCATGTGCGGAAGTACTAAATAAGGCAGATTGTTCATCCTTTGGTTCCCTTGTTTGTGATGGTGCATTGGCAGTTGCTGGAAATTATACGGATGCATTGGCAGCAATTGTCCAAAACTAAGCAAAACTTCGGGAGCAGGGTTATAAAATGGACTCCTATTATAAGTATGATAATTCATGACTGAATCATCGGACATCGGAGATAGCATGTAAAGTGAAACAATAACAACCTTGGAAGATCATGACAATCTGAAGCAAAATTACAAGGTAGGCATATCATGACAATGTGGAGAAAAGGTACAAGGTAGGAATATCATGGAAACTGCAACCAATTTTTTCCCATGCTAAGCACCTTTGCAAAATCTATTTACTAGCCTCAAATTGTAACTGATTTCTATGATAAATCATTGCGCATTTGAGGCCAACATGGTCATCTCTTGTTTTGTGAGAAATCTGACATGACCATCTTTAGTAACTCAGTAAGCATCTTCTTTGAAAACTGATGCTACCGATAACTTAACTTTCCCTTAAAACTACTATATCATTTGCAGAACCTAAAATAGCTAAATCTGAGAATGAGGGTCTATGTGTTTTATGACTTGCCTGAAAAACATTTAGTTAAGTAGAACTCGGTATGCACTCTGTCTGCTGATGAGAATGCACCTAGTTAGCTTATGTACCGACTCTTCCAATTATAGTTCTGCTTGAATGCTTGTCATATTTTGTACTAGAGTATTTGTTCACCAATGAAGAAGCATAATAACCTCACATATATAGGAAGAACTCGTCATGCAGCAGGAAGAACTCACATCAGTGGTAAACTCACATATAGATGAAGAACTCACATAATAATTATCTAGCAAAAACAAGAAGAACTTACCATTTATTCAAAGAGGGGTTCTCCATGGAGCTCGATGGGTGACGGGTTAGAAGTGCGGCGGTGTCGTGGTGTTGGCAGAGGAGCTCGCCATGGTGCCGAGGTAGAAGTGCGATGGTCGAGAGGGATCGACACAGGAGCTCATCGGGGTGTCGACAAACAGTTGTTGTAGCAAGGTGGCCGATGGCCGGACATGTGTCGCTCGTTGCGGGCGCCAGATCTCGCCATGATTCGAGTGGCGCCACAACTCGATGCCGCCGCACGGCGAGGCCCCTGAGAGGAGGATGGAGAAAAGAGTGAGAGATGGAGTCGGCTGGGTAGAACTACTCGAGCGGGAGATGGATGCGCTAGGCGGGAGATGCAGGCGCTGTGGAGGAGGAAGAGGTGGGTAAGGAGTAGTAGGGACGAAGCACACGAGATCGGTTTGCATTTCTATTTATAATTTACGCTTTGTTATTGTATCTACCTATGTTACTCTAATGCTCTCTATCTTCTTTCATTATCTGTCACATTAGCGTTTTTTCCAAGCTAGAGTGCATGATACTAGCTAAGATACAACCACTATAGCCGGTCTTACAATCATTCATAATGTTTGGTTTTGTCTAATTTCTGGGGTTCTCTTTTGTTTTTCCATTTTTTGAAGAAAGCTACTTTGGTTGTTGTTTCGCAGGAAAAGTGAGATTGTATTACTCAAGCAGGTAGAACATCGTTCTTACACAAATTCATACTCCCTTCATTTCTTTTTAGTCTGCATATAAAATTTGGTCAAAGTCAAACTTTATAAAGTTTGAGTAAATTTATAGAAAAAATATCAACATCTACAATACTGAAGTCATATTTATGAAAATTAATTTGATTAGGCATCTAATAATATTGATTTCATAGTATGAATGTTGATATCATTTCCTACAAAGCTAGTCAAACTTTATAAAGTTTGACTTTGACCAAATCTTATATGTAAATGAAAAAGAAACGGGTGGAGTAATTCCCTCCGCACTGGCCCCTATCTAGACCATAGTACAGGGGGTGGCGTGACCATAGAGAGAAGGTCATGGTTGACTCTATTTTGCTTATGTCTAATATGAGTAACTACAATCTTCCTTTCATCTACAAGGAGCGACTGAATTTATCTAAAGATGGGCATAAACTTGGACCTATTACAAGCAGTATCTTGGATTATATTGGCAGCTTCTACACTGTCTAGCTCGATGATGATGGGCTTCAATGTTTGATGGAGCACAAGTGTGATCCCTTCTAGGCAGGCAACCAACTCTGCCCCAGTGTGCTATCACAAGTGAGGATTTGCCAATAAGCCATGAATATGATGACATCATCTTCATCTCGGAGAACCATACCTCCACCGACATCCCCGCGACAAAAGAGCTATCGGTGTTGAGTTTTTCCCAGCCAGTTGGTGGGTGTGTCCGACGAGGACCCTCATCCATCTGCTTTGGCACATGAGCTACGCGTGCATCAGTGGTTAATAGGACTGGCAGGACCATCTTTCCTTTAACACATCAACATTTTTTAGGTAACTGGCAGTAGCCTTTTAATCACATAAGCTTGTTCATTACATATAATTGTCCTAATAAATCTAGTACTTTAATTAAACCAACATGATCAACCATCATACTCTGCTGACTTAGCAAGAGTGTTAGCTACAAAATTACATGGCCGATTAACATGGATGAAGTTATGAGATATAAACTTTGTAGCCCAGTTCTTGATACCATGGACTATTGCTCCTGTAGGCGATGTATTCAAATTTTGTTTCTTTGATCTTGTTGATCAGCAACAAACAATTAGAAGCCACCACAGATTTCTACATGCCTTTCTCCCTAGCAAGAAATAAGGCTTGATGTACTATCGCGGCTTCTGCAATTTGAGGATTTTGAATTTGAGCAAAGTAGCATCTGCTTGCCGGCTACACCATCCCCCGATGATCACGAATCACCACACCTAATCCCGCTCTTGTAGACCGAGAAAAGATTGTTGCATCCACGTTGACAAGCATTGACCATCCTCATGGTGAAACCAATTTTGGTTTTGACTTCAAGGACTTGCATCTGTAGGGAGATAACCATGAGCCAGCCTCCATAATACTACTTTCACTTTATTAGAACACTGAAATGCCCACAAATTCTTCCACATTTTCTCTAATGGTTTATGTTTGATGTCAAACATTTTCCATCTACAGTCTGCTCTCTCCAAAAATCCTTTCTAGCTAGACTATAGGCTGATCTGATAGTGTAGATGCCATTCTTTGTGTGGGGCCATGAGGCAAAATGCATACCACTTTCTCAACTTAAAGGAATGCTCCATGTTTCCTCTAAGAATTTATTTTTGATGACTACCTCATTCCATTGTTGTTCCCCCCTCGATAATCAAGGAGCTTACTAATTGGTTTTCACTCATTGATTGCAGAGTTTTTTCCATCTCCTACTCTCCAATGGAGGCCCTTTTGCATTATTTGCGTCCCATACATCAGACTACGACATGTGTAGGATGAAGACCTCGAGCATCGCAGTCATAAAATCCCCATCGGGATAGTACCTACCATATAATACTCGGGCGCACAAATAGTTGGCTTTGATCAAAAGGCGCCAACATTGTTTACCCAACATGACTTGATTGAAAATTGAGATATCACTAATTCCCATGCCTCCTAGGAACTTTCGTGAGGACAACCACTTCCTTGATATCCAATGTAGTTTCCTTCTCCCATCTTCTATGCCCCACTAGAAGTTTGAAATTGATCTTCTTATATTTTCACAAACGCCAATGGGAAGGAGAAAACAACTCGCTACATATGTTGGAATTGCCTGTGCGACCAATTTTAACAGAACTTCTTTCTCTACTCTTGATAAGGGCCTATCATTCTAACCATTAAGTCTTCCATATCCGACTAGTGAGAAAATTGAAGCAAATAGTTGGTGAAAGTCCCACCCAGGCCGACATGCTGAGATAAGTAGCTTGTAATGTGTCATCTTGGACTCCAATTTTCCTTTTCATTCTTTCCTTTATTTGTTCATCAAAATGTGTACCAAAAATATAGACGATTTCTGAAAGTTGATTTTCTATCTAGACCCATCTCAATACGTATCTAGATCTTATTTTAGGGTCTGTACACTCTTGTCATCTCCATTAACAAAGAACACACTATCGTCAGCAAAAAGGAGGTAGGAGATAGGAGGACCAAACCTACCATTGTGAATTCCTTTCAAGTCCTCCAATGCTTATTTTTGCTGCAATAAACAAGGTAAGCCTTCAACACATAACGGAAATAGGTAGGGGCTAACTAGATCCCCTTGCCTAATACCTCTAGTAGGTTTAAAGGGTTCGGTCAAATCACCCTTGACTTTGGTTACATATTTCATAGAAGTTATGCATCTCCATACCATCTCCACCCATCTAGCACTAAACCCAATTTCAGCAAGACACCCTTGAGGTATTTCCACTCTACTATATGTTGGGGAACGCAGTAGAAAAATATACATTTCCATCCTATTACCAGCCCAGAACCACCATGAAGGTGCATACAAGGTTAGATCTAATCGTTACCAACTCAGAGTTGCAGCGGAAGAAGAGTTGGTGACTATTGTTGGTGCAAATTCCCACAGCTAGGATTTACAGCCTCCCAACCGCGAGAATTTTCTCCCTGGAACAAAGATTGAAAGCACGATCTCTCCAACGGGTTGCAAACATACGATGTCACCAATCCGATGGCTCTCTGATGTCCATAACTAATTGTCACCGGAGACTAGTGAGTGGTGGAGCAGCCTTGCGACCCAATGGAACTATTTCATGGAGAAACTAGAGAGAGAGAGAGAGAGAGAGAGAGGCTGATCATAGCATGCCAAATGAATGAGAGCTTTGTTGTGCTTTGGATCGCTGCCCTCCTCCTCTGTTTAGAGTGGAGAAGGGAAGGGAAGGGGTGGAAGGAGGTAGCCCCAAAGGGGGCCGCACTCACCAAAAGTTGCCCCCAAAGCCCCACTCCGTCAACAAAAATTGCCACACAAAAAGGCGGGGCTACCCCGAAAGCCCCCCCCCCTCTAGGCGCCACTTCCCAAGGGGGCCTCCTTCCTCTTGGGCGCCACACCGTGGGCCCCCCTTTCTCTCATTGGCCGCCACATATGTGCGGCTACCCCACTTGGGCCAAGCCAAGTGGCAGCCCCTTGGCACCTTTGGGAAAATTTCGGGAGGCCCAGAACCATTCTAGAACTCTCCCAAAATTTCCGGATGCTTCCTGGAATTTTTTCGGCTACCCAGCTTTTCCGATTTTTTTCTCCAAAGCATTTCTACGTCTCTTAATCACCTAGTACTCAGCAGATCAGTGACCCTTAAGCATGTGACCTGCAGGTTCGATGAATTATAGACATGACAGGATCTTGCTCCGATCAATGATAAATAGCGAAACCGTGGACATCCATATTGACCACCATACCCACACAAATGATATTCAAGTGAACTTGTAGTTTACCATGTGCTATTCCTTTTGCTCCAAAAAAACAACACACATTTTTAAGAAAACAGCGAATAAGAAAACCAAAAAACCCCGCTTGCGGTAGAGTGGGCCAGCCCATTTGCCCTGGCTTTTAGGTGGAGCCTCTCCTATTTGACGCCAACGGGCATCCAATAGGAGGTCTCGTGCAACACGATGCGTGGGTCCTTGCCCTTGATAAGCCGAAGCTATCGCGGTTCAATAGTGGTCGTTGCGGCCAAGTTGGCATTATGCCTTTTTAGAGATAAAAGAAGTTGTATGGCGTTGGACACCTCCTATTCAACGCTATAAGCGTCGATTGGTGCAAACAATGCTCTCACGCATCCTTAGTGGGTCGTGAGCCAAATAGGCTTTGCTCGCTATCTGCTCCCGAGTTGGTTTGCTAGGTAGGTTCGTTCGGTGGTTCGCTACGTAGGCTTGCTCGCTGGATGGTTCGTTCAATCGGCTGGCACCCCCGCTTGTTCCTCTCCTGTTGGTTGATGGAAAAACAATTTTTTAAAAGATTATGAAAGCAAAAAAGCGTTCACGAGATTTTAAGAACTATTTAGGGATTTCAAAAAATGTCCGCGAGCTTGAAAATATTCGGAAATTCGAAAAAATCATTTGTATATTCGAAAAATGCTCACGGATTTGAAAAATTAATGAATTCGAAAAGTTCAAAACTTTGAAGAAAAATCATGAATTTGGAAAATGTTCACGAAATTGAAAAAAGCTCACAAATTGGAAAAACATTCATGAAAAGTATACATATTTGAAAAAGTACATAGATTTTGAAAGTTTGTGACTGGAAAATGTTCTCAAATTTGAATTTTTTTTGTAAATTTTTAAAATGTTCATAGATTTTCAAAATGTTCACAAATTTGAAACAAATTCGCTGATCTGAAAATGTTCGGAAAATTTTAAAAATGTTCACAAATGTGATTGTTTTTACAAAATTAAAAAAAACATGAATTTGAAAAAATAAGAAAAAGGAAAATTGAAAAGAGAAGAAATAAAAAAACAAAGAAAACTTGCTATGGAAAAGGCAGAGAAAACCCGCAAACCTGCCCCAGGAAAAACCGGTGAGAAAAGAAACATGGGCCAGCCCATAGAGGAACTAGTGTGACTAACGTGGGTGCCTTCCTACGAGTAAAGCTTTAACCAGCATGTCAAGCGCCAAATAGGAAACGCGCTAGCATTGACGTTCAGGGAAGATGTGCTTGGTTCAAAATTGAGGCAAATTCGTTGGCAACCTGGACCACTTATATTCCATCCTTCTTGGCATGACTTTTTTTTTACAAACACACAGACGTTAATATACACAAATGCATACTCATTTCACACACGCACGCACACACCTCTAAAAAAATTTTATCAACAGATCTTGAGTTTGACGAAGCTGTTTTTAGCATGATTCTAGTGAAACGGCTATTTTTAGTTTTTCTGTCCGATAGGTGCTTCGAGCCGGCCAGATCGGGCAATCAGAAAAGCAATAGCAAAAGGCATCTCTTTTTTGCGGGAAGAGCATCTGATTGATCTGAATTCTAGAGCGATAAGCAGAAACTCTTGACGACACAATCATAATGTCTAGAGCGCCGAGCACGAGTTGCAGCTCCCAAGCAGTGTTGTAGCACAAGCGTGCAATGCCCTGTTCTCAGCATAATATTTGCATAGAGTAGATAAGAAAATGAGCAGGAGACACGGCGTCGTGGATCTCGTGGCGGTGGACCATTTGCAGATTGTCAAGTCTCAGTCCAAGGAATGAAAGCAAGACCACACACGCGCGCACCGTTTTCATTCTCCTTTCCTCTGAGCCCCACGACCAGCAGTCAACCGCATCACGCTAGCTAATGCTAACCTTTGGTCTCATCCCATCTTTACAGTTTCCGTTCGAATATCATCATTGAAGGTACCATGGATCGTTGATGACACTATGGTCAACCATGCTGCGTTCTCGTTTAAAGTTCCGGCTAGGGTTAAGAAAGGCTGGACCACCAAAGTGCTCCATGAGTGTTTAAAAAAAAAGTGCTCCGTCAAGCTTCATATGGTCAAGGTACGTAGAACCTATATCTATACCTCTTTTTCTAAGAAAAAACACAAAACTCCATTCATTTGAAATAACAAGTACATCGTTTATGAGGAGGGATACGATGTCACTCAAAGGCTTCTCAAATCAGTCAAAAGTCAAAGAAAATCTAGCTAACTTAGCAGGTTCATGGACAACCTTATTTGCTTGCCTATTACAATGCTCAAATCTAGTATTCACGAGAATAGTGTGGAGAACAGTGTGTTTGGCCTTAGGAAAACGGTCACCCACGGCCCAAGACAGCCTCCAGGGTTGGTGCGTTGCGAGAACAACAGACGTGCGCAAGCCAAAGGAGTTGAGGGCTCTCCTCACACTCGTGTTTTGGGAGCTTTGGAAGCACAGGAACGCGATTGTTTTCGACGGTGCTTCTCCGTCTCTGGAGGCCATGGTCAGGCGAGTCGTCGTTGAGGAAAGAGCTTGGCAGTAGGCGAGCCAATTGAAGGGCGAAGTGGATAGTCTGTTTGAGTTGTTGTCGGGGTGGGCGCGTAGCGAGTATATCCCATTTTGTACACTGAAGGTGGAGCATTGCGTTGTAAGCGTTCTTGATGTTATAGCGTTTTACTCCCTGTAACATCACCGGTGGTTGGGATTCTTTCCCCCTTTCTTCTATAAAATATGATACACACACTCGCGCGTATTCGAAAAAAATGCTCAAATCTAGTAATGAAAAAAAATCACAAGCCAAAAATATAACAATTGTCAAACACATCCGCTGCCGTACTCGTCGTCCGTCCTCCATTGTTCATGATTTCAATGACCTTCAAATTATTTGAGTTAATAACGAGGCGGTTGTAACCTGCCTTTTGAGCAATGGATAGACCATATCTAAGCGCCAAAGCTTCAGCCGTCAGGACATCTGTGCACCAATCAATTCCCGAATCCCCTTGTAATGAATTTTCCTTTATCGTCCCTCAAATCGTGCCACTAAGCGGCTCATGATCAGAAGAGGCATCCACATTAAGTTTTAGAAAACCCCTTGGATGTTGGACTCAACCCCTTATTTTTATAGTAGTCTTTGGTGATATAGCCATGATGTAGTTTAACATAATAGTGAAGGAAATATGCCCTAGAGGCAATAATAAAGTTGTTATTTTATATTTTCTTATCCATGATAAAGGTTTATTATTCATGCTAAAATTGTATTGATCGAAAACTTAAATGCATGTGTGAATACATAAACAAATACCGTGTCCCTACTATGCCTCTACTAGACCAGCTCGTTGATCAAAGATGGTTAAAGTTTCCTAACCATGGACATGTGTTGTCATTTGATAGCGGGATCACATCATTAGGAGAATAATGTGATGGACAAGACCCATCCATTAGCTTAGCATAATAATCGTTCAGTTTTATTGATATTGCTTTCTTCATTTCAAATACATATTCCTTTGACTATGAGATTATGCAACTCCCAGATACAGGAGGAATACCTTGTGTTCTATGAAACGTCACAACGTAACTGGGTGATCATAAAGATGCTCTACGGGTATCTCCGAAGGTGTTTGTTGAGATCAAGATTAGGATTTTTCACTCCGAGTATCGGAAATGTATCTCTGGGCCCTCTCGGTAATACACATCATAAGCTTGCAAGCAAATGACTAAGGATTTAGTCACGAGGTGATGTATTATGGAACGAGTAAAGAAACTTGCCGGTAACGAGATTGAACTAGGTATGAAGATATCGACGATCGAATCTCGGGCAAGTAACATACCGACGGACAAAAGGAATTACGTATGTTGTCATAATGGTTCGACCGGTAAAGATCTTCGTAGAATATGTAGGAGCCAATATGGGCATCCAGGTTCCGCTATTGGTTATTGACCGAAGAGGTGTCTCGGTCATGTCTACATAGTTCTTGAACCCGTAGGGTCTGCACGCTTAACGTTCGTTGACGATATAGTGTTATATGAGTTATATGATTTGGTGACGGAATGTTGTTCGGAATCCCGGATGAGATCATGGACATGACGAGGAGTCTCAAAATGGTCGAGAGGTAAAGATTGATATTTAGGACGAGGGTATTCGGACACGGGAAGTGTTTTGAAGGGTACCGGGTACTTATCGGGTCACCGGAAGGTGTTCCGGGCACCCCACCGGCAAAGCTATGGGCCTTACGGGCCAAGTGAGGGAACACACCAGCCCACAAGGGGCTGGTGCGCCCGCCATAGCTGGCCGGCCCTAGGGGAGAAGGAAAGTGGAGACTAGGTCTCCCCTTTCCTCCCCCCTCCTCCTCCTTCCTTTCCCCCTTGGGGGAATATGGCAGGGGGGCGCAGTGCAAGGGAGGGGCCCTAGGGGCCGGCGGTCAGCCCTAGGGCGCACCCGGCTGCCTCCCCTCCCCTCCCACCTATATATACATGGGGAGGGGGCGCCACACAAGGACAGAACATTGTCTTAGCCATGTGCGGCGTCCCCGTCCAATGTTTACTCCCTTGATCATATTTTCGTAGTGCTTAGGCGAAGCCCTTCAGAGATCACATCACCATCACCGTCACCATGCCGTTGTGCTGCCGGAACTCATCTACTACCTCGCCGCTTGTTGGATCAAGAAGGCGGAGGATGCCACCGAGCTGAACGTGTGCAGAACGCGGACGTACCATGCGTTCGGTACTAGATCGGTTGGAGCGCGAAGAAAGTTCGACTACATCAACCGTGTTGTGAAACGCTTCCTCTTACAATCTGTGAGGGTACGTAGACACACTCCCCCCTCGTTGCTATGCATCTCCATGGATAGATCAATGCGTGTGCGTAGAATTTTTTTGTTTTCCATGCAATGTTTCCCAACTGTGGTATTAGAGCCAGGTTTATGCGTAGATGATATGCACGAGTAGAACACAAAGAGTTGTGGGTGGTGATAGTCATACTGCTTACCACCAATGTCTTATTTTGATTCGGCGGTATTGTGGGATGAAGCGGCCCGGACCAACCTTACATGTCCACGCACATGAGACCGGTTCCACCGACAGACATGCAACTAGTTTTGCATAAAGGTGGCTGGCGGGTGTCTGTTTTTCCAACTTTAGTTGAATCGAATTTGACTACAGCCGGTCCTTGAAGAAGGTTAAAACAGCAAACTTGATGAAACACCATTGTGGTTTTTTGCGTAGGTAAGATCAGTTCTTGCTAGAAGCCCATAGCAGCCACATAAAACTTGCAACAACAAAGTAGAGGACGTCTAACTTGTTTTTGTAGGGCATGTTGTGATGTGATATGGTCAAGATATGATGTGATATATGTTGATATATGAGATGATCATGTTTTTTAATATCAAAAACCGGAAGGTGCCTTAGGGTTGTCTCTTTATTGTATGAAGTGCAAACGCCATGTAATTGCTTTACTTTATCACTATGCGTTAGCAATAGTTGGCGTGACGACCTCGACGCAATGACGCTACAATGGAGATCAAGGTGTCAAGCCGGTGACGATGGAGATCATGACGATGCTTTGGAGATGGAGATCAAAAGCACAAGATGATGATAGCCATATCATGTCACATATTTTGATTGCATGTGATGTTTATCTTTCATGCATCTTATTTTTCTTAGAACGGCGGTAGCATTGTAAGATGATCCCTTCACTTAATGTGGAGATAAGTGTTCTCCCTGAGTATGCACCGTTGCTACAGTTCGTCGTTTCGAGACACCACGTGATGATCGGGTGTGATAGACTCTACGTTCACATACAACGGGTGTAAGACAGTTTTGCACATGTAGAATACTTGGGTTAAACTTGACGAGCCTAGCATGTACAGACATGGTCTCGGAATGCTGGAGACCGGAAGGTCGAACATGAATCATATAGTAGATATGATCAACATAGAGATGTTCACCATTGATGACTACCCCATCTCACGTGATGATCGAACATAGGTTAGTTGATTTGGATCGCGTATCACTTAGATGACTTGAGGGATGTCTATTTAAGTGGGAGTTCTTTAGTAATATGATTAATTGAACTTAATTTATCATGAACTTAGTCTTATAGTTTTGCATATCTATGTTGTAGATCAAAGGCCCGAGCTACCGTTCCACTGAATTTTAATGCATTTTTAGAGAAAGCTAAGTTGAAGGATGATGGTAGCAACTAGACGGACTGGGTCCATCACTTGAGGATTATCCTCATTGCTGCATAGTAGAATTATGTCCTTGATGCACCACTAGGTGAAAGGCCTGCTGCAGGAGCTGAAGCTGATGTTATGAACGTCTAGCAAGCTCGATCTGATGACTACTCTATATTTCAGTGTGCCATGCTTTACGGCTTAGAACTGCGACTTCAAAGACGTTTTGAACGTCATGGAGCATATGAGATGTTCCAAGAGTTGAAGTTAATATTTCAAGCAAATGCCCAGGTTGAGAGTTATGAAGTCTCCAACAAGTTCTATAGCTGCAAGATGGAGGAGAACAGTTGTGTCAGTGAACACATACTCAAAATGTCTGGGTATTATAATCACTTGACTCAGCTGGGAGTTGATCTTCCGGTTGATTGTGTTATTGACGGAGTTCTTCAACCACTGCCACCAAGCTACAAAGGATTCGTGATGAACTATAATATGCAAGGGGTGAACAAAACAATTCCCGAGCTCTTCGCAATGCTTAAGGGCGCGAAGGTAGAAATCAAGAAGGAGCATCAAGTGTTGATGGTTAACAAGACCACTAGTTTCAAGAAAAAGGGCAAGGGAAAGAAAGGAAACTTCAAGAAGAATGGCAAGCAAGTTGTCACTCCCGGGAAGAAGCCCAAAGCTGGACCCAAGCCTGAAACTGAGTGCTTCTACTGCAAAGGGACTGGTCACTGGAAGCGGAACTGCCCCAAATACTTGGCGGATAAGAAGGATGACAAATTGAACAAAGGTATACTTGATATACATGTTATTGATGTGTACCTTACTAATGCTCATAGTAGCGCATGGGCATTTGATACTGGTTCGGTTGCTCATATTTGTAACTCGAAACAGGAGCTACGGATTAAATGAAGATTGGCTAAGGATGAGGTGACAGTGCGCGTCGGGAATGGTTCCAAGGTCGATGTGATCGCCGTCGGCACGCTACCTCTACATCAACCTTCGGGATTAGTTTTAGACCTGAGTAATTGTTATTTGGTGCCAGCGTTGAGCATGAACATTATATCTGGATCTTGTTTAGTGCGAGACGGTTATTCATTTAAACCAGAGAATAATGGTTGTTCTATTTATATGAGTAATATCTTTTATGGTCATGCACCCTTGAAGAGTGGTCTATTCTGGTTGAATGTCGATAGTAGTGATACACATATTCATAATATTGATGCCAAAAGACGCAAACTTGATAATGATAGTGCAACATACTTGTGGCACTGCCGTTTAGGTCATATTGGTGTAAAGTGCATGAAGAAACTCCATGCTGATGGAATTTTGGAATAACTTGATTATGAATCATTTGATACTTGTGAACCATGCCTCATGGGAAAGATGACTAAAACTCCGTTCTCCGAAACAATGGAACGCGCCAATGACTTATTGGAAATAATACATACTGAGTATGCGGTCCAATGAGTGTTGAGGCACGTGGCGGGTATTGCTATTTTCTGACCTTCACAAATGATTTAAGTAGATATGGGTCTATTTACTTAATGAAACACAAGTCTGAAACATTTGAAAAGTTCAAAGAATTTCAGAGTGAAGTAGAGAATCACCGTAACAAGAAAATAAAGTTTCTACTATCTGATCGCAGAGGCGAATATTTGAGTTACGAGTTTGGCCTTCATTTAAAACAATGTGGAATTGTTTCACAACTCACGCCACCTGGAACACCATGGCGTAATGGTGTGCCTGAACATCGTAACCGTACTTTATTGGATATGGTGCATTCTATGATGTCTCTTACCGATTTACCACTATCGTTTTGGGGTTATGCATTAGAGACAACCGCATTCATGTTAAATAGGGCACCATCTAAATCCGTCGAGATGACACCGTATGAACTATGGTTTAGCAAGAAACCTAAGTTGTCATTTCTTAAAGTTTGGGGTTGTGACACTTATGTCAAAAGGCTTCATCCTGATAAGCTCAAACCCAAATCGGAGAAGTGTGTCTTCATAGGATACCCTAAGGAAAAAATTGGGTACACCTTCTACCACAGATCCGAAGGCAAGATTTTTGTTGCCAAGAATGGAACATTTCTAGAGAAGGAGTTTCTCTCGAACGAAGTGAGTGGGATGAAACTAGAACTTGATGAGGTAATTGTACCTTCTCTCAATTTGGAAACTAGCACATCAGAGAAATCCGTTCCTGTGATGCCTACACCAACTAGAGAGGAAGCTAATGATGATGATCATGAAACTTCAGATCAAGTTACTACTGGATCTTGTAGGTCGAACAGAGCATGTTCCACACTAGAGTGGTACGGTAATCATGTCCTGGAAGTCATGTTACTAGACCATGGTGAAAGAACGAACTATGAAGAAGCTATGATGAGCCCAGATTTCGATAAATGGCTTGAGGCCATGAAATCTGAGATAGGATCCATGTACGAGAACAAAGTGTGGACTTTGGTGGACTTGCCCGATGATCGGAAAGCCATTGAGAATAAATGGATTCTAAGAAGAAGACATAACGCTGATGGTAATGTCACCATCTACAAAGCTCGACTTGTTGTGAAAGGTTTTCGACAAGTTCAAGGGGTTGACTACGATGAGACCTTCTCACCCATAGCGATGCCTAAGTCAGTCCGAATCATGTTAGCAATTGCCGCATTTTATAATCATGAAATTTGGCAAATGGACGTCAAAACTGCATTCCCTAATGGATTTCTTAAAGAATAGTTGTATATGATGCAACCAGAAGGTTTTGTCAAACTTAAAGGTGTTAACAAAGTGTGCAAGCTCCGGCGATCCATCTATGGACTGGTGCAAGCATCTCGGAGTTGGAATATATGCTTTGATGAGGTGATCAAAGCATATGGTTTTACACATACTTTCGGTGAAGCCTGTATTTACAAGAAAGTGAGTGGGAGCTCTGTAGCATTTCTAATATTATATGTGGATGACATATTGTTGATTGGAAATGATATAGAATTTTTTGATAGCATAAAAGGATACCTGAATAAGATTTTTCAATTAAAAACCTCGGTGAAGCTGCTTATATATTGGTCATCAAAATCTATAGAGATAGATCAAGATGCTTGATAGGACTTTCACAAAGCACATACCTTGATAAAGTTTTGAAGAAGTTCGAAATGGATCAATCAAAGAAAGGGTTCTTGTGTGTGTTACAAGGTTTGAAGTTGAGTCAGACTCAAAGCACGACCACTGCAGAAGGTAGAGAGAAAATGAAAGTCATTCCCTATGCCTCAGCCATTGGTTCTATCATGTATGCTATGTTGTGTACCAGACCTGATGTGTGCCTTGCCATAAGTCTGGCAGGGAGGTACCAAAGTAATCCAGGAGTGGATCACTAGACAGCGGTCAAGAACATCCTGAAGTACCTGAAAAGGTTTATTATCCATGCTAGAATTGTATTGATCGGAAACTTAAATACATGTATGAATACATAAACAACTACCGTGTCCCTAGTATGCCTCTACTAGACTAGCTCATTGATTAAAGATGGTTAAAGTTTCCTAACCATGGACATGTGTTGTCATTTGATAACGGGATCACATCATTAGGAGTGATGTGGTGGACAAGACCCATCTGTTAGCTTAACATAATGATCATTCAGTTTTATTGCTATTGCTTTCTTCATGTCAAATACATATTCCTTTGACTATGAGATTATGCAAATCCCGAATACTAGAGGAATACCTTGTGTTCTATCAAACGTCACAACGTAACTGGGTGATCATAAAGATGCTCTACAGGTATCTCTGAAGATGTTTGTTGAGTTGGCATAGATCGAGATTAGGATTTTTCACTCCTAGTATCGGAAAGGTATCTCTGGGCCCTCTCGGTAATACACATCATAAGCTTGCAAGCAAATGACTAAGGAGTTAGTCATGAGGTGATGTATTACGGAACGAGTAAAGAGACTTTCTGGTAACGAGATTGAACTAGGTATGAAGATGACGACAATCGAATCTCGGGCAAGTAACATACCGATGGACAAAGGGAATTACGTATGTTGTCATAACGGTTCAACCGATAAAATCTTTGTAGAATATGTAGGTGCCAATATGGGCGTCCAGGTTCCGCTATTGGTTATTGATCAGAGAGGTGTCTTGGTAATGTCTACATAGTTCTCGAACCCATAGGGTCTGCACGCTTAACGTTCGTTGACGATATAGTGTTATATGAGTTATGTGATTTGGTGACCGAATGTTATTCGGAGTCCCGGATGAGATCATGGACATGACGAGGACTCTCGGAATGTTCGAGAGGTAAATATTGATATATAGGACAAGTGTATTCAGACACGGAAGTGTTTCGGAGGGTACCGGGTACTTAACGGGTCACCGGAAGGTGTTCCGGGCACCGCCCCCCCCCCCCCCCGCCGGCAAAGCTATGGGCCTTATGGACCAAGTGAGGGAACACACCAGCCCATAAGGGGCTCGTGCACCCCCCATAGCTGGTTGGACCTAGGGGAGAAGGAAAGTGGAGACTAGGTCTCCCCTTTCCTTCCCCCTCCTCCTCCTTCCTTTCCCCCTTGGGGGAATATGGCAGGGGGGCGCAGGGCAAGGCAGGGGCCCTAGGGGCCGGCGGCCAGCCCTAGGGCGCGTCTGGGTGCCTCCCCTCCCCTCCCACCTATATATACATGGGGAGGGGTGATACGTCTCCAACGTATCTATAATTTTTTATTGTTACATGCTATTATATTATCTGTTTTGGATGTTTTATATGCATTAATATGCTATTTTATCCTAGAGCATAGTGCCAGTTTTTGCTTTTTCCTTGTTTTTGAGTTTTACAGAAAAGGAATACCAAACAGAGTCCAAATGAGTTGAAAATTTAAGTTGATTTTTATGGACCAAAAGAAGCCCCCGAAGCATAAGAGTTGGGCTGGAAGAGTCCCAAGGCAACCACAAGGGTGGAGTGCGCCCCCCCTAGGGCGCACCCCCTGTCTTACCGCTACCTCGTGGACCCCCTTGACGTGAGACCAACACCAAAAATTCCTATAAATACCAAAACCCCCGGAAAGAAACCTAGATCAAGAGTTCCGCTGCTGCAAGCCTCTGTAGCCACGGAAAACCAATCGGGAGCCCGTTCCGGCACCCTACCAGAGGGGGAAACCATCACCGGAGGCCATCTTCATCATCCCGATGGTCTCCATGACGAGGAGGGAGTAGGTCACCCTCGGGGCTGAGGGTATGTACCATTAGCTATGTGTTTGATCTCTCTCTCTCTCTCTATCTCGTTCTTGATATGGAACGATCTTGATGTACCGTGAGCTTTGCTACTATAGTTGGATCATATGGTGTTTCTCCCCCTCTATCTTCTTGTGATGAACTGAGTTTTACCTTTCAGGTTTCACTATTATCGGATCGAATACTATTATGGATTTGAGAACACTTGATGTACGTCTTGCGATGGGATATCTGTGGTGACAATGGGATGTTCTATTGATTCACTTAATGTATGTTTTGGCACTCAACTCGCGCATTCCCGAGGTGACATTGGGGTAATCTATGCATAGGGGTTGATGCATGTTTTCGTCCTTGTTTCTCTGGTAGGAATCTTGGGGCACTCTTTGAGGTTCTTTGTGTTGGATTGAATATTATGAATCTGAAGTTGTTTGACGCATATCGTATAATTGACCACGGATACATGTGGTGACATTGGAGTATCTAGGTGACATTAGGGTTGATTTATGTGTATCATATGGTGTTATTTAATTTTACTACGAATTCTAGGGCTGTTTGTGACACTTATAGGAATAGCTCAATGGATTGATCGGAAAGAATAACTTTGAGGTGGTTTCGTACCCTACAGGCAATTTGATCTTATGTTCTCCGCGATAGAAACTTTGGAGTGACTTTTGTCTCACATTGAGGGATTGCCATATGATCTAATTATGTTATCATTGTTGAGAGAACTTGCACTAGTGCAAGTATGAACCCTAGGCCTTGTTTTCAAGCATTGAAATACTGTTTTTGCTCACTTTTGTTACTAGTTACCTTGCTGTTTTTATATTTTCAGATTACAAAAACCTATATCTACCATTCATATTACACTTGTATCACCATCTCTTCACCGAACTAGTGCACCTATACAATTTACCATTGTACTGGATGTGTTGGGGACACAAGAGACTCTTTGTTATTTGGTTGCAGGGTTGTTTGAGAGAGATCATCTTCATCCTACGCCTCCCACGGATTGATAAACCTTAGGTCATCCACTTGAGGGAAATTTGCTACTGTCCTACAAAATCTGCGCGTGGAGGCCCAACACGAGTCTACAAGAAGAAGGTTGCGTAGCAGACATCAAGGTCTTTTCTGGCGCCGTTGCCGGGGAGGTGAGTGCTTGAAGGTACATCTTTAGATCTTGCAATTGAATCTTTTAGTTTCTTATTTTATCACTAGTTTAGTTTACAAAAGAAAATTACAAAATGGAATTGAGGTTGCCTCATATGCTTCATCTGTTTAATGTCTTTTGTGAAAATGATGGAAAGGAAAATTGTGCTCAAGTGCTAGAAGAGGAAGTTAATAAAATGTTTGGCACTAAATCTTTGTATGATGAGCATGATTGCAATGTTGTTAGTATGAATTCCTTGAATATCCATGATGCTAATGATATGCAAAGCCATAAGCTTGGGGATGCTATGTTTGATCAAGATGATATTTTTTTGTCCCCCAATTTTTGTTGAGCAAATTTACTATGATGAAAGCATGCCTCCTATCTATGATGATTATTGTGATGACATGTATGCTCTAAAGAATAATGATAACTATGAAACTTGTCGTCTTGATTTTAATTTTCAATCCCATGATAGTTACTTTGTTGAGTTTGCTCCCACTATTATGAATGAGAAGGAATTTGCTTATGTGGAGAGTAATAAATTTTCTATGCTTGTGGATCATGAAAAGAATGCTTTATGTGATGGTTATATTGTTGGATCCATTCATGATGCCATGGGAAATTATTATGGGAGAGGAACATATGCTTTTACATATTGCAATAATATCAAGTTTCCTCTCTATGTGTTGAAAAAATCTTGAAGTTATGCTTGTTTTCCCTTCCTATGCTAGTTGATTCTTGTTCCCATGAATTATTTTCTCACAAAATCCTATGCATAGGAAGTGGTTTAGACTTAAATGTGCTAGTCATAGGCTTCATGATGCTCCCATTATGTTTCAATTCTTATCTTTTTATGTGAGCATCATTGAAATCATCATGCCTAGCTAGAAAGGCATTAAAGAAAAGCGCTTGTTGGGAGACAACCCAACATTTACCCCTACTGTTTTTGTGTGTTCTCATGATTATGCTATCATATTAATCATGTTTTATAGTTTTTGTTTCAATGAAGTGCCAAGTAAGACCTTTGGGATGGTCTATGGTGATAGTTGATTTGATCTTGCTGAAAAACAGAAACTTTTGCGCTCATTGCCAGAATTTTAGAAATTCACAGAAGCGTGCTTTTGATCTGAAGTTTTTACACAAGATAGATATAAAAAGTTCCCAGGTTGTCGTAATGTTCAGAATTTTTCGAGTTACAGAAGTATATGAAGTTTCCAGATTACTACAGACTGTTCTGTTTTTGAGAGATTTTGTTTCCATTGTGTTGTTTGCTTATTTTGATGAATCTATGGGTAGTATCGGAGGGTATGAACCATGGAGAAGTTGGAATACAGTAGATATAACACCAATATAAATTTAGAATGAGTTCACAACAGTACCTATGTGGTGATTTGCTTTATTATACTAACGGAGCTTACGAGTTTTCTGTTAAGTTTTGTGTTGTGAAGTTTTCAAGTTTTGGGTAAAGATTTGATGGACTATGGAAAAAGGAGTGGCAAGAGCCTAAGCTTGGGGATGTGCTACTTCTTGAGCTTGCATTGGTTTTTCCCTTGAAGAGGAAAGGGTGATGCAGCAAAGTAGAGATAGGTATTTCCCTTAGTTTGAGAACCAAGGTATCAATCTAGTAGGAGACAAGGCACAAATCACCGAATACCTACACAAACAATCAAGCAACTTGCACCCAACGCGATAAAGGGGTTGTCAATCCCTTCACGGTTACTTGCAAAAGTGAGATCTGATAGAGATAGATGAAGTAAACAAACGGTAAAGTAAATACTTTTGGTATTTTTGGTTTATAGATCGGAAAGTAAAAGATTGCAAAATAGTAGATCAGAAACTTATATGATGGAAAATAGACCCAGGGGCCATAGGTTTCACTAGAGGCTTCTCTCAAGATAGAAAATATTATGGTGGGTGAACAAATTACTGCCGAGCAATTGATAGAAAAGCACAAAGTTATGACGATATCTAAGGCAATGATCATGAATATAGGCATCACGTCCGTGTCAAGTAGACCGAAACGATTCTGCATCTACTACTATTACTCCACACATCGACCGCTATCCAGCATGCATCTAGAGTATTAAGTTCATAAAGAACGGAGTAACGCATTAAGTAAGATGACATGATGTAGAGGAATTAACTCAAGCAGTATGATGAAAACCCCATCTTTTTATCCTCGATGGCAGCAATACAATATGTGCCTTGCTGCCCCTGGTGTCATTGGGAAAGGACACCACAAGACTGAACCCAAAGCTAAGCACTTCTCCCATTGTAAGAAAAACCAATCTAGTTGGCCAAACCAAGCCGATAGTTCGAAGAGAATTACAAAGATATCAAATCATGCATAAAAGAATTCAGAGAAGATTCAAATAATATTCATAGATAAGCTGATCATAAATCCACAATTCATCAGATCTCGGCAAACACACCGCAAAAAAGTATTACATCGAAAGATCTCCAAGAACATCGAGGAGAACATGGTGACTTATTGAGAATCAAAGAGAGAGAGAAGAAACCATCTAGCTACTAGCTATGGACTCGTAGGTCTGTGGTAAACAACTCACGCTTCATCGGAAGGGCAATAGAGTTGATGTAGAAGCCCTCCATGATCGAATCCCCCTCCGGCAGGGTGCCGAAAAAGTTGCCTAGATGGGATCTCACGGGTACAGAAGGTTGCGGCGGTGGAAAATTGTTTTTGTGGATGCCTCTGGTGGTTTGGGGATATTTGGGGATATTTGGGAATATATAGGTGAAAGAATTAGGTCAGGAGAGACACGAGGGGCCAACAAGACAGGGGCGCGCCCTACGCCCGGGGTGCGCCCTCCATCCTTGTGGCCGCCTCGTGGCTCCTTCGACTTCATCTCCAAATCTCCTGGTTGTCTTCTGGTCCAAGAAAAATCATCGCGAAGGTTTCATTCCGTTTGGAATCTGTTTGGTATTCCTTTTCTGCAAAACTTAAAAACAAGGAAAAAACAGGAACTGGCACTGGGCCCTAGGTTAATAGGTTAGTCCCAAAAATAATATAAAATAGCATATTAATGCATATAAAACATCCAAAACAGATAATATAATTGCATGGAACAATCAAAAATTATAGATACGTTGGAGACGTATCAGACATCGGCAACATACAACTCCAATTTCATCTTCTCTTCTTCAATTCTTTTCATTTTTTCTTTAAATACTCGTTTTCTTTTTCTACAAAATTTAACTTCTCGACAAGAGGGTCGGTTGCAATTTCTTGTTCACATACCTCCTAGATAAAAATATTCCTATGTCAACATGGTGGCCATAATTGTCGTAAATGCGAAATGCAACAAATAGTTATAAAAGAGAATATACCACATCCAAACCATAAACCGGGAGAGGGCCGACGGGGACGGATATCAAGACCATGACACTATGTAAAACAAACAATGATGCAAAGTAACAAAATTATCCCCTAATGATTTTAGGCCAATTTCTCTGCTTAATGGAGTGCTTAAGATAATCACTAAACTTCTGGCTAATAGGTTGCAGAAAGTAATCCTGAAAATGATTCACATCAATTAGTATGGATTTATGAAGAACAGGGTGATTTAAGACTGCTTAGGTTGGTCTTATGAGTACATAGATCAATATCTCAAATCTAGAGAGGAAATGCTTGTTATAAAGTTGGATTTTGAAAAAGCATTTGACACTATTGAACACCAAGCAATTATAGACATCATCAGAGCTAAAGGTTTTGGTGAAAAATGGAATTCTTGGATCCAAATGATTTTCATTACTGCTTCAGCTTCTCTTATGCTCAATGGAGTGCTAGGTAAAAAAATATTGCAGAAGGGGTGTCAAACAAGGAGATCCTCTCTCCCCCCTCTTGTTTGTGTTGGCAGCAGATCTTTTACAATCAGTGATTAACAATGCAATGAGTATGGGTCTCCTACATGCACCACTGCAGGTTAATTCATGCCCTGATTTCCCAATTGTTCAGTATGCAGATGATACATTGATAATGCAAGCTGACACAAGACAACTGGTCTGCCTTAAAGCACTGCTTAATACATTTGCTTCTGACACTGGTTTAAAAGTCAATTACCAAAAGTCTGTTATGGTTCCAATCAATATGCAAGAGGAGAGGGCCCACTTGTTTGCTGGCACACTTAACTGCCAGCTGGGACAATTTCCATTCACATATCTTGGGTTACCTTTAGGGCTTTATAAACCAACTGTTGAGAAATGCCTACCAGTGGTTAATAAAGTGGCTAGAAGACTGGCTGGAATTGCAACTTTTATGACATATGCAGGAAGGTTGTTAATGGTTAAAACTATTTTGACTTCACTCACTATATTTTTTATCAGCTGTCTGGATGTCCCAGTAACTATAAAGCACTAGGTTCTAAAATATTTCGGACATTGTTTATGGAGAGGGCCAGATATGGAAGATCATAGACCTGCTCTAGTAAAATGGACCACTGTTTGCAGGCCAAAAAATCAAGGAGGTCTAGGAGTTATGGACATCTTCACACAGAACAAGGCACTACTGATGAAGAATCTGCACAAATTCTACAACAAGCATGATATTCCATGGGTAAATTTGATTTGGGAAACACATTATTCTGACAACAAACTTCCAGGAGAAGAACTACTGGGATCATTTTGGTGGAAAGCAAACCAACAATTAATTCAAAATTATAAAGCTTTAGCTAGGTTGAATCTGGGGGATGGCAGATCTGCTTATTTCTGGAGTGACTTATGGGGGGAGCAACTTATGCAGCATAAGTTTCCACACCTTTTTTCCTTTGTAATAAACCATAGACTCACAGTGCAACAAGTCACAAATACAGAGTATTTGGAAGATCTTTTCCATCTGCCACTATCAATCCAAGCACATGAGCAATTTTTGCAGCTGGAAGACATATGTCACTCACTGAGGCAATCCCACTTTCAGGACATGACAGATACATGGAGTTACATCTGGGGTAATGAACAATTCTCTTGTGCAAAGGCATACAATGTTATGATTGGAATCAAACAAGTACCTCCACATTTCAACTGGATTTGGAATTTTTCATGTCAGCCAAAACACAAAATGTTCTTCTGGATGCTGTTGCATGATAGACTCAACACAAGAAATCTTCTGAGAAGAAAGAACTTTATACTAGAGGAATATAACTGTGCAACCAGAGAATGTCAACAGGAGGAAACTCTGCATCACCTGTTCTGGGGATGCCCATTTGCCAAGAGATGTTGGGACTATATCTGTCCTACCAGAGCACAAAATTTGTCTGTTATGGAAGCTTTTCAAGACATCAAGGACAAGTTGAGTCTACCTTTCTTCATGGAAATAATAATTCTAAGCTCACGGGCAATTTGGATTTCTAGAAATAACAAGATCTTTCAACATATTCAGCCTACCTTCCAAGGATGGAAGCACATCTATATGCTGGAGATGAAGTTACTCACTCACAGGATCAAGCCAAAGTATGCTGATCATTTCTTGGCTTGGCTTCAGCACCAAGGATAGTCTCATAGGCAGCTCCCATGCCTATTGTTGTAATCTTCTAGTCTTTTTCTAGTTTTAGCTAGTTTAGTTAGTTTTTTAGGGCTTTGCTCAAGACCTTCTTTAATGTTTCAGGAATATTTGAGACCTTGCTCCTTTTTATTTATATAAAAATTGCAGTGGGGTTTTTACCCTACTGTTTATAGTCAAAAAAAGTAACAAAATTATACAAGTAACTATATAAATCATACATTCATACAAGTAACTATATAAATCAAGTAAAACATTAAAAAATTGAATACCTAATAATAATCTTGATCGTCGGGTTCAATAAATGCTCCGGGATCAATAAATGCATCATCATCATCACTATCATGAATGAAGTGCTCATCAGGTTCAGCGGTATCAACATGTGGAAGGCCACCTTTACGTAATCGGTCAAGCATTGACAAACCATCCGCGGCAGTGACCTCTTCTTATTTAGGCTCTTATTGTTCCAGATCAGGGGTGAAGTCGGCCTCACTATCGCTGTCTACTTCAATGTTCTGGGGTGAAGTAGAGTGTTTCTTGAAGCGTTTTTTGGAAAGACGTGTTTCTTGGAAGAATCCACCTTCATATGTGTCTGGGTTAATGTGAGGTTCATAATCCTCTTCATTGTGGGGAGGTGGTCTAACACGTGGAGGCACTTTATAAACGACATCCCAACCATTCAGATTTGGATTAGTTTGGCAGGCCCACGGTAGATAGAAAACATGGGTCACCTGTTGAGCCGTAATATAGACATCGGGAACATCTAAATGGGTTCTTTGTTTGATTTCGACTAGCCCTATATGTTCACGAGTCCTTCTAGTCTCCTTCGGCTGGAACCAATAACATTTCAAGACTATGAAGTTTGGTGGGTTTTGACCATAGAATAGAAGTTCATAAATTGCTTCAACTCTCCCATAATACTCGATACCTCCATCGCCGATAGCGGAGACACAACAATTCGTAGACTTTCGGTCGGCCATAGATAGCTCTTTGTCGTAGGTACGAAAGCGATACCCGTTGATGTCGTATTTGTCAAATGAACGGGCCTTGTAGTCAAAATCATTAGCGACTTGTCTCAATTCGGCGTCCATAGACTCTGAATTAGCGGCAAATTAGACGAAGAAAATGAGAATGGTCTAATGGAAATTACAATTTGTTTGAACCAAGAGATGAAACCTGGAAAGCTGCCTCCTTGCTTTACTAGAAGCTCTACTCTTTGATGGATTCCTTTTCGATCTCCGCTCCATCCGAGAATTTGGTGACGTCTCGACTGTATCAAATATCCGGGAATAAGAGATTTTCAAAGGAATTAGAAGTTGTGAAACAATGTACCGCGATAACTTACTCGATGTACGGCCGCACTTCTATTAGGTTGTTGAAGATATACAATGAAATGGTCCGCCATTCTTCGACATCCAAAGATAATGGTTTAGAAACACCGGCTGGTTCGAGATTCCCTTTGAATAGGCTGAGGTTGGATCCACCTTTTTTAGGGTCACCAGCATTGTACTGAGGCGTCGGATTATTCAAATGATGATTTTTGGCTTCGTAGTGTGCTGTCACGAAGTTTGCCGCCTCGTCAGTAATGAATGCCTCAGCCATCGATGCTTCAATTCTATGTTTATTTTTACATTTTGCTCGGAGCGTCTTCTGCATCCTCTCAGTTGCGTAGCACCAATGATTTTGCATGCCCCCCCCCCAATCTTGCCTCGGTCAGGAGATGCAAAATCAAGTGTTGCATTGGATTAAAGAAGCCCGACGGAAAGATCTTCTCTAACTTGCAGATCAACTCCGGTGCCAACTCTTCCATTTCTTGTACCACGGCAAGCAATAGTTGTTTCGCACAAAGAACACGGAAGAAATAGCTCAGCTCAGCCAGTACTAGACATTCATCCCCAGGGATAAAGCCACGCAACATCACTGGCATTACCCGCTCAACCCATATGTGCCAATCATGACTCTTGAGACCAAATATTTTCAATTTTTCAAGATTCGCTGCATACCCATCGGGGGACATCAACTGCATTTTCACCCACAAGATAATTTCCCTCATAGCTGGCCTTCCAAGACTGAACCATGCCTTTGGCTTCGTCCAGTTCTGCTTTCCTTTCGGTTCTTTCATGTTTTGTAATGGTCTATCACATAGCACCTCTTGATCTACTCTAGCCTTAGTATTATCCTTTGACTTCCCCTCTATGCTGAACAATGTACCAAAAAGTGCCTTGGTGATATTCTTTTTAGTGTGCATCACGTCGATGTTGTATTGGCAAAGGAGGTCTTTGAAGTAAGGTAGATCCCACAAGCATGTCTTGTGAGTCCAGGCGTGTTTAGAATTATACCCCTTAAAATAACCTAGACGCTCTAGATTTGGCTCGAGAGCGTTTAACTGATCCAGGGTCTCTTGGCCTATCAACGGAGGTGGTGCAGAGTTTTTGACAACTCTACCTTTCATGAAGTTCTTCTTGTCTTTCCTGAACTTATGGCGAGGATCCATGAACTGTCTATGCAAGTCGAAGTAAGAAAACTTGCGACCCGCCTGCAGCCAACGAAACTCAAGAGCTGCCTTGCATGTGGGGCACGGGAACCTTCCATGCACACACCAGCCAACGAATAGCGCATACGCTGGCAAGTCATGCGTCGAGTACATGTACCAGACACACATTATGATGTTCTGTTTGCTAAAGGCTTCGTATGTCTTGAACCCATTATCCCAAGCTTCTTGCAATTCGTCCTTATGTGGCTGCATGTACACATTCATATTCTTCCCCGATAGTTCGGCCCTGGAATTATCAATGTCAGGAAAATGTTCTTTCTTTGCATAATCTATCCAGGGGAGATTGAGTGAAAAGACAAATACGGGCCAACAAATGTATTGGGTTGCCCTCAGACCAAACACAGTGAACCCATCTATGCTGATGGTGACTCGAGGATGCCTTGGATCTGCCGCTTTTTCCTCATGTAATGCATCGAAGCGCTTCCACGCTTCACCATCCGATGTGTGTACCATCATCAGATTCCCATATGCATCTACTCCAGTTCTTTTGCCCTTTTGTGCCATATCATCTGTCTAGCCGTCTCTTCGACCATGAAAAGACGTTGAAGTCTTGGTACGATTGGCATATACCGAAGAACATTAACCGGGATTTTGGTATGTGTCTTCTCACCCATACTGTTGTCTACCACAATATACCTGGAAGACTTGCAAATGGGACAATAGTTCAAGTCCACATACTCAAGCCTAAATAAGGCACATCCTTTCTCACAGGCATGTATCTTCTCATAGGGCGTCTTAAGAACACGGAGGATTTTGTCTCACTGGTACAAGTTTGCAAGCATTACATGGCCTTTGAGTAGAAAGCGTCCAAATACTGCCATCATCGCGTCGTAGCATTCTCTGCCCAAGTTGAATTGATCCTTTAGAGCCATTATTTGTGAGATGGCATCCAGCTGACAAAGCTCAGTGTGCTCGTGGAGAGGATGTTTTGAAGACTCCAACATTTAATTGAAGGCCTTTGCAGATTCCTCCATCTCATTGTCCGTATCCCGAGCATCATCAAAGTTTTGCACCATGTCTTCCATCCCGGTACCATGCTCGTCGGTGCAACGACGAACCACCTCAGCTCTGGCACGTTGGGCAGACTCACCATGAAATGTCCACACCGTATAACCGGGCGTAAAACCACTCTTCTGCAGGTGTTTACCCATTTCATCCTCTGTCCTCTTTTCCCAAATTTTTGCACTGGACACAGGGGCACCAGTTTTTCCTCTAGCCATTTGCAAATGTGGCTTTCACAAACCCCTTGGTTTTTGTTAACCATTCATTGGTAATCTCCTTCTGACTAGTGTGACTGGTGTACATCCACGCACGATCACTCATCTTGCTTAGCTACTGGACAGAGAAGAAATATATATAATTCAGCATGTGTATTCAATAGTTAATCTAGTTTGTCAATTTTATTACGTCCATGCAACATACAATCTAATAGGTAAAGATAGGTCCTAATCCCACCCGAGTATGTGTAGATTGAGTACATTCTCCATGCTCTACCCCATTCCGAGACAAAATTTCAGCAGCACCTCCCCGCTGTTCTCCTGATACACGTCTCGGCAAAAAGCCGAGAGAATGTGCATCCGGAGAACAACAGGGAGGCACTGATGAAATTTTGTGTCGGAATGGGGTAGAGCATGGAGAATGTACCCAATCTACACATACTCGAGCTGTCCGTGGAAATCGCTAGACAATCCGAATGAGTTACGGTGATAAATATGCAATTGAATGCATATTTATCGATGCAACCCTTTCAGACGGGAGACACATACTGGTTACACGACTGTACTTACCTAGCTAGTGTCATCGGCACGAAGGCCAGAACAGAGCAAATAATTAAGGGGGGAGGAGGAGATGTCATTTGTGCTCACCCATGAATGCAGGGGTGGAGCTCATCGAACACCAGACCCTTGCAGCGACGAAACAACTGCACATTGAAATCGAAAGATGAGTAACATAGCATTATTGTTTTTGCCATCAACCTAACTAAATATTTACAACAGGATGCCTTGACCTCTCAACCCTCGACCCCTCGAACCCTTGGCGACCCCCCGACAACCCTCGACCCTTGACCCCTCGACCCTCGATCCTCGACCCCTCGGCGACCCCTCGACCCCTCGGCAACCCTCGACTCTCGACCCCTCGGCAACCCTCGACCCTCAACCCCTCAGCGACCCTCGACCCTCGATCTTCTTTTCTTTCTTTTCTTTCTTTTTCTACTTTTTATACTTCTTTTTTCATCTTCTTCTCTTCTTCTTCCTTTTCTTCCTCTTCTTGTTCTTATTTTTTTCATCTTTCTTCTTAACCTAAACTAAACCTAAGCTAAACTAAATCTAAACCTGAACCTAAAAAAACAGGAAAAAAAACCTAAACTGAACCTAAAATAAATTAAATCTAAACCTAAACATAAAACTAAACTAACTACACTAACATAGAAAAAAATGAAAAAAAAGAGAGGGGGAGGGGGCTCACTGGAGTGGTGGAGGTGGAGGCCGATGGAGGAGGGGGCGGGGCAGCCGTGACGGGGAGGCGGGGCGGGGGCGTCGGGGAGCGGCGGGGGCGATAGGGCAGCGTGATGGGTGCGGCGGGGGGGTGCGGGGCATGACGGGGCGGCGGGGGGGGGGGGTGGTGCGGGGGGGGGGGGCGGTGGGACGGCGGGGAGGTGCGGGGCGCGACGGAGAGAGAGGGGGGAGAGAGAGAGAGAGACAGAGGGGTGGGGCCAGGGAGAGAGAGGGATGGGGTTACCGTTACTTTGGATGGGCCAACCTCTTTGTCGTCTGCTAGCAGACGACAAAGAGGTTGGGAGTGGGCCGCTACAGTGTTGCCCTAAAATAGACCCCACCCAAACTCTTTGTCGTCTGCAAGCGGACCGCAAAGAATCTTTGCCGTCAGCTAGCAGACGTCAAAGAACTGACTGACGGCAAATTGCACCTTTGCCATCAGCAAGTTCTTTCTCTTCTGCTATTTGTGAGCTGACGGCAAAGACCTTCTTTGCCGTCCGCAAGCTGACAGCAAAGTACTGACAAACGGAAAATTATCTGATTCCAGTAGTGTCCTGACCTGGAAGTCATGTTACTAGACCATGTCGAACCTACCAACTATGAAGAAGCTATGATGATCCCAGATTCCGATAAATGGCTTGAGGCCATGAAATCTGAGATAGGATCCATGTATGAGAACAAAGTGTGGACTTTGGTGGACCTACCCGATGATCGGCAAACCATTGAGAATACATGGATTTTCAAGAAGAAGAGAGACATTGATGGTAATGTCACCATCTACAAAGCTCGACTTGTCGCGAAAGGTTTTCGACAAGTTCAAGGGGTTGACTACGATGAGACCTTCTCACCCATAGCGATGCTTAAGTCAGTCCGAATCATGTTAGCAATTGTTGCATTTTATAATTATAAATTTTGGCAAATGGACGTCAAAACTGCATTCATTAATGGATTTCTTAAATAGAGTTGTATATGATGCAACCAGAAGGTTTTTGTCGATCCTAAAGGTGCTAACAAAGTGTGCAAGCTCTAGCGATCAATCTATGGACTGGTGCAAGCATCTCGGAGTTGGAATATACGCTTTGATGAGGTGATCAAAACATATGATTGTATACAGACTTTCGGTGAAGCCTATATTTACAAGAAAGTGAGTGGGAGCTCTGTAGCATTTCTAATATTATATGTGGATGACATGTTGTTGATTGGAAATGATATAGAATTTCTGGATAGCATAAAAGGGTACTTGAATAAGATTTTTTCAATGAAAGACCTCGGTGAAGCTGCTTATATATTGGGCATCAAGATCTATAGGGATAGATCAAGACGCTTGATAGGACTTTCACAAAGCACATACCTTGATAAAGTTTTGAAGAAGTTCAAAATGGATCAGTCGAAGAAAGGGTTCTTGCCTGTGTTACATGGTGTGAAGTTGAGTCACACTCAAAGCCCGAGCACTGTAGAAGATAGAGAGAAAATGAAAGTCATTCCCGATGCCTCAGCCATTGGTTCTATCATGTATGCTATGCTGTGTACTGGATACGTGTTTATATTGAATGGTGGAGCTATCAGTTGGTGCAGTTCCAAGTAGAGTGTCGTGGCGGGATCTACGTGTGAAGCGGAATACATAGCTGCTTCAGATGCAGCAAATGAAGGAGTCTGGATGAAGGAGTTCATATCCGATCTAGGTGTACTACCTAGTGCATTTGGTCCAATGAAAATCTTTTGTGACAATATTGGAGCAATTGCCTTGGCGCAGGAATCTAGATTTCACAAGAGAACCAAACACATCAAGAGAAGCTTCAACTCCATTCGTGAACAAGTCAAGGATGGAGACATAGAAATTTGCAAGATACATACGGATCTGAATGTAGCAGACCCGTTGACTAAGCCTCTTCTTCGAGCAAAACATGATCAGCACCAAGACTCCATGGGTGTTAGATTCATTACAATGTAATCTAGATTATTGACTCTAGTGCAAGTGGAAGACTGAAGGAAATATGCCCTAGAGGCAATAATAAAGTTGTTATTTTATATTTCCTTATTCATGATAAAGGTTTATCATTCATGCTAGAATTGTATTGATCGGAAACTTAAATACATGTGTGAATACATAAACAAATACCATGTCCCTAGTATGTCTCTACTAGACTAGCTCGTTGATCAAAGATGGTTAAAGTTTCTTAACCATGGACATGTGTTGTCATTTGATAACGGGATCACATCATTAGGAGAATGATGTAATGGACAAGACCCATCCGTTAGCTTAGCATAATGATCGTTCAGTTTTATTGCTATTGCTTTCTTCATGTCAAATACATATTCCTTGGACTATGAGATTATGCAACTCCCATATACCGGAGGAATACCTTGTGTTCTATCAAACGTCACAACGTAACCGGGTGATCATAAATATGCTCTACAGGTATCCCCAAAGGTGTTTGTTGAGTTGGCATAGATCGAGATTAGGATTTGTCACTCAGAGTATCGGAGAGGTATCTCTGGGCCCTCTCGGTAATATACATCATAAGCTTGCAAGAAAATGACTAAGGAGTTGGTCACGAGGTGATGTATTATGGAATGAGTAAAGAGACTTGCAGGTAACGAGATTGAACTAGGTATAGATATACCGACGATCGAATCTCGGGCAAGTAACATACCGATGGACAAAGGGAATTACGTATGTTGTCATAACGGTTCGACCGATAAAGATCTTTGTAGAATATGTAGGAGCCAATATGGGCATCCGGGTTCCGATGTTGGTTATTGACCGTAGAGGTGTCTTAGTCATCTCTACATAATTCTCGAACCCGTAGGGTCCGCACGCTTAACATTCGTTGACGATATAGTATTATATGAGTTATGTGATTTTTTATCCGAATGTTATTCGGAGTCCCGGATGAGATCACAGACATGACGAGGAGTCTCGAAATGGTATAGAGGTAAAGATTGATATATAGGACGATGGTATTCGGACACCGGAAGTGTTTCGGAGAAAACCGGATAGTCAGCGGAGTACCGGAGGGGGTACTGGTCAACCCCCGGAGAGTATTGGGCCTATTGGGCCACATGAGGGGATCACACTAGCCCATAAGGGGCTGGTGCACCCCCCATGGCAGCCGGCCAAGTGGGGAAGGAAAGGGGGAGGATTCGGCCTCCCCTTCCTTCTCTCTTCCCCCCTTTCCTTTCTTCTGCGGCAAATAAGGAAGGGGTGCCACTTGAGGACCCCATGTAGGATTCGGCCTACTTGGGCTCCCCTCCTGGCTGCTCCCTCCTCCCCCACCAATATATATGTGGGAGGGGGCCTAGCACAAGCACATCAATCCTTAGCCGTGTGCGGCGCCCCCCCTCCACCGTTTACACCCCCGGTCATATTTTCGTAGTGCTTAGGCGAAGCCCTGCGGAGATCACCTCACCATCACCATCACCACACCGTCGTGCTGTCAGAACTCATCTACTACCTCACCATTTTGCGGGATCAAGAAGGAGGCGGACGTCACCGAGCTGAACGTGTGTAGAACGCGGAGGTGCCGTGCGTGAAGAAGTTCGACTAGATCAACTGCATTGTTTAACGCTTCCGCTTACGTTCTACGAGAGTACGTAGACACACTCTCCCCCTCATTCCCAACAAATAGCACGAATCCCCAATGAAATCTGGTGAGCATATTGGGTTTTCTCCTTACGGGCCAATTTCCGCCTTTCCAACCACAAATATGAAGTTGCAATTGAAATCATCTCACGAACATTCTGAATACCCAATATAGCCAACTCAAGTTCAGGTATATAAGTAAAAAAACTCAAGAAACAACCTCAACTGCATAATCATCTTCGCAGGCTATTTTAATAACCTCATCTAGCCCCAACAAGCTTTAAACCTCCTTTGCTTTGTGGCACTAAAATAACATATGCTTCGTGTCTTCTGATGCAAAGGGACAACAAGAACAATTGGGAGAAATTTTTATGTGTCCATTCGCCAAAGTAACTCGACACAGAAGAGTGCCATGCAAGTGAGCCATATGAAGATTTTTACCTTCGTCGGGCAAGATAACTTCCAGATCGCACTCCAAATAGAATCTATATGTCTCGTATCATTAGTTCTTCTAAGTTTCCTCCCGTGTTGGTGTTCCCATTCCACAACATAGGCTGATCGAACAGAAAACATTCCATTTTTTGAATAGCTCCAAGAGACAAAATCCAACATGTCATGTTGATGAAGAGGAACTGCAAGGACCCGTTCCGTGTCATCTGGCCACGACGTTTGTGTAACCAGATTATCATCCCAATTATTAGTAATGAGATGAATTCAATCAGAGATCAAATTACTCCCTCTAGGGATGATAGCTTTTCTATTTGCAGAATTTAGGATCCAAGCATCTTCCCAAATATCTATATTGTGACCATTCCAAAACGCCATATATAAGCATGATTTAGACAATTAACCCCCGCCATAATACTTTGCCAAATAAAAGAGGAACCCTTCTTTAACTTTGTATTCAATAATCACCATTAGTAAAATATTTAGCTCTCAACATGGTAGCACACAAGGACTCTGGATTCTCAAGAAGATGACAAGCTTGTTTTGCCAACACTGCCATGTTGAAACAATGAATATCATGGACCCCCCTTGTTGGGTACACACATTTTCCACCAAGCCATCCAATGCATCCGCTTCTGAGTGTCCTCGTCTCCCGAACAAAAATGTGACATCACATTAGTGACTCCCTTCCGATATCTTTTGAAATTTTAAAGAAGGACATCACATAGGTGGGCATCTCTTGTACAACATATTTCAGAAGGATTTCGTTCCCTCCCGCGCATAATAGTTTTTCTTTCCTTTGACTTATCTTCATGATTATATGATCAATCAAATATTGAAAACAGTCATACTTGCCAATACCCACATTAGTCAGTAGCCCCAAATATTTATCATTCAGAGCTTTAGTCATAATATTGAGAGTGGTGCAAAGTAGCTCCCTCGTATCCACTCTCGTATTGGTGCTGAAAAAGATGCTCAATTTATCACCACTCACAATTTTCCTAGAGGTGGACCAATACGAATCTAAGATGGCTTTTAAAGCCTCGACATTGTGCTTGTCGGCTTTCATAAGGATCAATGAGTCATCCGCAAACATAATATTCATAATAGATGGAGCCTGTTACTGAAATATTTTGCCCCCTTGTGTGTTTGGAGATTGTTGACAGAAACAAGCATGCACTGATTTTTTGCTAGTGCACACAGAGAGAAATAGTCCATGCATACCCGAAGAGTATGCTATATTCGATGACAAGTTCGAGGAACTTCACCGAAGAACATCTATGCTGCAGAGAAGGATGAGCTACATTTGTTGAAGACATGTATGCGATAAGAGTGTGTTGAAGAAGATTGACCCCTTAAAACTATTGATGATATGAAGCAATACATGTTCGACGTGGTCCGAAGAAATTGACTTCAGTTGAGGGGTTCAAGACGAAGTGAAGACGTAGCATTTATTTTGTTTTTCTTCTCTCTCTTTGAGTCATAGGACCTCCTTACTATTAAGAGGGGGATAGGTTCCCGATGCTTAGGTTTGTTGTGATGCTTAGCCGAAACCTATGCAAGACTGAGAGAAATCTCTTTATGCTCCAAATGATTACCTGTCAGTGGAAGACGTTGTTCTTCGGTGTTGCAGGAGTATCTTTCGGACTGAGAGTTTAGCATTTCTTGCTCCGCAAGGAGTGTTACCATTGTGCTCAAATTCCTACCGTTGGAAATGTGTCGTTCGGTCCTTGGCTGATCCACATGTCCAATTTGGTCATTTCCCAGCAGGGAAGGCTATGGCTATAAATGGCCACCCCGCTCCAGTGTTGTTCGTTGGCTGCTCCGCTTAAGATTTCTGAGAAGATTGATTTGTAAAGAGCATCCCCTCTCCGAGAGATTTGAGTTTAAAATCCACTATGTGTTATTGTTCGGTGTCACTATTATCTTCAAGTTGTAACCATTCCCTTCGCAGTTATACTATTGTTTTCCTTCATGATATTACATATGTTTGTGTATTGCGTTACCATTCACTACTGCAGGATGCTACTAATGCGACATTACAATCAGAGACCCTTCAATGAAACTGTGTGTGATGCATTAATCGCAAACGGTGATGTAAAATAACCGTCAAAAAAGATGCAAAATGTTTGCGATGAAGGATACATCAAACACGGTTCATATTTAGTTGCGTGTGCGATGAGGGGCATACGGTTCAGTTGAATGAACTGTTTGCGATGAGGCAAAACAAAAGAAATGGGCAGCCAGATGAATGTGTGTGCGATATACAGCATACGGTTCACTCGGATGAACTGTTTGTGATTAGGCAACACAAAAGAAACGGTCAGCCAGATCAAGGTGTGTGCGATATACGGCATACGGTTCACTTGGATGAACTGTTTGCTTTGAGCCAAGAGAACATAAACAGTTCAATTTAACAGGATGTGTGTGATACGCGTCAAATAGGTCTGTAATCGGAAATGTATGCGAAAACCGATAATAATACAGACAATTTTTGCTAATAAGCCATGTGTATTGTGGGCAAACGCTTGGTGGTATACAATTGTCAGCGATTGATGAAATCATCACCGACGGGTTCCCCAGTATGGTCTGTGTGAGATGTCATTGCACGCAGAACAACAACATATGTACTTATAACATATAAGGACTTGATTCCATAAACAGATTGAACATCCAATTACATATGTGGCTAGTACACGCATGACCTTTGCACACACCAAAGTATGTTCCAAAATGCCTAGAAAACTCAAATAATGTATAAAAAGGCAAAACGAACCGTGAATAATTTCATATTTTTAGGACGACGCTACTATAGTTGCATGTTGCCTCTATAAAATAAATCAAGGCGGGAAGAGACAGTGTATGTCGTTTCGCACACATAGGTGAGAAGGTCCCTCTCGGAACCATGAGCCTTTTTGAGAGAAGCTCATGTTTGTAAGAAGTTTGTACCAAAACTTTTCCCAAATTGGACTAATTTTACCACAGCATGTTGGTGCTATGTTATAACACCATGCCAAGTTTCATGATTTTGAGGCGAGTTTTTGATTTACAGTAATTTTAAGACCAGGTTTCTCAATGTTTACTTTCGAGTCGGCACCGCCATAGATAGGCTTTTTCCTCGTGGGTCCCAAATGACAAATCCAAATCTGTCACTACCATGCAGCTTTTCTTATTAAGAATTACAACCCATTTGGTGTGCTAGCTGAAAATAAGTTTGTGGGTGCTGGTGGGCGCTAAGAACTTGCGGTTCTGTAATGAACAAAGATCTCAAGGATCCCGCAAGAGTGAGGTTCTTTCCCTATGTTGTGAATGCTTATAATATTTATGTCTTAATTAAAGAAATGGCAAGCCATTGGCCCAATATGAAAGAAAATATGGGTCAAAGCCGAGTTGAAAAGGGCAGCAATATCTAACCCCAGCTTACAGAAGGTATAAAAGCATGATGATTAATTGCTCATCGGGTTTACACAAAATCCAGATTGAACATGACAATAACAACTAACTCAACCAAAGTTTCCGGCAGTCACAATCAAATGGATCGGTCTGATCCATAAAATCAAGATCTTGGACCAGAAATTCTACTGGTACATGATAACAAGTTGTTGTAAATAGAAGCCGAGCACGTTCTGAAGCCCTTTTGTCCACCTGAAACTTCTTGCAACCGTAAGAAATTTCTTGTCGAAAAACTTAATCCTCACGGACAATAGTGCCCTCGCATTCAACATGAAGAATGTGACAAAGCTAGTGTTTGCATTGTTGGATGCATATCCTTCCGGTGTTACTGTCTTCAAACGAATGTCATGTGATCTGAGAAAATCGCGGTGCTTCCTGAACCATCGATTGGTTATACTTTTTTCTCCATGTGTTAGCGCCTAAACAGAGATGAAGATTGAGAACACTTAATGTCTAAAAAAGATTATATTGAAAGAGTGATAGCTGAACGATTAATTATAGTATAATATATACGGGCTCTCAATGTGTGTGAAATTATCACCATTATATACAAATTCTCCAGACATGGAAAGCATTGCAGAAAGCCAATAATCGTGTTGAGATCAAAACACCACATACTGATATGTAAGGTCTTGACAGAATCCACCACCACTGATAGGATGGACAAGCTCTTCGCTAATCATAGAACATAATATTAGTACCAAAAGTGTACTCCAAGATGATACTTATGCGCACAAATGAAAAAAACAAATAACAAAAGTTTCCGTGAATAATATACAGTACCTCAATAGGTGTGGAGCCAATCACCTTATTGAACCATCTAAAGGGATCACGAATTGCACCCAGGGTCTCCAGTTTAGGCGCAGAGACTATAGTTATTTGTGAAGGTACTATACCAGAATCAAGGAGCAACCTTTGAAGTGAAGGGGCATCTTCGATGATGAGATCATGTCCAAAAAAACAAATTCCCATGCTTACAAGGTGGGGCGACTTTATTTTGAGACAACGGATACGAATTTCCATTCCAAAAACAAGTAGCAAGCGCTCTAGGGCAGGGCAGCTGGAGTGGATGATGCTGTGCAGTGCGGCCTCCGACAAATCAACCACCACAAGCGCAAGTTTTTTTAGCAGTGGGAGTCGAAGCATTTGTACCAGATGTCTGCTAGATGGCTGATACGTCTCCAACATATCTACTTTTTCTCATGCTTTTACTCTTGTTTTGGACTCTAATTTGCATGATTTGGATGAAACTAACCCCGGAATTACGCTGTTTTCAGCAGAACTACCATGGTGTTATTTTTGTGCAGAAATGAAAGTTCTCATAATGGAACGAAACTTAGCGAGGATTTTTTTATAGCAATAATAAGAATTTTTGGAGCCAAGACCCACCAGAGAGGGGCCCCTGGGTGGGCACAACCCACCAGGGCGCGCCCCCTCTCTTGGCGCGCCCAGGTGGGTTGTACCCACCTAGTGGCCCCGCTGATGACCCCCCTGATACTATAAAATCACATTATTCCAAAAAATATCAGGGAGAAAAAATTATCGTGATCCACGAGACGGAGCCGTCGCCAAGCCCTGTTCTTCCTCGGGAGGGCAGATCTGGAGTCCGTTTGGGGCTCCGGAGAGGGGGATCTTCGTTCTTCGTCATCACCAACCCTTCTCCATCGCCAGTTCCATGATGCTCCCCACCGGGAGTGAGTAATTCCTTCATAAGCTTGCTGGTCGATGAGGAGTTGGATGAGATTCATCATGTAATCGAGTTAGTTTTGTTAAGGCCCGATCCCTAGTATCCACTTTGTTCTTAGATTGATGTTGCTATGACTTTGCTATGCTTAATGCTTTTCACTTTGGGCCTGGGTGCCATGAACTCAGATCTGAACCGTTTATGAATTCATCATTATATCCATATTTTAGATCCGATCTTGCAAGTTATAGTCACCTATTACGGTAATGATCCGACAACCCCGGAGTGACAACAACCGGGCCCACTCTCGGTGATGACCGTAGTTTGAGGACTTCATGTATTCACTATGTGTTAATGCTTTGTTCCGGTTCTCTATTAAAAGGAGTCCTTAATATCCCTTAGTTTCCAATATGGACCCCACTGCCACGGGAGGGTAGGACAAAAGATGTCATGCAAGTTCTTTTAATAAAGCACGTATGACTATTTACAGAATACATGCCTACATTATATCGATGAACTGGAGCTAGTGCCGTATCGCCCTAGGTTATAACTATCACATGATGAATATTGAATATCATCCAACAAGTCACCGATCCAATGCCTATGAGTTTATCCTTATTGATCTTGCTGCGTTACTATTGCTATCATCACTGTTACACTTGCTACAAATTACTGCTATCACTGTTACTGTTACCGTTGCTGCTGTCACTACTATCAAAACTATCAAACTACTTTGCTACTGATCACATTGTTGTAGATAATTAATCTCCAGGTGTGGTTGAATTGACAACTCAGCTGCTAATACCTTCAAATATTCTTTGGCTCCCCTTGTGTTGTATCTATAAATTAATTTGGGTTAAATACTTACCCTCGGAAACTGTTGCGATCCCCTATACTTGTGGGTTATCAAGACCTTTTTCTAGCGCCGTTACCGGGGAGCATAGCTATATTTGTTGAGTCACTTGGGATTATTATCATATTATCACTATGAAGAATCTGAAGGATCCTAAACCGAAGATATTTCCCCCAAGTACGAGGGGAGGTAAGAAACTATCATCCAGTTCTGCTTTAGATTCACCTTCTGTTATGAGTAAACTTGCAACACCAACACATGCTATCAATTATGATATGTCGCAAGTTATTGATGATGCTACTTCTACTATGAATGATGCTTATGATGATGCTAGTACCTTGCTTGATAATGATGATGTGCCACTTAGTAATTTTCTTGATAAACAAATTGCTAGAGTAATACAACATGATGTTGTTGAATCTGATGATGAGCTTAAAACTGAAACTCCTGAAACACCTGCTAGAACTAGCCTTCCTAGATATGAAATGCCTAAGGTACCGGAAGGTTATGTTATGAGTGAAGAAGCAACTAGAGATATTCGTGCTTGCAATGATAGAGATGATCTAGAGAAATTACTATGCAAGTACAAAGAAAATATCTGAATGCTAGAATAAAATGTGATCCTATGTTTGCTACTTCACCTATCTGTATTGCTGATAAGGATTATGAATTCTCCGTCGACCCAGAGTTAATTACTTTGGTTGAATCTGATCCTTTCCATGGTTATGAAACTGAAACTGTTGTGGCACATCTTACTAAGTTGAATGATATAGCCACCCTTTTTACTCATGATGTGAAGACTCGCTATTACTTTATTCTCAAATTTCCTTTCTCATTAAAGGGTGATGCTAAAGCTTGGTACAATACTCTTACTCTTGGTTGTGTGCGTAGTCCCCAGGATATGATTTATTACTTCTTTGAAAAATATTTTTCAGCTCATATGAAACAAGCTGCCTTACAGGAAATATTTAACTTTGTGCAAATTAAAGAAGAGAGTCTCCCACAAGCTTGGGGGAGGCTTCTCCAGTTACTTAATGCTTTGCCTGATCATCCTCTTAAGAAAAATGAAATACTTAATATCTTCTATAATGGACTAACCGATGCTTCTAGGGACTTCCTAGATAGTTGTGCTGGTTGTGTTTTCAGGGAACGAACTATTGCTCAAGCTGAAGAATTATTGAATAATATATTGAAAAATTATGATGATTGGACTATTCCTGAACTACCGCCTAAACCCACTCCAAAGAAGAGGGGTATATTATATCTCAGTTCTGAAGATATGCAAGAGGCAAAGAAATCTATGAAGGAAAAAGGTATTAAAGCTGAGGATGTTAAAAATTTACCTCCTATTGAAGAAATACATGGGCTTAATACACCACCAATGCCTAAGGTGGTAGAGGTAAATTCTCTTATGGAGTTCAATGAAAATGATAATCCTCACAATATGCATCCTAGTCAATGCCTTTATGAGTTTGAAAACTACATTAGAAAACAAGATCACTTCAATGCAAATGTTATGAAACAATTGAAATATAATTCTGATATGATTGCTCGCTTGAGTGACTTGTGTTGGAAATATGCCCTAGAGGCAATAATAAAATGGTTATTATTATATTTCCTTGTTCATGATAATTGTCTTTTGTTCATGCTATAATTGTGTTATCCGGAAATCGTAATACATGTGTGAACACATAGACCATAACATGTCCCTAGTGAGCCTCTAGTTGACTAGCTCGCTGATCAATAGATGGTTATGGTTTCCTGACCATGGACATTGGATGTCATTGATAACGGGATCACATCATTAGGAGAATGATGTGATGGACAAGACCCAATCCTAAGCATAGCACTAGATCGTGTAGTTCGTTTGCTGAAGCTTTTCTAATGTCAAGTATCATTTCCTTAGACCATGAGATCGTGCAACTCCCGGATACCGTAGGAATGATTTGGGTGTACCAAACGTCACAACGTAACTGGGTGGCCATAAAGGTGCACTACAGGTATCTCTGAAAGTGTCTGTTGGGTTGGCACAGATCGAGACTAGGATTTGTCACTCCGTATGACGGAGAGGTATCTCTGGGCCCACTCGGTAATGCATCATCATAATGAGCTCAATGTGAACAAGTGATTGGTCACGGGATCATGCATTACGGTACGAGTAAAGTGACTTGTCGGTAACGAGATTGAACGAGGTATTGGGATACCGACGATCGAATCTCGGGCAAGTAACGTACCGATTGACAAAGGGAATTGTATACGGGATTACTTGAATCCTCAACATCGTGGTTCATCCGATGAGATCATCGAGGAGCATGTGGGAGCCAACATGGGTATCCAAATCCCGCTGTTGGTTATTGACCGGAGAGTCGTCTCGGTCATGTCTGCTTGTCTCCCGAACCCGTAGGGTCTACACACTTAAGGTTCGGTGACGCTAGGGTTGTAGAGATATTAGTATGCGGTAACCAGAAAGTTGTTCAGAGTCCCGGATGAGATCCCGAACATCACGAGGAGTTCTGGAGGTAAAGATTTATATATAGGAAGTCCAGTTTCGGCCACCGGGAAAGTTTCGGGGGTCACCGGTATAGTACCGGGACCACCGGAAGGGTCCCGGGGGTCCATCGGGTGGGGCCACCTATCCCGGAGGGCCCCATGGGCTGAAGTGGGAAGGGAACCAGCCCCTGGTGGGCTGGTGTCGGGTGGTTGGTGCGACATATGCCAACGGGTGGCTTATCATTGTGGGTGCCAATAAGACGTCGCCGGTGCCTGGAAACGGGATGAGGCGAAGACATGCACGCTGGCGGATCTTACCCAGGTTCGGGGCTCTCCGAGGAGATAACACCCCTAGTCCTGCTCTGCGGGGTCTCCGCATGATCACTAGATCAGTAAAAGTAGCTACAATCGCTCCTAGAGCTGTTGGGTTCAAGGGAGAAGAAGAACAAGGCTAGCTCTCACTTCTTTCTCTCTATGGTGTGTGTGCTATGCTCAGAAGCCAACCCTTTGCATGGGTGCTCCGGGGGGTTTATATAGGCCTACCCCCTGGGGGTACAATAGTAATCCGGCTGGGCTCTGGTCCCAGCCGTCAGTGTCTAAGTTCGCCGGCTTCTCCGCCGGCTGTTGGGACCCGCCGACTGGTGGGTCCCGCCGGTTGCCGGCCTCTTGGTCGACAGGCTGGCCCCACCGCCTAGGATCTTGTCGACGGCTGCTTACTGTAGCCTCGCCCTTGATGATGAGGGCTTCGTTGAGGTAAGCGTGGCTACAGCGGGCCGGCTCGGGGGCTCTCACTGTAGCCTTACCTCGTCTTGTCTCCTTAATGTGGCACATGCTTCGAGGGAGGGGGTAGCCGGCTTCTGGGGGCCGGCTACGCCCTTGGCCGACTGGGGGAGGCCGGGCCGCCTTCATGCCTCTCTCTGCCTGAAGGGGCCCGCCACCCGTGGGCCGTACGGGAGTCTGTCGTGGATGACGTTGAGGCTAGCATGGCTACAGTGCCGAGCCGAACGGGAGACGGCCGTCTAGTACGGCTTCCTGTAGCCATGCCCACCTCGGGCTTCGGGGGTAGTGGGCCACACTGTGGCCACACCCCGTCTTGTCACCGTTATGTGGGTGTAGCTTTGGTGGTTGTGGTCTCGGCCGGCTTCTTGGAGTCGGTGTTCTTCGAGGCCGGCTTCCTGGAGTCGGCCACCCCGCGGATATCCTGGGGGGGAGGTTGCTGAAGCTGGGCTGCCTCCCGTGAGTCGGCTTCGGGGCTAGCCGGCCAGGGGAGGTGGTCCAATGCTTGGAGTGCTTGGAGGCCCAAAGGCCTGATAATTTTTCAGAAGAACCGGGGGTAGTCGGTTAGGCTACCCGTGGCCATTTACTCCGACAGTAGTCCCCGAAGCTGATTGGGCTTCGAGGTTGGGTAGGAGTTGAGAAGCTCGATCAGCTTCCTATCTTGACAAGTCGGTAGCTGGGAGCCGGCTTTGGTTAGGCGTGCCGCCTTGGTCGAAAACTCCGGAGTCGGAGGGCGGGAGCTCGCCAATGCGTGCACCGGGACGCGGGCTGGCCATTTGCCGTCTGCGAACCACGTGGCCCCTTTTGGCCGGAAAGCCTGCCAGCCCACGCGCGCGACGGGACGTCGCCGCAGGGCGGGGGCCCGCCACGTCCACGCCCCGGCCCAGGCGCGGATTCTCTGCATCCCGAAACCGCCCGCACGTCTCCTTGCGGCAGTTTCGGCTCGCCTTTAGGGCGTAATAATCGCGAGGAGTGGGGGGAATGGGTGCAGTTAATCCCATGTCTCCCCCCACGTCCGGCCTCCCCGGCCTCGCCTCGCGAAGCTATAAATATGGGGAGATGGAGGGCGGCAGGCTCTCACACGCTCCTCCTTCTTCCACCATCTTCTTTCGCTCGCCGTTTTCTTGCAACAGCGCCTCGCCGCCGCGCTCTTCCACCACATGTTCCTCCGCCGCCGCGCTCGTTTTCGCCATGCTTCCCGCCATGGAGCAGTATGGCGGGGATTGGGACGGCTCCAACGTCCACGAGGATCACGTCGAGTTCCTCCGCAATACGCGGCGGCTGCCCGGCGCGGACAAGGTGGAGGTCCGTCTTGCGCCGGCGAAGGAAATTACGCCGGAGCCGCGGGAGGGCGAGCGGGTGGTCTTCCGCTCGCATTTCTTGCGCGGCATCGGCCTGCCAGTGAGCGCCTTCTTCCGCTCCTGGCTCGATTTCTACCAGCTCCAGCCGCACCACCTCACCCCAAACGCGGTGGTGCTGCTGTCAGCCTTCGTCACCCTGTGCGAGGGCTACCTCGGCGTCCTCCCTACCCTCGAGCTCTGGGGGGAGTTCTTCCAGTCCAAACTGTGCACGCACATGCAGGGCATGCCGGCTCAGACTGGCGCCTTCATCGCGTCGCGGAGATCGGTCGCCGACAACCCCTTCCCCGTCATCACGCTGATCCAATCGGTGAAGAAGTGGCAAAAGTCGTACTTCTACGTGCGGAACATCGCCCCACGGGGTGACTACATCAACCTGCCGGCTTACGTAGCCGGCCCACCGGCGGGCAGGCGGCCCAGTGGTCCTTCTGGGCCGTGACTCTGATGCCGGCCGGGTCCGCAGCCGTCGCCCGAGTGCGAGTGATGACCCAGTCGGAGGGCCTGACGGGGCCCGACCTTCTGGCCGCCTTCGTCACGCGCCGGGTTCTTCCGTTCCAGAGCCGTCCTCATCTGATCTGTCAGATGAGCGGCCAGCTCGATCCGAGCCGGATGTGCACCAAGGACATGCCGCACGAGGAGGTCGCTTATATGGTGAACTACCTCGCGAACTGCAAACTCTCCGAAGAGTGGCAGTTCGGCAAGGAGCCATACAGCCGAGCCAATCCACCGCCCACGGTATGCTCTCCTTGTTTCTTCTTTTTCTCTTAACTCTGTTGCCGAGTTCCTCTTGGCCGACTCTAACTTAGTCGGCTTGTTTTTCGACAGAGCCCTCTCCTTCGGCCGGCCGGCGGGTCTGACACGGAACGTCGATTCGTCCCCGACCGGACGGAACACGATCTGGAGGACCCCGACTTGGGGGCGGACGGTATGGACGACAACATCGAGCCGGGTGGTGGCCAAGCCGGCGGCGAAGCAGGCGGCTCCGGGCTCGGAGTCACCTTCGACGACTGGCCGGACGATGATGAGGCCGAAGTCGCCCCGCGCCGCCAACCATCATCTGGACGCGGCGCGGGTTCCTCAGCTGCACCGCTTGCTCGGGGTGGAGGGCAAAAGCGTCGCGCCGCCCAGGGTTTGTTCGGCAGTCGGACGAAGAAACCCAGGGGCGGGGCGGCAGCAACCAGGCGGGAGGAGGCGGCCGCGAAGGCGGCTCACTTCCGCAAGATGGTGAAGCAACCGCAGACCGTGTCGGCGTAAGTTCGAAATTTTTTTGTATACTCTTTTTCTTTCTTTTCTCTGGTGGTTCCTGAACCCTTGTCTTTTACTCCAAACGATCATAGCTCCATTGTCGCTTGAGCGGGCGGCTGCCGCCTCCGTCGTCGAGTCGCCGAGGGGGTCTGGGAGCACCACCCGCCGCGTGGACCCCCCTGCCGACCTTCAGGAAGCGACAGAACGGAACGCGCGGGAGGCGCGGGTGGAACGGGAGGCGCGAGAGGCGGAGGCACGGAAGGTAGCCGCCGCTCAGGCGGCGCAGGAGGAGGAGGCAGCGAAGGCGCTCGCTGACGCCGCTGCCAGGGCCCAAGCGGAGGCTGCAGCCACGGCGGCGGCGGAGGAGGTTTTGATGGTCACCCCTCTGCGCGTCATGGCGCCTGGGGACATGGAGCCCTCGCCAGAGGGAGCCAGCGGCGACCAGGCAGGGCTGGGGAGAGACGACGACGTCATCATCCTGGAGAGGGCGCCGGTGCCGACCCCGTCAACTGGGGCGGCTCAAGGCGGCCGGCCTGATCTGGCGCCTGCGCAGTCGGCGGGGGGCGAGCCGGTCGCGAGGGCTGAGATGGCGGTCCGGATGCCCCCGAGTCGTCGTGCGGGGAAAGCTGCGTCGGAGCCTCAGAAGGCCGCGTCGGAGCCGCAGCCGGCCGTGGGCTCCAGCTCGTCGGCCCCGGACGTGGAGGTGGCCAGCGCTACCTCGGGGTGGACGCCGGGCGGGGGGACGGCCGTGATGAACGTGGCCACGCAGGACGTCCGGACCCGGCTCCAAGCTCAGGCTACGGCGCTGAGGCAGTTCACCGATGAGTTCCTCGCGACACGGGCGGCCATCCGGGTTAGTCTCCTTATCTTGCTTCTTCTTGATCTTGATTTCTTCCGTGGGGGCGCGTCAGCGCACCCACTGGGTGTAGTCCCCGAGTTCCGAGTCGGCTGCTGAGCAGGCGGCTTGGAACTTCTTAGTGGATTTGTCTTTGCTAATCTTGTTCTTACTTTGATCTTCTGTCTATCTTGCAGGACTACCACAATCTTTGTGCGGCCGCCTTCAACTCCCAGGCTCGGGAGCAGACCCAGGAGACCGCCGACCTTACTGAGAGCCGAGGTACGTGCTTTGTTCTTTATCTCATGTGGGGGCGCGTCAGCACACCCACTGGGTGTAGTCCCCGAGATTCGGGCCGACTGCTGAGCAGTCGGGTCGGATCTTCCTTGGCGACTTCCTCTTACTGTTCTTTCTTTTTCTGCCGTCTCCGCAGCGGCCAACGCCAGTCTGAGGGCACATCTGGGGGAGTCCCAGACTGCCCTTCGTGCCAAGGATGTCGAGCTCGCCGCCTTGGTGCAGGAACGCGACCGCCTGGCCAAGAAGTTGGCCGACCAGGAGGAAGGCCACAAGGCGGCTCTGAAGGCGGTGCAGGACCGCGAAGCCGCCCTCCAGGCCGAGTACGAGATGGAGGCGGCTGGCTGGGCTGAGGCCAGGCAAACTCTGATCTCTGGCTATGGTCAGATCAAAGATCTGGTTGACAGTAAGCCGCCTACCTCTTCGTCCTTTCTTGCCATCTGCCACTTTTGGCTCATTTTCTGACTTGGTGCTCTTTTCTTCTTCTTTCTTGCGCAGAATATTTCCCTGGCTATTCTACCGCCGCCAACCAGACCATCGAGGCCCGCCGCCAGGCGCGGAGGCAGGCTGGCTTCGAGATTTCGCCAACCGTCGGCCGTTCGCTGGAGGAGCAGCTCTTGGCGATCCAGGCCCGCATCCAGCCGGCTCACCGACTGCTCCGCCGGCTTCAGCGTGCCGGGGCGCAAGTCTTGGCCGCCCTCTGGCCCGGCCAAGTGGTTCCCCCAGTCGGACTGCCGACTGGCTGGAGGTGGCAGTCGGCCGCTTCGAAGCCTGGAAGGCCTCGGCGGCTCGCTCCGGTGCCAGGCGGGCGCTGGAGTTCGTCAAGGCTTGGTATCCCGGCCTGAGCCTGGATCAGCTGGCTACCTGGCGGCAGCAAGCCGACACGGAGCTGGAGCCGGCGTGGCCGGCTATCATCCGGCGGGCTTCGGCGATCGCCGACTACACCGACACCAGCGTCTTCGCCCCCGAGGTGGACGACAACGGTGTCGCCCAGCCGGAGGAGTGGTTCGGGCTGAACCCGGCGGACGGTGAAGACTCGGCGGAGGAGATCGACTCCAGCGACGAGGGTGAAGAAGAGGAGGAGGAGGGTGAAGACGCCGAGCCGGCTGGTGGAGCAGCCGGCCAGCCTCAGCCTGATCGCACCTCCAGCACCACGTCGTGCGCGAGTGCGTCGCCTACCGTTGGTGGTGATCAAGCCGAGACCCGCTAGGCGGCCACTCCTTCAGCCGGCGAGGCCGCCTTCACCGACTAGCCCGGTCCCGACACCGCGCCTTAGTCTAGTCTGCCGTCTTTTATTTTTCTGTCCTGTTACTTTTGGAACAATACTTTGTTAAGTCTGCACAATTCCAGCCACTGGGGGTGTATTCGAACCATGTTGATTGCTGGCCTGTTGGGGGCTTTATATGTATATATAACTTATGCATGCATTTGGCTTTTCCTCGTACTTTGCTTTTTATCCTTCTGTTGTTTCCTTTGCCGCCCTCCCTTGGTTGCCGCCTCCCTAGTCAGACAGTTGCTCTGCAATCTGTAGCTGGAGGAGTGCTTGGCCAATTGGGGGGGGAGTACTCTAGCTTTGCTGGACTTAAAGCTAAGTGTTGAGGAAGCCGGCCAGCCGGCTGTTTTGACAGCCGACAGGCATGTTTGGAGGCCGTCTTTTTGCTATATAGTTTCGTTGTTCCTTAGCCATTTTTCGTGTGGGCATCCTTTCTGCCTTGCCTCTTGCTAGTCGGACAGTCGGTTCTTCGAGCTGCGACTTTCAACAAGAGAGGACTCGGGAGCCGGCACACTACTTTTCTGACTTCAGGTAGAACTTTTAATATAGCTCAAGGCGGCCAGTCCCCGGGCCGACTAGTCGAACCCGGTGCCAGACAAGAAATCAAATGTAATAATACATTCATGGATATGACACTTGTCATTCATAGATAAACAAAGGCAGTCCCCGAGTACTGTTCGGGGGGCCTGTTGGTTTGTACTTAATACAAAAGGGTAGCATGATACATACTGCTTTCAACTGTAAAATCGTCTCAGGAGGTTTGCGTTCCATGGTCGCTCCGACTCCTTGCCGGAGTCGTCTCTCTTGCGTGCTCTTGGTTTTTGCGCATCGATCAGGTAGTTGGAGTCGTTGCCTAGTGCCTTGCTGATGACGAAGGGGCCTTCCCAAGGGGCCGAGAGCTTGTGCTGGCCGGCTGTTCGCTGGATCAGCCGGAGCACAAGGTCGCCCTCTTGGAAGGATCTTGGCTTGACATTGCGGTTGTAGTAGCGGCGCAGCCCTTGCTGGTAGATGGCGGACCGGCTGAGTGCTAACAGCCGGGCTTCTTCCAGTAGGTCGACGCCGTCTTCTCTTGCTTCCTTGGCCTCCTCCTCCGTGTACATGGTGATCCGAGGTGAGTCGAACTCAATGTCTGTTGGGATGACAGCCTCGGCACCGTACACGAGGAAGAATGGAGTGAAGCCAGTTGACTTGTTGGGTGTAGTGCGCAGGCTCCAGAGGACAGCCGGCAGCTCATTGAGCCAGCAGCCGGCCGAGCGCTCCAGTGGTACAACCAGTCGGGGCTTGATGCCGGAGAGGATGAGTCCATTTGCTCGCTCGACCTGGCCATTTGACTGCGGGTGGGCAACGGAAGCTAAGTCCAGCCGGATGCCCTGCGTCGCGCAGAAACGTGCCAGTGCTCCTTTGGCGAAGTTCGTGCCGTTGTCGGTGATGCTGTGCGGCACGCCGTACCGAGTAGTGATGTCAGTGATGAATGTCACGGCAGTCGGCCCGTTCAGCTTCTTAATCGGCTTTGCTTCGATCCACTTTGTGAACTTGTCCACAGCGACCAGTAGATGTGTCAAGCCGCCGCGGGCTGTCTTGAAAGGGCCCACCATGTCCAGTCCCCAGACGGCAAAAGGCCAGGTGAGGGGAATGGTCTTGAGTGCAGAAGCCGGCAGGTGTTGCTTGGAACTAAAAACTTGGCATCCTCTGCAGCTCTTGACTATTTCTTTAGCATCCTCCAAGGCAGTCGGCCAGAAGAAACCATGGCGGAAAGCCTTGGCCACAAGTGATCTTGAGGCTGCGTGGTGGCCGCATTCGCCTTGGTGGATGTCCTTGAGTATTGCCACTCCTTTTTCTGGCTCGACACAACGCTGGAAGACTCCAGTGACGCTGCGCTTCACAAGCTCTCTGTTGATTATTGCGTATGCTACGGCTCGTCGTTGCACTAGTCTTGCTGAGACCTCGTCAGCCGACAGCTCTCTGCTGACTAGGAACTTGAGGATGGGCTGGGCCCATGACGGAGCTGTGACTTCTTCTTCTGTTAATGTAGCCACCATGACTCGGGTGGGTGGGTTGGGTGGCGTGGAATTAGAGTCGGCCACCGCTTCTTGTGTCGTTGCAGTCCCCGGGCCGACTGCTGCAGTCCCCGGGCCGGGTTCTGAAGTCTCCGGGCCGGGTGCGACTACGGCAGTCCCCGGGCCAGTTGTCGAAGTCCCCGTGCCGCCTATGGGTTTTCTCCAGTCGGATCCGGCTGTATCTGGCGCAGGTGGTACGAAGATGGAGTCCGACTCTGGAGACGGCTTGATGGACGGCTTGAGGAGGCGCTGGAGGGAGACGCCAGTCGGTATGGCTTGACGGGTGGAGCCAATCCGTGCTAGGGCATCTGCTTGGTCGTTGTCGGCCCTTGGCACGTGGAGGAACTCGCACCCTTCGAAGTATCCGCTGATCTGCTGGACGAGGAATCGATAGCTCGCCATGTTTGCGTCCTTGGCGTCCCAGTCGCCAGACGACTGCTGGACCACCAAGTCTGAGTCGCCGTAACACAGGATCCGGCGTATGCCAAGCTCTTTGGCTAGCCGGAGCCCATGTACGTGTGCCTCGTACTCGGCCACGTTGTTGGAGGCAGCGAAGTGGATCTGTAGTGTGTACTTGAGCTTGTCGCCTTTGGGAGAGGTGAGGACGATGCCGGCTCCCAAGCCGGTGCGCATCTTGGACCCGTCAAAGTGCATCCGCCAATGGGTAGAGTCGGGAGCCGGCGGTAGGTACTGGGTCTCGGCCCAGTCGACGAGGAAGTCAGCCAGTGCTTGCGACTTGATGGCGGTGCGGGGTTGGTAGAAGATTGTGTAGGGCGCCAATGCAATGGCCCATTTAGCCACCCGGCCGGATGCATCCCGGCTGCCTATGATCTCGGCAAGCGGGGCGGTGCACACGACCGTGATGGGGTGCTCTTGGAAGTAGGGCTTCAGTCTCTTGGCAGCGAAGTACACCCCATAGCACATCTTCTGGTAGTGCGGGTAGTTTTGCTTTGAGCTGGATAGCACTTCGCTGAGATAGTACACCGGCCTCTGGACTAGCTGGGCTCGGCCTTCCTCCGGCCGCTGGACCACAACAACAGTGCTGACGACTCGGCTAGTCGCAGCGATGTAGAGGAGCATGGGCTCCTTCTCAGTCGGCGCCGCCAGGACAGGCGGAGTGGTCAGCATTTTCTTCAACTCATGGAAGGCTTGGTCGGCTTGGTCGTTCCACTCGAAGTGAGTGGACTTCTTCATGAGTCGGTACAGGGGGAGAGCCTTCTCTCCTAGGCGGCTGATAAAATGTTTCAGGGAGGCTAAACGCCAGTGAACTTCTGCACATCTCGTAGCTTGGTGGGAATCTCCATCCTCTCGATGGCCTTGATCTTGACAGGGTTGCATTCGATGCCGCGTTCAGAGACCAGGAAGCCTAGCAGCTGGCTGGCTGGCACTCCGAACACGCACTTCTCGGGGTTGAGCTTGATTTGGAATCAGCGCTAGTTGGCGAATGTTTCTTTCAGGTCTTCCAGCAAGGTACCGCGCTTCTCTGTCCTCACCACAATGTCGTCTACATAGACGTGGGCATTTCTTTCGAGTTGTTTCAAGAGGCATTTCTGCATGCAACGCTGAAAAGTGGCACCGGCATTCCTCAAGCCGAATGTCATAGTCAGGTAGCAGAAAGCTCCAAAGGGTGTGATGAAGGCAGTCTTCAAGCGGTCAGCTGGGTCCAACTTGATCTGATGGTACCCTGAGTACGCATCCAAAAAACTTAACAGCTCGCATCCGGCTGTGGAGTCTATCACTTGGTCGATCCGTGGCAGAGCAAACGGATCCTTTGGGCAGGCCTTGTTCAGGCTGGTGTAGTCTATACACATACGCCACTTGTTATTCTTCTTCAGAACCAGAACTGGGTTGGCAAGCCATTCTGGAAAGAACACTTCCATGATAAAGCCAGCGGCAAGGAGCCGGGCTATCTCTTCTCCCACAATTCTTCGCTTCTCTTCTGACAGTCGGCGGAGGGGTTGCTTGACCGGCTTCGCGTCAGCGCGGACATGTAATTTGTGCTCGGCGAAATCCTTCGGGACACCCGGCATGTCCTTTGGGGACCATGCGAAAATGTCTCGATTCTCACGGAGGAAGTCGACGAGCTCGCCTTCCTATTTACTGTCCAAGTTCGCCCCAATGACAGCGAACCTCTCCGGGTTCTCCGGGTCCAGAGGTATCTTCTTCGTCTCTTTGGCAGGCTGGAAGGAGCCCTGCGCATCACAATCTTTGGGGTTGGGGGACAGGGCCAGCTGCTTGCCGGCCATGGCCACAACCCGCTCTAGCATCTTCTTTTCTTCTGCCACCACGAGGGACTCGGCCAGCCGGCTGCTGGCCATGGCACACTCGATGGACTTCTTGTAATCGCCGGCTACCATGATGATCCCCTTCGAGCTCGGCATCTTCATCTTCAGGTAGGCGTAGTGGGGCACAGCCATGAACTTGGCCAGAGCAGGTCGGCCAAGCAGAGCATGATAGGGGCTCTCCAAATCCACTACCTCGAACTAGATTGCTTCTCGGCGGAAATGATCTTTGTCTCCGAAGAGAACATCCATTTTAATCTTGCCGATTGGGGAGCAAGACAAGCCGGGGACGATACCATGGAAGACGGTGCGGCTCGGCATGAGCTGCTTTGCTTTGATGTTCAGCTTCTCCATGGTATCGCGGTACAGTATGTTGATACTGCTTCCGCCATCTATTAGGACGCGGGAGAATCGGGCAGCTCGCCTCTCCGTCGCGAGGGTGACATCCAAGACCATTGCATAGGAGCCAGGAGAGGGCATCACCTCTGGGTGGTCGGCCTGGCTCCAGCTGATTGGCTTCTCTGACCAGCGCATGAACTCGGGGGTGCTAGAGGCGACTGCATTCACTTCTTGATGCTGTCGTCGACTGCGCCTGTCGTCGGCTTGACTGGTGAAGACGACGTAGGCGGCGTGCTCTTCGGGGAATTCGTCTTGGATGGCGCCGACTGCCGGCCGAGCCGCCGGCTGTTGGGGGGCTGGAGGCGGCGGACCGGGAGGCGGAGGCGGCAACATCCCCTCGCCCTTGGTGATACGGGTGAGCCAATGGCATTTCCGGGTTGTGTGGTTGGACGGCTTCGCGCCGCTGTGGAATTTGCAGGGGGCATCAAGAGCCTGTTCGTAGGAGAAAGCCGGCTGCCAAGCCGGCCTGCCACCCTTCTTCTTGGGAGCGGGCCGTTCTTCGGGCTACTCATCTTCAACGGTGGCCACCTGCCGACTGGAGGAAGTCGGCATGGGGGCCTTGCGCTTGTGGTCGTTCTGGTAGGGGCGCCGATTAGGGTCGCCAGCCGGCGTCTTAGGAGCCGGAGCAATCATCTTCCCTGAGGCGTCTACTCGGAGCTCGGTCTTCATTGAGGAGTCGGCTGTGGCATACTTGTCCGCGATGACCAGCAACTCGTCGAGGGTAGCCGGCTCATCGCAGAGGAGTCGGTGCTTGAGGAGGGTGCCCTCTCAGCACCCGGCAGTGAAGTACTCGATGGCCTGGACCTCATGCACCCCCTCGCAGGAGTTGCGGAGCTCGGCCCACCGCGTGAGGTAGTCGCGGGTCGACTCGTTGGGCCCTTGGACGCAGAGGGAGAGCTGGCGAGGCTTGGGAGGCCGCTTGTAGGTGTTGGTGAAGTTGCGGACGAAGACTTCTGTGAAGTCCAGCCAACTGTTGATGCTGTAGGGCTTGAGGCTATTGAGCCATGTGCACGCCGTGCCTTGCAGCATGAGGGGGACGTACTTCATGGCGACACGCCGATTGCCGTTGGCTATGCTGACGGCCGTGGAGTAGTCGATGAGCCAATCTTCCGGCTTCACTGAGCCGTTGTACTTGGGCGTGTCTCTGGGGAGCGAGAACCCTTTGGGGAAGGGCTCGTCGCGGATGCGGGGGCCAAAGCATGGCGGGCCGACATCGTCTTCTTCTTCTAACGCCAGGGATCGAGCAAGGCGGTCGATCCGGTGGCGGGCGTCGTTCTCGCCGACTCCTTCTCGGCGGCCGAGTCGGTCGCCAAGAGTCGGGTGCGTGATAGGCGGCGGGGTGAGACATCGCTCTCTTTGAGGCGGAGGAGGAGGCAGATTTCCTTGGTGCTCCACTGCTCGAGGGCGGCCCTCCGCGTCGCGCTCGATGGTGATGCGAGTCCGGCTGCGGCTGGCAGCCGGCTCCTTGTCTTTCTTCTGGCATGCGCCGCTCGCAGTCGGCGAGCGGGACGTCGCGGCGTGCTCCCGGCGCGGGGGATGGTTATCAGCACGGGCACCGGCTTCGTGTCGTTCTGCAGCCGCGTCGATCAGCTGCTGGATCCGTCTTGTCATGTAAGGGAGCTCATCGGCTCCCAGCCCATTGAGCTCTTCTGCAGCCGCCTGAGCGGCTCGCAGATTCTCGAGCGGGGTAGCGTAGACGGGGCGATCTGCCCCCAGCATACTGGCGACGGCCGCGCCGCGCTTCTGGACAAAGCCGGCCCGGCTCGGGCCACTAGGCGGCGGCGTACCGAGGGCGGCGCGGTCGACTTCGCGCTGGTGGGCCTCGGTGAGGCGTCTCATGGAGGCTATCTTCTGGCCCTCCGCGATGAGGGCGAGGCGGCGTGCCTCCAGGGTCTCGGCATCGGCATCGGCCGGGATGGGGACGGAGAGGTCGTGCATCGCCGCTTGCAGGGCGTCGTGGGCGTTCTCGCCCGAGTCGGCGACATGGCTGATGACCAGCACTTCGGTGACAGCGCTGCTGCCGCTGTCAGCTTGAGGGAGGGGATCGTCGAAGACCACCACGTCGGAGGGGTAAGCGTCGAGCGATGCCGTGTCGGAGTCGACAAGCATCGGGTCGGTGGAGCCGACCGACTCCACATCTGCAGCAGGCTCGCTGGAGACGTGAAGCTGGTCGAGGAGGCTGACGAGGCGGCTCTCGGGGTAGTCCGTGCCTGCGTCGGACGCAGGCTCGTCGGAGATGCGCGCTGCGCAGGCGTCGTCGACGCCTTGCAGCGCGTCGAGGCAAACGCCATCGGGCGCAGCAGGCTGGGTGCACTCGCGGGGGAGGAAGAGGGTTCCCGTCCAGAACAGGTCTCCGGACGACGGTGCACCTGGCCCCATGGTGGGCGCCAAATGTCCGGTGGTTGGTGCGACATATGCCAACGGGTGGCTTATCATTGTGGGTGCCAATAAGACGTCGCCGGTGCCTGGAAACGGGATGAGGCGAAGACATGCACGCCGGCGGATCTTACCCAGGTTCGGGGCTCTCCGAGGAGATAACACCCCTAGTCCTGCTCTGCGGGGTCTCCGCATGATCACTAGATCAGTAAAAGTAGCTACAATCGCTCCTAGAGCTGTTGGGTTCAAGGGAGAAGAAGAACAAGGCTAGCTCTCACTTCTCTCTCTCTCTATGGTGTGTGTGCTATGCTCAGAAGCCAACCCTTTGCATGGGTGCTCCGGGGGGTTTATATAGGCCTACCCCCCGGGGGTACAATAGTAATCCGGCTGGGCTCTGGTCCCAGCCGTTAGTGTCTACGTTCGCCGGCTTCTCCGCCGGCTGTTGGGACCCGCCGACTGGTAGGTCCCGCCGGCTGCCGGCCTCTTGGTCGACAGGCTGGCCCCACCGTCTAGGATCTTGTCGGCGGCTGCTTACTGTAGCCTCGCCCTTGATGATGAGGGCTTCGTTGAGGTAAGCGTGGCTACAGTGGGCCGCCTCGGGGGCTCTCACTGTAGCCTTACCTCGTCTTGTCTCCTTAATGTGGCACATGCTTCGAGGGAGGGGGTAGCCGCCGGGCCGCCTTCACGCCTCTCTCTGGCTGAAGGGGCCCGCCGCCCGTGGGCTGTACGAGAGTCTGTCGTGGATGACGTTGAGGCTAGCATGGCTGCAGTGCCGAGCCGAACGGGAGACGGTCGTCCAGTACGGCCTCCTGTAGCCATGCCCGCCTCAGGCTTCGGGGGTAGTGGGCCGCACTGTGGCCACACCCCGTCTTGTCACCATTATGTGGGTGTAGCTTTGGTGGTTGTGGTCTCGGCCGGCTTCTTGGAGTCGGCGTTCTTCGAGGCCGGCTTCCTGGAGTCGGCCACCCCGCGGATATCCTGGGGGGAGGTTGCTGAGGCTGGGCCGCCTCCCGTGAGTCGGCTTCGGGGCTAGCCGGCCAGGGGAGGTGGTCCAATGCTTGGAGTGCTTGGAGGCCCAAAGGCCTGATAATTTTTCAGAAGAACCGGGGGTAGTCGGTTAGGCTACCCGTGGCCATTTACTCCGACAGCTGGTGCGCCCCCCATGGGCCTCCCCCTGCGCCTAGGGTTGGAAACCCTGCGGGTGGGGGGCGCCCCACCTGACTTGGGGGGCAAGTTCCCCCCCCCCTTGGCCGCCGCCCCCCTTGAGATGGGATCTCCAGGGGCCGGCGCCCCCCCAGGGCCCCTATATAAAGGGGGGAGGGAGGGCTGCGCACCCAAGCCCCTGGCGCCTCCCTCTCCCCCCGTAACACCTCTCCCTCCCGCTGAGCTTGGCGAAGCCCTGCAGAGATCCCCGCTGCTTCCACCACCACACCGTCGTGCTGCTGGATCTCCAGCAACCTCTCCTTCCCCCTTGCTGGATCAAGAAGGAGGAGACGTCTCTCCCAACCGTACGTGTGTTGAACGCGGAGGTGCCGTCCGTTCAGCGCTAGGATCATCGGTGATTTGGATCACGACGAGTACGACTCCATCAACCCCGTTCTCTTGAACGCTTCCGCTCGCGATCTACAAGGGTCTGTAGATGCACTCCTTCCCTCTCATTGCTAGTAAACTCCATAGATTGATCTTGGTGATGCGTAGAAAATTTTAAATTTCTGCTACGATCCCCATCAGTGGCATCATGAGCCAGGTCTATGCGTAGTTTCTATGCATGAGTAGAACACAAGTTGTTGTGGGCGTTGATTTTGTCAATTTACTTGCCGTTACTAGTCTTATCTTGATTCGGCGGCATCGTGGGATGAAGCGGCCCAGATCGACCTTACATATACGCTTACGTGAGACAGGTTCCACCGACTGACATGCACTAGTTGCATAAGGTGGCTAGCGGGTGTCTGTCTCTCCCACTTTAGTCGGATCGGATTCGATGAAAAGGGTCCTTATGAAGGGTAAATAGAAATTGGCATATCACGTTGTGGTTTTGGCGTAGGTAAGAATCGTTCTTGCTAGAAACCTATAGCATCCACGTAAAAGTTTGCAACAACAATTAGAGGACGTCTAACTTGTTTTTGCAGCAAGTGTCATGTGATGTGATATGGCCAGAAGGATGTGACGAATGATATATGTGATGTATTAGATTGATCATGTTCTTGTAATAGGAATCACGACTTGCATGTCGATGAGTATGACAACCGGCAGGAGCCTAGGAGTTGTCTTAATTTATTTATGACCTGCGTGTCAACTGAAACGCCATGTAATTACTTTACTTTATTGCTAACCGTTAGCCATAGTAGTAGAAGTAATAATTGGCGAGACAACTTCATGAAGACATGATGATGGAGATCATGGTCTCATGCCGGTGACGATGATGAACATGGCGCCCCGAAGATGGAGATCAAAAGGAGCAAAATGATATTGGCCATATCATGTCACTATTTGATTGCATGTGATGTTTATCATGTTTTACATCTTATTTGCTTAGAACGACGGTAGCATAAATAAGATGATCCCTCGCTAAAATTTCAAGAAAATGTTCCCCCTAACTGTGCACCGTTGCGAAGGTTCGTTGTTCCGAAGCACCACGTGATGATCGGGTGTGATAGGTTCTAACATTCGCATACAACAGGTGTAAGCCAGATTTACACACGCAATACACTTAGGTTGACTTGACGAGCCTAGCATGTACAGACATGGCCTCAGAACACAAGAGACCGAAAGGTCGAACATGAGTCGTATAGCAGATACGATCAACATGAAGATGTTCACCGATGATGACTAGTCCGTCTCACGTGATGATCGGACACGGCCTAGTTGACTCGGATCATGTAACACTTAGATGACTAGAGGGATGTCTGTCTGAGTGGGAGTTCGTTAATAATTTGATTAGATGAACTTTATTATCATGAACTTAGTCTAAAAATCTTTACAATACGTCTTGTAGATCAAATGGCCCACGCTAATGTTGCCCTCAACTTCAACGCGTTCCTAGAGAAAACCAAGCTGAAAGACGATGGTAGCAACTACACGGACTGGGTCCGTAACCTGAGGATTATCCTCATAGCTGCCAAGAAAGCATATGTCCTTGAAGCACCGCTAGGTGATCCACCTGTTATCCCAGCAACTCAAGACGTTCTGAACGCCTGGCAGTCGCGTAGTGATGATTACTCCCTGGTTCAGTGCGGCATGCTTTACAGCTTAGAACCGGGGCTCCAAATGCGTTTCGAGCAGCACGGAGCATATGAGATGTTCCAAGAGCTGAAAATGGTTTTCCAAGCTCATGCCCGGGTCGAGAGATATGAAGTCTCCGACAAGTTCTACAGTTGTAAGATGGAGGAGAATAGTTCCGTCAGCGAACACATACTCAAAATGTCTGGGTTGCACAACTGCTTGTGTCGGCTGGGAGCTAATCTCCCAGATGACGCGGTCGTTGACAGAATCCTTCAGTCGCTCCCACCTAGCTACAAGAGCTTTGTGATGAACTTCAATATGCAGGGGATGGAAAAGACCATTCCTGAGGTATATTCAATGCTGAAATCAGTGGAGGTGGAGATCAAAAAGGAACATCAAGTGTTGATGGTGAATAAAACCACTAAGAAAGGCAAGGGTAAGAGGAACTTCAAGAAAGACGGCAAGGGAGTTGTCGCGCCCGGTAAGCAAACTGCCGGGAAGAAGACAAAGAATGGACCTAGGCCTGAGACTGAGTGCTTTTATTGCAAGGGAAACGGTCACTGGAAGCGGAACTGCCCCAAATACTTAGCGGATAAGAAGGCCGGCAATACCAAAGGTATGTGTGATATACATGTTATTGATGTGTACCTAACCAGCGCTCGTAGTAGCTCCTGGGTATTTGATACCGGTGCGGTTGCTCATATTTGTAACTCAAAGCAGGAGCTGCGGAATAAGCGGAGACTGGCGAAAGACGAGGTGACGATGCGCGTCAGGAATGGTTTCAAGGTCGATGTGATCGCCGTCGGCACGCTACCTCTACATTTACCTATGGGATTAGTTTTAAACCTCAATAACTGTTATTTAGTGCCAGCTTTGAGCATGAACATTGTATCTGGATCTCGTTTAATGCGAGATGGCTACTCATTTAAATCCGAGAATAATGGTTGTTCTATTTATATGAGAGATATGTTTTATGGTCATGCCCCGCTGGTCAATGGTTTATTCTTAATGAATCTCGAACGTGATGTTACACATATTCATAGTGTGAATGCCAAGAAATGTAAGGTTGATAATGATAGCCCACATACTTGTGGCACTGCCGCCTTGGTCACATTGGTGTCAAACGCATGAAGAAACTCCATGCAGATGGACTTTTGGAGTCTCTTGATTATGAATCATTTGACACGTGCGAACCATGCCTCATGGGCAAAATGACCAAGACTCCGTTCCCCGGAACAATGGAGCGAGCAGCCAACTTATTGGAAATCATACATACTGATGTGTGCGGTCCAATGAGTGTTGAGGCTCGCGGTGGCTATCGTTATGTTCTCACCCTCACTGATGACTTGAGTAGATATGGGTATGTCTACTTAATGAAACACAAGTCTGAGACCTTTGAAAAGTTCAAGGAATTTCAGAGTGAGGTTGAGAATCAACGTGACAGGAAAATAAAGTTCTTACGATCAGATCGTGGAGGGGAATATTTGAGTCACGAATTTGGCACACACTTAAGGAAATGTGGAATTGTTTCACAACTCACGCCGCCTGGAACACCTCAGCGTAATGGTGTGTCCGAACGTCGTAATCGCACTCTATTGGATATGGTGCGATCTATGATGTCTCTTACCGATCTACCGCTATCATTCTGGGGTTATGCTTTAGAGACTGCCGCATTCACTTTAAATAGGGCTCCGTCGAAAACCGTTGAGACGACACCGTATGAATTATGGTTTGGAAAGAAACCTAAGCTGTCGTTTCTTAAAGTTTTGGGATGCGATGCTTATGTCAAGAAACTTCAATCTGAAAAGCTCGAACCCAAGTCGGAAAAATGTGTCTTCATAGGATACCCTAAGGAAACCATTGGGTATACCTTCTACCTCAGATCCGAAGGCAAGATCTTCTTTGCCAAGAACGGGTCCTTTCTGGAGAAAGAGTTTCTCTCGAAATAAGTAAGTGGGAGGAAAGTGGAACTTGATGAGATGACCCCTCTCGAACCGGAAAGTAGCACAGCACAAGAAAATGTTTCTGTGGTGCCTGCACCGACTAGAGAGGAAGTTAATGATGACGATCATGATCAAGTTACCACTGAACTTCGTAGGTCCACAAGGACACGTTCCGCACCAGAGTGGTACGACAACCCTGTCTTCGAAATCATGTTGTTGGACAACGGTGAACCTTCGAACTATGAAGAAGCAATGGCGGGTCCAGATTCCAACAAATGGCTTGAAGCCATGCAGTCTGAGATAGGATCCATGTATGAAAAGAAAGTATGGACTTTGACAGACTTGCCCGATGATCGGCGAGTGATAGAAAATAAATGGGTCTTTAAGAAGAAGACGGACGCGGATGGAAATGTTACCATCTATAAAGCTCGACTTGTTGCTAATGGTTATCGTCAAGTTCAAGGTGTTGACTACGATGAGACCTTCTCACCCGTAGCGAAGCTGAAGTCCGTCCGAATCATGTTAGCAATTGCCGCATTCTACGATTATGAAATATGGCAAATGGACGTAAAAACGGCATTCCTTAACGGCTTCCTTAAGGAAGAATTGTATATGATGCGGCCCGAAGGTTTTGTCGATCCTAAGAATGCTAACAAAGTATGCAAGCTCCAGCGCTCAATCTATGGGCTGGTGCAGGCATCTCGGAGTTGGAACATTCGCTTTGATGAGATGATCAAAGCGTTTGGGTTTACACAGACTTATGGAGAAGCCTGTGTTTACAAGAAAGTGAGTGGGAGCTCTGTAGCATTTCTCATATTATATGTGGATGACATACTATTGATGGGAAATGATATAGAATTCTTGGAAAGTATAAAGGCCTACTTGAATAAGTGTTTTTCAATGAAGGACCTTGGAGAAGCTGCTTACATATTAGGCATCAAGATCTATAGAGATAGATCGAGACGCCTCATAGGTCTTTCACAAAGCACATACCTTGACAAGATATTGAAGAAGTTCAATATGGATCAGTCCAAGAAGGGGTTCTTGCATGTATTGCAAGGTGTGAGATTGAGCACGGCTCAATGCCCGACCACGGCAGAAGATAGAGAAAAGATGAGTGTCGTCCCCTATGCCTCGTCCATAGGGTCTATTATGTATGCCATGCTGTGTATCAGACCTGATGTAAACCTTGCCGTGAGTTTGGTAGGAAGGTACCAAAGTAATCCCGGCATGGAACACTGGACAACGGTCAAGAACATCCCGAAGTACCTGAAAAGGACTAAGGATATGTTTCTCGTTTATGGAGGTGACGAAGAGCTCGTCGTAAAGGGTTACGTCGATGCTAGCTTCGACACAGATCTGGATGACTCTAAGTCACAAACCGGATACGTGTATATTTTGAATGGTGGGGCAGTCAGCTGGTGCAGTTGCAAGCAGAGCGTCGTGGCGGGATCTACATGTGAAGCGGAGTACATGGCAGCCTCGGAGGCAGCACATGAAGCAATCTGGATGAAGGAGTTCATTGCCGACCTAGGAGTCATTCCCAATGCATCGGGGCCGATGACTCTCTTCTGTGACAACACTGGAGCTATTGCCCTTGCCAAGGAGCCCAGGTTTCACAAGAAGACCAGGCACATCAAGCGTCGCTTTAACTCCATTCGTGAAAATGTTCAAAATGGAGACATAGATATTTGTAAAGTGCATACGGATTTGAATGTCACAGATCCATTGACTAAACCTCTTCCACGGGCAAAACATGATCAACACCAGAACTCTATGGGTGTATGATTCATCACAATGTAACTAGATTATTGACTCTAGTGCAAGTGGGAGACTGTTGGAAATATGCCCTAGAGGCAATAATAAAATGGTTATTATTATATTTCCTTGTTCATGATAATTGTCTTTTGTTCATGCTATAATTGTGTTATCCGGAAATCGTAATACATGTGTGGACACATAGACCATAACATGTCCCTAGTGAGCCTCTAGTTGACTAGCTCGTTGATCAATAGATGGTTACGGTTTCCTGACCATGGACATTGGATGTCATTGATAACGGGATCACATCATTAGGAGAATGATGTGATGGACAAGACCCAATCCTAGGCATAGCACTAGATCGTGTAGTTCGCTTGCTGATGCTTTTCTAATGTCAAGTATCATTTCCTTAGACCATGAGATCATGCAACTCCCGGATACCGTAGGAATGTTTTGGGTGTACCAAACATCACAACGTAACTGGGTGGCCATAAAGGTGCACTACAGGTATCTCCGAAAGTGTCTGTTGGGTTGGCACAGATCGAGACTGGGATTTGTCACTCCGTATGACGGAGAGGTATCTCTGGGCCCACTCGGTAATGCATCATCATAATGAGCTCAATGTGACCAAGTGATTGGTCACGGGATCATGCATTACGGTACGAGTAAAGTGACTTGTCGGTAACGAGATTGAACGAGGTATTGGGATACCGACGATAGAATCTCGGGCAAGTAACGTACCGATTGACAAAGGGAATTGTATACGGGATTACTTGAATCCTCGACATCGTGGTTCATCCGATGAGATCATCGAGGAGCATGTGGGGGCCAACATGGGTATCCAGATCCCGCTGTTGGTTATTGACCGGAGAGTCGTCTCGGTCATGTCTGCGTGTCTCCCGAACCCGTAGGGTCTACACACTTAAGGTTCGGTGATGCTAGTGTTGTAGAGATATTAGTATGCGGTAACCCGAAAGTTGTTCGGAGTCCCGGATGAGATATCACGAGGAGTTCCGGAATGGTCCGGAGGTAAAGATTTATATATAGGAAGTCCAGTTTCGGCCACCGGAAAGTTTCAGGGGTCACCGGTATTGTACCGGGACCACCGGAAGGGTCCCGGGGGTCCACCGGGTGGGACCACCTATCCCGGAGGGCCCCATGGGCTGAAGTGGGAAGGGAACCAGCCCCTGGTGGGCTGGTGCACCCCCCATGGGCCTCCCCCTGCGCCTAGGGTTGGAAACCCTGGGGGTGGGGGGCGCCCCACCTGACTTGGGGGGCAAGTTCCCCCCCTTGGCCGCCCCCCCCCCTTGAGATGGGATCTCCAGGGGCCGGTGCCCCCCAGGGCCCCTATATAAAGGGGGGGAGGGCTGCCCACCCAAGCCCCTGGCGCCTCCCTCTCGCTGAGCTTGGCGAAGCCTTGCCGAGATCCCCGCTGCTTCCACCACCACGCCGTCGTGCTGCTGGATCTCCATCAACCTCTCCTTCCCCCTTGCTGGATCAATAAGGAGGAGACGTCTCTCCCAACCGTACGTGTGTTGAACGTGGAGGTGTCGTCCGTTCGGCGCTAGGATCATCAGTGATTTGGATCATGACGAGTACAACTCCATCAATCCCGTTCTCTTGAACGCTTCCGCTCGCGATCTACAAGGGTATGTAGATGCACTCCTTCCCTCTCGTTGCTAGTAAACTCCATAGATTGATCTTGGTGATGCGTAGAAAATTTTAAATTTTTGCTACGATCCCCATCAACTTGTTATTTAGAATCTCAAATGATGTTAGAGGTGTTGGAAAACATGCTTCTATGGTTCAAACCCAACTAGAACAAGTTGCTAAATCACAAAGAGAATTACTTGATGAAATGAATCATAATATGCATGACTTTGCTGTTAGAGTTGCAACTAGCACTACAAAAAAATACACTTCCATGATGATACGTGTTTGTCACAGTAGGTCGCGTTTTTTGTGATGCATGTACATCCATGACAAATTTATGACAAAATCAAGATAGTCATACATGTGCTGTCGTAGAAGTGTTCCATGACATTACCAAAATTATCATCACGGAAGTGTCCACTTCCATGACGATAAATCGCGCGTCACAGAAGTGCTTTCGTCAAGGGTGACCGACACATGGCATCCACCGTAACGGAACGCTGTTAAGCTATCGGGTCGGGTTTTGGATCCGATAACCCGTTAACAGCCCCGACCAATGGGGATTTCCACGTGTAAAATCATCATTGGCTAGAGGAAACACATGTCGGCTCATCGTTGGGACAGATGTCATCCACTCACTGGACAGAAGGCGCCTATGATACATCGACACATGGCACGGCCCAACAGTGGCCCATTCCTGTGAAAAGGCCGGCCCGTTTGACTTGGTTAAAAGCTGGCGGGCCGGCCCATGGAAAGCCTGTTAATGGCATGTTCGCATATAGCCAATTTACATCCCGCTAACCCAAGGCCCGTTACGACCTATCCAAATTAGGCCCAGTAGCGTCATCTGGGCCATCCAATATGATTCCAGCCCGTTTTCACTTCTGGCCCATGTATAGCCCATGACGTCTTTCGGCCCATATGAGGCCCTTTGTAACTTGGCCCATTAGCGGCCCGTGCTGAAACTGGCCCGTAATGAACAGTGTATTACTTTACACCCATTAACGGCCCGTGGTGAAACTGGCCTGTAATGAATAGTGTATCACTTTATACCCATTAACGGCCCGTTATTCCGTTGGGCCGTTTCCAGCCCAAGTTAACTTTCGGCCTTCTGAGGGCCCATTTATTCTTGGGCTCATTTGCAGCATTCGGTTACTTACGGCCCATTACTGTCATTTTCTGCTTGTGGGCCAAATTCAGCCCATCGTTACAGTCGGCCCGTTTGTGGACCGTTAGTCTGTTGGGCCATTTTCATAGCATCACCAAATACGGCCTATTAACGGCCCGTTATGGTCAGCCCATAAAACGTACGATTTGCATTAAAGGCCCATCTACGGCCCATCAAAGGCCCGTACAAGACCCATAAATGAGTCGGCGGCCCGTGGATCCTACGAGACGTAGAAGGCCCATGGATCCTATGATACGTAGAAGGCCCATGGATCCTACGAGATGTAGAAGGCCCATGGATCCTACGAGACGTAGAAGGCCCATGGATCCTACGAGATGTAGAAGGCCCATGGATCCGACGGCCCGTGAAGGGCCATGGTCGGGCGAGTTGGCCCCCGTTTGAACGATATAGCATATTCAAAGAATTATCCTACTCAATACTATACAACAAAGAGATCAAGGCATAGAAAGGTAGAATAATCCTACACTATACAATAAAGAAATTACAGCCGATTATACCCACTGAGCACTATGGTTCGGCACAGGTGATAATAAAGCATACACAAACAGCAAATTACATACACTGGGCGAATACAGCTCATACATCATGGACGCGCATCAACTTAACTCCATTTGAACTATAATCTCTTCAGAAAATAGGATTGGCCGGATTCAGATAGCACAAATTTCAGTCTGCAAAATCTCTAATTCCTTCATGGTTACCTCAGTGTCTTGTTTCATTTTTTTTGACTCCTCCATCTAATACCTGCATGTCCAGTCTCAACTTGTTGATTATACATTGACAATCATGTACACGTTGTCTTGCCACCTCTAGTTGATGCTCGAGAACATCAGCACATTCCAATTCCAATCCATAATCATTCGGTAACGGCCATGCCGCACTGCTCGCAGATCTTTGTGTTGATGTCACTTCATCCTGAAATGTTTTTGTAAGTACACATGACTAGGGAAAAAATATAGTTACAACAGTGAAGCGAACAAGACACTATTTTGTACTACATGGCAAAACAGGACTAACAATAATGTTACACGTCACTTAAAAAATGTTACACGTCATGAAGCATAAGCAGGTGATATTTTAAAAATTATAAAAAAGATAGTTTGTGCAGCCTGCATACAGAAATCCCTCTTCGCTCACCAGAGGAGCATGATGTTGGGGCCCAATCGAAAACACAGACAAGATACAAATTTAGACAGCACATTGCGTATAAGTAAGCAAGCAGTTGGCCATTCTGTGCCTCAATTAAAGTCTTAGGGAGAAAATGAACAGCAGAGGGTTTCATACAAACATACTACAGCAGGCAAAATTATGCAATCATTAGCGTAGTATAAACTAGATTGTGAGCCTCATGCAATAATAGTTGGTTAATAGACTTCAAAGCTTCAGGCACACTTTGGCAGAGTAATTAAATGGTAAGGCCTTTAATTATGTCAACTAATAGTGATACAAGTACCGAACATCAGGCATGATTATTTGGGCATCTCATTAACTAAGGACAAATAAAGCAATTGAAAAGAGAAAATTAACTATGCCTGAAACAAACAAGGAATTGAACTGTTGAGTTGCATACAGTGACTTACCTTAGCAGGTTGAAGAGGCTCAGCGCAGCTCCTACTTCTCTTGCAAGGCTCCTTCCTAACATCTTGTACTTGGAAATCCTCAATCTTATCTTCATTGCACCCCCTCTGCAAGGTGACACAAACTAGTTACCCGTCTCCTTGGAAGATAAATATGCATACTTTCCAGTCTGTGAACACAAAAGGATGAGATTATAACAAAACAAGACCACATAATGAAACATGCCGCATCCCTTGCACTTGCACACAATGAAATGAGTATTTACTATGTTTGCACTATGTAAAAACTAGGCATACCTTCGAACTTGATCTCCAGGTACTCTTGGAGAGCCTACTGTAGTGTACAGCCAAACCTTTATGTCACCTATGAGTTAGACAAGGCCCCACTACAGCAGCCCTTAGTGTTTAAATCGTTGACAAGCTCTGTTAGAGTGTTAGGTCAAGAACAACAAGTAATCAAAGCAAACAGTCCTAGTATGGCTGGCTGATGCAAACAAGCAATTGAACAGATGTGTGAGCACATCTTACATATCAAGAAAAGAAGCAAAGAAGGAGGCTTAAAGACCATCACTTGACTGACCAGATTTAAGGGGCATTTAAACATCATGTGCAACGTATGAACTAACATAAACATTGCATATTCCAGATTCTACAATGGAATGCACATGTATTAGGTTATGCCATGTATGATGATGCCTAAATGTACAGATAGCAGGCAGGAGTGATTCATCATTGCACGCACAATTGAATTGCAGGTTAAGGGCCAGTTCGATTATGCCTTTTCAGGGCATATTGTCAAAATAAGCCATTAAAGGTGTAAAGAAGTCATTTTTGAGTTATGGGCTTGGGCTTAACTAATTTCGCTTTGGAGGGGGGTGTTTCGGGTAGAACCTCACTAAAAATTGAAGGGAAGGGGAATAGTGAAATGACTCTGTTGTCTGCCTATATTACACTCAAAATGCAACTGCTGACGCCCGTGTCACACCTGACCCTCAAGTAAAAACAAACACGCAAGCATTCATTACCCTGCCCGCTTGCATCTCCTCTCCCCTTTCCCTCTACCTTGATCCCCTGCCTGCAGCACTAGGGTTCCTCCAGCGAGCCGTCGCCACTGGTCCCATCTGGCCTGGTCCTCGACGATGCTATGTCCATCTAGGCTACATGGACGGCGGGTAGGGGAAAATCTCCCTGACTGCTCCTCCCTCTGGCGCCGCCCCTCATTCTCATGGTCTCCAGCAGCTGCTCCACTGTGGTTCGTCCAACGCACTACTCCGGCGGGCGCTGCACAACTACGACTGATGCCACACTGCGGCAGAAGGCACCTTATTCCCCCTCCCCTCCTCCCAGGCCATGGCCTTGAGGTGCTGTTGAAGGATGAGCTCATCCAACAAGGTGAGGATCTCCTCTGATTTTTTGCCAAATTTTCATTCTGATCCACTATACGATGAATTGCTATGAGATGCTTCTGCTGCTGCTATATGATGCATTGCTATGAGCTGCTCCTGCTGCTGCTATATGATGAATTGCTATGAGCTGCTGCTGTTGTATGATGAGTTGCTATGAGCTGCTGCTGCTATATGATGAATTGCTATGAGCTGCTGCTGCTGCTGCTATATGATGAGTTGCTACAAGCTGCTCCTCCTGCTGCTATATGATGAATTGCTATGAGCTGCTCCTGCTGCTGCTATATGATGAATTGCTATGAGCTGCTCCTGCTGCTGCTATATGATGAATTGCTATGAGCTGGTGCTGGTATATGATGAATTGCAGACTGCTGCTGCTGTATGATGAGTTGCTATGAGCTGCTGCTGCTATATGATGCTTTCAGGTGGTGCTGCTATACGATAATAACCAGCCACTTGGACCATCGAATTTCAATAAATAATTGTTCTTCATTTAAATGTGGGTCATGCGTTCTTCGTTTAAATTAGGCAATGGGATCTCTATGGAAAACATTGACCAAAGTAGATTGTGCCAAGTAGATGGTATCTTTGTATTTGCATTTTGAGCAAATAGTGATGGTATGTTTTCCTATCATATTAATTACTGCACTGGGTTCAATTTGTGATGTTTGCAAGTCAAATTAATTTCCATATGGGCAGCAAAATGAAAAAAATATAATGCAATCTAGACTTTCCACTGATCATACCAAAGATAAGCTGAAAACGCAATGAAAAGAACTGGTTGGCTTATTACATGGAGCTTATATTCACAGGTGCTTATTTTCTTAGGATAACTCGTAATAACTGTCCCTAAGAAACTTGGCTAATAGAACTGGCATACAAATAACATGTCACGATGATTGCAATGGAGGAGTGAATACCATAGCACACTGTATAGGCTCACCGCTGCCTCTCCTTTTTTTTGCGATGTTCCATGAAATTGCCACATACATCTTGTACTTATTCATTGTGTAACCCTATCTGCAAGTTGACACGGCTAATTTCAGACATCTCTACATGATACTACATTGCATATCCCTTGCGCATATTTAAACCACCAATTAACGATTGTGTGCGTACCATAAACTAGCCATGACTCTGTATGCTGGACTAGTAGGCACTCTAAGGGAGCCTAATGTAGTGCACTGGAATTCCTACATGCCACCTACGATTTTGTGTAATGTACTGCCCCTGTTCCTAAATATATGTCTTTGTAGAGATTCCAGTATGGACCACATACAGATGTATATAGATGCATTTTCGAGTGTAGATTCACTCCTTTTGCTCCGTATGTAGCCTATAGTGGAATCTCTAGAAAGACTTATATTTAGGAACGGAGGTACGAGGTAGTATCATGTATGACATCTACATATCTAATTTAGCAGCCAGTAGTAGAAATCATTGTCTGCACAAAGGGATTACTGGTCGAAAATCCTAGCAAAGCACGCTGGCAGGCACAGAACAATACAAGAGAGAGAGACGCGCTTACAAGATCATAGCAATGCCTCAGTCCAGGATCTTGGTTGGCCATGCTGTTAGATCCAGAAGAAACATCGTCCTTGTAGTTTTTGCCAGCTGCATAACAGGTAATAGCGACCGGTTAGTATATTTGAAGTACATCGGGAAGGTGATGCTGGACGGGTTTAAAGGTGACAAGTACCTAGGCCATGGCGGGTGCTTGGCATCTCTCCAGACGGTGGGAATCAGGTTAGAAACGTTGAGGGTGATGACGCTGCGCTAGCTGTCGGGGTCCGATAAGGAGATCTAGAACCGTCGAGTAGGGTGTTTGTGGATCGGCTCCGGTAGGGTGGACTACGGTGTGGGCGAAGCGGAACTGTGGCCGTGGACGAGGGCGTAGGTGTAGCTGCTCCGGTGGTTGGGTTAAGGATGGTGTCGACGACGCGGATCTGCGGCCGTGGACGGGGCGTCAGAAGCTGCTCCGGTGGTTGGGTTAAGGATGGTGTCAACGATACGGATCTGCGGCCGTGGACGGGGTGTCAGAAGCTGCTCCGGTGGTTGGGTTAAGGATGGTGTCGACGATGCGGATATGCGGCCATGGACGGGGCGTTAGAAGCTGCTCCGGTGGTCTGGTTAAGGGTGGTGTCGACGATGCGAATCTGCGACCGTGGACGGGGCGTCAGAAGCTGCTCCGGTAGGTTGGATGAGGGTGCGAGGAAGCGGATCTGAGGCTGTGGACTTGTGATTTGGCAAAGTGGCCCCGGTAGGGTTGAGAATGGTATAGGCGAAGCTACTCCGGTAGGGTTGACGATGGTGTTGTTGGGGAACGTAGCAGAAATTCAAAATTTTCCTACGTGTCACCAAGATCAATCTAGGAGATGCTAGCAACGAGAGGGGAGGAGTGCATCTACATACCCTTGTAGATCGCGAGCGGAAGCGTTCAAGAGAACGGGGTTGATGGAGTCGTACTCGTCGTGATCCAAATCACCGATGATCCTAGCGCCGAACGGACGGCACCTCCACGTTCAACACACGTACGGAGCGGGGACGTCTCCTCCTTCTTGATCCAGCAAGGGGGGAGGAGAAGTTGATGGAGATCCAGCTGTCACAGCCCCAGATCAGCCCTTGTCTGACTTTGCTTGTTCCTCATGCATCATGTTTAAATTTTGCTTAAACTTGAAATAGGGGTGATCAATCCCTAGCACCCAAAAGAACTCAACTAGGTTCAACTTAAAAACATTTTCAATGAACCCAAATGCCCTTTAGAAAAGTTCATGATTTTTGATAAAGGTAAAAACCTCTGCCAAAAATGATAAACATATTTCTAGGTCATTTTTGGGTTTTTGAATTAACTCATATTGTATTTGAATTGGGGCATTTAAATCCTATAAATATTTTAAATGCTCTAATAATTCTGAAACTAGTTGAGGGCTGTTGGAAATATTTTCAAAAGTGCCCACAATTTTTATTAGGATTTTACAAAATGAGTTAGTATTTTTACTAATTCAAAACAGATCAAAATAAATAGAAAACAGAAACAATTAAAGAAAAGAGAGAGAAAGGAGTATTACCTGGCGCTTACCTGGACTGGGCCGGCCCACCAAGCCCATGCCAGTCACCACCTACCTTTGCCAGTAGGCAGAGGAGGGGGACAGCGCACCGCCGCCGAGCACGCGCCCGCGCCACCTCCTGCTTCCCCGGCCCCTCCTGGCGATGCCACGACGACGCCCCGAAGCTCCTCGCTCCTCTCCCTCACTCTCTGCTCTCTCCCTCGCCCTCTGCTCCCTCTCCCGAGCACACCCGAGCGGAGCTCGTCGACGCCGCTCGCCGTAGCCATGGCCACCGGCCACCCCTCGCCCCGCCGATGAGTCCACGAGCTCCGCCTCGACGCCTTGAAGCTCCCCCTCAACGCAAGCATCGCCGGACGCCCTGTCGCCTCGCCATCGACCCATCGTCTCCGCGCACGGCCGTGCATCGCCGCCGCCAAATTCCGACGCCGTCCGTGCCTCCCCGAGCTCGCCGAGAACCTCTTCGTGACCGCGGTGAGCCCCCGGTCATTTCCCCCTAACCCTGTCCCCGTTTGGTTGCCGTAGCACCATTCCCCACGAGCACCGAAGCTCGCCGCCGCCATTGCCAACGAGCTCCGTGCTCCTGAGCTCGGCCGCTCGCCCGAGCATCACCAGCGTGCTCGCCGCGCTCCTATGAACCTGAAGCACCCACGGGTTCGCTCTGCCGTGCCCCGTAGCGCCATCTCCGCCGTTGCCCGAGCTCCGGCCGCCGCCCAAGTGGTCGCCACCGTAGTTCCCGACCTCCCCTCGCCCAGCCGCCTGCTCCGTTGGATGCGGTGCACGTCCAGCAGCCCGTAGGGCCAAACCCCGAGCCCAATGGTTGCCGGAGGGCGTTTCCCGAGCCCCTCCGGCGCGTCTGTCACCGCCGGCGTCAAGCCGCCGGCGCGTTTGACCTTTTGACCAGGGGTTTGACTTCCCCTAGGTCACTGACATGTGGGCCCAGGCCTTAACTAATCTAGATTAGGTTTAGTTTAATTCTAATTAACACTGCTAGTTAACCTTGTCACTGACGTGTGGACCCCACTGTCAGGTTTGACTTGGCCAGCCCTTTGACCTGCTGACGTCATGCTTACTCATTGCTGACGCAGTAAATAGTTTCTGTATGTAAAATAATTCAGGAATTCCAGAAAATAGTATAAACTTCTAAAATTCATAGAAAATCAACCGTAGCTCATAATGAAATATTTTATATATGAAAAATTATCAGAAAAATCCAATCTATCCATTTATGCTACTTTCATGCATGAAAAACCAACTTATACCTGCTGTATAAGTGAAAACATTCAAATGGCATTTTAAATGCTCAAACTAGAGTTTGCATTTGAACCTTCGGTTCAAATGGGCTCCCTTGCACTTGTTGCTAGCTAATAGCTCAATTCACAGCATATTGCCATGTCACATTCATGCATCATATTGTTGCATTGCATTGATTGTGTTTCCTCTCTGTTGCCGGTGTTGTCCCCTCTCGGTAGACGTTGTTCCGGCGTTGTGATCGTTGACACTAATGAAGACTCAATGCTATCTTCAAAAGTGCCAGGCAAGCATAACCCCCTTGTTCATTCCGATACAATCCCACTCTCTCGCTCCTGCTCTCTTTACTGCATTAGGACTACAACGATTCAACTGTTACTTGTTGCGGTAGTTGAACCCCCTATTCTCTGCATGACCTGTCATTGCCACAGTAAATAGATGAAACCCACTAGCATGAGTAGGAGTTGTTTGAGCCCTGATGTGCCTACTCATTCATGCTTGTTGTCATGCCTGCTACTGCTTAGAGTTGAGTCGGGTCTGATTCATCGGGGATGAGTTGGAATGGTGATGAACATGTCCTACTGTGTGCGAGCTAAGTGTGTGAACACGTTTTGGTAAAGGTAGCGGTGAGAGGCCATGTAGGAGTACATGGTGGGTTGTCTCATTGCAGCCGTCCTCAGGAACTGAGTTCTGTGTTTGTGATCCATGATACAGTTACTACCATGCATTGGGCCCAAAACCAAAGGAGCCTCTTGGCTTCTTAATCACCCTTGTCCTCTGTCCAGGAGTTGCAAGTAGTTTCTGGTGTTTGTAGTATGCTGGAGGCCGTGGGCAGCGCTGACCGGAGGGGTGGGCTGTGATGCGGTAGGCACGTGGCCGGGCATGCCGGGCGCCCGTTTGGTGTCTCGGAACCCTGCACACATCGTTCGGGGCCGTATGTGGAAACCTCGGCCGGACTCCCTGCGGATGGAACCTGAATAGGCGATAAACCTGGACTAGAGACTTGAGTGTTTAGGTAGGCTGTGGCCGACTCCCTCGCCAGGCTTCCGCTTGAAGGTTGCCGAGGTACATGACGTGTACATGGTGGTAAGTGGCGAGAGCGTGTGTGACGAAGTACACCCCTGCAGGGTTAACATCATCTATTCGAATAGCCGTGTCCGCGGAAATGGACTTCTGGGTTGCCTATAACAGTTCATAGACAAGTGAAAGTGGATACTCTAAAATGCGCAAGATAAGCGTGAGTGCTATGGATGGCGTTCTCGTAGGGAGACGGGAGCGGATCAATAGTGGAGTATTGATATGATGAATATGTGGACTCGTGTGCGCCACCTCAAAAGAGTTACTTGCAGTCGTAGTTTAGGATAGCCACCGAGTCAAAGCTGGCTTGCTGCAGTTAAACTCCACCACCCCTTTTGTTGATACCGATGCATATGTAGATAGTTCTGATGTAAGTCTTGCTGGGTACATTTGTACTCACGTTGGCCTATTTTATGTTTTGCAGAGAGACGTCTGTCTCGCTAGTAGTTCCGTGTGGACTTCGACGTTTAGCTTGATACCTCAGCTACGATCTTGTGCCCTCGGCAGGATCTAGTAAATAGTCAGGCTTCTCAGCCTTTTTCATTTGTAGATGTCTGTACTCAGACATGTTGAGCTTCCGCATGTGCTTTGACTTGTATGCTCTGAATGTTGGGTCATGAGACCCATGTTTGTAATATCTGGCTCTTCGGGGCCTAACGAATAAATACTCTGAGTCGTAGAGTCTTGTTGTGATGCCATGTTGTATCTGCACATATCGAGCATATTGTGTGTATGATTGAAATGCTTGGTATGTGTGGGATCCGACAATCTAGTTGTCTATCCTTAGCAGCCTCTCTTATGGGGAAATGTAGTCTAGTGCCTCCTTGAGCCATAGTAGTCCGCTACAGCCCGGTTCACCGGAGTCCTGCTAGCCCAGCACTACTGCTCTGGACACTTGACTGGCCGGCATGTGTTTCATATCGTTCCTGTGTCTGTACCTTAGGGGAAATGTCACGCAGTGACATCCGGAGTCCTGCCTAGCCTGCTACAGCCCGGGTTCCCGGAGTCCTGTTAGCCCAGTGCTACAGCCCGGATTCGCACGCTGCTGACCGACACGTTCGATGTTGATTCATGTATGCCTGTCCCCATACGTTAGTGCCGCTTTGGGTTCACGACTAGCCATGTCGGCCCGGGTTCTCTGTCATATGGATGCTAGCGACATTATCATATACGTGAGCCAAAAGGCGCAAACGGTCCCGGGCCATGGTAAGGCGACACCCGTGGGAATACCGTGCGTGAGGCCGCAAAGTGATATGAGGTGTTACAGGCTAGATCGGTGTGACTTAGAATTGGGGTCCCGACACCAGCAGCACGACGGCGTGGTGGTGGAAGTAGCGGGATCCCGGCAGGGCTTCGCCAAGCGCAAGCGGGGAGGAAGAGGTGTCACGGGAGGGAGGGAGGCGCCAGGGCTTGGGTGTTGCTCCCATGCGCCTCCCCACTATATATAGGGGTGGAGGGGGCTGGTTTCTTGCCCTCCAAGTCCATTGGGGCGTTGGCAAAGGTGGGGGAAAGAAATCCCATCATTTCCCTTCCCCACCGATTGTTATCCCCCTTTTTTAGAGATCTTGATCTTATCCCTTCGGGATATGATCTTATTCCTTCTAAGGTGGGATCTTGGTGTGCCTTGACCAGGGGTGTGGGGCCTTTCCCCCACTACCCACGTTCATGTGGGTCCCCCCATGCAGGTGGGCCCCACTTCGGAATCTTCTAGAACATTTTCCGGTGGCCAAAATAGGACTTCCTATATATAAATCTTTACCTCCGGACCATTCCGGAACTCCTCGTGACGTCCGGGATCTCATCCGGGACTCCGAATGACTTTCGGATTTCCGCATACTAATATCTCTACAACCCTAGCGTCACCGAACCTTAAGTGTGTAGACCCTACGGGTTCGGGAGACATGCAGACATGACCGAGACGACTCTCCGGTCAATAACCAACAGCGGGATCTGGATACCCATGTTGGCTCCCACATGTTCCACGATGATCTCATCGGATGAACCATGATGTCGAGGATTCAATCAATCCCGTATACAATTCCCTTTGTCAATCGGACGTTACTTGCCCGATATTCGATCGTCGGTATCCCAATACCTTGTTCAATCTCGCTACCGGCAAGTCACTTTACTCGTACCGTAATGCATGATCCCGTGACCAAACACTTGGTCACATTGAGCTCATTATGATGATGCATTACCGAGTGGGCCCAGAGATACCTCTCCGTCATATGGAGTGACAAATCCCAGTCTCGATTCGTGCCAACCCAACAGACACTTTCGGAGATACCTGTAGTGCACCTTTATAGCCACCCAGTTACGTTGTCACGTTTGGTACACCCAAAGCATTCCTACGGTATCCGGGAGTTGCACAATCTCATGGTCTAAGGAAATGATACTTGACATTAGAAAAGCTCTAGCAAACGAACTACACGATCTTCTGCTATGCTTAGGATTGGGTCTTGTCCATCACATCATTCTCCTAATGATGTGATCCCGTTATCAATGACATCCAATGTCCATGGTCAGGAAACCATAACCATCTATTGATCAACGAGCTAGTCAACTAGAGGCTTACTAGGGACATGTTGTGGTCTATGTATTCACACATGTATTACGGTTTCCAGTTAATACAATTATAGCATGAACAACACACAATTATCATGAACAAGGAAATACAATAATAACCATTTTATTATTGCCTCTAGGGCATATTTCCAACAGTCTCCCACTTGCACTAGAGTCAATAATCTAGTTCACATCACCATGTGATTAACACTCAAAGTTGACTAGAGTCAATAATCTAGTCCACATCACCATGTGATTAACACTCAATGAGTTCTAGGGTTTGATCATGTTATGCTTACGAGAGAGGTTTTAGTCAACGGGTCTGCAACATTCAGATCCGTGTGTGCTTTACAAATCTCTATGTCATCTTGTAGATGTAGCTACCACGTGCTACTTGGAGCTATTCCAAATAACTGCTCTACTATACGAATACGGTTTACTACTCAGAGTCATCCGGATTAGTGTCAAAGTTTGCATCGATGTAACCCTTTATGACGAACTATTTTACCACCTCCATAATCGAGAAAATTCCTTAGTCCACTAGATACTAAGGATAAGTTGATCCATTCCCGGATCACTATTGTACCTCTTGACTAACTCATGGCAAGGCACACTACAGGTGCGGTACACAGCATAGCATACTGTAGAGCCTACGTCTAAAGCATAGGGGACGTGTAACGACCCGACCCGAAATCGGTCAAGTCTCTGTGTAGCTGTACCATCCCAAGATCATGCTGGCACACATAGTACATTGATGCAAAGATTCAAAGTTCAATCACACCTGAATTTATTACACGATTCTCATATCGAGTCTTTATTACATCATAATAAATTCGGCCGAAGGCCAACTCATGAGAAATAAACTAAATAAAGCTGCGGAAGCGTAGACGAATAGCGAGTCCATCCGACTCCATAGGGAAATCGCCAAGCGTGGATCGTAGCCTCACTCCTGATCGGAAAATTCCTCTGCAACATAAGATGTTGCAGCCGTGTAGGTCAGCATTTTGAATATGCCGTCAAGTCATGAAGAGAGAACAACAATAAAGTTTCTAATACTATATGCAATTTGGCTGTGGGGCTCTAAGTTTCATTGTTTTGCGAAAAAGCCGGTTTTTCCCTACAACAAGGACTTGTTTGCAATTACTACAAAATTGTTGGTAGTTATTGAGATGGTTCCGCCAACCAATGTCTCGTTCCCAACTATTAAATAACCCCCTCAATTAATTTATTAAGTTCAGTGTTGAGATATCCGAAATACTCCAATTCCAGAGGCTCATTTGTCCGTAACCAGGGACACGGCTAATCGATTAGGTTGTTACTCTGCAGAGGTTTGTGCACTTTACCCGCAAGAATCGTTCCCTCCTTTAAGTCTTCGCACTGCCTGGTGTTTGAAGACGGGACGAACGAAACAGGGTCTTCCGAAGAGTTCCTCTGGGCCACTGCCGGTGCCCATCCAATCCTACCGTTCTTCTACATCTCGTAGCACCGTCCGGCCAGAGTCACGCCTAGGGTCAACCCAGCCAGAGCCCATAATGGCTTGCGGCTGCACAGGTAAGCTTCCGGTCAATGGGGTATCCATCCGTCTCTTCGTGGCTGGGTGAAGCTTTCCGCAAGACGTCATGGCGCTTCTCCATGCATCCCGGCCATCCGCTGGTTTCTCCAGGGTGCCCGTCAACCGTCCTCCACCCAGTAGTGAATTTTGAAGTCCATCTTGAGCTTGATGTCATGGGGTTTTCATCATCTTGACTCTCGCATCTCCCTTATGAATCACTCAACCAACCCCGTCTACGAGCATAGCAAAATAAACTACATCGTCCCGGGCATTGGTAACAAGGGAGAAGGGTTCATCCTACCTCATGATACTACTCAAGAACATAACTTAACAAAATTCTCCTACTGCATGCATGGTGGGGAGGTATAACTCTAATGCAATAAAATCATAGGTATTGTAAAAACATGATCAAATGACTTGCCTGGCTGACGGTCTTCGAAAGCTAGCGACTCGTAATAGCAGGCTTCGCACTCCGGAAATTCTACCGAGTCAAAAAATAGCACAAATAAGTATAGCACAATATAACATAACAGCAAGTTGAAGTAAAACACCCACGTACTCAAACCAAAACCAAAGAAAAACTCGGAGAAAGCAAATCAAGGTTTTCATCATATCAAGCAACAACTAAGAAATAGTTTTACACAACTAAAACTTTTCTTAACAGAACCTAAGCATTGGTTTTGCTAACTAACAGAAGGGAAAACATTATACAAACTAGGAGCAAAAAGAATCACATCAAAAGCTATTATAGAACTCCTATTATGCCTAAAACAATCCTAGCAAAGAAAATAAAATAAAAGTTTTATTCTACTGTAAATAAAAGTTCATCCTCTGTAGCTACAGAAACTAATCTAAAATAAAATATAAAATAATAAAAATAAAATAATTTGCTAACTAGAAGAGTAGGAAAACAGCAGTTAGCTAAATAAACAAGAAAAACTTGATTTCGACATAAAACTAATTTTTTATTAAATCTAAAATACCCAAACAAGTTCCTACTGCTAGGCACGGTCAAAACTAAGCAGTAGCAAAAAGAATCACTAAAAATAATAATCCTAGCTCAATTTGTGGCAGAAAAACTAATCTGTCTAAATCTAATATAAAACTATTTGTAATAATTTAAACATGGCTAAACATATTTTCTACAGAAACTACAACAAATTTGCAAACTCACAAAAAAAGACTCAACTAAAAATATTGAACCAACTAAAAGAAATAGCAAAAACAAAAACAGAACTATTCTGCTAAAACAGAAAACGAAGAAATAAAACTAAAAAGAAAACCGCGCTATTGGGCCTATATGCCGCTCAAGCAAAATCTAAATAAAAAGCGCCCGCGGCTAAACAGAAAAGTCGACCGGTTCGATCTAACAAAAAAACAACCGTAAGTAAAACCGATCTATTAAATAAAACCATACCCCTTCGTTGCTTCTAATCTAGGCCATTCATGCGAGATCCAATGGTGGAGGGGAGCTCGGGCTTACAGCGTCGGCGGCGACGAACGGAGACGACGACGGCGGCTCGGGCGTTGGCGGTGCGGCGGCTCCGGTAGTCGGGGAGGTCGGCGAAGGTGTCGGAGAGGTGCGGCGAGGAGTTGCGGAGGCGGGGGTGGAGTTGGTGGAGCTCGGGGACGACGGTGGCGATCGGGGCGACGGCGATGACTCCCTGGTGAGCTGCAGTTCCGGCGGGCGGCGGTCGAGCTCGGGGACGACGGCTTCGGGGCTCCCTGGGAGAAGAGAGGATGTCAGGGAGATGAGGAACGAACAGGGGGTTCGGGTGGTGTAGCTTGGAAGCAAGGGGGGATGCTCACCGGTGGCAGCAGCGGCGGCGAACCGAGGCGGCGGCGGCGAGATCCAAAGGAGGAGGGCGTGAGCTGTGGTGCGTTTCGGGCTAGGGTTTTTGGGGGGTTCGGGAGAGGAGAGCGAGGGGAACTTATAGGACATGGACTTGGACGAGGGGGTGACGCGGGATCGCGATCCCGAGAAGATCGCGGTGTCGGGCGCGCTCTGCGCGTGCTCCGGTGCGGCGTGCCGTGCGCGAGGGGAAAGAAAGAGGTGGGGCCAGCGCGTCAGTGAGAGAGAGAGGGAGAGGGGATCGGGCGACCGATCGGGAGAGGGTTCGGGCGTGCGGGTGCGCTGGGGCAGGCCGGCTCGGCGTCGGTGGGCTGCGCCTGGCCCGCTGGTGGGCTGCGCTCGGCGCCGGCTTGGCCGGTTGGCCTGGCTGGCGCCTGAGGCTTTCTCTTCTTTTCTTTTTTTGAAATAGAGGGAAGGAAAAAAGAAAAAAAAAACATATATATTATTTTTATATAGGACATATATGTATCATAATTCTCAGGGGAATTAATCCTACAACGTGGACATTTTTACAGAGGTAAATCTCAAACTAAAAAAACAATTTCTGGAAATCCCAAATAAAATTCAAATTTGAATTCAAACTTTTTGGCAATACAATTCTTCTGACATTTTTGGAGTGTCATGTTAGCTCCTCTCATACTTTTGATCAAGTATTTGTCAGGGATATTTGAAATAAATTTCAATGCCAAATCAAGTTCAAATTCACAACACAAACTCAACTGCCTCTGAAATTTTCAAATGCCACTCAATTTCAATCAAAATGCATAGATGCTTAGCTAATAATTGTAAAACATTCCAAATTGAAAATTTGGGATGTTACAAACCTACCCACCTTAAGATGAATCTCGCCCTCGAGATTCGGGTTGGCTAGCAAATAGGTGCGCGTGGTCTCGGCGAAGGTCTTCTTCTCGCTCCCAGGTGGCTTCCTCCTCGGAATGATGACTCCACAGAACCTTGCAAAACTTGATGATCTTGCTGCGGGTGACTCTGTTTGCAGTCTCGAGAATTCAGACGGGTTTCTCCTTATAAGTCAGATCACTTTCAAGCTGTATGGCCTCTAGGGGCACTGTGTCTCTCAGCGGAATTTCGGCCATCTCAGCATGGCATTTCTTCAGTTGAGAAACATGGAAGACATCGTGAACTCCGGACAATCCTTCCGGCAATTCCAGCTTGTAAGCGACTTCTCCACGACGTTCGAGGATTTTGTATGGGCCAATGAACCTGGGTGCCAACTTCCCTTTAACACCAAACCTCTTGATTCCACGAAGTGGGGACACACGGAGATATGCTCGGTCTCCAACTTCATACGTTATCTCCTTGCGTTTACTGTCGGCATAACTCTTCTGTCTCGACTGTGCTATCTTGAGTCTATCTCGAATCAGCTTGACCTTCTCTTCGGAGTCTCTGATAAGATCGGGACCAAAAAGTTTTCGGTCTCCAACACCATCCCACAGCAATGGTGTTCTACACCTCCTTCCGCATAGAGCTTCGAAAGGGGCCATCTTCAGACTGGTCTGATAGCTGTTGTTGTACGAGAACTCTGCATATGGCAAGTTGTCATCCCAGCTAGGCCCATAGTCTAGCGCACAGGCTCTCAACATGTCCTCCAAAATCTGGTTGACTCTCTCGGTCTGTCCATCTGTCTGCGGATGAAAAGTTGTACTGAACTCCAGCCTCGTACCCAAAGTTTCATGCAACTGATTCCAAAACTTTGAGGTAAATTGTGTCCCTCTATCTGACACGATACTCCTCGGAACTCCATGCAGACATACGATCCTGGTCATGTATATCTTGGCTAACTTAGCGCTGGTATATGTGGTCTTCACGGGAATGAAATGAGCTACCTTGGTCAAGCGGTCAACCACTACCCAGATAGAATCATAACCTGAACGGGTCCTCGGTAATCCTGTGATAAAATCCATTCCAAGTTTTTCCCATTTCCACTCGGGTATCGGCAAAGGTTGAAGTAACCCTGCCGGCTTCTGATGTTCCGCCTTTACTCGCTGACAAACATCGCATACTGCTACGTACTCGGCAATATCCTTCTTCATACCTGTCCACCAGAAACTTTCCTTCAAATCCAGATACATCTTGGTGTTGCCTGGGTGAATCGAGTATGGTGAATCATGGGCCTCCTGAAGAATTAACTTCCTGACCTCTGGGTCATTAGGCACATAGATGCGATCCTCAAACCATAAAGTTCCGTGCTCATCTTCACGAAAACCTTTCGCCTTTCCGTTACACATCTTTTCCTTTATCTCTGCAATTTCCTTGTCTGTCTTCTGGGCTTCACGGATTCTTTCGGTCAGAGTGGACTGTATATCCAAGGTGGCGACAAATCCTCTCGGTACTATCTCCAGTCGGAGCTCTCTAAGATCGTCAGCTAATTCCTGAGGTAATCCTCCAGCTATGAGGGTGTTCACATAACTTTTATGGCTCAAGGCATCTGCTACAACATTTGCCTTCCCTGGGTGATAATGCAATCTCATGTCATAGTCCTTGATCAATTCAAGCCATCTCCTCTGCCTGAGGTTCAATTCCTTCTGCGTGAAAATATACTTCAGGCTCTTATGATCCGTGTAAACATCACAACTGTTTCCGACGAGGAAATGTCTCCAGGTCTTGAGTGCGTGCACTACGGCTGCTAACTCCAAATCGTGTGTGGCATAATTCATCTCGGGAGGTCGTAGCTGTCTGGAGGTATAAGCTACAACTTTTCCTTCCTGCATGAGCACTCCTCCGAGTCCTTGACGAGAAGCGTCACAATATACCTAGTAATCCTTGTGTATGTCTGGCAAAATTAGCACCGGGGCGGTAACCAAACGTTTCTTCAGCTCCTGAAAACTGGCTTCACAATCCTCGGTCCAAATGTACTTGGCTTCCTTCTTCAACAGCTCAGTCATGGGCTTGGCAATCTTGGAGAAATTCTCAATAAACCTCCGATAATATCCTGCGAGTCCGAGAAAACTGCGGATCTCCTTGACTGAGGTGGGGGACTGCCAGTTGGTGACCGATTCGACCTTGGTGGGGTCGACTGCTATTCCTTCTCCTGAAATAACATGTCCGAATAATCCAACTTCCTTCAGCCAAAATTCACATTTGCTAAACTTGGCACATAACTGATGTTCCCGGAGTTTCTCCAGAACTAGACGCAGATGTTCCTTATGCTCTTCCTCGCTCTTGGAGAAAACCAATATGTCATCGATGAACACCACGACAAACTTGTCCAGATATTCCATAAATACCTTGTTCATCATGCTCATGAAATATGCAGGGGCATTAGTTAATCCGAATGACATGACGGTATACTCATATAGACCATACCTGGTGGTGAAAGCTGTTTTGGGTATATCCTGTTCACGAATCTTCAACTGATGATACCCTGATCGAAGATCGATCTTGGAGAATACCTTGGCTCCAACTAGTTGATCAAATAAATCATTAATCATCGGCAGAGGGTACTTGTTCTTGATGGTCACATCGTTCAGTGAACGATAATCCACAACCATTCTCAGGGTTCCATCCTTCTTCTCTACCAAAAGAACTGGGGCTCCCCAAGGTTACGAGCTTGGGCGAATATATCCTTTCTCCAATAGCTACTTAATTTGCTTCTTGATCTCTTCCAAATCATTCGGGGGCATCCGATAGGGTCTCTTGGATATTGGGGCTGTGCCGGGCAATAACTCAATCAAAAACTCAATGTCTCTGTCCGGTGGCATTCCTGGTAATTCCTCTGGAAACACATCGGGAAAATCTTGCACTACGGGCACTTCCTCCTGAACAATACCCGTGAGGGAATTCACCCGATTCTTCATCGGTGTGCGTCTAGATACATACTTGATCCTTTTCTGCTCCGGGGTGGTGAGCAAAATCGTCTTGCGAGCACAGTCGATGTTTCCTTCAAACTTGGTCAACCAATCCATGCCTAGAATTACATCCAAACTCTGGGATTCCAATACTATGAGGTCTGCGGGAAAATCATGGTTTCCGATGCTGAGGGTCGAATGACAGCCTAAGCCTGCCGTCATCTCTCCTCCTGGGGAAGTGACCTGAAGCGGGGTTCTAAGGGTTCTAGTGGGCAACCCGTACTTTTCCACAACTACCCTTGATATGAATGAATGCGTTGCACTGGAATCAAAGAGTACCAATACTGGATGTGAACTTAATAAAAACTTACCAACCACAGTGTCTGGCTGATCATAGACGTCCTCCACGTCAAGGTGATTCACCTGAGCACGAGAAAAAGGGTTGGGCTTCTTTGTTGAGCTTCCATTGCCGTTGTCGTTTCCATTCCTCTGCTTGGCCTCCGGACAATCGGTGGCTTAGTGTCCTGTCTTCTGGCACTTGAAACAGGTGATATGACTCAGATCCTTCTGAGCCAGAGCAGGACAGTGCTGGTTGCCATTGCCTGACTTGGAGTTGTTGTCGTGGTTGCGATTGTTCCCATTCCCTCCATGGTTATGTCCTCCATGATTATGTCCTCCATGGGTGTGATGGGTATGTCCTCCTGAGTATGGGGTATAGCGGGGCTTCTGCTGAGCTCCGGAGTTGTACTTTCCCTGGCCATATTTCCGCTTGCGGCTATCAATCTGCTGCTGCTTGCCTTCAAGTATGGTGGCCTTGTCTACCAGCTCCTGGTAGTTGTTGAAGGTAGCCACCATTAGCTGCATTCCTAGCTCATCATTGAGTCCCTCGAGAAACTTCTCTTGCTTTGCGGCATCTGTGGCCATATCATCTGGGGCATAGCGAGATAATTTGCTGAACTCATCCACGTACTGCCCCACAGTACAGTTCCCCTGGCGTAAGTTGCGGAACTCACGCTTCTTCAGACTCATGGCTCCAGCTGAGACATGAGCGGTGCGGAAGGCCTGCTGGAACTCAGCCCATGTCACGGTGGCGGCCGGATAAGTGGCGGTGTAGTTCTCCCACCAAGAAGCTGCAGGTCCATCAAGCTTATGTGCGGCAAAGCGCACCTTCTCTGCATCTGTGCATCCAGCAGTGGCTAACTCCCTTCCGACCTTGCGGAGCCAATCATCGGCCACAATCGGCTCAGTGCTGCTAGAGAACACTGGCGGATTCAGCCTTAGGAAGCGGGTCAAGTTGTCAACAGGGGGTGGTGGCAGTGGATTGTTGTTGTTGTTGTTGTTCTGGTTCTGGATGAGCATCTGCATCAGGGCATTCTGCTGCTGGATCAGCTGGGTGAGCTCCGGCGGAAAGTTGAAACCGGGGTCACGTCTCGGAGGCATCTGGTGTTTTGGAGTGGATGAGAAATAGAATAGAACAACGGTCTAATGAGAAAATAGCACTACCCATATGAATGCACAATCATAATCACACCAATCATTTATTCATTCATCTCAAACAAGGTTCAATCTGGGATTACAAAAATCTCACGACTAATCGAAAATAACGGCCTAACTGATCGATGAAAAAAAAAATAATAACATGGCGGTCGACTAAATGTCTTCATCAATTATTCTTGCGTCCTCCGGTGCGGCGTCCTCTGGTGCGGCGTCTCCTCTTGCGGCTTCCTTCGGTGGAGCTCTCTTCATAATGCTGGTCATTGCTCACGAGAGGTCCATCATCTCCACTCGGAAAAAGGTCTTCTCCCAGGTCTATCTTCTCCTCCATTGTGGCAATATATTTATCCCGGACCTTGATTCTCTCCATAAAATCCTTGACTTCTTCTTCATGTTCAAGGAAGTCCGCGTGTGCTTTCTCCTCCAGTTCCAGTTCACGGAACAACAACCTCCTGTGTACCTTCGAGTTTCGGCGCGTCTGGATTTCCCGGTTCCTGATGAGACTCTCCAAGTCTTGGACATATGAAAGAATGGAGTCGTCCTCTACGGTACGGATGATATCTCCATTCCTAGCTCTGCGAGAAATCATGGCGAGGTCTGATGGGTCGAGCTCGGCCCTGTACTCTTCTCAGAGATGTCCAAGTGCACGATAAATCGCCATGTCTCTTCCGAGGATCCAAGTGAAATCGGTAAACTCAAAGTCAATGGACTCTGAATGTCCTCCGAAGGTCCTCCCTGGAATGTGCACCATAATCCTATAGCGGGTATCCGTCGGAAGTGCATTGATAGGCTTCCCGGTGATTGAGGGCAGGGCAATCTTCAGCTTTTTCATGATCTGAACCAGCTTCTTGCCGAGAAGCATCGTCTCATCTGGCTGGCAAAACTCCGGTAGTAGAACTGGGGTGAACTCGGCGGCCATCTAGAATGTTGAAAATCGGAGAGAAGTCAGAAATGAACAGGGGAGAATTACGGAATGATAAGGACATAAAATAAAATAGTCTCTTCCTATGGCTTTCCGATCCTAGGGGTTACGTCCTATGGTCAGCGTGTGCTCTGATACCATCTCTGTAATGACCCGACCCGAAATCGGTCAAGTCTCTGTGTAGCTGTACCATCCCAAGATCATGCTGGCACACACAGTACATTGATGCAAAGATTCAAAGTTCAATCACACCTGAATTTATTACACGATTCTCATATCGAGTCTTTATTACATCATAATAAATTAGTCCGAAGGCCAACTCATGAGAAATAAACTAAATAAAGCTGCGGAAGCGTAGACGAATAGCGAGTCCATCCGACTCCATAGGGCAATCGCCAAGCGTGGATCGTAGCCTCACTCCTGATCGGATAATTCCTCTGCAACATAAGACGTTGCAGCCGTGTAGGTTAGCATTTTGAATATGCCGGCAAGTCATGAAGAGAGAACAACAATAAAGTTTCTAACACTATATGCAATTTGGCTGTGGGGCTCTAAGTTTCATTGTTTTGCGAAAAAGCCGGTTTTTCCCTACAACAAGGACTTGTTTGCAATTACTACAAAATTGTTGGTAGTTATTGAGATGGTTCCGCCAACCAATGTCTCGTTCCCAACTATTAAATAACCCCCTCAATTAATTTATTAAGTTCAGTGTTGAGATATCCGAAATACTCCAATTCCAGAGGCTCATTTGTCCGTAACCGGGGACACGGCTAATCGATTAGGTTGTTACTCTGCAGAGGTTTGTGCACTTTACCCGCAAGAATCATTCCCTCCTTTAAGTCTTCGCACTGCCTGGTGTTTGAAGACGGGACGAACGAAACAGGGTCTTCCGAAGAGTTCCTCTGGGCCACTGCCGGTGCCCATCCAATCCTACCGTTCTTCTACATCTCGTAGCACCGTCCGGCCAGAGTCACGCCTAGGGTCAACCCAGCCAGAGCCCATAATGGCTTGCGGCTGCACAGGTAAGCTTCCGGTCAATGGGGTATCCATCCGTCTCTTCGTGGCTGGGTGAAGCTTTCCGCAAGACGTCATGGCGCTTCTCCATGCATCCCGGCCATCCGCTGGTTTCTCCAGGGTGCCCGTCAACCGTCCTCCACCCAGTAGTGAATTTTGAAGTCCATCTTGAGCTTGATGTCATGGGGTTTTAATCATCTTGACTCTCGCATCTCCCTTATGAATCACTCAACCAACCCCGTCTACGAGCATAGCAAAATAAACTACATCGTCCCGGGCATTGGTAACAAGGGAGAAGGGTTCATCCTACCTCATGATACTACTCAAGAACATAACTTAACAAAATTCTCCTACTGCATGCATGGTGGGGAGGTATAACTCTAATGCAATAAAATCATAGGTATTGTAAAAACATGATCAAATGACTTGCCTGGCTGACGGTCTTCGAAAGCTAGCGACTCGTAATAGCAGGCTTCGCACTCCGGAAATTCTACCGAGTCAAACAATAGCACAAATAAGTATAGCACAATATAACATAACAGCAAGTTGAAGTAAAACAGCCACGTACTCAAACCAAAACCAAAGAAAAACTCGGAGAAAGCAAATCAAGGTTTTCATCATATCAAGCAACAACTAAGAAATAGTTTTACACAACTAAAACTTTTCTTAACAGAACCTAAGCATTGGTTTTGCTAACTAACAGAAGGGAAAACATCATACAAACTAGGAGCAAAAAGAATCACATCAAAAGCTATTATAGAACTCCTATTATGCCTAAAACAATCCTAGCAAAGAAAATAAAATAAAAGTTTTATTCTACTGTAAATAAAAGTTCATCCTCTGTAGCTACAGAAACTAATCTAAAATAAAATATAAAATAATAAAAATAAAATAATTTGCTAACTAGAACAGTAGGAAAACAGCAGTTAGCTAAATAAACAAGAAAAACTTGATTTCGACATAAAACTAATTTTTTATTAAATCTAAAATACCCAAACAAGTTCCTACTGCTAGGCATGGTCAAAACTAAGCAGTAGCAAAAAGAATCACTAAAAATAATAATCCTAGCTCAATTTGTGGCAGAAAAACTAATCTGTCTAAATCTAATATAAAACTATTTCTAATAATTTAAACATGGCTAAACATATTTTCTACAGAAACTACAACAAATTTGCAAACTCACAAAAAAAGACTCAACTAAAAATATTGAACCAACTAAAAGAAATAGCAAAAACAAAAACAGAACTATTCTGCTAAAACAGAAACGAAGAAATAAAACTAAAAAGAAAACCGCGCTATTGGGCCTATATGCCGCTCAGGCAAAATCTAAATAAAAAGCGCCCGCGGCTAAACAGAAAAGTCGACCGGTTCGATCTAACAAAAAAACAACCGTAAGTAAAACCGATCTATTAAATAAAGGCGTACCCCTTCGTTGCTTCTAATCTAGGCCATTCATGCGAGATCCAATGGTGGAGGGGAGCTCGGGCTTACAGCGTCGGCGGCGACGAACAGAGACGACGGCGGCGGCTCGGGCGTTGGCGGTGCGGCGGCTCCGGTAGTCGGGGAGGTCGGCGAAGGTGCCGGAGAGGTGCGGCGAGGAGTTGCGGAGGCGGGGGTGGAGTTGGTGGAGCTTGGGGACGACGGTGGCGATCGGGGCGACGGCGACGACTCCCTGGTGAGCTGCAGTTCCGGCGGGCGGCGGTCGAGCTCGGGGACGACGGCTTCGGGGCTCCCTGGGAGAAGAGAGGATGTCACGGAGATGAGGAACGAACAGGGGGTTCGGGTGGTGTAGCTTGGAAGCAAGGGGGGATGCTCACCGGTGGCAGCAGCGGCGGCGAACCAAGGCGGCGGCGAGATCCAAAGGAGGAGGGCGTGAGCTGTGGTGCGTTTCGGGCTAGGGTTTTTGGGGGGTTCGGGGGAGGAGAGCGAGGGGAACTTATAGGATATGGACTTGGACGAGGGGGCGACGCGGGATCGTGATCCCGAGAAGATCGCGGTGTCGGGCGCGCTCTGCGCGTGCTCCGGTGCGGCGTGCCGTGCGCGAGGGGAAAGAAAGAGGTGGGGCCAGCGCGTCAGTGAGAGAGAGAGAGGGAGAGGGGATCGGGCGACCGATCGGGAGAGGGTTCGGGCGTGCGGGCGCGCTGGGGCAGGCCGGCTCGGCGTCGGTGGGCTGCGCCTGGCCCGCTGGTGGGCTGCGCTCGGCGCTGGCTTGGCCGGTTGGCCTGGCTGGCGCCTGAGGCTTTCTCTTCTTTTCTTTTTTTGAAATAGAGGGAAGGAAAAAAGAAAAAAAACATATATATATTATTTTTATATAGGACATATATATATCATAATTCTCAGGGGAATTAATCCTACAACGTGGACATTTTTCCAGAGGTAAATCTCAAACTAAAAAAAACAATTTCTGGAAATCCCAAATAAAATTCAAATTTGAATTCAAACTTTTTGGCAATACATTTCTTCTGACATTTTTGGAGTGTCATGTTAGCTCCTCTCATACTTTTGATCAAGTATTTGTCAGGGATATTTGAAATAAATTTCAATGCCAAATCAAGTTCAAATTCACAACACAAACTCAACTGCCTCTGAAATTTTCAAATGCCACTCAATTTCAATCAAAATGCATAGATGCTTAGCTAATAATTGTAAAACATTCCAAATTGAAAATTTGGGATGTTACAGGACGACCTTCGTCCTTTCTCTCTCTTCTGCCGTGGTCAGGTCTTGAGTCTTACTCAATACTCACACCTTGTAACACAGCCAAGAACTCCTTCTTTGCTGATCTATTTTGAACTCCTTCAAAATCTTGTCACGGTATGTATTCATTTGAAAGTAGTATTAAGCGTTTTTTATCTATCCTTATAGATATTGATGCTCAATGTTCAAGTAGCTTAATCCAGGTTTTCCATTAAAAACACTTTTCAAATAACCCTGGATGCTTTCCAGAAATTCTACATCATTTCTGATCAACAATATGTTAACAACATATACTCATCAAAAATTCTATAGTGCTCCCACTCACTTCTTTGGAAATACAAGTTTCTCTTAAACTTTGTATAAACCCAAAATCTTTTATCATCTCATCAAAGCGTACATTCCAACTCCGAGATGCTTACTCCAGTCCTTAGAAGGATTGCTGGAGCTTTGCATACTTGTTAGCATATTTCAGGATTGACAAAACCTTCTAGTTGTATCACATACAACCTTTCCTCAAGAAAATCGTCGAGGAAACAATGTTTTGACATCCTATCTGCAAGATTTCATAAATAATGCAGTAAATGCTAATGTAATTCCAACAGACTCTTAGCATCGCTACGAGTGAGAAAGCCTCGTCGTAGTCAACTCCTTGAACTTGTCGGAAAACATCTTAACGACAAGTCGAGCTTTCTTAATGGTGACATTTACCATCATTGTCCATCTTCCTTTTAAAATCCATCTGCACCCAACAGCCTTACGACCATCAAGTAGTTCTTCAAAGTCTGCACTTTGTTTTTATACATGGATCCTCTCTCGGATTTTATGGCCTCGGGCCATTCATCGGAATCCGGGCCCACCATCGCTTCTCCACAGCTCATAGGTTCATCGTTGCCCAACAACATGACTTCCAAGACAGGATTACGTACCACTCTGAAGTAGTACGCATCCTTGTCGTCCTATGAGGTTTGGTAGTGACTTGATCTGAAGTTTCATGATCACTATCATAAGCTTCCACTTCAATTGATGTAGGTGCCACAGGAACAACTTCCTGTGCCCTGCTACACTTTAGTTGAAGTGATGGTTCAAGTCTCCACCATCCTCCCACTCAATTCTTTCGAGAGAAACTTTTCCTCGAGAAAGGACCCGTTTCTAGAAACAATCACTTTTGCTTCCAGATCTGAAATAGGAGGTATACCCAACTGTTTTGGGTATTCTATGAAGATGCATTTATCCGCTTTGGGTTCGAGCTTATCAGCCTGAAACTTTTTCACATAAGCGTCGCAGCCCCAAACTTTTAAGAAACAACAGCTTAGGTTTCTCTAAACCATAGTTCATACGGTGTCGTCTCAACGGAATTGCGTGGTGCCCTATTTAAAGTGAATGCGGTTGTCTCTAATGCCTAACCCATAAACGATAGTGTAATTCGATAAGAGACATCATGGTATGGACCATATCCAATAGGGTGCAGTTATCATGTGCGGACACACCATCACACTATGGTGTTCCAGGTGGTATTAGTTGTGAAACAATTTCCACAATGTCTTAATTGTGTGCCAAACTCGTAACTCAGATATTCATCTCTATGATCATATCATAGACATTTTATCCTCTTGTCACGACGATCCTCAACTTCACTCTGAAATTACTTGAACCTTTCAATAATTCAGACTTGTGTTTCATCAAGTAAATATTCTTAGCATCTACTCAAATCATCTATGAAGCAAGCACATAACGATATCCACTGCATGCCTCAGCACTTTTTGGACTGCACACATCAAAATGTATTACTTCCAACAAGTTGCTTTCCTGTTCCATCTTACTGAAAACGAGGCCTTTCAGTCATCTTGCCCATGTGGTATGATTTGCATGTCTCAAGTGATTCAAAATCAAGTGAGTCCAAACGATCCATCTGTATGGACTTTCTTCATGCATATACTAATAGACATGGTTCGCATGTCTCAATCTTTTCAAAAATGAGTGAGTCCAAAGATCCATCAACATGGAGCTTCTTCATGCGTTTTATACCAATATGACTCAAGTGGCAGTGCCACAAGTATGTGGTACTATCATTATTATCTTATATCTTTTGGCATGAACATGTGTATCACTACGATCGAGATTAAATAAACCATTCATTTTAGGTGCAAGACCATTGAAGGTATTATTCAAATAAACGGAGAAACCATTATTCTCCTTAAATGAATTACCGTATTGTGATAAACATAATCCAATCATGTCTATGCTCAACGCAAACACCAAATAACAATTATTTAGGTTTAACACCAATCTCGATGGTAGAGGGAGCATGCGATGCTTGATCACATCAACCTTGGAAACACTTCCAACACATATCGTCATCTCACCTTTAGCTAGTCTCCGTTTATTCCGTAGCCTTTTATTTTGAGTTACCAACACTTAGCAACCGAACCGGTATCTAATACCCTGGTGCTACTAGGAGTACTAGTAAAGTACACATTAATATACTTATGTCGACCTTGCCTGCCTTCTCATCTACCAAGTACCTAGGGTAGTTCTGCTTCAGTGACCGTTCCCCTCATTACAGAAGCACTTAGTCTCGGGTTTGGGTTCAACCTTGGGTTTCTTCACTGGAGCAGCAACTGATTTGCCGTTTCATGAAGTATCCCTTCTTGCCCTTGCCCTTCTTGAAACTAGTGGTTTTACTAACCATCAACAATTGATGCTCCTACTTGATTTCTACTTTCGCGGTGTCAAACATCGCGAATTGCTCAAGGATCATCATGTCTATCCCTGATATGTTATAGTTCATCACGAAGCTCTAATAGCTTGGTGGCAGTGACTATGGAGAACCATCACTATCTCATCTGGAAGATTAACTCCCACTCAATTCAAGCGATTGTAGTACTCAGACAATCTGAGCACATGCTCAACGGTTGAGCTTTTCTCCCTTAGTTTGCAGGCTTAAGAAACTTGTCAGAGGTCTCATACCTCTTGACGTGGGAACGAGCCTAAAATCCCAATTTCAGCTCTTGGAACATCTCATATGTTCCGCGACGTTTCAAAATGTCTTTGGTGCCTCAATTCTAAACCGTTCAACATTAGGCACTGAACTATCACGTAGTCATCAAAACGTGTATGTCAGATGTTTCGCAACATCTACAGATGACGCTCGAGGTTCAGCACACCGAGCGGTGCATTAAGGACATAAGCCTTCTGCGCAGCATTGAGGACAATCCTCAGTATACGGACCTAGTCCGCATAATTGCTACTGTCAACTTTCAACTAAATTTTCTCTAGGAACATATCTTAAACAGTAGAACTAAAGCGTAAACTACGACATAATTTGCAAAGACCTTTTGACTATGTTCATGATAATTAAGTTCATCTGATTATTTAATGAACTCCCACTTAGATAGACATCCCTCTAGTCATCTAAGTGATACATGATCCGAATCGACTAGGCCGTGTCCGATCATCACGTGAGACGGACTAGTCATCAACGGCGAACATCTCCATGTTGATCGTATCTACTATACGACTCATGTTGGACCTTTCGGTCTCTTGTGTTCCGAGGCCATGTCTGTACATGCTAGGCTCGTCAAGTCAACCTAAGTGTTTCGCATGTGTAAATCTGGCTTACACCCGTTGTATGCGAACGTTAGAATCTATCACACCTGATCATCACGTGGTGCTTCGAAACAACGAACCTTCGCAACGGTGCACAGTTAGGGGGAACACGTCTCTTGAAATTTTAGTGAGGGATCATCTTATTTATGCTACCGTCGTTCTAAGAAAATAAGATGTAAACATGACAAACATCACATGCAAATCATAAAGTGACATGATATGGCCAATATCATCTTGCGCCTTCGATCTCCATCTTCGAGGCGTGGCATGGTCACCTTCGTCACCGGCATGACACCATGATCTCCATCATCGTGTCTTCATGAAGTTGTCTCGCCAACTATTACTTCTACTACTATGGCTAACGGTTAGCAATAAAGTAAAGTAATTACATGGCGTTTTTCATTGACACGCAGGTCATACAATAAATTAAGACAACTCCTATGGCTCCTGCCGGTTGTCATACTCATCGACATGCAAGTCGTGATTCCTATTACAAGAACATGATCAATCTCATACATCACATATATATAATTCATCACATCCTTTTGGCCATATCACATCACATAGCATACCCTGCAAAAACAAGTTAGACGTCCTCTAATTGTTGTTGCATGTTTTACGTGGCTGCTATGGGTTTCTAGCAAGAACGTTTCTTACCTACGCAAAAGCCACAACGATGATATGCCAATTGCTATTTACCCTTCATAAGGACCCTCTTCATCGAATCCGATCCGACTAAAGTGGGAGAGACAGACACCCGCTAGCCACCTTATGCATCAAGTGCATGTCAGTCGGTGGAACCTGTCTCACGTAAGAGTACGTGTAAGGTCGGTCTGGGCCGCTTCATCCCACAATGCCGCCGAATCAAGATAAGACTAGTAACGGCAAGCAAATTGAGCAAATCATCGCCCACAACTACTTTGTGTTCTACTCGTGCATAGAATCTACGCATAGACCTGGCTCATGATGCCACTGTTGGGGAACGTAGCAGAAATTCAAAATTTTCCTACGTGCCACCAAGATCAATCTAGGAGATGCTAGCAATGAGAGGGGAGGAGTGCATCTACATACCCTTGTAGATCGCGAGCGGAAGAGTTCAAGAGAACGGGGTTGATGGAGTCGTACTCGTCGTGATCCAAATCACCGATGATCCTAGCGCCGAACGGACGGCACCTCCGCGTTCAACACACGTACGGAGCGGGGACGTCTCCTCCTTCTTGATCTAGCAACGGGGGAGGAGAAGTTGATGGAGATCCAGCAGCACGACGGCGTGGTGGTGGAAGTAGCGGGATCCCGGCAGGGCTTCGCCAAGCGCAAGCGGGGAGGAAGAGGTGTCACGGGAGGGAGGGAGGCGCCAGGGCTTGGGGTGCTGCTCCCATGCGCCTCCCCACTATATATAGGGGTGGAGGGGGCTGGTTTCTTGCCCTCCAAGTCCATTGGGGCGTTGGCAAAGGTGGGGGAAAGAAATCCCATCATTTCCCTTCCCCACCGATTGTTATCCCCCTTTTTTAGGGATCTTGATCTTATCCCTTCGGGATATGATCTTATTCCTTCTAAGGTGGGATCTTGGTGCGCCTTGACCAGGGGTGTGGGGCCTTGCCCCCACTACCCACGTTCATGTGGGTCCCCCCATGCAGGTGGGCCCCACTTTGGAACCTTCTAGAACCTTCCCGGTACAATACCGAAAAATCCCGAACATTTTCCGGTGGCCAAAATAGGACTTCCTATATATAAATCTTTACCTCCGGACCATTCCGGAACTCCTCGTGACGTCCGGGATCTCATCCGGGACTCCGAACGTATTTCGGATTTCCGCATACTAATATCTCTACAACCCTAGCGTCACCGAACCCTAAGTGTGTAGACCCTACGGGTTCGGGAGACATGCAGACATGACCGAGACGACTCTTCGGTCAATAAGCAACAGCGGGATCTGGATACCCATGTTGGCTCCCACATGTTCCACGATGATCTCATCGGATGAACCATGATGTCGAGGATTCAATCAATCCCATATACAATTCCCTTTGTCAATCGGTACGTTACTTGCCCGAGATTCGATCGTCGGTATCCCAATACCTTGATCAATCTCGTTACCGGCAAGTCACTTTACTCGTACCGTAATGCATGATCCTGTGACCAAACACTTGGTCACATTGAGCTCATGATGATGATGTATTACCGAGTGGGCCCAGAGATACCTCTCCGTCATACGGAGTGACAAATCCCAGTATCGATTCGTGCCAACCCAACAGACACTTTCGGAGATACCTGTAGTGCACCTTTATAGACACCCAGTTACGTTGTGACGTTTGGTACACCCAAAGCATTCCTACGGTATCCGGGAGTTGCACAATCTCATGGTCTAAGGAAATGATACTTGACATTAGAAAAGCTCTAGCAAACGAACTACACGATCTTGTGCTATGCTTAGGATTGGGTCTTGTCCATCACATCATTCTCCTAATGATGTGATCCCGTTATCAATGACATCCAATGTCCATGGTCAGGAAACCATAACCATCTATTGATCAACGAGCTAGTCAACTAGAGGCTTACTAGGGACATGTTGTGGTCTATGTATTCACACATGTATTACGGTTTCCAGTTAATACAATTATAGCACGAACAACAGACAATTATCATGAACAAGGAAATACAATAATAACCATTTTATTATTGCCTCTAGGTCATATTTCAACAGGTGTCGGCGAAGCGGCTCCGGTAGGGTTGAGGAAGGTGTCGGCGAAGAGGCTCCGGTAGGGTTGAGGAAGGTGTCGACGAAGAGGATGAGAGGCCGTCGACGGGGGCATCGGTGGGGCGGCTCCGGGGGGTGTGGACGAAGCGTCTCCGGTGGGGAGTACGAATGAGCCGCTGCAGGATTTCATATAAGCATGAAGGATTTCGTATAAAAAAGCCGGATCTTCATATAAACATGATGGATTTCATTACATTTACATGAACTAAGAGGTGCCAATCCGGCTCTCTTGTATAATTAATAGTCCCTCCGTCCGGAAATACTTGTCCTAGAAATGGATGTATCTAGACTTATTTTAGTTCTAAATGGCCGCCCGCGGATCCCTTTGTCTTCCTCATGTCCGTCAAACACTTGCGGGGTCGACGAAGGTCCTTGGAAGAGACGAAGCAGCAAAGAAACCACCTGAATCCGCGGTAGTCGCCTCGGCGGTGGCCTTCATGGGTCCCAAGTGGCGGCGGCCTCCCTTGTTCTACTTCTCCTCGATGATGGCGGCGGACACGGAGAAGCTGGCCACCGACTCGTCGCTCTCCACGCACCCAGCTTATGTCTCTGCTTGCATGGCGCTGCCGCAGACACGGGAGGCGCGCCCACAGACACGGGAGGCGCGGCCATCGCAGACACTGGTGGCGCGGTACGACGCGGCAGCGACGGCACCCGTACCGGCGTGGAGCAACTGCCACTCCTCATCGAGCTAAACTGGAGCGGCGAGTTCCTAAACCACGTGCCTGCTTGGGGCGGCAACTGGCTCCGTCGGGCCAAGCGAGGTTGGTGAAGCACCGAGCGGCCTCGCCCGTATCCGGAGGGCTCGGCGGGCCACCCAGCCGGGTAATATGCCGGAGAACGGCTCATCGGAAGCCATCGGAAGATTGGAGAAAATGGTGAAGGAGGAGATGGGGGAGCGGCGGAGGGGTGCGATTCTTGCCCGCTGTATGTCTGGCCTCGTGTAAATAGAGGGCGGACAGTAGGAGCTTGGCCGGCGTCTGGCCTCGTTTAAACTGAGGGCGGACGGGAGGAGCTCGGCCGGTGTTGCGTTTAATTCCGGCCCGCTCATGAACGGACGTGTGGCAGGAGTAGGATTCTCAGTTTGCATGCGGGTTTGACGGAGGGGTTTAATGGAGGCGTCGGACGTGCAGCGGGCGGCGCAGTACTATTCGATTTGACAGCAGTAATGAGCTGTCAAATCACAAAGGCAATCGCCTCTCGTGAAACCGACCGAGCTAGACTGCCCCGCCCTCTAGCCTTTAAAAAAATGTATATACTCCACTTTTGTACAGTAGTAGTATCGATGGATTGCGCCATGGAGCAAAACTTGAAATTAAAAAAAAGGTGGTACATATAAAGAGCGCTCGTCGCCAAATTATGCATATAGTACTATTAAAAAGGCTTGTCACAATAATGGTGTCCAGCACAAGTGCACAACCCACCCCTCAAATAAAACTAAGCACCCTGGAATTCTTTGACAAAACTAAGCACCCTGAAATTCTTTGACAACTAAACTGCTGGCTATATGATGTTGGTCATATATATTGTACGTATATAATGTGAAGAAACGAGTGGTGGTACTATACCAACTAAAATATGAAATGTAAGAAATACTAGTATGTACGTACTGAAGGGTTAAAGTAACAAGAAGAAACATAACATAGTTCTGCTGGGGGCTCAGCACAACACACCCCTCAAATTAAATTAAGCACACCTGAAATTAAACTTTGCAACTATTCCGGTAGACACTGCATTAGAACCACCATGAGCAACGACACAGTCACCTTACTCGGAGTCCTCGTCCACGTCCTCGACTTCGTCCTTGTCCCTCTTCCTCTTGGCCGATACTTCTTTGCTTGAACCGCACACTTGGCTGTTGCTCTTCATCCAACCCTTGTAGATATTGAAGCAAAGGTAGCCATCCATTGCAGCGTAGTGGATGTGGTCTATATCTAGTACATTCCGCTGCCATGCATGACGATGAAATGTGTATGGAGGTTTCTCCAGTTTACCGTACGAAGGATGAACCATGGCTCCTGCCAGGGTCAGCATTGAAGGCTGACAAGAGGACACCAGCCGATTCTTCTGGCGGTCGAAGGTGTTGCCTACAACGAGGCCTATCCAACGCAGGACTTCTTTATCGTTACCAAAGTCTACTGTAACGAATTTGACTAGGTTGCTCTCGAGGAAGTCCTTAAAATCCTGGAACTCAACGTCGGCATAGCATATGTGGTAGACCAAGCATAAGTCATGCACGCAAACCTGGATCACGGCGGGCTTCTTCCTCTCTTCGTCCTTTAGATCCTTCTCTCGTCCCAGGACTGTGGTGTACTCAACATCTAGCCCAGCGACCCACTCATCATCTGAGTCTTCGAACATGCGTCTGAAGCGAGAAAGGCATCCTTTCACCGCCGCGGAAGAACGGGTGTAGATGACGTCGAACTCATCGCCGGTGATGGTTCTAACCTTGTACTCACCGCCGATCGGGGAGATTTGGGATGCCATGGATTTGGGAGGAGGGTTAGGATTAGTGGAACTGCCGTAATGTGAATGGACGGGATGACTAAGAGCGAACCGCCATAGTATTGAAGGACGTGCGGGGACGAGTAGGAGCAAACTGCCAGTGTGCGAATGGCAGGGTAGTGGCTTTCCATTCTCCCATGATACAGGCTTCCGAGAGCCCTTGGATCTGAGATCGAACGGTTGCATGGCGTGATTCTAGACCTATGGGTGAATATCCTATCCTGGAGGGTTATTCTGCAAATTTTCAGCAACTTAGCATGCGACCGTTTGATTTCAGATCCAAGGGCTGCCAGCAGCCCGTATCATGGTCGCGCCTACCACGACCGTCGCGTCGCTCGTGCGGTCACGCCCTTGGAGATTTAACACGGTGTGTTAGGCTATCTGTTGTTGGCATGTCATACATAGTTATCACTTAGTCACTCATACTACAACAAGGTTTTGGCTATAAGGTTGGCTATAAGTGTATTTTTTTTACTTCTCTCTATCTCTTTCTTCGTACTCCCTCCGTCCCATAATATAAGAACGTTTTTGACACTAGTGTAGTGCCAAAAACGTTCTTATATTATGGGACCCAGGGAGTACTAGTATTTATTGCATTGCCAAGGAGTGACCTCTTCCAATGAAATGGTGTTGCTAAGTTTGCTTCATTTAATTAGCTATAGACTCAAAATTGTCTTTTCACCTAGGGTCACCAAACTAGTCTCTCTCTTCTTGATTAACTTGCCACATCAGACTTTATGCCTATGTGGCAAGCTTAAGCACCTGTAGGAGCAAGTAAGTACAATAGTGCGCTTTACATGGCATTTTTGCATATGTGGAGGAAAGAGAGGCAAGGAAAAAGTGGAGAAGTGGGCTCTCATGCAAGAGCCAGCCTCTACTACATGGTGGAGCATTGGGAGAGGCACCTGTATGGAGGTGGTCAGAAATCGGGAGACTCACGCCGGTCGTAGCGCCGCAGTTAAAATGATAATGGCAAGTCAAATCACGGGGCCCCACCTGTCCAGCAGAAACTCGCTGTCAAATCACACAGCCCTACGTTTGCAGCAGCCTACTCCCTCGTCTTCTCACGTCTCTGTCGAACCGACTAGGCGGAACGGCCCCGCCTACCGCGTAGGAAAAGCCCGCGCAGTATACTCCCTCCGTCTAGGTGACCAAGGTGGAGAGGAAAACGAGAGAACTTAATGTTTAGTATTTGCTAAGGCTGGTTGTAATGGTACTAGCCTTAGCAATTTTGATGAGGTGTCATAGAATTAAATGAAGAAAGAGAGAGAGTTGAGTACTATGTGTCATACATGGCAATAAATAAAGTACTACATGATACTAATATATGATACATGGCGCAGGAGTACTAAGTATTATTAATACAGTTTTGCTAGAACTCATCTAGATGGGATATAATTTGGTCTCATTCATCTTTTATAGCCATTGGATGTGATGCTATATAAGATGCGTGTGTGCTGACGTGGGTTGTATTTGTTCTTGTGCAACGAACTGACCACTGCATGTCATGTTTGATAGTCTCAAGTCATTAAAAGCATACAAGCCCCACATCTCTTCTTGGTTGATTCCTCTATTTATGTCAAAAAATAAGAAACAACGTGAGAGTTAATGCATCACGCCTATCTGTTTACTATTTGGTTTTCGTAAGATGACTTAATACTCACCTAGACGGAGGGAGTATTCGATTTGACAGCGGGCGGTGCAGTTCCCGATACGGCTTTAATGCTGACGAGGGAGGGAGTAGCGGTTCCCGATATGTTGAACGGCCAATGCATCCTCCATCAATTAATGCATGAGGGAAGTAATGGGAGGAGGTCCGGGAAAAGAGGCTGCACGATGTGAATGCAACGCAGTTTGCCCTCATTGCCCTCATATACATCTACAGACGACGCTGAGGTTCAGCACACCGAGCGGTGCATTAAGGACATAAGCCTTCTGTGCAGCAATGAGGACAATCCTCAGTTTACGGACCTAGTCCGCATAATTGCTACTACCAACTTTCAACTAAATTTTCTCTAGGAACATATCTTAAACAGTAGAACTAAAGCGCATGACATAATTTGCAAAGACCTTTTGACTATGTTTATGATAATGAAGTTCATCTGATTTAATGAACTCCCACTCAGATAGACATCCCTCTAGTCATCTAAGTGATACATGATCCGAGTCAAACTAGGCCGTGTCCGATCATCACGTGAGACGGACTAGTCATCATCGGTGAACATCTCCATGTTGATCGTATCTACTATACGACTCATGTTCGACCTTTCGGTCTCTTGTGTTCCGAGGCCATGTCTGTACATGCTAGGCTCGTCAAGTAAACCTAAGTGTTTCGCATGTGTTCCGAGGCCATGTCTGTACATGCTAGGCTCGTCAACACCCGTTGTATTCAAACGTTAGAATCTATCACACCCGATCATCACGTGGTGCTTCAAAACAACGAACCTTCGCAACGGTGCACAGTTAGGGGGAACACGTCTCTTGAAATTTTAGTGAGGGATCATCTTATTTATGCTACCGTCGTTCTAAGCAAATAAGATGTAAACGTGATAAACATCACATGCAAATCATAAAGTGACGTGATATGGCCAATATCATCTTGCGCCTTAGATCTCCATCTTCGAGGCGCGGCATGATCACCTTCGTCACCGGCATGACACCATGATCTCCATCATCATGATCTCCATCATCGTGTCTTCATGAAGTTGTCTCGCCAACTATTACTTCTACTACTATGGCTAACGGTTAGCAATAAAGTAAAGTAATTACATGGCGTTTTCATTGACACGCAGGTCATACAATAAATTAAGACAACTCCTATGGCTCCTGCCGGTTGTCATACTCATCGACATGCAAGTCGTGATTCCTATTACAAGAACATGATCAATCTCATACATCACATATATCATTCATCACATCCTTTTGGCCATATCACATCACATAGCATACCCTGCAAAAACAAGTTAGACGTCCTCTAATTGTTGTTGCATGTTTTACGTGGCTTGTATAGGTTTCTAGCAAGAACGTTTCTTACCTACGCAAAAGCCACAACGATGATATGCCAATTGCTATTTACCCTTCATAAGGACCCTTTTCATCGAATCCGTTCCGACTAAAGTGGGAGAGACAGACACCCGCTAGCCACCTTATGCAACTAGTGCATGTCAGTCGGTGGAACCTGTCTCACGTATGCGTACATGTAAGGTCGGTCCGGGCCGCTTCATCCCACAATGCCGCCGAAACAAGATAAGACTAGTAGTGGCAAGAAGAATTGGCAACATCTACGCCCACAACTGCTTTGTGTTCTACTCGTGCATAGAAACTACGCATAGACCTAGCTCTGATACCACTATTGGGGAACGTAGCAGAAATTCAAAATTTTCTACGCATCACCAAGATCAATCTATGGAGTAATCTAGCAACGAGGGGAAGGGGAGTGAATCTACATACCCTTGTAGATCTCGATGCGGAAGCGTTGCGAGAACGCGGATGAGGGAGTCGTACTCGTAGCGATTCAGATCGCGGTTGATTCCGATCTAAGCACCGAAGAACGGTGCGTCCGCGTTCAACACACGTGCAGCCCGGTGACGTCTCCCACGCCTTGATCCAGCAAGGAGAGAGGGAGAGGTTGGGGAAGACTCCATCCAGCAGTAGCACGACGGCGTGGTGGTGATGGAGGAGCGTGGCAATCCCGCAGGGCTTCGCCAAGCACCGCGGGAGAGGAGGAGGAGGGAGAGGGGTAGGGTTGCGCCGAAAGAGAGAGGTTCTCGTGTGTCTTGGGCAGCCCAAACCTCAACTATATATAGGGGGGGAGGGGGCTGCGCCCCCCTTAGGGTTTCCACCCCCAAGAGGAGGCGGCCAGCCCTAGATCCCATCAAGGGGGGCGGCCAAGGGGAAGAGAGGGGGGCGCCCCACTAGATGGGCCCTAAGGCCCATCTGGACCTAGGGTTTGCCCCCTCCCACTCTCCCATGCGCCTTGGGCCTTGGTGGGGGGGGGCGCACCAGCCCAGCTGGGGCTGGTCCCCTCCCACACTTGGCCCACGCAGCCTTCTGGGGCTGGTGGCCCCACTTGGTGGACCCCAGGGACCCTCCCGGTGGTCCCGGTACATTACCGATTTCACCCGAAACTTTTCCGGTGACCAAAACAGGACTTCCCATATATAAATCTTTACCTCCGGACCATTCCGGAACTCCTCGTGACGTCCGGGATCTCATCCGGGACTCCGAACAACATTCGGTAACCACGTACATACTTTCCCTATAACCCTAGCGTCATCGAACCTTAAGCGTGTAGACCCTACGGGTTCTGGAACCATGCAGACATGACCGAGACGTTCTCCGGTCAATAACCAACAGCGGGATCTGGATACCCATGTTGGCTCCCACATGTTCCACGATGATCTCATCGGATGAACCACGATGTCGGGGATTCAATCAATCCCGTATGCAATTCCCTTTGTCCATCGGTATGTTACTTGCCCGAGATTCGATCGTCGGTATCCCTATACCTTGTTCAATCTCGTTACCGGCAAGTCTCTTTACTCGTTCCATAACTCACATCATCCCGTGATCAACTCCTTGGTCACACTGTGCACATTATGATGATGTCCTACCGAGTGGGCCCAGAGATACCTCTCCGTTTATATGGAGTGACAAATCCCAGTCTCGATTCGTGCCAACCCAACAGACACTTTCGGAGATACCTGTAGTGCACCTTTATAGCCACCCAGTTACGTTGTGATGTTTGGTACACCCAAAGCATTCCTACGGTATCCGGGAGTTGCACAATCTCATGGTCTAAGGAAGTGATACTTGACATTAGAAAAGCTCTGAGCAAACGAACTACACGATCTTGTGCTAGGCTTAGTATTGGGTCTTGTCCATCACATCATTCTCCTAATGATGTGATCCCGTTATCAATGACATCCAATGTCCATGGTCAGGAAACCGTAACCATCTATTGATCAACGAGCTAGTCTCCTAGAGGCTTACTAGGGACATGGTGTTGTCTATGTATCCACACATGCATCTGAGTTTCCTATCAATACAATTCTAGCATGGATAATAAACGATTATCATGAACAAGGAAATATAATAATAACCTATTTATTATTGCCTCTAGGGCATATTTCCAACACTTCTCCCATACAAAGCTTCAAAAGGGTCCATCTTCAAACTGGCTTGGTAACTGTTGTTGTATGAGAACTCCGCGTAAGGCAGATTATCATCCCTACTAGATCCACGCTCTCAACATGTCCTCCAGAATCTGATTAACTCTCTCGGTCTATCCATCTGTCTGCGGATGAAAGGCTATAATGAACTCTAGCCTAGTACCCAAAGTCTGGTGCAGCTGATTCCAAAACTTTGAGGTAAACTGTGTTCCTCTATCTGATACGATGGTCCTCGGAACTCCATGCAGACATACGATCCTGGTCATATATATCTTGGCCAACTTCGCACTTGTATAGGTGGTTTTCACTGGGATAAAGTGAGCCACTTTGGTCAAGCGAATCAACTACTACCCAGATAGAATCATATCCCGATCGGGTTCTGGGAAATCCGGTAATGAAATCCATGCCAAGCTTATCCCACTTCCATTCGGGTGTCGGCATAGGCTGTAGTAATCCGGCTGGCTTCTGATGCTCCGCCTTTACTCTCTGGCATACATCACCTACGACTACATACTCCGCAATATCCTTCTTCATACCAGTCCACCAGAAATGCTCCTTCAAATCCAAATACATCTTGGTGTTTCCAGGGCGAATCGAGTATGGTGAGTCATGAGCCTCCTGAAGTATTAACTTCCTGATCTTTGCATTATTGGGCACATATACACGGTCCTCGAACCATAAGGTGCCGTGCTCATCCTTACGAAAATCTTTGGCCTTTCCTTTGCTCATCCTCTCTTTTACCTCAGCAATCTCTTTGTCATCCTTCTAAGCTTCACGGATCTTTCCCAACAATGTAGACTGAACTTCCATTGCTGCAACAAAACCTTTGGGAACAATCTCCAATCGAAGTTCCCTGAGATCCTCGGCTAACTCCTTTGGTAATCCTCCGCTTTTGCGGGTATTTTCACGACCAGTTTTTCAATAAAACAATTATTGAGAGACCGATCCCTTTTACGGACCAGTAAGGAAGAATTCCTTCTCACTGGTAGACAATATCTTGGTCACAGAAGAAAAATACCAGGAGTACTGAATATAATACAAGGTTGAGCGGAGACAACCCAACAATTTATTACATGTACGCCGATAAAACAAGACGGCGGATAGGGTGGCATAACTATTAACTCACGATAATAACAGTGGTGGAAATATCACCGCGAAGCGAGTGATATGACTCCTGAAGACTACAGCTCTTCGAGCGTCGGAGTGAGGCTCGAGGAGACTTATGCGGGTGGCGGAAGCGTATGTAATACAAGTGACCAATATCCGGGATCGCGCAGGACTGACTGGGACTCCTCTAGGCGTCGGACGCGCTATCAAACTCTTCATCCAAGAGATCGCCTTCGTCAACATCTGGCCAAATCAACAAGCCAGGTGAGTACTATGAAAGTACTCGCAAGACAGTTCGGACATAAGATATAACAAATGTAAACATGAAGCATATGAACAAATAAACCAGTGCGTTCAGACATAGAGATAGTAAATACTGGGGTGCCAAACGAGGGTCTGAAAGACTCCTCGAGAGGAAACTGCAACAATAATAATACTGGTGCCAAACGAGGGTCTGAATGACTCCTCGAGCGGAAACTGCAAGAATAATAATACTGGTGCCAAACGAGGGTCTGAATGACTCCTCGAGAGGAAACTGCAAGAATAATACTGCCACAGTCGGGCGTCGGGGCGACACCACATAAAGGGCTTATAACAGAAAATAAAGGCAGTGCGTGCCACAGTCGGACGTCTGAGCGACATCGCATAAAGGGCTTATATTTAATGTAAGAAACAAAAACACGCCACAGTCGGACGTCTGAGCGACATCACATAAAGGGCTTATATTGTAGCTCAATAATACAATAGTTCGGGAACATAAATTATCACAAGTACGAGACAAATATAACGTTAGTCCATCCACAGGAATAATAATTAAACTGGATTTACCACTTGAGCTTGTTCACGGGGGACAAGTCTTCCACGCGGATAGATATGGATATACTGATTACACTACTTGATCATGGATACGATGACTTGGAAGAATTTGACTCTGCAGAGTTTGTACTTAACCACAGCCAACGGATTTCAGTAGTCACAGGGACTAGTTCCGTTTACGGTGTTTTAGAAGAAACACGTCTAACCAGTACACACCCATTCAACATTCCGAAGCCAGGGATCACCCTCGGCAACGTTCAAGAAAAACCTTGAGACGGGGAGGCTACAACCTCGCGTAGCATGGGATCAAATTTCTATACGCGCGCTCTAAGGGGGTGCCCCCCTCTCGGTCCCAACCGGAAACACCCATGCCCCCTGACCGGATGACTGGCTTTAATCCTGGGCCAAGGTACCATCATCCCGGCCTCTCTGTTTGGTGTGTACATGGAAAGAGGTTACCAACTTACTAAACCGCATCCTGGAAAATGAAACATGTGGCGGCACGGAGGGGAAAAGAACGATAACGTGACTCCATCCACGTTAACGTCGGAATTCGTCGGATGACGCAAGGCTGGTATGCTACAACAGTACCACCTTGCTGCCCTTCATGTCACCACATGATCAGGCCATCTCTCATCAGAGATCATCGCAACTTTGGAACAAAATGGGTAGTTGCCTCACAAGCAACGAGGTACTCACTGACACTCATATGCCACGCACAAACTGTCAAGCAAACATGCAAAACACCTATCATATCAAATGTTCAAACATGCTTGCCTGGTTCGGAGAAGTCGGAGTCTAGCTCGGCGAAGTTCGCGGCTCCGTCACCCCTTCCGGAACCTACGGCAATCACGAAAACGGGCACTAACGTGAAAACCAATGTGTGCACAGAAACTTCTCCAAAATTTTTCCAAATAAATCTCATAAAAAAGTAGACAAAATTTTAAGACTGTCAGAAAAAGAATCACTCAAAAATTCCTTTTTATTAAAAAGTTATAAAGGTTTCTGTCCAGGGACTTATCTGTAATGAAACAGAAAAGTTCCAGGGTTTAAACTGAGAAACCAGAAAACGCTTCGGAAAGAAATGCGCTAGCTAAAGAGGGAAAGCGTATTTTGCCCGAAGGCGCCAACAGAAAACGGTTCGAGGGAGAATATAACAGAGGCTGACATGGGGGGTCTACATGTCAGGTTTAAAAAGCTCGCCGGCGCCCGAAGACTGCGGTGGACGCCGGTGTCGAACCACGGCGAGTCAGGAGGATCGGAGGGTACCAAGAGCTTCAGCGTGTTCTTCCGCGTCGGTGGGTGGGGACTCGACCAACGGGGAGCACCACGTCGACGGCGACACTTTCTCCGGCGGACGGCGGCTCGGGTGAGGGTGGAGAACTCCGGTGGAGGGCTGCAAACTTCGAATTGAAGCGCGGGTCAGAAGGAGAGATGCATAGTGAAGCTATTGGCAAGAGATGGGAGGCGGAGGTGCACGCACGGGAGCGAATCGAGCTGGATCCCGTGGCGGGTCGCGGTGGCCGGAGTCGAGGAAGGAGACCTCCTCGGGGCCCTTCCAGTGGCTAGGCGTGCTCTAGGTGGAGTGCAGGGATGGTGTGTGCTCGAGTTGAAGCTCGGGGCCTCTATTTATAGGCGGATCGACGGGGTGGCCGTGAACGGAGAATCTCCGGCAAGCAATTACGGCGATGCAGTGGATTGGCAGGAGGTTTGAGTGGCCAGGCAGCATCAGTGGAAGTTACTGCTGCCATTTCACTGCTAAACGGAGTTGGTCTTGGCGTAATGGCGTCGGTCCACGGTGAGGTGGCCGCACGGGCATGTCGGCGGCAGAGAGCACGCTCCGCGCCCTGCGGTTCACGACGAGGGTGGCAGCGCGTTCGGGGGAGTGGAAGGCCACGCGGCGAGCTCCGGTGGCTTGGGCGGCGCTGGGTGGCGCCGTCAGCGCCGCGCCTCTCTCTGGCGGCCGCAAAGCCGCCGCTGGCGTCGGTCACGGGGCGGCGCACCTTCTGCTGCTCGTCGCCAACGTCCGCAAGGTGCCAGACGCTCGTGCGGTGCAGGAACAAGGGGGAGGGGACGGGGAGCAAGGCGACATCAAGGCACTGTCGAGATCGACAACAAGTTCTGAAGAAAACGACAGTGCACTGAAATGTTCTCTGAACTTTACTGAACCTGATTTTGACAATGCACTGCAGGTGTTCGACAGAATGATTTGGCAATGAGAAAAATTTTCCTGGGGCTGGGACTTGGTGAGGTGACCACTCAATGCACCCAGAGGCTGCCTGATTTTACTTGGAATTTTTGGAGAAGGATTTGAATGGATTTCACCAAATTTGTCAAATCTGGTCCAAACTTGCAGCAAGTGTAGTTTGAAAATTTTGAACTGAAGACCAGTGGTTCTTCCTGGATCTTGGTTGAGGGTTCAAAGGACTAGGAAGGGAAAAAGGTTTGGGGGCAAAGATCAAAACAGAAAGTGTAGCTCCTTTGTAAATCACCAATGGCTAGAATAGAAGACAGAAATTTGTTTGAATAAGATTTAAATGGAAAATAATCATATGGGGAGGTTCAACTTGCTGGATTTGATGCAACTCATGATCCAAAGATGAGGGAAGGTTTAGGAGAGAGCATTTGCACTAAGGCCATGGCAAGAGAGAATTGTTGAAAGTGGCAAAGGATTATTCGAAAAGCCATAGTGCAAATTTCAAAGAGACTTTCAAAAGGCATTTTCCCAAGTGAAAAGTATTTTGTCTTGAGTCAAAATAAAAAGCAAGAACCTCCAAGACCAAAAACAGATCTTGGGTGAATCCAAATAAAACTTTTGCCATAAAAAAATATTTGAAAGGGAGAGTTCTTTTGAGTAAAAATTTTAAATCACCTCCCTCAAGTCAAATAAAATCTTTTGAAAAAAACCAAATAAAAACTTGGGTGTCACAACACCTACCCCCTTAGGAAAAATCTCGTCCTCGAGATTTCTGCTGATCCTCAAATAGATGTGGATACTCTGCCCGGATAAAATCTTCCCTTTCCCATGTAGCTTCATCCTCAGTGTGGTTGCTCCACTGAACCCTGAAAATTTTTGTCATTTTCTGACGGGTCCTCCTTTCAGATTCTTCCAATATCTTTACTGGCCTCTCTCTGTAGGTGAGATCTGGTTGCATATCAATGTTCTCATGAGGTACATGCTTCTCCGGGTTACTCACACATTTTCTCAATTGTGAGACGTGGAATACGTCATGGACGTCTGACAGCTCCTTGGGTAGGTCTAGTTGGTAGGCTACTGTGCCTCTTCGTGCCTTTACACAAAATGGTCCAATAAATCTTGGGGCTAGCTTCCCCTTAATTTTGAACCGCTGCAGACCCCTCACAGGAGATACTCGGAGGTATACGGAATCACCGGGTTCAAAGCTGACCTCACGATGCTTCTGATCATAGTAGCTCTTTTGTCGGCTCTGTGCTGTCTTGAGTCTGTCCCTGATCTGCTTAACTTTCTCCTCGGCCTCTTTAAGCATGTCTGGGCCGAAGATACGGCTGTCACCTATTTCTGACCAATTCAGTGGGGTACGACACCTCCGTCCGTACAATGCTTCAAAGGGTGCCATTTGCAAGCTGGCTTGGTAACTGTTGTTGTAAGCAAATTCAGCATACGGTAAACTCTCTTCCCAACTGGATCCATAGGTGAGCACACAGGCTCTTAGCATATCCTATAGGATTTGGTTTACACGTTCCGTTTGTCCATCAGTCTGAGGGTGGTACGCTGTACTGAAAGCTAGTTGCGTGCCCAGAGCTTGTTGTAGGTGATCCCGAAATTTGGAGACGAATTGTGTGCCTCGGTCTGATATTATAGTCTTTGGGACTCCATGCAAGCAAACTATCCGGGAGAGATAAAGTTTGGCCAGTATTTGTGTGGAGTAGGTAGTCTTCACGGGAATGAAATGGGCAACCTTGGTTAGTCGATCTGTGATGACCCATATGGCGTCATTTTCGCGTTGTGATCGGGGTAATCCGACAATGAAGTCCATTCCTATTTCATCCCATTTCCACTCCGGTATCCTGTTTGGCTAGAGTAGCCCTGCTGGCTTTTGATGCTCGGCCTTGATGCGCTGACATGAATCGCAACAAGCAATAAATGTGGCTATATCTCTTTTCATACCGTGCCACCAAAATCTTTCCTGAATGTCCTTGTACATTTTGGTTCCTCCAGGGTGGATCGAGTATGGTGCGGTGTGGCTTTCGGTTAAGATTTGTTGCTTGAGTTCCTCAATGTTAGGTACGCAAAGTCTGTCTCCGTACCATAATGTTCCTTCACTGTCTGTGACGAACTCTGAAGCCTTACCAAGGTTCATTTTCCTCTTTATACCTTCGATGCTGGGATGTCCCTGTTGAGCCCTTCTTAATTTGTTCCACCAGGGTGGGTTGTATCTCCAGATTTGATACGGTGCCCTCAGAGACTAACATCATGTTGAGTCTAGTGAACTCTTGCTGAAACTCAGGCCTCAAGTTTTGCGGACCGTCATTGTCCGGGCTGGGGTTTCGACTAAGGGCATCTACCACTACATTTGCCTTCCCTGGATGGTAGTGAATGCCGACATCATAGTCCTTGACCAATTCCAACCAGCGTCGTTGGCGTAAATTTAGCTCTGGCTGTGTGAAAATATATTTGAGGCTCTTATGGTCCGTATATATTTCACAACGATTTCCCAACAGAAAGTGCCTCCACTCCTTGAGTGCATGAATAACTGCTGCTAGCTCCAAGTCATGTGTTGGGTAATTTTCCTCATGTTTTTGCAGCTGCCTGGAGGCATACGTGACAACTTTGCCATCCTGCATCAGTACGCATCCGAGACCTTTTCGGGACGCGTCACAATAAACTTCAAAATTCTTGTGTATGTCTGGCACAGTTAAGACCAGTGCGGTTGTCAGCTTCTTCTTGAGTTCTTGGAAGCTTTTCTCGCATGCTTCCGTCCATACAAATTTCTTGTCCTTCTTGAGCAACTGTGTTATAGGTTTTGCCACAGTGGAGAATCCTTCAATAAATCTTCTGTAATATCCGGCCATTCCTAGGAAACTCCGCACATCAGTAACGTTGGCGGGTGGCTTCCAGTCCAGTATGGCCTTGACTTTTTCTGGGTCTACGGCCACGCCTTCTTGGTTCAATATGTGGCCTAAGAAACCAACTTGTCTTAGCCAAAATTCGCACTTGCTAAATTTGGCGTACAACTGATGTTTCCTCAATTCTCCCAAAACAATTCTGAGGTGCTCAGCATGCTCTTCTGGTGTCCTTGAGTAAACCAGAATATCGTCAATGAATACCACCACAAATTTGTCCATGAATTTCATGAACACTTTGTTCATGAGGTGGACGAAATATGCGGGGGCGTTCGTTAGTCCAAAAGGTATCACTGTAAACTCGTATAACCCATATCTGGAAGTGAATGTCGTATTGGGGATATCTTCTGTCCGTACCTTCAGTTGATGATATCCCGATCTCAAATCAATCTTTGAGAATACCTTGGCTTGTGCGAGCCGGTCAAACAAATCATTTATCCGTGGCATCGGATATTTGTTTTTGATGGTGACCATATTGAGGGCTCGATAGTCTATACACAGTCTCAGTGTCCCATCCTTCTTCTTGGCGAACAACACTGGCGAACCCCAAGGTGAGGAGCTGGCTCGAATAAATCCTTTGTCCAATAACTCCTTTATCTGCTTCTTCAACTCCACCAATTCTAAGGGTGCCATTCTATACGGCTTCTTATAGATGGGAGCGGTGCTAGGTGCTAGTTCAATGCTGAATTCTATCTCTCGGTCTGGTGGCATGCCTGGTAGTTCTTCAGGGAACACATCAGGAAACTCGCATACCACTTGAACTTTTCTCAGTTCTGCAATGTCCATTTTGTTCAGTTTTGGTTGCTGTGATCGTGGCCTTTCTTGAGCGGAAACCCTTATAGTCTTGCCGTGATGGTGAGTGAGAATCACTGTCCGATTGAGACAGTCAATGAATCCTTTGTTGGTGGCCAACCAGTCCATCCCTAAAATGACATCCAGTCCTTTACTCTCCAACACGATGAGATTTGCTTGGAATTGTAGTCCTTCGAACTCAATGACCACTCCTTGGCAGTAACCCTGAGCGACTTGCTTATTTCCGGGGGACTTGATGATCATAGATTTTTCCAAGGGAAGTATCGGAAAACCATGTTGTAAAACAAAACTGTTCGAAATGAACGAATGGGAAGCTCCAGAATCAAACAAAACCGTGGCAGGTACTGTGTTGATAGGGAACGTACCGAGCACGATGTCTGGGGCATTCTGCGCTTCTTCCCTGGTCACATGGTTCAGGTGACCCTTCCTGTGGTTGTTGTTGGGGTTGAAATTGTTGCGCTTGGGGGCTGGATTGTTTCCACCATTGTTTGGCTTGGGTGCCGGGTTCCTTGGCTTTGGGCACTGTTTAGCATAGTGTCCTTCTTGACCACAAGCATAGCAGGTGACCCCTGGACGGTATGTGTACTCCTTGTCCCAGGCATGAAACTGTCCTACGGGCCTTGGATCAGTAGTCGTGGATCTCCTTGCCTCTGTCCTTGGGACCTCAGTCTTGCCTCGGTTGTTGCGAGCAAGAGCCGTCTTGTCCCTCTTTCGCTTACGGATATCTTCCAGACTACGACGCTCATTCTCCAAGGTGATGGCCTTGTCCACCAGAGTTTTAAAATCTGGAAAGGTGTGTACAATCAGTTGGCATCTTAGTGCTGGTGCCAGGCCGTCCAGGAATTTTTCCATCTTATTTTCTGTCATGTGCTCGTCGTAGACATAACGAGACAGCTGGGTAAACTGACGTTGTATTCTATCACTGACATGCCTCTCTGCTTCAGGTCATCAAACTCTCTCTTCTTGATTTTTATGATGCTCCTGGGGATGTGTGCCCCACGGAAGCCTTCCTTGAACTCTTCCCAGGTGATGTTGTGTTCACTGGGATGCATGTGTAGGAAGTTTTCCCGCCATACTGCAGCTGCTCCAGTAAGGTAGTGTGGCGCATAAAGCACCTTCTCATGATCTGAACACTGAGCAATAATCAGTTTCCTTTCAATGTCACGAAGCCAATCATCGGCTTCCAGCGGCCTATCGGTGTGAGCAAAAGTTGAGGGGCGAGTCTTCTGTAACTCAGATAACTTGGAATGTGGTTGATAGGGCTCACGGTGGTTTCCCATATTGATGACATGATTCATCATCTCTTGGTGCTGTTGCTGGCTTTGCTCGAAGAGACGGCATACTTGAGACAGGGCTGCTTCGCTGTCTTGTTGACTGGACTGACCCTGAGTGAAATTGTTGCTAGTCTGTGTCCCGTAAACCTCTTCTGGCTGATTGGGCATGGAGCGAGTCCACGGGCGAGACATTTTCCAGTCTGGGGTATTATTTTGCAAAACCCATGAGAAAAACTGTGTAGCACAAGGAAAATCTTGCAAAGGCAACAATTTAAAAGACCTCAAGGTTTTTCAAGAAAACATAAACGATTTTGCACGGAGAAGAACTGCTTAGCATATATCTTACACGCGAAAAGCAAACACACGATACAGCACTCAGGATGCGCGTACACATTCCTGACATGTTATTTAGGCTAGCGTACTACTCCGGAAGGCAGCAAACACACCAATACAAACTAGCGTACAGATAAAGCAACACATCATACAAGCAGACATAACGCGCGGCTACTCGGCGCTCTCAGTCGGAGATGGTGAAGATCTCCTTTCCCTTGCCGATGGCAAGACTCAGCGGTCCAGGAGAATCAACCTCCACCTCCTCTCTAGCTGGCTCCTGGCGCGTAACGCTGCGGTGCGGTGATGGTGCAGGGGCGACTAGTGGTAGAGCGGGTGCGGCAGGCGGTGCGGCTCTGACTGGAGTAGGAGCGATGACTCGGTCGAACTCCTCAGTGGTAGGCAGACGGCGAGCAGCGGCTAAAACGGCCGGTGCATACGAGGCTGAAGACGAGATGAATGTCAGAGGCGGCGCCGTGTTGAGAAGCTCCTGCCTGCTGGCAGGACCGCCCCGGACTAAGTCCATGCGGGCAGCCACAAGATTGTCCACGAGGTTGTCGAAAGACTCCTCCAGAGCCTTGAGATACTCCACAACCATCTCGATGGCTTCATCTCGCTCTCCCCGATGGCAGGCGAATGCATAGTGACTGGTGTAAGGCACATGGCATGGGAGGTAGCGGTAGCGACGAGTCTTCATCGTAGGAAGGATGTCCCGAAGACGAGCTATCACCTCACGGGCAGCCATCTGCATGGCATGCCTCTCCGTAGGCATGGCCCTTCCCACAAAACGGAAGTGGCGAGCTGCAGAACGTCCTCCCTTGAATTGCACCACAGCTTGGTGCATAGACACGTCGTCGCTGAGCTTGTGCTGATAGAGTGTGAACTCCGGGCGAGCTGCTGGCCCGATCGCGAGCTTGGTGATGGAGACGAGGAGCTTGACAAACCCCTCGGGCACGTTCGTGAACACTCGATTCTCACAGCTGCTGCCAGCCATCTACAAAAGTAGGCAAAAATTCTGAGTAGTCATGTCATAAATTTATGATGACCAACAGAAAATAGCTACAATTGCAAAATGCTGAAAAAGCACAAAAGACGCAAATAACCGATTTGCGATCGCACCTAGTGGCTTCCTATAGTCAGCCTGGCTCTGGTACCAAGCTTGTCACGACCGGTTTTTCAATAAAACAATTATTGAGAGACTGATCCCTTTTACGGACCGGTAAGGAAGAATTCCTTCTCACTGGTAGACAATATCTTGGTCACAGAAGAAAAATACCAGGAGTACTGAATATAATACAAGGTTGAGCGGAGACTGCCCAACAATTTATTACATGTACGCCGATAAAACAAGACGGCGGATAGGGTGGCATAACTATTAACTCACGACAATAACGGTGGTGGAAATATCACCGCGAAGCGAGTGATATGACTCCTGAAGACTACAGCTCTTCGAGCGTCGGAGTGAGGCTCGAGGAGACTTATGCGGGTGGCGGAAGCGTATGTAATACAAGTGACCAATATCCGGGATCATGCAGGACTGACTGGGACCCCTCTAGGCGTCGGACGCGCTATCAAACTCTTCATCCAAGAGATCCCCTTCGTCAACATCTGGCCAAATCAACAAGCCAGGTGAGTACTATGAAAGTACTCGCAAGACAGTTCGGACATAAGATATAACAAATGTAAACATGAAGCGTATGAACAAATAAACTAGTGCGTTCAGACATAGAGATACTAAATACTGGGGTGCCAAACGAGGGTCTGAATGACTCCTCGAGAGGAAACTGCAACAATAATAATACTGGTGCCAAACGAGGGTCTGAATGACTCCTCGAGCGGAAACTACAAGAATAATAATACTAGTGCCAAACGAGGGTCTGAATGACTCCTCGAGAGGAAACTGCAAGAATAATACTGCCACAGTCGGGCGTCGGGGCGACACCACATAAAGGGCTTATAACAGAAAATAAAGGCAGTGCGTGCCACAGTCGGACGTCTGAGCGACATCACATAAAGGGCTTATATTTAATGTAATAAACAAAAGCATGCCACAGTCGGACGTCTGAGCGACATCACATAAAGGGCTTATATTGTAGCTCAATAATACAATAGTTCGGGAACATAAATTATCACAAGTACGAGACAAATATAACGTTAGTCCATCCACAGGAATAATAATTAAACTGGATTTACCACTTGAGCTTGTTCACCGGGGACAAGTCTTCCACGCGGATAGATATGGATATACTGATTACACTACTTGATCATGGATACGATGACTTGGAAGAATTTGACTCTGCAGAGTTTGTACTTAACCACAGCCAACGGATTTCGGTAGTCACAGGGACTAGTTCCGTTTACGGTGTTTTAGAAGAAACACGTCTAACCAGTACACACCCATTCAACATTCCGAAGCCAGGGATCACCCTCGGCAACGTTCAAGAAAAACCTTGAGATGGGGAGGCTACAACCTCGCGTAGCATGGGATCAATTTTCTATACGCGCGCTCTAAGGGGGTGCCCCCCCTCTCGGTCCCAACCGGAAACACCCATGCCCCCTGACCAGATGACTGGCTTTAATCCTGGGCCAAGGTACCATCATCCCGGCCTCTCTGTTTGGTGTGTACACGGAAAGAGGTTACCAACTTACTAAACCGCATCCTGGCAAATGAAACATGTGGCAGCACGGAGGGGAAAAGAACGATAACGTGACTCCGTCCGTGTTAACGTCGGAATTCGTCGGATGACGCAAGGCTGGTATGCTACAACAGTACCACCTTGCTGCCCTTCATGTCACCACATGATCAGGCCATCTCTCATCAGAGATCATCGCAACTTTGGAACAAAGCGGGTAGTTGCCTCACAAGCAACGAGGTACTCACTGACACTCATATGCCACGCATAAACTATCAAGCAAACATGCAAAACACCTATCATATCAAATGTTCAAACATGCTTGCCTGGTTCGGAGAAGTCGGAGTCTAGCTCGGCGAAGTTCGCGGCTCCGTCACCCCTTCCGGAACCTACAGCAATCACGAAAACGGGCACTAACGTGAAAACCAATGTGTGCACAGAAACTTCTCCAAAAATTTTCCAAATAAATCTCATAAAAAACTAGACAAAATTTTAAGACTGTCAGAAAAAGAATCACTCAAAAATTCCTTTTTATTAAAAAGTTATAAAGGTTTCTGTCCAGGGACTTATCTGTAATGAAACAGAAAAGTTCCAGGGTTTAAACTGAGAAACCAGAAAACGCTTCGGAAAGAAATGCGCTAGCTAAAGAGGGAAAGTGTATTTTGCCCGAAGGTGCCAACAGAAAACGGTTCGAGGGAGAATATAACAGAGGCTGACATGGGGGGTCCACATGTCAGGTTTAGAAAGCTCGCCGGCGCCCGAAGACTGCGGTGGACGCCGGCGTCGAACCACGGCGAGTCAGGAGGATCGGAGGGTACCAAGAGCTTCAGCGTGTTCTTCTGCGTCGGTGGGTGGTGGACTCGACCAACGGGGAGCACCACGTCAACGGCGACACTTTCTCCGGCGGACGGCGGCTCGGGTGAGGGTGGAGAACTCCGGTGGAGGGCTGCAAACTTCGAATTGAACCGCGGGTCAGAAGGAGAGATGCATAGTGAAGCTATTGGCAAGAGATGGGAGGCGGAGGTGCACACACGGGAGCGAATCGAGCTGGATCCCGTGGCGGGTCGCGGCGGCCGGAGTCGAGGAAGGAGACCTCCTCGGGGCCCTTCCAGTGGCTAGGCGTGCTCTAGGTGGAGTGCAGGGATGGTGTGTGCTCGAGTTGAAGCTCGGGGCCTCTATTTATAGGCGGATCGACGGGGTGGCCGTCAACGGAGAATCTCCGGCGAGCAATTACGGCGATGCAGTGGATTGGCAAGAGGTTTGAGTGGCCAGGCAGCATCAGTGGAAGTTACTGGTGCCATTTCACTGCTAAATGGAGTTGGTCTTGGCGTAATGGCGTCGGTCCACAGTGAGGTGGCCGCACGGGCACGTCGGCGGCAGAGAGCGTGCTCTGCGCCCTGCGGTTCACGACGAGGGTGGCAGCGCGTTCGGGGGAGTGGAAGGCCACGCGGCGAGCTCCGGTGGCTTGGGCGGCGCTGGGTGGCGCCGTCAGCGACGCGCCTCTCTCTTGCGGCCGCAAAGCCGCCGCTGGCGTCGGTCACGGGGCGGCGCACCTTCTGCTGCTCATCGCCGACGTCCGCAAGGTGCCAGACGCTCGTGCGGTGCAGGAACAAGGGGGAGGGGACGGGGAGCAAGGCGACATCGAGGCACTGTCAAGATCGACAACAAGTTCTGAAGAAAACGACAGTGCACTGAAATGTTCTCTGAACTTTACTGAACCTGATTTTGACAATGCACTGCAGGTGTTCGACAGAATGATTTGGCAATGAGAAAAAATTTCCTGGGGCTGGGACTTGGTGAGGTGACCACTCAATGCACCCAGAGGCTGCCTGATTTTACATGGAATTTTTGGAGAAGGATTTGAATGAATTTCACCAAATTTGTCAAATCTGGTCCAAACTTGCAGCAAGTGTAGTTTGAAAAATTTGAACTGAAGACCAGTGGTTCTTCCTGGATCTTGGTTGAGGGTTCAAAGGACTAGGAAGGGAAAAAGGTTTGGGGGCAAAGATCAAAACAGAAAGTGTAGCTCCTTTGTAAATCACCAATGGCTAGAATAGAAGACAGAAATTTGTTTGAATAAGATTTAAATGGAAAATAATCATATGGGGAGGTTCAACTTGCTGGATTTGATGCAACTCATGATCCAAAGATGAGGGAAGGTTTAGGAGAGAGCATTTGCACTAAGGCCGTGGCAAGAGAGAATTGTTGAAAGTGGCAAAGGATTATTCCAAAAGCCATAGTGCAAATTTCAAAGAGACTTTCAAAAGGCATTTTCCCAAGTGAAAAGTATTTTGTCTTGAGTCAAAATAAAAAGCAAGAACCTCCAAGAACAAAAACAGATCTTGGGTGAATCCAAATAAAACTTTTGCCATAAAAAAATATTTGAAAGGGAGAGTTCTTTTGAGTAAAAAATTTAAATCACCTCCCTCAAGTCAAATAAAATCTTTTGAAAAAAACCAAATAAAAACTTGGGTGTCACAGGTATTCATCCTTGTTTTCTTTATGGTTGTGCCCTATTTCTCCACAAAGCTTGTATGCACAAGGTTTCTTCATATCCTTTCCATAAGGCTTCAATTTCTGGGACACAAGACGAGACTTTAGCATAGTCATCTTAAATTCCTTCCAAGTGGTTACTCCTTGCCATCCATTGATGGTTTGGTACATCCTCCACCAAGTAGCAGCACCTCTTTCAAAGCACTGAAGAGCCTGGTGGGTCATATCCTTTCCGACTATAGGGTTATTCTTCGCGTGATCCTCCATGTTCTAAATCCATCGGTCTGTCTCCAATTGACTCATCCATCCAGAAAATATGGGTTCATCTCCATTCATCCTCTATTGGGTCCAAGGGTTTTGGGGTGGGATAAGAGAGATAGAGAGGGATGCACACAATACAAACAAAAGTTTTGAAGAGGCAGATTTTATTTGTGGCTGTCAGGAAAAACATCAAACAAATGACAGCTCGCAAACGTCGCATCTAACGTAGGTATAAAACAGGGGTTTGGTCTTCTAAAGGTTAATAATTCATCAATGTCGTCAAACTCTTCAGGTCTTGTTCATGTCTCCGATGGCTCCTTCCGATCGTGCTTATCCTTCTCAAGTATTACTGCCAGTCCATCTCTGTTGGAGCGAAGTCTCTCGTGACATCCTTTAATATTTCTAGAGTTGCGTTCCAAACTTCTGGGTTTCAACATCCTTGGCATGAACCATGGTCCTACTGTCCTTCAGTTCCTGACGAATCTCCTGTATCTCGAGGTTTTGCTCCTCCAGCGTGGCTACTTTCAGATTCTGGGTCCTGAGTTCTTCACGAAATGCTTTTTTGTCAAATACAGCTTCTTGAAGGTTCATCTTAAACTTCCTGATGTAATACTCCAGATCCTGGCGATACACCGGCTAAGGTTAAAACTGCATCCTTTGCTGATAGATGCTCCATCAGCCTTCTACCATCCAATCTTTCCATGCATCTGCATGCTTAACTCCACACGGTGACAATAGCATAAACGGGTAATAACACCATGGTCAGCCGTGTCTATGCCCATGTTACTGCCATGAGCTTTCATTCCATAATTGATATCTCCTGTCTTCGGGTTTTCTTGACAAAAACTTTGAGATCTAATGCTCCATGTTCCGGTCTTTCTCTGATACATCTTGATCTTGGGTATTGACGGCTTCCATAGTCTGCCAAGTTCCATAAGGGTAGCCTTCCTATACCAATTTGGAAATTCTTCAGAGCCTTCAAATTCTCCTAGTCTTCAGAGTCTTCAACCGTTGTAGTTCCAATTATAACAAATGCTTGGTAAAAATGATCTTCATTCCGAAGTAGTCTTGGTTGTCCGATATCTTGTTCTTCTTGGAGTGGTCTCATCAGTCGAATCTTTGTGGTCAAAGGGGAAAGGGGTATAGCCTCACTAAAAAGGAATATTTGAATAAGCTCAGAAGAGAAGGGAGGTAAAATATCCTTTTTGAAAAGAAAGTTGTAGAGAAAATCTTTTCCTATGGGCTTGCCAGTTTCTAGGGTCACGTCCTACAGTCAACATGTGCTCTGATACCATCTTGTAGCGACCTGACCTCAAACGGTCAAGTCCCTGTGCTTAAGTGTCATCCCTGGATCGGTATGCTGACACACACAGTACTCGAGGATTTATAACAGAGGTAAATCACATGTATAAATAACGTAAACACCATTACATCAATCCAAATAGCGGAAGTAACAACAAGGTTGTGGATTCCCATCAACACCAACGGCAAAGTTGAGTGTAGAAATCGTAACCCTAACGTATCACTTACTTATCATAAGATTCCTGCAACATGAGACGTTGCAACCACAAAGGGTCAGTACATTGAATGTACTGGCAAATTCATACCATAGGATAATGATGAATAATAACTATCACTATATGCATATTTGGCTGGTGGAAAAGCTCTAGAAAATGGTTAACATGTTTTTGTGAAAAGCCAATTTTCCCTACTTCAAAGGAATATATTTTATTTAACTACAAAGTTGGTTGATAAACATTGAGAAGGTTCCTCCAACTCAATCCCAAAATAATAATCATTAACCCAACAAATTATTTAAGTAGCGTGATGAGATCAACATGATAATCCAAGAACCAGATACTCAAGATGTCCATAACCGGGGACACGGCTAACCATGATTAGTTTGTACACTCTGCAGAGGTTTGCGCACTTTTCCCACAAGACTCGATCACCTCCGCTTGATTTCTCGCACTACATGGTGTTTGAGAAACGGATGACCGAGACACAGTCTTTCAGAAACAATACTCTTTACTCCGGGTGGACAGTTACACCTACTTTCCCCTACATCTGCTAGCCCACCTCTTCAAGAGGTCATGTAACCTACTCAACTATGCTAGAGCCCATAATAGCTTGTGGCTGCACACGGAAGTTTCTAGCATGAAAAATCTCATGATCCCTTTGAGTCTGGGTGGCGGTCCATAGGATGATCACACGGGTACTCCGGGATATCCAAAAATACAGGCAACACTGGTTTCTCCAGGTGCCTCAATCCACCCAGATGTAAATTAAAGTAGCCACCTTAAGTTGAACGATTAATTAACAATCTCACATCTGTTATGGAAAACTCTCAAACCCAATCCACGTCTACGAGCATAGCATAGCAATATAAGCAAACGTAGAAGTAACTCCCAATGGTTTGATATAAACAGGGCAATAGGTACTACCTCATCTAATTCCCAAAACCCACATTTTAATCAGATCCTAATCATGCAATAGTTTGAGGATTGATCTAATGCAATAAAACTGGGTGGTAAAGAGGTATGATCAAAGTGTGAACTTGCTTGTACTGTTGATGAAGATGATTCGCACTCAAAACTCTTGATAGATCTACTCGTCACACTCCGGTCAATCTATCGTAAGCAAGCAATAGTAACCACACATAAGCAATCACTCAAAAGATCAGAAAGAACGAAGAACACGATTCAGAAAACATCAAAACCAAGCAAATAACTCTTGCAACATAAGAAAATTTCTAACAGTACCAAAATTATGTGAATTTGGCCTTATCAGAACGTTTAGGTCAAGAGCTTTAATTTGCAAAAAGAATCAACTCAAACGAAGCTACGGAACTCAAATTACGATCAAACGAAGTTTGAATTAAAATCTGGTCTAAATCAAATTTTTAAAATTTCAAAAACATGTTTTAGTTGGATTACTGGATAGAGGGGATCATAACGAAGAAGTGGGCGTTGGTTTCGTTGGATTTGGACTAACGAGTAAAGAGTAATGATCGTTTGAAAAACAGGGACTAAACTATAAAATGAAACAACTACAACTAGGTCCCTGGCAGAAACTAAAATAAAAGAAAAAGATAAATAGCGAACATTCGTTACCGATTGCTAACGAACGAAAACTGTTCACTGAAACTAACTAAACGGAAAACGTTCGCTAACTAACAAGAACGAAACGGTTTACTTACGAAAAACCGATCTGGAGGATAAACCGGCAAAAAAAAATAAAAATAAATCGGGCAGTTTTATCGGCTTTACCGGCTCGGGGCAAATAAACCGGCGGCAGCGGTTTGGATCGGCGAGCTCCGGCGAGGCGGCTGCGCGGCGGCGGTGGCCGCGGGCGGCGGAGCGCAGCAGCAGCGAGCGGCGCGGGGTGGCAACGTTCGACGGCGGTTGCTGCGGCGGCGGGAGGCGGCGTGCAGCGGCGAGGCAGCGGCGCAGATCCGGCGGGATGCGGCGGGGCGCGGCGAACGGCGGCAGCAGCGGCGCGTTGCGGGAGAGAGAGAGAAAAGGAGGCGGGGCCGGGCGAAGTATATAAGGAGGGGGCAGTGGCTTGCATGGAGGAGGGGCAAGAGGAGGCCGGCGGAGACACGGAGGTGGCGGCGATGGCGTGGTGGCTCGGAACTCCGTCCCGAGCTCGGGGACGAGCGGCTGGGCTGGGCCGCGGCCTGTTGGGCCAGCCCAGTTCGGCGGCGGAGAAGATTTATTTTATAAAACATTTTCTCAGACAAATAAAAACAAAATAAAAAATATTATATAGGCATATAATATATCAAAATTTTCAGAAAAAGATTTCCTACAGCATGAACATTTTTGTCAAGTCAAATAAATTCGAGAAAAATTTAAATAATTCAAAGAGTGCTACTCCCCTACTAAAATCCAATAAAAATCATTTTAAAAATACCAAAATAATTTCAAATGTATTTCCCTCCAATTTTCCGATGTAGGGAATCATGTTACCCTATTTTCCATATATTTTATTTTTTGAGAAAAATAATTTGAAATAAAACTAAAATAACTCCAAATTGAAAATGATTTCAAAGGGGCGTTAAATTTGGTTTCTTTGAAACTTCCAACTCATATTTCGTATGTTTTGAAGAAGTCATTTTAGCTTCGCTCTTGAAAATCATTGAGTTGCGTAAAGTTTCAGAATTGGAAATATTTTCAACACCCTTCTCATTTCAATAAATGGAAGAAGTCATGTCATCTTCTCTCCAGGGTTTTGTGGTGAAAAGAATTTGAATTCATGGAGATCATAAAAGCAAAAATGAAAGTTTGGGAAAGTCCTTTTATTCCCTCTCATTTAACTTTCAAAAAGTTTCGAATTTCACTCAATCAATCAAGCAATCAATCAAATCTATCTATTTAATATAACATTCCAAAATTTAGAATTTTGGGATGTTACAAGTCCACTATATCTACCTATATGCGGTATTCTTTTGCCGTTCTAAGAAAATTTGTATGTGCCATCTCTAATTTTCAAAATAAACTTCTCTTTTGTGTGTACGTACCGCCCGCGGAGCGGTGTGGGGTGGCTAATATTTTCCATGCTAGATGTGTTATTCTCATGATGAGTGTTTATTCACTTGTCATTGCACGAGAGTAAGGCAAAGGAATTAGGGATGCCCAGTCCCGAAATGAAAAAATGAATTTACTTTATGTTGTCAAATAATAAATTCCTTAGAAAGTGTTGGTACAGAAGGCAACCGTGGATACAGCTAGCCATGGAAAGTGAAAGTATGGTGGAAAAAGGAATAAACTTTATTTTCTGTTTGGGAACCGCCTATGATATATCTAGCATGGAAAGTGTTGGGAACTCTAAGCCGTTGTCCTTGGTGGGAAAGACACACCTCCCAAAATGTTTTTATCTCTAAGTTTTTCGCTTTGAGCTCTGGCACCTCCACAAATCCCTACTTCCCTCCGCGAAGGGCCTTTCTTTTACTTTATGCAATTTTTACTTTTGAATTTGAGTCTCCATCTTCTCTTATAAAAGCATAAACTAGGAGGAACTATGATCGTACTTGAGTATTGGGTGTAGCTAATCTGCGAGTGTGTTTCATGAATGGATCAATGATTGAGCATGATGGGCTAGGGATAACTTATTTTAGCGTTGATAATTTGAAAGACATGGTTGCTTGTTGGTATGCTTGAGTATTTAAGTCGTCAAAACTAGACTATTGCTTTGAACAATATAAAAGTCCAAATGTCCATGCTATAAAGAAAAGAATATGAGATGACATGTTAGGCAGCATTCCACATCAAAAATTCTGTTTTTATCACTTACCTACTCGAGGACGAGCAGGAGTTAAGCTTGGGGATGCTGATAGGTCTCCAACGTATCTATAATTTTTGATTGTTCCATGCTGTTACATTATCAATCTTGGATGTTTTATAATCATTTTATATCGTTTTTTGCTACTAACCTATTAACATAGTGCCAAGTGCCAGTTGCTGTTTTCTGCATGTTTTTTACATCGCAGGAAATCAATAACAAACGGAGTCCAAACGCAACAAAACTTTTTGGAGATTTCTTTGGACCAGAAGACATCCAGTGGGCCGAAGAAGCGCCTGGGGGTGCTCCGAGGGGAGCACAACCCACCAGGGCGCGCCAAGAGGCCCAGGCGCGCCCTGGTGGGTTGTGCCCACCTCAGGTGCCCCCTGAACTGACTCTTTGCTCTATAAATACCCTAATATTCCAGAAACCCTAGGGGAGTGGACGAAAATCAATTCTAGCCGCCGCAGAGTCCAGAACCACTAGATCCAATCTAGACACCATCACGGAGGGGTTCACCACTTCCATTGGTGCCTCTCCAATGATGCATGAGTAGTTCTTTGTAGACCTTCGGGTCCGTAGTAAGTAGCTAGATGGCTTCCTCTCTCTCGTTTGATTCTCAATACAATGGTCTCTTGGAGATCCATATGTTGTAACTCTTTTTGCGGTGTGTTTGCGGATCGGATGAACTTTGAGTTTATGATCAGATCTATCTTTTTATATCCATGAAAGTTATTTGAGTTTCTTTGATCTCTTATATGCATGATTGCTTATAGCCTCATATTTCTTCTCTGATATTTGGGTTTTTTTTTGCCAACTTGATCTTTTTATCTTGCAATGGGAAGAAGTGCTTTGTAGTGGGTTTGATCTTACGGTGCTTGATTCCAGTGACAGAAGGGGAACCGACACGTATGTATCGTTGCTACTAAGGATAAAACGATGGGGTCTATTTCTACATAAATAGATCTTGTCTACATCATGTCATTGTTCTTATTGCATTACTCCATTTCTCCATGTACGTAATATACTAGATGCATGCTGGATAGCGGTCGATGTGTGGACTAATAGTAGTAGATGCAGGCAGGAGTCGGTCTCCTAATCTTGGACGTGATGCCTATATAATGATCATTTCCTGGATATCGTCATGATTATTTGAAGTTCTATCAATTGCCCAACAGTAATTTGTTTACCCACCATTTTCTATTTTCCTCGAGAGAAGCCACTAGTGAAACCTACGGCCCCCAGGTCTCTTTCTCATATTATTTGCCTTTGCGATCTACTTTTCCTTTGCTTTTATTTTCAGATCTATTAAACCAAAAATACAAAAATACCTTGTTGCACTTTATTTTATTTGGCGTTCGATCTATCCATCTACTACAATTTATTCACATCTGTTTGCCTATCTTTGGGCGCCGCTACCCGAAAGGGATTGACAACCCCTTTTACACGTTGGGTTGCGAGTATTTGTTATTTGTGTGCAGGGGCTGTTTACGTTGTGTTTCTTGGTTGTCCTACTAGTTCGATAACCTTGGTCTCATCACTGAGGGAAATACCTACCTCTGCTATGCTGCATCATCCCTTCCTCTTTGGGGAAATACCGACATAGCTTCAAGCCGCATCACAAAGTATTTGGACCCATGGCCCGAAAGTGGCAAAGTATGTGAATTCTCCACAAGTGATAATTTGTGCCAGCAAAAGCAAAGGTATCACTATGCACTAAATCACTAGTTGACATCAATACTCTCTAGGCGGTAAAGCCTAATAAGGAAAGACCTAGCCCTAATACCAATTGAAAGGACCACGATGTCGCCTAGAGGGGGTGAATAGGTGTTTTAAAAACTTCTACGGATTTGGCTTCGTGCTAATGCGGAAATAAACTAAGAGTGTAATTTTTAAGCACAAATCCTAAATATACTGGGCTCAACCAAGTGCACCAACAACTTGATCTAAAAAAGATGAGCACAACAAGGATACTAACAAGCACAAGTAAGTTACACAAACTTAGTTGAGCAATATCACAAGATATGTAAGAGTATGACACAAGTTAGCAATTCATACTAATGACAAGATATATCAATAGTAACAAGTATGAATCACGGGATATAAAGTGTAGGCCTAAATAATCTCTACAAGGAGATAGCCAACACAATATAATGAGGACAACAATATATAGTGAATGCAAGGTCAAGAGACCAAAGTAAACCACAAGTAGTGGCTAGGGTTAGAGATAACCGAAGACAAGGAGATGAGGATGTATCCCGATATTCACTTCCTTGGAGGGAAGCTAGTCACTGTTAGAGAGGTGGATGTTACCATGAAGGCACACCAACACCACAAAGGATCACCCTATTCTCACTTCGAGATAACACCATGAAGGTGTTTCTCAACCACTAGTGGTAGACCTTGACGCGGCCTCCAAACCTTCACAAGTTGATTCCTCACCGGAGCGGTCCTACCGCCTAGGAGTCTCCAACCTCCAAGAGTAACAAGATCAAGGGGGAAATGCTCAAGACTTGATCAAATCACAAATTCCTTTGGTTACAAGTGGGAGAGGGAGTTGATCTATCACTTGATTGGAAAATCTCTCAAGAACTCTCACGAATCTCTCCGAGATCTAAGATTTGGTGTAGGAGAAGTGAGAGGGAGCCAGTTGGTGTTCTAGGGTTCTTTTGGATTGAGTGGTCAACCCTCTACCGGATTGGTAGAGGGGTATATATAGCAAGCGTAGAAAACTAGCCGTTTGTGAATAAGTGGATGTGTCAGGCCAAACATCCAGTGGCTGATAAATGTGCACACGTACATAGAAAAACAGAGGCAATGTACAGGGGCCGGGCATCTGGCCATGGCCCGGACATCTGGCCAAAGTTGGGGCTCCGGACATTCAGAGGACATGACCAACATTCCAACATGGTATTTGGACATCGGCGGCCGGATTTCCTGGAGGATCCCGAACATCCGGCCAAGTCCCGGATATCTGGCCCATAAAAAAACAGCAGGAACCACAAAGCTGAAACATACATAACTTTTACACCCAGACTCCGATTTTGACGATCTTGGGCTTGTTTTGAGGCTATGGAAAAACTCCAGGTCCTCACATATAGAACCACCCAAGATAAGCCGAAATGAATGGTTAAAAGTATGCAAAGGTTAGACACATACTTTGGGGAACCTAGTCGGCTTTGGATTTTCTTTTGTAGATGTGTAGGTATTTTGTATTTGCATTAGATATGTGTGAAATATGCCTATGTTGGAATATGATGTGAGGAAGAATATAAATAGATGATGTGGACTTGAGAAAATCCATCACTAACCCCTTTGATCCCCTCTTAATAGTGTGGGATCTCTATAACTCAAGAATCGTAAAAGAATTATACTGGATAGCTTCTGGAAACTCATTCTTGAGCATACATCCTTTTCGATGGTCATCGAACCTCACATCTAAAGCCAAAGGAACTAATACCTTTGACTAAAGCATTTCAATTAAGCTTTATGTTAATGTTTATGCTTGGCTCAATTTGGAATGATGATATTGATCAAGACACTAGGTGAAGGCTTCAAATGTATTCATCTTCATATGTTCACCATGTGATCATCCACAAGCTTCAAGCATGTAATCCTTCGGGGTGGCTATCTTGAACTTGCCCTTGTCAGCCATGAACATCAACACTTGATTTCATCCTCTCAAGGGCACTTGAAATCTTTCTTTTGATGTTAGTCCATAAGAACCACCTAACCCACATGGGTATAGAAAACACATAGAATGGGTTAGTACAAGAGTGCAATTGATAAGTTCTTACCGTACCACAAGATATCATGTGGCAATGATTTGCGCTTGTGTGTTGACCATCTTTGAGTTCAATTTTTTTATCTTCATCTTGGTCAACATTTATATTTGCTCCATGATTAATCTTAATGTCTTGAAGGCCCTATTGATATCTTCACTAGCTTCATTGCTTCAAGACATGGTCACCAATATCTCAATTCACCATGTCCATATCAAGTTTCTCCATGAGTATCATAGTGGACATCATTTTCTCGTTTTCATGTTCCAACATAGTATCTTGAGAGGCACAATGAATTCTTCACATGAATTATTTGCTTCAAGACATAATCATACATGACTCAACATATGAGCTCATCATGATCCTATATTCAAGCGTATGTAGAATTCTTCTCTTTAATCATTCTCTCAAGATCTTGATCCATCATGGTTTAGTCCATAGTCCTAAGCATGAGAACCTCTGAGATCTTTAATGAACTCCATATAGATCACGTCTTGTTTCTCGCACAAAATTCATCTTGATCATATTTGATTCAATCATTGATCTCAATCTTGATGCACAACTATATGTATATGGCATCCATTCCGAATCCACTTGATCTCCTCCTTGCATCACCATGGAACAAATATCCTTCAATTCATCCAATATTATTCATGTATTGCAAATGGAACTTTCCTTCAAATGAATACAAATGGAACTTTCCTTCAAATGGATAACTCAATGCAAACATTAGTCCATTAGGATTGTCATCAATTACCAAAACCACACATGGGGACTACATGCACTTTCAAGGATGCAATTGTATACCGCTGTGTCCGAAGGTTTGCTTAGTTTTGGACAATTGCCACCAATGCATGTGTATAATTTTCAAGGACCGCCAATGCACCATCATGAAAAAGGGAACCAAATGATGGAGAATTTGCAGTTTGTTGTTAATTTGCCACATCATTCTCACCCAACACCACCACCGTCACCGCCGCACCGTAAAGTTGCATCTCGGTCGGCTCCTACTAAAGTGAATTCAACTTGTTTGAAAAGGAAAAAGAAGGTTATCAATGTTGATGATGACAAACCACATGAAAGTATCGCACACCGTCTGTCCTAAGCACTTGAGAAACATGAACAATTGGCAATATCAATATTACTTGCTCAAATCCTTTCTGTATGAATTTAAATTCTTGTAGCTTGTTGGAACTAAATTAAATGTTCAAAATGTGGGAAAGCACTTGGTTGGAGTGTTCAATTGATCCCATCGATGGAATGGTAAGAAGCGTGAGTAGTTCCGAGATGACATTGCTGCTCTATATAATAGTTCAACACCAAGTAACTGGAAGAGATATCGGAATCAGTTGAAACAACAGTGGTAAGAAGGCTGCAAGAGTCCACTCATCATGGAAAGCACCAATCCTTTTCTTGGTCGTTTGCCACTCTTGCTTCAACTGATTTTGATCCCTCTTCTAGTTATTTGGTGGCGTACTGTTATACAGAGCAGCAATGTCATCCTGGAATTTCTCACCCTTCTTACCATTCCCATCAATGGAATCAGTTGAACATCCAACAAAGCACTTGCTACATTGTGAACATTTAATTTAGTCGAGCCTAACAAGCTAAAAGAATTTAAACTCATATAGAAAGGAGTTGAGCAAGGAACATCTATATTACCTTAGGACATATGGTGTGCGGTCATTCCACTTGGTTTATCATCACCAACATTGGTAGCGTTCGTTTTCCTTTTGGAAGAAGTTGAATTCACTTTGGCAGGACCAGACCGAGATGCAACTTTAGGGTGCGGTGGTGGTGGTGGTAGTGTTGAGAAGGAGTCATGTGCGGAAGTACTAAATAAGGCAGATTGTTCATCCTTTGGTTCCCTTGTTTGTGATGGTGCATTGGCAGTTGCTGGAAATTATACGGATGCATTGGCAGCAATTGTCCAAAACTAAGCAAAACTTCGGGAGCAGGGTTATAAAATGGACTCCTATTATAAGTATGATAATTCATGACTGAATCATCGGACATCGGAGATAGCATGTAAAGTGAAACAATAACAACCTTGGAAGATCATGACAATCTGAAGCAAAATTACAAGGTAGGCATATCATGACAATGTGGAGAAAAGGTACAAGGTAGGAATATCATGGAAACTGCAACCAATTTTTTCCCATGCTAAGCACCTTTGCAAAATCTATTTACTAGCCTCAAATTGTAACTGATTTCTATGATAAATCATTGCGCATTTGAGGCCAACATGGTCATCTCTTGTTTTGTGAGAAATCTGACATGACCATCTTTAGTAACCCAGTAAGCATCTTCTTTGAAAATTGATGCTACCGATAACTTAACTTTCCCTTAAAACTACTATATCATTTGCAGAACCTAAAATAGATAAATCTGAGAATGAGGGTCTATGTGTTTTATGACTTGCCTGAAAAACATTTAGTTAAGTAGAACTCGGTATGCACTCTGTCTGCTGATGAGAATGCACCTAGTTAGCTTATGTACTGACTCTTCCAATTATAGTTCTGCTTGAATGCTTGTCATATTGTGTACTAAAGTATTTGTTCACCAATGAAGAAGCATAATAACCTCACATATATAGGAAGAACTCGTCATGCAGCAGGAAGAACTCACATCAGTGGTAAACTCACATATAGATGAAGAACTCACATAATAATTATCTAGCAAAAACAAGAAGAACTTACCATTGATTCAAAGAGGGGTTCTCCATGGAGCTCGATGGGTGACGGGTTAGAAGTGCGGCGGTGTCGTGGTGTTGGCAGAGGAGCTCGCCATGGTGCCGAGGTAGAAGTGCGATGGTCGAGAGGGATCGACGCAGGAGCTCATCGGGGTGTCGACAAACAGTTGTTGTAGCAAGGTGGCCGATGGCCGGACATGTGTCGCTCGTTGCGGGCGCCAGATCTCGCCATGATTCGAGTGGCGCCACAACTCGATGCCGCCGCACGGCGAGGCCCCTGAGAGGAGGATGGAGAAAAGAGTGAGAGATGGAGTCGGCTGGGTAGAACTACTCGAGCGGGAGATGGATGCGCTAGGCGGGAGATGCAGGCGCTATGGAGGAGGAAGAGGTGGGTAAGGAGTAGTAGGGACGAAGCACACGAGATCGGTTTGCATTTCTATTTATAATTTACGCTTTGTTATTGTATCTACCTATGTTACTCTAATGCTCTCTATCTTCTTTCATTATCTGTCACATTAGCGTTTTTTCCAAGCTAGAGTGCATGATACTAGCTAAGATACAACCACTATAGCCGGTCTTACAATCATTCATAATGTTTGGTTTTGTCTAATTTCTGGGGTTCTCTTTTGTTTTTCCATTTTTTGAAGAAAGCTACTTTGGTTGTTGTTTCGCAGGAAAAGTGAGATTGTATTACTCAAGCAGGTAGAACATCGTTCTTACACAAATTCATACTCCCTTCATTTCTTTTTAGTCTGCATATAAAATTTGGTCAAAGTCAAACTTTATAAAGTTTGAGTAAATTTATAGAAAAAATATCAACATCTACAATACTGAAGTCATATTTATGAAAATTAATTTGATTAGGCATCTAATAATATTGATTTCATAGTATGAATGTTGATATCATTTCCTACAAAGCTAGTCAAACTTTATAAAGTTTGACTTTGACCAAATCTTATATGTAAATGAAAAAGAAACGGGTGGAGTAATTCCCTCCGCACTGGCCCCTATCTAGACCATAGTACAGGGGGTGGCGTGACCATAGAGAGAAGGTCATGGTTGACTCTATTTTGCTTATGTCTAATATGAGTAACTACAATCTTCCTTTCATCTACAAGGAGCGACTGAATTTATCTAATGATGGGCATAAACTTGGACCTATTACAAGCAGTATCTTGGATTATATTGGCAGCTTCTACACTGTCTAGCTCGATGATGATGGGCTTCAACGTTTGATGGAGCACAAGTGTGATCCCTTCTAGGCAGGCAACCAACTCTGCCCCAGTGTGCTATCACAAGTGAGGATTTGCCAATAAGCCATGAATATGATGACATCATCTTCATCTCGGAGAACCATACCTCCACCGACATCCCCGCGACAAAAGAGCTATCGGTGTTGAGTTTTTCCCAGCCAGTTGGTGGGTGTGTCCGACGAGGACCCTCATCCATCTGCTTTGGCACATGAGCTACGCGTGCATCAGTGGTTAATAGGACTGGCAGGACCATCTTTCCTTTAACACATCAACATTTTTTAGGTAACTGGCAGTAGCCTTTTAATCACATAAGCTTGTTCATTACATATAATTGTCCTAATAAATCTAGTACTTTAATTAAACCAACATGATCAACCATCATACTCTGCTGACTTAGCAAGAGTGTTAGCTACAAAATTACATGGCCGATTAACATGGATGAAGTTATGAGATATAAACTTTGTAGCCCAGTTCTTGATACCATGGACTATTGCTCCTGTAGGCGATGTATTCAAATTTTGTTTCTTTGATCTTGTTGATCAGCAACAAACAATTAGAAGCCACCACAGATTTCTACATGCCTTTCTCCCTAGCAAGAAATAAGGCTTGATGTACTATCGCGGCTTCTGCAATTTGAGGATTTTGAATTTGAGCAAAGTAGCATCTGCTTGCCGGCTACACCATCCCCCGATGATCACGAATCACCACACCTAATCCCGCTCTTGTAGACCGAGAAAAGATTGTTGCATCCACGTTGACAAGCATTGACCATCCTCATGGTGAAACCAATTTTGGTTTTGACTTCAAGGACTTGCATCTGTAGGGAGATAACCATGAGCCAGCCTCCATAATACTACTTTCACTTTATTAGAACACTGAAATGCCCACAAATTCTTCCACATTTTCTCCAATGGTTTATGTTTGATGTCAAACATTTTCCATCTACAGTCTGCTCTCTCCAAAAATCCTTTCTAGCTAGACTATAGGCTGATCTGATAGTGTAGATGCCATTCTTTGTGTGGGGCCATGAGGCAAAATGCATACCACTTTCTCAACTTAAAGGAATGCTCCATGTTTCCTCTAAGAATTTATTTTTGATGACTACCTCATTCCATTGTTGTTCCCCCCTCGATAATCAAGGAGCTCACTAATTGGTTTGCACTCATTGATTGCAGAGTTTTTTCCATCTCCTACTCTCCAATGGAGGCCCTTTTGCATTAGTTGCGTCCCATACATCAGACTACGACATGTGTAGGATGAAGACCTCGAGCATCGCAGTCATAAAATCCCCATCGGGATAGTACCTACCATATAATACTCGGGCGCACAAATAGTTGGCTTTGATCAAAAGGCGCCAACATTGTTTACCCAACATGACTTGATTGAAAATTGAGATATCACTAATTCCCATGCCTCCTAGGAACTTTCGTGAGGACAACCACTTCCTTGATATCCAATGTAGTTTCCTTCTCCCATCTTCTATGCCCCACTAGAAGTTTGAAATTGATCTTCTTATATTTTCACAAACGCCAATGGGAAGGAGAAAACAACTCGCTACATATGTTGGAATTGCCTGTGCGACCAATTTTAACAGAACTTCTTTCTCTACTCTTGATAAGGGCCTATCATTCTAACCATTAAGTCTTCCATATCCGACTAGTGAGAAAATTGAAGCAAATAGTTGGTGAAAGTCCCACCCAGGCCGACATGCTGAGATAAGTAGCTTGTAATGTGTCATCTTGGACTCCAATTTTCCTTTTCATTCTTTCCTTTATTTGTTCATCAAAATGTGTACCAAAAATATAGACGATTTCTGAAAGTTGATTTTCTATCTAGACCCATCTCAATACGTATCTAGATCTTATTTTAGGGTCTGTACACTCTTGTCATCTCCATTAACAAAGAACACACTATCGTCAGCAAAAAGGAGGTAGGAGATAGGAGGACCAAACCTACCATTGTGAATTCCTTTCAAGTCCTCCAATGCTTATTTTTGCTGCAATAAACAAGGTAAGCCTTCAACACATAACGGAAATAGGTAGGGGCTAACTAGATCCCCTTGCCTAATACCTCTAGTAGGTTTAAAGGGTTCGGTCAAATCACCCTTGACTTTGGTTACATATTTCATAGAAGTTATGCATCTCCATACCATCTCCACCCATCTAGCACTAAACCCAATTTCAGCAAGACACCCTTGAGGTATTTCCACTCTACTATATGTTGGGGAACGCAGTAGAAAAATATACATTTCCATCCTATTACCAGCCCAGAACCACCATGAAGGTGCATACAAGGTTAGATCTAATCGTTACCAACTCAGAGTTGCAGCGGAAGAAGAGTTGGTGACTATTGTTGGTGCAAATTCCCACAGCTAGGATTTACAGCCTCCCAACCGCGAGAATTTTCTCCCTGGAACAAAGATTGAAAGCACGATCTCTCCAACGGGTTGCAAACATACGATGTCACCAATCCGATGGCTCTCTGATGTCCATAACTAATTGTCACCGGAGACTAGTGAGTGGTGGAGCAGCCTTGCGACCCAATGGAACTATTTCATGGAGAAACTAGAGAGAGAGAGAGAGAGGCTGATCATAGCATGCCAAATGAATGAGAGCTTTGTTGTGCTTTGGATGGCTGCCCTCCTCCTCTGTTTAGAGTGGAAGGGAAGGGAAGGGGTGGAAGGAGGTAGCCCCAAAGGGGGCCGCACTCACCAAAAGTTGCCCCCAAAGCCCCACTCCGTCAACAAAAATTGCCACACAAAAAGGCGGGGCTACCCCGAAAGCCCCCCCCCCTCTAGGCGCCACTTCCCAAGGGGGCCTCCTTCCTCTTGGGCGCCACACCGTGGGCCCCCCTTTCTCTCATTGGCCGCCACATATGTGCGGCTACCCCACTTGGGCCAAGCCAAGTGGCAGCCCCTTGGCACCTTTGGGAAAATTTCGGGAGGCCCAGAACCATTCTGGAACTCTCCCAAAATTTCCGGATGCTTCCTGGAATTTTTTCGGCTACCCAGCTTTTCCGATTTTTTTCTCCAAAGCATTTCTACGTCTCTTAATCACCTAGTACTCAGCAGATCAGTGACCCTTAAGCATGTGACCTGCAGGTTCGATGAATTATAGACATGACAGGATCTTGCTCCGATCAATGATAAATAGCGAAACCGTGGACATCCATATTGACCACCATACCCACACAAATGATATTCAAGTGAACTTGTAGTTTACCATGTGCTATTCCTTTTCCTCCAAAAAAACAACACACATTTTTAAGAAAACAGCGAATAAGAAAACCGAAAAACCCCGCTTGCGGTAGAGTGGGCCAGCCCATTTGCCCTGGCTTTTAGGCGGAGCCTCTCCTATTTGACGCCAACGGGCATCCAATAGGAGGTCTCGTGCAACACGATGCGTGGGTCCTTGCCCTTGATAAGCCGAAGCTATCGCGGTTCAATAGTGGTCGTTGCGGCCAAGTTGGCATTATGCCTTTTTAGAGATAAAAGAAGTTGTATGGCGTTGGACACCTCCTATTCAACGCTATAAGCGTCGATTGGTGCAAACAATGCTCTCACGCATCCTTAGTGGGTCGTGAGCCAAATAGGCTTTGCTCGCTATCTGCTCGCGAGTTGGTTTGCTAGGTAGGTTCGTTCGGTGGTTCGCTACGTAGGCTTGCTCGCTGGATGGTTCGTTCAATCGGCTGGCACCCCCGCTTGTTCCTCTCCTGTTGGTTGATGGAAAAACAATTTTTTAAAAGATTATGAAAGCAAAAAAGCGTTCACGAGATTTTAAGAACTATTTAGGGATTTCAAAAAATGTCCGCGAGCTTGAAAATATTCGGAAATTCGAAAAAATCATTTGTATATTCGAAAAATGCTCACGGATTTGAAAAAAAGTTTAGCAATTTGAAAAAAAACCATGAATTTGAAACAAGTTCACAAATTCCAAAAAATGTTAAGAAAACTTGAAAAATTAATGAATTCGAAAAGTTCAAAACTTTGAAGAAAAATCATGAATTTGGAAAATGTTCACGAAATTGAAAAAAGCTCACAAATTGGAAAAACATTCATGAAAAGTATACATATTTGAAAAAGTACATAGATTTTGAAAGTTTGTGACTGGAAAATGTTCTCAAATTTGAATTTTTTTTGTAAATTTTTAAAATGTTCATAGATTTTCAAAATGTTCACAAATTTGAAACAAATTCGCTGATCTGAAAATGTTCGGAAAATTTTAAAAATGTTCACAAATGTGATTGTTTTTACAAAATTAAAAAAAACACGAATTTGAAAAATAAGAAAAAGGAAAATTGAAAAGAAAAGAAATAAAAAAACAAAGAAAACTTGCTATGGAAAAGGCAGAGAAAACCCGCAAACCTGCCCCAGGAAAAACCGGTGAGAAAAGAAACGTGGGCCAGCCCATAGAGGAACTAGTGTGACTAACGTGGGTGCCTTCCTACGAGTAAAGCTTTAACCAGCATGTCAAGCGCCAAATAGGAAACGCGCTAGCATTGACGTTCAGGGAAGATGTGCTTGGTTCAAAATTGAGGCAAATTCGTTGGCAACCTGGACCACTTATATTCCATCCTTCTTGGCATGACTTTTTTTTTACAAACACACAGACGTTAATATACACAAATGCATACTCATTTCACACACGCACGCACACACCTCTAAAAAAATTGTATCAACAGATCTTGAGTTTGACGAAGCTGTTTTTAGCATGATTCTAGTGAAACGGCTATTTTTAGTTTTTCTGTCCGATAGGTGCTTCGAGCCGGCCAGATCGGGCAATCAGAAAAGCAATAGCAAAAGGCATCTCTTTTTTGCGGGAAGAGCATCTGATTGATCTGAATTCTGGAGCGATAAGCAGAAACTCTTGACGACACAATCATAATGTCTAGAGCGCCGAGCACGAGTTGCAGCTCCCAAGCAGTGTTGTAGCACAAGCGTGCAATGCCCTGTTCTCAGCATAATATTTGCATAGAGTAGATAAGAAAATGAGCAGGAGACACGGCGTCGTGGATCTCGTGGCGGTGGACCATTTGCAGATTGTCAAGTCTCAGTCCAAGGAATGAAAGCAAGACCACACACGCGCGCACCGTTTTCATTCTCCTTTCCTCTGAGCCCCACGACCAGCAGTCAACCGCATCACGCTAGCTAATGCTAACCTTTGGTCTCATCCCATCTTTACAGTTTCCGTTCGAATATCATCATTGAAGGTACCATGGATCGTTGATGACACTATGGTCAACCATGCTGCGTTCTCGTTTAAAGTTCCGGCTAGGGTTAAGAAAGGCTGGACCACCAAAGTGCTCCATGAGTGTTTAAAAAAAAAGTGCTCCGTCAAGCTTCATATGGTCAAGGTACGTAGAACCTATATCTATACCTCTTTTTCTAAGAAAAAACACAGAACTTTATTCATTTGAAATAACAAGTACATCGTTTATGAGGAGGGATACGATGTCACTCAAAGGCTTCTCAAATCAGTCAAAAGTCGAAGAAAATCTAGCTAACTTAGCAGGTTCATGGACAACCTTATTTGCTTGCCTATTACAATGCTCAAATCTAGTATTCACGAGAATAGTGTGGAGAACAGTGTGTTTGGCCTTAGGAAAACCGGAGTGGTCACCCACGGCCCAAGGCACCCTCCAGGGTTGGTGCGTTGCGAGAACAACAGACGTGCGCAAGCCAAAGGAGTTGAGGGCTCTCCTCACACTCGTGTTTTGGGAGCTTTGGAAGCACAGGAACGCGATTGTTTTCGACGGTGCTTCTCCGTCTCTGGAGGCCATGGTCAGGCGAGTCGTCGTTGAGGAAAGAGCTTGGCAGTAGGCGAGCCAATTGAAGGGCGAAGTGGATAGTCTGTTTGAGTTGTTGTCGGGGTGGGCGCGTAGCGAGTATATCCCATTTTGTACACTGAGGGTGGAGCATTGCGTTGTAAGCGTTCTTGATGTTGTAGTGTTTTACTCCCTGTAACATCACCGGTGGTTGGGATTCTTTCCCCCTTTCTTCTATAAAATATGATACACACACTCGCGCGTATTCGAAAAAAATGCTCAAATCTAGTAATGAAAAAAAATCACAAGCCAAAAATATAACAATTGTCAAACACATCCGCTGCCGTACTCGTCGTCCGTCCTCCATTGTTCATGATTTCAATGACCTTCAAATTATTTGAGTTAATAACGAGGCGGTTGTAACCTGCCTTTTGAGCAATGGATAGACCATATCTAAGCGCCAAAGCTTCAGCCGTCAGGACATCTGTGCACCAATCAATTCCCGAATCCCCTTGTAATGAATTTTCCTTTATCGTCCCTCAAACCAGCACCAATCGTGCCACTAAGCGGCTCATGATCAGAAGAGGCATCCACATTAAGTTTTAGAAAACCCCTTGGATGTTGGACTCAACCCCTTATTTTTATAGTAGTCTTTGGTGATATAGCCATGATGTAGTTTAACATAATAGTGAAGGAAATATGCCCTAGAGGCAATAATAAAGTTGTTATTTTATATTTTCTTATCCATGATAAAGGTTTATTATTCATGCTAAAATTGTATTGATCGAAAACTTAAATGCATGTGTGAATACATAAACAAATACCGTGTCCCTACTATGCCTCTACTAGACCAGCTCGTTGATCAAAGATGGTTAAAGTTTCCTAACCATGGACATGTGTTGTCATTTGATAACGGGATCACATCATTAGGAGAATAATGTGATGGACAAGACCCATCCATTAGCTTAGCATAATAATCGTTCAGTTTTATTGATATTGCTTTCTTCATTTCAAATACATATTCCTTTGACTATGAGATTATGCAACTCCCAGATACAGGAGGAATACCTTGTGTTCTATGAAACGTCACAACGTAACTGGGTGATCATAAAGATGCTCTACGGGTATCTCCGAAGGTGTTTGTTGAGATCAAGATTGGGATTTTTCACTCCGAGTATCGGAAATGTATCTCTGGGCCCTCTCGGTAATACACATCATAAGCTTGCAAGCAAATGACTAAGGATTTAGTCACGAGGTGATGTATTATGGAACGAGTAAAGAAACTTGCCGATAACGAGATTGAACTAGGTATGAAGATATCGACGATCGAATCTCGGGCAAGTAACATACCGACGGACAAAAGGAATTACGTATGTTGTCATAATGGTTCGACCGGTAAAGATCTTCGTAGAATATGTAGGAGCCAATATGGGCATCCAGGTTCCGCTATTGGTTATTGACCGAAGAGGTGTCTCGGTCATGTCTACATAGTTCTTGAAACCGTAGGGTCTGCACGCTTAACGTTCGTTGACGATATAGTGTTATATGAGTTATATGATTTGGTGACGGAATGTTGTTCGGAATCCCGGATGAGATCATGGACATGACGAGGAGTCTCGAAATGGTCGAGAGGTAAAGATTGATATTTAGGACGAGGGTATTCGGACACGGGAAGTGTTTTGAAGGGTACCGGGTACTTCTCGGGTCACCGGAAGGTGTTCCGGGCACCCCACCGGCAAAGCTATGGGCCTTACGGGCCAAGTGAGGGAACACACCAGCCCACAAGGGGCTGGTGCGCCCGCCATAGCTGGCCGGCCCTAGGGGAGAAGGAAAGTGGAGACTAGGTCTCCCCTTTCCTCCCCCCTCCTCCTCCTTCCTTTCCCCCTTGGGGGAATATGGCAGGGGGGCGCAGTGCAAGGGAGGGGCCCTAGGGGCCGGCGGTCAGCCCTAGGGCGCACCCGGCTGCCTCCCCTCCCCTCCCACCTATATATACATGGGGAGGGGGCGCCACACAAGGATAGAACATTGTCTTAGCCATGTGCGGCGTCCCCGTCCACTGTTTACTCCCTTGATCATATTTTCGTAGTGCTTAGGCGAAGCCCTTCGGAGATCACATCACCATCACCGTCACCATGCCGTTGTGCTGCCGGAACTCATCTACTACCTCGCCGCTTGTTGGATCAAGAAGGCGGAGGATGCCACGGAGCTGAACGTGTGCAGAACGCGGATGTGCCATGCGTTCGGTACTAGATCGGTTGGAGCGCGAAGAAAGTTCGACTACATCAACCGTGTTGTGAAACGCTTCCTCTTACAATCTGTGAGGGTACGTAGACACACTCCCCCCTCGTTGCTATGCATCTCCATGGATAGATCAATGCGTGTGCGTAGAATTTTTTTTGTTTTCCATGCAACGTTTCCCAACTGTGGTATCAGAGCCAGGTTTATGCGTAGATGATATGCACGAGTAGAACACAAAGAGTTGTGGGTGGTGATAGTCATACTGCTTACCACCAATGTCTTATTTTGATTCGGCGGTATTGTGGGATGAAGCGGCCCGGACCAACCTTACATGTCCACGCACATGAGACCGGTTCCACCGACAGACATGCAACTAGTTTTGCATAAAGGTGGCTGGCGGGTGTCTGTTTTTCCAACTTTAGTTGAATCGAATTTGACTACAGCCGGTCCTTGAAGAAGGTTAAAACAGCAAACTTGATGAAACGCCATTGTGGTTTTTTGCGTAGGTAAGATCAGTTCTTGCTAGAAGCCCGTAGCAGCCACGTAAAACTTGCAACAACAAAGTAGAGGACGTCTAACTTGTTTTTGCAGGGCATGTTGTGATGTGATATGGTCAAGATATGATGTGATATATGTTGATATATGAGATGATCATGTTTTTTAATATCGAAAACCGGAAGGTGCCTTAGGGTTGTCTCTTTATTGTATGAAGTGCAAACGCCATGTAATTGCTTTACTTTATCACTATGCGTTAGCAATAGTTGGCGTGACGACCTCGACGCAATGACGCTACAATGGAGATCAAGGTGTCAAGCCGGTGACGATGGAGATCATGACGATGCTTTGGAGATGGAGATCAAAAGCACAAGATGATGATAGCCATATCATGTCACATATTTTGATTGCATGTGATGTTTATCTTTCATGCATCTTATTTTTCTTAGAACGGCGGTAGCATTGTAAGATGATCCCTTCACTTAATGTGGAGATAAGTGTTCTCCCTGAGTATGCACCGTTGCTACAGTTCGTCGTTTCGAGACACCACGTGATGATCGGGTGTGATAGACTCAACGTTCACATACAACGGGTGTAAGACAGTTTTGCACATGTAGAATACTTGGGTTAAACTTGACGAGCCTAGCATGTACAGACATGGTCTCGGAACGCTGGAGACCGAAAGGTCGAACATGAATCATATAGTAGATATGATCAACATAGAGATGTTCACCATTGATGACTACCCCATCTCACGTGATGATCGAACATAGGTTAGTTGATTTGGATCGCGTATCACTTAGATGACTTGAGGGATGTCTATTTAAGTGGGAGTTCTTTAGTAATATGATTAATTGAACTTAATTTATCATGAACTTAGTCTTATAGTTTTGCATATCTATGTTGTAGATCAAAGGCCCGAGCTACCGTTCCACTGAATTTTAATGCATTTTTAGAGAAAGCTAAGTTGAAGGATGATGGTAGCAACTACACGGACTGGGTCCATCACTTGAGGATTATCCTCATTGCTGCATAGTAGAATTATGTCCTTGATGCACCACTAGGTGAAAGGCCTGCTGCAGGAGCTGAAGCTGATGTTATGAACGTCTAGCAAGCTCGATCTGATGACTACTCTATATTTCAGTGTGCCATGCTTTACGACTTAGAACTGCGACTTCAAAGACGTTTTGAACGTCATGGAGCATATGAGATGTTCCAAGAGTTGAAGTTAATATTTCAAGCAAATGCCCAGGTTGAGAGTTATGAAGTCTCCAACAAGTTCTATAGCTGCAAGATGGAGGAGAACAGTTGTGTCAGTGAACACATACTCAAAATGTCTGGGTATTATAATCACTTGACTCAGCTGGGAGTTGATCTTCCGGTTGATTGTGTTATTGACGGAGTTCTTCAATCACTGCCACCAAGCTACAAAGGATTCGTGATGAACTATAATATGCAAGGGGTGAACAAAACAATTCCCGAGCTCTTCGCAATGCTTAAGGACGCGAAGGTAGAAATCAAGAAGGAGCATCAAGTGTTGATGGTTAACAAGACCACTAGTTTCAAGAAAAAGGGCAAGGGAAAGACAGGAAACTTCAAGAAGAATGGCAAGCAAGTTGTCACTCCCGGGAAGAAGCCCAAAGCTGGACCCAAGCCTGAAACTGAGTGCTTCTACTGCAAAGGGACTGGTCACTGGAAGCGGAACTGCCCCAAATACTTGGCGGATAAGAAGGATGACAAATTGAACAAAGGTATACTTGATATACATGTTATTGATGTGTACCTTACTAATGCTCGTAGTAGCGCATGGGCATTTGATACTGGTTCGGTTGCTCATATTTGTAACTCGAAACAGGAGCTACGGATTAAATGAAGATTGGCTAAGGATGAGGTGACAGTGCGCGTCGGGAATGGTTCCAAGGTCGATGTGATCGCCGTCAGCACGCTACCTCTACATCAACCTTCGGGATTAGTTTTAGACCTGAGTAATTGTTATTTGGTGCCAGCGTTGAGCATGAACATTATATCTAGATCTTGTTTAGTGCGAGACGGTTATTCATTTAAACCAGAGAATAATGGTTGTTCTATTTATATGAGTAATATCTTTTATGGTCATGCACCCTTGAAGAGTGGTCTATTCTGGTTGAATGTCGATAGTAGTGATACACATATTCATAATATTGATGCCAAAAGACGCAAACTTGATAATGATAGTGCAACATACTTGTGGCACTGCCGTTTAGGTCATATTGGTGTAAAGTGCATGAAGAAACTCCATGCTGATGGAATTTTGGAATAACTTGATTATGAATCATTTGATACTTGTGAACCATGCCTCATGGGAAAGATGACTAAAACTCCGTTCTCTGAAACAATGGAACGCGCCAATGACTTATTGGAAATAATACATACTGAGTGTGCGGTCCAATGAGTGTTGAGGCACGTGGCGGGTATTGCTATTTTCTGACCTTCACAAATGATTTAAGTAGATATGGGTCTATTTACTTAATGAAACACAAGTCTGAAACATTTGAAAAGTTCAAAGAATTTGAGAGTGAAGTAGAGAATCACCGTAACAAGAAAATAAAGTTTCTACTATCTGATCGCGGAGGCGAATATTTGAGTTACGAGTTTGGCCTTCATTTAAAACAATGTGGAATTGTTTCACAACTCACGCCACCTGGAACACCATGGCGTAATGGTGTGCCTGAACATCATAACCGTACTTTATTGGATATGGTGCATTCTATGATGTCTCTTACCGATTTACCACTATCATTTTGGGGTTATGCATTAGAGACAACCGCATTCATGTTAAATAGGGCACCATCTAAATCCGTTGAGATGACACCGTATGAACTATGGTTTGGCAAGAAACCTAAGTTGTCATTTCTTAAAGTTTGGGGTTGTGACACTTATGTCAAAAGGCTTCATCCTAATAAGCTCAAACCCAAATCGGAGAAGTGTGTCTTCATAGGATACCCTAAGGAAAAAATTGGGTACACCTTCTACCACAGATCCGAAGGCAAGATTTTTGTTGCCAAGAATGGAACATTTCTAGAGAAGGAGTTTCTCTCGAACGAAGTGAGTGGGATGAAACTAGAACTTGATGAGGTAATTGTACCTTCTCTCAATTTGGAAACTAGCACATCAGAGAAATCCGTTCCTGTGATGCCTACACCAACTAGAGAGGAAGCTAATGATGATGATCATGAAACTTCAGATCAAGTTACTACTGGACCTTGTAGGTCGAACAGAGCACGTTCCACACTAGAGTGGTACGGTAATCATGTCCTGGAAGTCATGTTACTAGACCATGGTGAAAGAACGAACTATGAAGAAGCTATGATGAGCCCAGATTCCGATAAATGGCTTGAGGCCATGAAATCTGAGATAGGATCCATGTACAAGAACAAAGTGTGGACTTTGGTGGAATTGCCCGATGATCGGAAAGCCATTGAGAATAAATGGATTCTAAGAAGAAGACATAACGCTGATGGTAATGTCACCATCTACAAAGCTCGACTTGTTGTGAAAGGTTTTCGACAAGTTCAAGGGGTTGACTATGATGAGACCTTCTCACCCATAGCGATGCTTAAGTCAGTTCGAATCATGTTAGCAATTGCCGCATTTTATAATCATGAAATTTGGCAAATGGACGTCAAAACTGCATTCCCTAATGGATTTCTTAAAGAATTGTTGTATATGATGCAACCAGAAGGTTTTGTCGATCTTAAAGGTGTTAACAAAGTGTGCAAGCTCCGGCGATCCATCTATGGACTGGTGCAGGCATCTCGGAGTTGGAATATATGCTTTGATGAGGTGATCAAAGCATATGGTTTTACACATACTTTTGGTGAAGCCTGTATTTACAAGAAAGTGAGTGGGAGCTCTGTAGCATTTCTAATATTATATGTGGATGACATATTGTTGATTGGAAATGATATAGAATTTTTTGATAGCATAAAAGGATACCTGAATAAGATTTTTTCAATGAAAAACCTCGGTGAAGCTGCTTATATATTGGGCATCAAAATCTATAGGGATAGATCAAGATGCTTGATAGGACTTTCACAAAGCACATACCTTGATAAAGTTTTGAAGAAGTTCGAAATGGATCAGTCAAAGAAAGGGTTCTTGCATGTGTTACAAGGTTTGAAGTTGAGTCAGACTCAAAGCACGACCACTGCAGAAGGTAGAGAGAAAATGAAAGTCATTCCCTATGCCTCAGCCATTGGTTCTATCATGTATGCTATGTTGTGTACCAGACCTGATGTGTGCCTTGCCATAAGTCTGGCAGGGAGGTACCAAAGTAATCCAGGAGTGGATCACTAGACAGCGGTCAAGAACATCCCGAAGTACCTGAAAAGGTTTATTATTCATGATAAAGGTTTATTATCCATGCTAGAATTGTATTGATCGGAAACTTAAATACATGTATGAATACATAAACAACTACCGTGTCCCTAGTATGCCTCTACTAGACTAGCTCATTGATTAAAGATGGTTAAAGTTTCCTAACCATGGACATGTGTTGTCATTTGATAACGGGATCACATCATTAGGAGTGATGTGGTGGACAAGACCCATCTGTTAGCTTAACATAATGATCATTCAGTTTTATTGCTATTGCTCTCTTCATGTCAAATACATATTCCTTTGACTATGAGATTATGCAAATCCCGAATACCAGAGGAATACCTTGTGTTCTATCAAACGTCACAACGTAACTGGGTGATCATAAAGATGCTCTACAGGTATCTCTGAAGATGTTTGTTGAGTTGGCATAGATCGAGATTAGGATTTTTCACTCCTAGTATCGGAAAGGTATCTCTGGGCCCTCTCGGTAATACACATCATAAGCTTGCAAGCAAATGACTAAGGAGTTAGTCATGAGGTGATGTATTACGGAACGAGTAAAGAGACTTTCTGGTAACGAGATTGAACTAGGTATGAAGATGACGACAATCGAATCTCGGGCAAGTAACATACCGACGGACAAAGGGAATTACGTATGTTGTCATAACGGTTCAATCGATAAAATCTTTGTAGAATATGTAGGTGCCAATATGGGCGTCCAGGTTCCGCTATTGGTTATTGATCAGAGAGGTGTCTTGGTAATGTCTACATAGTTCTCGAACCCATAGGGTCTGCACGCTTAACGTTCGTTGACGATATAGTGTTATATGAGTTATGTGATTTGGTGACCGAATGTTATTCGGAGTCCCGGATGAGATCATGGACATGACGAGGAGTCTCGGAATGTTCGAGAGGTAAATATTGATATATAGGACAAGTGTATTCAGACACGGAAGTGTTTCGGAGGGTACCGGGTACTTAACGGGTCACCGGAAGGTGTTCCGGGCACCGCCCCCCCAGCAAAGCTATGGGCCTTATGGGCCAAGTGAGGGAACACACCAGCCCATAAGGGGCTAGTGCGCCCCCCATAGCTGGTTGGACCTAGGGGAGAAGGAAAGTGGAGACTAGGTCTCCCCTTTCCTTCCCCCTCCTCCTCCTTCCTTTCCCCCTTGGGGGAATATGGCAGGGGGGCGCAGGGCAAGGCAGGGGCCCTAGGGGCCGGCGGCCAGCCCTAGGGCGCGTCTGGGTGCCTCCCCTCCCCTCCCACCTATATATACATGGGGAGGGGTGATACGTCTCCAACGTATCTATAATTTTTTATTGTTACATGCTATTATATTATCTGTTTTGGATGTTTTATATGCATTAATATGCTATTTTATCCTAGAGCATAGTGCGAGTTTTTGCTTTTTCCTTGTTTTTGAGTTTTACAGAAAAGGAATACCAAACAGAGTCCAAATGAGTTGAAATTTAAGTTGATTTTTCTGGACCAAAAGAAGCCCCCGAAGCATAAGAGTTGGGCTGGAAGAGTCCCAAGGCAACCACAAGGGTGGAGTGCGCCCCCCTAGGGCGCACCCCCTGTCTTACCGCTACCTCGTGGACCCCCTTGACGTGAGACCAACACCAAAAATTCCTATAAATACCAAAACCCCCGGAAAGAAACCTAGATCAAGAGTTCCGCTGCTGCAAGCCTCTGTAGCCACGGAAAACCAATCGGGAGCCCGTTCCGGCACCCTACCAGAGGGGGAAACCATCATCGGAGGCCATCTTCATCATCCCGATGGTCTCCATGACGAGGAGGGAGTAGTTCACCCTCGGGGCTGAGGGTATGTACCAGTAGCTATGTGTTTGATCTCTCTCTCTCTCTCTCTCTCGTTCTTGATATGGAACGATCTTGATGTACCGTGAGCTTTGCTACTATAGTTGGATCATATGGTGTTTCTCCCCCTCTATCTTCTTGTGATGAACTGAGTTTTACCTTTCAGGTTTCACTATTATCGGATCGAATACTATTATGGATTTGAGAACACTTGATGTACGTCTTGCGATGGGATATCTGTGGTGACAATGGGATGTTCTATTGATTCACTTGATGTATGTTTTGGCACTCAACTCGCGCATTCCCGAGGTGACATTGGGGTAATCTATGCATAGGGGTTGATGCATGTTTTCGTCCTTGTTTCTCTGGTAGGAATCTTGGGGCACTCTTTGAGGTTCTTTGTGTTGGATTGAATATTATGAATCTGAAGTTGTTTGACGCATATCGTATAATTGACCACGGATACATGTGGTGACATTGGAGTATCTAGGTGACATTAGGGTTGATTTATGTGTATCATATGGTCTTATTTAATTTTACTACGAATTCTAGGGCTGTTTGTGACACTTATAGGAATAGCTCAATGGATTGATCGGAAAGAATAACTTTGAGGTGGTTTCGTACCCTACAGGCAATTTCATCTTATGTTCTCCGCGATAGAAACTTTGGAGTGACTTTTGTCTCACATTGAGGGATTGCCATATGATCTAATTATGTTATCATTGTTGAGAGAACTTGCACTAGTGCAAGTATGAACCCTAGGCCTTGTTTTCAAGCATTGAAATACTGTTTTTGCTCACTTTTGTTACTAGTTACCTTGCTGTTTTTATATTTTCAGATTACAAAAACCTATATCTACCATCCATATTACACTTGTATCACCATCTCTTCACCGAACTAGTGCACCTATACAATTTACCATTGTACTGGATGTGTTGGGGACACAAGAGACTCTTTGTTATTTGGTTGCAGGGTTGTTTGAGAGAGATCATCTTCATCCTACGCCTCCCACGGATTGATAAACCTTAGGTCATCCACTTGAGGGAAATTTGCTACTGTCCTACAAAATCTGCGCTTGGAGGCCCAACACGAGTCTACAAGAAGAAGGTTGCGTAGCAGACATCAAGGTCTTTTCTGGCGCCGTTGCCGGGGAGGTGAGTGCTTGAAGGTACATCTTTAGATCTTGCAATTGAATCTTTTAGTTTCTTGTTTTATCACTAGTTTAGTTTACAAAAGAAAATTACAAAATGGAATTGAGGTTGCCTCATATGCTTCATCTGTTTAATGTCTTTTGTGAAAATGATGGAAAGGAAAATTGTGCTCAAGTGCTAGAAGAGGAAGTTAATAAAATGTTTGGCACTAAATCTTTGTATGATGAGCATGATTGCAATGTTGTTAGTATGAATTCCTTGAATATCCATGATGCTAATGATATGCAAAGCCATAAGCTTGGGGATGCTATGTTTGATCAAGATGATATTTTTTTGTCCCCCAATTTTTGTTGAGCAAATTTACTATGATGAAAGCATGCCTCCTATCTATGATGATTATTGTGATGACATGTATGCTCTAAAGAATAATGATAACTATGAAACTTGTCATCTTGATTTTAATTTTCAATCCCATGATAGTTACTTTGTTGAGTTTGCTCCCACTATTATGAATGAGAAGGAATTTGCTTATGTGGAGAGTAATAAATTTTCTATGCTTGTGGATCATGAAAAGAATGCTTTATGTGATGGTTATATTGTTGGATCCATTCATGATGCCATGGGAAATTATTATGGGAGAGGAACATATGCTTTTACATATTGCAATAATATCAAGTTTCCTCTCTATGTGTTGAAAAAATCTTGAAGTTATGCTTGTTTTCACTTCCTATGCTAGTTGATTCTTGTTCCCATGAATTATTTTCTCACAAAATCCCTATGCATAGGAAGTGGGTTAGACTTAAATGTGCTAGTCATAGGCTTCATGATGCTCCCATTATGTTTCAATTCTTATCTTTTTATGTGAGCATCATTGAAATCATCATGCCTAGCTAGAAAGGCATTAAAGAAAAGCGCTTGTTGGGAGACAACCCAACATTTACCCCTACTATTTTTGTGTGTTCTCATGATTATGCTATCGTATTAATCATGTTTTATAGTTTTTGTTTCAATGAAGTGCCAAGTAAGACCTTTGGGATGGTCTATGGTGATAGTTGATTTGATCTTGCTGAAAAACTGAAACTTTTGCGCTCATTGCCAGAATTTTAGAAATTCACAGAAGCGTGCTTTTGATCTGAAGTTTTTACACAAGATAGATATAAAAAGTTCCCAGGTTGTCGTAATGTTCAGAATTTTTCGAGTTACAGAAGTATATGAAGTTTCTAGATTACTACAGACTGTTCTGTTTTTGAGAGATTTTGTTTCCATTGTGTTGTTTGCTTATTTTGATGAATCTATGGGTAGTATCGGAGGGTATGAACCATGGAGAAGTTGGAATACAGTAGATATAACACCAATATAAATTTAGAATGAGTTCACAACAGTACCTATGTGGTGATTTGCTTTATTATACTAACGGAGCTTACGAGTTTTCTGTTAAGTTTTGTGTTGTGAAGTTTTCAAGTTTTGGGTAAAGATTTGATGGACTATGGAAAAATGAGTGGCAAGAGCCTAAGCTTGGGGATGTGCTACTTCTTGAGCTTGCATTGGTTTTTCCCTTGAAGAGGAAAGGGTGATGCAGCAAAGTAGAGATAGGTATTTCCCTCAGTTTGAGAACCAAGGTATCAATCCAGTAGGAGACAAGGCACAAATCACCGAATACCTGCACAAACAATCAAGCAACTTGCACCCAACGCGATAAAGGGGTTGTCAATCCCTTCACGGTTACTTGCAAAAGTGAGATCTGATAGAGATAGATGAAGTAAACAAACGGTAAAGTAAATATTTTTGGTATTTTTGGTTTATAGATCGGAAAGTAAAAGATTGCAAAATAGTAGATCAGAAACTTATATGATGGAAAATAGACCCAGGGGCCATAGGTTTCACTAGAGGCTTCTCTCAAGATAGAAAATATTATGGTGGGTGAACAAATTACTGCCGAGCAATTGATAGAAAAGCACAAAGTTATGACGATATCTAAGGCAATGATCATGAATATAGGCATCACGTCCGTGTCAAGTAGACCGAAACGATTCTGCATCTACTACAATTACTCCACACATCGACCGCTATCCAGCATGCATCTAGAGTATTAAGTTCATAAAGAACGGAGTAACGCATTAAGTAAGATGACATGATGTAGAGGAATTAACTCAAGCAGTATGATGAAAACCCCATCTTTTTATCCTCGATGGCAGCAATACAATATGTGCCTTGCTGCCCCTGGTGTCATTGGGAAAGGACACCACAAGACTGAACCCAAAGCTAAGCACTTCTCCCATTGCAAGAAAAACCAATCTAGTTGGCCAAACCAAGCCGATAGTTCGAAGAGAATTACAAAGATATCAAATCATGCATAAAAGAATTCAGAGAAGATTCAAATAATATTCATAGATAAGCTAATCATAAATCCACAATTCATCAGATCTCGGCAAACACACCGCAAAAAAGTATTACATCGAAAGATCTCCAAGAACATCGAGGAGAACATGGTGACTTATTGAGAATCAAAGAGAGAGAAGAAACCATCTAGCTACTAGCTATGGACTCGTAGGTCTGTGGTAAACAACTCACGCTTCATCGGAAGGGCAATAGAGTTGATGTAGAAGCCCTCCATGATCGAATCCCTCTCCGGCAGGGTGCCGGAAAAGGTGCCTAGATGGGATCTCACGGGTACAGAAGGTTGCGGCGGTGGAAAATTGTTTTTGTGGATGCCTCTGGTGGTTTGGGGATATTTGGGGATATTTGGGAATATATAGGTGAAAGAATTAGGTCAGGAGAGGCACGAGGGGCCAACAAGACAGGGGCGCGCCCTACGCCCTGGGTGCGCCCTCCGTCCTTGTGGCCGCCTCGTGGCTCCTTCGACTTCATCTCCAAATCTCCTGGTTGTCTTCTGGTCCAAGAAAAATCATCGCGAAGGTTTCATTCCGTTTGGAATCTGTTTGGTATTCCTTTTCTGCAAAACTTAAAAACAAGGAAAAAAACAGGAACTGGCACTGGGCCCTAGGTTAATAGGTTAGTCCCAAAAATAATATAAAATAGCATATTAATGCGTATAAAACATCCAAAATAGATAATATAATTGCATGGAACAATCAAAAATTATAGATACGTTGGAGACGTATCAGACATCGGCAACATACAACTCCAATTTCATCTTCTCTTCTTCAATTCTTTTCATTTTTTCTTTAAATACTCGTTTTCTTTTTCTACAAAATTTAACTTCTCGACAAGAGGGTCGGTTGCAATTTCTTGTTCACATACCTCCTAGATAAAAATATTCCTATGTCAACATGGTGGCCATAATTGTCGTAAATGCTAAATGCAACAAATAGTTATAAAAGAGAATATACCACATCCAAACCATAAACCGGGAGAGGGCCGACGGGGACGGATATCAAGACCATGACACTATGTAAAACAAACAATGATGCAAAGTAACAAAATTACCCCCTAATGATTTTAGGCCAATTTCTCTGCTTAATGGAGTGCTTAAGATAATCACTAAACTTCTGGCTAATAGGTTGCAGAAAGTAATCCTGAAAATGATTCACATCAATTAGTATGGATTTCTGAAGAACAGGGTGATTTAAGACTGCTTAGGTTGGTCTTATGAGTACATACATCAATATCTCAAATCTAGAGAGGAAATGCTTGTTATAAAGTTGGATTTTGAAAAAGCATTTGACACTATTGAACACCAAGCAATTATAGACATCATCAGAGCTAAAGGTTTTGGTGAAAAATGGAATTCTTGGATCCAAATGATTTTCAGTACTGCTTCAGCTTCTCTTATGCTCAATGGAGTGCTAGGTAAAAAAATATTGCAGAAGGGGTGTCAGACAAGGAGATCCTCTCTCCCCCCTCTTGTTTGTGTTGGCAGCAGATCTTTTACAATCAGTGATTAACAATGCAATGAGTATGGGTCTCCTACATGCACCACTGCAGGTTAATTCATACCCTGATTTCCCAATTGTTCAGTATGCAGATGATACATTGATAATGCAAGCTGACACAAGACAACTGGTCTGCCTTAAAGCACTGCTTAATACATTTGCTTCTGACACTGGTTTAAAAGTCAATTACCAAAAGTCTGTTATGGTTCCAATCAATATGCAAGAGGAGAGGGCCCACTTGTTTGCTGGCACACTTAACTGCCAGCTGGGACAATTTCCATTCACATATCTTGGGTTACCTTTAGGGCTTTATAAACCAACTGTTGAGAAATGCCTACCAATGGTTAATAAAGTGGCTAGAAGACTGGCTGGAATTGCAACTTTTATGACATATGCAGGAAGGTTGTTAATGGTTAAAACTATTTTGACTTCACTCACTATATTTTTTTATCAGCTGTCTGGATGTCCCAGTAACTATAAAGCACTAGGTTCTAAAATATTTCGGACATTGTTTATGGAGAGGGCCAGATATGGAAGATCATAGACCTGCTCTAGTAAAATGGACCACTGTTTGCAGGCCAAAAAATCAAGGAGGTCTAGGAGTTATGGACATCTTCACAGAGAACAAGGCACTACTGATGAAGAATCTGCACAAATTCTACAACAAGCATGATATTCCATGGGTAAATTTGATTTGGGAAACACATTATTCTGACAACAAACTTCCAGGAGAAGAACTACTGGGATCATTTTGGTGGAAAGCAAACCAACAATTAATTCAAAATTATAAAGCTTTAGCTAGGTTGAATCTGGGGGATGGCAGATCTGCTTATTTCTGGAGTGACTTATGGGGGGAGCAACTTATGCAGCATAAGTTTCCACACCTTTTTTCCTTTGTAATAAACCATAGACTCATAGTGCAACAAGTCACAAATACAGAGTATTTGGAAGATCTTTTCCATCTGCCACTATCAATCCAAGCACATGAGCAATTTTTGCAGCTGGAAGACATATGTCACTCACTGAGGCAATCCCACTTTCAGGACATGACAGATACATGGAGTTACATCTGGGGTAATGAACAATTCTCTTGTGCAAAGGCATACAATGTTATGATTGGAATCAAACAAGTACCTCCACATTTCAACTGGATTTGGAATATTTCATGTCAGCCAAAACACAAAATGTTCTTCTGGATGCTGTTGCATGATAGACTCAACACAAGAAATCTTCTGAGAAGGAAGAACTTTATACTAGAGGAATATAACTGTGCAACCAGAGAATGTCAATAGGAGGAAACTCTGCATCACCTGTTATGGGGATGCCCATTTGCCAAGAGATGTTGGGACTATATCTGTCCTACCAGAGCACAAAATTTGTCTGTTATGGAAGCTTTTCAAGACATCAAGGACAAGTTGAGTCTACCTTTCTTCATGGAAATAATAATTCTAAGCTCACGGGCAATTTGGATTTCTAGAAATAACAAGATCTTTCAACATATTCAGCCTACCTTCCAAGGATGGAAGCACATCTATATGCTGGAGATGAAGTTACTCACTCACAGGATCAAGCCAAAGTATGCTGATCATTTCTTGGCTTGGCTTCAGCACCAAGGATAGTCTCATAGGCAGCTCCCATGCCTATTGTTGTAATCTTCTAGTCTTTTTCTAGTTTTAGCTAGTTTAGTTAGTTTTTTAGGGCTTTGCTCAAGACCTTCTTTAATGTTTCAGGAATATTTGAGACCTTGCTCCTTTTTATTTATATAAAAATTGCAGTGGGGTTTTTACCCTACTGTTTATAGTCAAAAAAAGTAACAAAATTATACAAGTAACTATATAAATCATACATTCATACAAGTAACTATATAAATCAAGTAAAACATTAAAAAATTGAATACCTAATAATAATCTTGATCGTCGGGTTCAATAAATGCATCATCATCATCACTATCATGAATGAAGTGCTCATCAGGTTCAGCGGTATCAACATGTGGAAGGCCACCTTTATGTAATCGGTCAAGCATTGACAAACCATCCGCGGCAGTGACCTCTTCTTATTCAGGCTCTTATTGTTCCAGATCAGGGGTGAAGTCGGCTTCACTATCGCTGTCTACTTCAATGTTCTGGGGTGAAGTAGAGTGTTTCTTGAAGCGTTTTTTGGAAAGACGTGTTTCTTGGAAGAATCCACCTTCATATGTGTCTGGGTTAATGTGAGGTTCATAATCCTCTTCATTGTGGGGAGGTGGTCTAACACGTGGAGGCACTTTATAAATGACATCCCAACCATTTAGATTTGGATTAGTTTGGCAGGCCCACGGTAGATAGAAAACATGGGTCACCTGTTGAGCCGTAATATAGACATCGGGAACATCTAAATGGGTTCTTTGTTTGATTTCGACTAGCCCTATATGTTCACGAGTCCTTCTAGTCTCCTTCGGCTGGAACCAATAACATTTCAAGACTATGAAGTTCGGTGGGTTTTGACCATAGAATAGAAGTTCATAAATTGCTTCAACTCTCCCATAATACTCGATACCTCCATCGCCGATAGCGGAGACACAACAATTCGTAGACTTTCGGTCGGCCATAGATAGCTCTTTGTCGTAGGTACGAAAGCGATACCCGTTGATGTCGTATTTGTCAAATGAACGGGCCTTGTAGTCAAAACCATTAGCGACTTGTCTCAATTCGGCGTCCATAGACTCTGAATTAGCGGCAAATTAGACGAAGAAAATGAGAATGGTCTAATGGAAATTACAATTTGTTTGAACCAAGAGATGAAACCGGGAAAGCTGCCTCCTTGCTTTACTAGAAGCTCTACTCTTTGATGGATTCCTTTTCGATCTCCGCTCCATCCGAGAATTTGGCGACGTCTCGACTGTATCAAATATCCGGGTATAAGAGACTTTCAAAGGAATTAGAAGTTGTGAAACAATGTACCGCGATAACTTACTCGATGTACGGCCGCACTTCTATTAGGTTGTTGAAGATATACAATGAAATGGTCCGCCATTCTTCGAAATCCAAAGATAATGGTTTAGAAACACCGGCTGGTTCGAGATTCCCTTTGAATAGGCTGAGGTTGGATCCACATTTTTTAGGGTCACCAGCATTGTACTGAGGCGTCGGATTATTCAAATGATGATTTTTGGCTTCGTAGTGTGCTGTCACGAAGTTTGCCGCCTCGTCAGTAATGAATGCCTCAGCCATCGATGCTTCAATTCTATGTTTATTTTTACATTTTGCTCGGAGCATCTTCTGCATCCTCTCAGTTGCGTAGCACCAATGATTTTGCACGCCCCCCCCCCCAATCTTGCCTCGGTCAGGAGATGCAAAATCAAGTGTTGCATTGGATTAAAGAAGCCCGACGGAAAGATCTTCTCTAACTTGCAGATCAACTCCGGTGCCAACTCTTCCATTTCTTGTACCACGGCAAGCGATAGTTCTTTCGCACAAAGAACACGGAAGAAATAGCTCAGCTCGGCCAGTACTAGCCATTCATCCTCAGGGATAAAGCCACGCAACATCACTGGCATTACCCGCTCAACCCATATGTGCCAATCATGACTCTTGAGACCAAATATTTTCAACTTTTCAAGATTCGCTCCCCTCTTTAGATTCGCTGCATACCCATCGGGGGACATCAACTGCATTTTCACCCACAAGATAATTTCCCTCATAGCTGGCCTTCCAAGACTGAACCATGCCTTTGGCTTCGTCCAGTTCTGCTTTCCTTTCGGTTCTTTCATGTTTTGTAATGTTCTATCACATAGCACCTCTTGATCTACTCTAGCCTTAGTATTATCCTTTGACTTCCCCTCTATGCCAAACAATGTACCAAAAAGTGCCTTGGTGATATTCTTTTTAGTGTGCATCACGTCGATGTTGTGTTGGCAAAGGAGGTCTTTGAAGTAAGGTAGATCCCACAAGCATGTCTTGTGAGTCCAGGCGTGTTTAGAATTATACCCCTTAAAATAACCTGGACGCTCTAGATTTGGCTCGAAAGCGTTTAACTGATCCAGGGTCTCTTGGCCTATCAACGGAGGTGGTGCAGAGTTTTTGACAACTCTACCTTTCATGAAGTTCTTCTTGTCTTTCCTGAACTTATGGCGAGGATTCATGAACTGTCTATGCAAGTCGAAGTAATAAAACTTGCGACCCGCCTGCAGCCAACGAAACTCAAGAGCTGCCTTGCATGTGGGGCACGGGAACCTTCCATGCACACACCAGCCAACGAATAGCGCATACGCTGGCAAGTCATGCTTCGAGTACATGTACCAGACACACATTATGAAGTTCTGTTTGCTAAAGGCTTCGTATGTCTTGAACCCATTATCCCAAGCTTCTTGCAATTCGTCCTTATGTGGCTGCATGTACACATTCATATTCTTCCCCGATAGTTCGGCCCTGGAATTATCAATGTCAGGAAAATGTTCTTTCTTTGCATAATCTATCCAGGGGGAGATTGAGCAAAAAGACAAATACGGGCCAACAAATGTATTGGGTTGCCCTCAGACCAAACACAGTGAACCCATCTATGCTGATGGTGACTCGAGGATGCCTTGGATCTGCCGCTTTTTCCTCATGTAATGCATCGAAGCGCTTCCACGCTTCACCATCCGATGTGTGTACCATCATCAGATTCCCATATGCATCTACTCCAGTTCTTTTGCCCTTTTGTGCCATATCATCTGTCTAGCCGTCTCTTCGACCATGAAAAGACGTTGAAGTCTTGGTACGATTGGCATATACCGAAGAACATTAACCGGGATTTTGGTATGTGTCTTCTCACCCATACTGTTGTCTACCACAATATACCTGGAAGACTTGCAAATGGGACAATAGTTCAAGTCCACATACTCAAGCCTAAATAAGGCACATCCTTTCTCACAGGCATGTATCTTCTCATAGGGTGTCTTAAGAACACGGAGGATTTTGTCTGACTGGTACAGGTTTGCAAGCATTACATGGCCTTTGAGTAGAAAGCATCCAAATACTGCCATCATCGCGTCGTAGCATTCTCTGCCCAAGTTGAATTGATCCTTTAGAGCCATTATTTGTGAGATGGCATCCAGCTGACAAAGCTCAGTGTGCTCGTGGAGAGGATGTTTTGAAGACTCCAACATTTAATTGAAGGCCTTTGCAGATTCCTCCATCTCATTGTCCGTATCCCGAGCATCATCAAAGTTTTGCACCATGTCTTCCATCCCGGTACCATGCTCGTCGGTGCAACGACGAACCACCTCAGCTCTGGCACGTTGGGCAGACTCACCGTGAAATGTCCACACCGTATAACCGGGCGTAAAACCACTCTTCTGCAGGTGTTTACCCATTTCATCCTCTGTCCTCTTTTCCCAAATTTTTGCACCGGACACAGGGGCACCAGTTTTTCCTCTGGCCATTTGCAAATGTGGCTTTCACAAACCCCTTGGTTTTTGTTAACCATTCATTGGTAATCTCCTTCTGACTAGTGTGACTGGTGTACATCCACGCACGATCACTCATCCTGCTTAGCTACTGGACAGAGAAGAAATATATATAATTCAGCATGTGTATTCAATAGTTAATCTAGTTTGTCAATTTTATTACGTCCATGCAACATACAATCTAATAGGTAAAGATAGGTCCTAATCCCACCCGAGTATGTGTAGATTGAGTACATTCTCCATGCTCTACCCCATTCCGAGACAAAATTTCAGCAGCACCTCCCCGCTGTTCTCCTGATACACGTCTCGGCAAAAAGTCGAGAGAATGTGCATCCGGAGAACAACAGGGAGGCACTAATGAAATGTTGTGTCGGAATGGGGTAGAGCATGGAGAACGTACCCAATCTACACATACTCGAGCTGTCCGTGGAAATCGCTAGACAATCCGAATGAGTTACGGTGATAAATATGCAATTGAATGCATATTTATCGATGCAACCCTTTCAGACGGGAGACACATACTGGTTACACGACTGTACTTACCTAGCTAGTGTCATCGGCACGAAGGCCAGAACAGAGCAAATAATTAAGGGGGGAGGAGGAGATGTCATTTGTGCTCACCCATGAATGCAGGGGTGGAGCTCATCGAACACCAGACCCTTGCAGCGACGAAACAACTGCACATTGAAATCGAAAGATGAGTAACATAGCATTATTGTTTTTGCCATCAACCTAACTAAATATTTACAACAGGATGCCTTGACCTCTCAACCCTCGACCCCTCGAACCCTTGGCGACCCCCCGGCAACCCTCGATCCTTGACCCCTCGACCCTCGATCCTCGACCCCTCGGCGACCCCTCGACCCCTAAGCAACCCTCGACCCTCAACCCCTCAGCGACCCTCGACCCTCGATCTTCTTTTCCTTCTTTTCTTTCTTTTTCTACTTTTTATACTTCTTTTTTCATCTTCTTCTCTTCTTCTTCCTTTTCTTCCTCTTCTTGTTCTTATTTTTTTCATCTTTCTTCTTAACCTAAACTAAACCTAAGCTAAACTAAATCTAAACCTAAACCTAAAAAAACAGGAAAAAAAACCTAAACTGAACCTAAAATAAATTAAATCTAAACATAAACATAAAACTAAACTAACTACACTAACATAGAAAAAAATGAAAAAAAGAGAGGGGGAGGGGGCTCACTTGAGTGGTGGAGGTGGAGGCCGATGGAGGAGGGGGCGGGGCAGCCGTGACGGGGAGGCGGGGCGGGGGCGTCGGGGAGCGGCGGGGGCGACGGGGCAGCGTGATGGGTGCGGCGGGGGGGGTGCGGGGCACGACAGGGCGGCGGGGGGGTGGTGCGGGGGGGGGGGGGGGCGGTGGGACGGCGGGGAGGTGTAGGGCGCGACGGAGAGAGAGGGGGGAGAGAGAGAGAGACAGAGGGGTGGGGCCAGGGAGAGAGAGGGATGGGGTTACCGTTACTTTGGATGGGCCAACCTCTTTGTCGTCTGCTAGCAGACGACAAAGAGGTTGGGAGTGGGCCGCTACAGTGTTGCCCTAAAATAGACCCCACCCAAACTCTTTGTCGTCTGCAAGCGGACCGCAAAGAATCTTTGCCGTCAGCTAGCAGACGTCAAAGAACTGACTGACGGCAAATTGCACCTTTGCCATCAGCAAGTTCTTTCTCATCTGCTATTTGTGAGCTGACGGCAAAGACCTTCTTTGCCGTCCGCAAGCTGACAGCAAAGTACTGACAAACGGAAAATTATCTGATTCCAGTAGTGTCCTGACCTGGAAGTCATGTTACTAGACCATGTCGAACCTACCAACTATGAAGAAGCTATGATGATCCCAGATTCCGATAAATGGCTTGAGGCCATGAAATCTGAGATAGGATCCATGTATGAGAACAAAGTGTGGACTTTGGTGGACCTACCCGATGATCGGCAAACCATTGAGAATAAATGGATTTTCAAGAAGAAGAGAGACGTTGATGGTAATGTCACCATCTACAAAGCTCGACTTGTCGCGAAAGGTTTTCGACAAGTTCAAGGGGTTGACTACGATGAGACCTTCTCACCCATAGCGATGCTTAAGTCAGTCCGAATCATGTTAGCAATTGGCATTTTATAATTATAAATTTTGGCAAATGGACGTCAAAACTGCATTCATTAATGGATTTCTTAAATAGAGTTGTATATGATGCAACCAGAAGGTTTTTGTCGAACCTAAAGGTGCTAACAAAGTGTGCAAGCTCTAGCGATCAATCTATGGACTGGTGCAAGCATCTCGGAGTTGGAATATACGCTTTGATGAGGTGATCAAAACATATGATTGTATACAGACTTTCGGTGAAGCCTATATTTACAAGAAAGTGAGTGGGAGGTCTGTAGCATTTCTAATATTATATGTGGATGACATGTTGTTGATTGGAAATGATATAGAATTTCTGGATAGCATAAAAGGGTACTTGAATAAGATTTTTTCAATGAAAGACCTCGGTGAAGCTGCTTATATATTGGGCATCAAGATCTATAGGGATAGATCAAGACGCTTGATAGGACTTTCACAAAGCACATACCTTGATAAAGTTTTGAAGAAGTTCAAAATGGATCAGTCGAAGAAAGGGTTCTTGCCTGTGTTACAAGGTGTGAAGTTGAGTCACACTCAAAGCCCGAGCACTGTAGAAGATAGAGAGAAAATGAAAGTCATTCCCGATGCCTCAGCCATTGGTTCTATCATGTATGCTATGCTGTGTACCGGATACGTGTTTATATTGAATGGTGGAGCTATCAGTTGGTGCAGTTCCAAGTAGAGCGTCGTGGCGGGATCTACGTGTGAAGCGGAATACATAGCTGCTTCAGAAGCAGCAAATGAAGGAGTCTGGATGAAGGAGTTCATATCCGATCTAGGTGTACTACCTAGTGCATTTGGTCCAATGAAAATCTTTTGTGACAATATTGGAGCAATTGCCTTGGCGCAGGAATCTAGATTTCACAAGAGAACCAAACACATCAAGAGAAGCTTCAACTCCATTCGTGAACAAGTCAAGGATGGAGACATAGAAATTTGCAAGATACATACGGATCTGAATGTAGCAGACCCGTTGACTAAGCCTCTTCTTCGAGCAAAACATGATCAGCACCAAGACTCCATGGGTGTTAGATTCATTACAATGTAATCTAGATTATTGACTCTAGTGCAAGTGGAAGACTGAAGGAAATATGCCCTAGAGGCAATAATAAAGTTGTTATTTTATATTTCCTTATTCATGATAAAGGTTTATTATTCATGGTAGAATTGTATTGATCGGAAACTTAAATACACGTGTGAATACATAAACAAATACCATGTCCCTAGTATGTCTCTACTAGACTAGCTCGTTGATCAAAGATGGTTAAAGTTTCTTAACCATGGACATGTGTTGTCATTTGATAACGGGATCACATCATTAGGAGAATGATGTAATGGACAAGACCCATCCGTTAGCTTAGTATAATGATCGTTCAGTTTTATTGCTATTGCTTTCTTCATGTCAAATACATATTCCTTGGACTATGAGATTATGCAACTCCCATATACCGGAGGAATACCTTGTGTTCTATCAAACGTCACAACGTAACCGGGTGATCATAAATATGCTCTACAGGTATCCCCAAAGGTGTTTGTTGAGTTGGCATAGATCGAGATTAGGATTTGTCACTCAGAGTATCGGAGAGGTATCTCTGGGCCCTCTCGGTAATATACATCATAAGCTTGCAAGCAAATGACTAAGGAGTTGGTCACGAGGTGATGTATTATGGAATGAGTAAAGAGACTTGCAGGTAACGAGATTGAACTAGGTATAGATATACCGACGATCGAATCTCGGGCAAGTAACATACTGATGGACAAAGGGAATTACGTATGTTGTCATAACGGTTCGACCGATAAAGATCTTTGTAGAATATGTAGGAGCCAATATGGGCATCCGGGTTCCGATGTTGGTTATTGACCGGAGAGGTGTCTTAGTCATCTCTACATAATTCTCGAACCCGTAGGGTCCGCACGCTTAACGTTCGTTGACGATATAGTATTATATGAGTTATGTGATTTGTTATCCGAATGTTATTCGGAGTCCTGGATGAGATCACAGACATGACGAGGAGTCTCGAAATGGTATAGAGGTAAAGATTGATATATAGGACGATGGTATTCGGACACCGGAAGTGTTTCGGAGAAAACCGGATAGTCAGCGGAGTACCGGAGGGGGTACTGGTCAACCCCCGGAGAGTATTGGGCCTATTGGGCCACAAGAGGGGAGCACACTAGCCCATAAGGGGCTGGTGCACCCCCCATGGCAGCCGGCCAAGTGGGGAAGGAAAGGGGGAGGATTCGGCCTCCCCTTCCTTCTCTCTTCCCCCCTTTCCTTTCTTCTGCGGCAAATAAGGAAGGGGTGCCACTTGAGGACCCCATGTAGGATTCGGCCTACTTGGGGTCCCCTCCTGGCTGCTCCCTCCTCCCCCACCAATATATATGTGGGAGGGGGCCTAGCACAAGCACATCAATCCCTTAGCCGTGTGCGGCGCGCCCCCCTCCACCGTTTACACCCCCGGTCATATTTTCGTAGTGCTTAGGCGAAGCCCTGCGGAGATCACTTCACCATCACCATCACCACACCGTCGTGCTGTCAGAACTCATCTACTACCTCACCATTTTGCTGGATCAAGAAGGAGGCGGACGTCACCGAGCTGAACGTGTGTAGAACGCGGAGGTGCCGTGCGTTCGGTACTTGATTGGTTGGAGCGCGAAGAAGTTCGACTAGATCAACTGCATTGTTTAACGCTTCCGCTTACGTTCTACGAGAGTACGTAGACACACTCTCCCCCTCGTTCCCAACAAATAGCACGAATCCCCAATGAAATCTGGTGAGCATATTGGGTTTTCTCCTTACGGGCCAATTTCCGCCTTTCCAACCACAAATATGAAGTTGCAATTGAAATCATCTCACGAACATTCTGAATACCCAATATAGCCAACTCAAGTTCAGGTATATAAGTAAAAAACTCAAGAAACAACCTCAACTGCATAATCATCTTCGCAGGCTATTTTAATAACCTCATCTAGCCCCAACAAGCTTTAAACCTCCTTTGCTTTGTGGCACTAAAATAACGTATGCTTCGTGTCTTCTGATGCAAAGGGACAACAAGAACAATTGGGAGAAATTTTTATGTGTCCATTCGCCAAAGTAACTCGACACAGAAGAGTGCCATGCAAGTGAGCCATATGAAGATTTTTACCTTCGTCGGGCAAGATAACTTCCAGATCGCACTCCAAATAGAATCTATATGTCTCGTATCATTAGTTCTTCTAAGTTTCCTCCCATGTTGGTGTTCCCATTCCACAACATAGGCTGATCGAACAGAAAACATTCCATTTTTTGAATATCTCCAAGCGACAAAATCCAACATGTCATGTTGATGAAGAGGAACTGCAAGGACCCGTTCCGTGTCATCTGGCCACGACGTTTGTGTAACCAGATTATCATCCCAATTATTAGTAATGAGATGAATTCAATCAAAGATCAAATTACTCCCTCTAGGGATGATAGCTTTTCTATTTGCAGAATTTAGGATCCAAGCATCTTCCCAAATATCTATATTGTGACCATTCCAAAACGCCATATATAAGCATGATTTAGACAATTAACCCCCGCCATAATACTTTGCCAAATAAAAGAGGAACCCTTCTTTAACTTTGTATTCAATAATCACCATTAGTAAAATATTTAGCTCTCAACATGGTAGCACACAAGGACTCTGGATTCTCAAGAAGACGACAAGCTTGTTTTGCCAACATTGCCATGTTGAAACAATGAATATCATGGACCCCCCTTGTTGGGTACACACATTTTCCACCAAGCCATCCAATGCATCCGCTTCTGAGTGTCCTCGTCTCCCGAACAAAAATGTGACATCACATTAGTGACTCCCTTCCGATATCTTTTGAAATTTTAAAGAAGGACATCGCATAGGTGGGCATCTCTTGTACAACATATTTCAGAAGGATTTCGTTCCCTCCCGCGCATAATAGTTTTTCTTTCCTTTGACTTATCTTCATGATTATATGATCAATCAAATATTGAAAACAGTCATACTTGCCAATACCCACATTAGTCAGTAGCCCCAAATATTTATCATTCAGAGCTTTAGTCATAATATTGAGAGTGGTGCAAAGTAGCTCCCTCGTATCCACTCTCGTATTGGTGCTGAAAAAGATGCTCAATTTATCACCACTCACAATTTTCCTAGAGGTGGACCAATACGAATCTAAGATGGCTTTTAAAGCCTCGACATTGTGCTTGTCGGCTTTCATAAGGATCAATGAGTCATCCGCAAACATAATATTCATAATAGATGGAGCCTATTACTGAAATATTTTGCCCCCTTGTGTGTTTGGAGATTGTTGACAGAAACAAGCATGCACTGATTTTTTGCTAGTGCACACAGAGAGAAATAGTCCATGCATACCCGAAGAGTATGCTATATTCGATGACAAGTTCGAGGAACTTCACCGAAGAACATCTACGCTGCAGAGAAGGATGAGCTACATTTGTTGAAGACATGTATGCGATAAGAATGTGTTGAAGAAGATTGACCCCTTAAAACTATTGATGATATGAAGCAATACATGTTCGACGTGGTCCGAAGAAATTGACTTCAGTTGAGGGGTTCAAGACAAAGTGAAGATGTAGCATTTATTTTGTTTTTCTTCTCTCTCTTTGAGTCATAGGACCTCCTTACTATTAAGAGGGGGATAGGTTCCCGATGCTTAGGTTCGTTGTGATGCTTAGCCGAAACCTATGCAAGACTGAGAGAAATCTCTTTATGCTCCGAATGATTACCTGTCAGTGGAAGACGTTGTTCTTCGGTGTTGCAGGAGTATCTTTCGGACTGAGAGTTTAGCATTTCTTGCTCCGCAAGGAGTGTTACCATTGTGCTCAAATTCCTACCATTGGAAATTTGTCGTTCGGTCCTTGGCTGATCCACATGTCCAATTTGGTCATTTCCCAGCAGGGAAGGCTATGGCTATAAATAGCCACCCCGCTCCAGTGTTGTTCGTTGGCTGCTCCGCTTAAGATTTCTGAGAAGATTGATTTGTAAAGAGCATCCCCTCTCCGAGAGATTTGAGTTTAAAATCCACTATGTGTTATTGTTCGGTGTCACTATTATCTTCAAGTTGTAACCATTCCCTTCGCAGTTATACTATTGTTTTCCTTCATGATATTACATATGTTTGTGTATTGCGTTACCATTCACTACTGCAGGATGCTGCTAATGCGACATTACAATCAGAGACCCTTCAATGAAACTGTGTGCGATGCATTAATCGCAAACGGTGATGTAAAATAACCGTCAAAAAAGATGCAAAATGTTTGCGATGAAGGATACATCAAACACGGTTCATATTTTAGTTGCGTGTGCGATGAGGGGCATACGGTTCAGTTGAATGAACTGTTTACGATGAGGCAAAACAAAAGAAATGGGCAGCCAGATGAATGTGTGTGCGATATACAGCATACGGTTCACTCGGATGAATTGTTTGTGATTAGGCAACACAAAAGAAACGGTCAGCCAGATCAAGGTGTGTGCGATATACGGCATACGGTTCACTTGGATGAACTGTTTGCTTTGAGCCAAGAGAACATAAACAGTTCAATTTAACAGGATGTGTGTGATACGCGTCAAATAGGTCTGTAATCGGAAATGTATGCGAAAACCGATAATAATACAGACAATTTTTGCTAATAAGCCATGTGTATTGTGGGCAAACGCTTGGTGGTATACAATTGTCAGCGATTGATGAAATCATCACCGACGGGTTCCCCAGTATGGTCTGTGTGAGATGTCATTGCACGCAGAACAACAACATATGTACTTATAACATATAAGGACTTGATTCCATAAACAGATTGAACATCCAATTACATATGTGGCTAGTACACGCATGACCTTTGCACACACCAAAGTATGTTCCAAAATGCCTAGAAAACTCAAATAATGTCTAAAAAGGCAAAACGAACCGTGAATAATTTCATATTTTTAGGACGACGCTACTATAGTTGCATGTTGCCTCTATAAAATAAATCAAGGCGGGAAGAGACAGTGTATGTCGTTTCGCACACATAGGTGAGAAGGTCCCTCTCGGAACCATGAGCCTTTTTGAGAGAAGCTCATGTTTGTAAGAAGTTTGTACCAAAACTTTTCCCAAATTGGACTAATTTTACCACAGCATGTTGGTGCTATGTTATAACACCATGCCAAGTTTCATGATTTTGAGGCGAGTTTTTGATTTACAGTAATTTTAAAACCAGGTTTCTCAATGTTTACTTTCGAGTCGGCACCGCCATAGATAGGCTTTTTCCTCGTGGGTCCCAAATGACAAATCCAAATCTGTCACTACCATGCAGCTTTTCTTATTAAGAATTACAACCCATTTGGTGTGCTAGCTGAAAATAAGTTTGTGGGTGCTGGTGGGCGCTAAGAACTTGCGGTTCTGTAATGAACAAAGATCTCAAGGATCCCGCAAGAGTGAGGTTCTTTCCCTATGTTGTGAATGCTTATAATATTTATGTCTTAATTAAAGAAATGGCAAGCCATTGGCCCAATATGAAAGAAAATATGGGTCAAAGCCGAGTTGAAAAGGGCAGCAATATCTAACCCCAGCTTACAGAAGGTATAAAAGCATGATGATTAATTGCTCATCAGGTTTACACAAAATCTAGATTGAACAGGACAATAACAACTAACTCAACCAAAGTTTCCGGCAGTCACAATCAAATGGATCGGTCTGATCCATAAAATCAAGATCTTGGACCAGAAATTCTACTGGTACATGATAACAAGTTGTTGTAAATAGAAGCCGAGCACATTCTGAAGCCCTTTTGTCCACCTGAAACTTCTTGCAACCGTAAGAAATTTCTTGTCCAAAAACTTAATCCTCACGGACAATAGTGCCCTCGCATTCAACATGAAGAATGTGACAAAGCTAGTGTTTGCATTGTTGGATGCATATCCTTCCGGCGTTACTGTCTTCAAACGAATGTCATGTGATCTGAGAAAATCGCAGTGCTTCCTGAACCATCGATTGGTTATACTTTTTTCTCCATGTGTTAGCGCCTAAACAGAGATGAAGATTGAGAACACTTAATGTCTAAAAAAGATTATATTGAAAGAGTGATAGCTGAATGATTAATTATAGTATAATATATACGGGCTCTCAATGTGTGTGAAATTATCACCATTATATACAAATTCTCCAGACATGGAAAGCATTGCAGCAAGCCAATAATCGTGTTGAGATCAAAACACCACATACTGATATGTAAGGTCTTGACAGAATCCACCACCACTGATAGGATGGACAAGCTCTTCACTAATCATAGAACATAATATTAGTACCAAAAGTGTACTCCAAGATGATACTTATGCGCACAAATGAAAAAAACAAATAACAAAAGTTTCCGTGAATAATATACAGTACCTCAATAGGTGTGGAGCCAATCACCATATTGAACCATCTAAAGGGAACACGAATTGCACCCAAGGTCTCCAGTTTAGGCGCAGAGACTATAGTTATTTGTGAAGGTACTATACCAGAATCAAGGAGCAACCTTTGAACTGAAGGGGCATCTTCGATGATGAGATCATGTCCAAAAAACAAATTCCCATGCTTACAAGGTGGGGCGACTTTATTTTGAGACAACGGATACGAATTTCCATTCCAAAAACAAGTAGCAAGCGCTCTAGGGCAGGGCAGCTGGAGTGGATGATGTTGTGCAGTGCGGCCTCCGACAAATCAACCACCACAAGCGCAAGTTTTTTTAGCAGTGGGAGTCGAAGCATTTGTACCAGATGTCTGCTAGATGGCTGATACGTCTCCAACATATCTACTTTTTCTCATGCTTTTACTCTTGTTGTGGACTCTAATTTGCATGATTTGGATGAAACTAACCCCGGAATTACGCTGTTTTCAGCAGAACTACCATGGTGTTATTTTTGTGCAGAAATAAAAGTTCTCATACTGGAACGAAACTTTGCGAGGATTTTTTATAGCAATAATAAGAATTTTTGGAGGCAAGACCCACCAGAGAGGGGCCCCTGGGTGGGCACAACCCACCAGGGTGCGCCCCCCTCTCTTGGCGCGCCCAGGTGGGTTGTACCCACCTAGTGGCCCCGCTGATGACCCCCCTGATACTATAAAATCACATTATTCCAAAAAATATTAGGGAGAAAAAATTATCGCGATCCACGAGACGGAGCCGTCGCCAAGCCCTGTTCTTCCTCATGAGGGCAGATCTGGAGTCCGTTTGGGGCTCCGGAGAGGGGGATCTTCGTTCTTCGTCATCACCAACCCTTCTCCATCGCCAGTTCCATGATGCTCCCCACCGGGAGTGAGTAATTCCTTCATAAGCTTGCTGGTGGATGAGGAGTTGGATGAGATTCATCATGTAATCGAGTTAGTTTTGTTAAGGCCCGATCCCTAGTATCCACTTTGTTCTTAGATTGATGTTGCTATGACTTTGCTATGCTTAATGCTTGTCACTTTGGGCCTGGGTGCCATGAACTCAGATCTGAACCGTTTATGAATTCATCATTATATCCATATTTTAGATCCGATCTTGCAAGTTATAGTCACCTATTACGGTAATGATCCGACAACCCCAGAGTGACAACAACCGGGCCCACTCTCGATGATGACCCTAGTTTGAGGACTTCATGTATTCACTATGTGTTAATGCTTTGTTCCGGTTCTCTATTAAAAGGAGTCCTTAATATCCCTTAGTTTCCAATATGGACCCCACTGCCACGGGAGGGTAGGACAAAAGATGTCATGCAAGTTCTTTTAATAAAGCACGTATGACTATTTACAGAATACATGCCTACATTATATCGATGAACTGGAGCTAGTGCCGTATCGCCCTAGGTTATAACTATCACATGATGAATATTCAATATCATCCAACAAGTCACCGATCCAATGCCTATGAGTTTATCCTTATTGATCTTGCTGCGTTACTATTGCTATCATCGCTGTTACACTTGCTACAAATTACTGCTATCACTGTTACTGTTACCGTTGCTGCTGTCACTACTATCAAAACTATCAAACTACTTTGCTACTGATCACATTGTTGTAGATGATTAATCTCCAGGTGTGGTTGAATTGACAACTCAGCTGCTAATACCTTCAAATATTCTTTGGCTCCCCTTGTGTTGTATCTATAAATTAATTTGGGTTAAATACTTACCCTCAGAAACTATTGCGATCCCCTATACTTGTGGGTTATCAAGACCTTTTTCTAGCGCCGTTACCGGGGAGCATAGCTATATTTGTTGAGTCACTTGGGATTATTATCATATTATCACTATGAAGAATCTGAAGGATCCTAAACCGAAGATATTTCCCCCAAGTACGAGGGGAGGTAAGAAACTATCATCTAGTTCTGCTTTAGATTCACCTTCTGTTATGAGTAAACTTGCAACACCAACACATGCTATCAATTATGATATGTCGCAAGTTATTGATGATGCTACTTCTACTATGAATGATGCTTATGATGATGCTAGTACCTTGCTTGATAATGATGATGTGCCACTTAGTAATTTTCTTGATAAACAAATTGCTAGAGTAATACAACATGATGTTGTTGAATCTGATGATGAGCTTAAAACTGAAACTCCTGAAACACCTGCTAGAACTAGCCTTCCTAGATATGAAATGCCTAAGGTACCGGAAGGTTATGTTATGAGTGAAGAAGCAACTAGAGATATTCGTGCTTGCAATGATAGAGATGATCTAGAGAAATTACTATGCAAGTACAAAGAAAATATCTGAATGCTAGAATAAAATGTGATCCTAAGTTTGCTACTTCACCTATCTGTATTGCTGATAAGGATTATGAATTCTCCGTCGACCCAGAGTTAATTACTTTGGTTGAATCTGATCCTTTCCATGGTTATGAAACTGAAACTGTTGTGGCACATCTTACTAAGTTGAATGATATAGCCACCCTTTTTACTCATGATGTGAAGACTCGCTATTACTTTATTCTCAAATTATTTCCTTTCTCATTAAAGGGTGATGCTAAAGCTTGGTACAATACTCTTACTCTTGGTTGTGTGCGTAGTCCCCAGGATATGATTTATTACTTCTTTGAAAAATATTTTCCAGCTCATATGAAACAAGCTGCCTTACAGGAAATATTTAACTTTGTGCAAATTAAAGAAGAGAGTCTCCCACAAGCTTGGGGGAGGCTTCTCCAGTTACTTAATGCTGTGCCTGATCATCCTCTTAAGAAAAATGAAATACTTAGTATCTTCTATAATGGACTAACCGATGCTTCTAGGGACTTCCTAGATAGTTGTGCTGGTTGTGTTTTCAGGGAATGAACTATTGCTCAAGCTGAAGAATTATTGAATAATATATTGAAAAATTATGATGATTGGACTATTCCTGAACTACCGCCTAAACCCACTCCAAAGAAGAGGGGTATATTATATCTCAGTTCTGAAGATATGCAAGAGGCAAAGAAATCTATGAAGGAAAAAGGTATTAAAGCTGAGGATGTTAAAAATTTACCTCCTATTGAAGAAATACATGGGCTTAATACACCACCAATGCCTAAGGTGGTAGAGGTAAATTCTCTTATGGAGTTCAATGAAAATGATAATCCTCACAATATGCATCCTAGTCAATGCCTTTATGAGTTTGAAAACTACATTAGAAAACAAGATCACTTCAATGCAAATGTTATGAAACAATTGAAATATAATTCTGATATGATTGCTCGCTTGAGTGACTTGTGTTGGAAATATGCCCTAGAGGCAATAATAAAATGGTTATTATTATATTTCCTTGTTCATGATAATTGTCTTTTGTTCATGCTATAATTGTGTTATCCGGAAATCGTAATACATGTGTGAACACATAGACCATAACATGTCCCTAGTGAGCCTCTAGTTGACTAGCTCGCTGATCAATAGATGGTTATGGTTTCCTGACCATGGACATTGGATGTCATTGATAACGGGATCACATCATTAGGAGAATGATGTGATGGACAAGACCCAATCCTAAGCATAGCACTAGATCGTGTAGTTCGTTTGCTGAAGCTTTTCTAATGTCAAGTATCATTTCCTTAGACCATGAGATCGTTGAACTCCCGGATACCGTAGGAATGCTTTGGGTGTACCAAATGTCACAACGTAACTGGGTGGCCATAAAGGTGCACTACAGGTATCTCCGAAAGTGTCTGTTGGGTTGGCACAGATCGAGACTGGGATTTGTCACTCCGTATGACGGAGAGGTATCTCTAGGCCCACTCGGTAATGCATCATCATAATGAGCTCAATGTGAACAAGTGATTGGTCACGGGATCATGCATTACGGTACGAGTAAAGTGACTTGTCGGTAACGAGATTGAACGAGGTATTGGGATACCGAGGATCGAATCTCGGGCAAGTAACGTACCGATTGACAAAGGGAATTGTATACGGGATTACTTGAATCCTCAACATCGTGGTTCATCCGATGAGATCATCGAGGAGCATGTGGGAGCCAACATGGGTATCCAGATCCGGCTGTTGGTTATTGACCGGAGAGTCGTCTCGGTCATGTCTGCTTGTCTCCCGAACCCGTAGGGTCTACACACTTAAGGTTCGGTGACGCTAGGGTTGTAGAGATATTAGTATGCGGTAACCAGAAAGTTGTTCGGAGTCCCGGATGAGATCCCGAACATCACGAGGAGTTCCGGAGGTAAATATTTATATATAGGAAGTCTAGTTTCGGCCACCGGGAAAGTTTCGGGGGTCACCGGTATAGTACCGGGACCACCGGAAGGGTCCCGGGGGTCCACCGGGTGGGGCCACCTATCCCGGAGGGCCTCATGGGCTGAAGTGGGAAGGGAACCAGCCCCTGGTGGGCTGGTGTCGGGTGGTTGGTGCGACATATGCCAACGGGTGGCTTATCATTGTGGGTGCCAATAAGACGTCGCCGGTGCCTGGAAACGGGATGAGGCGAAGACATGCACGCCGGCGGATCTTACCCAGGTTCGGGGCTCTCCGAGGAGATAACACCCCTAGTCCTGCTCTGCGGGGTCTCCGCATGATCACTAGATTAGTAAAAGTAGCTACAATCGCTCCTAGAGCTGTTGGGTTCAAGGGAGAAGAAGAACCAGGCTAGCTCTCACTTCTCTCTCTCTATGGTGTGTGTGCTATGCTCAGAAGCCAACCCTTTGCATGGGTGCTCCGGGGGGTTTATATAGGCCTACCCCCCGGGGGTACAATAGTAATCCGGCTAGGCTCTGGTCCCAGCCGTCAGTGTCTAAGTTCGCCGGCTTCTCCGCCGGCTGTTGGGACCCGCCGACTGGTGGGTCCCGCCGGCTGCCGGCCACTTGGTCGACAGGCTGGCCCCACCGCCTAGGATCTTGTCGGTGGCTGCTTACTGTAGCCTCGCCCTTGATGATGAGGGCTTCGTTGAGGTAAGCGTGGCTACAGTGGGCCGCCTCGGGGGCTCTCACTGTAGCCTTACCTCGTCTTGTCTCCTTAATGTGGCACATGCTTCGAGGGAGGGGGTAGCCGGCTTCTGGGGGCCGGCTACGCCCTTGGCCGACTGGGGGATGCCGGGACGCCTTCACGCCTCTCTCTAGCTGAAGGGGCCCGCCACCCGTGGGCCGTACGAGAGTCTGTTGTGGATGACGTTGAGGCTAGCATGGCTACAGTGCCGAGCCCAACGGGAGACGGCCGTCCAGTACGGCTTCCTGTAGCCATGCCCGCCTCGGGCTTCGGGGTAGTGGGCCGCACTGTGGCCACACCCCGTCTTGTCACCGTTATGTGGGTGTAGCTTTGGTGGTTGTGGTCTCGGCCGGCTTCTTGGAGTCGGCGTTCTTCGAGGCCGGCTTCCTGGAGTCGGCCACCCCGCGGATATCCTGGGGGGGAGGTTGCTGAAGCTGGGCCGCCTCCCGTGAGTCGGCTTCGGGGCTAGCCGGCCAGGGGAGGTGGTCCAATGCTTGGAGTGCTTGGAGGCCCAAAGGCCTGATAATTTTTCAGAAGAACCGGGGGTAGTCGGTTAGGCTACCCGTGGCCATTTACTCCGACAGTAGTCCCCGAAGCTGATTGGGCTTCGAGGTTGGGTAGGAGTTGAGAAGCTCGATCAGCTTCCTATCTTGACAAGTCGGCAGCTGGGAGCCGGCTTTGGTTAGGTGTGCCGCCTTGGTCGAAAACTCCGGAGTCGGAGGGCGGGAGCTCGCCAATGCGTGCACCGGGCCGCGGGCTGGCCATTTGCCATCTGCGAACCACGTGGCCCCTTTTGGCCGGAAAGCCTGCCAGCCCACGCGCGCGACGGGACGTCGCCGCAGGGCGGGGGCCCGCCACGTCCACGCCCCGGCCCAGGCGCGGATTCTCTGCATCCCGAAACCGCCCGCACGTCTCCTTGCGGCAGTTTTGGCTCGCCTTTAGGGCGTAATAATCGCGAGGAGTGGGGGGAATGGGTGCAGTTAATCCCACGTCTCCCCCCACGTCCGGCCTCCCCGGCCTCGCCTCGCGAAGCTATAAATTGGGGGAGATGGAGGGCGGCAGGCTCTCACACGCTCCTCCTTCTTCCACCATCTTCTTTCGCTCGCCGTTTTCTTGCAACAGCGCCTCGCCGCCGCGCTCTTCCACCACACGTTCCTCCGCCGCCGCGCTCGTTTTTGCCATGCCTCCCGCCATGGAGCAGTATGGCAGGGATTGGGACGGCTCCAACGTCCACGAGGATCACGTCGAGTTCCTCCGCAATACGCGGCGGCTGCCCGGCGCGGACAAGGTGGAGGTCCGTCTTGCGCCGGCGAAGGAAATTACGCCGGAGCCGCGGGAGGGCGAGCGGGTGGTCTTCCGCTCGCATTTCTTGCGCGGCATCGGCCTGCCAGTGAGCGCCTTCTTCCGCTCCTGGCTCGATTTCTACCAACTCCAGCCGCACCACCTCACCCCAAACGCGGTGGTGCTGCTGTCAGCCTTCGTCACCCTGTGCGAGGGCTACCTCGGCGTCCTCCCTACCCTCGAGCTCTGGGGGGAGTTCTTCCAGTCCAAACTGGGCACGCACATGCAGGGCGTGCCGGCTCAGACTGGCGCCTTCATCGCGTCGCGGAGATCGGTCGCCGACAACCCCTTCCCCGTCATCACGCTGATCCAATCGGTGAAGAAGTGGCAAAAGTCGTACTTCTACGTGCGGAACATCGCCCCACGGGGCGACTACATCAACCTGCCGGCTTACGTAGCCGGCCCACCGGCGGGCAGGCCCCCCAGTGGTCCTTCCGGGCCGTGACTCTGATGCCGGCCGGGTCCGCAGCCGTCGCTCGAGTGCGAGTGATGACCCAGTCGGAGGGCCTGACGGGGCCCGACCTTCTGGCCGCCTTCGTCACGCGCCGGGTTCTTCCGCTCCAGAGCCGTCCTCATCTGATCTGTCAGATGAACGGCCAGCTCGATCCGAGCCGGATGTGCACCAAGGACATGCCGCACGAGGAGGTCGCTTATATGGTGAACTACCTCGCGAACTGCAAACTCTCCGAAGAGTGGCAGTTCGGCAAGGAGCCATACAGCCGAGCTAATCCACCGCCCACGGTATGCTCTCCTTGTTTCTTCTTTTTCTCTTAACTCTGTTGCCGAGTTCCTCTTGGCCGACTCTAACTTAGTCGGCTTGTTTTTCGACAGAGCCCTCTCCTTCGGCCGGCCGGCGGGTCTGACACGGAACGTCGATTCGTCCCCGACCGGACGGAACACGATCTGGAGGACCCCGACTTGGGGGCGGCCGGTATGGACGACAACATCGAGCCGGGTGGTGGCCAAGCCGGCGGCGAAGCAGGCGGCTCCGGGCTCGGAGTCACCTTCGACGACTGGCCGGACGACGATGAGGCCGAAGTCGCCCCGCGCCGCCAACCGGCATCTGGACGTGGCGCGGGTTCCTCAGCTGCACCGCCTGCTCAGGGCGGAGGGCAAAAGCGTCGCGCCGCCCAGGGTTTGTTCGGTAGTCGGACGAAGAAACCCAGGGGCGGGGCGGCAGCAACCAGGCGGGAGGAGGCGGCCGCAAAGGCGGCTCGCTTCCGCAAGACGGTGAAGCCACCGCAGACCGTGTCGGCGTAAGTTCGAATTTTTTTTGTATACTCTTTTTCTTTCTTTTCTCTGGTGGTTCCTGAACCCTTATCTTTTACTCCAAACGATCATAGCTCCGTTGTCGCTTGAGCGGGCGGCTGCCGCCTCCGTCGTCGAGTCGCCGAGGGGGTCTGGGAGCACCACCCGCCGCGTGGACCCCCGTGCCGACCTTCAGGAAGCGACAGAACGGAACGCGCGGGAGGCGCGGGTGGAACGGGAGGCGCGAGAGGCGGAGGCACGGAAGGCAGCCGCCGCTCAGGCGGCGCAGGCGCTCGCTGACGCCGCTGCCAGGGCCCAAGCGGAGGCTGCAGCCGCGGCGGCGGCGGAGGAGGTTTTGATGGTCACCCCGCTGCGCGTCATGGCGCCTGGGGACATGGAGCCCTCGCCAGAGGGAGCCAGCGGCGACCAAGCGGGGCTGGGAAGAGACGACGACGTCATCATCCTGGAGAGGGCGCCGGTGCCGACCCCGTCAACTGGGGCGGCTCAAGGCGGCCGGCCTGATCCGCCACCTGCGCAGTCGGCGGGGGGCGAGCCGGTCGCGAGGGCTGAGATGGCGGTTCAGATGCCCCCGAGTCATCGTGCGGGGAAAGCTGCGTCGGAGCCTCAGAAGGCCGCGTCGGAGCCGCAGCCGGCCGTGGGCTCCAGCTCGTCGGCCCCGGACATGGAGGTGGCCAGCGCTACCTCGGGGTGGACGCCGGGCGGGGGGACGGCCGTGATGAACGTGGCCGCGCAGGACGTCCGGACCCGGCTCCAAGCTCAGGCTACGGCGCTGAGGCAGTTCACCGATGAGTTCCTCGCGACACGGGCGGCCATCCGGGTTAGTCTCCTTATCTTGCTTCTTCTTGATCTTGATTTCTTCCGTGGGGGCGCGTCAGCGCACCCACTGGGTGTAGTCCCCGAGTTCCGAGTCGGCTGCTGAGCAGGCGGCTTGGAACTTCTTAGTGGATTTGTCTTTGCTATTCTTGTTCTTACTTTGATCTTCTGTCTATCTTGCAGGACTACCACAATCTTTGTGCGGCCGCCTTCAACTCCCAGGCTCGGGAGCAGACCCAGAAGACCGCCGACCTTACTGAGAGCCGAGGTACGTGCTTTGTTCTTTATCTCATGTGGGGGCGCGTCAGCGCACCCACTGGGTGTAGTCCCCGAGATTCGGGCCGACTGCTGAGCAGTCGGGTCGGATCTTCCTTGACGACTTCCTCTTACTGTTCTTTCTTTTTCTGCCGTCTCCGCAGTGGCCAACGCCAGTCTGAGGGCACAGCTGGGGGAGTCCCAGACTGCCCTTCGTGCCAAGGATGCCGATCTCGCCGCCTTGGTGCAGGAACGCGACCGCCTGGCCAAGAAGTTGGCCGACCAGGAGGAAGGCCACAAGGCGGCTCTGAAGGCGGTGCAGGACCGCGAAGCCGCCCTCCAGGCCGAGTACGAGACGGAGGCGGCTGGCTGGGCTGAGGCCAGGCAAACTCTGATCTCTGGCTATGGTCAGATCAAAGATCTGGTTGACGGTAAGCCGCCTACCTCTTCGTCCTTTCTTGCCATCTGCCAGTTTTGGCTCATTTTCTGACTTGGTGCTCTTTTCTTCTTCTTTCTTGCGCAGAATATTTCCCTGGCTATTCTACCGCCGCCAACCAGACCATCGAGGCCCGCCGCCAGGCGCGGAGGCAGGCTGGCTTCGAGATTTCGCCAACCGTCGGCCGTTCGCTAGAGGAGCAGCTCTTGGCGATCCAGGCCCGCATCCAGCCGGCTCACCAACTGCTCCGCCGGCTTCAGCGTGCCGGGGCGCAAGTCTTGGCCGCCCTCTGGCCCGGCCAAGTGGTTCCCCCAGTCGGACTGCCGACTGGCTGGAGGTGGCAGTCGGCCGCTCCGAAGCCTGGAAGGCCTCGGCGGCTCGCTCCGGTGCCAGGCAGGCGCTGGAGTTCGTCAATGCTTGGTATCCCGGCCTGAGCCTGGATCAGCTGGCTACCTGGCGGCAGCAAGCCGACACGGAGCTGGAGCCGGCGCGGCCGGCTATCATCCGGCGGGCTTCGGCGATCGCCGACTACACCGACACCAGCGTCTTCGCCCCCGAGGTGGACGACAACGGTGTCGCCCAGCCGGAGGAGTGGTTCGGGCTGAACCCGGCGGACGGTGAAGACTCGGCGGAGGAGATCGACTCCAGTGATGAGGGTGAAGAAGAGGAGGAGGAGGGTGAAGACGCCGAGCCAGCTGGTGGAGCAGTCGGCGAGCCTCAGCCTGATCGCACCTCCAGCACCACGTCGCGCGCGAGTGCGTCGCCTGCCGTTGGTGGTGATCAAGCCGAGACCCGCTAGGCGGCCACTCCTTCAGCCGGCGAGGCCGCCTTCACCGACTAGCCCGGTCCCGACACCGCGCCTTAGTCTAGTCTGCCGTCTTTTATTTTTCTGTCCTGTTACTTTTGGAACAATACTTTGTTAAGTCTGCACAATTCCACCCACTGGGGGTGTATTCGAACCATGTTGATTGCCGGCCTGTTGGGGGCTTTATATGTATATATAACTTATGCATGCATTTGGCTTTTCCTCGTACTTCGCTTTTTATCCTTCTGCTATTTCCTTTGCCGCCCTCCCTTGGTTGCCGCCTCCCTAGTCAGACAGTTGCTCTGCAATCTGTAGCTGGAGGAGTGCTTGGCCAATTGGGGGGGGGGGGGAAGTACTCTAGCTTTGCTGGACTTAAAGCTAAGTGTTGAGGAAGCCGGCCAGCCGGCTGTTTTGACAGCCGACAGGCATGTTTGGAGGCCATCTTTTTGCTATATAGGTTCGTTGTTCCTTAGCCATTTTTCGTGTGGGCATCCTTTCTGCCTTGCCTCTTGCTAGTCGGACAGTCGGTTCTTCGAGCTGCGACTTTCAACAAGAGAGGACTCGAGAGCCGGCACACTACTTTTCTGACTTCAGGTAGAACTTTTAATATAGCTCAAGGCGGCCAGTCCCCGGGCCGACTAGTCGAACCCGGTGCCAGACAAGAAATCAAATGTAATAATACATTCATGGATATGACACTTGTCATTCATAGATAAACAAAGGCAGTCCCCGAGTACTGTTCGGAGGGCCTGTTGGTTTGTACTTAATACAAAAGGGTAGCATGATACATACTGCTTTCAACTGTAAAATCATCTCAGGAGGTTTGCGTTCCATGGTCGCTCCGACTCCTTGCCGGAGTCGTCTCTCTTGCGTGCTCTTGGTTTTTGCGGATCGATCAGGTAGTAGGAGTCGTTGCCTAGTGCCATGCTGATGACGAAGGGGCCTTCCCAAGGGGCCGAGAGCTTGTGCTGGCCGGCTGTTCACTGGATCAGCCGGAGCACAAGGTCGCCCTCTTGGAAGGATCTTGGCTTGACATTGCGGTTGTAGTAGCGGCGCAGCCCTTGCTGGTAGATGGCGGACCGGCTGAGTGCTAACAGCCGGCCTTCTTCCAGTAGGTCGACGCCGTCTTCTCTTGCTTCCTTGGCCTCCTCCTCCGTGTACATGGTGATCCGAGGTGAGTCGAACTCAATGTCTGTTGGGATGACAGCCTCGGCACCGTACACGAGGAAGAATGGAGTGAAGCCAGTTGACTTGTTGGGTGTAGTGCGCAGGCTCCAGAGGATAGCCGGCAGCTCATTGAGCCAGCAGCCGGCCGAGCACTCCAGTGGTACAACCAGTCGGGGCTTGATGCCGAAGAGGATGAGTCCATTTGCTCGCTCGACCTGGCCATTTGACTGCGGGTGGGCAACGGACGCTAAGTCCAGTCGGATGCCCTGCGTCGCGCAGAAACATGCCATTGCTCCTTTGGCGAAGTTCGTGCCGTTGTCGGTGATGCTGTGCGGCACGCCGTACCGAGTAGTGATGTCAGTGATGAATGTCACGGCAGTCGGCCCGTTCAGCTTCTTAATCGGCTTTGCTTCGATCCACTTTGTGAACTTGTCCACAGCGACCAGTAGATGTGTCAACCCGCCACGGGCTGTCTTGAAAGGGCCCACCATGTCCAGTCCCCAGACAGCAAAAGGCCAGGTGAGGGGAATGGTCTTGAGTGCAGAAGCCGGCAGGTGTTGCTTGGAACTAAAAACTTGGCATCCTCTGCAGCTCTTGACTATTTCTTTAGCATCCTCCAAGGCAGTCGGCCAGAAGAAACCATGGCGGAAAGCCTTGGCCACAAGTGATCTTGAGGCTGTGTGGTGGCCGCATTCACCTTGGTGGATGTCCTTGAGTATTGCCACTCCTTTTTCTGGCTCGACACAACGCTGGAAGACTCCAGTGACGCTGCGCTTCACAAGCTCTCTGTTGATTATTGCGTATGCTGCGGCTCGTCGTTGCACTAGTCTTGCTGAGACCTCGTCAGCCGGCAGCTCTCTGCTGACTAGGAACTTGAGGATGGGCTGGGCCCATGACGGAGCTGTGACTTCTTCTTCTGTTAATGTAGCCACCATGACTCGGGTGGGTGGGTTGGGTGGTGTGGAATTGGAGTCGGCCACCGCTTCTTGTGTCGTTGCAGTCCCCGGGCCGAGTGCTGCAGTCCCCGGGCCGGGTTCTGAAGTCTCCGGGCCGGGTGCGACTACGGCAGTCCCCGGGCCAGTTGTCGAAGTCCCCGTGCCGCCTACGGATTTTCTCCAGTCGGATTCGGCTATATCTGGCGCAGGCGGTACGAAGATGGAGTCCGACTCTGGAGACGGCTTGATGGATGGCTTGACGAGGCGCTGGAGGGAGACGCCAGTCGGTATGGCTTGACGGGTGGAGGCAATCCATGCTAGGGCATTTGCTTGGTTGTTGTCGGCCCTTGGCACGTGGAGGAACTCGCACCCTTCAAAGTATCCGCTGATTTGCTGGACGAGGAATCGATAGCTCGCCATGTTCGCGTCCTTGGCGTCCCAGTCGCCAGACGACTGCTGGACCACCAAGTCTGAGTCGCCGTAACACAGGATCCGGCGTATGCCAAGCTCTTTGGCTAGCCGGAGCCCATGTACGAGTGCCTCATACTCGGCCACGTTGTTGGAGGCAGCGAAGTGGATCTGTAGTGTGTACTTGAGCTTGTCGCCTTTGGGAGAGGTGAGGACAATGCCGGCTCCCAAGCCGGTGCGCATCTTGGACCCGTCAAAGTGCATCCGCCAATGGGTAGAGTCGGGAGCTGGCGGTAGGTACTGGGTCTCGGCCCAGTCGACGAGGAAGTCGGCCAGTGCTTGCGACTTGATGGCGGTGCGGGGTTGGTAGAAGATTGTGTAGGGCGCCAATGCAATGGCCCATTTAGCCACCCGGCCGGATGCATCCCGGCTGCCTATGATCTCGGCAAGCGGGGCGGTGCACACGACCGTGATGGGGTGCTCTTGGAAGTAGGGCTTCAGTCTCTTGGCAGCGAAGTACACCCCATAGCACATCTTCTGGTAGTGCGGGTAGTTTTGCTTTGAGCTGGATAGCACTTCGCTGAGATAGTACACCGGCCTCTGGACTAGCTGGGCTCGGCCTTCCTCCGGCCGCTGGACCACAACAACAGTGCTGACGACTTGGCTAGTCGCAGCGATGTAGAGGAGCATGGGCTCCTTCTCAGTCGGCGCCGCCAGGACAGGCGGAGTGGTCAGCATTTTCTTCAACTCATGGAAGGCTTGGTCGGCTTGGTCGTTCCACTCGAAGTGAGTGGACTTCTTCATGAGTCGGTACAGGGGGAGAGCCTTCTCTCCTAGTCGGCTGATAAAATGTTTCAGGGAGGCTAAACAGCCAGTGAACTTTTGCACATCTCGTAGCTTGGTGGGAATCTCCATCCTCTCGATGGCCTTGATCTTGACAGGGTTGCATTCAATGCCGCGTTCAGAGACCAGGAAGCCTAGTAGCTAGCTGGCTGGCACTCCGAACACGCACTTCTCGGGGTTGAGCTTGATTTGGAATCGGCGCAAGTTGGCGAATGTTTCTTTCAGGTCTTCCAGCAAGGTACCGCGCTTCTATGTCCTCACCACAATGTCGTCTACATAGACGTGCGCATTTCTGCCAAGTTGTTTCAAGAGGCATTTCTGCATGCAACGCTGAAAAGTGGCACCGGCATTCCTCAAGCCGAATGTCATAGTCAGGTAGCAGAAAGCTCCAAAGGGTGTGATGAAGGCAGTCTTCAGGCGGTCAGCTGGGTCCAACTTGATCTGATGGTACCCTGAGTACGCATCCAAAAAACTTAACAGCTCACATCCGGCTGTGGAGTCTATCACTTGGTCGATCCGTGGCAGAGCAAACGGATCCTTTGGGCAGGCCTTGTTCAGGCTGGTGTAGTCTATACACATACGCCACTTGTTATTCTTCTTCAGAACCAGAACTGGGTTGGCAAGCCATTCTGGAAAGAACACTTCCATGATAAAGCCAGCGGCAAGGAGCCGGGCTATCTCTTCTCCCACAATTCTTCGCTTCTCTTCTGACAGTCGGCGGAGGGGTTGCTTGACCGGCTTCGCGTCAGCGCGGACATGTAATTTGTGCTCGGCGAAATCCTTCGGGACACCCGGCATGTCCTTTGGGGACCATGCGAAAATGTCTCGATTCTCATGGAGGAAGTCGACGAGCTCGCCTTCCTATTTACTGTCCAAGTTCGCCCCAATGACAGCGAACCTCTCCGGGTTCTCCGGGTCCAGAGGTATCTTCTTCGTCTCTTTGGCAGGCTGGAAGGAGCCCTGCGCAGCACAATCTTTGGGGTTGGGGGACAGGGCCGGCTGCTTGCCGGCCATGGCCACAACCCGCTCCAGCATCTTCTTTTCTTCTGCCACCACGAGGGACTCGGCCAGCCGGCTGCTGGCCATGGCACACTCGATGGACTTCTTGTAATCGCCGGCTACCGTGATGATCCCCTTCGAGCTCGGCATCTTCATCTTCAGGTAGGCGTAGTGGGGCACAGCCATGAACTTGGCCAGAGCAGGTCGGCCAAGCAGAGCATGATAGGGGCTCTCCAAATCCACTACCTCGAACCAGATTGCTTCTCGGCGGAAATGATCTTTGTCTCCGAAGAGAACATCCATTTTAATCTTGCCGATTGGGGAGCAAGACAAGCTGGGGACGATACCATGGAAGACGGTGCGGCTCGGCATGAGCTGCTTTGCTTTGATGTTCAGCTTCTCCATGGTATCGCGGTACAGTATGTTGATACTGCTTCCGCCATCTATTAGGACGCGGGAGAATCGGGCAGCTCGCCTCTCCGTCGCGAGGGTGACATCCAAGACCATTGCATAGGAGCCAGGAGAGGGCATCACCTCTGGGTGGTCGGCCTGGCTCCAACTGATTGGCTTCTCTGACCAGTGCATGAACTCGGGGGTGCTAGAGGCGACTGCATTCACTTCTTGATGCTGTTGGCGTCGACTGCGCTTGTCATCGGCTTGACTGGTGAAGACGACGTAGGCGGCGTGCTCTTCGGGGAATTCGTCTTGGATGGCACCGACTGCCGGCCGAGCCGCCGGCTGTTGGAGGGCTGGAGGCGGCGGACCGGGAGGCGGAGGCGGGAACATCCCCTCGCCCTTGGTGATACGGGTGAGCCAATGGCATTTCCGGGTTGTGTGGTTGGACGGCTTCGCGCCGCTGTGGAATTTGCAGGGGGCATCAAGAGCCTGTTCGTAGGAGAAAGCCGGCTGCCAAGCCGGCCTGCCACCCTTCTTCTTGGGAGCGGGCCGTTCTTCGGGCTGCTCATCTTCAACGGTGGCCACCTGCCGACTGGAGGAAGTCGGCATGAGGGCCTTGCGCTTGTGGTCGTTCTGGTAGGGGCGCCGATTAGGGTCGCCAGCCGGCGTCTTAGGAGCCGGAGCAATCATCTTCCCTAAGGCGTCTACTCGGAGCTCGGTCTTCATTGAGGAGTCGGCTGTGGCGTACTTGTCCGCGATGACCAGCAACTCGTCGAGGGTAGCCGGCTCATCGCAGAGGAGTCGGTGCTTGAGGAGGGTGCCCTCTCGGCACCCGGCGGTGAAGTACTCGATGGCCTGGACCTCATGCACCCCCTCGCAGGAGTTGCGGAGCTCGGCCCACCACGTGAGGTAGTCGCGGGTCGACTCATTGGGCCCTTGGACGCAGAGGGAGAGCTGGCGAGGCTTGGGAGGCCGCTTGTAGGTGCTGGTGAAGTTGCGGACGAAGACTTCTGTGAAGTCCAGCCAACTGTTCGTGCTGTAGGGCTTGAGGCTATTGAGCCATGTGCGCGCCGTGCCTTGCAGCATGAGGGGGACGTACTTCATGGCGACGCGCCGATTGCCGTTGGCTATGCTAACGGCCGTGGAGTAGTCGATGAGCCAATCTTCCGGCTTCACTGAGCCGTTGTACTTGGGCGTGTCTTTGGGGAGCGAGAACCCTTTGGGGAAGGGCTCGTCACGAATGCGGGGGCCAAAGCATGGCGGGCCGACATCGTCTTCTTCTTCTAACGCCAGGGATCGAGCAAGGCGGTCGATCAGGTGGCGGGCGTCATTCTCGCCGACTCCTTCTCGGCGGCCGAGTCGGTCGCCAAGAGTCGGGTGCGTGATAGGCGGCGGGGTGAGACATCGCTCTCTTTGAGGCGGAGGAGGAGGCAGATTTCCTTGGTGCTCCACTGCTCGAGGGCGGCCCTCCGCGTCGCGCTCGATGGTGATGCGAGTCCGGCTGCGGCTGGCAGCCGGCTCCTTGTCTTTTTTCTGGCGTGCGCCGCTCGCAGTCGGTGAGCGGGACGTCGCGGCGTGCTCCCGGCGCGGGGGATGGTTATCAGCACGGGCGCCAGCTTCGTGTCGTTCTGCAGCCGCGTCGATCAGCTGCTGGATCCGTCTTGTCATGTAAGGGAGCTCATCGGCTCCCAGCCCATTGAGCTCTTCTACAGCCGCCTGAGCGGCTCGCAGATTCTCGAGCGGGGTGGCGTAGACGGGGCGATCTGCCCCCAGCATACTGGCGACGGCCGCGCCGCGCTTCTGGACGAAGCCGGCCCGGCTTGGGCCACTAGGCGGCGGCGTACCGAAGGCGGTGTGGTCGACTTCCCGCTGGTGGGCCTCGGTGAGGCGTCTCATGGAGGCTATCTTCTGGCCCTCCGCGATGAGGGCGAGGCGGCGTGCCTCCAGGGTCTCGGCATCGGCATCGGCCGGGATGGGGATGGAGTGGTCGTGCATCGCCGCTTGTAGGGCGTCGTGGGCGTTCTCGCCCGAGTTGGCGACATGGCTGATGACCAGCACTTCAGTGACAGCGCTGCTGCCGCTGTCAGCTCGAGGGAGGGGATCGTCGAAGACCACCACGTCGGAGGGGTAAGCGTCGAGCGATGCCGTGTCGGAGTCGACAAGCATCGGGTCGGTGGAGCCGACCGACTCCACATCTGCAGCAGGCTCGCTAGAGACGTGAAGCTAGTCGAGGAGGCTGACGAGGCGGCTCTCGGGGTAGTCCGTTCCTGCGTCGGACGCAGGCTCGTCGGAGATGCGAGTCTCGCCGAGCAGATCGGCGAGGCAGCTCGCTGTGCAGGCGTCGTCGACGCCTTGCAGCGCGTCGAGGCAAACGCCATCGGGCGCAGCAGGCTGGCTGCACTCGCGGGGGTGGAAGAGGGTTCCCGTCCAGAACAGGTCTCCGGACGACGGTGCACCTGGCCCCATGGTGGGCGCCAAATGTCCGGTGGTTGGTGCGACATATGCCAACGGGTGGCTTATCATTGTGGGTGCCAATAAGACGTCGCCGGTGCCTGGAAACGGGATGAGGCGAAGACATGCACGCCGGCGGATCTTACCCAGGTTCGGGGCTCTCCGAGGAGATAACACCCCTAGTCCTGCTCTGCGGGGTCTCCGCATGATCACTAGATCAGTAAAAGTAGCTACAATCGCTCCTAGAGCTGTTGGGTTCAAGGGAGAAGAAGAACAAGGCAAGCTCTCACTTCTCTCTCTCTATGGTGTGTGTGCTATGCTCAGAAGCCAACCCTTTGCATGGGTGCTCCGGGGGGTTTATATAGGCCTACCCCCCGGGGGTACAATAGTAATCCGGCTGGGCTCTGGTCCCAGCCGTTAGTGTCTACGTTCGCCGGCTTCTCCGCCGGCTGTTGGGACCCGCCGACTGGTAGGTCCCGCCGGCTGCCGGCCTCTTGGTCGACAGGCTGGCCCCACCGTCTAGGATCTTGTCGGCGGCTGCTTACTGTAGCCTCGCCCTTGATGATGAGGGCTTCGTTGAGGTAAGCGTGGCTACAGTGGGCCGCCTCGGGGGCTCTCACTGTAGCCTTACCTCGTCTTGTCTCCTTAATGTGGCACATGCTTCGAGGGAGGGGGTAGCCGGCTTCTGGGGGCCGGCTACGCCCTTGGCCGACTGGGGGAGGCCGGGCCGCCTTCACGCCTCTCTCTGGCTGAAGGGGCCCGCCGCCCGTGGGCCGTACGGGAGTCTGTCGTGGATGACGTTGAGGCTAGCATGGCTACAGTGCCGAGCCGAACGGGAGACGGTCGTCCAGTACGGCCTCCTATAGCCATGCCCGCCTCGGGCTTCGGGGGTAGTGGGCCGCACTGTGGCCACACCCCGTCTTGTCACCGTTATGTGGGTGTAGCTTTGGTGGTTGTGGTCTCGGCCGGCTTCTTGGAGTCGGCGTTCTTCGAGGCCGGCTTCCTGGAGTCAGCCACCCCGCGGATATCCTGGGGGGAGGTTGCTGAGGCTGGGCCGCCTCCCGTGAGTCGGCTTCGGGGCTAGCCGGCCAGGGGAGGTGGTCCAATGCTTGGAGTGCTTGGAGGCCCAAAGGCCTGATAATTTTTCAGAAGAACCGGGGGTAGTCGGTTAGGCTACCCGTGGCCATTTACTCCAACAGCTGGTGCGCCCCCCATGGGCCTCCCCCTGCGCCTAGGGTTGGAAACCCTGCGGGTGGGGGGCGCCCCACCTGACTTGGGGGGCAAGTTCCCCCCCCCCTTGGCCGCCGCCCCCCTTGAGATGGGATCTCCAGGGGCCGGCGCCCCCCAGGGCCCCTATATAAAGTGGGGAGGGAGGGCTGCGCACCCAAGCCCCTGGCACCTCCCTCTCCCCCCGTAACACCTCTCCCTCTCGCTGAGCTTGGCGAAGCCCTGCCGAGATCCCCGCTGCTTCCACCACCACACCGTCGTGCTGCTGGATCTCCATCAACCTCTCCTTCCCCCTTGCTGGATCAAGAAGGAGGAGACGTCTCTCCCAACCGTATGTGTGTTGAACGCGGAGGTGCCGTCCGTTCGGCGCTAGGATCATCGGTGATTTGGATCACGACGAGTACGACTCCATCAACCCCGTTCTCTTGAACGCTTCCGCTCGCGATCTACAAGGGTATGTAGATGCACTCCTTCCCTCTCATTGCTAGTAAACTCCATAGATTGATCTTGGTGATGCGTAGAAAATTTTAAATTTCTGCGACGATCCCCATCAGTGGCATCATGAGCGAGGTCTATGCGTAGTTTCTATGCACGAGTAGAACACAAGTTGTTGTGGGCGTTGATTTTGTCAATTTACTTGCCGTTACTATTCTTATCTTGATTCGGCGGCATCGTGGGATGAAGCGGCCCAGATCGACCTTACACGTACGCTTACGTGAGACAGGTTCCACCGACTGACATGCACTAGTTGCATAAGGTGGCTAGCGGGTGTCTGTCTCTCCCACTTTAGTCGGATCGGATTCGATGAAAAGGGTCCTTATGAAGGGTAAATAGAAATTGGCATATCACGTTGTGGTTTTGGCGTAGGTAAGAATCGTTCTTGCTAGAAACCTATAGCATCCACGTAAAAGTTTGCAACAACAATTAGAGGACGTCTAACTTGTTTTTGCAGCAAGTGTCATGTGATGTGATATGGCCAGAAGGATGTGACGAATGATATATGTGATGTATGAGATTGATCATGTTCTTGTAATAGGAATCACGACTTGCATGTCGATGAGTATGACAACCGGCAGGAGCCTAGGAGTTGTCTTAATTTATTTATGACCTGCGTGTCAACTGAAACGCCATGTAATTACTTTACTTTATTGCTAACCGTTAGCCATAGTAGTAGAAGTAATAATTGGCGAGACAACTTCATGAAGACATGATGATGGAGATCATGATGATGGAGATCATGGTCTCATGCCGGTGACGATGATGAACATGGCGCCCCGAAGATGGAGATCAAAAGGAGCAAAATGATATTGGCCATATCATGTCACTATTTGATTGCATGTGATGTTTATCATGTTTTACATCTTATTTGCTTAGAACGACGGTAGCATAAATAAGATGATCCCTCGCTAAAATTTCAAGAAAGTGTTCCCCCTAACTATGCACCGTTGCGAAGGTTCGTTGTTCCGAAGCACCACGTGATGATCGGGTGTGATAGGTTCTAACGTTCGCATACAACAGGTGTAAGCCAGATTTACACACGCAATACACTTAGGTTGACTTGACGAGCCTAGCATGTACAGACATGGCCTCGGAACACAAGAGACCGAAAGGTCGAACATGAGTCGTATAGCAGATACGATCAACATGAAGATGTTCACCGATGATGACTAGTCCGTCTCACTTGATGATCGGACACGGCCTAGTTGACTCGGATCATGTAACACTTAGATGACTAGAGGGATGTCTGTCTGAGTGGGAGTTCGTTAATAATTTGATTAGATGAACTTTATTATCATGAACTTAGTCTAAAAATCTTTACAATACGTCTTGTAGATCAAATGGCCCACGCTAATGTTGCCCTCAACTTCAACGCGTTCCTAGAGAAAACCAAGCTGAAAGACGATGGTAGCAACTACACGGACTAGGTCCGTAACCTGAGGATTATCCTCATAGCTGCCAAGAAAGCATATGTCCTTGAAGCACCGCTAGGTGATCCACCTGTTTTCCCAGCAACTCAAGACGTTCTGAACGCCTGGCAGTCGCGTAGTGATGATTACTCCCTGGTTCAGTGCGGCATGCTTTACAGCTTAGAACCGGGGCTCCAAAAGCGTTTCGAGCAGCACGGAGCATATGAGATGTTCCAAGAGCTGAAAATGGTTTTCCAAGCTCATGCCCGGGTCGAGAGATATGAAGTCTCCGACAAGTTCTACAGTTGTAAGATGGAGGAGAATAGTTCTGTCAGCGAACACATACTCAAAATGTCTGGGTTGCACAACTGCTTGTCTCAGCTGGGAGCTAATCTCCCGGATGACGCGGTCGTTGACAGAATCCTTCAGTCGCTCCCACCTAGCTACAAGAGCTTTGTGATGAACTTCAATATGCAGGGGATGGAAAAGACCATTCCTGAGGTATATTCAATGCTGAAATCAGCGGAGGTGGAGATCAAAAAGGAACATCAAGTGTTGATGGTGAATAAAACCACTAAGAAAGGCAAGGGTAAGAAGAACTTCAAGAAAGACGGCAAGGGAGTTGTCGCGCCCGGTAAGCAAACTGCCGGGAAGAAGACAAAGAATGGACCTAAGCCTGAGACTGAGTGCTTTTATTGCAAGGGAAACGGTCACTGGAAGCGGAACTGCCCCAAATACTTAGCGGATAAGAAGGCCGGCAATACCAAAGGTATGTGTGATATACATGTTATTGATGTGTACCTAACCAGCGCTCGTAGTAGCTCCTGGGTATTTGATACCGGTGCGGTTGCTCATATTTGTAACTCAAAGCAGGAGCTGCGGAATAAGCGGAGACTGGCGAAAGACGAGGTGACGATGCGCGTCGGGAATGGTTCCAAGGTCGATGTGATCGCCGTCGGCACGCTACCTCTACATTTACCTACGGGATTAGTTTTAAACCTCAATAATTGTTATTTAGTGCCAGCTTTGAGCATGAACATTGTATCTGGATCTCGTTTAATGCGAGATGGCTACTCATTTAAATCCGAGAATAATGGTTGTTCTATTTATATGAGAGATATGTTTTATGGTCATGCCCCGCTGGTCAATGGTTTATTCTTAATGAATCTCGAACGTGATGTTACACATATTCATAGTGTGAATGCCAAGAAATGTAAGGTTGATAATGATAGCCCACATACTTGTGGCACTGCCGCCTTGGTCACATTGGTGTCAAACGCATGAAGAAACTCCATGCAGATGGACTTTTGGAGTCTCTTGATTATGAATCATTTGACACGTGCGAACCATGCCTCATGGGCAAAATGACCAAGACTCCGTTCCCCGGAACAATGGAGCGAGCAACCAACTTATTGGAAATCATACATACTGATGTGTGCGGTCCAGTGAGTGTTGAGGCTCGCGGTGGCTATCGTTATGTTCTCACCCTCACTGATGACTTGAGTAGATATGGGTATGTCTACTTAATGAAACACAAGTCTGAGACCTTTGAAAAGTTCAAGGAATTTTAGAGTGAGGTTGAGAATCAACGTGACAGGAAAATAAAGTTCTTACGATCAGATCGTGGAGGGGAATATTTGAGTCACGAATTTGGCACACACTTAAGGAAATGTGGAATTGTTTCACAACTCACGCCGCCTAGAACACCTCAGCGTAATGGTGTGTCCGAACGTCGTAATCGCACTCTATTGGATATGGTGCGATCTATGATGTCTCTTACCGATCTACCGCTATCATTCTGGGGTTAGGCTTTAGAGACTGCCGCATTCACTTTAAATAGGGCTCCGTCGAAAACCGTTGAGACGACACCGTATGAATTATGGTTTGGAAAGAAACCTAAGCTGTCGTTTCTTAAAGTTTGGGGATGCGATGCTTATGTCAAGAAACTTCAATCTGAAAAGCTCGAACCCAAGTCGGAAAAATGTGTCTTCATAGGATACCCTAAGGAAACCATTGGGTATACCTTCTACCTCAGATCCGAAGGCAAGATCTTCTTTGCCAAGAACGGGTCCTTTCTGGAGAAAGAGTTTCTCTCGAAGGAAGTAAGTGGGAGGAAAGTGGAACTTGATGAGATGACCCCTCTCGAACCGGAAAGTAGCGCAGCACAAGAAAATGTTTCTATGGTGCCTGCACCGACTAGAGAGGAAGTTAATGATGACGATCATGATCAAGTTACCACTGAACTTCGTAGGTCCACAAGGACACGTTCCGCACCAGAGTGGTACGGCAACCCTGTCTTCGAAATCATGTTGTTGGACAACGGTGAACCTTTGAACTATGAAGAAGCAATGGCGGGTCTAGATTCCAACAAATGGCTTGAAGCCATGCAGTCCGAGATAGGATCCATGTATGAAAACAAAGTATGGACTTTGACAGACTTGCCCGATGATCGGCGAGCGATAGAAAATAAATGGATCTTTAAGAAGACGGACGCGGATGGAAATGTTACCATCTATAAAGCTCGACTTGTTGCTAATGGTTATCGTCAAGTTCAAGGTGTTGACTACGATGAGACCTTCTCACCCGTAGCGAAGCTGAAGTCCGTCCGAATCATGTTAGCAATTGCCGCATTCTACGATTATGAAATATGGCAAATGGACGTCAAAACGGCATTCCTTAAGGAAGAATTGTATATGATGCAGCCCGGAGGTTTTGTCGATCCTAAGAATGCTAACAAAGTATGCAAGCTCCAGCGCTCAATCTATGGGCTGGTGCAGGCATCTCGGAGTTGGAACATTCGCTTTGATGAGATGATCAAAGCGTTTGGGTTTACACAGACTTATGGAGAAGCCTGTGTTTACAAGAAATTGAGTGGGAGCTCTGTAGCATTTCTCATATTATATGTGGATGACATACTATTGATGGGAAATGATATAGAATTCTTGGAAAGTATAAAGGCCTACTTGAATAAGTGTTTTTCAATGAAGGACCTTGGAGAAGCTGCTTACATATTAGGCATCAAGATCAATAGAGATAGATCGAGACGCCTCATAGGTCTTTCACAAAGCACATACCTTGACAAGATATTGAAGAAGTTCAATATGGATCAGTCCAAGAAGGGGTCCTTGCCTGTATTGCAAGGTGTGAGATTGAGCACGGCTCAATGCTCGACCACGGCAGAAGATAGAGAAAAGATGAGTGTCGTCCCCTATGCCTCGTCCATAGGGTCTATTATGTATGCCATGCTGTGTATCAGACCTGATGTAAAGCTTGCCGTGAGTTTGGTAGGAAGGTACCAAAGTAATCCCGGCATGGAACACTGGACAACGGTCAAGAACATCCCGAAGTACCTGAAAAGGACTAAGGATATGTTTCTTGTTTATGGAGGTGACGAAGAGCTCGTCGTAAAGGGTTACGTCGATGCTAGCTTCGACACAGATCTGGATGACTCTAAGTCACAAACCGGATACGTGTATATTTTGAATGGTGGGGCAGTCAGCTGGTGCAGTTGCAAGCAGAGCGTCGTGGCGGGATCTACATGTGAAGCGGAGTACATGGCAGCCTCGGAGGCAGCACATGAAGCAATCTAGATGAAGGAGTTCATTGCCGACCTAGGAGTCATTCCCAATGCATCGGGGCCGATGAGTCTCTTCTGTGACAACACTGGAGCTATTGCCCTTGCCAAGGAGCCCAGGTTTCACAAGAAGACCAGGCACATCAAGCGTCGCTTTAACTCCATTCGTGAAAATGTTCAAAATGCAGATATAGATATTTGTAAAGTGCATACGGATTTGAATGTCACAGATCCATTGACTAAACCTCTTCCACGGGCAAAACATGATCAACACCAGAACTCTATGGGTGTATGATTCATCACAATGTAACTAGATTATTGACTCTAGTGCAAGTGGGAGACTGTTGGAAATATGCCCTAGAGGCAATAATAAAATAGTTATTATTATATTTCCTTGTTCATGATAATTGCCTTTTGTTCATGCTATAATTGTGTTATCCGGAAATCGTAATACATGTGTGAACACATAGACCATAACATGTCCCTAGTGAGCCTCTAGTTGACTAGCTCGTTGATCAATAGATGGTTACGGTTTCCTGACCATGGACATTGGATGTCATTGATAACGGGATCACATCATTAGGAGAATGATGTGATGGACAAGACCCAATCCTAGGCATAGCACTAGATCCTGTAGTTCGCTTGCTGATGCTTTTCTAATGTCAAGTATCATTTCCTTAGACCATGAGATCATGCAACTCCCGGATACCGTAGGAATGCTTTGGGTGTACCAAACATCACAACGTAACTGGGTGGCCATAAAGGTGCACTACAGGTATCTCCGAAAGTGTCTGTTGGGTTGGCACAGATCGAGACTGGGATTTGTCACTCCGTATGACGGAGAGGTATCTCTGGGCCCACTCGGTAATGCATCATCATAATGAGCTCAATGTGACCAAGTGATTGGTCACGGGATCATGCATTACGGTACGAGTAAAGTGACTTGTCGGTAATGAGATTGAACGAGGTATTGGGATACCGACGATAGATTCTCGGGCAAGTAACGTACCGATTGACAAAGGGAATTGTATACGGGATTACTTGAATCCTCGACATCGTGGTTCATCCGATGAGATCATCGAGAAGCATGTGGGAGCCAACATGGGTATCCAGATCCCGCTGTTGGTTATTGACCGGAGAGTCGTCTCGGTCATGTCTGCGTGTCTCCCGAACCCGTAGGGTCTACACACTTAAGGTTCGGTGATGCTAGTGTTGTAGAGATATTAGTATGCGGTAACCCGAAAGTTGCTCGGAGTCCCGGATGAGATATCACGAGGAGTTCCGGAATGGTCCGGAGGTAAAGATTTATATATAGGAAGTCCAGTATCGGCCACCGGAAAGTTTCAGGGGTCACCGGTATTGTACCGGGACCACCGGAAGGGTCCCGGGGGTCCACCGGGTGGGACCACCTATCCCGGAGGGCCCCATGGGCTGAAGTGGGAAGGGAACCAGCCCCTGGTGGGCTGGTGCACCCCCCATGGGCCTACCCCTGCGCCTAGGGTTGGAAACCCTGGGGGTGGGGGGCGCCCCACCTGACTTGGGGGGCAAGTTCCCCCCTTGGCCCCCCCCCCTTGAGATGGGATCTCCAGGGGCCGGCGCCCCCCCAGGGCCCCTATATAAAGGGGGAGGGAGGGCTGCGCACCCAAGCCCCTGGCACCTCCCTCTCACTGAGCTTGGCGAAGCCCTGCCGAGATCCCCGCTGCTTCCACCACCACGCCGTCGTGCTGCTGGATCTCCATCAACCTCTCCTTCCCCCTTGCTGGATCAATAAGGAGGAGACGTCTCTCCCAACCGTACGTGTGTTGAACGTGGAGGTGTCGTCCGTTCGGCGCTAGGATCATCAGTGATTTGGATCACGACGAGTACAACTCCATCAACCCCGTTCTCTTGAACGCATCCGCTCGCGATCTACAAGGGTATGTAGATGCACTCCTTCCCTCTCGTTGCTAGTAAACTCCATAGATTGATCTTGGTGATGCGTAGAAAATTTTAAATTTTTGCTACGATCCCCATCAACTTGTTATTTAGAATCTCAAATGATGTTAGAGGTGTTGGAAAACATGCTTCTATGGTTCAAACCCAACTAGAACAAGTTGCTAAATCACAAAGAGAATTACTTGATGAAATGAATCATAATATGCATGACTTTGCTGTTAGAGTTGCAACTAGCACTACAAAAAAAATACACTTCCATGATGATACGTGTTTGTCACAGTAGGTCGCGTTTTTTGTCATGCATGTACATCCATGACAAATTTATGACAAAATCAATATAGTCATACATGTGCTGTCGTAGAAGTGTCCCATGACATTACCAAAATTATCATCACGGAAGTGTCCACTTCCATGACGATAAATCGCGCGTCACAGAAGTGCTTTCGTCAAGGGTGACCGACACATGGCATCCACCGTAACGGAACGCCGTTAAGCTATCGGGTCGGGTTTTGGATCCGATAACCCGTTAACAGCCCCGACCAATGGGGATTTCCACGTGTAAAATCATCATTGGCTAGAGGAAACACGTGTCGGCTCATCGTTGGGATAGATGTCATCCACTCACTGGACAGAAGGCGCCTATGATACATCGACACGTGGCACGGCCCAACAGTGGCCCATTCCTGTGAAAAGGCCGGCCCGTTTGACTTGGTCAAAAGCTGGCGGGCCGGCCCATGGAAAGCCTGTTAACGGCCTGTTCGCATATAGCCCATTTACAGCCCGCTAACCCAAGGCCCGTTACGACCTATCCAAATTAGGCCCAGTAGCGTCATCTGGGCCATCCAATATGATTCCAGCCCCTTTTCACTTCTGGCCCATGTATAGCCCATGACGTCTTTCGGCCCATATGAGGCCCTTTGTAACTCTTGGCCCATTAGCGGCCCGTGCTGAAACTGGCCCGTAATGAACAGTGTATTACTTTACACCCATTAACGGCCCGTGGTGAAACTGGCCTGTAATGAACAGTGTATCACTTTATACCCATTAACGGCCCGTTATTCCGTTGGGCCGTTTCCAGCCCAAGTTAACTTTCGGCCTTCTGAGGGCCCATTTATTCTTGGGCTCATTTGCAGCATTCGGTTACTTACGGCCCATTACTGTCATTTTCTGCTTGTGGGCCAAATTCAGCCCATCGTTACAGTCGGCCCGTTTGTGGGCCGTTAGTCTGTTGGGCCATTTTCATAGCATCACCAAATACGGCCTATTAACGGCCCATTATGGTCAGCCCATAAAACGTACGATTTCCATTAAAGGCCCATCTACGGCCCATCAAAGGCCCATACAAGACCCATAAATGAGTCGGCGGCCCGTGGATCCTATGAGACGTAGAAGGCCCATGGATCCTATGAGACGTAGAAGGCCCATGGATCCTACGAGATGTAGAAGGCCCATGGATCCTACGAGACGTAGAAGGCCCATGGATCCTACGAGACGTAGAAGGCCCATGGATCCGACGGCCCGTGAAGGGCCATGGTCGGGCGAGTTGGCCCCCGTTTGAACGATATAGCATATTCAAAGAATTATCCTACTCAATACTATACAACAAAGAGATCAAGGCATAGAAAGGTAGAATAATCCTACACTATACAATAAAGAAATTACAGCCGATTATACCCACTGAGCACTATGGTTCGGCACAGGTGATAATAAAGCATACACAAACAGCAAATTACATACACTGGGCAAATACAGCTCATACATCATGGACGCGCATCAACTTAACTCCATTTGAACTATAATCTCTTCAGAAAATAGGATTGGCCGGATTCAGATAGCACAAATTTCAGTCTGCAAAATCTCTAATTCCTTCATGGTTACCTCAGTGTCTTGTTTCATTTTTTGACTCCTGCATCTAATACCTGCATGTCCAGTCTCAACTTGTTGATTATACGTTGACAATCATGTACACGTTGTCTTGCCACCTCTAGTTGATGCTCGAGAACATCAGCACATTCCAATTCCAATCCATAATCATTCGGTAACGGCCATGCCGCACTGCTCGCAGATCTTTGTGTTGATGTCACTTCATCCTGAAATGTTTTTGTAAGTACACATGACTAGGGAAAAAATATAGTTACAACAGTGAAGCAAACAAGACACTATTTTGTACTACATGGCAAAACAGGACTAACAATAATGTTACACGTCACTTTAAAAAAATGTTACACGTCATGAAGCATAAGCAGGTGATATTTTAAAAATTATAAAAAAGATAGTCTGTGCAGCCTGCATACAGAAATCCCTCTTAGCTCACCAGAGGAGCATGATGTTGGGGCCCAATCGAAAACACAGACAAGTTACAAATTTAGACAGCACGTTGCGTATAAGTAAGCAAGCAGTTGGCCATTCTATGCCTCAATTAAAGTCTTAGGGAGAAAATGAACAGCAGAGGGTTTCATACAAACATACTACAGCAGGCAAAATTATGCAATCATTAGCGTAGTATAAACTAGATTGTGAGCCTCATGCAATAATAGTTGGTTAATAGACTTCAAAGCTTCAGGCACACTTTGGCAGAGTAATTAAATGGTAAGGCCTTTAATTATGTCAACTAATAGTGATACAAGTACCGAACATCAGGCATGATTATTTGGGCATCTCATTAACTGAGGACAAATAAAGCAATTGAAAGAGAAAATTAACTATGCCCGAAACAAACAAGGAATTGAACTGTTGAGTTGCATACAGTGACTTACCTTAGCAGGTTGAAGAGGCTCAGCGCAGCTCCTACTTCTCTTGCAAGGCTCCTTCCTAACATCTTGTACTTGGAAATCCTCAATCTTATCTTCATTGCACCCCCTCTGCAAGGTGACACAAACTAGTTACCCGTCTCCTTGGAAGATAAATATGCATACTTTCCAGTCTGTGAACACAAAAGGATGAGATTATAACAAAACAAGACCACATAATGAAACATGCCGCATCCCTTGCACTTGCACACAATGAAATGAGCATTTACTATGTCTGCACTATGTAAAAACTAGGCATACCTTCGAACTGGATCTCCAGGTACTCTTGGAGAGCCTACTGTAGTGTACAGCCAAACCATTATGTCACCTATGAGTTAGACAAGGCCCCACTACAGCAGCCCTTAGTGTTTAAATCGTTGACAAGCTCTGTTAGAGTGTTAGGTCAAGAACAACAAGTAATCAAAGCAAACAGTCCTAGTATGGCTGGCTGATGCAAACAAGCAATTGAACAGATGTGTGAGCACATCTTACATATCAAGAAAAGAAGCAAAGAAGGAGGCTTAAAGACCATCACTTGACTGACCAGATTTAAGGGGCATTTAAACATCATGTGCAACGTATGAACTAACATAAACATTGCATATTCCAGATTCTACAATGGAATGCACATGTATTAGGTTATGCCATGTATGATGATGCCTAAATGTACAGATAGCAGGCAGGAGTGATTCATCATTGCACGCACAATTGAATTGCAGGTTAAGGGCCAGTTCGATTCCGCCTTTTCAGGGCATATTGTCAAAATCAGCCATAAAAGATGTAAAGAAGTCATTTTTGAGTTATGGGCTTGGGCTTAACTAATTTCGCTTTGGAGGGGGGTGTTTCGGGTAGAACCTCACTAAAAATTGAAGGGAAGGGGAATAGTGAAATGACTCTGTTGTCTGCCTATATTACACTCAAAATGCAACTGCTGATGCCCGTGTCACACCTGACCCTCAAGTAAAAACAAACATGCAAGCATTCATTGCCCTGCCCGCTTGCATCTCCTCTCCCCTTTCCCTCTACCTCGATCCCCTACCTGCAGCACTAGGGTTCCTCCAGCGAGCCGTCGCCACTGGTCCCATCTGGCCTGGTCCTCGACGATGCTATGTCCATCTAGGCTACATGGCCGGCGGGTAGGGGAAAATCTCCCTGACTGCTCCTCCCTCTGGCGCCGCCCCTCATTCTCATGGTCTCCAGCAGCTGCTCCACTGTGATTCGTCCAACGCACTACTCCGGCGGGCGCTGCACAACTACGGCTGATGCCACACTGCGGCAGAAGGCACCTTATTCCCCCTCCCCTCCTCCCAGGCCATGGCCTTGAGGTGCTGTTGAAGGATGAGCTCATCCAACAAGGTGAGGATCTCCTCTGATTTTTTGCCAAATTTTCATTCTGATCCACTATACGATGAATTGCTATGAGATGCTTCTGCTGCTGCTATATGATGCATTGCTATGAGCTGCTCCTGCTGCTGCTATATGATGAATTGCTATGAGCTGCTGCTGCTGTATGATGAGTTGCTATGAGCTGCTGCTGCTATATAATGAATTGCTATGAGCTGCTGCTGCTGCTATATGATGAGTTGCTACAAGCTGCTCCTCCTACTGCTCTATGATGAATTGCTATGAGCTGCTCCTGCTGCTGCTATATGATGAATTGCTATGAGCTGCTCCTGCTGCTGCTATATGATGAATTGCTATGAGCTGGTGCTGGTATATGATGAATTGCAGACTGCTGCTGCTGTATGATGAGTTGCTATGAGCTGCTGCTGCTATATGATGCTTTCAGGTGGTGCTGCTATACAATAATAACCAGCCACTTGGACCATCGAATTTCAATAAATAATTGTTCTTCATTTAAATGTGGGTCATGCATTCTTCGTTTAAATTAGGCAATGGGATCTCTATGGAAAACATTGACCAAAGTAGATTGTGCCAAGTAGATGGTATCTTTGTATTTGCATTTTGAGCAAATAGTGATGGTATGTTTTCCTATCATATTAATTACTGCACTGGGTTCAATTTGTGATGTTTGCAAGTCAAATTAATTTCCATATGGGCAGCAAAATGAAAAAAATATAATGCAATCTAGACTTTCCACTGATCATACCAAAGATAAGCTGAAAACGCAATGAAAAGAACTGGTTGGCTTATTACATGGAGCTTATATTCACAGGTGCTTATTTTCTTAGGATAACTCGTAATAACTGTCCCTAAGAAACTTGGCTAATAGAACTGGCATACAAATAACATGTCACGATGATTGCAATGGAGGAGTGAATACCATAGCACACTGTATAGGCTCACCGCTGCCTCTCCTTTTTTTGCGATGTTCCATGAAATTGCCACATACATCTTGTACTTATTCATTGTGTAACCCTATCTGCAAGTTGACACGGCTAATTTCAGACATCTCTACATGATACTACATTGCATATCCCTTGCGCATATTTAAACCACCAATTAACGATTGTGTGCGTACCATAAACTAGCCATGACTCTGTATGCTGGACTAGTAGGCACTCTAAGGGAGCCTAATGTAGTGCACTGGAATTCCTACATGCCACCTACGATTTTGTGTAATGTACTGCCCCTGTTCCTAAATATATGTCTTTGTAGAGATTCCAGTATGGACCACATACAGATGTATATAGATGCATTTTCGAGTGTAGATTCACTCATTTTGCTCCGTATGTAGCCTATAGTGGAATCTCTAGAAAGACTTATATTTAGGAACGGAGGTACGAGGTAGTATCATGTATGACATCTACATATCTAATTTAGCAGCCAGTCGTAGAAATCATTGTCTGCACAAAGGGATTACTAGTCGAAAATCCTAGCAAAGCACGCTGGCAGGCACAGAACAATACAAGAGAGAGAGACGCGCTTACAAGATCATAGCAATGCCTCAGTCCAGGATCTTGGTTGGCCAAGCTGTTAGATCCAGAAGAAACATCGTCCTTGTAGTTTTTGCCAGCTGCATAACAGGTAACAGCGACCGGTTAGTATATTTGAAGTACATCGGGAAGGTGATGCTGGACGGGTTTAAAGATGACAAGTACCTAGGCCGTGGCGGGTGCTTGGCATCTCTCCAGACGGTGGGAATCAGGTTAGAAACGTTGAGGGTGATGACGCTGCGCTGGCTGTCAGGGTCCGATAAGGAGATCTAGAACCGTCGAGTAGGGTGTTTGTGGATCGGCTCCGATAGGGTGGACTACGGTGTGGGCGAAGCGGATCTGTGGCCGTGGACGAGGGCGTAGGTGAAGCTGCTCCGGTGGTTGGGTTAAGGATGGTGTCGACGACGCGGATCTGCGGCCGTGGACGGGGCGTCAGAAGCTGCTCCGGTGGTTGGGTTAAGGATGGTGTCGATGATACGGATCTACGGCCCTGGACGGGGTGTCAGAAGCTGCTCCGGTGGTTGGGTTAAGGATGGTGTCGATGATGCGGATATGCGGCCGTGGACGGGGCGTTAGAAGCTGCTCCGGTGGTTGGGTTAAGGGTGGTGTCGACGATGCGGATCTGCGACCGTGGACGGGGCGTCAGAAGCTGCTCCGGTAGGTTGGATGAGGGTGCGAGGAAGCGGATCTGAGGCCGTGGACTTGTGATTTGGCAAAGTGGCCCCGGTAGGGTTGAGAATGGTATAGGCGAAGCTACTCCGATAGGGTTGACGATGGTGTTGTTGGGGAACGTAGCAGAAATTCAAAATTTTCCTACGTGTCACCAAGATCAATCTAGGAGATGCTAGCAACAAGAGGGGAGGAGTGCATCTACATACCCTTGTAGATCGCGAGCGGAAGCGTTCAAGAGAACGGGGTTGATGGAGTCGTACTCGTCGTGATCCAAATCACCGATGATCCTAGCGCCGAACGGACGGCACCTCCGCGTTCAACACACGTACGGAGCGGGGACGTCTCCTCCTTCTTGATCCAACAAGGGGGGAGGAGAAGTTGATGGAGATCCAGCAGCACGACGGCGTGGTGGTGGAAGTAGCGGGATCCCGGCAGGGCTTCGCCAAGCGCAAGCGGGGAGGAAGAGGTGTCACGGGAGGGAGGGAGGCGCCAGGGCTTGGGTGTTGCTCCCATGCGCCTCCCCACTATATATAGGGGTGGAGGGGCTGTTTTCTTGCCCTCCAAGTCCATTGGGGCGTTGGCAAAGGTGGGGGAAAGAAATCCCATCATTTCCCTTCCCCACCGATTGTTATCCCCCTTTTTTAGAGATCTTGATCTTATCCCTTCGGGATATGATCTTATTCCTTCTAAGGTGGGATCTTGGTGTGCCTTGACCAGGGGTGTGGGGCCTTTCCCCCACTACCCACGTTCATGTGGGTCCCCCCATGCAGGTGGGCCCTACTTCGGAACCTTCTAGAACCTTCCCGGTACAATACCGAAAAATCCCGAACATTTTCCGGTGGCCAAAATAGGACTTCCTATATATAAATCTTTACCTCCGGACCATTCCGAAACTCCTCGTGACGTCCGGGATCTCATCCGGGACTCCGAACGACTTTCGGATTTCCGCATACTAATATCTCTACAACCCTAGCGTCACCGAACCTTAAGTGTGTAGACCCTACGGGTTCGGGAGACATGCAGACATGACTGAGACGACTCTCCGGTCAATAACCAACAGCGGGATCTGGATACCCATGTTGGCTCCCACATGTTCCACGATGATCTCATCGGATGAACCACGATGTCGAGGATTCAATCAATCCCGTATACAATTCCCTTTGTCAATCGGTATGTTACTTGCCCGAGATTCGATCGTCGGTATCCCAATACCTTGTTCAATCTCGCTACCGGCAAGTCACTTTACTCGTACCGTAATGCATGATCCCTTGACCAAACACTTGGTCACATTGAGCTCATTATGATGATGCATTACCGAGTGGGCCCAGAGATACCTCTCCGTCATATGGAGTGACAAATCCCAGTCTCGATTCATGCCAACCCAACAGACACTTTCGGAGATACCTGTAGTGCACCTTTATAGCCACCCAGTTACGTTGTGACGTTTGGTACACCCAAAGCATTCCTACGGTATCCGGGAGTTGCACAATCTCATGGTCTAAGGAAATGATACTTGACATTAGAAAAGCTCTAGCAAACGAACTACACGATCTTGTGCTATGCTTAGGATTGGGTCTTGTCCATCACATCATTCTCCTAATGATGTGATCCCGTTATCAATGACATCCAATGTCCATGGTCAGGAAACCATAACCATCTATTGATCAACGAGCTAGTCAACTAGAGGCTTACTAGGGACATGTTGTGGTCTATGTATTCACACATGTATTACGGTTTCCAGTTAATACAATTATAGCATGAACAACAGACAATTATCATGAACAAGGAAATACAATAATAACCATTTTATTATTGCCTCTAGGGCATATTTCCAACAGTCTCCCACTTGCACTAGAGTCAATAATCTAGTTCACATCACCATGTGATTAACACTCAAAGTTGACTAGAGTCAATAATCTAGTCCACATCACCATGTGATTAACACTCAATGAGTTCTAGGGTTTGATCATGTTATGCTTACGTGAGAGGTTTTAGTCAACGGGTCTGCAACATTCAGATCCGTGTGTGCTTTACAAATCTCTATGTCATCTTGTAGATGTAGCTACCACGCGCTACTTGGAGCTATTCCAAATAACTGCTCTACTATACGAATCCGGTTTACTACTCAGAGTCATCCGGATTAGTGTCAAAGTTTGCATCGATGTAACCCTTTATGACGAACTATTTTACCACCTCCATAATCGAGAGAAAATTCCTTAGTCCACTAGATACTAAGGATAAGTTGATCCATTCCCGGATCACTATTGTACCTCTTGACTAACTCATGGCAAGGCACACTTCAGGTGCGGTACACAGCATAGCATATTGTAGAGCCTACGTCTAAAGCATAGGGGACGTGTAACGACCCGACCCGAAATCGGTCAAGTCTCTGTGTAGCTGTACCATCCCAAGATCATGCTGGCACACATAGTACATTGATGCAAAGATTCAAAGTTCAATCACACATGAATTTATTACACGATTCTCATATCGAGTCTTTTACATCATAATAAATTCGGCCGAAGGCCAACTCATGAGAAATAAACTAAATAAAGCTGCGGAAGCGTAGACGAATAGCGAGTCCATCCGACTCCATAGGGCAATCGCCAAGCGTGGATCGTAGCCTCACTCCTGATCGGAAAATTCCTCTGCAACATAAGACGTTGCAGCCGTGTAGGTCAGCATTTTGAATATGCCGGCAAGTCATGAAGAGAGAACAACAATAAAGTTTCTAATACTATATGCAATTTGGCTGTGGGGCTCTAAGTTTCATTGTTTTGCGAAAAAGCCGGTTTTTCCCTACAACAAGGACTTGTTTGCAATTACTACAAAATTGTTGGTAGTTATTGAGATGGTTCCGCCAACCAATGTCTCGTTCCCAACTATTAAATAACCCCCTCAATTAATTTATTAAGTTCAGTGTTGAGATATCCGAAATACTCCAATTCCAGAGGCTCATTTGTCCGTAACCGGGGACACGGCTAATCGATTAGGTTGTTACTCTGCAGAGGTTTGTGCACTTTACCCGCAAGAATCGTTCCCTCCTTTAAGTCTTCGCACTGCCTGGTGTTTGAAGACGGGACGAACGAAACAGGGTCTTCCGAAGAGTTCCTCTGGGCCACTGCCGGTGCCCATTCAATCCTATCGTTCTTCTACATCTCGTAGCACCGTCCGGCCAGAGTCACGCCTAGGGTCAACCCAGCCAGAGCCCATAATGGCTTGCGGCTGCACAGGTAAGCTTCCAGTCAATGGGGTATCCATCCTTCTCTTCGTGGCTGGGTGAAGCTTTCCGCAAGACGTCATGGCGCTTCTCCATGCATCCCGGCCATCCGCTGGTTTCTCCAGGGTGCCCGTCAACCGTCCTCCACCCAGTAGTGAATTTTGAAGTCCATCTTGAGCTTGATGTCATGGGGTTTTAATCATCTTAACTCTCGCATCTCCCTTATGAATCACTCAACCAACCCCGTCTACGAGCATAGCAAAATAAACTACATCGTCCCGGGCATTGGTAACAAGGGAGAAGGGTTCATCCTACCTCATGATACTACTCAAGAACATAACTTAACAAAATTCTCCTACTGCATGCATGGTGGGGAGGTATAACTCTAATGCAATAAAATCATAGGTATTGTAAAAACATGATCAAATGACTTGCCTGGCTGAAGGTCTTCGAAAGCTAGCGACTCGTAATAGCAGGCTTCGCACTCCGGAAATTCTACCGAGTCAAACAATAGCACAAATAAGTATAGCACAATATAACATAACAGCAAGTTGAAGTAAAACACCCACGTACTCAAACCAAAACCAAAGAAAAACTCGGAGAAAGCAAATCAAGGTTTTCATCATATCAAGCAACAACTAAGAAATAGTTTTACACAACTAAAACTTTTCTTAACAGAACCTAAGCATTGGTTTTGCTAACTAACAGAAGGGAAAACATCATACAAACTAGGAGCAAAAAGAATCACATCAAAAGCTATTATAGAACTCCTATTATGCCTAAAACAATCCTAGCAAAGAAAATAAAATAAAAGTTTTATTCTACTATAAATAAAAGTTCATCCTCTGTAGCTACAGAAACTAATCTAAAATAAAATATAAAACAATAAAAATAAAATAATTTTCTAACTAGAACAGTAGGAAAACAGCAGTTAGCTAAATAAACAAGAAAAACTTGATTTCGACATAAAACTAATTTTTTATTAAATCTAAAATACCCAAACAAGTTCCTACTGCTAGGCATGGTCAAAACTAAGCAGTAGCAAAAAGAATCACTAAAAATAATAATCCTAGCTCAATTTGTGGCAGAAAAACTAATCTGTCTAAATCTAATATAAAACTATTTCTAATAATTTAAACATGGCTAAACATATTTTCTACAGAAACTACAACAAATTTGCAAACTCACAAAAAAAAGACTCAACTAAAAATATTGAACCAACTAAAATAAATAGCAAAAACAAAAACAGAACTATTCTGCTAAAACAGAAACGAAGAAATAAAACTAAAAAGAAAACCGCGCTATTGGGCCTATATGCCGCTCAAGTAAAATCTAAATAAAAAGCGCCCGCGGCTAAACAGAAAAGTCGACCGGTTCGATCTAACAAAAAAACAACCGTAAGTAAAACCGATCTATTAAATAAAACCGTACCCCTTCGTTGCTTCTAATCTAGGCCATTCATGCGAGATCCAATGGTGGAGGGGAGCTCAGGCTTACAGCGTCGGCGGCGACGAACGGAGACGACGGCGGCGGCTCGGGCATTGGTGGTGCGGCGGCTCCGGTAGTCGGCGAGGTCGGCGAAGGTGTCGGAGAGGTGCGGCGAGGAGTTGCGGAGGCGGGGGTGGAGTTGGTGGAGCTCGGGGACGACGGTGGCGATCGAGACGACGACGATGACTCCCTGGTGAGCTGCAGTTCCGGCGGGCGGCGGTCGAGCTCGGGGACGACGGCTTCGGGGCTCCCTGGGAGAAGAGAGGATGTCAGGGAGATGAGGAACGAATAGGGGGTTCGGGTGGTGTAGCTTGGAAGCAAGGGGGGATGCTCACCGGTGGCAGCAGCGGCGGCGAACCGAGGCGGCGGCGGCGAGATCCAAAGGAGGAGGGCGTGAGCTGTGGTGCGTTTCGGGCTAGGGTTTTTGGGGGGTTCGGGAGAGGAGAGCGAGGGGAACTTATAGGACATGGACTTGGACGAGGGGGCGACGCGGGATCGCGATCCCGAGAAGATCGCGGTGTCGGGCGCGCTCTGCGCGTGCTCCGGTGCGGCGTGCCGTGCGCGAGGGGAAAGAAAGAGGTGGGGCCAGCGCGTCAGTGAGAGAGAGAGGGAGAGGGGATCGGGCGACCGATCGGGAGAGGGTTCGGGCGTGCGGGCGCGCTGGGGCAGGCCGGCTCGGCGTCGGTGGGCTGCGCCTGGCCCGCTGGTGGGCTGCGCTCGGCGCTGGCTTGGCCGGTTGGCCTGGCTGGCGCCTGAGGCTTTCTCTTCTTTTCTTTTTTTGAAATAGAGGGAAGGAAAAAAGAAAAAAAACATATATATTATTTTTATATAGGACATATATATATCATAATTCTCAGGGGAATTAATCCTACAACGTGGACATTTTTCCAGAGGTAAATCTCAAACTAAAAAAACAATTTCTCGAAATCCCAAATAAAATTCAAATTTGAATTCAAACTTTTTGGCAATACAATTCTTCTGACATTTTTGGAGTGTCATGTTAGCTCCTCTCATACTTTTGATCAAGTATTTGTCAGGGATATTTGAAATAAATTTCAATGCCAAATCAAGTTCAAATTCACAACACAAACTCAACTGCCTGTGAAATTTTCAAATGCCACTCAATTTCAATCAAAATGCATAGATGCTTAGCTAATAATTGTAAAACATTCCAAATTGAAAATTTGGGATGTTACAAACCTACCCACCTTAAGATGAAATCGCCCTCGAGATTCGGGTTGGCTAGCAAATAGGTGCGCGTGGTCTCGGCGGAGGTCTTCTTCTCGCTCCCAGGTGGCTTCCTCCTCGGAATGATGACTCCACAGAACCTTGCAAAACTTGATGATCTTGCTGCGGGTGACTCTGTTTGCAGTCTCGAGAATTCGGACGGGTTTCTCCTTATAAGTCAGACCACTGTCGAGCTGTATGGCCTCTAGGGGCACTGTGTCTCTCAGCGGAATTTCGGCCATCTCAGCATGGCATTTCTTCAGTTGAGAAACATGGAAGACATCGTGAACTCCGGACAATCCTTCCGGCAATTCCAGCTTGTAAGCGACTTCTCCACGACGTTTGAGGATTTTGTAGGGGCCAATGAACCTGGGTGCCAACTTCCCTTTAACACCAAACCTCTTGATTCCACGAAGTGGGGACATGCTCGGTCTCCAACTTCATACGTTATCTCCTTGCGTTTACTGTCGGCATAACTCTTCTGTCTCGACATGCTATCTTGAGTCTATCTCGAATCAGCTTGACCTTCTCTTCGAAGTCTCTGATAAGATCGGGACCAAAAAGTTTTCGGTCTCCAACACCATCCACAGCAATGGTGTTCTACACCTCCTTCCGTATAGAGCTTCGAAAGGGGCCATCTTCAGACTGGTCTGATAGCTGTTGTTGTACGAGAACTCTGCATATGGCAAGTTGTCATCCCAGCTAGACCCATATTCTAGCGCACAGGCTCTCAACATGTCCTCCAAAATCTGGTTGACTCTCTCGGTCTGTCCATCTGTCTGCGGATGAAAAGTTGTACTGAACTCCAGCCTCGTACCCAAAGTTTCATGCAACTGATTCCAAAACTTTGAGGTAAATTGTGTCCCTCTATCTGACACGATACTCCTCGGAACTCCATGCAGACATACGATCCTGGTCATGTATATCTTGGCTAACTTAGCGCTGGTATATGTGGTCTTCACGGGAATGAAATGAGCTACCTTGGTCAAGCGGTCAACCACTACCCAGATAGAATCATAACCTGAACGGGTCCTCGGTAATCCTGTGATAAAATCCATTCCAAGTTTTTCCCATTTCCACTCGGGTATCGGCAAAGGTTGAAGTAACCCTGCCGGCTTCTGATGTTCCGCCTTTACTCGCTGACAAACATCGCATACTGCTACGTACTCGGCAATATCCTTCTTCATACCTGTCCACTAGAAACTTTCCTTCAAATCCAGATACATCTTGGTGTTGCCTGGGTGAATCGAGTATGGTGAATCATGGGCCTCCTGAAGAATTAACTTCCTGACCTCTGGGTCATTAGGCACATAGATGCGATCCTCAAACCATAAAGTTCTGTGCTCATCTTCACGAAAACCTTTCGCCTTTCCGTTACACATCTTTTCCTTTATCTCTGCAATTTCCTTGTCTGTCTTCTGGGCTTCACGGATTCTTTCGGTCAGAGTGGACTGTATATCCAAGGTGGCGACAAATCCTCTCGGTACTATCTCCAGTCGGAGCTCTCTAAGATCGTCGGCTAATTCCTGAGGTAATCCTTCAGCTATGAGGGTGTTCACATAACTTTTACGGCTCAAGGCATCTGCTACAACATTTGCCTTCCCTGGGTGATAATGCAATCTCATGTCATAGTCCTTGATCAATTCAAGCCATCTCCTCCGCCTGAGGTTCAATTCCTTCTGCGTGAAAATATACTTCAGGCTCTTATGATCCGTGTAAACATCACAACTGTTTCCGACGAGGAAATGTCTCCAGGTCTTGAGTGCGTGCACTATGGCTGCTAACTCCAAATCGTGTGTGGCATAATTCATCTCGGGAGGTCGTAGCTGTCTGGAGGTATAAGCTACAACTTTTCCTCCCTGCATGAGCACTCCTTCGAGTCCTTGACGAGAAGCGTCACAATATACCTGGTAATCCTTGTGTATGTCCGGCAAAATTAGCACCGGGGCGGTAACCAAACGTTTCTTCAGCTCCTGAAAACTGGCTTCACAATCCTCAGTCCAAATGTACTTGGCTTCCTTCTTCAACAGCTCAGTCATGGGCTTGGCAATCTTGGAGAAATTCTCAATAAACCTCCGATAATATCCTGCGAGTCCGAGAAAACTGCAGATCTCCTTGACTGAGGTGGGGGACTGCCAGTTGGTGACCGATTCGACCTTGGTGGGGTCGAGTGCTATTCCTTCTCCTGAAATAACATGTCCGAGGAATCCGACTTCCTTCAGCCAAAATTCACATTTGCTGAACTTGGCATATAACTGATGTTCCCGGAGTTTCTCCAGAACTAGACGCAGATGTTCCTTATGCTCTTCCTCGCTCTTGGAGAAAACCAATATGTCATCGATGAACACCACGACAAACTTGTCCAGATATTCCATAAATACCTTGTTCATCATGCTCATGAAATATGCAGGGGCATTAGTTAATCCGAATGACATGACGGTATACTCATATAGACCATACCTGGTGGTGAAAGCTGTTTTGGGTATATCCTGTTCATGAATCTTCAACTGATGATCCTGATCGAAGATCGATCTTGGAGAATACCTTGGCTACAACTAGTTGATCAAATAAATCATTAATCATCGGCAGAGGGTACTTGTTCTTGATGGTCACATCGTTCAGTGAACGATAATCCACAACCATTCTCAGGGTTCCATCCTTCTTCTCTACCAAAAGAACTGGGGCTCCCCAAGGTGACGAGCTTGGGCGAATATATCCTTTCTCCAATAGCTCCTTAATTTGCTTCTTGATCTCTTCCAAATCATTCCGGGGCATCCGATAGGGTCTCTTGGATATTGGGGCTGTGCCGGGCAATAACTCAATCAAAAACTCAATGTCTCTGTCCGGTGGCATTCCTGGTAATTCCTCTGGAAACACATCGGGAAAATCTTGCACTACGGCACTTCCTCCTGAACAATACCCATGAGGGAATTCACCCGATTCTTCATCGGTGTGCGTCTAGATACATACTTGATCCTTTTCTGCTCCGGGGTGGTGAGCAAAATCGTCTTGCGAGCACAGTCGATGTTTCCTTCAAACTTGGTCAACCAATCCATGCCTAGAATTACATCCAAACTCTGGGATTCCAATACTATGAGGTCTGCGGGAAAATCATGGTTTCCGATGCTGAGGGTCGAATGACAGCCTAAGCTTGCCGTCATCTCTCCTCCTGGGGAAGTGACCTGAAGCGGGGTTCTAAGGGTTCTAGTGGGCAACCCGTACTTTTCCACAACTACCCTTGATATGAATGAATGCGTTGCACTGGAATCAAAGAGTACCAATACTGGATGTGAACTTAATAAAAACTTACCAACCACAGTGTCTGGCTGATCATAGACGTCCTCCACGTCAAGGTGATTCACCTGAGCACGAGAAAAAGGGTTGGGCTTCTTTGCTGAGCTTCCATTGCCGTTGTCGTTTCCATTCCTCTGCTTGGCCTCCGGACAATCGGTGGCATAGTGTCCTGTCTTCTGGCACTTGAAACAGGTGATATGACTCAGATCCTTCTGAGCCGGAGCAGGACAATGCTGGTTGCCATTGCCTCCATTGCCTGACTTGGAGTTGTTGTCGTGGTTGCGATTGTTCCCATTCCCTCCATGGTTATGTCCTCCATGATTATGTCCTCCATGGGTGTGATGGGTATGTCCTCCTGAGTATGGGGTATAGCGGGGCTTCTGCTGAGCTCCGGAGTTGTACTTTCCCTGGCCATATTTCCGCTTGCGGCTATCAATCTGCTGCTGCTTGCCTTCAAGTATGGTGGCCTTGTCTACCAGCTCCTGGTAGTTGTTGAAGGTAGCCACCATTAGCTGCATTCCTAGCTCATCATTGAGTCCCTCGAGAAACTTCTCTTGCTTTGCGGCATCTGTGGCCATATCATCTGGGGCATAGCGAGATAATTTGCTGAACTCATCCACGTACTGCCCCACAGTACGGTTCCCCTTGCGTAAGTTGCGGAACTCACGCTTCTTCAGACTCATGGCTCCAGCTGAGACATGAGCGGTGCGGAAGGCCTGCTGGAACTCAGCCCATGTCACGGTGGCGGCCGGATAAGTGGCGGTGTAGTTCTCCCACCAAGAAGCTACAGGTCCATCAAGCTGATGTGCGGCAAAGCGCACCTTCTCTGCATCTGTGCATCCAGCAATGGCTAACTCCCTTCCGACCTTGCGGAGCCAATCATCGGCCACAATCGACTCAGTGCTGCTAGAGAACACTGGCGGATTCAGCCTTAGGAAGCGGGTCAAGTTGTCAACAGGGGGTGGTGGCGGTGGATTGTTGTTGTTGTTCTGGTTCTGGATGAGCATCTGCATCAGGGCATTCTGCTGCTGGATCAGCTGGGTGAGCTCCGGCGGAAAGTTGAAACCGGGGTCACGTCTCAGAGGCATCTGGTGTTTTGGAGTGGATGAGAAATTAGAATAGAACAAGGGTCTAATGAGAAAATAGCACTACCCATATGAATGCACAATCATAATCACACCAATCATTTATTCATTCATCTCAAACAAGGTTCAATCTGGGATTACAAAAATCTCACGACTAATCGAAAATAACGGCCTAACTGATCGACGAAAAAAAAATTAATAACATGGCGGTCGACTAAATGTCTTCATCACTTATTCTTGCGTCCTCCGGTGCGGCGTCCTCTGGTGCGGCGTCTCCTCTTGCGGCTTCCTTCGGTGGAGCTCTCTTCATAATGCTGGTCATTTCTCATGAGAGGTCCATCATCTCCACTCGGAAAAAGGTCTTCTCCCAGGTCTATCTTCTCCTCCAGTGTGGCAATATATTTATCCCGGACCTCGATTCTCTCCATAAAATCCTTGACTTCTTCTTCATGTTCAAGGAAGTCCGCACGTGCTTTCTCCTCCAGTTCCAGTTCATGGAACAACAACCTCCTGTGTACCTTCGAGTTTCGGCGCGTCTGGATTTCCCGGTTCCTGATGAGACTCTCCAAGTCTTGGACATATGAAAGAATGGAGTCGTCCTCTACGGTACGGATGATATCTCCATTCCTAGCTCTGCGAGAAATCATGGCGAGGTCTGATGGGTCGAGCTCGGCCCTGTACTCTTCTCGGAGATGTCCAAGTGCACGATAAATCGCCATGTCTCTTCCGAGGATCCAAGTGAAATCGGTAAACTTAAAGTCAATGGACTCTGAATGTCCTCCGAAGGTCCTCCCTGGAATGTGCACCATAATCCTATAGCGGGTATCCGTCGGAAGTGCATTGATAGGCTTCCCGGTGATTGAGGGCAGGGCAATCTTCAGCTTTTTCATGATCTGAACCAGCTTCTTGCCGAGAAGCATCGTCTCATCTGGCTGGCAAAACTCCGGTAGCAGAACTGGGGTGAACTCGGCGGCCATCTAGAATGTTGAAAATCGGAGAGAAGTCAGAAATGAACAGGGGAGAATTACGGAATGATAAGGACATAAAATAAAATAGTCTCTTCCTATGGCTTTCCGATCCTAGGGGTTACGTCCTACGGTCAGCGTGTGCTCTGATACCATCTCTGTAACGACCCGACCCGAAATCGGTCAAGTCTCTGTGTAGCTGTACCATCCCAAGATCATGCTGGCACACACAGTACATTGATGCAAAGATCCAAAGTTCAATCACACATGAATTTATTACACGATTCTCATATCGAGTCTTTATTACATCATAATAAATTCGGCCGAAGGCCAACTCATGAGAAATAAACTAAATAAAGCTGCGGAAGCGTAGACGAATAGCGAGTCCATCCGACTCCATAGGGCAATCGCCAAGCGTGGATCGTAGCCTCACTCCTGATCGGAAAATTCCTCTGCAACATAAGACGTTGCAGCCGTGTAGGTCAGCATTTTGAATATGCCGGCAAGTCATGAAGAGAGAACAACAATAAAGTTTCTAATACTATATACAATTTGGCTGTGGGGCTCTAAGTTTCATTGTTTTGCGAAAAAGCCGGTTTTTCCCTACAACAAGGACTTGTTTGCAATTACTACAAAATTGTTGGTAGTTATTGAGATGGTTCCGCCAACCAATGTCTCGTTCCCAACTATTAAATAACCCCCTCAATTAATTTATTAAGTTCAGTGTTGAGATATCCGAAATACTCCAATTCCAGAGGCTCATTTGTCCGTAACCGGGGACACGGCTAATCGATTAGGTTGTTACTCTGCAGAGGTTTGTGCACTTTACCCGCAAGAATCGTTCCCTCCTTTAAGTCTTCGCACTACCTGGTGTTTGAAGACGGGACGAACGAAACAGGGTCTTCCGAAGAGTTCCTCTGGGCCATTGCCGGTGCCCATCCAATCCTACCATTCTTCTACATCTCGTAGCACCGTCCGGCCAGATACACGCCTAGGGTCAACCCAGCCAGAGCCCATAATGGCTTGCGGCTGCACAGGTAAGCTTCCGGTCAATGGGGTATCCATCCTTCTCTTCGTGGCTGGGTGAAGCTTTCCGCAAGACGTCATGGCGCTTCTCCATGCATCCCGGCCATCCGCTGGTTTCTCCAGGGTGCCCGTCAACCGTCCTCCACCCAGTAGTGAATTTTGAAGTCCATCTTGAGCTTGATGTCATGGGGTTTTAATCATCTTGACTCTCGCATCTCCCTTATGAATCACTCAACCAACCCCGTCTACGAGCATAGCAAAATAAACTACATCGTCCCGGGCATTGGTAACAAGGGAGAAGGGTTCATCCTACCTCATGATACTACTCAAGAACATAACTTAACAAAATTCTCCTACTGCATGCATGGTGGGGAGGTATAACTCTAATGCAATAAAATCATAGGTATTGTAAAAACATGATCAAATGACTTGCCTGGCTGACGGTCTTCGAAAGCTAGCGACTCGTAATAGCAGGCTTCGCACTCCAGAAATTCTACCGAGTCAAACAATAGCACAAATAAGTATAGCACAATATAACATAACAGCAAGTTGAAGTAAAACACCCCCGTACTCAAACCAAAACCAAAGAAAAACTCGGAGAAAGCAAATCAAGGTTTTCATCATATCAAGCAACAACTAAGAAATAGTTTTACACAACTAAAACTTTTCTTAACAGAACCTAAGCATTGGTTTTGCTAACTAACAGAAGGGAAAACATCATACAAACTAGGAGCAAAAAGAATCACATCAAAAGCTATTATGGAACTCCTATTATGCCTAAAACAATCCTAGCAAAGAAAATAAAATAAAAGTTTTATTCTACTGTAAATAAAAGTTCATCCTCTGTAGCTACAGAAACTAATCTAAAATAAAATATAAAATAATAAAAATAAAATAATTTGCTAACTAGAACAGTAGGAAAACAGCAGTTAGCTAAATAAACAAGAAAAACTTGATTTCGACATAAAACTAATTTTTTATTAAATCTAAAATACCCAAACAAGTTCCTACTGCTAGGCATGGTCAAAACAAAGCAGTAGCAAAAAGAATCACTAAAAATAATAATCCTAGCTCAATTTGTGGCAGAAAAACTAATCTGTCTAAATCTAATATAAAACTATTTCTAATAATTTAAACATGGCTAAACATATTTTCTACAGAAACTACAACAAATTTGCAAACTCACAAAAAAAAGACTCAACTAAAAATATTGAACCAACTAAAAGAAATAGCAAAAACAAAAACAGAACTATTCTGCTAAAACAGAAACGAAGAAATAAAACTAAAAAGAAAACCGCGCTATTGGGCCTATATGCCGCTCAGGCAAAATCTAAATAAAAAGCGCCCGCGGCAAAACAGAAAAGTCGACCGGTTCGATCTAACAAAAAAACAACCGTAAGTAAAACCGATCTATTAAATAAAACCATACCCCTTCGTTGCTTCTAATCTGGCCATTCATGCGAGATCCAATGGTGGAGGGGAGCTCGGGCTTACAGCGCCGGCGGCGACGAACGGAGACGACGGCGGCGGCTCGGGCGTTGGCGGTGCGGCGGCTCCGGTAGTCGGGGAGGTCGGCGAAGGTGCCGGAGAGGTGCGGCGAGGAGTTGCGGAGGCGGGGGTGGAGTTGGTGGAGCTCGGGGACGACGGTGGCGATCGGGGCGACGGCGACGACTCCCTGGTGAGCTGCAGTTCCGGCGGGCGGCGGTCGAGCTCGGGGACGACGGCTTCGGGGCTCCCTGGGAGAAGAGAGGATGTCAGGGAGATGAGGAACGAACAGGGGGTTCGGGTGGTGTAGCTTGGAAGCAAGGGGGGATGCTCACCGGTGGCAGCAGCGGCGGCGAACCGAGGCGGCGGCGGCGAGATCCAAAGGAGGAGGGCATGAGCTGTGGTGAGTTTCGGGCTAGGGTTTTTGGGGGGTTCGGGAGAGGAGAGCGAGGGGAACTTATAGGACATGGACTTGGACGAGGGGGCGACGCGGGATCGCGATCCCGAGAAGATCGCGGTGTCGGGCGCGCTCTGCGCGTGCTCCGGTGCGGCGTGCCGTGCGCGAGGGGAAAGAAAGAGGTGGGGCCAGCGCGTCAGTGAGAGAGAGAGGGAGAGGGGATCGGGCGACCGATCGGGAGAAGGTTCGGGCGGGCGGGCGCGCTGGGGCAGGCTGGCACGGCGTCGGTGGGCTGCGCCTGGCCCGCTGGTGGGCTGCGCTCGGCGCTGGCTTGGCCGGTTGGCCTGGCTGGCGCCTGAGGCTTTCTCTTCTTTTCTTTTTTTGAAATAGAGGGAAGGAAAAAAGAAAAAAAAACATATATATTATTTTTATATAGGACATATATATATCATAATTCTCAGGGGAATTAATCCTACAACGTGGACATTTTTCCAGAGGTAAATCTCAAACTAAAAAAAACAATTTCTGGAAATCCCAAATAAAATTCAAATTTGAATTCAAACTTTTTGGCAATACATTTCTTCTGACATTTTTGGAGTGTCATGTTAGCTCCTCTCATACTTTTGATCAAGTATTTGTCAGGGATATTTGAAATAAATTTCAATGCCAAATCAAGTTCAAATTCACAACACAAACTCAACTGCCTCTGAAATTTTCAAATGCCACTCAATTTCAATCAAAATGCATAGATGCTTAGCTAATAATTGTAAAACATTCCAAATTGAAAATTTGGGATGTTACAGGACGACCTTCGTCCTTTCTCTCTCTTCTGCCGTGGTCAGGTCTTGAGTCTTACTCAATACTCACACCTTGTAACACAGCCAAGAACTCCTTCTTTGCTGATCTATTTTGAACTCCTTCAAAATCTTGTCACGTTATGTATTCATTTGAAATTACTATTAAGCGTTTTTGATCTATCCTTATAGATCTTGATGCTCAATGTTCAAGTAGCTTAATCCAGGTTTTCCATTAAAAACACTTTTCAAATAACCCTGGATGCTTTCCAGAAATTCTACATCATTTCTGATCAACAATATGTTAACAACATATACTCATCAAAAATTCTATAGTGCTCCCACTCACTTCTTTGGAAATACAAGTTTCTCTTAAACTTTGTATAAACCCAAAATCTTTTATCATCTCATCAAAGCGTACATTCCAACTCCGAGATGCTTACTCCAGTCCTTAGAAGGATTGCTAGAGCTTTGCATACTTGTTAGCATTTTTCAGGATTGACAAAACCTTCTAGTTGTATCACATACAACCTTTCCTCAAGAAAATCGTCGAGGAAACAATGTTTTGACATCCTATCTGCAAGATTTCATAAATAATGCAGTAAATGCTAATGTAATTCCAACAGACTCTTAGCATCGCTACGAGTGAGAAAGCCTCGTCGTAGTCAACTCCTTGAACTTGTCGGAAAACATCTTAACGACAAGTCGAGCTTTCTTAATGGTGACATTTACCATCATTGTCCATCTTCCTTTTAAAATCCATCTGCACCCAACAGCCTTACGACCATCAAGTAGTTCTTCAAAGTCTACACTTTGTTTTTATTACATGGATCCTCTCTCGGATTTTATGGCCTCGGGCCATTCATCGGAATCCGGGCCCACCATCGCTTCTCCACAGCTCATAGGTTCATCGTTGCCCAACAACATGACTTCCAAGACAGGATTACGTACCACTCTGAAGTAGTACGCATCCTTGTCGTCCTATGAGGTTTGGTAGTGACTTGATCTGAAGTTTCATGATCACTATCATAAGCTTCCACTTCAATTGGTGTAGGTGCCACAGGAACAACTTCCTGTGCCCTGCTACACTTTAGTTGAAGTGACGGTTCAAGTCTCCACCATCCTCCCACTCAATTCTTTCGAGAGAAACTTTTCCTCGAGAAAGGACCCGTTTCTAGAAACAATCACTTTTGCTTCCAGATCTGAAATAGGAGGTATACCCAACTGTTTTGGGTATTCTATGAAGATGCATTTATCCGCTTTGGGTTCGAGCTTATCAGCCTAAAACTTTTTCACATAAGCGTCGCAGCCCCAAACTTTTAAGAAACAACAGCTTAGGTTTCTCTAAACCATAGTTCATACGGTGTCGTCTCAACGGAATTGTGTGGTGCCCTATTTAAAGTGAATGAAGTTGTCTCTAATGCCTAACCCATAAACGATAGTGTAATTCGATAAGAGACATCATGGTATGGACCATATCCAATAGGGTGCAGTTATCATGTGCGGACACACCATCACACTATGGTGTTCCAGGCGGTATTAGTTGTGAAACAATTTCCACAATGTCTTAATTGTGTGCCAAACTCGTAACTCAGATATTCATCTCTATGATCATATCATAGACATTTTATCCTCTTGTCACGACGATCTTCAACTTCACTCTGAAATTACTTGAACCTTTCAATAATTCAGACTTGTGTTTCATCAAGTAAATATTCTTAGCATCTACTCAAATCATCTGTGAAGCAAGAACATAACGATATCCCCTTCATGCCTCAGCACTCATTGGACTGCACACATCAAAATGCATTACTTCCAACAAGTTGCTTTCCTGTTCCATCTTACTGAAAACGAGGCCTTTCAGTTATCTTGCCCATGTGGTATGATTTGCATGTCTCAAGTGATTCAAAATCAAGTGAGTCCAAACGATCCATCTGTATGGACTTTCTTCATGCATATACTAATAGACATGGTTCGCATGTCTCAATCTTTTCAAAAACGGGTGAGTCCAAAGATCCATCAACATGGAGCTTCTTCATGCGTTTTATACCAATATGACTCAAGTGGCAGTGCCACAAGTATGTGGTACTATCATTATTATCTTATATCTTTTGGCATGAACATGTGTATCACTACGATCGAGATTCAATAAACCATTCATTTTAGGTGCAAGACCATTGAAGGTATTATTCAAATAAACAGAGAAACCATTATTCTCCTTAAATGAATTACCGTATTGTGATAAACATAATCCAATCATGTCTATGCTCAACGCAAACACCAAATAACAATTATTTAGGTTTAACACCAATCTCGATGGTAGAGGGAGCATGCGATGCTTGATCACATCAACCTTGGAAACACTTCCAACACATATCGTCATCTCACCTTTAGCTAGTCTCCGTTTATTCCGTAGCCTTTTATTTTGAGTTACCAACACTTAGCAACCGAACCGGTATCTAATACCCTGGTGCTACTAGGAGTACTAGTAAAGTACACATTAATATACTTATGTCGACCTTGCCTGCCTTCTCATCTACCAAGTACCTAGGGTAGTTCTGCTTCAGTGACCGTTCCCCTCATTACAGAAGCACTTAGTCTTGGGTTTGGGTTCAACCTTGGGTTTCTTCACTGGAGCAGCAACTGATTTGCCGTTTCATGAAGTATCCCTTCTTGCCCTTGCCCTTCTTGAAACTAGTGGTTTTACTAACCATCAACAATTGATGCTCCTACTTGATTTCTACTTTCGCGGTGTCAAACATCGCGAATTGCTCAAGGATCATCATGTCTATCCCTGATATGTTATAGTTCATCACGAAGCTCTAATAGCTTGGTGGCAGTGACTATGGAGAACCATCACTATCTCATCTGGAAGATTAACTCCCACTCGATTCAAGCGATTGTAGTACTCAGACAATCTGAGCACATGCTCAACGGTTGAGCTTTTCTCCCTTAGTTTGCAGGCTTAAGAAACTTGTCAGAGGTCTCATACCTCTTGACGTGGGAACGAGCCTAAAATCCCAATTTCAGCTCTTGGAACATCTCATATGTTCCGCGTCGTTTCAAAATGTCTTTGGTGCCTCAATTCTAAACCGTTCAACATTAGGCACTGAACTATCACGTAGTCATCAAAACGTGTATGTCAGATGTTTCGCAACATCTACAGACGACGCTCGAGGTTCAGCACACCGAGCGGTGCATTAAGGACATAAGCCTTCTGCGCAGCATTGAGGACAATCCTCAGTATACGGACCTAGTCCGCATAATTGCTACTGTCAACTTTCAACTAAATTTTCTCTAGGAACATATCTTAAACAGTAGAACTAAAGCGTAAGCTACGACATAATTTGCAAAGACCTTTTGACTATGTTCATGATAATTAAGTTCATCTGATTATTTAATGAACTCCCACTTAGATAGACATCCCTCTAGTCATCTAAGTGATACATGGTCCGAATCGACTAGGCCGTGTCCGATCATCACGTGAGACGGACTAGTCATCAACGGTGAACATCTCCATGTTGATCGTATCTACTATACGACTCATGTTCGACCTTTCGGTCTCTTGTGTTCCGAGGCCATGTCTGTACATGCTAGGCTCGTCAAGTCAACCTAAGTGTTTCGCATGTGTAAATCTGGCTTACACCCGTTGTATGCGAACGTTAGAATCTATCACACCCGATCATCACGTGGTGCTTCGAAACAACGAACCTTCGCAACGGTGCACAGTTAGGGGGAACACGTCTCTTGAAATTTTAGTGAGGGATCATCTTATTTATGCTACCGTCGTTCTAAGCAAATAAGATGTAAACATGACAAACATCACATGCAAATCATAAAGTGACATGATATGGCCAATATCATCTTGCGCCTTTGATCTCCATCTTCGAGGCGTGGCATGATCACCTTCGTCACCGGCATGACACCATGATCTCCATCATCGTGTCTTCATGAAGTTGTCTCGCCAACTATTACTTCTACTACTATGGCTAACGGTTAGCAATAAAGTAAAGTAATTACATGGCGTTTTTCATTGACACGCAGGTCATACAATAAATTAAGACAACTCCTATGGCTCTTGCCGGTTGTCATACTCATCGACATGCAAGTCGTGATTCCTATTACAAGAACATGATCAATCTCATACATCACATATATATAATTCATCACATCCTTTTGTCCATATCACATCACATAGCATACCCTGCAAAAACAAGTTAGACGTCCTCTAATTGTTGTTGCATGTTTTACGTGGCTGCTATGGGTTTCTAGCAAGAACGTTTCTTACCTACGCAAAAGCCACAACGATGATATGCCAATTGCTATTTACCCTTCATAAGGACCCTCTTCATCGAATCCGATCCGACTAAAGTGGGAGAGACAGACACCCGCTAGCCACCTTATGCATCAAGTGCATGTCAGTCGGTGGAACCTGTCTCACGTAAGAGTACGTGTAAGGTCGGTCCGGGCCGCTTCATCCCACAATGCCGCCGAATCAAGATAAGACTAGTAACGGCAAGCAAATTGAGCAAATCATCGCCCACAACTACTTTGTGTTCTACTCGTGCATAGAATCTACGCATAGACCTGGCTCATGATGCCACTGTTGGGGAACGTAGCAGAAATTCAAAATTTTCCTACGTGTCACCAAGATCAATCTAGGAGATGCTAGCAATGAGAGGGGAGGAGTGAATCTACATACCCTTGTAGATCGCGAGCGGAAGCGTTCAAGAGAACGGGGTTGATGGAGTCGTACTCGTCGTGATCCAAATCACCGATGATCCTAGCGCCGAACGGACGGCACCTCCGCGTTCAACACACGTACGGAGCGGGGACGTCTCCTCCTTCTTGATCTAGCAACGGGGGAGGAGAAGTTGATGGAGATCCAGCAGCACGACGGCGTGGTGGTGGAAGTAGCGGGATCCCGGCAGGGCTTCGCCAAGCGCAAGCGGGGAGGAAGAGGTGTCACGGGTGGGAGGGAGGCGCCAGGGCTTGGGGTGCTGCTCCCATGCGCCTCCCCACTATATATAGGGGTGGAGGGGGCTGGTTTCTTGCCCTCCAAGTCCATTGGGGCGTTGGCAAAGGTGGGGGAAAGAAATCCCATCATTTCCCTTCCCCACCGATTGTTATCCCCCTTTTTTAGGGATCTTGATCTTATCCCTTCGGGATATGATCTTATTCCTTCTAATGTGGGATCTTGGTGCGCCTTGACCAGGGGTGTGGGGCCTTGCCCCCACTACCCACGTTCATGTGGGTCCCCCCATGCAGGTGGGCCCCACTTCGGAACCTTCTAGAACCTTCCCGGTACAATACCGAAAAATCCCGAACATTTTCCGGTGGCCAAAATAGGACTTCCTATATATAAATCTTTACCTCCGGACCATTCCGGAACTCCTCGTGACGTCCGGGATCTCATCCGTGACTCCGAACGTATTTCGGATTTCCGCATACTAATATCTCTACAACCCTAGCGTCACCGAACCTTAAGTGTGTAGACCCTACGGGTTCGGGAGACATGCAGACATGACCGAGACGACTCTTCGGTCAATAAGCAATAGCGGGATCTGGATACCCATGTTGGCTCCCACATGTTCCACGATGATCTCATCGGATGAACCACGATGTCGAGGATTCAATCAATCCCATATACAATTCCCTTTGTCAATCGGTACGTTACTTGCCCGAGATTCGATCGTCGGTATCCCAATACCTTGTTCAGTCTCGTTACCGGCAAGTCACTTTACTCGTACCGTAATGCATGATCCTGTGACCAAACACTTGGTCACATTGAGCTCATTATGATGATGTATTACCGAGTGGGCCCAGAGATACCTCTCCGTCATACGGAGTGACAAATCCCAGTCTCGATTCGTGCCAACCCAACAGACACTTTCGGAGATACCTGTAGTGCACCTTTATAGCCACCCAGTTACGTTGTGATGTTTGGTACACCCAAAGCATTCCTACGGTATCCGGGAGTTGCACAATCTCATGGTCTAAGGAAATGATACTTGACATTAGAAAAGCTCTAGCAAACGAACTACACGATCTTGTGCTATGCTTAGGATTGGGTCTTGTCCATCACATCATTCTCCTAATGATGTGATCCCGTTATCAATGACATCCAATGTCCATGGTCAGGAAACCATAACCATCTATTGATCAACGAGCTAGTCAACTAGAGGCTTACTAGGGACATGTTGTGGTCTATGTATTCACACATGTATTACGGTTTCCAGTTAATACAATTATAGCATGAACAACAGACAATTATCATGAACAAGGAAATACAATAATAACCATTTTATTATTGCCTCTAGGGCATATTTCCAACAGGTGTCGGCGAAGCGGCTCCGGTAGGGTTGAGGAAGGTGTCGGCGAAGCGGCTCCGGTAGGGTTGAGGAAGGTGTCGACGAAGAGGATGAGAGGCCGTCGACGGGGGCATCGGTGGGGCGGCTCCGGGGGGTGTGGACGAAGCGTCTCCGGTGGGGAGTACGAATGAGCCGCTGCAGATGCGCGGCGGTTGACGAGAGTACCGGCGAAGCAAATCCGGCGCCGTGGACAAGGTCGGCACTGAATGGGCTGTGTTACAGTGGTGGATGAGCAGTCTACTTGTTTCTAGGGGAGGTGGGAGGGGTAGATGAGGCCGCAGAAGCAGATCCGGCGAGGTGGACGCCGCTGGCAGTGAATGGGCTATGGTACGCCGGTGGATGAGCAGTCTAGGGTTTCGAGAGGGGAGGGGAGAAAGGCCGATGAAGTACGGACGGCGTGATGTAAGATGCTCTGGTGCTGTGGAGTTAGTCGTTTTTGCGGGAGGGGGAGAGGAAATGGGGGTGCCGTGTAGTGGGGGAACCGGAAGTTACCAAAGCAGCCCCGACCTATCATGTAGATGAGGGCGGTATTGTAACTGTTGGTCTCCGTGCACCAAGGACAAAAGGGGGATTTCGCATGCTAAAGACTAAGGTGGCGGAAATTCTAGAAGGAGGCGGGAGATTTTTCCACCCGCGGGATCGTTCGTATCCAGTTTCAACTAATTTTGGACCGTGCTAGCGGGAAGGTCATGCTAGATTGTGTACACGGGGCACGCGTCAGCAGTTAATAACTGGTGTGAAGTCCACCCCAGAAAAAAAGACAATAACTCGGGATGATGCGCCGATAACTTGGACGTTCACACGGGCGCAGCCAATCGTACGGGTGTAGTGGCGCGTTCACAAAAAAGGGATCAAACGCTCAGCCTATGTATTTCTCGTGTAAATAGATAATTTAGTGCCATTGGTTATTTACTTTAAACATAATGCATTGACGTGTTAGTGTAGAGGCACACAAAAAGAAATGGATATTGTAGTCAGCTACTTAAAAGTGTTACCTCATATGATTACATAGCCTCCATTTCATAAATTGCGTACTCGTTGAATTCATATATGAATATTACATATATTACTTCAAAATAGAAACTTAAATCATCCAAGACTAATGAATTTGAATGCAAGAGTAACAATGGTGCATATACATGATAGCTACATTGGTTGTTTGAAGAAACATCACTGTAACTTTGGCATGCACAACTGAAAAGGTTTATTTAAATAGAAAAAATGTGATATGTGAGTGTCCAATCTTTATAGCGTTGAATCGATATTGTACCTTTGGCCACGATACGAAGTAGATATTGACTTATGTTCAAGCGATGCACGTCCACGATCGCTAGATAGTGATACGTGAATGAATTGTGCAATCTCTCTCACACGCATACATATCTCATTTCCCTGTGGGCATCGGAATCACACACGCGCACTTCGTGTATTTCTCTCCCTCCGTCAGGGTTAAATTCGTCTTTCTACCCCATCCTACAAGTCTCTCACACAGAAACACACACGCTCTCTATGTCTAACACGCCCACCGCTTTAATTCCACCCACCCACAGCCACTAATGTCTCAAAGTATAATAATGTCTCTCACACATATGCTATCTACCTATCCCTTAATATAGCTAGATATGTGTCACACAAACTCCTTCTCCCTACTAGCAAGATGCCCATGCGTTGCACGGAACATCAAGATGCATTTGTATGAGAAGTTTATCTTGTGGGAGAAAAGGATGAACGAGGGAATGCCTTATTTGCAAATGCGGAGAGGGGTGCGGGTATCTTTTTGCAAAATTGCCATAGTTTCCTTCCTGTCCGTCGGATATAAATCAGATGGCCTATATTGCAGGATGGCAGGAACACCATCATCACCAACTCTGTTTTTTTATAAGAGTAGAGATATGTGAGTGTCACTGCCCCCCCCCACACACACCCACACTTCCCAACACCGAAGGAGTAGGGTGACACCTCGATCTTGATACTAATCTATCGACTGGCTTCTCTCTCAAACATACACACACACACACTACCCGGCACCGAAGGAGTAGGGTGGCACATCGATCTTGATAATAATCTATCTACTCCTCTTTCAAACACACACACACACACACACACACACTCGCTAGTTGTGCCTCTGTGCCTACCGCGCACACTCTCGATACGTCTTTCTCTCCCTCCCCCCCCCAACAATGACAGCAGAAGGGTGACAACTCGATCTGATCATAATCTGTCAATTGGTTTCTCTCTCAAACATTGTGTCTCGGTGCCTCGCTCGGTAGCCCCCTCGATATGTAGACTTCTTGCGCGCGCACAGCTGTAGTGACGATGACGCTGAACCTAGTGTGCCTTGTTTTTACCGGCCTCATGTCATAGTTTTCACCCTGTTTTCTGTTAATTAACAAGGCAACCTTTTCTTTGTTACTACTAGTGAATCTGAAATCATTCGGGGCAGACATAAAATATATCACTTCAACCCAATTATCGCAGCAACTATTTTAAAAGAAATTAGCTAGCTGCCCATGCGTTGCACGGAACATCAAGATGCATTTGTATGAGTAGTTTATCTTGTGAGAGAAAAGGTTGAACGAGGGAAGGCCTTATTTGCGAACGTGGAGAGATGTGTGGGTATATTTTTGCAAAATTGCCATAGTTTCTTTCCTATCCGTTAGATATAAATCCGACGGCCTATATAGCAGGATGGCACGCACACCATCATCACCAACTCTGTTTTCTACTCCCTCCGTCCGAAAATACTTGTCATCAAAATGGATAAAAAGAGATGTATCTAAAACTAAAATACGTCTAGATACACTTCCTTTTATCCATTTTGATGACAAGTATTTCCGGACAGAGGGAGTATTTGTCTTTTTAGAGATTCAACAAGTGACTATGACCGGACCTTACCAACATACTCAAAAAAGTAGTCCATAATTTTGATGTTACCCTCTTTTCTTGGCGGTGCAGTGCCATCTGGATACCTCATAAATAAATCAAGGACAAATCTGACCCCTTCCTGAAAAGACATACGGAGCAAAATGAGTGAATCTACACTCTAAAATATGTCTACATACACATCTGTATGTGGTAGTCCATTTGAAATCTGAAAAAGACAAATATTTAGGAACGAATGGAGTATATATAAGAGTAGACATGGAGATATATCTCCAGCATGGTCTACAACAATAATGTGTTGGGCTGGTTAGCGCCGGATGCTCGCAACGCGATGACATGAGTTCGAATTCTGTCTTTTAACTTTATATTTTTATATTATATATTACTCTACTTATTTAATATATACTTCTTTCGCTACTGTACTGACAGTGGAACCCACAGAGTACTTAGAATACAAGATTAAGGATGGACTTGTTTCTGTTTAACTTTCTGTACGAAGCTGTAGCCACCCTGCAAGTCACGTGTACACTGTACATGCAATTAACTTTTTATAGAGGGACAATCATACAGGCAATTAACTCAAATGGATTGGATGTCACTCTATTATTTCCAGCATAAAGAGCATCTCCAACGGAAGCCGGCAAATTTCCTCCCGCTTCCTTAAGCGGAGGACAACATCAAACGCCAGCGGCATACATTTTTACAACTCTAACCAACCAGATGAAATTCGTGCAAACACGGACTGATTTCATATAAGCATGAAGGATTTCGTATAAAAAAGCCGGATCTTCATATAAACATGATGGATTTCATTACATTTACATGAACTAAGAGGTGCCAATCCGGCTCTCTTGTATAATTAATACTCCCTCTGTCCGGAAATACTTGTCCTAGAAACGGATGTATCTAGACTTATTTTAGTTCTAAATGGCCGCCCGCGGATCCCTTTGTCTTCCTCATGTCCGTCAGACACTTGCGGGGTCGACGAAGGTCCTTGGAAGAGACGAAGCAGCAAAGAAACCACCTGAATCCGCGGTAGTCGCCTCGGCGGTGGCCTTCATGGGTCCCAAGTGGCGGCGGCCTCCCTTGTTCTACTTCTCCTCGATGATGGCGGCGGACACGGAGAAGCTGGCCACCGACTCGTCGCTCTCCACGCACCCAGCTTATGTCTCTGCTTGCATGGCGCTGCCGCAGGCACGGGAGGCGCGCCCACAGACACGGGAGGCGCGGCCATCGCAGACACTGGTGGCGCGGTACGACGCGGCAGCGACGGCACCCGTACCGGCGTGGAGCAACTGCCACTCCTCATCGAGCTGAACTAGAGCGGCGAGTTCCTGAACCACGCGCCTGCTTGGGGCGGCAACTGGCTCCGTCGGGCCAAGCGAGGTTGGTGAAGCACCGAGCGGCCTCGCCCGTATCCGGAGGGCTCGGCGGGCCACCCAGCCGGGTAATATGCCGGAGAACGGCTCATCGGAAGCCATCGGAAGAGTGGAGAAAATGGTGAAGGAGGAGATGGGGGAGCGGCGGAGGGGTGCGATTCTTGCCCGCTGTCTGTCTGGCCTCGTGTAAATAGAGGGCGGACGGTAGGAGCTTGGCCGGCGTCTGGCCTCGTTTAAACTGAGGGCGGACGGGAGGAGCTCGGCCGGTGTTGCGTTTAATTCCGGCCCGCTCATGAACGGACGTGTGGCAGGAGTAGGATTCTCGGTTTGCATGCGGGTTTAACGGAGGGGTTTAATGGAGGCGTCGGGCGTGCAGCGGGCGGCGCAGTACTATTCGATTTGACAGCAGTAATGAGCTGTCAAATCACAAAGGCAATCGCCTCTCGTGAAACCGACCGAGCTAGACTGCCCCGCCCTCTAGCCTTTTAAAAAATGTATATACTCCACTTTTGTACAGTAGTAGTATCGATGGATTGCGCCATGGAGCAAAACTTGAAATTAAAAAAAAGGTGGTACATATAAAGAGCGCTCGTCGCCAAATTATGCATATAGTCCTATTAAAAAGGCTTGTCACAATAATGGTGTCCAGCACAAGTGCACAACCCACCCCTCAAATAAAACTAAGCACCCTGGAATTCTTTGACAAAACTAAGCACCCTGAAATTCTTTGACAACTAAACTGCTGGCTATATGATGTTGGTCATATATATTGTACGTATATAATGTGAAGAAACGAGTGGTAGTACTATACCAACTAAAATATGAAATGTAAGAAATACTAGTATGTACGTACTGAAGGGTTAAAGTAACAAGAAGAAACATAACATAGTTCTGCTGGGGGCTCAGCACAACACACCCCTCAAATTAAATTAAGCACACCTGAAATTAAACTTTGCAACTATTCCGGTAGACACTGCATTAGAACCACCATGAGCAACGACATAGCCACCTTACTCGGAGTCCTCGTCCACGTCCTCGACTTCGTCCTTGTCCCTCTTCCTCTTGGCCGATACTTCTTTGCTTGAACCGCACACTTGGCTGTTGCTCTTCATCCAACCCTTGTAGATATTGAAGCAAAGGTAGCCATCCATTGCAGCGTAGTGGATGTGGTCTATATCTAGTACATTCCGCTGCCATGCATGACGATGAAATGTGTATGGAGGTTTCTCCAGTTTACCGTACGAAGGATGAACCATGGCTCCTGCCAGGGTCAGCATTGAAGGCTGACAAGAGGACACCAGCCGATTCTTCTGGCGGTCGAAGGTGTTGCCTACAACGAGGCCTATCCAACGCAGGACTTATTTATCGTTACCAAAGTCTACTGTAACGAATTTGACTAGGTTGCTCTCGAGGAAGTCCTTAAAATCCTGGCACTCAACGTCGGCATGGCATATGTGGTAGACCAAGCATAAGTCATGCACGCAAACCTGGATCACGGCGGGCTTCTTCCTCTCTTCGTCCTTTAGATCCTTCTCTCGTCCCAGGACTGTGGTGTACTCAACATCTAGCCCAGCGACCCACTCATCATCTGAGTCTTCGAACATGCGTCTGAAGCGAGAAAGGCATCCTTTCACCGTCGCGGAAGAACGGGTGTAGATGACGTCGAACTCATCGCCGGTGATGGTTCTAACCTTGTACTCACCGCCGATCGGTGAGATTTGGGATGCCATGGATTTGGGAGGAGGGTTAGGATTAGTGGAACTGCCGTAATGTGAATGGACGGGATGACTAAGAGCGAACCGCCGTAGTATTGAAGGACGTGCGGGGACGAGTAGGAGCGAACTGCAAGTGTGCGAATGGCAGGGTAGTGGCTTTCGATTCTCCCATGATACAAGCTTCCGAGAGCCCTTGGATCTGAGATCGAACGGTTGCATGGCGTGATTCTCGACCTATGGGTGAATATCCTATCCTGGAGGGTTATTCTGCAAATTTTCAGCAACTTAGCATGCGACCGTTTGATCTCAGATCCAAGGGTTGCCAGCAGCCCGTATCATGGTCGCGCCTACCACGACCGTCGCGTCGCTCGTGCGGTCACGCCCTTGGAGATTTAACACGGTGCGTTAGGCTATCTGATGTTGGCATGTCATACATAGTTATCACTTAGTCACTCATACTACAACAAGGTTTTGGCTATAAGGTTGTCTATAAGTGTATTTTTTTTACTTCTCTCTATCTCTTTCTTCGTACTCCCTCCGTCCCATAATATAAGAACGTTTTTGACACTAGTGTAGTGCCAAAAACGTTCTTATATTATGGGACACAGGGAGTACTAGTATTTATTGCATTGCCAAGGAGTGACCTCTTCCAATGAAATGGTGTTGCTAAGTTTGCTTCATTTAATTAGCTATAGACTCAAAATTGTCTTTTCACCTAGGGTCACCAAACTAGTCTCTCTCTTCTTGATTAACTTGCCACATCAGACTTTATGCCTATGTGGCAAGCTTAAGCACCTGTAGGAGCAAGTAAGTACAATAGTGCGCTTTACATGGCATTTTTGCATATGTGGAGGAAAGAGAGGCAAGGAAAAAGTGGAGAAGTGGGCTCTCATGCAAGAGCCAGCCTCTACTACATGGTGGAGCATTGGGAGAGGCACCTGTATGGAGGTGGTCAGGAATCGGGAGACTCACGCCGGTCGTAGCGCCGCAGTTAAAATGATAATGGCAAGTCAAATCACGGGGCCCCACCTGTCCAGCAGAAACTCGCTGTCAAATCACACAGCCCTACGTTTGCAGCAGCCTACTCCCTCGTCTTCTCACGTCTCTGTCGAACCGACTAGGAGGAACTGCCCCGCCTACCGCGTAGGAAAAGCCCGCGCAGTATACTCCCTCCGTCTAGGTGACCAAGGTGGAGAGGAAAACGAGAGAACTTAATGTTTAGTATTTGCTAAGGTTGGTTGTAATGGTACTAGCCTTAGCAATTTTGATGAGGTGTCATAGAATTAAATGAAGAAAGAGAGAGAGTTGAGTACTATGTGTCGTACATGGCAATAAATAAAGTACTACATGATACTAATATATGATACATGGCGCAGGAGTACTAAGTATTATTAATACAGTTTTGCTAGAACTCATCTAGATGGGATATAATTTGGTCTCATTCATCTTTTATAGCCATTGGATGTGATGCTATATAAGATGCGTGTGTGCTGACGTGGGTTGTATTTGTTCTTGTGCAACGAACTGACCACTGCATGTCATGTTTGATAGTCTCAAGTCATTAAAAGCATACAAGCCCCACATCTCTTCTTGGTTGATTCCTCTATTTATGTCAAAAAATAAGAAACAACGTGAGAGTTAATGCATCACGCCTATCTGTTTACTATTTGGTTTTCGTAAGATGACTTAATATTCACCTAGACGGAGGGAGTATTCGATTTGACAGCGGGCGGTGCAGTTCCCGATACGGCTTTAATGCTGACGAGGGAGGGAGTAGCGGTTCCCGATATGTTGAACGGCCAATGCATCCTCCATCAATTAATGCATGAGGGAAGTAATGGGAGGAGGTCCGGGAAAAGAGGCTGCACGATGTGAATGCAACGCAGTTTGCCCTCATTGCCCTCATATAAAGGCGCCCCTCCATTCCAATGCATCTACCACATCGTACGCACCTAAGCATTTGCCTAAGCACCTACATTAAGTGCAAAAGACCTCACTCCAGACCCATGGCGGCGATGCGCGTGAGCGGCCAGCGGCTGCGCCAGATGGTCCACGACGCCGGCCTGGGGCATGGAGCCGAGGATCGTCTCCAGACGGTGTTGGAGACCGGCTGGTGGATGGCCGCCGTCGATGCCAACTACGACTCTCAGTTGGACCAGATGATCGTTGCCACCAGCAACAAGTTCACCGTCCTCAAGAAGCTCGCGGACGACATCGCCGTACTCCTCCAGCCCGCGCCCCGGGCTCCTCATTTCCTGCCACCCTAATCGGCTTCCATGGCCGGAACCTCTTTCAAGCACTGGTGGCCCTGCGACTGCCCGCCGACGCCACGAAGAATGTCCACCTGGAGGTCGCGCTCGCCGCGTGGCACCTCGCCCTGCAAGAATTCGTCGACCTACACATCCACGTGTATGAGCAAATCGTGTACATAGGTATCTACAAGGCCAGTGAGGACGCTATGACGTTGGCCTTCCTCAACCGGCTGGAAGCCTTGGATGCCTTTGCTGAGAAGCACCTCGACCTCGCCACAAAAGCCGCCGCTCCTTAGCCGCCGGTCGGTGGCCCGGCGCACTAAGTTGAGGAGGAGGAGGTCGTACGTTCGTGGATCCATCTTTCTTCTTGCCTTCTGTAACCACCACTGCGATCGCATCATCGTGGCCTTAATTCTTATTGTGCTGTTGCATTCTCGTTCCAGTCAATACCGACATGTGTGATCCCTTTGCTTAATTATATGCATCACTGTAACTAGTACTCCATCCGTCAATTTATAAGTTGTGCTTACCTTTTCCATCAACTTCGTGCAACGCGCGGGCATCTTGCTAGAAACACTAGAATATGTCTATATAATTTGTATGTGATAGTCCATTTGAAATCTCAAAAAAGACAAATATTTAGGTACGGAGGGAGTAATATATTAGGAGTAAATAGTGATTTCTTTCAAGTTTGTGAACAAATACTACTATTCTACTACTTTGGATCTGTCGCAACGCACGGGCACATTGCTGGTAAAAGGAAAAGGCCTGCCGCGTTCGCGTCGCACCCCCACACGCCCGGGAATCAGGAGTACAACACGGCCCGTCTGGCACGACACATAGCTTAGGGAAGGCGTGTTGCCTAGCATTTTCACTTTCATGTGGGACCGCCATTGAGCAAACCGACACCCCGCCCGCCGCCGGGTTGGAAAACAGAAACAAGGGGAAGATCTAGCTGTAGCACGGAAGCCAAGAAATTTGGTGTCAGACGGGGCTCGTTGATATAGTAGGAGCATTCCGTACTAGTACTACTCCTACTAGTACCATGTTTGTACTCCTAATGCTATATTACTAGTACTACCACTATACAACTAGTAGGTACGTGCACGGCACAACATCGTAGGAACAAAAACGGGAAGATCTTGTTTTGGGTGATTTATCTTTTTTTCAATCAACGTAGTATGAATAATATGATGTGGGGGGCACCCATGAAGCTTATGTGGCTTGGTTGCATGGCTACGGAAGGTTAGAGAAAAATAAATAGATAATGTGTTTAGAGTGCACTCCACTAAATAGATATACTTTGGATCCATTGCAACGGACCGGCACATCTATATCTATACCCCTTATATAGTGTGTGAAAAACTTTGAAAGTTGGTCATTGGATGAAGCCAATCCGACGGTACAAAGATCGAAAATCCGAGCACTACTGGTCGTTGGATATCATCCACCAGATTCTGCCACATGACTAACTTTGCCACAACTAAGCTTAGGCAAAGTTATTAGTTCTTCAAAATGAGAGCCACAAGTTGGCAAGCCTAAGGGAATCTTGCCACATTTTCTGTGTGTATCTCATGTGGGGCCTTAGTGTGGCTTGCCTAAGGTGTGGCTTGAACCAAACACTCACCTAAGTTAATCAAACTTGCCTAACCTTACATTCCACCAGATTTTGCCACATGTTAGAATCCAGAAAGCTCTACATGTAGAAGCATAATGCACAAACCACCAGAATCTCATGCGTGCAATGCACGTGTACCTTACTAGTACTAGTTCGTAGTAGTAAGAAACAAATTCCAGTTTTGGCACGAGCTCGTACTGCGGGAGCACCACAAGGCCTGCCGCAGGAGTTACATTTCCCTCTCAGGGCCCACGGGACCGAACTTCAGTGGCTTAGTGCCCGGCCTATGAGTCAATGACATGCGGACCTTAAATGCGGCTGGCCCACATGTCATTCTCATGGTGGTGGCATGGTTCGCGACTCACTCGTTCGAGATGAACTGGCCGGTGGTGGCGTGGCCGTGGCGAGGGTGCCACAGCTGGGCTTGGGGCGTTACGAGGCGTAGATGGCCACACCGGCGGGTACTACCTGCAGTACATAAGTACTCCAGCTGAGGAATGATGACCGGGACGAAATGTGTCACATCCGCTGGATGAAAATTCGATGGTGCGGGAGTACGGATCGGAGCATAGCAGCGGAGCAGGCAAACCGCGTCCAATCGGGTGTGTCTGTGGTAGAAAGTTGATGGTCGCCGCAGTTCAGCTGGCCCGCATGTCATGCACACAAAGGCAGAGGAGCGGTGGGGCCGAGAGGGATGAGGGGCACGTCGGGGGGATGAGGATCCCCTGACGCGAACAATCCTACCATTCTGTCACTGACATGTGGGACCCATAAGCGTGGGTCCCACCTGTCAGCGAAGGAAAGGCAGGGCAAGGCAGTGATAGCCACGTCACAGGATCCATGTCCACGTCGGGGGACGTCGTGCCATGGGTTGGAGCGGCGTCGTGGGAATCGCGTGTGGGTGTGGCAGTGGTAGAAACAAGAAACATGATGGTCGCCGTGGTTCAACTTCCATGGACAAGCTGTCATGTCTGCTGACACATGTATATCAAAACTAGAGTGTTTATATTTCAAGCACGTGAACAAGTATTATTCTACTACTTTGGATCCATTGCAACGCACGGGCCAGCACATTGGTAGTAGTAGTGTCCATCTCTATCTCTAGAGGCCTTCCCTCGTTCATCCTTTTCTCTCACAAGATAAACTACTCATACAAATGCATCTTGATGTTTCGTGAAACGCACGAGGATGTTTCCTTGGGGGTCTCTCCAGCGCGGCGTGGCCGTAGTTGCAAGTTGACGCCCCTTGAGATGCCGACGTTGAGGGGCACTCGGATTTCCTCCGATGAGCAGGTAAGATGAGTTTGATCATGTAGTAAATGCATTCTAAAGACTACTTCCGTGTCCATTTCCTAATTCTCCCCCTGCCCACTGTTTCACAGGTTAGGCTCGGTGCGAGTCGAGATTGGCTTGCATATGTACAGGAGGGTACCAACATCAATTTGCACAACATTTACAACGGCGACACTGTTCCCGTAGAACCTTTGTCCAACATTGGGATCAGCCATGCAACGGGCCACCGCATGAATTGGTACAATGGAACCACAGTGAGATTGAATAAGATAGCACGAACCTTGCACATGGCGGTCAAAGGCGGACCATGCTGTCTGCGGCCGATTTGTTGCCGTACGAGTAGGAAGACGCTGTGCTCCTTTCTAACCGCATCTTCGCGGTGACAAACCAGGGGACTTATTTTGTATGGGACACATCCTACGATATACTCCCTCTCTCCCAGTTTATTTGTTTTGAATCTTTTCATTTTATAAGTTTCAAATTCAAATTTAGAGCTCCCCATCACATGTTGAGATTACAATGTCCATTAAATCGTTGCGTGCATGTATAGTAAAGAAACAAATCTTGAGTTTGGCACGAGTTCGTGCTGCGGGAGCACCACAAGCCCTGGCGCAGGAGTTACATTTCCCTCTCAGGGCCATCAGGACTGAGCTTCAGTGCCTTACTACACCTACCTTTGAGTCAATAACATGTGGACCCGATAGGTGACTGGTCCACATGTAATGCTCCCGTAGGCAGAGCGGCAGTGGGGCCAAGAGGGGTGAGCCGCAGGTCGGGGGACGTGTGGTTTCATGGGTTCAAGCGGCGTCGTGGGAATCGCGGGTGGCTGTGGTAGAAACTTGATGCTCGCCGCATTTTAGGTGGCCCACATGTCATGCACACAAAGGCAGAGGGGCGGTGCGGCCGAGAGGGGTGAGGCGCACGTTGGGGGGCGTGGTGCCGTGGGTTGGAGAGGCGTCGTAGGAATCGCGAGATGAAACGTGATGGTCGTCGTAGTTGAACTTCCATGGACAAGCTGTCATGTCTACGGACACATGCACTGCATACCGATCACTAGAAGGGGTAGTAGAGAAAGCTATATATACGGATAAATAGTTCCTTATAGTCAAGCGGACCCACGCTACTACTCTGTTCCAAAGACATGCACACCATCGAATTAGTCCATCTATATCAATATACACCGAGAGGGAATAATTTTTTTCACAAGAGAGGAAATAGTTCATCCATCCATAATGCCCTCCTGCTGGTGCAGCCTTTTCTTCTTCTTCTTCTTCTTCTTCTTCTTCTTCTTCTTCTTCTTCTTCTTCTTGTTCTCATTCTCTGTGGGAGACGGCTTCGCAACAAGCTCTTTGGACCTTGCAGCTATCTCGAAACTCACACGGGCATCGAGGGCAGCATATTTTATCCGCTCGTACGTCAAGGGATTATTCTCCCATCCAGACGACCTTAATGCCACCGTCTCGTCACCCTTCTGAAGATTTGTACCGAGCACAAAATTTGCTACGTCGAATAGGGATGGTGTCTGTTTATCACAATCTTCTACAGGAATTTTGATTCTGGTTTGTAGGTCCGCGATGCTTTTCAAATCAAGGTTGTACGGCTCCAGCTTCTGTTTGTCCCCTTCGATGGCTGCCCCACAGAAGTATACGTCCTCCCGAGACAAGAAATCGTGAAGCTCACCTGGTATGGAGGGCGAGTGTATGATGTGGTACACCAAAACATCGTCTTCGAGGCACAGCTGAAGGACGGCGGCGCGCTGGATCTTCCCAGGGGCACGCTCCGTGTACTCTGCGTCGAGACCGATGACCCTCGTCTCTACCTTTTTGAGGGAGTTGGATACATTGTTGATCCACTGCCGAACAACCCTTGGGTGGACGGTGACGGTGGCAACTATGCGCATCGAGCCATCGACGAGGACATGTTGGACGCTAAAAACCTGCATCTCGATCTCTTTCGCCATTTGGAACCGTTGGAATGGAGGGCTATGGTTTGGATAATTAGGATTAGATGGCTAGTCTAACTGAAGTAGTAGATGATTATTTAAAGAGGTTAAAACAATGTGAACGCAGTGGGGTTTGGATGCAAATGAAGACGAAGGGGAGGTGAAGAAGCCAAGGAGAATCGGTTCCCGATGGAGAAGTAAATGGGAGAAGTGGCGTGCAGGCAGTTGATTAGACGGCTAGGTAGACTAAACGAAAAGGCTATGCGGGTAGACTGATGAGTCGTACATGTTCGTCTACGTGCCCATCCTTCCTGATAGGTGGGACCTATGCAAACAGATAAAAAAAATGTGTCGTAGTTTTTTTTGAGCGCGTGAGTGGGAGACACAACATTCTCTGGTTAAGGAATACTCCCTCCATTTAGGTGAGTATAAGTCACCTTATGAAAATCAGGTTTTCCCAAAACCTTTAGGCGTGGAGCATTAACTTCCTGCTCGATCCCCTCCCAACCTCGTTAGCCAGCGTTCTCTTCCTCTGCTGCCGCATTCTACCTTTCCATTTTTCCTCTTCTCAAGTGTGGAACGATCTGCATGCCGTCCTTGATGCACCAGAACGACCACTGCATGCATCGCGGCAGAGCGTTGATTGGGCATGCACGAGAATTTGGTTCTGCTCGCAATATGGATGATACCTGAACGATGAAGTGAACAGGCATGCTAGCACGGGAGACCTATTTCCGCTATACAATACTGGAGTACTCATGTTCCTACTACTACTACTACTAGTAGTAGTAGTAGTAGTAGTAGTAGTAGTAGTAGTAGTAGTAGTAGTAGTAGTAGTACTAGTAGTAGTAGTAGTAGTAGTAGTAGTAGTAGTAGTAGTAGTAGTAGTAGTAGTACTAGTAGTAGTAGTAGTAGTAGTACAACTGTGGTACACTTGATGGTCAAAATACTATTCATCCGGTCCTCACAGTGAAGTGACAGCACCCTACGCCTGACACTAGTCCAGGTGGCGTGTTCGGGTTACCAAAGTCAGCCTCACCCTGTGCACTGTGCAGTCTGTCACCGCCGCTGTACAGCACATTGGCGCCTCACCTCATCTCCCTCTCCGCTCCCATAGCACCACTCCATCTCCATCTCCTTCTCCGTCTCCATCTCATTGTGCCCCCATGTACCGTCGCCTCACTCGCCTCCCCCAGTACCACTATTCCCTCGCTAGCCACTCCAGCACTGACATCCTTCTCCCCCGTAAATCAAGCCCCCTTCCAAACTCCACCATGGCCGAACGCGAACCGCGCAGCATCCATATGAGCAGCGATTGGAGCAATCTCCCCAGTGACATCCTCGACCTCTGTTGTTCGTCTATGGATATGTTGAGCGCCCTGCGGCTGGCTGCATGCTCGAGGGACATGCACACGGCCATCGTCGAAGCGAGGCCTAAGCTTTTCAAGACACCCTGCTTGCTGCTATCTGGTCTTGTGAGATTGGCTCACCATGATACGGAGGCATGCATGATGCCCCTCGACTTCAATCCGATCTCCATTAGTCGAAACTTCTTTGCAGGTATGTAGTGGGTCGCCATACATCATTTCCCTCGACATCGATCCGATCACCATCGCCCGAAACTTCTTGGTAGGTATGTACTGGGTCGGCATGAACTCCCACTAGATGGCTGCCTTCAGAGAAGACGGTAAAAAGTTGGTGCTCGTGAACTTCCAGACCTCCCATGAGATTATCCTTCCTCCGTTGGATTATATAGAGTATTACCATCGCGGTCCAAGTCATCTAGATTACTACGTCAGTTGGACGGACCTTGTTTTGCAGAAGATTGTAATCTGCCAAGTGCCCACACGACATGCGAATTATGCAGACTTCAAGCTAATTGCCTTGTTCAACCGCGGACTCGCCTATCATTACGCCGGTGCCTTCTTTAGCTGGAGACAACTCGGCTCGCAATGGATCATCGTCACAGTTGATACACACTTTTGTGATGCTATTGAACACAATGGCATCATCTACGCGATCGACAAAGCAGATGGTACCACGTATTGCTAGGACGGCGTGTGTAAGTTGTTTCCGTCTCATGTTAATGATGACGCCATGACACTGTTTGAACTTTTTGTGATGATTGGCATATCCCTGTTTGAGCAGAATTTGAGTAGAACTATGGCAATGTATTATAAATCAGCTATATTTGGAATGAGTTAATTCATGCGATTGTGACCATGTTATTACGGCCAATTTGTACCCTGAATAATCAAACGGTTAGGAATATATGGATATTATCCTTATTTTACAGTAATCTATATACTACTACTAAATATGAGTGTGTATCAATGGCCATGTTAGTTTCCTCATTTTCATGATGTAGAAACATGCACCACACTGTTGGTTTCATCTAACCATACATTAGGTAAGTAAATGTGCATATGGAGAACTCTATATTTGGAAGTAGTGAAATCCTGCAATGCTTACCATGTGTACATACCTATATTCGCCCTTCAGCAATCAATGGCTAGAATAATATCCTCACAAAATGTTTGCCCAGAGAACAAGAGTATATAACAATGCATGGTCTGTTAGTTACCTTGAAGAATTTGTTTGTGAGGACAGAACATGATTACTCCCTCCGTTCCCAAATATTTGTCTTTCTAGAGATTTTAACAAGTGACTACATACGGAGCAAAATGAGTGAATCTACACTCTAAAATATGTCTACATACATCCGTATGTTGTGTCTATTTGAAATGCCTAGAAAGACAAATATTTGGGAACGGAGGGAGTACATAACATGCATGACATGGTAGTTTCCTGTGAAGAATCGATTGCGAGATAACATGAGTATAACCATGCATGGCACTTCTATATTTTCGAACCCAGTATACATTTCCCTGTATTTTCCTCTCAGTTCCAACAGGGACATATCAATGTTGTTTCTTGCATTATCCTACTCATACTCTGAACAATGCTGATCTTACATTAACAATGCCTGTCCTTTTTGATATGATGCAGTGTCCCTACAGTTACTGCCCTTTGTAATCACACCACCTTTGCCAAAAACAGGGAAGCACAACTGGTTCCTCGCTCGATCAGACGACGGCAAAAGACTGATGATCATTCGGACACATGAGCCGGAAAAGTTATATTGCAAAAACCCCACTGTATACAAGCACCGTGTAATACGTGAGTATCCGGACAGTGGTTGTTACGTCTATGAGCAGGATACCAGCTTGTTGGGGCCTTTAGGATTTTTTAGTTGGAGGCGGGTAAATAGCCTTGGTTCACACTCTCTGTTTCTCGGACGCAATTATCCGATTAACCAGGAGATCACCGTTGGCAAGGACCTTGATGGCAGAGAGGCTCTGTTTGCTATGGAAAACTGTGTCTACACGGCGAGCCCTAGGAGTTCGGGAGCAAACTCCCCTGATTGTCAATGATACAGCCTGCAGCCAAAAGAAGGTGAGAATGACAAAGGCATCTGGATTAACTTTGATCCTTGGATGTCTCAATTATGACAGGCAGTGATGTGGTTCAAGCCTTCAGGCTGATAGGTAATTGGGCTGTTGCATCGAAAGGGTGGAGTACTGGTGTCTCCGGATCACTAGTCGCTGAAGCGGGGCTGCAAATTGTGATGGTGTTGGATCATCTCTTTGAATGACTTTGTTGTCTTTGCTGCTGGTTCTGGATGGGTAGTTCTTTCTTTTGTTATGCATATTCCTTGTCATTTCGTCATCCTCGTCTATGTCACTCTTACTATGTAATAGTTGCTTCTGTTTAGAATGTTATTCTCGTCTGGATCACGAGAGTCTGAGCGCTGCAGATGGGTGCGTTTTGGTGGTGTAGCAAGACTTCTTATGAACTATCATGTCTTGCTGTTTATGTTAGTAGTAGTCACTAGTCAGTGTTTGAATGTTGTATATATCGTTGTTTCGAACTATTTATTGTCTCGAACTACTGGTGGGCTAAATGAGGGCATCACCATTCTCCAGTGTTCAGAGTATATCTCCTTTTTTCAAGTTATATAATTTGAGCTCAGTGTCTTTTCGATGATGTACACTTGTGTGGGCCAGTGAGGTGTCGTTGAATATAGGTCGAGTAGTAACACAATGCCAAACAGGTCAATTATGACTCTCCGGCCGGGCTCTCAAAAGATCCTGAAAAAAAAGGCCGGGCTCTCCAAAAAATAAAGAATAAGGACTCTTAGGCCGACATGTGGGCGCCACCGGTGTTTTCGTGCGCTTGCGCGCCGAGAGCATATTGGCGCGTGCTCGAAATTCATGCTACCTTTTCATCCCCAGTCTCCTACCCCTCCCCACCTCTGGAATCTCGATTCCTACTCCAGTTCCCCCAAATCCCCCTCCTGTACTCCCTGTACTCAAGCGCACTATCATGTCGCCGGTCAACGCGGATCTCCGAGCCGGAGATCCTGAGGTCCGTCCTACCTTCGGTCGCTGCATGCTGTCGCTCAACAGTGGCATGGCGGCGCTTGACGACCAGTTTATCGGCAAAGTGCTGATGGTAACCATCAATGGCGACCGGCCTCCCATCTCGCCGGACGACCTTGTCAAAGCTCTTGGCATTGCGCACGGCATCCAAATAAGTGACTTGCTCGTCGAAGTCTGTCCGCCACCGGCTGATTTCTTCGTCAGGTTCCGGACAACTTTCGACTGCAGTCGTGTGTTCGAATCTTCCCGGCGGTTGTTCTGCGATGGCGCGCTGGTGAGCTTTGATCGGTGGCACCCAGCATGGGGCTCGGTGCCCTCTGAGCTTGAGTTTTTAACAAAGCTTACCTTCCACGGCATGCCTCGACGTGCTTGGAATAGCGAGTCCATGAACGAGCTTATCAACGACCTTGGAGGTGATCTCGTAAGTATGTTTGTTCCTCCAGACAGCTGGGCTCTGACGGTTATGGCATGGATGAAGAAGCCGTCCACCATACCGAAGGTGATTGGTGTTGAGATACCGGTGCAGGAACCGGGGTTGTACTATTCGTCGCCACCAAGGCCGCCGTGGACCACGTTAGGGATGTACCTGTATCAAGTGTTCGTGCATGTCGAAGAAGTGGTCAATCCATCAATCGAAGTCCTGCCGCCGCCGCTGGTGCCAGGGTCCGTCGACGACGTCCATTACAGGAGTCAACGTCAGACTTTCCCCGTGTTGCTCGGAACGATGGATGGCACAGGGCCTACTCCATCGCGCGGCGGAGGCCACTGCTTCTTTGGGAGAAGAGGCAGGGCTGGCTGCCTGGATGTGCTCTAATTTGAGGTAACAACTGAATCTTGTCAGATACTAGTTAAATCCGAGCTATGGGTGTGAAGCACTGATATGCCAGTACATTTGATTGTGACCTGTTCTAATTTTGTACCTGAACTTTTTTTAGAAAGGGTTGTACGTCAACTTAATGTGCTAGCAGAACTTATTGTGTTGTCTGTCTGTTTTCTTTGCACAACATTCAAGATATTTCCCCGTCATTGATAAAGACGATGAACCGTTATGTACGACTTCGTTGGTTTCAACATAGCCCTTCCCGTAGCGATCCACTGCTTCCATCCTGATTGTGCCGCCTGCGTGAAATTTTTGTATGCAAGTTCAGTGTGCTATGATGTTCTATATGATTGTGTCAACTATATAAGTTTTTACTGAGCATCAGCAATGCATATGGCTGAAAGATGTATTTACGAGCATCGACCGATGGGTCTCTCTCTCTCTATCTCTCTCTCTCTCTCTCTCACACACACACACGCACACACACGTGCACACGCACAAGTGGGACCCGTTGAATTATTTATTTGCTCGTGACAGCTTTTAATTAGGTTCCACTGTAATCTAACTTTTTTCTTAAGTTATTAATTGAGCTCAGTAACTTCAAAAAGTTGTACAGAAGCCATGTTTGGGCCTTTCCGGCGTCGCTGAATGTGGGCTGAGTAACCATGTTAGGTTGTACTGTACTACACATGCCTTTTTTTTCAACATCAGCAATGCAACTGGGCCGACAGTTGTACACAATATCAGGGTCAACTTGTTATTCTCCGCCCCGCTGGCTGCAAACTTTCCTAGGAGGTATGCATTAGGCTTAACAAGAAAATGGTCTTTAAGAAATAATAAATGGGATGTAATTATAATAACTGGATAGTTACTATGCACCAAACACGTAATTAGTTTGAAAAATATATATTTTTGGAATTTGAAAATTTTAATTTCATTACTTGTTGCGCGCGCAATATTTCGTTGGATTTTAACGTAATACAACTTTATTTTGAAATTATATTTAACCTGACTAGAAATTTCGGATAAAAATATTTCGGATCCCATCAAAATGTGGGAATTTTTTTTGAATTCTGTTTTGAGCGGTTGTTTGAAATTATTAATCGTTGTCCTAGCTAGAAGTTGGGTTGTACTTTTAACAAACTGTAAATGGGCTGTAGTAAATTCCATTAGAATTAAAAAATGGGTTGTACATTCTTACAAATCGCAAATGGGCTATATGTTCTCTGCCAAATCCGAGCTGTGGGCCTACTAAGTTGACGCGTACCAAGGGCTTTGTCAACTTAGTCAATATAAACGATTCTAGCTGCAGTGATCGTACGATGTCCATCCAACGGCCGTAGTGCTTCTTCAACCTCTGGTCTTCTTGCTCCAGCCGCCCAAAGCAGCGCCGGCCGTGTCGCGTGCTCCTGCCTCCCGTGGCCGGATGTGATGCCGCGGAGGCCTCACCGCCCCGTACTACTCCCACCGCTGGCCAGGCCATCCCTCTACTCACCCTCACCCCCTGTTACTTTGCGGCGACGGCAGCCTCACACCGCAGCCGAACCAGTGAACCCTCGTACTCCTCTTCGCACGGGCTTCCACTGCTGCGTCTTCCCCGGCTCCGCGTCGTCCCCTTCCTAGGCCTCGCCATCGTCTAGACCACCGCCCTGGTGCTCCCAGCGCGGCGTGGTCAACTTGGTCAACGACCGACTTCCATCAGAAGAGTACTGTACGTGGAGAGGCTGACAGCTGGGTCCAGGCGGCCGCAAGGAAGTGCCTCCTTATTACGCACAAAATAATTATTCCTCCACCTGACAGTAGGGACCCACCGGACGGGCCACCTTATTTCACGAAAAAAATGTTTCCCCCCTGACTGCTGGGACCCACCGGACGGGCCAGCGTATGTCGCAAAAAAAACATTCCCCCCGCTGTCAGCTCGGACCCACCGGAAGTGCCTCCTTATTACGCACAAAAAAATGAATACTCCCCCTGCTAGCTCGGACCCACCATGGTGGGAGGCTGACTTCTGGGCCTACTAAGTTGACTGGGACGGGGGCCTTTGTCAACTTTAGTCAATATGAACGATTCTAGCTCCAGTGACCGTACGATGTCCATCCAACGGCCGTAGTGCTTCTTCAACCTCTGGTCTTCTTGCTCCAGCCGCCCAAAGCAGCGCCGGTCGTGCTGCATGGTCCTACCTCCCGTGGCCGGCTGTGCTGCCGCGGAGGCCTCACCGCCCCCTACTATTCCCACCGCTGGCCAGGCCCTGCGGCGACGGCAGCCTCACACCGCAGCCGAACCAGTGAACCCTCGTACTCCTCTCCGCGCGGGCTTCCACTGCCGCGTCTTCCCCGGCTCCCCGTCGTCCCCTTCCTAGGCCTCACCGTCGTCCACCGCCCTGGTGCTCTCGGCACGGCGTGGTCAACGTGGTCAAGGAACGACTTCCATCAGACGTGGACTGTACGTGGAGAGGCTGACAGCTGGGTCCACGGCCGCAGCAAGGAAGTGCCTCCTTATTACGCGGAAAATAATGATTCCTCCACCTGACAGCGGGGACCCACCGGACGAGCCACCGTATTTCATGAAAAAAAGTTTCCCCCTGACTGCGGGGACCCACCAGCTACATCTTCGCACGCAAGGAAGTGCGTCCGGGCAAAAAAAGATTCGCCCCCCTGACTGCTGGGACCCACCAGCTACATCTTCGCAGGCAAGGAAGTGCCTGACAGTCGGGACCCACCTGGTCGAAGCATACGTAGCATTGTCATTCTGGTCGCGAACGTGTACGTACATACTGGTCGATGTAGAGGCGCGCACGTAGCATGTACACATACGTACAGCGGCCAGTGTGCAAGAAAGAAAATACGGCCACGTACGTACATACGGGCAGGGTCTCGAATGCCTACTCGCGCATACGTACGGCCAGGGCTCGTGTACATGGCTGGGTCAGAACGGAGAAACAGCGTCATCGTCGTGTTCATGGGGAGCCAACCGGCTGGGTCGGAACGGAATGCGTTGTCGTGTTCAACGGGAGGGCTTGGACAGAACAGCCGACGGAAACGAGGCCTGGCGTACCGCAGAACGGAGGAAACGGCCTTGTGTTCGACCGACCACGTTTGAAACGGGATCCTGTTCATCGGGAGGGGTCTGGCGTACCGCAAAATGGAGGAAACGGACCTCCTACGGTCGAAACGGGGGTCCTGTTGATCGGGAGGGGTGTGGCGTACCGCAAAACGGAGGAAACGGACTTGTGTTGGAGCGCTACGGTCGAAACGGGGGTCCTGTTCATCGGGAGGGGTGCGGCGTACCGCAAAACGGGACTCCATGGGACACTGTTCATCTCCACCGTCGACCCCCTCCAGCCTCCACGGGCTACTGTTCATCCACCGTCGATCTCCTCCAGCCTCCACCTGCGACTGTTCATCCACGGGCTCCTGTTCATCCAGCCTCCACCACGCGCTACTCCACCGGCTACTGTTCAACCAGCCCTCTCCACGGGCTCCTGTTCAACCACCCCTCCACGGGCTACTGTTCATCCAGCCCTCCACCATCTACTGTTCATTCTGCCCTCCACGGGGTGGTCCTGTTCATCCTGCCCTCCACGGGGTCCTGTTCATCCAGCCCCAACCGGCTCGATCAATCGGGGTCCTGTTCATCCAGAGGCAACACCACGGGGTCCTGTTCATCCACCCCCACCGGGAACTGTTCATCCAAACCCCCCCAGCAACGCTCACTGTTCATCAAGAGGCAGCATCGATCGGCTTCAGTTAGCAGCAGTAGCGAAGGAATCGCTCGATCGGGTTCAGTTAACAGCCATCGATCGATCGCTCGGGTTCAGTAACGCGTAGCCTGCAGTGCAATCGCTCGGGTTCAGTTAGATCCCAACGCCTCGCTCGGGTTCAGTTAGAGCCAATGCCTCGCACACACGCGCGTACGTGTACGAGAGAAACGCGCATCGCTCGGCCCCCGACCTCCCACCGTAACCGGGAACTCCCCGAAATTTTCCTCGCCCTCGCTTCTACCATGGTTTTTTCCGTCATGGACGGCCCAAAGAATGTTATGCAGTTGCGTCTCCAGCCCGCCCAGGACGAAAAGCCCATTTTCTGTCATGATTTTTTTCATAGAAGTAGGAGCCCACCACATCTATGATGATACCGGGTTTTGTCACAATTATCTTCATAGAAGTGTCATATGTATGACAGAAAAAAAATTGTTCGGCCCAAAATGTCACGGATGTGTCTTTTTTTGTAGTGTACAGGAGGTAAAATGACTCAGGAACCACTTTATCCTGAGGGACATCCAAACAGAATTGAACAAGATTCACAAAGATCTAACACTAGTGCACCTAGTCCTTCTAAAAAGAAAAAGAAAAAGAAAAATGATAGGACTTTGCACACTTCTAGTGAACCTGAAATAGAAAAACCTCCTGATAATGAAAATGAAACTTCTATCTCAGATGCTGAAACTCAATCTGGTAATGAACACTCACCTAGTGATAATGAAAAAGATAATGATGAGGTTCATGAAGACACTCAACCTAATGATAAAGAACCAGATAATGATGTTGAGATAGAACCACCTGTTGATCTTGATAACCCACAACCTAAGAATAAAAGGTATGATAAAAGATACTTTGTGGCTAGGAAACACGGTAAAGAAAGATAACCATGGGTTCAAAAACCTATGCCTTTTCCACCCAAATCAACTAAAAAGAAAGATGATGAAGAATTTGAACGCTTTGCTGAAATGCTGAGGCCAGTCTTTTTGCGTACTCGCTTGACTGACATCTTGAAAATGCCTCCTTATGCAAAATACAAGAAAGACATCATCACTAATAAGAGAAAAATATCGGAAGCTGAAATCTCCACTATGCTTGCTAATTATACTTTCAAAGATGGAGTACCTAAAAAACTTGGAGATCCGAGAATACCAACTATACCTTGCTCTATCAAAAAGAATTATGTGAAAACTGCTTTGTGTGATTTAGGAGCTGGTGTTAGTGTTATGCCTTTCTCTTTATATGAAAGACTTGACTTGAATAAACTCACACCTACTGAAATATCTTTGCAAATGGATGAGAAATCAACTGCCATACCTATCGGTATCTATGAGGATGTGCCCGTTGTTGTTGCTAATGTTACTATTTTGACTGACTTTATTATACTTGAGATGCCTGACTTTATTATACTTGAGATGCCCGAGGACGACAACATGTCGATTATCCTTGGTAGACCCTTCTTGAATACTGCAGGGGCTGTTATTGATTGCAATAAAAGCAAGGTCACTTTTCATATTACTGGCAATGAGCATACGTTGCACTTTCCGAAGAAACAATTCCAAGTGAATGGTATTAATGTTATTGAAAAATCTCCGACAATCACTATTGGAAGTTTTCAAATACCTCTACCTACTGTCAAAAAGAAATATGAAATGCTTATTGTTGGGGAAATGCAAATCCCCATTGAGGTAACTTAGTGATTTACGAAAGTTCTTCGGTTTCATGCTAATCGAAAGGGGTTGTTAATAAGACCTGATCAACCTTATTAATGAATCATTTTTGAATGGTATGAAGTTGATGAATTTAGTAAGCGCTACCTTCTGTCCCTGCCCTTTTTTTGTTTTTATTATTTAAATAAAATAAAATGCCATGTTTTGTCTGTTTTCTGAATTTCCCGTCCAATAAAAATGACCCAAAAATAAAAGTTCTCAGAATGCCCTGAAAATTTTATATGATTTTTTCTAAATATTTAAGAATTTTTGGTGCAAAAATTACCAGAGGGAGGTGCACCAGGTGGGCACAACCCACCTGGGCACGCCAGAACCCCCAGGCGCGCCTGATACGTCTCCAACGTATCTATAATTTATGAAGTATTCATGCTATTATATTATCCATCTTAGATGTTTTATATGCATTTATATGCTATTTTATATGATTTTTTGGACTAACCTATTAACCTAGAGCCCAGTGCCAGTTTCTGTTTTTCCTTGTTTTTGAGTTTTACAGAAAAGGAAAACCAAACGGAGTCCAATTGACGTGCCAATTTTTGATGATTTTTTCTGGACCAAAAGAAGCCCCCGGAGTAAAAGAGTTGGGCCAGGAGAGTCCTGGGCTGCCCATGAGGGTGGGGTGCATGCCCACGCCCCCTGGGCGTGGGCCCCTGCCTCGTGGACAACCCGGAGACCCCCCCTGACGTGAGATCTATGCCAAAAATTCCTATAAATACTGAAACCTCCAGAAAACAGAATAGATCGGGAGTTCCATCGCTGCAAGCCTCTGTAGCCACCAAAAACCAATCGGGACCCTGTTCTCGCACCTTGCCGGAGGGGGGAACCCTCACCGGTGGCCATCTTCATCATCCTGGCGCTCTCCATGACGAGGAGGGAGTAGTTCACCCTCGGGGCTGAGGGTATGTACCAGTAGCTATGTGTTTGATCTCTCTCTCTCTCTCGTGTTCTTGAGGTGATACGATCTTGATGTATCGCGAGCTTTGCTATTATAGTTGGATCTTATGATGTTTCTCCCCCTGTACTCTCTTGTAATGGATTGAGTTTTCCCTTTGAAGTTATCTTATCGGATTGAGTCTTTAATGATTTGAGAACACTTGATGTATGTCTTGCCGTGTGTATCTGTGGTGACAATGGGATATCACGTGATTCACTTGATGTATGTTTTGGTGATCAACTTGCGGGTTTCGCCCATGAACCTATGCATAGAGGTTGGCACACGTTTTCGTCTTGACTCTCCGGTAGAAACTTTGGGGCACTCTTTGAAGTTCTTTGTGTTGGTTTGAATAGATGAATCTGAGATTGTGTGATGCATATCGTATAATCATACCCACGTATACTTGAGGTGACATTGGAGTATCTAGGTGACATTAGGGTTTTGGTTGATATGTGTCTTAAGGTGTTATTCTAGTACAAACTCTTGAATAGATCGATCCGAAAGAATAACTTTGAGGTGGTTTCGTACCCTACCATAATCTCTTCGTTTGTTCTCCGCTATTAGTGACTTTGGAGTGACTCTTTGTTGCATGTTGAGGGATAGTTATATGATCCAATTATGTTATTATTGTTGAGAGAACTTGCACTAGTGAAAGTATGAACCCTAGGCCTTGTTTCAACGCATTGCGATACCGTTTGTGCTCACTTTTATCTTTAGTTACCTTGCTGTTTTTATATTTTCAGTTTACAAATACCGATATCAACTATCCATATTGCACTTGTATCACCATCTCTTCGCCGAACTAGTGCACCAATACAATTTACCATTGTATTGGGTGTGTTGGGGACACAAGAGACTCTTTGTTATTTGGTTGCAGGGTTGCTTGAGAGAGACCATCTTCATCCTATGCCTCCCAGGGATTGATAAACCTAAGGTCATCCACTTGAGGGAAATTTGCTACTGTCCTACAAACCTCTGCACTTGGAGGCCCAACAACATCTACAAGAAGAAGGTTGCGTAGTAGACATCAAGCTCTTTTCTGGTGCCGTTGCCGGGGAGGCTAGGTAAGCGGCACTCACACCCCGTCAACTAAGCTCTTTTCTGACGCCGTTGCCGGGAAGGTTAGTGCTTGAAGGTATATCTTTAGATCTTGCAATCGAATCTTTTATTTTCTTGTTTTATCACTAGTTTAGTTTATAAAAGAAAACTACAAAAAATGGAATTAAGGTTGCCTCATATGCTTCATATTTTTAATGTCTTCCGTGAAAATAAGGATTCCGATAATTGTGCTCAATTGCTAGAGGAAGAATGCATTAAAATGTTTGGCACTAAATCTTTGAATGATGAGCATGATTGCAATGTTATTAGTATGAACTCTTTGAATACCCATGATGCTAATGATATGCAAAGCCACAAGCTTGGGGATGCTATGTTTGATGAATATGATATTTTTAGTCCCCCAAGTTTTGATGTGCAAATTTATTATGATGAAAGCATGCCTCCTATCTATGATGATTATTGTGATGACACGTATGCTATAAAGAATAATGATAACCATGAAACTTGTCATCTTGATCTTAATTTTCAATCACATGATAGTTATTTTGTTGAGTTTGCTCCCACTATTATTCATGAGAAGAAATTTGCTTATGTGGAGAGTAATAAAATTTCTATGCAAGTAGATCATGAAAAGAATGCTTTATGTGCTGGTTATATGGTTGAATTCATTCATGATGCTACTGAAAATTATTGTGAGGGAGGAATATATGCTTGTAGGAATTGCAATAATATCAAGTTTCCTCTCTATGTGTTAAAAGTTTTAAAGTTATGCTTGTTTTGCCTTCCTATGCTAGTTGATTATTGTTCCCATAAGTTGTTTGTTCACAAAATCCCTATGCATAGGAAGTGGGTTAGACTTAAATGTGCTAGTCATATTCTTCATGATGCTCTCTTTATGTTTCAATTCTTATCTTTTATGTGAGCATCATTGAAATCATCATGCCTAGCTAGGGGCGTTAAACGATAGCGCTTGTTGGGAGGCAACCCAACTTTATTTTTGTTTCTTGCTTTTTAGTTCTGTTTAGTAATAAATAATCCATCTAGCTTCTGTTTAGATGTGGTTTTATGTTTTAATTAGTGTTTGTGCCAAGTTAAACCTATAGGATCTTCTTGGATGATAGTTAATTGATCTTGCTGAAAATTCCATAAACTTTCTGTTCACGAAAACAATTGTTTAAAATCACCAGAACGTGATAAAATACTGATTCCAATTGCAGCAGATCAATAATCAAATTATCTAGGTCTTCATATTTTGGTATAATTTTTTGAGTTCCAGAAGTTTGCGTTAGTTACAGATTACTACAGACTGTTCTGTTTTTGACAGATTCTTTTTTCGTGTGTTGTTTGCTTATTTTGATGAATCTATGGCTAGTATCGGAGGGTATGAACCATAGAGAAGTTGGAATACAGTAGGTTTAACACCAATATAAATAAATAATGAGTTCAATACAGTACCTTGAAGTGGTGTTTTGTTTTCTTTCGTTAATGGAGCTCACGAGATCTTCTGTTAAGTTTTGTGTTGTGAAGTTTTCAAGTTTTGGGTAAAGATTCGATGGACTATGGAATAAGGAGTGGCAAGAGCCTAAGCTTGGGGATGCCCAAGGCACCCCAAGGTAATATTAAAGGACAACCAAGAGCCTAAGCTTGGGGATGCCCCGGATGGCATCCCCTCTTTCGTCTTTGTTCATCGGTAACTTTACTTGGAGCTATATTTTTATTCACCACATGATATGTATTTTGCTTGGAGCGTCATTTTATTTTGTTAGTATTTGCTTGCTGTTATTTATAATAATGTTTTGCATCTCTAGTTTCAATAAAAATTTCGAGGATAGCTTTTACTATGCTTATTTTGCAAGTCTACATGTTGCTGTTTGAAAACAGAAAGTTTACCGCTGTTGCAAAAATTCCGTAGAAAAGTCAGAATGTGATAAAATGATGAAACCTTTTGTATAATAATCTCTGATAAATTTACTACAGTGGGAATTTTCTTTCATAATTTTTGGAGCTAGGTAAGTATGGATCTTGCTGCATTCTTTACAGACTGTCCTGTTTAGGCAGATTGCTATTATGTTTGCATATGTTTGCTTGTTTAATGATTATATTTGAGGATAGGACTATTAAATATGCAGAGGCATTTAGTATGCAATGTTGAATAATAATTTTAGTGATTTTCTACAGTATAGTATGATAAGGTTTTTGCATTAGTTTATACTAACTTATCTCACGAGTCCTTGTTGAGTTTTGTAAAGTTGAAGCTTTTGAGATTTAGGGAGACCGTGATATGAGAGGAGTCAAGGAGACACAAAAGCTCAAGCTTGGGGATGCCCAAGGCATCCCAAGATAATATTTCAAGAAGTCTCAAGCGTCTAAGCTTGGGGATGCCCCGGTTGGCATCCCACCTTTCTTCTTCAACAACTATCGGTTAGTATCGGTTGATCCTAAGTTTTTGCTTCTTCACGAGATGTTTGCTATTCTTAGAATGTCGTTTTATTTTGTTTTGCTTGCTGTTTGAATAATATCCCAAGATCTGAAATTCTTAAATGAGAGAGAGTGTTCACATAGCTACATAATTATTTAACTACTCATTGATCTTCACTTATATCTTTTTGGAGTAGTTTGTCATTTACTCGTGTGCTTCACTTATATCGTATGAGTAAATGGTTGAATGATTTGAATGTCATAAATCTGAAATTATATATGTTTCATATGCCTTTCCCATGTGGAGTAATGCCTTCACATATAAGAAGTAGAGGTGCTAAATTTTTTGAAGGTTAGCAAACATTGTATTGGTCACTTGAACAATTCATGAAAGAATATTGAAGGAAGAGAGATTTCACATATAAATATACTATCTTGGACATCTTCTATGATTGTGAGCCCCATTAATTATTTTCAAACCTGAGCAAATTAGTTGAAGTTGGACAAGGAAGACAACATAATGAGTTATGCTTGGGTATATTTGTATAGAAGTTATATTGTTATGGATCCTCTAACATGTGGTGCTTGCTATTTAGAATCCTTTGCTAGCCAAAATATCTGTACTAAGCGGGAATACTGCTTGTGCATCCAATTCCTTGAACCAAGTTTCTTCCGTGAGTGTCCAACATATCTACCTATATGCGGTATTTACCTGCCGTTCCAAGTAAATTTGCATGTGCCAAACTCTAAACCTTCAAATAATAATCTGTTTTCTATACCCGAATCGCTCATGTAGCGACTAGGGGCTGTTAGTATCTTACATGCTAGGTGGGTTATTCTCACGATGAGTGGACTCCGCTCATCATTCACGAGAAAATGGCTGGTAACTGGGATGCCCAGTCCTATTATCGAAAGATCAAAAACAAATTCGCAAATAATTTAAACAAAACTCCCCCAGGAATGTTGATAGTTGGATGGCACCCGTTGTTTCAGACAAGCCGTGGAGTGTGAATGTTGGTGGAGGGGGAGTAAAAAATTTACCTTTCTGCGTGGGAACCGCCTATGATGTATCTAGTATGGAAGATATTGGGAACTCTTGGTCGTTATGTTGACAATGAAAGCATACCTCTCAAAATTATTTTCATCTCTGTTTTAGCTTCGAGCTCTGGCACCTCTGCAAATCCCTGCTTCCCTCTGCGAAGGGCCTATCTTTTACTTTTATGCAAGAGTCAATAGTATTCCTTCTCATTCCAACCTACTCTTTAGTTGGCAAGCATCATGTGATGGAAAGATCTAAGCATATATGGCCATTCAAATATATTTGAGCATGAATTATTATTGTTGACATTACCCTTGAGGTAAAAGGTTGGGAGGCGAAACATTAAGCCCCTATCTTTCTCTCTGTTCGATGAATACTATTTGTTCTAAAAATATGCTTTGAGTGGTAGCAATCATGGAAGACTAAATGATAGTTGAGTATGTGAAGTTTGCGAAATCAAAGCTCTGCATAGACTCTTCCTGAAAATAAGAAGAATTGTAATTTTTTGATGACTAATAACACGGTTTGTTAGTTTTCAAGAAAGTTTATGATCTATACTTTAACATGTGAATAGTTTGTTACTTGATCATGAAAAGTTCTATGAGTTGAGCTACTGTTATGGCATATAATGATGCTAGAAAAGGTGATTGAAATTATCATTGATCAAACTTGTGCACCTGCTAGCATTCACACTTCATAAATTCTTTCTTTTATCATTTACCTACTCGAGGACGAGCAGGAATTAAGCTTGGGGATGCTGATACATCTCCAACGTATCTATAATTTATGAAGTATTCATGCTATTATATTATCCATCTTAGATGTTTTATATGCATTTATATGCTATTTTATATGATTTTTGGGACTAACCTATTAACCTAGAGCCCAGTGCCAGTTTCTGTTTTTCCCTGTTTTTGAGTTTTATAGAAAAGGAAAACCAAACGGAGTCCAATTGACGTGCCAATTTTTGATGATTTTTTCTGGACCAAAAGAAGCCCCCGGAGTAAAATAATTGGGCCAGGAGAGTCCCGGGCTGCCCATGAGGGTGGGGGGTGCGCCCACCCCCGTGGGCATGGGCCCCTGCCTCGTGGACAACCCGGAGACCCCCTGACGTGAGACCTACGTCAAAAAATCCTATAGATACTGAAACCTCCAGAAAACAGAATAGGTCGGGAGTTCCACCGCTGCAAGCCTCTGTAGCCACCGAAAACCAATCGGCACCCTATTCCGGCACCCTGCCGGAGGGGGGAACCCTCACCGGTGGCCATCTTCATCATCTCGGTGCTCTCCATGACGAGGAGGGAGTAGTTCACCCTCGGGGCTGAGGGTATGTACCAGTAGCTATGTGTTTGATCTCTCTCTCTCTCGTGTTCTTGAGGTGATACGATCTTGATGTATCGCGAGCTTTGCTATTATAGTTGGATCTTATGATGTTTCTCCCCCTCTACTCTCTTGTAATGGATTGAGTTTTCCCTTTGAAGTTATCTTATCGGATTGAGTCTTTAAGGATTTGAGAACACTTGATGTATGTCTTGCGTGGGATACCCGTGGTGACAATGGGGTATTCTATTGATCCACTTGATGTATGTTTTGGTGATCAACTTGCGGGTTCCTCCCATGAACCTATGCATAGGAGTTGGCACACGTTTTCGTCTTGACTCTCTGGTAGAAACTTTGGGGCACTCTTTGAAGTTCTTTGTGTTGGTTTGAATAGATGAATCTGAGATTGTGTGATGCATATCGTATAATCATACCCACGGATACTTGAGGTGACATTGGAGTATCTAGGTGACATTAGGGTTTTGGTTGATATGTGTCTTAAGGTGTTATTCTAGTACGAACTCTTGAATAGATCAATCCGAAAGAATAACTTTGAGGTGGTTTTGTACCCTACCATAATCTCTTCATTTGTTCTCCGCTATTAGTGACTTTGGAGTGACTCTTTGTTGCATGTTGAGGGATAGTTATATGATCCAATTATGTTATTATTGTTGAGAGAACTTGCACTAGTGAAAGTATGAACCCTAGGCCTTGTTTCAACGCATTGCAATACCGTTTGTGCTCACTTTTATCTTTAGTTACCTTGCTGTTTTTATATTTTCAGTTTACAAATACCTATATCTACTATCCATATTGCACTTGTATCACCATCTCTTCGCCGAACTAGTGCACCTATACAATTTACCATTGTATTGGGTGTGTTGGGGACACAAGAGACTCTTTGTTATTTGGTTGCAGGGTTGCTTGAGAGAGACCATCTTCATCCTACGCCTCCCACGGATTGATAAACCTTAGGTCATCCACTTGAGGGAAATTATCTACTGTCCTACAAACCTCTGCACTTGGAGGCCCAACAACGTCTACAAGAAGAAGGTTGCGTAGTAGACATCAGCGCCCTGGTGGGTTGTGGTCCCCACGTGGGCCCCCTCACTTATCTCTTTAGCCCACATCATCACTCACGTCCAGAAAAAGATCCCCATTGCTCTCTCTCCCGTGTTCTTGAGCTCAAACCCGCGGATTTCGATCTCTTTGCTCGAAGCTCCGTTTCCGAAACTGTTTCGGGGGATTGTTGCTTGGTATGTGACTCCATCATTTGTCCAAGTAGTTTTTGTTGTAGTGGTTTATACTAATAGCTACTCTTGGTGCTGCTGTAGATGTGCTTGCATGTTCAATTCTTAGTGTTCTAAGTCGTTTGAATGCTTGCTATGGCCTCTATGTATCCCTATGAGTAGTTGCTATTAGTTCTGTGAAGTTTTGTTGGAAAAATTTGTGAATTAAAAATTCAGATTTTTGTTCATAGGAAAAAATGTACGCAGACATGATGAACCTATTTGGAAGGAGTTCCTCGAGGAGACGATCCTCGGGGGCATCTTCTAGTGACAGTTCTGCTCGTCGGTCCTATGTTGAACCAAGTGAAAGTTCCACGCGAGATGCCGCCACCAAAACATGCTTATGGCCTTGTGATGAATATATGGTGCACGTGGGCATCAAGGAGGAATTTTAGCAATATGTTCACAATGCCGATCTCGGTCCCTACCTCTCAGATAAGTGTGAATAGCGCCATCTTCTCACTGAATCTTTTGTCAAAGGATTTAAATATTTTCCACGTGAGTCTAGGGTTTCTTTTATGCTTTATAATGAACCATTTACTATCTCACTAGAGAATTTTGCTTACCACTGCAAACTTCCATTTTGGGGTTCACTTGATGAGCCAACAAAGACTGAGTATGAGACCTTTTTGACTAGCCTTTGTTACGGTGAAAATAGAGGAGTGAGACAAGGAAGAATAAAAAGCGTTCACTTTCCCGCAATCTAGTATTTTGCATTATTTAACGGGAAAAGCATAGTAGGCAAGCAAGACTGCAGCATACTTTGTTCGCCAGACTTGAGCCTCATTCACACCGCTCCAGGCTTGTAGCGACCCGACCTCAGACGGTCAAGTCTCTGTGCTTCAGTGTCATCCCTGGATCGGTAATGCTGACACACACAGTACTCGAATGGATTTATAACAGAGTAGCAATCACACACTTATTACATCGATAGTCCCAAAAGAGAACTTATTACAATAAATATGGCTTAAGGCCATCTAAATAAGATAACAGCGGAAGGCTTGGAAGATAAAGTGAGTCCATCAACTCCAATGGCATAGCTGAGTGCACGACAACGGCCTAGTGAACCTTACTCTTCGTCTGAAAAGTCTGCAACATGATACGTTGTAGCCCGAAAATGGGTCAGCACATGGAATATGCTGGCATAATAACACAGTAGAGCAATGAACAGAATAATGCTATCACTACATGCATATATGGCTGGTGGAGGCTCTAAGGTTATATTGTTTTGCGAAAAGCCAATTTTTCCCTACAACAAAGGAATATATTTTATTTAACTATCATGGTAGTTGAACAACATTGAGAAGGTTCCTCCAACTCAATCCCAAATTAAAGTAATCATTAACCCAATCAAATTAATTTAAATAAAGTGTTGAGATCAACAGGATAATTCAAGAACCAGATACACAAGATGTCCATAACCGGGGACACGGCTAACCATGATTAGGTTGTACACTCTGCAGAGGTTTGCGCACTTTTCCCCACAAGACTCGATCTCCTCCGTTGGATTTCTCGCACTACAAGGTGTTTGAGAAACGGATGACCGAGACACAGTCTTTCAGAAACATTAACTCTTTACTCTGGGTGGACAGTTACACCTACTTTCCCTCTACATCTGCTAGCCCACCACTGAAAGAGGTCATGCAACATACTCAACTATGCTAGAGCCCATAATAGCTTGTGGATGCACACGGAAGTTTCTAGCATGAATAATCTTATGATCCCTTTGAGCCTGGGTGGCGGACCGTAGGATGATCACACGGGTACTCCGGGAAATCCTAGGACAACACTGGATTCTCTAGGTGCCCACGAGCAATGCACCCAGATGTGTATTAAAGTTGCCACCTTAAGTTAACCATTAATTAACAAACTCACATCTGTCACGGATACTCTCAAACCCAAACCACGTCTACGAGCATAGCATGGCAATATAAGCAAAACGTAGAAGTAACTCCCAAGGGTTTGAAAATAACACAGGTAATAGGTTCTACCTCATCATCTACTTCCCAGACCCACATGTTAAGAGATCCTACTCATGCAATGTGTGAGAGTTGAAACTAATGCATAAAAACTGGGTAATAACGGGATATGATCAATGTGTTACTTGCCTTGCTGACGATCCGCAAAACCTAGTGACTCGTAGTTGCACGCTTCGCACTCCGGGAATTCTATCGCAAACAAACAATAGCATACATAAGCACTCAAGGAAAGATGCACAGGTAAAACTCAAATAAGAAGATTTAACCAGAAAGTTCAACTGAAGAACTCTGGTTTGCAAAAGAATCAAATCAAACGGAGCAACGAAACTCAAACTACGAAAGAAACAAGATCCGTTTACTAATCTGGACTAAAGTCAAATTTTACAGTACCAAAATCTTGTTCAAGTTGGTTAAACAGAAAGAGAACTTCGAGACGAAGATCTAGGCACTTATTTCACCTGATTTGGTTAAACGACAGAAAAGTTATACTAGAACGAAGATCAGGGCAGAAATCGCGATAAAAAATAATCACGGAAAAACCCTGGAAAAAGAAACGAGACGAACAGGCTAACGAACGAACGTCGCTGCCTACGGTTTAACTGACGAACAGCGTCCGTTAAAACGAACGTACGGACGAACGTCTGCTAAATAACTAAACCGCGAAAAACCAGACGAACAGATCTAAAAAAATGAATCTAGGGTTTCTAAAAAAACTGAACGGTTATCCGAAAAAAACGACGAACGGCGGCGGCGGCGTCGGCTACCTCCGGCGAGGCTCTGGCGGGGCGGCGCGGCGTCTGCTACCTCTTGAGCACTGCGTTGGTTTTCCCTTGAAGAGGAAAGGGTGATGCAGCAAAGTAGCGTAAGTATTTCCCTCAGTTTTTGAGAACCAAGGTATCAATCCAGTAGGAGGCTACACGCAAGTCCCTCGCACCTACACAAACAAATAAATCCTCGCAACCAACGCGATAAGGGGTTGTCAATCCCTACACGGTCACTTACGAGAGTGAGATCTGATAGATATGATAGGATAATATTTTTGGTATTTTTATAATAAAGATGCAAAGTAAAATAAATAAAATAAAAACGGCGCCAGAAATAGCTTGTTGTCGGGGAGATTAATATGATGGAAAATAGACCCGGGGGCCATAGGTTTGACTAGTGGCTTCTCTCATGAGCATAAGTATTTTACAGTGGGTGAACAAATTACTGTTGAGCAATTGACAGAATTGAGCATAGTTATGAGAATATCTAGGTATGATCATGTATATAGGCATCACGTCTGAGACAAGTAGACTGACTCCTGCCTGCATCTACTACTATTACTCCACACATCGACCGCTATCCAGCATGCATCTAGAGTATTAAGTTCATAAGAATAGAGTAACGCTTTAAGCAAGATGACATGATGTAGAGGGATAAATTCATGCAATATGATAAATAAAAACCCCCATCTTTATCCTCGATGGCAACAATACAATACGTGCCTTGTTGCCCCTACTGTCATTGGGAAAGGACACCGCAAGATTGAACCCAAAGCTAAGCACTTCTCCCATTGCAAGAAAGATCAATCTAGTAGGCCAAACCAAACTGATAATTCAAACCAATCATACATAAAAGAATTCAGAGAAGATTCAAATATTGTTCATAGATAAACTTGATCATAAACCCACAATTCATCGGTCTCAACAAACACACCGCAAAAGAAGATTACATCGAATAGATCTCCACAAGAGAGGGGGAGAACATTGTATTGAGATCCAAAAAGAGAGAGGAAGCCATCTAGCTAATAACTATGGACCCGAAGGTCTGAGGTAAACTACTCACACTTCATCGGAGAGGCTATGGTGTTGATGTAGAAGCCCTCCGTGATCGATGCCCCCTCCGGCAGAGCTCCGGAACATGCCCCAAGATGGGATCTCGTGGGTACAGAAGGTTGCGGCGGTGGAATTAGGTTTTTGGCTCCGTATCTGATCGTTTGGGGGTATGTAGGTATATATAGGAGGAAGGAGTATGTCGGTGGATCAACATGGGGCCCACAAGGGTGGAGGGCGCGCCTGGGGGGGTAGGCGCGCCCCCCTACCTCGTGGCTTCCTGCTTGATTTCTTGATGTAGGGTCCAAGTCCTCTGGATCATGTTCGTTCCGAAAATCACGTTCCCGAAGGTTTCATTCCGTTTGGACTCCGTTTGATATTCTTTTTCTGCGAAACTCTGAAATAGGCAAAAAAACAGCAATTCTGGGCTGGGCCTCTGGTTAATAGGTTAGTCCCAAAAATAATATAAAAGTGAATAATAAAGCCCAATAATGTCCAAAACAGAAGATAATATAGCATGGAGCAATCAAAAATTATAGATACGTTGGAGACGTATCAAGCATCCCCAAGCTTAATTCCTGCTCGTCCTCGAGTAGGTAAATGATAAAAACAGAATTTTTGATGCGGAATGCTACTTGGCATAATTTCAATGTAATTCTTCTTAATTGTGATATGAATATTCAGATCCGGAAGATTCAAGATAAAAGTTCATATTGACATAAAAATAATAATACTTCAAGCATACTAACTAAGCAATTATGTCCTCTCAAAATAACATGGCCAAAGAAAGTTCATCCCTACAAAATCATATAGTTTAGTCATGCTCCATTTTTGTCACACAAGAATGCTCTCATCATGCACAACCCCGATGACAAGCCAAGCAATTGTTTCATACTTTAGTAATCTCAAACTTTTTCAACCTTCACGCGATACATGAGCGTGAGCCATGGATATAGCACTATGGTTGGAATAGAATATGATGATGGGGTTATGTGGGGAAGACAAAAAAGGAGAAAGTCTCACATCAATGAGGCTAATCAATGAGCTATGGAGATGCCCACCGATTGATGTTAATGCAAGGAGTAGGGATTGCCATGCAACGGATGCGCTAGAGCTATAAATATATGAAAGCTCAATAAAAGAAACTAAGTGGGTGTGCATCCAACTTGCTTGCTCACGAAGACCTAGGGCACTTGAGGAGGCTCATTGTTGGAATATACAAGCCAAGTTCTATAATGAAAAATTCCCACTAGTTATATGAAAGTGACAAAACAAGAGACTCTCTATCATGAAGATCATGGTGCTACTTTGAAGCACAAGTGTGGTAAAAGGATAGTAACATTGTCCCTTCTCTCTTTTTCTCTCATTTTTTTGGGCCTTCTCTTTTTTGGGCCTTTCTCTTTTTTCATTCCTCACTTGGGACAATGCTCTAGAAAAATGACGATCATCACACTTCTATTTATTTACAACTCAATGATTACAACTCGATACTAGAACAAAGTATGACTCTATATGAATGCCTCCGGCGGTGTACCGGGATATGCAATGAACCAAGAGTGACATGTATGAAAGAATTATGAATGGTGGCTTTGCCACAAATACTATGTCAACTACATGATCATGCAAAGCAATATGACAATGATGAACGTGTCATGATAAACGGAATGGTGGAAAGTTGCATGGCAATATATCTCGGAATGGCTATGGAAATGCCATAATAGGTAGGTATGGTGGCTGTTTTGAGGAAGATATAAGGAGGTTTATGTGTGAAAGATTGTATCATATCACGGGGTTTGGATGCACCGGCGAAGTTAGCACCAACTCTCAATGTGAGAAAGGGCAATGCACGGTACCGAAGAGGCTAGCAATGATGGAAAGGTGAGAGTGCGTATAATCCATGGACTCAACATTAGTCATAAAGAACTCACATACTTATTGCAAAAATCTACAAGTCATCAAAAACCAAGCACTACGCGCATGCTCCTAGGGGGATAGATTGGTAGGAAAAGACCATCGCTCGTCCCCGACCGCCACTCATAAGGAGGTGAATCAAAGAACACCTCATGTTTCAAATTTTTTACATAACGTTTACCATACGTGCATGCTACGGGACCTGCAAAATTCAACACAAGTATTTCTCAAATGCACAACTACTCAACTAGCACAACTTTGATATCACTACCTCCATGTCTCAAAACAATCATCAAGCATCAAACTTCTCTTAGTATTCAATACACTCATAAGAAAGTTTTTACTAATCTTGAATACCTAGCATATTAGGATTATTTAAGCAAATTACCATGCTATTTAAGACTCTCAAAATAATCTAAGTGAAGCATGAGAGATCAATAGTTTCTATAAAAAAAATCCACCACCGTGCTCTAAAAGATATAAGTGAAGTACTAGAGCAAAAACTATATAACTCAAAAGATATAAGTGAAGCACATAGAGTATTCTAATAATTTCCGAATCATGTGTGTCTCTCTCAAAAGGTGTGTACAGCAAGGATGACTGTGGTAAACTAAAAAGCAAAGACTCAAATCATACAAGACGCTCCAAGCAAAACACATATCATGTGGTGAATAAAAATATAGCTCCAAGTAAAGTTACCGATGGAAGTAGACGAAAGAGGGGATGCCTTCAGGGACATCCCCAAGCTTTGGCTTTTTGGTGTCCTTAGATTATCTTGGGGGTTCCATGGTCATCCCCAAGCTTAGGCTCTTGCCACTCCTTGTTCCATAATCCATCAAATCTTTCACCCAAAACTTGAAAACTTCACAACACAAAACTCAGCAGAAAATCTCGTGAGCTCCGTTAGCGAAAGAAAACAAAAGACCACTTCAAGGTACTGTAATGAACTCATTATTTATTTATATTGGTGTTAAACCTACTGTATTACAACTTCTCTATGGTTTATAAACTCTTTTACTAGCCATAGATTCATCAAAATAAGCAAACAACACACGAAAAACAGAATCTGTCAAAAACAGAACAGTCTGTAGTAATCTGCAACTAACGCAAACTTATGGAACTCCAAAAAAATCAGCCAAAATAGGAAGACCTAGGAAATTTGTTTATTGATCAGCAGCAATTGGAATCAATATTTTATCACGTTCTGGTGATTTTTAACAATTATTTTTGTGGACAGAAAGTTTCTGGAATTTTCTGCAAGATCAAATAACTATCATCCAAGAAGATCCTATAGGTTTAACTTGGCACAAACACTAATTAAAACATAAAAACACATCTAACCAGAGGCTAGATCAAGAATTTATTCCTAAACAGAAGCAAAAAGCAAAAAAAAAAACTAAAAATAAAATTGGGTTGCCTCCCAACAAGCGCTATCGTTTAACGCCCCTAGCTAGGCATAAAAGCAAGGATAGATCTAGGTATTGCCATCTTTGGTATGCAATCCATAAGTGGCTCTCATGATAGATTCATATGGTAATTTTATTTTCTTCTTAGGTAAGTGTTCCATGCCTTTCTTTAATGGAAATTGGAATCTAATATTCCCTTCCTTCATATCAATAATTGCACCAATCGTTCTAAGGAAAGGTCTACCAAGAATAATAGGACATGAAGGGTTGCAATCTATATCAAGAACGATAAAATCTATGGGCACATAGTTCCTATTTGAAACAATAAGAACATCATTAACTCTTCCCATAGGTTTCTTAATAGTGGAATCCGCAAGGTGCAAGTTTAAAGAGCAATCATCAAAATCACGGAAACCTAGCAAATCGCACAAAGTTTTTGGAATCGCGGAAACACTAGCACCCAAATCACACAAAGCATAGCATTCATGATCTTTAATCTTAATTTTAATAGTAGGTTCCCACTCATCATAAAGTTTTCTAGGGAAACTTCCAACTCAAGTTTTTCTTCATAAGATTGCATCAAAGCATCAACGATATGTTTGGTAAAAGCTTTATTTTGACTATAAGCATGAGGAGAATTTAGCACGGATTGCAACAAGGAAATACAATCTATCAAAGAGCAATTATCATAATTAAATTCCTTGAAATCCAAAATAGTGGGTTTATTAATATCTAGGGTTTTGCTCTCTTCAATCCCACTTTTATCAATTTTAGCATCAAGATCTAAAAACTCCGAATTTTTGGAACGCCTTCTAGGTAAAGGTGGATCATATTCAGTCCCATCATTATCAAGATTAATATTGCAAAACAAAGATTTAATAGGGGACACATCAATAACTTCTAGATCTTCATCTTTGTTTTCATAAAAATTAGAAGAACACGCTTTTATAAAGCAATCTTTCTTAGCACGCATCCTAGCGGTTCTTTCTTTGCACTCATCAATGGAAATTCTCATGGCTTTGAGAGACTCATTGATATCATGCTTAGGTGGAATAGATCTAAGTTTCAAGGAATCAACATCAAGAGAAATTCTATCAACGTTTCTAGCCAATTCATCAACTTTAAGCAATTTTTCTTCAAGCAAAGCATTGAAATTCTTTTGCGAATTCATAAATTCCTTAACACTAGTCTCAGATTCAGAGGGCATCTTATTAAAATTTCCATAAGAATTGTTGTAGGAATTACCATAATTATTAGAGGAATTACTAGGATAAGGCCTAGGATTAAAGTTTCCTCTATACGCGTTGTTACCAAAATTATTCCTACCAACAAAATTCACATCCATAGATTCATTATTATTCTCAATCAAAGTAGACAAAGGCATATCATTAGGATCAGAAGAAACACTCTTAGTAGAAAATAATTTCATAAGTTCATCCATCTTTCCACTCAAAACATTAATTTCTTCTATCGCATGCACTCTTTTATTAGTAGATATTTAGTGTGCCATTGAGAATAATTAACCATAATATTATCTAGGAGTTTAGTAGCTTCTCCTAAACTGATTTCCATAAAAGTGCCTCCCGCGGCCGAATCTAAAAGATTTCTAGAAGCAAAATTCAACCCGGCATAAAAATTCTGTATAATCATCCACAAATTCAAACCATGTGTAGGGCAATTACGTATCGTTAATTTCATCCTCTCCCAAGCTTGTGCAACATGTTCATGATCAAGTTGCTTAAAATTCATAATATCGTTTCTATAAGAGATAATCTTAGCGGGAGGAAAATACTTAGAGATAAAAGCATCTTTACACTTATTCCAAGAATCGATACTATTTTTAGGCAAAGACGAAAACCAAGCTTTAGCACAATCTCTAAGCGAAAAAGGAAATAGCTTCAAATTAACAATATCATTGTCAACATCTTTCTTCTTTTGCATATCACACAAATCAACGAAGCTATTTAGATGAGTGGCGGCATCTTCACTAGGAAGGCCGGCGAATTGATCTTTCATGACAAGATTCAACAAAGCAGCATTGATTTCACAAGATTCAGTATCGGTAAGAGGAGCAATCGGAGTGCTAAGGAAATCATTATTGTTGGTATTGGTAAAGTCACATAATTTGGTATTATCTTGAGCCATCGTGACAAACAAGCAATCCAACACACGAGCAAACAAGAAGCAAGCGAAAAAGAGGCGAACAAAAAAGCGAGGGCGAATAAAACGGCAAGGGTGAAGTGGGGGAGAGGAAAACGAGAGGCAAATGGCAAATAATGTAATGCGGGAGATAAGGGTTTGTGATGGGTACTTGGTATGTTGACTTTTGCGTAGACCTCCTCGGCAACGGCCCCAGAAATCCTTCTTGCTACCAATTGAGCACTGCGTTGGTTTTCCCTTGAAGAGGAAAGGGTGATGCAGCAAAGTAGCGTAAGTATTTCCCTCAGTTTTTGAGAACCAAGGTATCAATCCAGTAGGAGGCTACACGCAAGTCCCTCGCACCTACACAAACAAATAAATCCTCGCAACCAACGCGATAAGGGGTTGTCAATCCCTACACGGTCACTTACGAGAGTGAGATCTGATAGATATGATAGGATAATATTTTTGGTATTTTTATAATAAAGATGCAAAGTAAAATAAATAAAATAAAAACTGCGCCAGAAATAGCTTGTTGTCGGGAGATTAATATGATGGAAAATAGACCCGGGGTCCATAGGTTTCACTAGTGGCTTCTCTCATGAGCATAAGTATTTTACGGTGGGTGAACAAATTACTGTTGAGCAATTGACAGAACTAAGCATAGTTATGAGAATATCTAGGTATGATCATGTATATAGGCATCACGTCCGAGACAAGTAGACCGACTCCTGCCTGCATCTACTACTATTACTCCACGCATCGACCTCTATCCAGCATGCATCTAGAGTATTAAGTTCATAAGAACAGAGTAACGCTTTAAGCAAGATGACATGATGTAGAGGGATAAATTCATGCAATATGATAAAAACCCCATCTTGTTATCCTCGATGGCAACAATACAATACGTGCCTTGTTGCCCCTACTGTCACTGGGAAAGGACACCGCAAGATTGAACCCAAAGCTAAGCACTTCTTCCATTGCAAGAAAGATCAATCTAGTAGGCCAAACCAAACTGATAATTCGAAGAGACTTGCAAAGATAACCAATCATACATAAAAGAATTCAGAGAAGATTCAAATATTGTTCATAGATAAACTTGATCATAAACCCACAATTCATCGGTCTCAACAAACACACCGCAAAAGAAGATTACATCGAATAGATCTCAACAAGAGAGGGGGAGAACATTGTATTGAGATCCAAAAAGAGAGAGGAAGCCATCTAGCTAATAACTATGGACCCGAAGGTCTGAGGTAAACTACTCACACTTCATCGGAGAGGCTATGGTGTTGATGTAGAAGCCCTCCGTGATCGATGCCCCCTCTGGCGGAGCTCCGGAACAGGCCCCAAGATGGGATCTCGTGGGTACAGAAGGTTGCGGCGGTGGAATTAGGTTTTTGGCTCTGTATCTGATCGTTTGGGGGTACGTAGCTATATATAGGAGGAAGGAGTATGTTGATGGAGCAACGTGGGGCCCATGAGGGTGGAGGGCGCACCTGGGGGGGTAGGTGCGCCCCCCTACCTCATGGCTTCCTGCTTGATTTCTTGACGTAGGGTCCAAGTCCTCTAGATCATGTTCGTTCCGAAAATCACGTTCCCGAAGGTTTCATTCCATTTGGACTCCGTTTGATATTCTTTTTCTGCGAAACTCTGAAATAGGCAAAAAACAGCAATTCTGGGCTGGGCCTCCGGTTAATAGGTTAGTCCCAAAAAGAATATAAAAGTGAATAATAAAGCCCAATAATGTCCAAAACAGAAGATAATATAGCATGGAGCAATCAAAAATTATAGATACGTTGGAGACGTATCAGCGTCAGGGGCTCCGGCGGCGGCTAGGGGCGACGGCATCGTGGGACGGGAGGCGGCAGCGGGGCGCGCAGGCGGCGGTGGGGTCTGGTTGCGGGGTGGTGGGTGGCGGAGAGGGCGACGGCGGCGGGGTACTTATAGGGGGGGTCGGGAGCGAGGCCGACTTGGGGACGGGGCGGCGCGGCGGCGTGGCGCAGGCGGACTCCGGCGAGTCCATCTCGTGCACGGGAGGGGAGGCGGCGGCTCTAGGCGGGCCGGCCTGCTCGGCTGGGCTCCGGCCCACTCGGGCGGGAAACTTTTTTTTTAAACAGATTTCACCGGTAAAATCCAAAAAAATAAAATCTAAAAATACCAAAACAAATTTTCACCGTCTAAATAAAATATTTAGAACGAGATGAACATTTTCTTGGCCCTAAAATGCAATTTTGAAAAATGCATATTTTTCTAATTCAAATAAAATAACGATAAAATCCAAAATAAAATATTGATTTGATTTTAATATTTTTCCTCCAATATTTCATTTATTTTGGAGAAGTCATATTATCTCCTCTCTATATTTTTAATATGAAATATTTTCGGAGAGAAAAATTAATTAAAACCAAAGTGATCCTTGTTTTGATATTTGAGAAAAAATCAAATATGAAAACGGTGAAATCCCCAATTCTCTCCATGGGTCCTTGAGTTGCTTAGAATTTCCAGGATCGCAAAACGAAATGCAATAAAATACGATATGCATGAATGACCTATGTATAACATTCCAAATTGAAAATTTGGGATGTTACAAGGCTACTGATCGATTACCAACTTAGGCCAAAAGCCTAAGCTTGGTGGAGTACGTGTTCTCACCGACTTTATATTCATGTTCACATATCATTCTATTTGTCGGTGCTCACACTTTTCCATTGTATCATCCATGCTTAGATGTATTTTTCTTGCTTTCTTCTTATGTGTTTGATAAACATTAGAAAAACCAAAAAAATAGTTGTAGTAATTTACTTTCTATGCATGCTTAGAAGTAGAATTAAAAAGAAAATCCAAAAAGATTTCCTTGTTCTTCTTTTGCTTGTTGGGAGCTTTCCCATGTAAATAGTTTTTCTCGTTTTTGCTTTTTATTTGCTTGTTCTAGAAAACCAAAAACTCCAAAAATATTTCAGTGTGTTTCTCTGAATTTCTTTTCTTTTCATTCGAGTTGTACCGAGGAGAAGACCACGATGAAAATGTTGAGTGGCTCTCATATAAATAACTGTTGAACTAATAAAGAGCACATTTTACCTTGTCTTCTCCTGTTGAATAAAATGTTTTGCGGATTCCAGCTTAGTTCACGGCACTCTTGCACTATTATTATTAGTAGTAGTAGTATTATTATTATTATTATTATTATTATTTTCATATCATTCGGTCGTGCAAGTGAAAGGCAATAATGACGACATTTGATGAACTGGCCGTGGCAAAGAGAAATTGGTATGAACCCGACTTGTTATGTTTGTGTAAATATGTTTAACCTAGTATCCAGGCTTCAGCCCATTATGATTAAACATGTTTGCAATGACAATTAGAGATTATAGTTTCTCATGCCATGCATAAGTAGCTGGGAGTGGATAATGATTTATCTTGGATATCAACATTGCGTTAAAATGATTGTGATGTAGTATGATGATATGGTATCCTCCTCTGAATGTTCGAGTGGCTTGACTTGGTACATGTTCATGCATGTAGTAGAATCAAAACCAACATAGCCTCTATAATGTTTATGTTCATGGTGTTCATGTCCTACTCATGCTAGGGTCCAATGTTACTTATGCATAATGCCTGGTCATGATCGTTATTGCTCTCTAGCTGGCTGCTTCCCAATCTTAATTGCTAGCCTTCGCCTGTACTAAGTGGGAATTCTGCTTGTACATCAAAAACCTTGAACCCAAAGTTTTTCCAGATGAGTCCACCATACCTACCTATATACGGTATTACCCTACCGTCCTAAGTAAATTTGCATGTGCCACCTCTAAAAACTTCTAAAAAAATTAACCTTTTTGTGTGCCTAGATCGTTCATGGAACGACAAGAGGTGGTCGATATCTTCCGTGCTAAGCGGGTTATCCTCAGGTCGAGTGTTTATTCACTCGCCATCGCACGAGCAAATGGGCGGTAATAGGGATGCCCAGTCCCAAACTGCAAACATGAAAAAGAGTTCATCTCTTGAATAATCAAACAAAAACACCCAATGGAGTCAAAACTTTTACTTTCTACTTGGAAACCGCCACTAGCGTGCCTAGCATGGAAGATGTTGATAACTGATGGTCGTGAAGTGAATGAGAAGGGGGCATGTCTCAAAATTATCATTTATCTCTGTTTTAAAAATTGAGCTCTCGCACCTTTGCAAATCCCTGCTTCCCTCTGCGAAGGGACTTTCTATTTACTTTTATGTTGTGTCACCACCTTCTAAAACCAAGAGCCAGAAACTGAGTAGAGCACAGTTGTCATGATTTATGCATTGTGTATAGCTAATGTTGGGTGCATCATGACTGGATCTTTTCTACCATGAATTACAATGTTTAGTCGCTGCTTGAACTTCGGAGGTGCTCTGCATTTATGTTTTGCGGTCTCAGAAAGGGCTAGCGAGATACCATTATTGTCATATTATATCATGGTTGTTTTGCTGTTTGAGATATCTTATTATTGCCCGCTAGCTGATTATGTCATTGACATGAGTCATTATAATCTTTAAGAGTTATTGTTGATAGGGTTAGTTATAATGTGCTGAAAACCTGGGTGCTGTTTAAGCTTATTTATGCAAACAAGAGCAAAAGAGTTTGTAAAAGTTTTTCTTTCTCACTTTCAGTTTATCAACTGAATTGCTTGAGGACAAGCAAAGGTTTAAGCTTGGGGGAGTTGATACGTCTCCAACGTATCTACTTTTTCTCACGCTTTTCCTCTTGTTTTGGACTCTAATTTGCATGATTTGGATGAAACTAACCCCGGACTGACGCTGTTTTCAGCAGAACTACCATGGTGTTGTTTTTGTGCAGAAATAAAAGTTCTCGGAATGGAACGAAACTTTGCGAGGATTTTTTATAGCAATAATAAGAACTTTTGGAGCCAAGACCCACCAGAGAGGGGCCCCTGGGTGGGCACAACCCACTAGGGCGCGCCCCTCTCCTGGCGTGCACAGGTGGGTTGTACCCACCTAGTGGCCCTGCTGATGACCCCCCTGATACTATTAAATCATATTATTCCAAAAAAAATCAGGGAGAAAGAATTATCGTGATCCACTAGACAGAGCTGCCGCCAAGCCCTGTTCTTCCTCGGGAGGGCAGATCTAGAGTCGTTTGGGGCTCCGGAGAGGGGGATCTTCGTTCTTCGTCATCACCAACCCTTCTCCATCGCCAGTTCCATGATGCTCCCCACCGGGAGTGAGTAATTCCTTCGTAGGCTCGCTGGTCGGTGAGGAGTTGGATGAGATTCATCATGTAAACGAGTTAGTTTTGTTAGGGCCCGATCCCTAGTATCCACTTTGTTCTTAGATTGATGTTGCTATGACTTTGCTATGCTTAATGCTTGTCACTTTGGGCCTGGGTGCCATGAACTCAGATCTGAACCGTTTATGAATTCATCATTATATCCATATTTAGATCCGATCTTGCAAGTTATAGTCACCTATTACGGTTATGATCCGACAACCCCGGAGTGACAACAACCGGGCCCACTCTCGGTGATGACCGTAGTTTGAGGAGTTCATGTATTCAATATGTGTTAATGCTTTGTTCCGGTTCTCTATTAAAAGGAGGCCTTAATATCCCTTAGTTTCCAATATGGACCCCGCTACCACGAGAGGGTAGGACAAAAGATGTCATGCAAGTTCTTTTAATAAAGCATGTATGACTATTTACGGAATACATGCCTACATTATATCAATGAACTGGAGCTAGTGCTGTATTGCCCTAGGTTATAACTGTCACATGATGTATATCATCCAACAAGTCACCGATCCAATGCCTACGAATTTGTCCTTATTGATCTTGCTGTGTTACTATTGCTATCATCACTGTTACACTTGCTACAAATTACTGCTATCACTGTTACTGTTACCGTTGCTGCTGTCACTACTATCAAACTACTTTGCTACTGATCACTTTGTTGCAGATAATTAATCTCCAGGTGTGGTTGAATTGACAACTCAGCTGCTAATACCTTCAAATATTCTTTGGCTCCCCTTGTGTCGAATCTATAAATTTGGGTTAAATACTTACCCTTGAAAACTGTTGTGATCCCCTATACTTGTGGGTTATCAATGGCACCGGGCCAAGGTGGCGGTGTGGAGAGAGGAGGAAAACCACGAGATGGACATCGGTGGTGAGGGAACAGATACATCGGTTCGTGGTATGTTACATACATAGTCATGGTAGAACTCAAGCTGCTGGAGTTTATCGAATTGACGGGATGTCAGCCAGGCGGCCACCGTGCAAGGTATGTCTAGCCGGTAGCATGCCGGGATGCATATGAGTTGAACAGAGCCCTGGTGGGAGGAGATGATGGCTCTAAGGAGTTCAGAATCATCATCGACAGATAGCTAACGACAGTCGAGATTAAGAGGCGTGGCGCGCCACAGAGTGCGCCACCGAGATGTGAGGACTTGTGTGCGGCAGCCATCCTTGGTGGGGAGAAGGGAGATGATCTCCCCAAGGATGTCGTCCGGGAGATCGCTGATGCGGTCCGCCGGGGATTCTACTGGTTCCTCAGGTCCAAGGGGTGCGTGTCCAGAGCCTCATCTGTATACCTACCAATCTGAAAGAAAAAAATGGCAGAAACATACATGTAGGACATTCAAAATCAATTCTCAAGATCTGGAAGAAAAAAGGCACAAACATATATGTAGGACATTCAAAATCAATTATCAAGATCTAGCCACGAATTATTAGCACACAAGCTAACCCTAGTCGGATTATTAGCAAAAATCATTTGTACAGAACAAACAATTAATCACTAACTCTATACGGATAACATTCAAACAATCAATACACTACGTGCATCTAACAGATCTTAATTACTCTGATTTCATGGACTGAGAGAACATAACCATAAGATTTGTATTCTAGAAAAATTATAGAGGGGGGAGTAACCAGAGAAAACACATGATATGTTTGCCGCACAAATGGGTATATAGATGACTAACCGATTTTCCGTCGGAGTCACAGTCGTTGCTGGAGTTGCTGTTGACCTCCGGCTCTAGCTGGGGGGGCACACGACAGCACCGACGAAGTCAAGGTCGTGGTGCTGCCCATGCGAGACCTCGTCGGCAGTGACAGCAACCTCTGTGCCCAGCTTCACGCATTGCGCGGGTGCTTCACTAGCCCCGGCGTCGCCACTCCCTCCGATGGTGCGCTTCGGCGGCATCCTCATACACTCCAGAGTCCAGACGTTGGTGACCACTATGGACCGGGGGTGCGGCTGCCTATTATGGCCAGCGGCTCGGGAGCGAGGCAGGCTGCGGTCAAAAGCTGTCTTGCCTCCCGATGAGCCTGCATGGCAGACTTCTGCCATTCCTACCGTCATTTCACATAGCTACTCGCACGCCTCCCGTCAATACGCACACCTGCACGCACGCCTCCCGGTATGCCCGCGCAGCGGACTGCTCGCATGCGTCCCGCCAACTCACGCCTGCTCGCACGGCACACGGGGCGTGTGGCAGGACATATATTTTTTGGTTTATTGATGATTCATTCTGCCGCTTTACTACTTAACTGAAGCATGGCACAGTCTAATGCACACGGTCCGGATAAATAATCCGTATGAGATATTGGTTGCCAGTTTTTAATAATCTCCCATTTGTAAGAAGATTATATCAAAACGGGTCTCATTGACGAAAAAAATACAACATCACAGTCTACTGGTGTCCATATATGACACCACGATAAGTTTCATAAATTTAAACTAAGTTTTGGATTTACTGAATTTTGAAAATATATATTCTCAATATTTTGAAATCTCTTGCATAGGGAAACATGCTCCCAGGGACACATATGATTTTGCAACCCATTTTGGTGCACATGTAGCTCAAATTTGATTTTTGCACATTAATCCCTAGGAAATCAATCAATGTATAAAAACGGTCGAATGATGTCTGTTTTTTTTAAATTAACACGACACTCCGCCTTTCGTCACATATTCACCATAGAAAAAGTTTGACATGCCTCAGAGTGGCTGTGGTGGTGCGGGATGTGTGTGTCTGTGTGTGGGGGGTGGGGGGAGGGGTCCGGCTGTACACTACGAGTCGTGAACCTCCGTGTGCGATTATTGATCATTTTGTGAGTCATATATGCCACATCGAAGTCGTGAATTGGTTATTTAAAGCATTACATAGCCCTTTCATATATAATGTTTGGGCCACATGCATGCATTGTGGTCCTCTCGGACACTCTCCCTCGTGCGGTTATTAGCGCCATGCCCATTCGTTAGCCCGCAAAGGTTTTCAGTTTCCACCGACAACGAGAGGCATTTGACCAAAAGGTGGATTCATCTTGGCATGTGTGTGGTGTGAATCATGGTGGGATTCCATATCAAAGTTCGAGCACGTGCGTACACACTCCCGCCGGCTTGAAGTGAGGGGGCTACACACATCGTGGTGTAGTGCGTTTCCAGTTTGCAAAGCATGTGCCACGTCAAAGTTGTGCATTGGGTATTCAAACATCACATAACACACGAGCGCATGCACGCGGTGGTTTTGTCCTATGACATCACTCGCGTGTGCCTCTGTCTATGGACCCATGAGGTCATTGTCGACCAGTTGAACGTACAACAAGAGAGAGGTTAATTTGACCAACAAGGATGGTTCTTTTTTGGTTTTTGTTACGTATATGCATGGTATAGGAGTATGTACATGTCAAAGAGGGGGCAACATGAATACTCTATATATATGCGTGTCATAACCTCGCTCCATGTGGGGACTTTTCGGTTCCCGAGGCAGGTTCCACATCAAAGTTGTACATTATATTGGTATTCAAACATCAAACAATACCATGCAGGCGGTGGTTGCCCTATATATAGGAACTCACTCGCGTGTGGCGCTTCCATCCATGGGCATGCAAGGTTGTCCTCCATCACTTTGACCGAATGAGAGAGAGGTTAATTTGATCATCAAGGAATGATTCTTTTTTGGTTTGTGATATACAGTAGAAGTACATATATACCACGCGTCGAATGGGGGCATACATATAGCACATACCACACGTCATGAACCTCGCTCTCTCTATGGAGACATTTTGGTTTCCTATATACGTGGTGCCCCATCAAAGTTGTGCATTCTGTATTCAAACATCACACAAACAGCTCTTTGGCCACATGCAGACGGTGGTACGTAGTCCTATATAGGATGATCACTCGCGTGCCACGTACGCTTCGCTTCTGTGTTGGGCCCGCGAGTTCGTCGTCCATCACTTTGACCCTGCAAGAGAGAGGTACGCATTTGACGAACAAGGAGGATTAATTCTTTTAGGGCTGTGTTACTAGGTGTATATATAGTACGTGTCGTGGGGGGTGACCAGCTTGGTCCATCACTTTCACCGATAGCGCGAGAGAGGTTAACTAATTTGACTTAGGAGGGGATTAATTTTTTTTGTCTTGATATAGATCATATGTGAGATTACATATATACAATAGTGCATCTGTACACATGAATCCATCCCGCTGGATCGAACAGGGGGCGAGCACACGACACGTCATGAATGACCTCTTGCTCTATATGGGGACCTCTGCGATTTTCAACGCATGCACCACATCAATGTTGTGCATTGGGTCGGGTATTCAACACATATGCATGCATCACACACCTCCATAAATATGTTCGGGACACACGCATGCAATAATGGTTGTCTTTGGACACACTCTCACTCGCTTGGTTATGGGCGGCAAGCCTATATATATTCGTGGGCCCGTGTGGACGTCCATCATTTCGACCAATGACGAGAAAGGTTACCAGGGTGGATATATTCTTCTTCTTTGCTTCGAGTTACCGTAGAGTAGGTCGACCCATTCCAAGCCTAATTAAGTTTGAGCGCTGCTACGCGTCGTGAACCCTTGCTCGGTGTGGGGATTTTACGGTTCCAAAGCATGGTGCCACATCAAATTTGCGCATTGGATATTCAAACACCACACACACCACTTCCATATACATACTTGCGCCACATGCACAGAGTGGGTTTGTCTTCATACAATACTCCCTCGCGAGGTTATCAGTGACAAGCTAGCCCATTTTGCGGGGCCGTGTGGACGTCCATCACTTTGACCAACAACAAGCAGGGAGAGGTTGTACGACCAAGTTGGATTCTGCTTGGTCCGTGTTACAGTACGTCTTGGTGAGATGCCCTCCCCCCCGACATGTGTGTGGGGGGGGCTACTTCGCGCTACCTGCAACCTCCGTGGGGTCGGGGAAGTCACTATTAATTTGTGAGGCACACGTGCCGCATCAAAAGTTGTGAATGGTAGTAAAATATCACACACCACACCCTTTTCTTACATATAGTAGGGCCACCCGCATGTGGTTCGTATGTGGTCTCACCCATCTCGCGCCACAAGCACACATTTGTGGGTCGGCACACAGCCCACCTTTGTCAGGAAGCGAAATGGGAAGCATATATATATGATGGACTCCTATAGGTTTTGTGTTACGGTAGGGTGAGATTTCAGACCTAGCTATTTGGGGGCATGCATTCGTTGCTAGGATTCCTTACCGCCAACACGAAGTGGGGTTCGTAGGGGGTGGCTGACTAGCAATATTGTGCTTTTGTGCGACAGGTGCCACATCAAAGTTGTGCATTGGGTATTCGAACATCAAACCACCCTTTTCATACATATATTTGGTCCACATGCAAGTGTGTTCGTGTTCTGACCATCTCCCGCGTTATTCTTTTTGCCAAATTTATAAACATCACACGAGTTGGATGTAGAGACCGTCTGCGATTGGGTACACAACAGACACGGTTCAGTCAAACTACCTATGTGCCACGCCCATGCCCTGCAGTCCCTCACATCAGCACAGTAGATTGGGCTCCACGAGGTTTGCCTCCCGGTCTCGAAAATATCTACTGCCTCGTAATCTTGAAAATATCTACCGACTGGAAGGTTTTAATGTTTGATAGCACACGATTAGTATGTGCGGACCGTGTGCGATGTCTGTTACTCCCGCTCTGCTTCAGTCCCTTGATTCAAATTTTTAGTAGCCCCGACATTTTACTCCCGCCTCTGCATCCCTCGCAATCTCAAAAATATCTGCTCGCCCTTGATCCAAATTTTTAGTAGCCCCGCCTTGTTACTCCTGCCTAGTAAAATTTTTAGTTGCCGCGGTATTTCCTCAAACACCACCTTGCCCTCCATCCACACACACCACACACTCCCCAAAACCTCCGCTCACACAGACACACACCACCCCTGAAACCATTGGTAGGTCACCGCCATCGCCGCCGCCTCCATCCTCAACATCTGCCTGTGTGCCGGGGAGTTCGAGGAGCCAATGGCCAAAAAGAGGTTTATCGCGGCCTCTTCGCCCAACGCTGGCGAGGTGGCCGCCGAGGTGTCCCCGTCGTCCTCCGCGGGCTCTTTATTGATCCGTCGTTGCCAGTCCCCCGATCCACCCGCCGTCGCGCCCCTATGCCGGTTCGAGGACTTCCCCGTCCTCCCTCGGACCCGGCAGCCAACGAGGTCCTACCTCAGGGTCCGGTAGCGGCGGTGGGGACGTGGGTCGCCGAGATTACAGATCGAGACACCCACACCCGCCGGTGGCTCGGTAGCTTCCACATGGCCGAGCTCGCGGCCATGGAGTATGACCGCTGGCAGGTCCGCTACCACGGCACGGCTGCTAGGCTCAATTTTCCCTTCAGCACACGTCCGGTCGACCTTGTTCCGTCGGAGCCAGGGGTGGTGAGATCGGCTATGGGGTGGGAGGACCACGAGGCGTGGGAGCGCCTCGAGGCCGAGGCCGCCTACGAGGCCTACATGCTAGAGCTCCGACGGCAGCACCCGGAGCTCTTGGAGGCGGAGCGGGCGATCTTTGCCAGCGCGGAGGGCGGCGAGGTTATCGTGCTCTCCTCCGATGACTAAGTCTAAGGCGGCGAAGACAGTGGCGCGGAAGGTGTCGCGGTGGGCGGCGAGTACGACGAGATCAACGTCGACGAGTGGAGGAGTGTCTTCCCCAATGACCCCGACGACGGCACCGGCCTGGACCCGGCTCCCGGCACACCGTACCTGACGAGGAAGGATTGGCTCGACCTCCACTTCGACCGAAAGTAGTTTAGCTTAGTTTAAATTTTTGTTTTATGTTCAGTTATGCAAAACTATCTATGTTTATGTTTGAATGCATGCTACTTTCGGTTGAACCTGCTTTGAACTTGATCAAATTGAAGTTTACAACGTTAAGTTTAGGGGATCGACTAGAAACGGCCAAAAATTGCTAGAGTATATATATATCCACTAAGGGTTTTAGTCCTTTAACTTTTAAAGGATCGGCTAGAGATGGCCTTATGCCTTGTTTATTTCAGTTCTTCACAATGTGATGCTCTATATGTGCAACTATTTGCCGTGCAGTTCAATTTCATCAATAACAATTTCAACAATACCACTATGAATTACGATATTTGGTTGCTGTTAAGGATATTGCAGTTAACATGCCGTTTTGGTTTTTTAACAATAACTAGTGTACTTTAGATCTACACAATACCAGTTTGAATGACTATTTTCTTGTTTTTAAATGTTATGCCTGATGCAGTTAACACACCTTTCCACTTCTTGTTTTTCTTAACTAGCGTGCTTAAGCCTGCACACTCAAGCTATGATTTGTAGATTATGTTGTCTACCATGGATATATTTGGTTGATGTTTAGCCTATTGTGCTTAACATGCCTTTATATGTACTCATACAGGACAATATTGAGAACAGTGATATTTTTCATCGAGGTTAGTTTCATCGCATTGCTTATATGTACTCACTATTCAGGATATCGGTAGCTGGTACCATATAGCCTGGGGGCTGATAAGGGATTAATCGTCAAATCGGACATTTCACTGAATATATCTGTAACCCATTTATTAGTAGGTTAACTAGGTCCATATTTAATATATCTGAGGCTACATAGCAACATGCATTGTACTGAATGACTAAATATGCAATCCCAGGCTACATAGCAACAAGGAAGAGTGTTACCTTAATGTTCTGATGATGTCTAGATATACATGTGATAAAATCTTATATAATGGGATAGAGGGAGTGTTGTACTACATCATTTTGCAATTGTTGTTTAGCTTCTAATATTAACTTGGTGCTTTTAGGTACATATGTCATTGCCAAAGATCCACACTTCGACCCTTTCTGCATATGGGGCAATGAGATATTCATGAACCAGCATCAAGTGAGGAAACTGATAAAGATTGTTATTAAAATGGGTCAAAAGATGTCAATCGAACTATTTGTTTACACTTTATGTAAGACAATAGTGAACTACAGGATGGTAAGTAAGAACCCTGTAGCCTTCTTTTTACTGCCCGTAATGAGTTGTGTTAGATGACAATGTCTGAATCTTTTTTCCTTTGCAGTGGATCCTGAAGCAATTTAATCAAGATTACCTCTCAAACTACATGATTGGCGGCCGACCATCACAAGGAGTTGGACTAGAGTCGTGCGTGCCTTCTGCATCCAGGAGAGCACAATAGGGCCATTCCGCTTCACCTTGTTCACCAACTAGAATGTCTGTCGCCTCTTTCTTTACCATCTGTAATAGTACAAGTATAGAACCCTGGTTCATCATTCTTTATTTGGTGCTTATGTAATTCTTAAACATATGTACCTATGAATCGAATAATGCATTGGTTGTTTGAACCCGATGGATATAAATAAAGCTATAGCCTACTTTCAAGTATAAATTAGGTACAATTTTAAATAGCAGCAATTAAATTAGGGCGAAATTACGGTGTGCAACTCATTAAGGTGCACATGGTTAATAAAGCATAGTGTGTGCGATATACATCATAATCCAACATGGTTCACAGAGAGGAAACGTGTGTAACAACGCACACAGTTGCCGTTTGCGAAGCGTGTGTGATGTTAGACACTATCACATACGGTGCAGGAAAACTAAATGTGTGTGATTGTCTACCTATCGTACACGGTTTATAATCATGAACTGTTTCGGATGTGCCAGGCATCGTAAACGTAGAGCCAGTTTGGTACGTGCCTGGAAAACTCTTGTGCCTGGAATCTGCCTGGTTTTAGGTAAAACCATAAAACTCTGACTGCGATGGCAATCCGAGCACAAACGAGTAGCTAGGATGAAGCGTTTGGTATATTCGAGATATCGGAAACGGTTATATAGGGACAACTGTATGCATCAAGGCTCCTTATCCCCGACGGTTTCTGGGTTGTGTGGGAAGGACTCCCCTATCACCCACACTCACTTGGCGACGGTTCCAAATGTCGTCGTGGAAAGGGGTTAAAAACCGTTTGTATAGCACCGACGCTTACAAGTGATTGTGATAGTTAAACCTATGACATACTATGCTCGAACTATTATTGCTTCCTACCTTGAAAGGTTTGTTCCTCACTAGGGTACTTGATTAGTTTTTAGTCTACCAAACCTTTTCCGCTGCTGGGTTTAGGTTCAATTCAAAACATTCAAAAGAATTTTTGAATCTCCCATTCACCCCCGTCTACTCGATATATATACTCTTAGTCCTAACAATTGGTATCAGAGCGGGTTATCTCTGTCTCTGTTTATTAAAGGTCTAACAACCTTGGAGTTTTGAGTATGTCATTTGCATGTAGATCCTTGCGCTCCAAAAGATTTCCTGTCTTCGATGGAAATTATTTGTCTACTAGCAAGGAAGAGTGAAAATCTGACTTCAAGCAATCAGTGCTGAGCTATGGCAGATTGTGGAAAACTAATACACTACCCAACACCCAGAGGCACCTACTTCTGAAGATGAAGCTAACATTTGGCTGAATGCATAAGCAAAAGATATCATCTATGATAGTATCTCCAGAGACATTTTCAATTGGTTTTTAAACCTTGATACCGCCAAGGAAATTTGGGATGCCATAAAAAAAGTTCATGAAGTGGTTGTCATTAGAACACAAGCACATACTGATATGCTTTATGCTATGTTCACTCATTTTCAAAGTCTTCGAAAGGAAATTGTCATGGAGCTCACAAATCTCCTAACCAACATTGTTGAAAGACTACATCAAAGGGGAGCAACTGATATCACTGAAAAGGATGTGGTCAACAAACTGCTCAGTTCTTTTGATGCGCCCTTTGACTCAATCGTTGCTAAAATCAAGCTAAGACCTGACTTTGAAGAACTTCACTATCTTGAGGTCATGACGTCGTCGACTGTTCATGAGCAAAAAATGGAACTTGAAAATGGGCAACCAGAATCTTCCTCGGAAAGCAAAGGAGAAATTTTTCACATTACGTTAGCTCTCAAAAAGAAGAAAACACTGAGAATCACTCGGTCACAAGGGAACTCGAAATGCTCACACAACGACTCAACAACCCCCGAAGAAAAATATTTATCTTTCAAATGCTGACGAAGATGAACCGTCTGAATCCTCGAGAAGATTGCCTCCGAAGGAAATGAAGTGCTACAAGTTCAAGCATTATGGTCACTTTATAGCTGAGTGTCCCAACTGGGATATGAGCCAAAAACCAAGAAGAAGGTGGCTTTCTCTTCATTGTACTGGATTTACTCGTGTGAACCATCACACTAAGCTCTTGAAGAAAGATGAACCATCATCATCTTCAAAGAGACTAGCCACGGACACACGAGCTAGAGGAACCATTGAATCAACCATGAAGAGAATGTCTCAACTGGCCAGTGTGTGTGCTGGAATGACAATGGACTCTAAAGATGAATCGTCAGGGTCTGTATCAGATAATGAATAATTCTACATAGGCTTGGGCAGAGGAAATGCATCCGTTGCTCGTGAATCATTCGAAAAATCACATCAGTCAGATACCGAGGATGATGCTTCAAGTGATGTTGAATATAACTCATTTTGTCCCATGGCAAAAACCTCAAGGGAACAGGTATCATCTAAACATCAAAAATCCATGACTGAATTTTCTTCGGAAAACATGGCCTATGCTAAGCTAGTCAAGATTGCTAATTCTCAACAAGATGAACTTGAAAGACTTGAGAAAAATCTAAGGAAATCCAAAGGATTACTGGTTGAAGAGATGGAGAAAAATCAAGAGTTGACCCAGGAGCATAATGCTCTTTCTTCAACTATTGATGATCTTTCCAACCAGTATAATTCTCTTGTAGTGGACTACGAGAGTTTATCAGATGAACTCCTCAACAGGAATCAAGAACTCGAGTTACTGAAAGAGCCTTATCACATTCTTGAGAAAGAAAAGGCTTCTCTCTTCGCCGAGCAATCTGAAAAACTTCCTGGTGATTTTGTGTCGTCTTGTTTAAAAATCTTGGAGCGTAGCAATGTTGGTTCCACTGCCGAAACATCGAATGCTATCATCGAGAATATTTCTACTACTACAAATGATATGTCTAAGCCCTCCTCCGAGGAATTTGTTGCAATCTCTGATGAAAATTCCAGGTTAAAGAACTTGTCTGAGACGGGCATGCTTAGAAGCCTAAAAGGGCATCAAACTCTATGTGACGTTCTCAAGAAGTCAATTCTGCACAAAAATCCCAGAAAGGAAGGTTTGGGTTTTGAAAGGAAACTTAATATCGATGGAACTTACTGGACACCAAAACAATATCCTCAAACACCTTGGGTTCTGGCTAAAAGCAAAACTCCCGAACCTGCACTTTTGTCAGGATATGATTGTCCCGTTCCTATTGATAATGATGAGTCAGATGACTCGAATTTCAAATTCTTCAAACAACAGAATGGTAAGGCATTTGCTCGTTATGTCGGGACTAACTGCAGGGTAGGATCACCCAAGAAACAAATTTGGGAGAAGAAGATCCTGATTGAAAATTTGTCTGTCACAGCTAGCCTGACTCTGCAGGACAATTATCTTCGGAGAAGTAAAAATCATTTACAGAACAATTCTATTGCTTCCCTGAAGGAAAACTGGCTGTGCTCTCAATAGAAGGAGTATATGCATGCGTCCTCAAATCATTACGTCCATGTCTCTGGAAACAATTTCAATGCTTACTCTTATGATTACACTCGTTTTGCATAGATGAGTTAAACAGGACAACAAAGAAAGAAGGTTTCTGCATCTTCAAAACAATCGAGGTCTTCACATCCCACGCAAGTGTGGGTTGCGAAAATGAACTAACCTTCTTCTGCAGGAACTTTCTCACGGTCTCTCCTCGCAGATGCTATGCCCTTACGGGTTGAAGACAATAGTATTCGTGCTATGAGACGATAGTTTATCTGGTCATTTATCTTTCACCCTCACCCTGTGTGTTACCATCTGCCCTATTTACTTATTGTTTGGTGTCACTATTATCTTCAAGCTGTAACCATTCCCTTCACAGTTATATATACTATTGTTTTCCTTCATGATATTACATCTGTTTGTGTATTGTGTTACCATTGTGATAGTTAAACATGTGATATACTATGCTCGAACTATTATTGCTTCCTACCTTGAAAGATATGTTCCTCGGTAGGGTACTTGATTAGTTTTCAGTCTACCCAACCTTTTCCGCTGCTGGGTTTGGGTTCGATTCAAAACATTCAAAAGAATTTTTGAATATCCCATTCGCCCCCCTCTGGTTCATATACTCTCGGTCCTAACAGAGCCTATCTGCATACCTTCACACCTTCAATTTTTCCACTCTCCTCCGTGTGTGACAAGAGAGCAGTCAGACCCTCAGTGCATAGCAAAAATAAATAAGGAGAGAGTGGGTCTCCGTACCGTAATCCTTCAGAGGGCTTGAAACTCTCGGTTTCTTCTGTATTAGACCGAACTCGGTATTTAACAGTGGAAACACATTGCATAATAAATTTGACCCAACTCTCTTGCAAGCCCAATTTCAACATAATCTCTTTCAGGAAAAACCACTCAACCCGGTATTCAACAGTGATGCGCCATGTGTTGTTTTTATTTAACACCATTACTGGGTTTGCAAGCCACTCCGGGTGTGCAACCTCCCCTATCACCAACCGCTTTTCCTAGTGAAGCGGTGCAGGGCTTGTTTCATTGGCCTCGCATCCTTGCGGACGTTCGGGCAGTGCTCGGCCTTGCGGGCTAGCACTCCTAGCATGTCGGCGGGTTTCCAGGCAAATATATTCCAGTTAGCTCGGAGGAAGGCGAGGAGCTCTGCCTCTTGGCTCTCTAAGAGGTCTCCGCCGATCATTACCATCTTGTTGGGGTCTTCCAGGTGTACTTGAAATTTATTTTGTTTGCTTGGTTGGTTGGAACACGAGCCCAGGCCTCTGCTTCTGTGGGAGCTTGGCCTTCGATGGCCTTATCTGCTTTCTTATCTTGGCGAGCTCTCTTGAGGCCAGAGTGGCGTTGTCGAGCTCTGTTTTAGCAACCTCAACTTTATAGGCCTTTTCTAGCCCCTCCCCCGTACGGTAATTGTACCATTGGGGCTCGGCATCTTTAGATGTAAGTAGGCGTAGGATGGGATCACCATGAACTTCACGTACGCGAGCCTGCCCGAGATCACATGGTAGCTACTCTGGAAGGGAGCAACCTCAAACTGAATTGCCTTGATTCGGTAGATGCGTCCATCTCTGAAGACGCCCTCGAGCTCAATCCGCCCCAAGGGACGGACTGGGTGGCCCGGTACCACCCCATGAAAACCCACGTTCGATGTTCGTAGGCTAGATGGTGAGATCTTCATCTTCTCTAGAGTGTTGGTGAAGATAATGTCGAGGCCGCTGCCGCCATCCATCAAGACACGTGAGAGGCGGCAACCCACCATGACTGGATCTAGTACAGGGCGTGTTTTCCTGGATGAATGAAGTCATTGGGGTGATCTTCGACGTCGAAGGTCACCGTTTCTTAGGACCACACAAGCCGTTCGCTGGTTGCATTTTCTGCCGCGTAGATTGCACGTTGCGCAAGTTTCTGGTTTCGGTGTGTATCCGCCGTGGTGAATATCATATTCACAGAGGTCGTGTGAGCGGCCTAATGTTTGGGGATCGTAGCAGAAATTAAAATTTTCTACGCATCACCAAGATCAATCTATGGAGTTTACTAGCAACGAGAGGGGAGGAGTGCATCTACATACCCTTGTAGATCGCGAGCGGAAGCGTTCAAGAGAACGGGGTTGATGCAGTCGTACTCGTCGTGATCCAAATCACCGATGATCCAAGCGCCGAACGGACGGCACCTCCGCGTTCAACACACGTGTCGGAGCGGTGACGTCTCCCATGCCTTGATCCAGCAAGGAGGAGGGAGAGGTTGAGGAAGAAGGCTCCAACAGCGGCACGACGGCGTGGTGGTGGTGGAGTGACAGTTCTCCGGCAGGGCTTCGCCAAGCACACGCGGAGGAGGAGAGGTGTTGGGGAGGGGAGGGGCTGCGCCTTGGATGTGGTGTTGCAGCCCTCTCCTCACCCCTCTATTTATAGGGAGAAGGGGGAAGGGGGCCGGCCCCTCTACATGGGATCTAGAGGGGGGCAGCGGCCAAGGGGGAGGTGGCTTGCCCCCCAAGCAAGGGGGGCGCCCCCCTTTAGGGTTTCCCCCAAACCGTAGGCGCATGGGCCCTAGGGGGGTTGGCGCCCAGCCAACTAAGGGCTGGTTCCCTTCCACCTACAGCCCATAAGGCCCTCCGGGGCAGGTGGACCCTCCCGGTGGACCCCCGGAACCCCTCCGGTGGTCCCGGTACAATACCGGTATACCCCCGAATATTTCCAGTGACCGTATGGTGACTTCCCATATATAAATCTTTACCTCCGGACCATTCCGGAACTCCTCGTGACGTCCGGGATCTCATCCGGGACTCCGAACAACATTTGGTAATCACATACAAACCTTCCTTATAACCCTAGCGTCATCGAACCTTAAGTGTGTAGACCCTACGGGTTCGGGAATCATGCAGACATGACCGAGACACCTCTCTAGCCAATAACCAACAGCGGGATCTGGATACCCATGTTGGCTCCCACATGTTCCACGATGATCTCATCCGATGAACCACGATGTCGAGGATTCAAGCAATCCCGTATACAATTCCCTTTGTCAATCGGTACGTTACTTGCCCGAGATTCGATCGTCGGTATCCCAATACCTCGTTCAATCTCGTTACCGGCAAGTCACTTTACTCGTTCCGTAATGCATGATCCCGTGACTAACTACTTAGTCACATTGAGCTCATTATGATGATGCAATACCGAGTGGGCCCAGAGATACCTCTCCGTCATACGGAGTGACAAATCCCAGTCTCGCTCCGAGCCAACCCAACAGACACTTTCGGAGATACCTGTAGTGCACCTTTATAGCCACCCAGTTACGTTGTGACGTTTGGTACACCCAAAGAATTCCTACGGTATCCGGGAGTTGCACGATCTCATGGTCTAAGGAAATGATACTTGACATTAGAAAAGCTTCAGCAAACGAACTACACGATCTAGTGCTATGCTTAGGATTGGGTCTTGTCCATCACATCATTCTCCTAATGATGTGATCCCGTTATCAATGACATCCAATGTCCATGGTCAGGAAACCGTAACCATCTATTGATCAACGAGCTAGTCAACTAGAGGCTCACTAGGGACATGTTATGGTCTATGTGTTCACACATGTATTTTGATTTCCGGATAACGCAATTATAGCATGAACAATAGACAATTATCATGAACAAGGAAATATAATAATAACCATTTTATTATTGCCTCTAGGGCATATTTCCAACAGTCTCCCACTTGCACTAGAGTCAATAATCTAGTTACATTGTGATGAATCGTACACCCATAGAGTTCTGGTGTTGATCATGTTTTGCCCGTGGAAGAGGTTTAGTCAACGGATCTGCGACATTCAAATCCGTATGTACTTTACAAATATCTATGTCTCCATTTTGAACATTTTCACGAATGGAGTTGAAGCGACGCTTGATGTGCCTAGTCTTCTTGTGAAACCTGGGCTCCTTGGCAAGGGCAATAGCTCCAGTGTTGTCACAGAAGAGAGTCATCAGCCCCGATGCATTGGGGATAACTCCTAGGTCGGCAATGAACTCCTTCATCCAGATTGCTTCATGTGCTGCCTCCAAGGCTGCCATGTACTCCGCTTCACATGTAGATCCCGCCACGACGCTTTGCTTGCAACTGCACCAGCTGACTGCCCCACCATTCAAAATATACACGTATCCGGTTTGTGACTTAGAGTCATCCAGATCTGTGTCGAAGCTAGCATCGACGTAACCCTTTACGACGAGCTCTTCGTCACCTCCATAAACGAGAAACATATCCTTAGTCCTTTTCAGGTACTTCGGGATGTTCTTGACCGCTGTCCAGTGTTCCATGCCGGGATTACTTTGGTACCTTCCTACCAAACTTACGGCAAGGTTTACATTAGGTCTGGTACACAGCATGGCATACATAATAGACCCTATGGCCGAGGCATAGGGAACGACACTCATCTTTTCTCTATCTTCTGCCGTGGTCGGACATTGAGCCGTGCTCAATCTCACACCTTGCAATACAGGCAAGAACCCCTTCTTGGACTGATCCATATTGAACTTCTTCAATATCTTGTCAAGGTATGTGCTTTGTGGAAGACCTATGAGGCGTCTCGATCTATCTTTCTAGATCTTGATGCCTAATATGTAAGCAGCTTCTCCAAGGTCCTTCATTGAAAAACACTTATTCAAGTAGGCCTTTATACTTTCCAAGAATTCTATATCATTTCCCATCAATAGTATGTCATCCACATATAATATGAGAAATGCTACAGAGCTCCCACTCACTTTCTTGTAAACACAGGCTTCTCCATAAGTCTGTGTAAACCCAAACGCTTTGATCATCTCATCAAAGCGAATGTTCCAACTCCGAGATGCCTGCACCAGCCCATAGATTGAGCGCTGGAGCTTGCATACTTTGTCAGCATTCTTAGGATCGACAAAACCTTTCGGCTGCATCATATACAATTCTTCCTTAAGGAAGCCGTTAAGGAATGCCGTTTTGACGTCCATTTGCCATATTTCATAATCGTAGAATGCGGCAATTGCTAACATGATTCGGACGGACTTCAGCTTCGCTACGGGTGAGAAGGTCTCATCGTAGTCAACTCCTTGAACTTGTCGATAACCCTTAGCGACAAGTCGAGCTTTATAGATGGTAACATTTACATCCGCGTCCGTCTTCTTCTTAAAGATCCATTTATTTTCTATCGCTCGCCATCATCGGGCAAGTCTGTCAAAGTCCACACTTTGTTTTCATACATGGATCCTATCTCGGATTGCATGGCTTCAAGCCATTTGTTGGAATCTGGACCCGCCATTGCTTCTTCATAGTTCGAAGGTTCACCGTTGTCCAACAACATGATTTCCAGGACAGGGTTGCCGTACCACTCTGGTGCGGAACGTGTCCTTGTGGACCTACGAAGTTCAGTGGTAACTTGATCATGATCGTCATCATTAACTTCCTCTCTAGTCGGTGCAGGCACCACAGAAACATTTTTCTTGTGCTGCGCTACTTTCTGGTTCGAGAGGGGTCATCTCATCAAGTTCCACTTTCCTCCCACTTACTTCTTTCGAGAGAAACTCTTTCTCCAGAAAGAACCCGTTCTTGGCAACGAAGATCTTGCCTTCGGATCTGAGGTAGAAGGTATACCCAATGGTTTCCTTAGGGTATCCTATGAAGACGCATTTTTCCGACTTGGGTTCGAGCTTTTCAGGTTGAAGTTTCTTGACATAAGCATCGCATCCCCAAACTTTAAGAAATGACAGCTTAGGTTTCTTTCCAAACCATAATTCATACGGTGTCGTCTCAACGGATTTCGACGGAGCCCTATTTAAAGTGAATGCGGCAGTCTCTAAAGCATAACCCCAGAATGATAGCGGTAGATCGGTAACAGACATCATAGATCGCACCATATCCAATAGAGTGCGATTACGACGTTCGGACACACCATTACGCTGAGGTGTTCCAGGCGGCGTGAGTTGTGAAACAATTCCACATTTCCTTAAGTGTGTGCCAAATTCGTGACTCAAATATTCCCCTCCACGATCTGATCGTAAGAACTTTATTTTCCTGTCACGTTGATTCTCAACCTCACTCTGAAATTCCTTGAACTTTTCAAAGGTCTCAGACTTGTGTTTCATTAAGTAGACATACCCATATCTACTCAAGTCATCAGTGAGGGTGAGAACATAACGATAGCCACCGCGAGCCTCAACGCTCATTGGACCGCACACATCAGTATGTATGATTTCCAATAAGTTGGTTGCTCGCTCCACTGTTCCGGAGAACGGAGTCTTGGTCATTTTGCCCATGAGGCATGGTTCGCACGTGTCAAATGATTCATAATCAAGAGACTCCAAAAGTCCATCTGCATGGAGTTTCTTCATGCGTTTGACACCAATGTGACCAAGGCAGCAGTGCCACAAGTATGTGGGACTATCATTATCAACCTTACATTTCTTGGCATTCACACTATGAATATGTGTAACATCACGTTCGAGATTCATTAAGAATAAACCATTGACCAGCGGGGCATGACCATAAAACATATCTCTCATATAAATAGAACAACCATTATTCTCGGATTTAAATGAGTAGCCATCTCGCATTAAACGAGATCCAGATACAATGTTCATGCTCAAAGCTGGCACTAAATAACAATTATTGAGGTTTAAAACTAGTCCCGTAGGTAAATGTAGAGGTAGCGTGCCGACAACGATCACATCGACCTTGGAACCATTCCCGACGCGCATCATCACTTCGTCCTTCGCCAGTCTCCGCTTATTCCGCAGCTCCTGCTTTGAGTTACAAATATGAGCAACCTCACCGGTATCAAATACCCAGGAGCTACTACGAGCGCTGGTTAGGTACACATCTATAACATGTATATCACATATACCTTTGGTATTGCCGGCCTTCTTATCCGCTAAGTACTTGGGGCAGTTCCGCTTCCAGTGACCGTTTCCCTTGCAATAAAAGCACTCAGTCTCAGGCTTGGGTCCATTCTTTGTCTTCTTCCCGACAGCTTGCTTACCGGGCGTGGCAACTCCCTTGCCGTCTTTCTTCAAGTTCTTCTTACCCTTGCCTTTCTTGAACTTAGTGGTTTTATTCACCATCAACACTTGATGTTCCTTTTTGATCTCCACCTCCGCTGATTTCAGCATTGAATATACCTCAGGAATGGTCTTTTCCATCCCCTGCATATTGAAGTTCATCACAAAGCTCTTGTAGCTAGGTGGGAGCGACTGAAGGATTCTGTCAACGACCGCGTCATCCGGGAGATTAACTCCCAGCTGAGACAAGCGGTTGTGCAACCCATACATTTTGAGTATGTGTTCACTGACGGAACTATTCTCCTCCATCTTACAACTGTAGAACTTGTCGGAGACTTCATATCTCTCGACCCGGGCATGAGCTTGGAAAACCATTTTCAGCTCTTGGAACATCTCATATGCTCCGTGCTACTCAAAACGCTTTTGGAGCCCCGGTTCTAAGCTGTAAAGCATGCCGCACTGAACCAGGGAGTAATCATCACTACGTGACTGCCAGGCGTTCAGAACGTCTTGAGTTGCTGGGAAAACGGATGCATCACCTAGCGGTGCTTCAAGGACATATGCTTTCTTGGCAGCTATGAGGATAATCCTCAGGTTACGGACCCAGTCCGTGTAGTTGCTACCATCGTCTTTCAGCTTGGTTTTCTCTAGGAACGCGTTGAAGTTGAGGGCAACATTAGCGTGGGCCGTTTGATCTACAAGACATATTGTAAAGGTTTTTAGACTAAGTTCATGATAATGAAGTTCATTTAATCAAATTATCAACGAACTCCCACTCAGACAGACATCCCTCTAGTCATCTAAGTGATACATGATCCGAGTCAACTAGACCGTGTCCGATCATCACGTGAGATGGACTAGTCATCATCGGTGAACATCTTCATGTTGATCGTATCTGCTATACGACTCATGTTCGACCTTTCGGTCTCTTCTGTTCCGAGGCCATGTCTATACATGCTAGGCTCGTCAAGTCAACCTAAGTGTATTGCGTGTGTAAATCTGGCTTACACCCGTTGTATGCAAACGTTAGAACCTATCACACCCGATCATCACGTGGTGCTTCGGAACAACGAACCTTCGCAACGGTGCACAGTTAGGGGGAACACTTTCTTGAAATTTTAGCGAGGGGTCATCTTATTTATGCTACCGTCGTTCTAAGCAAATAAGATGTAAAACATGATAAACATCACATGCAATCAAATAGTGACACGATATGGCCAATATCATTTTGCTCCTTTTGATCTCCATCTTCGGGGCGCCATGTTCATCATCGTCACTGGCATGACACCATGATCTCCATCATCATGATCTCCATCATCATGATCTCCATCATCGTGTCTTCATGAAGTTGTCTCGCCAATTATTACTTCTACTACTATGGCTAACGGTTAGCAATAAAGTAAAGTAATTACATGATGTTTCAGTTGACACGCAGGTCATAAATAAATTAAGACAACTCCTAGGCTCCTGCCGGTTGTCATACTCATCGACATGCAAGTCGTGATTCCTATTACAAGAACATGATCAATCTCATACATCACATATATCATTCATCACATCACATGACACTTGCTGCAAAAACAAGTTAGACGTCCTTTAATTGTTGTTGCAAACTTTTTACGTGGCTGCTATAGGTTTCTAGCAAGAACGATTCTTACCTACGCCAAAACCACAACGTGATATGCCAATTTATATTTACCCTTCATAAGGACCCTTTTCATCAAATCCGATCCGACTTAAGTGGGAGAGACAGACACCCGCTAGCCACCTTATGCAACTAGTGCATGTCAGTCGGTGGAACCTGTCTCACGTAAGCGTACGTGTAAGGTCGGTCCGCGCCGCTTCATCCCACGATGCCGCCGAATCAAGATAAGACTAGTAACGGCAAGTAAATTGACAAAATCAACGCCCACAACAACTTGTGTTCTACTCGTGCATAGAAACTACGCATAAACCTGGCTCATGATGCCACTGTTTGAGGATCGTAGCAGAAATTAAAATTTTCTACGCATCACCAAGATCAATCTATGGAGTTTACTAGCAACGAGAGGGGAGGAGTGCATCTACATACCCTTGTAGATCGTGAGCGGAAGCGTTCAAGAGAACGGGGTTGATGGAGTCGTACTCGTCGTGATCCAAATCACCGATGATCCAAGCGCCGAACGGACGGCACCTCCGCGTTCAACACACGTGTCGGAGCGGTGACATCTCCCACGCCTTGATCCAGGAAGGAGGAGGGAGAGGTTGAGGAAGAAGGCTCCAACAGCAGCACGACGGCGTGGTGGTGGTGGAGTGACAGTTCTCCGGCAGGGCTTCGCCAAGCACACGCGGAGGAGGAGAGGTGTTGGGGAGGGGAGGGGCTGCGCCTTGGATGTGGTGTTGCAGCCCTCTCCTCACCCCTCTATTTATAGGGAGAAGGGGGAAGGGGGCCGGCCCCTCTAGATGGGATCTAGAGGGGGGCGGCGGCCAAGGGGGAGGTGGCTTGCCCCCCAAGCAAGGGGGGGCGCCCCCCTTTAGGGTTTCCCCCAAACCCTAGGCGCATGGGCCCTAGGGGGGTTGGCGCCCAGACCACTAAGGGCTGGTTCCCTTCCACCTACAGCCCATAAGGCCCTCCGAGGCAGGTGGACCCTCCCGGTGGACCCCCGGAACCCCTCCGGTGGTCCCAGTACAATACCGGTATACCCCCGAATATTTCCGGTGACCGTATGGTGACTTCCCATATATAAATCTTTACCTCCGGACCATTCCAGAACTCCTCGTGACGTCCGGGATCTCATCCGGGACTCCGAACAACATTCGGTAATCACATACAAACCTTCCTTATAACCCTAGCGTCATCGAACCTTAAGTGTGTAGACCCTACGGGTTCGGGAATCATGCAGACATGACCGAGACACCTCTCTAGCCAATAACCAATAGCGGGATCTGGATACCCATGTTGGCTCCCACATGTTCCACGATGATCTCATCCGATGAACCACGATGTCGAGGATTCAAGCAATCCCGTATACAATTCCCTTTGTCAATCGGTACGTTACTTGCCCGAGATTGGATCATCGGTATCCCAATACCTCGTTCAATCTCGTTACCGGCAAGTCACTTTACTCGTTCCGTAATGCATGATCCCATGACTAACTACTTAGTCACATTGAGCATTATGATGATGCAATACCGAGTGGGCCCAGAGATACCTCTCCGTCATACGGAGTGACAAATCCCAGTCTCGCTCCGAGCCAACCCAACAGACACTTTCGGAGATACCTGTAGTGCACCTTTATAGCCACCCAGTTACGTTGTGACGTTTGGTACACCCAAAGCATTCCTACGGTATCCGGGAGTTGCACGATCTCATGGTCTAAGGAAATGATACTTGACATTAGAAAAGCTTCAGCAAACGAACTACACGATCTAGTGCTATGCTTAGGATTGGGTCTTGTCCATCACATCATTCTCCTAATGATGTGATCCCGTTATCAATGACATCCAATGTCCATGGTCAGGAAACCGTAACCATCTATTGATCAATGAGCTAGTCAACTAGAGGCTCACTAGGGACATGTTATGGTCTATGTGTTCACACATGTATTACGATTTCCGGATAACGCAATTATAGCATGAACAATAGACAATTATCATGAACAAGGAAATATAATAATAACCATTTTATTATTGCCTCTAGGGCATATTTCCAACACCTAACGGTGTTGCAGAGCCTGCACGACGCCCTTCTTGCGTTTGCACGCCAGGTGGTTAGGACCAGGGCAGGCTCCCAAGGCCTTCCCCTACTCATCGTACATGTGGTCGATGAGGTGTGGGCAAGATGTCAGAAAGTCGCCCTGATCCGTCGACGACCAGCTCAAAAGAGCCGAACGTGAGGGATTGGCTTGGCGGGAACTCGCCGACCTCTTCTGATTCTCCGCGCCGCGTTAGGTCTCTGATCAACGTCACCTGTGCCTCGCGCACCAACTAATGGATCTAAATACCGTCAGATCCCACGGTAGGGTTAATGTCGAGATCGAAAATACCGGAATGGAGTCTGCACACACAATTTACCCAGGTTCGGGCCTATGAAGATTAATACCCTACATCCTGCGTCTTCTTGTTATTCATGGTGAGGGGATACCTCGTGCAGAGGGTTACAAGGGTGTACAGGATTGCTACCGAGAGTGTTGATCTAAGATTGATGATCAACAAGGACCCTAGACCTCCCTTTATATAGGTAGAAGAGGCCTAGGGTTTACATGTGGGTAGATGTGATCTACGGCACCGTCACCCCCTAGTCTTGGGGAGCATGAAGGCCGGCTCCACCTCTTAGGGCTCCCTTCTTGTCTTGGGCCTAGCAGACCATGTGTATATGACGAGGCCGAGCTCCTTTCTGTTAGGTACCCTGGGTACAGGACCCCGTTAAAGATCACTAGCAAAGGGCTTGGCCCTATATCACATGTCGTCGTAAGTATCACTGATCGGGCCTGACGCCTGATCTGTCGATGCTGTGTTCGGATTCGAGCTCAAGGCCAGATTTGTGGTGCAAGTCATTCTTGGTCTAACTCCGAGATCGAATCTGGGGCTGGGAGGGAGACATCGGCGAGGTCTTCGGGCTGGTCTGACACCCAACCTAAGAAAATGAGTTTGCCATGAGCATTTGTGGCACATTACAGATTTCCAAACCTGATGGTCTGGCCAGGAGGGAAGTTCTCGACCTGGCTGAGGCGGCCGGCCAAGTCGGCGTGCAGCACGATGCTGCCGAAGGCGAAAACGTGGCCAGGGACAAAGGTATTCACACAGCCGATGTCGTAATTGATCCGAGGATGAGCCATCGAGCCTTCGTGACCACACATCGGGACCTGCATGGGCCACCAATGTCGGTGCTAAAACCGGCAGAACTCAAGTAGGGGGTCCCGAGCTAGTGATCTTGGCACGATGGTAACAGGAAGTAAAGGACACAATATTTACCAAGGTTTGGGCCCTCTCGAAGAGGTCAAACCATACGTTCTGCTCTTGTTATATTTGATTCTGGATGGGGTACAAAGTACAGGAGGATCTACCTCGAGATCGTATGTATGAGTTCTAATCCCCAAAAACATTGCATCTATAGACTAAACCCCTAGGATTATATAGGCGCACCGGGGGTATCTAGGGTTACAAGTATGTCGGCTACAACTAGGGATAACATGCCGATCATTTGAATATGCCTTGAAGTGTACGCCAAGTCTTCGGAGAATTCCATCGTAAGTACGCCGAGGGCCACGACCTATGTGGCCCATTCTTCAGTCGTTGGTTGGTCTTCGGCCCGGCCCATGAATGTTAGGCCGACGTGGTGCGCACCCCATAATCTAGGAAACTGTCAATAGGGGAATCCGAAGAAGGAGATAAACACCATGCGGGCATCTTAACCTCCAAGTTGGTACAACAACAACCCTAGATTGGTTTCCTCTCTTGTAAAACCCTAGCCTCCCGGAGTATACAAGGGGAGGATAGGGAACTCTCATTCCCATCTAATCTCGTAGAAACAACTATAGGTAGTCATCTCATACACACCATTGTAACCCCTCGCATGAAGTATCCATCCACCATGAATAACAATCACGAGCAGGATGTAGGGTATTACTCTTCGGAGGCCCGAGCCTGGGTAAAAAAAAACATGCGACCTCCGCTCTGAGACTTTCAGCTACGCCAGGACCCCTACCGAGGGATTTGACGTTTTTTTGCACCATCAACGCCTATCATCAAGCCCCCTAATTGGGATCATCCCTTTGAGGTAGTTTGTGAAACTGATAAAAATGTGGTAAGTGTTGTCTTGGGATAACACGAAGGTAATAAATTCAATATATCTATGCCAGTCACAGTTTGGATGATGCTCAAAGGAATTATGCTAGAAATGATAGAGAATTATATACCGTAATATGTGCTTCTGAAAAGTTCAGGCCTTACATTACAAAAGCAAAGGTCACTGTCTACACAGATCGTCAGGCACTAAAGGCGGTCCTAGCAAACAAAGATACGAAGTCGAGATGGATCCGGTGGGCTCTACACTTACAAGAATTTGACATGAAGATATCAGACTGCAGCGAGATAGACGACACTCAATTGAATGTCTCCTTCGTAAAAAGGGATGAAGTAGAAAATCAAAAGGAGGCGATATGTATTCCCTATGGTACCATGGTGGCATTAGATAAAGGCACACCACGTACCTTTGGGGATAATGCACCCCCTTTAATTAGTGCGGATGCTCCGTTGCTGAAGGCAGATGTAAGGAAAGAACGTGAACTTGATATAATTGATTACTCTAACGCTTTGCATCCTAGTAATTGATTACTCTAAATTTTTCTTTGGAGAGCTATGCATAATACTATTCCTTGTCGGGTTGCCCTGGCGAATCGCCATATCAAAGTGAGCGGGCAGTGCCCAGTCTGTAAGATTGGAGCGGAAGACATTAAGCATCTCCTGTTCAAATGTAGCCGAGCAAAGCACGTATGGCAGGCATTGGGCATTCATGATTTAATTGAGAGGTCTTGTCTTGTTCATCGTCCAGGACGGTCTGTTCTAGAGGAATTGTTGTACTCAAGCCCTGATCAGTCACTGGTTTTGGGACAAGCCCCATTGCCAGAGCTTGTTGCGGTGGCCTGTTGGTATTTATGGCGGAAGAGGAGGCAAATTAGCCGTGATATTCAGGTGCAGTCCCTAGAAAGATCTGTGATGGTAATCAAAGGTTATCCTCAAATTTTTGGTCTGCTGAAGTTCCTCATGCAAGGTTGAGAAAGGATAGATGGGCTCCACCAACAGGTGATTGCATTAAGATAAACGTTGATGCTTCTTTTGATCCAGATATGTTAAGGGGAACTACAGGTGCAGTCATTCGTGATAAAAAGGGAAGTTCATCGCCGCGAGTAATGCACGGTTGGATATGGTTCAAGATGTTCTTTCGGCTGATGCTCTCGCTCTCAAGCATGGTTTTGTTCTTAGCTGAATCCATGGGTTGTAATAGAGTTGTTATGAGTTTCTGATAATAGTGAATTAATAGAAATTATGATGAATGAGAGGCCTCCTATAGGTATTGCTGCAGCAAATTTTCATGATTGTTTTTCTATGGAGCTAGAATTTGTTAGAGTCAAGTATGAGCATGCGAAAAGGGAAATGAATTTTGTAGCTCATGAACTAGCCCAGTGGGCTAAGTTCCAGGCCACTAGGGTTTGGTTGGATGATCCTCCCCCCTCTATTGTACCTCTCATGGTGAACAATGTAACATTATTATCCACTCCCTCCGTCCGAAAAAACTTGTTCCAAGCTTGTTCCTCAAATGGATGTATCTAGCACTAACTTGGTGCTAGATACATCCATTTTAGGGACAAACTTTTTCGAATGGATGGAGTATTAAATAAAGAGGTCTTTTTGAGGTAAAAAAAAGCTAGCCAAGACAAATTCTTGCCTAAAACCGAGAAGGAAAAGGAAGGTTGGAACTAAATTGTACCTAAAAATAAGTCTTGGGCAAAGCACAAGAGTAGCATTTTGTCGCGTAGGTACCATCCAATCCTACAGGGTCACCACACCCGACAAGTGTTTGGTGAAATGTCTTTTTGTCCCTTCTTTGAAGTAATGGATTCAGACATGGAGTACATGTATGAGCACTACATTGAGTCGCTCGACGAGGAGGATTATGCGAATGAAATGATGATGATGTAGGTGATCCTTGTAGACGAGGAGAGTGCGGAAGAAGATGTTCTCAATTTCAAGGGATAAATCAAGGGTTATTGAGTGTTGAATCAGAACAAGGCACAGGGCATTTGACTACTGTGCCCCTGATGCCCTATTCGTGGACAATTTTCGCCGGCGCTTTCAGATGCAAAAACCGTCTCCGGTCATCTCTAGAATGGAGTCCGGTCCTACGATGACTACTTAATCTTGAAGAAGAATGTCGTAGGAAGGATTTGATTCTATGGTTAGCAGAAGTGCACAGTTGCATTGTGGATGCTTGCAGATGGCATAGACATAGATTCATGGGGCGAACACCTCCGGATGTCTGAGAGCACATGCGGAGACGCCATGGTCAAATTTGCTACTGCGGTGGTCGAGGTGTTTGGATCTCAGTACTTGAGAGAACCAATTGTCGCATACACCGAAAGACTTTTGGCAATGTCTGAAGTAAGCAGGTAGTCAGGTTTGCTCTGATTTCTTGATTTTACGCACTGGAGATGGAAGAACTACGCAAAAGCTCTACAAGGGCATGGCAATATTAGGGCCATGTTAAGAAGCCTATCATCATTCTTGAAGCAGTTGATCAGAGGACCTCTGGATTTGACACAATTTATTTGGCATGCCCAGGTCTCACAGTGACGTCAATGTGTTGCACCGGTCTCCATTGTTTGTTAGGTGAACTAAGGGCAAGGTCCTCCTTGCAACTATACTGTCAATGTGCATCAATACAACATGGACTACTATCTCGTGGTATCTATCCTCTGTGAGCTACCTTCGGCAGGACCATCTAGAAAGGATGTGGAGAGGGCATTTGGAGTGTTTCAAGCCCATTTTGCAGTTGCTCGTGGACCTGCTAAATAATTGGGACCTTGTGGGAGGTGATCACATATTGTGTGATCATGCACAACATGATTGTGGAGGATGAGGGTGAACGTGCCGTCGGAGGTCTGGAATTTGAGAATACGAGTGATCCTATCCAACTTCCACATCCGAATTAGGCCACTTTAACGAGTTTGTTCAAATGTATCAACAAATCGAGACCGAGCAAATCATGAGCAGCTAAATGAAAATTTGATTAAGCATCCGTGGGCGGTTAAAAGTGATAACCAGATCATATGCGTGAGTTGAATTCAAATTCAAATTATTTATTTAAAAACTTAGTCGGATTATAATATTTATGAAATTAGGAGTACTCTCGGGTTTGAATATTTTCAAGTGAAACATGGTGTCCGTTTTGAGGCCCGTCGGATCTTCTTTGCTGTTCCTGCTAGCGATCCGGGTGAGGAACAGCAAAGAAGATCCGACGGGCCTCACCCCACCAGCCGGCATCCCCCTCCCACCCGGAGACGTCCAACTCCATCACCAACCCTCCGATAACCCCCTTCCATAAGTACTGCTTAGTACCAGCTCCAAACCCACGCACGATTGTTGTTCAACTCGGCTCTGTTCGTTTCCTCCGCCGCCCACGCCACGCCACGCGGGCGCCGCACGAGGAGCGCGCGAGCTGCCGCGAGCCCGCGATCGACCTGTTCTGTTGATCCAGCTCGAAAGGGGTAAAGAATGGCGCCGCCGCCCGAGGGGGAGCGGGGCGGCGGTGGCTGCCGCGCGAGGTGGCTTCGGCGGGAGGTGCTGCTGGCCCTCGCGCTCGGGCAGCTCGTCTCGCTGCTCATCACCTCCACCGGCTTCTCCTCCTCCGAGCTCGCGCGCCGAGGTGCGTCCGTCAACTCGCCGCCTCCTTCCTCCCCCCGTGTCGCCGTTGGCCGGGCGACGGCTTACGGCCGACGAGTGTTTGATCAGTACTCTGTCATCACCAATTGTGCTTTGATTAATACTCTGTCATCGCTGATTGTGCTTTGATTAATACTCTGTCGCTGTTGGTTTCCCTCCTGGATGACAAGATGCATCCATCGCCCTCCGTTTTCTCATCTCTAATTATGGTAGGACCTGAGCTTGCGGAGGGATTGTTCCTTTTGACTTTTTGAGTGGTGCTCCGGCGGAGTTCGGGAATCTAGATTGATTGGTCGCCTACCTCGTGTTCTTCAGTTCCGCTGCTTTTGGGTCGACACTCGACAGTAAAGGAGATTTTTGGAGCCTCTCGATTAAATATTGGGGTTCCATGGCTTTTTCCCAACACTTTACAGTTTACACAACATCTGATGCGGCGTGGTTCTCCCTTTTAGTTTATAGGCTATAAACAAATCATCTCCGCCATGGGAAAAGATATTATTAGTTTCTTTAAGCCGATTGAGATCATCTGTGTCAGTTTGGACGATGTTACCTCAGTTCAGAAGCAGAGTGCACTCTTGTGAACTAATAACTGAAACAAAAATGCAAGCGCCAAAGTCTCAGCATATTAGTACGTAATATTTAATGTTGGGCCAATTCTGATATGCAATCTGACAGTGCCATGTTTTCAGGTATCAATGCACCAACGTCGCAATCCCTCTTGAATTACATCCTTCTTGCTCTTGTCTACGGTGGAATACTCCTCTACCGGAGACAGCCACTCACGGTACGATCCTCCATCCTCTTCTGTTCTTAGCACGCCTCGGGATGAACTGTGAGATGATCAGAAAGCTAAGCCATTAAACTGTTTTAGAACCGTAAAGAATTTGGGGATTCCTGCTCTTGTGCTACCTTTAGCTTTCAGCACATGGCCAACCTCTAGCTAGCTAGTTTGTTGTTCTTTTTGACTAGTTGGTACAGTAGTAGTTTGGTTTGCATTGTTCTCCTCCTACATGATTGATGAATGTAGGATACAAGTTTGGTATACCTTATCCCATAGTCTGGACTCTGGACCTATGATCGCAACCTTTATCACTATATGTATGACAAGGTTTATGCTTATTCTGATTCTGTTCTTGCGTACACTGTTTTTGTTGGCACAAGTTGTCACAGTGTTCACAAGTGGCACAATCTTATGAATCCTCTAATGATATAACTTGAAGTTCTCTACTTTCTTTTTGTGCAGACAAAATGGTACTACTACTTGATCCTCGGCATTATTGACGTGGAGGCTAACTATATCGGTATGTAGTTAACACAAGCGGAAAATGTAATCTTGTATATGCCCCCCTTGAATTTAATGTCAATGGGGCTTTTATGCGACACCATGTTTAGGGGAACAAACATAATTGGTTTTTCTTTGTTTATGCAGTTGTCAAATCTTATCAGTACACATCTTTAACGAGTGTGATGCTGCTGGATTGTTGGTCAATTCCATGTGTAATTGTTCTTACTTGGATCTTTTTGAAGACCAAATATGGATTCAGGAAGTTCTTCGGTGTTGGGGTTTGTGTGGCTGGCCTTATATTAGTAGTATTTTCGGACGTCCATGCCTCTGATCGAGCTAGTAAGGATATACTTCTCATCAACCTATATTACAGTTCCATATATCTATTTCCGCAAGTGTTTTCGCGAATCCTGATTAGGAAATTACAAAATTGTTGAACTTGTTATATTAAAATTAAAAATCATAACATCTATTTCTGCAATTTCTTGCAGAAGGACCCAAACCTTTGAAGGGTGATTTACTTGTAATTGTTGGCTCCATGCTTTATGCTTGCAGTAATGTTACCGAGGTAAACTAGCAACTCTTACCACCCATAAACACTTCATTTTACGTTTCTGGTTTTCCCTACTTGCATTTGAAAAATACTTTATCCCTTTCTCAATACATGAAGAGATTCAACAATTTCCTTTCCTAATTTTTTTTATCAATTTTCCTCCCTAATGTTTCAGGAATATCTAGTCAAGAAGAACAACCGTATTGAGTTGATGGCTATGTTGGGAATTTTTGGAGCAGTTATCAGTGGCATACAAATGTATCCTTGGACTTAAATCTTCTAGCTTCTCCGATAATTTTCTATTGTATCGAAATGATCCTACCTTTTACTCATCGTTTGCATGATTTGCAGTACTTTTTTTCCATCGTATCTGAGGGATCTATCACATACTGCATTATATACTATTCTTTTTCTTAGCACTTGCATATTCCTTGACATTACTACAGAAGTATTCTTGAGCGAGAAGAACTTCATTCGATCAAATGGAATGCAGGCGCGGTAAGTCTCTCTCATTATCGTTTTGGGCACTGGTGCACTTAGAAATTACTCAAAATATCCATAGACATACAACATGCTAAAAACCTATGACCATCTACGTACCATACAAAAAAGAAGAAGAAAAATACTGTGTTCATCTCCAGTAATGTTTCAGGTGTTCCCTTTTATCGGATTCGCATTGGCAATGTTCCTGTTTTACTCGACTGTACCTACGGTGCTGAAGGTACTAGAGGGTTTGTTGAGCTTTACCAGATGATCCTGGGCTCCTGGCTATTTTTGGAGTTCGCTGACAATCTTGCATCTATATATGTCTCCCTTGCCTGTTGCAGATTTGTGGGGCAACCATGCTAAACCTCTCACTCCTGACCTCAGACATGTGGGCTGTCCTGATCCGCATCTTCGCCTACCATGAGAAGGTCTGGTTCTTCCTTTGCATTTTCTGCAGACGCAAATTTCCGATTAAATAATTGCCGGCTAAAGCCTGTGGATGATGTGGTTGTTACAATAAGCTCGATAAACTCTACTTACCGCCTGTTTGTTCGCGCACTGCCAGGTTGACTGGATGTACTTCGTCGCATTTGCCTGCACGGCCGGGGGCCTTCTGGTCTACTCGTACAGGTAAATGCTGCTGATTGTTGTTGTCAGTTAAGCAGCTGCTGCAATCTGACATGCCATTTTCTCACAACTAAGATCTCTGGTTGCACGCAGGAGCTCCAAGGAGGCTGATGACACGGCGCAGGTCACGGGAGCTAGCGACGAGCAGAGTAGGGTAGGGGATGAGGAGTCTGGAATTCAGAACCAAGTGCGAAGTTCCTTTGCTGGCGGCAACGACGACCAGGTCTCCTACAAGGAGTTGCCATCAAATGGCAGCCCCTCCAAGAACTAGGCAGTAGGCGCATAGGCTGATATTCATATGGCATAGGTGGTTGTAACAATTCTCAGGGAGGAAATCTTTACTTCTGCAAGGAAAGGGAAGCCTGTCCAGTTTGCGATATTGACTTTCTTCTCGTTGTAAAATTTTGAAATTTCCTTTTTTTTCTTTCTTTCGAGATTTTCTGCCTGGACAATATCTAACTGAGTTTAGCAATCATTCAGCCCCGCATAAGAAAATGCAATAGTTAATATATATACGCTGTGTATTGATGTATGACTCACATCAGATGGGAATAAGAAATGGTGCAGAATTATCTCTCCTTGTTTTACCAAATGATCCATCATATGCTGAAATATATTGAAAGGAATGCAGAATGAGAAATATTCGTGAGAAGAGAGCAATTTTAACATGCTCCCTCTTACCTCCTCTTTTCACATAGGAGATAAGAAGGTACTCCCTCTGTTTCTAAATATAAGACCTTTTAGGAATTTCAATTCGGACTATAAAAATATTTTAGAGTGTAGATTCACTCATTTCACTTCGTATGCAGTTCATATTGGAATCTCTAGAAGATCTTATATTTAGGAATAGAGGGGGGTAAGAGTTAATCAAACCCACTATTAAATGCAACAACGGCTTTACCTTTCATGTGAAAAGGGGAGGTAAGAGGGAGCATGTTAAAAAACCTCGTGAGAAGAACCGTATGAGAGGAGAGAGGACCAAGCAGCAGTCTGGACTGGTGCTTAAAACAAAATGCTCCGTCTTGAGATTTGGTTTGTTATGGTTCTCGGTCACTTGGTCCTGCAAGGCTTCCTTGAATTTTCACTGAAGCCACCGTTATCGCCATTGATCGAAACTTCCATGGCAAAAATTGTATCCCGGAGAACCCCTCGGTGTTGCTTACAAAACAATGTGTACCTGTAGCAGCTCAAGCTTAGGAAGCACTTCTTCAAACTTGGCCGATTTGAGGCCAGATAGGTTCGCGGGCTCAAGAAATGTTAGCCTTGCAAGTGGACTTCTCCCTTTTCAAACGGATCGTTATGAAGACGTAGAATGGCAAGTTTGGTCAGCTTCCCCAGTGCTACGTGTACTATGTCAGCATGCTTCACTTGGGTACTCCGTTGAGTTAACTTGGCTAGCATCTGTAGCTATTCAATCCATGTAGGCAATTTGACCAGATAGCCATACAACTTAAGGCTATGAATATGAAGGCCATCTTGAGGTGGGGACAATTTATCTAGACGTCCAAGTTCTAACCCAGGTTCACCCTGAGCACATCGACAAGGACAGCAAGCGGACATGATCGATGATATCAGAACAGAGCTCCTTGCAGTTTCTCTTGTTGATGCCAGTCACTCCGTTCCAAGCTTACGCAACTGAGTAAGCTCACCCAGATCCCCTTCAAAATGGCCTTCCCCCGTGCAGTGTTCACAACACCAAGTGTGTGCAGGGCCTTCATTCTCCCAATCCTCTGGGCACTTTCACACCATGCTCATCCAAATCATGAATATACCTTTTCTGTACATAGCTCTTGTAAGTTGTCAAGCAAAATTCCTTCAAGGGCTGATCAATTCATCTGACATAACTGCTGGGAAGCAAATCATCAGTAGGCACGAGACAGGCGTGAAGGTATTTTTTAGCTTTGACAGCAATGTGATCACAAATGTACTTCCTATACCCAGTGTCTCCAGCTCTGACAGACCAAAAATCAATCTGGGAGATGGTATATACAGTACTACCTCCGTCCCATATTAATTGACACTCAAACAAACGGATGTATCTAGGGAGTAGGCAGCACTAGGGTCATCCAAAACGATCAAACTTCAAGAGAGTTTACCCACCAGCATTTTGTTGTAGCCACATTCCTGCTGCCCCTTTGTAATGCTTTGACAGCTTGAACCTATCACCAACCCATGGCCGAACCGAGAAACACTGGGTAAAATCGAATTGCACACAACGTGAAAGCATAAATCATCGAGCAAAGCAACCACTAAATCTAAAGGTGCAGTGGCCACTGAAGTAGACTTCACGATTGTAATTGCAAAGTGTAGCAGCGGTTATAATAATCTCAAGCAAAAACCATGCGTGCGGAGAGTTCAAGGAAATAAAATACAGAGAGGCAACGGTGGACTTCACGGCGTCAGTCTGCGGCGGCAGGGGCGGCGACCACCTCGAACTCAACGGCGGCAGCGGGCGTGGTCTCCTCATCCTGCAGCGCCTCATCTTCCTTCTCACCGGCGGCGACGAGCGTCCAGTCATCGGGAAGCGCCGGCAGCGGCTCGTACTGAATGGGGCGGCGCTTGATGTCCCACCGCTGCGTTTTCTTGGGCCGCGTCTTCATATGGTGCTTGGTCCCTTTCTTCTGCGGCCGCGACGAGCACTCCACTGACAGCGCGCACCCTCCGCCGACCCCAAAGAAGCCCGCCGACGGGCGAGCGGACCGTGGCGCGACCGCCGGCGCCGCCGAGCCCGCCAGAAAAGCTGTGACGAGCGACATGTTCGTCGAAATGCCTCTGCTTCGACCAGGGGAGAGCTGCACGAGTTGTTGTGTTTGGGATAAGAAAGGACGGAGGGTGGCTTTGGATTGGATTGCGTTTGTATACACATCCGGGGTTCCCAAGTGCCGAGCAAAATCTGACGGTCCATCTTGGAACGTATGAAATCCCACCGTCCAAGTTTCCCCTGCACTAATGATAATGATAAATGAAGGCTATAATCATTACTTCTACAAAGAATGTTAGAGTACCTGCCTTCCTAGGCGCCTCGCAGGCTGTAAGAGCCTCCATGCCGCCCGATTCCGGCTGGCTTGCAGCTTCTTGAGCCGGCGGATCTCGGGTAGTGGTCCCGAGCTGTAGATCTTGAACCGGTGGGTAACAAGGGGCGTAGAGACGGTGTTTATTCAGGTTCGGGCCCTCTCGAAGAGGTGAAACCTTACGTCCTGCTTGATTATATTGATGTGTGTATATGATGGTTACAGAGTTGATCTACCTCGAGATCAGGTGAACAAAACCCTAGATGAGTAGGATGATGGTTCTTCTCTCTACAGACTAAACCCTCTAGTTTATATAGACACCAGGGGTCCCTGAGGTTACACATGGTCAGTTACCATCAGGGGATAAACATGCCGACTTCATTATCTTGATTGGAGCACACACCAAAGCTTCGAAGGTTCTCTTCCTGAACACGGAGTCAAACATAGCTTCGGCCTTCCAATAAGAGTGGCTCAACTGTCCGGCCCACGAGAGATAGACCGGCAGCCCGAGGACCCCTTCGTCTGGGACACCCTAAGTAGCCCCCAAACTTGTCTTTGAAGTCGAGGTTTGTGTGAGAATCGTCGGCTTTGTGGACCCGTTCCTTCTTCTCATAGTGCTTGCGCCAGGTCTGCAGTTACCCTTAGTCAAACCTCCAAAGGATGTCTGGCCATGTCCGGCCATGCATTGTCCGGATTATGCCCTGGTTCCCGAATAGTATATATTACTTAGCCTCGAAGGCCAGCCGCTCGAGTGTGAACAGTGCCTTCACCTGACAACTTTTGGCGAAAGGTCACAGCCGGCCACAACCACTGACCAGTTATGAAAACTCGATTCGCGGTTCGCTGCAGTTTCTCCATTGGCATGTCCCATCAATATGGAGATCGTGCCCCGTTTTTAAGGGATATGATCAATGATTTGGGTTATCCCACGCGCGCATAACGACACGATTATATCGGGAAGGGGCGAGGTCTATGGCGCAGTAAAAGGACTCTTGGTATTACGGCGGCCCATAAAAGGGGAACCACCACCATTTTCACCGCATGCTCTCACTCCCCCTTGCCATTGCCTTCCCAATCTCCTGAGCTCCAGCGCCCAGATCTGTCCGTCCGTCCAAAGACTCCTCCGGTCATTTCCTCGATCAGCCATGGCCGGCTCGGGCTCCAAGGGCAAGTGGGAGGCCTCCAGTGTCACCGAGGACGCCATCCTGGAGCTGAAAAGCGATGGGCTACCTACCGGCCAACGTTGCTCACCGTGTTCCAAAGGAGGGCCAGGTCGTCCCCACGCCGAAGCCAGGTGAGAGGGTGGTGTTCCTCCCTCACTTCATTCGGGTGCTAGGTTTTCCTCTCCATCCCTTTGTCAGGGGGTTGATGTTTTTCTACGGGTTGGATTTCCATGATCTCGCCCCAAACTCCTTCCTGCATATCTCGGCCTTCATCATCATTTGTGACTGCGGGGGCCCACTACCCGAGGGCCCCAGGATTCCTTAGTCCGACGCCGCCCTCTTCCTTGTTCCTTGTTCAAGAGGAGTCGCTCTCCTCCCCGTCCTCTACCTGCTCACCGTCATGAGCGAAGGAGGCTCGGGTATTCCTTTTTAATAAAGTACTTATTTCCTCCTTCTTCCCCGCACCGAGCTGGCTGAAGAAAGTCACGGTTAGGGGAAACCCAAGCCTCCTTCGCTCATGACGGTGAGCAGGTAGAGGACGGGGAGGAGAGCGACTCCTCTTGAACAAGGAAGAGGGCGGCGTCGGATGATGCCAAGGAGGATCAGCCTCCTCCTGCCCCGAAAAAGCAATGCAGGGCCAAGGTGGCCCTGTCCGACGATAGCTCGGACTGCGCCGAGGAGTTCGAGGCTTCCGAAGAGGTTCCCGGAAGGAACCCCAGGGTCAAGCCCCCAGCCCAGAGGTATATATCCGAAGATATTCCAGTGTGTCCAAATTAAGTTCATTATTAACCATATGTATGCCTTCAATATCACAGCCCGCCGCGCGACCTTCCCATTGATCGAGTCTCGGAGGGGGATTCTCCGCCAGCTGAGCTAGCGAAGAGCGGGACTGCGTCGTGCACCACGCCTCCTCTGGTCATCGAAGAGACCGGGGATGTTTCTCCCGGAAGACCCCTCTCAGGCCGAACATGGGGGGTGGGGGTGATGACATTATGGTCGAGGTGAATACCTCGACCGCCGAAAACCAGGAGGGGACGACCCCTCTGGAGAAAAAAGAGGGGGATCCTGGTCAATCTGAGCTCTCCCCAAAAATGGTTTCGAAGCCACTAAGGTACCATGAGCGAATATTCCAGACGCCACCGCAGGAGGAGCCGGGGTAACTCCGCTACCCCAACCTGCTTCAGAGAAGGCTCCAACTGGGTGGCCGGATGCGGTGGAGGAGGCGCTGACCAACTCCTCCATCACCGAGGAGCACCATGCCTTGATGAGCACGGTTTTGCAAAGCATTCGGTCCGTGGACAACGGGCTGAAAGAAGCTTTAAGTGGCCTCTTGACGGGCTTCAAGGTAAGCCATGTAATGCCCTTTGTCTCTTAATTTTTTACCTACATGATCATGTAGTCGTGTGTACAGTAGCCCCTGAGCCCTAGGTGAGTTTGAAAAACTCATGCGGGGGTCGAAATAGCTTGAGGGTATAGATCATAGCCATACCAAAGCCCGTGAGACTGTGGTCGGTAGAAAACGCCGACGAATGTACGGGGGCTTGATGTCACTTGAACTACGTCGGTATTTCCCCAAAGAGGAAGGGATGATGCAGCACAACTACGGTAGGTATTTCCCTCAGTTATGAAACCAAGGTATCAATCTAGTAGGAGAACCAAGTAACACTATGTAAACGGTACTTGCACACAAAGAACAAATACTTGCAACCCGACACTTATAAGGGGTTGTCAATCCTTTTTTTGGGTTACGACGCCAGAGATTGTCAAGTTGACGGGATAAAATTTTGATAGATTGGATAAATAGATCTCGATAAAATGCAAAATAGAATATGCAAATAAAAAGTGCAACAAGGTATTTTTGAGTTTTTGGAATAATAGATCTAAAAACAAAAGCAAATAAAAATAGATCTCAAAGCAAATATGATAAAGAATAGACCCGGGGGCCGTAGATTTCACTAGTGGCTTCTCTTAAGAAATAGCACACGGTGGGTAAACAAATTACTATTGGGCAATTGATAGAACCTCAAATAATTATGACGATATCCAGGCAATGAACAATATATAGGCATCACGTCCAAGATTAGTAGACCGACTCCTGCCTTGTGACGCCCCCGATTTGACCGTACACTAATCATGCATGCAAATGTGTACGATCAAGATCAGGGACTCACGGGAAGATATCACAACACAACTCTACAAATAAAATAGGTCATACAAGCATCATAATACAAGCCAAGGGCCTCGAGGGCTCGAATACAAGTGCTCGATCATAGACGAGTCAGCGGAAGCAACAATATCTGAGTACAGACATAGGTTAAACAAGTTTGCCTTAAGAAGGCTAGCACAAAAGTAGCAACGATCGAAGAGGCAAGGCCTCCTGCCTGGGACCTCCTAACTACTCCTCGAAGCCGAACTCCATGTAGAATCATCCTCGGGATCTCTAGCTCCTGGACTCCAGCATCTGGTTGCGACAATCCGGTATAGAAAGGGGAAAAGAGGGAGAAAAGCAACCGTGAGTACTCATCCAAAGTACTCGCAAGCAAGGAGCTACACTACATATGCATGGGTATATTTGTAAAGGGCCATATCAGTGGACTAAACTGCAGAATGCCAGAATAAGAGGGGGATAGCTAATCCTGTCGAAGACTATGCTTCTGGCAGCCTCCATCTTGCAGCATGTAGAAGAGAGTAGATTGAAGTCCTCCAAGTAGCATCGTATAGCATAATCCTACCCGGCGATCCCCTCCTCCTCGCCCTGTTAGAGAGCGATCACCGGGTTGTATCTGGCACTTGGAAGGGTGTATTTTATTAAGTATTCGGTTCTAGTTATCATAAGGTCAAGGTACAACTCCGGGTCGTCCTTTTACCGAGGGACACAACTATTCGAATAGATAAACTTCCCTGCAGGGGTGCACCACATAACCCAACACGCTCGATCCCATTTGGCCGGACACACTTTTCTGGGTCATGCCCGGCCGCGGAAGATCAACACGTCGCAGCCCCACCTAGGCTCAACAGAGAGGTCAACACGCCGGTCTAAATCCTATGCGCGCAGGGGTCTGGGCCCATCGCCCATTGCACTCCTGCACGTTGCGTGCGCGGCCGGAAGCAGACCTAGCGTAGTAGGCGTTCCAGTCCAATCCGGCGCGCGCCGCTCCGTCGCTGACGTCAAGAAGAGCTTCGGCTGATACCACGACGTCGGGATACCCATAACTACTCCCGCGTAGATGGTTAGTGCGTATAGACCAAATGGCCAGACTCAGATCAAATACCAAGATCTCGTTAAGCGTGTTAAGTATCCGCGAACGCCGACCAGGGCCAGGCCCACCTCTCTCCTAGGTGGTCTCAACCTGCCCTGTCGCTCCGCCATAAAGTAACAGTCGGGGTCCGTCAGGAACCCAGGCCCACCTCTACCGGGGTGGAGCCACCTGTCCTTTCAGCCCCCTCATCAGAATCACTTGCGGGCACTCCTCGAGCCGACCCGACTTTAGTCACCACATGTGTCATGTATATAATGTATATAGTATATACCCATGATCACCTCCCGAAGTGATCACGGCCCAGTAGTATAGCATGGTAGACGGACAAGAGTGTAGGGCCACTGATGGAACACTAGCATCCTATACTAAGCAGTAGGATAGCAGGTAAGGGTAACAATTGTAGCAACAATGACAGGCTATGCATCAGGATAGGATTAACGGAAAGCAGTAACATGCTACACTACTCTAATGCAAGAAGTATAGAGAAGAATAGGCGATATCTGGTGATCAAGGGGGGGCTTGCCTGGTTGCTCTGGCAAGGAGGGGTCGTCGTCGACGTAGTCGATCACAGGGGCAACATCGGTCTTGGGGTCTACCGAAAAGAAGTAACGGAGAGGGAGCACAATAAATAACAGATCAATAAAAGCATCACAAAGCGTAACATGGCAATACGCGGTGCTAGGGGTGACCTAACGCGGTAGTAAGCGATACTGGTGAAAAGGGGGAACATCCGGGAAAGTATCCCCGGTGTTTGACGTTTTCGGACAGATGAACCGGAGGGGGAAAGTTGCGTGTTTGCTATGCTAGGGATGTGTGGCGGACGAACGGGTTGCGTATCCGGATTCGTCTCGTCGTTTTGAGCAACTTTCATGTATAAAACTTTTTCACCTGAGCTACGGTTGAATTTCTACTAATTTTCCAAGTTTTAAAGGTTTTCTAGAATTCTGAAATATACCTCAATTCGAAATTTAAACAGTGTATTACTTTTTATACACACATGCAGCTAGCCTATTAGAATGACACGGGGTCCAGTGGCTGAGTCAGGATACACAGTCAACTAGTCAACAGTCAATGTTTGATCTGGTCAAAGTGTGAATAGTGGTCGTGGGGCCTACTTGTCATTGACTGCTATGTTAACTAAAGTGTTAAACAGATTTATTTAGCAAGGGGACCCACATTTCATCTACACCTAGGCTAATCTAGCCACTAAATAATCCCTAAACCATCTTATCTCTAATTAACTAAGCGGCCAGAAGCAAAGCCGGTTGTGCACGTTGTGCACACACGCACGCTTATGGCCAAGCTACTGCAGCGGCCAGCGGTAGCATCAATCAGTAGCAGCAACTAGTAATAAAAAGCGGTAGCAGCTGCAAGCAGGGCAGCGCGCCTGCCAGTAGAAGAGCAAAGCAGCGGCAGGGGCTTGTAGTAGCGCAGCAGCAGCGGTGACCGCTAGCGGTGGCGGCGGCAACGCGGGCAGTCGCGAGCAGCAGCGGGCGGACGGGTGCGCCTGGGCGTGGCCTCGGGGCAGCAAGGGCGCGGCTGAAACCAGTGGCAACAACGACGAGCAGCGGTGGGAGCATGAGCAGCACGCAGCAGCACAACAGAAGCAAGCAGCATCTCACGCACGTACACACAAGAGCTCGAGCTCCCATTCATGGCGGCCGAGCGTAAGGGCGGCCTCAACGGCGATAGATCGAGGCAAGGAAAGGGAGGATCCGGTGGAGAAGCTCACCGCGGAGCCGTAGGCGTGCTCGGGGAGGTCGGGGACGGACCGGGGCGGCGGCAATCGACGGCGGACGACAACGATGTACGCGGTGGAAACGAGGTCGATGGCGAGCGTACAGGGCGGCCCTGCTCGATTTGAGGCCCGGGATGGACGAAGTCGATTGTGGCGGTCCTCCTGAACCCGTCGGTGTGGCGGACGATGGCCGGTGGCCGCGGTGATTCGCAGCGGCGTGCTCCGGTGTGTCATGGTTAGTTTGGCCAGAGTGTGTGTGTGTGAGAGAGAAAGGACGTGGGGCGCGAGGGGGGAAGGGAGGGAGGAGCTAGGGTTCGCCGAGGGGAAGGGGGGCGAGGCTATATAGGACGGGGGGGGGGGGGGCGACGGATGCCCGCCATGGCGGCAGGGGCGCGCCATGGCCGGGCGATGAGCGGCACGACCCCCCTGCCTCCCTGTAGCAAGGGAAGGAGGCAAAGTGGGGGTGGGCCAGCTGGGCTGCCCACTTGCCCGATGGGTCAGAAGCCCAGGGGGTTTTCTCCCCTTTTTATTTTTATTCTTTTCCAGTTTCTTTTATTTATTTTTCTTTTTTGTTTTATTTTATTACTAGTAGATTTTAGTTTTATAAAAATATGAGACCAACACTTAAATTAGTGTTTTAAATTACCCCTCCACCACAAGAAGTTTCACACTTTAATAAAATAGGTTTATATTTGTTTGCTATTTAAAAGCATGTAATAAATATTTTTAGCCCCTGTTTTAATTAGTTAAAGGCATTAAACCACTTTGCAAAGATGTTGGTTCACAACCATAATTAGTTATGTAATTTTCCACACTTTGAACATTTTACTATGCATGTTTGACAAATTTGAATTTTTGACTTTAAAGTTGAATTTGAATACGAACAGTGATTTGGATCAAGTGAGGATTGGCAACGGTAATGTGATGACGTGGCACCATTAATAGAGGTTTACTGTAGCTTAATTATTCGGGCGTCACAATTCTCCTCCACTACAAGGAATCTCGTCCCGAGATTTAAGAGGTAGAGAAGGGGGGAAGGTCTAGTTACGGAATTCTAACGGATCTTCTCGGCCTTGGTTGCTCTTCTCGAAGAGGTCGATCCATTACATTGACGTCTGCATTTCTCTGCTTCAGGTCATCATGGTGAAGTCGTCCTTTTCTTTGGGAACTCCAACGTACTTACGAATCGGTAAGGGGCAGCTCGGCTACGGCAAAATGATTATGAGGGAAACAATCTAGGGTTAACCCATGAATGATCATAAGAGTATCTCTCGAGTTGAACATATAAAATACATTGAGAGTAAGGTACGAAGGTACAATAAGAGGTTGCAAGCGGATAGATAGTTGCTCGAAGTCTGAACCAGAGTGAGAAAGGGGTTCAGAGCAGCGAGAGTAAATATTGCATCTGATACCAGAATAGAGCACTAGGAAGGTGGCCTGCGAATTAAATACGAAGCCAAGTGTGAGGAATAACCATTAGAAACAGGGTTGTATAGAAGAGTCAGGTTTCGATCCTGTGGAACTGTGGGTTATGGGCCCACCATGTGGTTTTTTTTATAGGAGCAGTGACATCTTGCACGGTCATGATAGCAAGGCATGTCAGAGAGTACCCTGTCAGTTTTGTCGGCAACACGTTGGTACCGAGGGCGAGGGACGAAGAGAACCATTTTCCTGCTCGTTGAAACGAGGCGGACCAATAGGCAAAGTTCTCATCCATCGGTGGCTACCGAAATGTCATCAACAAAAGTAACATGGTCTACTGATGGAGTGGTACAACGAGGTGCTCAACTAAGCAGGGAATCATCTCTGCTCAGCTAAGTCAGATTACAAGAAAGGTTAAACAAAACAATGGAAAGGAAAATATGATTATCAGAGGAAACAGAACAATGGAAAGGAAAATGTGTTTAAACACATATTTCAAGGGTATATCCTTCCCAAGGACCATGGTTAGAAGAGAACCATTTAGGTTAGGGAAGAGGAAGTTCATGACTTTACCCAAACAACGGTGTTTGAATAATTGATAACGAAAATTTAGCATTGTGCTTCTAATGTTTTTATTGAAGATCGGAGTACCCCACACATGCTTCGAGATAGCATTGACATGGTCATTAGGTAAGATCAGGCCATGGATACACAAAGGATCCATCAGGAACAACTTATAGAATAAGTCTTACAATTTCCTCAGGGAAGAGTAGCTAACCTTGCTAAAAAGGAATCTATAACAATAGGGCCAACCAGCCAGGTGTGCTAGGCACGACGTCCCCTTACCGGGTCACATAAGACCAATGTTATAACTCTTGGAAATATGTTCCAACCATCATATCTGACCGAGATTCAGATCTGATTGGTGTTAGGATAACTCAGACTTAGGATGCCTAAGAAGAAAATGTGCGGCACAATTTGACGAGATGACATTGTAAGATTCTCGGGAAATGAACTATGGAAGCGAGTTCCAAAACAAGAGTCCATCAGTATACCAACGAGAGGATGAGGAGGTGGCTGATTGACTCAGCGACAATCCATTGAGATTTCCAAAAGATGGATTTCCACAACTATGTGACCAAGGAGATAACATTAGTTAGATCGAATGATATAATGAGGTATGCTCGAGGAAAACATACCCAATTAAACATTGGTGGAAAGCTGCACCCAAAATATGGGCTTAGGTAGCATGATCAATGCTGGAACGATGATTCGATAACCAATAGTCTAAGAATGAACTATCGACCATTAACTTACAAGCAATAAGGTTGCTAGAAGTTTTGACTTCACACATCATAGTTAAATGGCTGGTATCCCAGTTAGAGACAACACGGGGACCAAAATATGAACGGAGATGGCGAGAAGTATTACTATATCAAGAATTCTTAAGAGGTGGTGAAATTCTCACGACATTCTTGACATCAAAGATGGTAATACTCCACGGTAGAACATAACATAGGTTGGATAACAGGGAAATCAAGATACAACACAAAATATGAACAAGTTTGTGTTGGGGGGAGGCAAGAATGTTGTCGATGATAACACAATTCATCGAGGGGCAAGGATGGTATTTCTCATCCAAAATTTGATAGATATCTTGGAAGAGCTCAGAATGTTGATGATGTTCACGACACATTTGTAGCAAGAATTTATGAAGAGGTAATCGATCGGCGATGACATCAAGTCAAAGGAACGATGAAGCGAAAAGTTATTGGAACCAGGGGTACGACACAAACTCGAAATCAAGCTTGCTGTTCAAGGCGAAATGATATGACGAGGAAAATCGACGTAAGCTTGGCTCATCATCGAAAGTGGTGCTCCGGGAATAAAGACCAGGTAGCACAGTTAAAATCGGCATGATAATGATGTAGCCAATCAGGCTAGGAATGACGTGATCGGGTACAATCTCATAAGTAAAGAAGATTACTAAGAGTTGTTTAATCGCAGTGCGGACTCGATTCAGTTATCGGTGGTTTTGAGTGTTTTAAAACTCGAAGCCCGTGAAAAATTGGAATCAGTGAGAATGTAGCACTGATGAAGAACTCATAAGAAGTTATGCAGTTCCGTAATAATCTTGAGATACCAGGGGGGTAATACTCGACGACAAATCAAAGTAGAGGTTGGACTGGGGTATTACTCTGCAGAAGACAAGTGCTTAAACTTGCATGAGAAATGGTATTTAAAGGAGAACATGGTCAGAAACCACGATCATAAATGATCGAACCACGGATACAAGATGAACTTATAACAAGGGGGGTAATTATTTTTACAAGCAGCTTCCATGATAAGTTATACATCGTGTCCATGGGCATGAACGCAAGGTTCAAGGTCGACTCCCACTTCTTCAATGTATAACCTTCCATTCACTCCTCGCTTTGGTAAAGGCATTAGTGTTGAAAGTTTTACCTGGTGAAATACCAGATGAGTATGACTCGTGAAAACTTCTGAGTTCACACATATTAAGGAAGGCATAGGTTCAACCCGTCAGGGTATCATGGCAACATATACCACCAGCTTCAATAGTAAATACCACCAGCTCAAAAACAGAGCATGGTTGAGAAAATAGAGGATACAATTTACCAAAGGCATTATATACCCATGGAAAGGCTCACAAGGTTATTCAATAGGAAGGAAACTGTCGGATAAAATCCAACAAAGGAACCGATGGTCCACAAGGGATCTGATGTGAGCATCGGTACTCAACCAGAGGAAGAAGAATGCAAGGAGATCTGATTATAGAAACAACTAACTAACTCAAAGTTCAAATGCAAAAGAATTATGATTTCCAAATCAGGGGGTCAGAAGCAACGCTCTGATCAAGGATGGATAAGTTGAGTAGGCTTAGGGGTACAATCGATGGCAATTTGATAGGTCGAGATCCAGCTCACGTTTAAAATGACGTCTGAGCCGGAAGGATGAATTCTAGGATATGATTGAGGATTGCGAGCATTCGCAACAAATTGAATCAACGGACTCAAAATGATAATGACAAAAGATGCCAATAAGATTATAGACTTATGGGATTAACCATAATGCTAGTAAGCAAGAATTTCAAGAGCAACAGGCTCCTGAAGATTTTTGGAAGATCGAATGATATTTTGAACACTTTTGTGAAATACTTGAATCAAATGGGGATGAGCGGATACTCGGTAAGTGCGAGGATTATCCGTAGGGGTATTCAGGTGACAATGAACAGCAAGGTAGTAAGCTCAAAGGATTCTCGGAACAACAGAGAGAATTTCGGGGTATCTTGTAATAACAAGATCATCTGGGAAACATTGTATGAATGGCGAGTATACGTGGTTATTCATAGGAGTTTATCGATGAAAGGGAATTGCAAAAGCGATGAACACAAGTTCTCGGGTTATCAGCGGAGAGTATCTTCAGGGTCTTCACGTGCAGCAGACGATCATCAGTAATAAGGGGCTCTCCGGGTGAAAGTGATAACGAGACCCTAATGTTAGATTTAGCAAAATTCATTTAACCCGAATAGGAGAGAGATCAAAGTCCCAGAGTAAAGGTCGAGGAGTAAAAGATCCTAGTACCACCCAATGGCGACGTGGGCCCGTAAGCCACACAGCCATGTTAGTAAAAGTTTTTGAAATGTCTAGACTCGACTTCGGCCAAGGAGTGTGGAAGGGGGATTCCTACAGGCAGTCGGCTCTGATACCAACTTGTGACGCCCCCGATATGACCGTACACTAATCATGCATGCAAATGTGTACGATCAAGATCAGGGACTCACGGGAATATATCACAACACAACTCTACAAATAAAATAGGTCATACAAGCATCATAATACAAGCCAAGGGCCTCGAGGGCTCGAATACAAGTGCTCGATCATAGACGAGTCAGCGGAAGCAACAATATCTGTACAGACATAGGTTAAACAAGTTTGCCTTAAGAAGGCTAGCACAAAAGTAGCAACGATCGAAGAGGCAAGGCCTCCTGCCTGGGACCTCCTAACTACTCCTCGAAGCCGAACTCCACGTAGAATCATCCTCGGGATCTCTAGCTCCTGGACTCCAGCATCTGGTTGCGACAATCCGGTATAGAAAGGGGAAAAGAGGGAGAAAAGCAACCGTGAGTACTCATCCAAAGTACTCGCAAGCAAGGAGCTACACTACATATGCATGGGTATATTTGTAAAGGGCCATATCAGTGGACTGAACTGCAGAATGCCAGAATAAGAGGGGGATAGCTAATCCTGTCGAAGACTATGCTTCTGGCAGCCTCCATCTTGCAGCATGTAGAAGAGAGTAGATTGAAGTCCTCCAAGTAGCATCGTATAGCATAATCCTACCCGGCGATCCCCTCCTCCTCGCCCTGTTAGAGAGCGATCACCGGTTGTATCTGGCACTTGGAAGGGTGTATTTTATTAAGTATTCGGTTCTAGTTATCATAAGGTCAAGGTACAACTCCGGGTCGTCCTTTTACCGAGGGACACAACTATTCGAATAGATAAACTTCCCTGCAGGGGTGCACCACATAACCCAACACGCTCGATCCCATTTGGCCGGACACACTTTTCTAGGTCATGCCCGGCCGCGGAAGATCAACACGTCGCAGCCCCACCTAGGCTCAACAGAGAGGTCAACACGCCGGTCTAAATCCTATGCGCGCAGGGGTCTGGGCCCATCGCCCATTGCACTCCTGCACGTTGCGTGCGCGGCCGGAAGCAGACCTAGCGTAGTAGGCGTACCAGTCCAATCCGGCGCGCGCCGCTCCGTCGCTGACGTCAAGAAGAGCTTCGGCTGATACCACGACGTCGGGATACCCATAACTACTCCTGCGTAGATGGTTAGTGCGTATAGACCAAATGGCCAGACTCAGATCAAATACCAAGATCTCGTTAAGCGTGTTAAGTATCTGCGAACGCCGACCAGGGCCAGGCCCACCTCTCTCCTAGGTGGTCTCAACCTGCCCTGTCGCTCCGCCACAAAGTAACAGTCGGGGGCCGTCAGGAACCCAGGCCCACCTCTACCGGGGTGGAGCCACCTGTCCTTTCAGCCCCCTCATCAGAATCACTTGCGGGGACTCCTCGAGCCGACCCGACTTTAGTCACCACATGTGTCATGTATATAATGTATATAGTATATACCCATGATCACCTCCCGAAGTGATCACGGCCCAGTAGTATAGCATGGTAGACGGACAAGAGTGTAGGGCCACTGATGGAACACTAGCATCCTATACTAAGCAGTAGGATAGCAGGTAAGGGTAACAATTGTAGCAACAATGACAGGCTATGCATCAGGATAGGATTAACGGAAAGCAGTAACATGCTACACTACTCTAATGCAAGCAGTATAGAGAAGAATAGGCGATATCTGGTGATCAAGGGGGGGGGGGCTTGCCTGGTTGCTCTGGCAAGGAGGGGTCGTCGTCGACGTAGTCGATCACAGGGGCAACATCGGTCTTGGGGTCTACCGAAAAGAAGTAACGGTGAGGGAGCACAATAAATAACAGATCAATAAAAGCATCACAAAGCGTAACATGGCAATACGCGGTGCTAGGGGTGACCTAACGCGGTAGTAAGCGATACTGGTGAAAAGGGGGAACATCCGGGAAAGTATCCCCGGTGTTTGACGTTTTCGGACAGATGAACCGGAGGGGGAAAGTTGCGTGTTTGCTATGCTAGGGATGTGTGGCGGACGAACGGGTTGCGTATCCGGATTCGTCTCGTCATTTTGAGCAACTTTCATGTATAAAACTTTTTCACCTGAGCTACGGTTGAATTTCTACTAATTTTCCAAGTTTTAAAGGTTTTCTAGAATTCTGAAATATACCTCAATTCAAAATTTAAACAGTGTATTACTTTTTATACACACATGCAGCTAGCCTATTAGAATGACACGGGGTCCAGTGGCTGAGTCAGCATACACAGTCAACTAGTCAACAGTCAATGTTTGATCTGGTCAAATTGTGAATAGTGGTCGTGGGGCCTACTTGTCATTGACTGCTATGTTAACTAAAGTGTTAAACAGATTTATTTAGCAAGGGGACCCACATTTCATCTACACCTAGGCTAATCTAGCCACTAAATAATCCCTAAACCATCTTATCTCCAATTAACTAAGCGGCCAGAAGCAAAGCCGGTTGTGCACGTTGTGCACACACGCACGCTTATGGCCAAGCTACTGCAGCGGCCGGCGGTAGCATCAATCAGTAGCAGCAACTAGTAGTAAAAAGCGGTAGCAGCTGCAAGCAAGGCAGCGCGCCTGCCAGCAGAAGAGCAAAGCAGCGGCAGGGGCTTGTAGTAGCGCAGCAGCAGCGGTGACCGCTAGCGGCGGCGGCAACGCGGGCAGTCGCGAGCAGCAGCGGGCGGACGGGTGCGCCTGGGCGTGGCCTCGGGGCAGCGAGGGCGCGGCAGGGGATGCGGGCGTGGCTGAAACCAGTGGCAACAACGACCAGCAGCGGTGGGAGCATGAGCAGCACGCAGCAGCACAACAGAAGCAAGCAGCATCTCACGCATGTACACACAAGAGCTCGAGCTCCCATTCATGGCGGCCGAGTGTAAGGGCGGCCTCAACGGTGATAGATCGAGGCAAGGAAAGGGAGGATCCGGTGGAGAAGCTCACCACGGAGCCGTAGGAATGCTCGGGGAGGTCGGGGACGGACCGGGGCGGCGGCAATCGACGGCGGACGATGACGATGTACGCGGTGGAAACGAGGTCGATGGTGAGCGTACAGGGCGGCGCTGCTCGATTTGAGGCCCGGGATGGACGAAGTCGATTGTGGCGGTCCTCCTGAACCCGTCGGTGTGGCGGACGATGGCCGGTGGCCGCAGTGATTCGCAGCGGCGTGCTCCGGTGCGTCGTGGTTAGTTTGGCCAGAGTGTGTGTGTGTGAGAGAGAGAAAGGACGTGGGGCGCGAGGGGGAAAGGGAGGGAGGAGCTAGGGTTCGCCGAGGGGATGGGGGGCGAGGCTATATAGGACAGGGGGGGGGCGATGGATGCCCGCCACCGCGGCAGGGGCGCGCCATGGCCGGGCGATGAGCGGCACGACCCCCTGCCTCCCTGTAGCAAGGGAAGGAGGCAAAGTGGGGGTGGGCCGGCTGGGCTGCCCACTTGCCCGATGGGTCAGAAGCCCAGGGGGTTTTCTCCCCTTTTTATTTTTATTCTTTTCCAGTTTCTTTTATTTATTTTTCTTTTCTGTTATATTTTATTACTAGTAGATTTTAGTTTTATAAAAATATGAGACCAATACTTAAATTAGTGTTTTAATTACCCCTCCGCCACAAGAAGTTTCACACTTTAATAAAATAGGTTTATATTTGTTTGCTATTTAAAAGCATGTAATAAATATTTTTATCCCCTGTTTTAATTAGTTAAAGGCATTAAACCACTTTGCAAAGATGTTGGTTCACAACCATAATTAGTTATGGAATTTTCCACACTTTGAACATTTTACTATGCATGTTTGACAAATTTGAATTTTTGACTTTAAAGTTGAATTTGAATACGAACAGTGATTTGGATCAAGTGAGGATTGGCAACGGTAATGTGATGACATGGCACCATTAATAGAGGTTTACTGTAGCTTAATTATCCGGGCGTCACATGCCTGCACCTACTACTATTACTCCACACATCGACCGCTATCCAGCATGCATCTAGTGTATTAAGTTCATGGAGAAACGGAGTAATGCAATAAGAACGATGACATGATGTAGACGAGATCTATTCATGTAGGAATAACCCCCATCTTATTATCTTTAATAGCAACGATACATGTGTGTCTTGCTGCCCCTTCTGTCACTGGGAAAGAACACTGCACGATCGAACCCATCACAAAGAACCTCTTCCCATGGCAAGAAAAATCGATCGAGTTGGCCTAACTAAACCAAAGATTCAAAGAAGAAATACGAGGCTATAAATAATCATGCATATAAGAGATCAACTAAGACTCAAATAATATCCATGGATAAAAGATCTGATCATGAAGTCAAAGTTCATCGGATCCCAACAAACACACCGCAAAAAGAGTTACATCAAATAGACCTCCAAGAGACCATTGTATTGAGAATCAAAAGAGAGAGAGAGAGAGAGAGAGAGAGAGAGAGAGAGAGAGAGGAAGCCATCTAGCTACTGCCTACGGACCCGTAGGTCTACAACAAACTACTCATGCCTCATCGGAGAGGCACCAATGAGGATGATGAACCCCTCCGTGATAGTGTCTAGATTGGATCTCGTGGTTCTAGAACTTGCGGCGGCTGGAATTGTGTTTCGTCGACTCCCCTAGGGTTTCTGGAATATTTGGGTATTTATAGGGCGAAGAGGCGATGCAGGAGGCCGCCGAGGTGGGCACAACCCACCAGGACGCGCTTGGTCCCCCAGGCGCGCCCAGGTTGGTTGTGCCCCCCTCGGGGCACCCCTCTTGTACTTCTTTGGCCCATGTTGTTTCTTCTGATCCATAAAAAATCTCCAAAAAGTTTTGCTGCGTTTGGACTCTGTTTGGTACTGTTATTCTGCGAAGTAAAAAATAAGCAAAAAACAACAACTAGCACTGGGCACTATATCAATAGGTTAGTCCCAAAAAATGATATAAAGTTGCTATAAAATGATTGTAAAACATCCAAGAATGATAATATAACAACATGGAACAAGCAAAAATTATAGATATGTTGGAGACGCATCAGGGCTTCATATGTTTAGTGTAATGTGCAGGCATCGTATTCGGCAGTGGCTGCCCGAGCCGAGGAATGGGCCGAGCTCAATCGAAAGTTCAAGAGCTCCGATGACGAGCTCGATCGGATTAACAAGTGGTTTGACGAGGCTCTAGGTAAGTCCGGACTGAACTGTTTTGATACCATTGTTTGTTAATGAAGTGTGCATGGTTAACCTTAGTGAGATACACCTAGCATTACTACAGCTGTCGCCGCGGAGGTTGAGAACCTCAAGGCCGAGTTGCGGAAGGCTCTGCAGGAAGCTGCGAAACAGAAGGTGGCGGCCGAACAACTGGTCACCGAACTGGCGATGGTGAAGACCACCAGCCAGAAGCATGAGGCCGGAGTGGCCGAGGTGCAACAAGATGTCAAGGATGCTGTCACAAAATGTGAGGACCTTGAGCAAAAAAGTAAGGATCAAGCGTCTGAGCCGACCTCGTTGAGGTCGACGATCAAAGAGGAGCGGGTGAAGGCGTGAGGCCACAAAGAAGAACTCCGCCAGGTCAAGCTGATTACGGATGGTAAGTCGTACTTACTACAAAGTGTCTTTGGCGGTAACAGGTTCTCTTTGCTCACGCGAGTATGGCGTTCCCCGGGCGCCTTTGCAGATCTCCCGAGGAGTGCAGCAGATGCGATGAGGTACTTCTCGGCCCAGGAGGGCAATACCGAGCGTAGGCTGTTTTGGGCGCAATTTCAGGCACCCGAGCACCCTTCCCTCCTCAACAACCAGCTGAAGTAGCTAATGGAGTTGCATCGGATGGCAGAGCCGGCCATGATGGACCTCTGTGTCAAGATGTGGCCCTCAAAGGCGCTGCTGAGCAGCTATTTTGGCCTGGTGCAAAAACTGTGTGAGGCCATGATACGTCTCCAACGTATCTATACTTTTTATTGTTCCATGCTATTATATTATTGGTTTTGGATGTTTTATAAGCATTAATATGCTATTTTATATAATTTTGGGGAGTAACTTATTGACCTAGAGCCTAGTGCCAGTTTATGTTTTTCCTTGTTTTTGAGTTTTACAGAAAAGGAATATCAAACGAAGTCCAAACGGAATAAAACATTTGCGATGATTTTTCTTGGACCAGAAGACACCCGTAGGACTTGAAGATGAAGTCAGAGGAGTCCCGCGGCGGCCACAAGCCTCAGGGGTGCACCCTGGAGGGTGCCCTGAGGCCTTGTGGGCCCCTCGAAGCTCCTCTAACCCTAATTCTTGGCCTATAAATTCAGAAATATTCCCAAACGACTAGAAGCGTCCACCAAAATACTTTTCCACGGCCGCAACCTTTTGTACCTGTGAGATTCCATCTTGGGGCCTTTTCTGGCACCCTGCCGGAGGGGTATTCGATCACGGAGGGCTTCTACATCAACTCTATTGCCCTTCCGATGAAGCGTGAGTAGTTTACCACAGACCTACGGGTCCATAGCTAGTAGCTAGATGGCTTCTTCTCTCTCTATGATCTTCAATACCATTTGTCTCCTCGATGTTCTTGGAGTTCTATCTGATGTAATATTCTTTTGCGATGTGTTTGTCGAGATCCGATGAATTGTGGATTTATGATCAGATTATCTATGAATATTATTTGAATCTTCTCTAAATTCTTATATGCATGATTTGATATCTTTGCATTTCTCTTCGAATTATCGGTTTGGTTTGGCCAACTAGATTGGTTCTTCTTGCAATGGGAGAGGTGCTTAGTTTTGGGTTCAATCTTGCGGTGTCCTCACCTAGTGACAAAGTAGCAGTAGCGAGGCACGTACTGTATTGTTGCCATCAAGGGTAAAAAGATGGGGTTTTCATCATATTGCTTGAGTTTATCCCTCTACATCATGCCATCTTACTTAAGGCGTTACTCCGTTCTTATGAACTTAATACTCTAGATGCATGTTGGATAGCGGTCGATGTGTGTAGTAATAGTAGTAGATGCAGGCAGGAGTCGGTCTACTTGACACGGACGTGATGCCTATATTCATAATCATTTCCTTGGATATCGTCATAACTTTGCGCTTTTCTATCAATTGCTCGACAATAATTTGTTCACCCACCATATTATTTTCCTTCAAGAGAGAAGCCTCTACTGAAACCTATGGCCCCTGGGTCTATTTCCCATCATATATTTTCAGATCTATAAACCCAAAAAATACCTTGCTGCAATTTATTTGTTTTTACTTTGTTTTATGTTTTAGTAATCTTATATATATATATATATATATATATATATATATATATATATATATCTATCAGATCTCATCCTTGCGAGTGACCGTGAAGGGATTGACGACCCCTTTATCGCGTTGGGTGCAAGTGTCTGATTGTTTGTGAAGGTGCATAGATTGGAGACTTGCGTTTACCTCCTACTGGATTGATACCTTGGTTCTCAAACTGAGGGAAATAGTTATCTCTACTTTGCTGCATCACCCTTTCCTCTTCAAGGGAAAAACCAACGCAGGCTCAAGAAGTAGCAGGAAGAATTTCTGGCGCTGTTGCTGGGGAGGTTCTACCTCAAGCCTACCAAGTACCCACCATAAACTCTCATCTCTTGCATTACATTATTTGCCATTTGCCTCTCATTTTCCTCTCCCCCACTTCTAAAATGATTTTAGGAAAACACAAAAAGATTTGCCTTTTTATTCACCCTTCTTCCGTTCGTCTTTCCGTTTGCTTTTTGGTTGCTCGTTTGCTAGATCGGTTTGTTACCACCATGTCTGAATCTGGGGAGTTTATCGTTGAAAAGGATAGCAATAATCTTTAGGAAGGTTTTAATGATTTTGCCAATAATGATCCTCATGAAGAACCCACTATTATCCATATTAAAAAAACTCCATGTGGGTAGCGGTAATATTATTGGAAAAGGGGTGATTCAAGATTTCTTTACTTGTGCCGGTACGTTACCTACGCTAGGAGGATCTATTCTTAATAAAACTAATAGCCTTGCGGATGCAATAACTTTGCTTATAATTGAACTTGAAAGACAATTTTTTCATATGCATCCATGCATACAAAGGATTTTTCTAGAATTCTCCAATATTCAACATTCTTCTGTTAAGCGTGCCGCCACTATATTTCTAGCTCATGAGTTTAGATTCATTATGAAAGAAGCTAGTGCATTTTTTGCGCATTATAAAATAAATGGTGGTTGTCCCCCCATAGAGGAGATCCTTTTTAATCAAGAGGAAATAATGCGATTGCAATCTCCCAATTATGCCGCGTATAATGAAAATCTGAGAAAAAGAGTCCCTACCGAGGTTTTGGTTGATAAGATTTCTGAACTCAATGATAATTTTGCTATACAAAACAATGGATTAGGGTTTGTATTAAGAGACTGGCTTATGACGTTCCACCAAAGGAACGTTTATAATGATGAGTTGATTATAAAATACAAGGGGCCGAAGGAGGAACCAATTCCTCCCAAACTTGGTCTTAGGGATCCTTATCCTATTAAATTTAGCCCTTTTGATTATTTTGCTTACCACAAAGTAAACTGGCTGCTGAAAGAAGGGATTATGAGACGAGCATGGATGATCTCCCTTATTACTATGACAATACCTAGATCTATGTTTTATGCCTACCTAGGGGAGTTAAACAATAGCGCTTGTTGGGAGACAACCCAATTTTATTTTTATGTTTTATGTTTTTTGGTTCTGTTTTTCAATAAATACACATTATTACCTCTGTAGTAATTGTGTTTTGGTGTTTTAATTAGTGTTTGATCCAAGTAAAGCCTTTGGGATACTTTGGTGTATCGTTGATTTGATCTTGCTGAAAAACAGAAACATAATTGATCTGAGCTGCTGGAGCGTGATAAATGCTTGAATGTTTTACACAAGATTGATATATGAATTGCCTCTGTTTTCATCATTTTTCAGAATTGTTGGAGTTACATAAGTATAGGAAGTTTACATATTACTACAGACTGTTCTAGTTTTGACAAATTCTGTTTTCTATGTGTTGTTTGCTTATTTTGATGAATCTATGTGTAGTATTGGGGGGTATGAACCATGGAGAAGTTGGAATACAGTAGATATTACACCAATATAAATAAAGAATGAGTTCATAACAGTACCAAAAAGTGGTGATTTATTTTCTTATACTAACGGTTCTCATGAGTTTTCTGTTGTGAAGTTTTCAAGTTTTGGGTAAAGATTAATTTAATGGACAACGGAATAAGGAGTGGCAAAAGCCTAAGCTTGGGGATGCCCAAGGCACCCCAAGGTAATATTCAAGGACAACCAAGCATCTAAGCTTGGGGATGCCATCCCGGATGGCATCCCCTCTTTCGTCTTCAATCCATCAGTAAATTTACTTGAGGCTATATTTTTATTCACCACATGATATGTGTTTTGCTTGGAGCGTCTTGTATGATATGAGTCTTTGCTTTTTAGTTTGCCACAATCATCCTTGCTATACACACCTTTTGAGAGGGACACGCATGAATCGTGATTTATTAGAATACTCTATGTGCTTCACTTATATTTTTTGAGCTAGGCAATTTGCTCTAGTGCTTCTTCAGTTATATCTTTTTAGAGCACGGTGGTGGCTTTATTTTAAAGAAATTGTTGAACTCTCATGCTTCACTTATATTATTTTGAGAGTCTCGAAACAGCATGGCAATTTGCTTGGGTTATGAATTTAGCCATAATATGACAGGCATCCAAGAGGGATATAATAAAAACTTTCATATAAAGAGCGTTGAATACTATGAGAAGTTTGATTCCTTATGATTGTTTTAAGATATAAAGATGGTGATATTGGAGTCATGCTAGTGAGTAATTGTGGATTGGTAGAAAAACTTGTGTTAAAGTTTGTGATTCCCGTAGCATGCACGTATGGTGAACCGTTATGTGATGAAGTCGGAGCATGATTTATTTATTGATTGTATTCCTTATGAGTAGTGGTCGGGGACGAGCGATGTACTTTTCCTACCAATCTATCCCCCTAGTAGCATGCGTGTAGTACTTTGTTTCGATAGCTAATAGACTTTTGCAATAAGCATGTGAGTTCTTCATGAGTAATGTTGAGTCCATGGATTATACGAACTCTCACCCTTCCACCATTGCTAGCCTCTCTAGTACCGCGATATTTTCTCTGGTGCATTACACCCACCATATACCTTCCTCAAAACAGCCACCATACCTACCTATTATGGCATTTCCATAGCCATTCCGATATATATTGCCATGCAACTTCCACCGTTCTGTTTCTTATGACACATGCCATCATTGTCATATTGCTTTGCATGATCGTAAGATAGGTAGCATGATGTTTTCATGGCTTGTCCATTTTTTATGTCATTTCTATGCTAGATCATTGCACATCCCGGTACACCGCCGGAGGCAATCGCATAGAGTCATATTTTGTTCTAGTATCGAGTTGTAATTCTTGAGTTGTAAGTGAATAAAAGTGTGATGATCATCATTATTAGAGCATTGTCCCATGTGAGGAAAGGATGATGGAAGCTATGATTCTCTTACAGTTGGGATGAGTCTCCGGACTTTATAAAAAAATAAAAGAGGCCAAAGAAGCCCAAATAAAATATAAGTGGCCAAGAAGCCCAACCAAAAAAAGAAAAAAGAAAGAAAAATGAGAGAAAAGAGAGAAGGGACAATGCTACTATCCTTTTACCACACTTGTGCTTCAAAGTAGCACCATGATCTTCATGATAGAGAGTCTCCTATGTTGTCACTTTCATGTACTAGTGAGAATTTTTCATTATAGAACTTGGCTTATATATTCCAATGATGGGCTTCCTCAAATTGCCCTAGGTCTTCGTGAGCAAGCGAGTTGGATGCACACCCACTTAGTTTCTTTTTGAGCTTTCATAAACTTATAGCTCTAGTGCATCTGTTGCATGGCAATCCCTACTCACTCACATTGATATCTATTTATGGGCATCTCCATAGCCCATTAATACGCCTAGTTGATGTGAGATTTTCTCCTTATTTTTGTCTTCTCTACAACCACCATATTCTATTCCACCTATAGTGCTATATACATGGCTCACCCTCATGTATTGTGTGAAAGTTGAAAAAGTTTGAGAACATCAAAAGTATGAAACAATTGCTTGGCTTGTCATCGGGGTTGTGCAAGATTTAATACTTTGTGTGATGAAGATGGAGCATAGCTAGACTATATGATTTTGTAGGGATAACTTTCTTTGGCCATGTTATTTTGAGAAGACATGATTGCTTTATTAGTATGCTTGAAGTATTATTGTTTTTATGTCAATATTAAACTTTTGTTTTGAACCTTATGTATCTGAATATTCATGCCACAATAAAATTACATGGATAAATATGTTAGGTAGCATTCCACATCAAAAATTCTGTTTTTATCATTTACCTACTCGGGGATGAGTAGGAATTAAGCTTGGGGATGCTTGATACGTCTCCAACGTATCTATAATTTTTGATTGTTCCATGCTATTATATTATCTATTCTCGATGTTTTATATGCATTAATATGCTATTTTATATTATTTCTGGGACTAACTTATTGACCTAGAGCCTTGTGCTAGTTTTTGTTTTTTTCCTTGTTTTTGAATTTTACAGAAAAGGAATATCAAACGGAGTCCAAACGGAATAAAACTTTCGTGATGATTTTTCTTGGACCAGAAGACACCCGTAGGACTTGGAGATGAAGTCAGAAGAGTTCTGAGGCGGCCACAAGCTTTAGGGGCGCGCCTTGAGGGATTTTGGGCCCCTCAGAGCTCCTCTAACCCTAATTCTTGGCCTATAAATTCATAAATATTCCCAAATGACCAGAAGCGTCCACCAAAATACTTCTCCGCCGTCGCAACCTTCTGTACCCATGAGATCCCATCTTGGGGCCTTTTCCGGCACCCTGCCGGAGTGGGATTCGATCAGGGAGGGTTTCTACATGAACTCTATTGCCCTTTCGATGAAGCGTGAGTAGTTTACCGCGGTCCTACGGGTCCATAGCTAGTAGCTAGATGGCTTCTTCTCTCTCTATGATCTTCAATACCATGTTCTCCTCGATGTTCTTGGAGTTCTATCCGATGTAATATTCTTTTGCGGTGTGTTTGTCGAGATTCGATGAATTGTGGATTTATGATCGGATTATCTATGAATATTATTTGAATCTTCTCTAAATTCTTTTATGCATGATTTAATATCTTTGTGTTTCTCTTCGAATTATCAGTTTGGTTTGGCCAACTAGATTGGTTCTTCTTGCAATGGGAGAGGTGCTTAGTTTTGGGTTCAATCTTGTGGTGTCCTCACCTAGTGACAAAGTAGGGGTAGCGAGGCACGTATTGAATTGTTGCCATCAAGGGTAAAAAGATGGGGTTTTCATCATATTGCTTGTGTTTATCCCTCTACATCATGTTATCTTACTTAAGGCGTTACTCCGTTCTTATGAACTTAATACTCTAGATGCATGCTGGATAGAGGTCGATGTGTGGAGTAATAGTAGTAGATGCAGGCAAGAGTCGGTTTACTTGACACGGACATGATGCCTATATTCATAATCATTTCCTTGGATATCGTCATAACTTTGCGCTTTTCTATCAGTTGCTCGACAGTAATTTGTTCACCCACCTTATTATTTTCCTTCAAGAGAGAAGCCTCTAGTGAAACATATGCCCCCGAGTCTATTTTCCATCATATATTTTTAGATCTATAAACCAAAAAAAAACAAAAAATACCTTGCTGCAATTTATTTGTTTTAACTTTGTTTTACGTTTTAGTAATCTTTTATATCTATCTCGATCAGATCTCATCCTTGCAAGTGACCGTGAAGGGATTGACAACCCCTTTATCGCGTTGGGTGCAAGTGATTGATTGTTTGTGCAGGTGCATAGATTGGTTGCGTGTACCTCCTACTGGATTGATACCTTGGTTCTCAAACTGAGGGAAATACTTATCTCTGCTTTGCTGCATCACCCTTTCCTCTTCAAGGGAAAGACCAATGCAAGCTCAAGAAGTAGCAGGCCACGTCGCGGATTGATGTTTGGAAGTGCTCCACATGCATCGATGGAGCTGGGATGGCCTTCGGTAAGACCATGGTGCACTAGCCGAAGATCAAGCCATCCGAGATGGCTACCGGACCCCCGCCACCCGGGAAGGAGCATAGGCGCACCGAGCAATATTTTCCAATCGTGATGGATGGTGCTCGGGCGATAGAGGCCCAATGCTCGAAAGATGTAATTTATGAGTGAATGTACTGCCATTTAGCTAAGCAAGTTGAAACTTTTTATGCTACATAATGCAACCATTTGGCATGTTGTTCGATGCTCTATTTGTTTTATTTTGACTCCTGTGCAGCTGTTTTAAACTAAGAGTTACCAGTCGTTGGCTTTAGCCCCCTTTTAGATACTGCAAAGGGTCTTTCTTCATAACACTTTAATCCTTAGCGGACGTCTTGGTGCCCGGAGGCGGTAGTGTGTAGGAGAAATGAGGCAATCAGACTATGCGGCTTTAATGCTTTCACTTAGCCATAGGAGCTTGACTGCGGGAGCTAGTGACTAGCCCCCGGTGTTTTTGTGATATTCGGCTCTATCGAGGTTAATACCATCACATGGTATCTGTGATAGCAACCCTTCGTATGACAAGGAATACCTCCATCAATTTTTAGTTTGACAGTTGTCATCGGATCGCCGACCAGTTCTCACTTATTATGATAGTCAGTTTTTGGCTTTCTCCACTAAGGTACTTAACCAGACGAGCTAGAAGTACAATCGAAGTGGTTCTCCCTTTACTCTCCTAGCCGAACAATGCGGAACGTAAGAGGGCAAGCACAAGAGCCAGGCAACCCAACTATTGACCAGAGACATAATTCGGAGCCGATTCATATAATGCAATATCCGAGATGCCGAGCACACAAGATAAAGATGGTGTCGGAATGATGCTTGGGGCGAGATTTATAGTTGAGCCCCCGGTTTATTAGCCGATCGCATCTAAAGCAAGCATGTATCAAATGAGTTTGTCTCGGCATGAAAAAGCGACAATAGATATGCACCTCAAACGGCTGAAGTGGGATCGTAACAATGGTCTTCATTTCCGATGAATGTGTGACATCCAACCATACAATTCAAATTGCCGAAGCAACTGTTACAGATACTTTGTAGAAAAATATAAATGATAGAAGAAAGGTTTACGCAGGGCCTCTATGAGTGGTTTGATTTCCCTACTGCGCCCTGCCGCACGTCTGCGCCTTTGCTCTGTGGGAAGGTTCCTTAGACAGGGGAAATGGATATTGGCATACCGGCCCTTGAGAGAGGGTCTTGAGAAGCTGCCGCGGTATATCAGCTTTATGGTAGTCAGGCCCTGGATGATACCTGGTAATGGTCTGAAGACATATTTGGCCATAGTTCGGTCTAGCTGAGTACTTGACCCTTCGATTGTTTGCCCCCATAGCTACTCATGGAATTTTAAGCACGAAATGGTGAACCCGAGGTACGTATTTCATGGCTGAAGAACCTCTGATGTGGTGGGCGTATCCCTATTTAGGGTGAGCACTTGAAGGCCCGAGAAGCGGGGCTATAGCTCGGGCTCGTTTCTGTACATCTAGTGCCTTGATGTGAGCCTGGGTTTTCGATGCCCCTTTGCCGGCCTGTACTCCGGCTGCCAGAGCTGCTGTGTGTTCCTTAGTTTGGAGCGAGCCCTAGGTGTTACCATTGATGGTGATGACACCCTTAGGTCCAGGCATCTTGAGCTTCATATATGTGTAGTGGGGGACGATGTTAAAATGAGCGAACGATGTACGGCCGAGAAGTGTGTGATAGCCGCTGCGGAAAGGGACGATGTTGAAGATCAAGTCTTCGCTACGGAAGTTGTCGGGCGAGCCAAAAACTACTTCCAGAGTGACGGTGCCCGGGCAGCGTGCTTCGATGCCTGAGATTACCCCTTTAAAGGTGGTGTTGCTAGGTTTGATCCTTGATGGATCGATTCCCATCTTCCTCACTGATCTGAGTAAATTAAATTGAGGTTGATGCCTCCGTCCAAAAGGACTCTGGTGAGGTGGTATCCGTCCACGATGGGGTCAAGCACAAGAGCTGCTGTTCCTTCGTGACGGATACTGGTCGGATGGTCTTCGTGGTTGTAGGGGATTGGGCAAGCCGGCCACAGGTTGTATTGCGGGGCCACCGGCTCTAAGGAGTAGACATCCCGATGTGCGTGCTTCCGCTCCTTCTTAGGTATATGCGTGACGTAGATCATGTTCACAGTTTTTACCTCGGAAGGGAATTTCTTCTGGCCTCCATTGTTCGGCCCGCGAGGTTCGTCATCGTCCTCACGGCGGGGGCCCTTGCCTTGTTCCTCGACTGTAAGCTTGCTGGCCCGTTGGTCACCCAACAGTTGCAGTTGGTGTGGTTGGCGGGCTTGTTTGAGATGCCATGGATCTGGCAGGGTCTGTCTAGGATCTTATCTAACGCAGTGGGGCCATCCCGGTTCCCTTTAGAGGGCTTCTTCCATGATCCTGATTTGGAGTTACTAAATCCGGCATTCACTGCCGTGTCATCAGCTTCACCGGCGCTTGTTCTTGTTGCACCGTGGTTTCCCGTTCCCATCCCGGACTTCTGAGGTGCCGGGTTTTTCCGGTGGTTGCTTCTACGAGCTAACCAACTATCTTCTCCCGTGCAAAAGCGGGTCATTAGAGAGGTAAGGGCCGACATTGTTTTCGGTTTATCTTGGCCGAGCTGCCGAGCAAGCCATTAATCTCGGATGCTGTGCCTGAAAGCGGATATTGCCTCAGTGTCCAGACAGTCGACGATCTGGTTTTTCTTGGTCAAGAACCGATAAAATTGTCGGGCTGACTCTTTGGGCTGTTGAACAACGTGGCTCAAGTCATCAGCATCCAGAGGTCGAACATAAGTGCCTTGAAAGTTAGCTCGGAAGGCGTCTTCAAGCTCTTCCCAGCTTCCTATGGAGTTTCCGGGGAGGCTATTCAACCAGTGCATGACCGGTACTTTGAGATTTAGTGGTAAATATTTGACGGCGTGGAGGTCGTCCCCTTGGGCCATATGAATGTGGAGGAGGAAGTCTTCAATCCACACGGTAGGATCTGTTGTCCCATCATACTGTTTGATGTTTACGGGTTTAAACCCTTCGGTGAACTGGTGCTCCATCACCTCATCTGTGAAACACATTGGGTGTGCGGTGCCCCTGCCCCAGGCCACGTCGTGCCGAAGATCGGTTGTCATCCGAGCACGACACTAATCCCGAGCTCTCTCATTTCTGTCATGCCAAGCTTGGTATCCGTCACGTCCAGTGGGAGTGTGCCCTCTAGATCCGTAGATGGATCTTGTTTGGCCTGCTCTGGCGGTTAGGTTGTGTGCTACTTCTTGAGCTTGCATTGATATTTCCCCTGAAGAGGAAAGGGTGATGCAGCAAAGTAGAGATAAGTATTTCTCTCAGTTCAGAACCAAGGTATCAATCCAGTAGGAGGCACAAGCAAGTCCCCAATATATGCACCTGCACAAACTAACAAACAGTTGCACACAACGTGAAAAAAGGAGTTGTCAATCCCTTCACGGTCACTTGCAAGAGTGAGATCTAATGGAAATAGATATAAAAGATAAGTAGAAGGTAAAATAAAGTAAACACAAATAAACTGCAACATGGTATTTTTGGGTTTTTGATTTTATAGATCTGAAAATATATGACGGAAAATAGATTCGGGGGCCATAGGTTTCACTAGAGGCTTCTCTCTTGAAGAAACCATACGGTGGGTAGACAAATTACTGTTGAGCAATTGATAGAAAAGCGCAAAGTTACGACAATATATAAGGCAATGATCATGAATATAGGCATCACGTCCGTGATAAGTAGACCGACTCCGGCCTACATCTACTACTATTACTCCACGCATCGACCGACTCCTTCCTGCATCTAGAGTATTAAGTTCATAAGAACAGAGTAACGCCTTAAGCAAGATGACATGATGTAGAGGGACAAACTCAAGCAATATGATATAAACCCCATCTTTTTATCCTTAATGGCAATAATACAATATGTGCCTCACTACCCCTACTGTCACTGGGTGAGGACACCGCAAGATTGAACCCATCACAAAGCACCTCTCCCATTGCAAGAAAAACCAATCTAGTAGGCCAAACCAAATCGATAGATTGATGCGGCTTGAACTACACCGGTATTTCCCCAAAGAGGAAGGGATGATGCAGCACAACTACGGCAGGTATTTCCCTCAGTGATGAGACCAATGTTATCGAACCAGCTGGAGAACCACGCAACACCACGTAAACAGCTCCTGCACACAAAGAACAAATACTTGCAACCCGACGTAAGAGATGGGTTGTCAATCCCTCACGGGTAAAAAGATAGGTAAAATTGTAGTAGATTGGATAAATAGATCTCGCGGGAACGCGAGATAAAATAAACAATACTAAATTGCAGCAAGGTATTTTTGTATTTTTGGATTAATAGATCTGAAAATAAAAGCAAATAGAAATAGATCGCGCAGGCAAATATAATAAAGAAGAGACCCGGGGCCCGTAGATTTCACTTGTGGCTTCTCTCGAGAAAAATAGCATGCGGTGGGTAAACAAATTACAGTTAGGCAATTGATAGAACTTCAAATAATCATGAAGATATCTAGGCAATGATCGTTATATAGGCATCACGTCCAAGATTAGTAGACCGACTCCTGCCTGCATCTACTACTATTACTCCACACATCGACCGCTATCCAGCATGCATCTTGTGTATTAAGTTCATGGAGAAACGGAGTAATGCAATAAGAATGATGACATGATCTAGACAAGATCTATTTGTGTAGAAATAGACCCCATCTTGTTATTCCTAATAGCAATGATACATACGTGTCGGTTCCCCTTCTGTCACTGGGATCAAGCACCGTAAGATCAAACCCATCACAAAGCACCTCTTCCCATGGCAAGAAAAATCGATCTAGTCGGCCTAACTAAACCAGAGATTCGAAGAAGAAATACCAGGCTATAACTAATCATGCATATAAGAGATCAAAAGTCCCAAATAACTTTCATGGATAAAAACATAGATCTTATCATAAACTCAAAGTTCATCGGATCCCAACAAACACACTGCAAAAAGAGTTACATCAAATAGATCTCCAAGAGACCATTGTATTGAGAATCAAAAGAGAGAGAGGAAGCCATCTAGCTACTAACTACGGACACGTAGGTCTACAATGAACTACTGACGCATCATCGGAGAGGCACCAATGAGGATGATGAACCCCTCCGTGATGGTGTCTAGATTGGATCTGTGGTTTTTGGAACTTGCGGCGGTTGGAATTGATTTTCGTCGACTCCCCCCTAGGGTTTCTGGAATATTGGGGTATTTATAGAGAAAAGAGGCGGTGCAGGAGGCCACCGAGGCTCCCCTGGTGGGTTGTGCTCCCCTTAGAGCCCCCCTCTAGTACTTCTTTGGCCCAACAGGTGTCCTCTGGTCCATAAAAAATCTCCAAAAAGTTTCGCTGCGTTTGGAGTCCGTTTGGTATTGATTTTCTACGATCTATGCACCTACACAAACTAACAAACACTTGCACACAACGCGTACAAGGGGTTGTCAATCCCTTCACGGTCACGAACAAGAGTGAGATCTAATAGAGATAGGTATAAAAGATAAATAAAAGAGAAAACTAAAATAAATATAAATAAATTGTAGCAAGGTATTTTTGGGGTTATTGGAATATAGATATGAAAATATATGATGTAAAATAGACGCGGGGGCCATATGTTTCACTAGAGGCTTCTCTCTTGAAAGAAAACATACGGTGGGTAAACAAATTACTGTCGAGCAATTGATAGAAAAGTGCAAAGTTATGATGATATATAAGGCAATGATCATGAATATAGGCATCATGTCTGTGACAAGTAGACCGAAACGATTCTGCATCTACTACTATTACTCCACACATCGACCTTTATCCAGCATGCATCTAGAGTATTAAGTTCATAAGAATGGAGTAATCCTTTAAGAAAGATGACATGATGTAGAGGGATAAACTCAAGGAATATGATGAAAACCTCGTCTTTTTATCCTTGATGGAAACAATACAATACCTGCCTCGCTACCCCTACTATGTCACTAGGTGCGGACACCACAAGATTGAACCGAAAACTAAGCACCTCTCCCACTGCAAGAAAAACCAATCTAGTTTGCCAAACCAAACCGATAGTTTGAAGAGAAATACAAAGATATCTTAATCATGCATAAAAGAGTTCAGAGAAGACTCAAATAATATTCATAGATAATCTGATCATATATCCACAATTCATCGGATCTTGACAAACACACCACAAAAGAATATTACATCAGATAGAACTCCAAGAACATCGAGGAGAACATTGTATTGAAGATCAAAGAGAGAGAAGAAGCCATCTAGCTACTAGCTATGGACCCGTAGGTCTGTGGTAAACTACTCACGCTACATCAAAAGGGAAGCAAGGTTGATGTAGAGGCCCTCCATGATCGAATCCCCCTCCGGCAGGGTGCCAAAAAAGGCCCCGAGATGGGATCTAACGGGAAAAGAGGCTTGCGGCGGTAGAAAAATATTTTGGTGGATGCTTCTGATGTTGGGGGAATATTTTGTAATTTATAGTGCAAAGATTAGGGTTGCGGGACTCCCGAGGGGCCCACAAGCCCTCAGGGCACGCCCCCCTAGGGCGCCCCCCTGTGGCTTGTGGACTCCTCGTGAGTCTTCTGACCCCCCTCCCCAAGTCTTCTGGGTGTCTTCTGGTCCAAGAAAAACCATCGCGAAAGTTTTATTCCATTTGGACTCCGTTTGATATTCCTTTTCTGTAAAACTCAAAAGAAGGAAAGAAACAAAAACTGGCACTGGGCTCTAGGTTAATAGGTTAGTCCGAAAATAGTATAAAATAGCTTATTAATGGATATAAAACATTCAAACAGATAATATAATAGCATGGAACAATAAAAAATTATAGATACATTGGAGACGTATCAAGCATCCCCAAGCTTAATTCCCGCTCGTCCTCGAGTAGGTAAATGACAAAAACATAATTTTTGATGTGGAATGCTACCTAAGATATTTATCCATGTAATCTTCTTTATTGTGGCATGAATATTCTGATCCATAAGATTCAAAACAAAAGTTTTGATATTGACATAAATACAATAATACTTCAAGCATACTAATAAAGTAATCATGTCTTCTCAAAATAACATGGCAAAAGAAAGTTATCCCTACAAAATCATATAGTCTGGCTATGCTCCATCTTCATCACACAAAGTATTTTATCATGCACAACCCCGATGACAAGCCAAGAAATTGTTTCATACTTTTGGTATTATCAAACTTTTTCAACTTTCACGCAATACATGAGCGTGAGCCATGGATATAGCACTATAGGTGGAATAGAATATGGTGGTTGTGGAGAAGACAAAAAGTAGGAGAAAGTCTCACATCAACTAGGCAAATTAATAGGTTATGGAGATGCCCATCAATTGATTCGATGCAAGTGGGTAGGGATTGCCATGCAATGGATGTACTAGAGCTATAAGTGTATGAAAGCTCAAAAAGAAACTAAGTGGGTGTGCATCCAACTTGCTTACTCACGAAGACCTAGGGCAATTTGCGGAAGCCCGTCATTGGAATATACAAGCCAAGTTCTATAATGAAAAATTCCGACTAGTATATGAAAGTGACAAAATAGGAGACTCTCTATAATGAAGATCATGGTGCTACTTTGAAGCACAAGTGTGGAAAAAAGGATAGTAACATTGTCCCTTTTTTCTTTTTCTCACATTTTTTGTTTGGGCTTCTTTGGCCTCTTTTATTTTTTTATTTGGGCTTCTTTGGCCTCTTTTATTTTTAATAAAGTACGGAGACTCATCCCAACTTGTGAGGGAATCATAGCTTCCATCATCCTTCCCTCAGATGGGACAATGCTCTAATTATGAAGATCATCACACTTTTATTTACTTACAACTCAAGAATTACAACTCGATACTAGAACAAGATATGACTCTATATGAACGCCTCATGCATATGAGAACAACATGAAAATGATGGTGCGTGTCATAATAAAACGGAACGGTGGAAGTTGCATGGCAATATATCTCGGAATGGCTCTGGAAATGCCATAATAGGTAGGTATGGTGGCTGTTTTGAGGAAGGTATATGGTGGGTTTAATGCACCGGCGATAGTCGCGCGGTACTAGGGAGGCTAGCAATGGTGGAAGGGTGAGAGTGCGTATAATCCATGGGCTCAACATTAGTCATAAAGAACTCACATACTTATTGCAAAAATTTATTAGCCAAAGTACTACACGCATGCTCCTAGATTAGTAGGAAAAGACCATCGCTCGTCCCCGACCGCAACTCATAAGGAAGACAATCAAAGAATAAATCATGCTCCGACTTCATCACATAACGGTTCACCATACATGCATGCTACGGGAATCACAAACTTTAACACAAGTATTTCTACCAATCCACAATTACTCACTAGCATGACTCTACTATTACAATCTTTATATCTCAAAACAATATGCAAGGAATCAAACTTCTCATAGTATTCAATGCTCTTTATATGAAAGTTTTTATTATATCCCTTTTGGATGCTGATACGTCTCCATCGTATCTACTTTTCCAAACACTTTTGCCCTTGTTTTGGACTCTAACTTGCATGATTTGAATGGAACTAACCCGGACTGACGCTGTTTTCAGCAGAATTGCCATGGTGTTATTTTTGTGCAGAAATAAAAGTTCTCGGAATGACCTGAAACTTCACGGAGAATATTTTTGGAATTAATAAAAAATACTGGCAAAAGAATCAAGGCCAGGGGCCCACACCCTGTCCACGAGGGTGGGGGCGATCCTATCCCCCTGGGCGCGCCCCTGCCTCGTGGGCCCCCTGGTGCTCCACCGACCTCAACTCCAAATCTATATATTCACGTTCGGGGAGAAAAAAATCAGAGAGAAGGATTCATCGCGTTTTACGATACGGAGCCGCCACCAAGCCCTAATCTCTCTCGGGAGGGCTGATCTGGAGTCCGTTCGGGGCTCCGGAGAGGGGAATCCGTCGCCATCGTCATCTTCAACCTTCCTCCATCACCAATTTCATGATGCTCACCGCCGTGCGTGAGTAATTCCATCGTAGGCTTGTTGTACGGTGATGGGTTGGATGAGATTTACCATGTAATCGAGTTAGTTTTGTTAGAGTTTGATCCCTAGTATCCACTATGTTCTGACATTGATGTTGCTATGAGTTTGTTATGCTTAATGCTTGTCACTAGGGCCTGAGTGCCATGATTTCAGATCCGAACCTATTATGTTTTCATGAATATATGTGAGTTCTTGATCCTATCTTGCAAGTCTATAGTCACCTATTATGTGTTATGATCCGTTAACCCTGAAGTGACAATAATCGGGATACTTACCGGTGATGACCGTAGTTTGAGGAGTTCATATATTAACTAAGCGTTAATGATTTGGTCCGGTACTCTATTAAAAGGAGGCCTTAATATCCCTTAGTTTCCAATAGGACCCCGCTGCCACGGGAGGGTAGGACAAAAGATGTCACGCAAGTTCTTTTCCATAAGCACGTATGACTATATTCGGAATACATGCCTACATTACCTTGATGAACTCGAGCTAGTTCTGTGTCACCCTATGTTATAACTATTGCATGAAGAATCGCATCCGACATAATTCTCCATCACCGATCCAATGCCTACGAGCTTTCCACATATTGCTCTTTGCTTAGTTACTTTTCCATTGCCACTGTTACAATTACTACAGAACTACAACTGTTACTTTTATCACCGTTACCGTTACTTCCATACTACTTTGCTACTAAATACTTTGCTGCAGATATTAAGTTATCCAGGTGTGGTTGAATTGACAACTCAGCTGCTAATACTTGAGAATATTCTTTGGCTCCCCTTGTGTCGAATCAATAAATTTGGGTTGAATACTCTACCCTCGAAAACTGTTGTGATCCCCTATACTTGTGGGTTATCAAGACTATTTTCTGGCGCCGTTGCCGGGGAGCATAGCTCTATTCTTTGAGTCAATTGGGATTTATATCTGCTGGTCACTATGAGGAACTTGAAAGACGAAAGAACTAAGATTTTTCCCTCAACTACGAGGGGAGGTAAGGAACTCCCATCTAGCTCTACACTTGATTCACCTTCTGTTTTGAGTAAGCTTGCGACACCTAAACCTGCTTCTGCTATTAATTCTGATATGTCGCATGTTATTGATGATGCCACTTCTGCTATGCATGATACTTATGATGAAACTACTTCTATGCTTGATACTACTGTGCCACTAGGTGAATTTCTTGATGAACAACTTGCTAGGGCTAGAGAGAATGAAATTATTGAAACTGATAATATTGATGAAAGTGATGATGAAGATTCTCCCCCTAGATATGAACTGCCTATTGTGCCTGAGGGTTATGTTATGGATGAAGAAACTGCGAGAGACTTTCTTGCTTGCAATGATAGGAATGATCTTAAGAAATTATTAGCTAAGGTGAAAGAAAAGTCTTTGAATGCTAGAATGAAATATGACCCTGCTTTTGCTACTTCACCTATCTGTGTTACTGATATGGATTATGATTTCTCTGTTGATCCTGAGATAATTACTTTGGTTGAATCTGATCCTTTTTATGGCTATGAATCTGAAACTGTTGTGGCACATCTTACTAAATTAAATGATATAGCCACTCTATTCACTAATGATGAGAAAACTCGTTACTACTATATCCTTAAATTATTTCCGTTCTCATTAAAGGGTGGTGCTAAAACATGGTTTAATTCTCTTGATCCTGGTTGTGTGCGTAGTCCCCAGGATATGATTTATTACTTCTCTGCTAAATATTTCCCCGCTCATAAGAAACAAGCTGCTTTAAGGGAAATATATAATTTTGTGCAAATTGAAGAAGAGAGTCTCCCACAAGCTTGGGGAGGCTTCGCCAATTACTTAATGCTTTGCCTGATCATCCTCTCAAGAAAAATGAAATACTTGATATCTTCTATAATGGACTAACCGATGCTTCCAGAGACCACCTGGATAGTTGTGCTGGTTGTGTTTTCAGGGAAAGAACAGTTGATCAAGCTGAATTGCTATTGAATAATATGTTGACTAATGAAAATAATTGGACACTTCCTGAACCAACTCCTAAGCCAACTCCGAAGAAAAGGGGTATTCTATTTCTCAGTCCTGAAGATATGCAAGAGGCAAAGAAATCTATGAAAGAAAAAGGTACTAAAGCTGAAGATGTTAAGAATTTACCCCTATTGAAGAAATACATGGCCTTAATTTGCCGCCTGTTGAAGAAATACATGGTCTTGATAACCCGACACAGGTAGTAAAGGTAAATTCCCTCTATAGATTTGATGAAGGTGATATTCCTCATTATAAGTCTGCCAGCCAATGCTTAGATGAGTTTGATAATTTTATTGTTAAACAAGAAAACTTCAATGCTTATTTTGGTAGATAATTGAAACATAATGCTTATATGATTGAACACTTGAGTGATTATATGTCTAGAGTTAAGGGTGAACTTAAACTCATTAGTAAACATGCTTCTATGGTTACCACTCAAGTAGAACAAGTGCTTAAAGCTCAAAATGATTTGCTCAATGAATTAAATAATAAGAAAAATGATAATGCTATTAGAGTTATGACTAGAGGGGGTAAAATGATTCAGGAACCTTTGTATCCTGAGGGCCACCCTAAGAGAATTGAGCAGGATTATCAGGGAACTAATGTCGATGCACCTAGGCCTTCTAAAAGGAAGAAAAATAAAAATGATAGGACTTTGCATGCTTCTAGTGAACCTGTTGTTGACACACCTGAGAATCCCAATGATATTTCTATCTCTGATGCTGAAACACAATCTGGTGATGAACATGAACCTAGTGATAATGTTAATGATGATGTTCATGTTGATACTCAACCTAGTAATAACAATGATGTAGAAATTGAACCTGTTGTTGATCTTGATAACCCACAATCAAAAAATCAACGTTATGATAAGAGAGACATTGTTGCTAGGAAGCACGGTAAAGAAAGAGAGCCATGGGTTTAGAAACCCATGCCTTTTCCTCCTAAACCATCCAAGAAAAAGGATGATGAGGATTTTGAGTGCTTTGCTGAAATGATTAGACCTGTCTTCTTGCATATGCGTTTTACTGATATGCTCAAAATGAATCCTTATGCTAAGTGTATGAAAGATATTTTCACAAATAAGAGAAAGATACCGGAAGCTGAAATTTCCACCATGCTTGCTAATTATAATTTTAAGGGTGGAATACCTAAGAAACTAGGAGATCCAGGAGTACCAACTATACCATGCTCCATTAAAAGAAAATATGTTAGAACTGCTTTATGTGATCTTGGAGCCAGAGTTAGTGTTATGCCTCTCTCTTTCTATCGTAGACTTGATTTGAATAAGTTGACACCTACTGAAATATCTTTGCAAATGGCTGATAAATCAACTGCTATACCTATCGGTATTTGTGAGGATGTGCCTGTTGTGGTTGCAAACGTTACTATTTTAACGAACTTTGTTATTCTTGATATTCCCGAGGACGATAGTATGTCGATTATCCTTGGTAGACCCTTTTTGAATACTGCAGGGGCTGTTATTGATTGCAACAAAGGCAATGTCACTTTTCATGTTAATAGTAATGAGCATATGGTACACTTTCCGAGGAAACAACCTCAAGTCCACAGTATCAATTCTATTGGAAAAATTTCAACTATTACTATTGGAGGTTTTGAATTTCCTCTTCCTACTGTCAAGAAGAAATATGATATTCTTATTGTTGGGGATGTGCATATCCCCGTTGAGGTAACATAGTGTTATTCAAAATTTCTCCGGTTCCATGTTATTCGGAATGAGTTTGTTAACAAGACTTGATCAACCTTGTTAGTGGATTCCTTTTGATGAGCATGAGATGGATGAAGTTAGAAAGCACAACCTTTTGTACCCTCCTTTTACTTTCTGTTATTTAGATTAAATAAAGCAAAAATAGTATATTCTGTCTGTTTGCTGAATTATCCGTGAAATAAAAAATACCCCAAAAATAAAAGTTCTCCAACTGCCCTGAAAATGAAATATGATTTTTTCTAGAATATTTGAGAATATTTTGGCACTGAGAACACATCAGGGGGAGCAAGCACCTGGCCACGAGGGTCCAGGGCACGCCCACCCCCTGGGCGCGCCCCCTGCCTCGTGGGCCCTTGGTGGCCCCCTCCACTTATTCCAGCCACCACACACTCCTTCTTCCTCCCAAAAAATCACCAACCAGCTCAAGCACGAGTTCTAGCTCATCTTGCTGCCATTTTCGATCTCCTTGCTCAAAGCTCCACTCACAAAACTGCTTTGGGGGATTTTTCTTCGGTATGTGACTCCTCCAATGGTCCAATTAGTTTTTGTTCTAGTGCTTTATTCATTGCAAATTTTTGCTGCCTAGGTGACCCTGTTCTTGAGCTTGCATGTCAAATTTATATGGTCCCAAGTAGTTCTAATGCATGATATAGTCTCTAGGCACGTGTGGGAGTAGTTGCTATCAATTTTGTTGAGTTTGGTTCACTTTTATTTTGAGTTACTAAAATTTTCAGAAATTTTTCAGAGGAAGAAATATGTTTAGGAAATTGTACCAAGGTGGTTCTTCAAGGAAGCAAGGACCCAGGCCCGCAATGCGTGAGCTGGACCATGAACTACCAGGAGAAGCTCAAGTGCGGCCTTGTGAATGGCCGTCAGAAGATTTTATGGTCCAGGCAGGAATTAAGGAGGAATTTGACGCATATGTGCGTAATGCTGAACTCGAGGGCTTCATGCTAGATAAGTGCCCTCAGTATTATCGCCTAACTGATTCCTTTGTGAGAAGGTTCAAATTTTCATCTTCACGTAATTCTCACACTGTCCTATTTGATCTTTATGGTAAATCTTACACTATGGACTTAGAAGATTTTAATACTGCTTGCAAACTTCCACAATGGGCTAGTGCTAGTGAACCTTGCAAATCTGAGTTTAAAGATTTTCTTGCTAGTATTACTGTCGGGGAATCTAGAGAGATAAAACAAGCTACCATAGGGAGCATTCATTTTCCTGCTATACATTATTTTGCTCTCTTTATAGGTAGATGCATAAATGGTAAGGATGAGTCATGTCACATGTGTGTTCCTGACCTTAGTGTTCTCAAGAGTGCTATTTTAGGAGATAAACAATATAACTTGGGGGCCATTGTTGCATGAAGGTTGCATAATAATGGTTTAAGTGGAAACTTGTTTGGTGGGATTTATGCAACCCGTGTGGCTAATTTTGTTGAGATACCCATACATGAAAATGATATGGAATTGCCTCTCGCTTATCTAGATTATGATGCTATGGTTCGCCATCAATTTATTGAGAGGAATGAATAGCCTCTCCAGTACCGACTAATGTTTGACAGGCGCCGCACTTTCCATGTTGCTCTCCCTGCTCCTACTTTCTTTGACTTTTAGGCAAAAGGGAGATATACTATAACCAGGGAGGAGGCGAACGAGTATAAGAGGAGGAAGGAGGCAGCCCGCCTCCAAGCGGCAGCTCATGAGGCAATAGCTGCTGCATCTCAGTACGACCCCAGCTACAACTTTGGATATCCGCCAGGCCAGCCGTGGCCATAGACCAACTACCAAAAGCCTAAGCTTGGGGGAGTACGTATCTCTCACCGACATTACATTCATGTTCACACACTCATGCTAGTTATCGGTGCTCATACTTTTTCATTGTACTATCCATGCTAGTTTATTCTCTTTTCTTGGTTTCTTCTTGTGTGTTTGAATAACCTTAAGAAAAAAATTGTTGCAGCTTTTAGCTAGTTTACTTTCCATGCTTGTAGTAGTAGTGATAAAAAAGAAAACCCAAAAAGATTTCTTGTTCTTCTTTTGCTTGTTGGGAGCTTTCTCGTGTAAATAGTTTTATTTCTTTTCTTTGGGGGTCGAGAGGAGAAGACCATAATGAAAATGTTGAGTGGCTCTCATAAGCATTATTGTTGATTTAACCAAGAGCCTATATTACCTTGTCTTCTCCCTTGTATTAAATGCTTGCAGATTCCAGCTTAGTCCAATGCACGTGCACTATTATTATTATCCACATCGTTTGGTCGTGCAAGTGAAAGGCAATAATGACGATATATGATGGGCTGATTGAGATGAGAGAAGCTGGTATGCACTCGACCTCTCTTGCTTTTGTAAATATGATTAGTTCATCGTTCCTGATTCAGCCTATTATGAATGAAACATGTTTGCAATGACAATTAGAGATTATAGTTGCTTATGCCATGCTTAATTTGCTAGGAGTTTATAATGGTTTACCTTGCGTGCCAACATGCTATTAAAATGGTTGTGATGTGGTATGATAGGGTGGTATCCTCCTTTGAACGATTCGAGTGACTTGACTTGGCACATGTTCACGCAGGTAGTTGAAACAAAATCAACATAGCCTCCATGATATTTATGTTCATGGTGGATTATATCCTACTCATGCTTGCACTCAATGTTTATTAATTTTAATGCATGTTCATGACTGTTGTTGCTCTCTAGTTGGTCGCTTCCCAGTCTTTTTCTAGCCTTCACTTGTACTAAGCGGGAATACTGCTTGTGCATCCACTTCCATAAACCCCAAAGTTATTCCATATGAGTCCACTATACCTTCCTATATGCGGTATCTACCTGCTGTTCCAAGTAAATTTGTATGTGCCAAACTCTAAACCTTCAAATGAAATTCTTTTTTGCATGCTCAAATAGCTCATGTATCAACTAGGGCTGTCTGTATCTTCCATGCTAGGCGGGTTATTCTCAAGAGGAGTGGACTCCGCTCCTCACTCACGAGAAAATGGCTGGTCACCGGGATGCCCAGTCCCATGCTCTAAGCAAATCAAATCGAAATAATTCCAAACAAAACTCCCCCGGGGCTGTTGCTAGTTGGAGGCACTCGTTGTTTCGAGCTAGCCATGGATTGATGCTTGTTGGTGGTGGGGGAGTATAAACTTTACCATTCTGTTTGGGAACGGCCTATAATGTGTGTAGCATGGAAGATATCAAGATCTCTCGGTTGTTGGGTTGACAATGAAAGTATGCCGCTCAAAATATTATTTATCTCTGCTTTAAAATCGAGCTCTGGCACCTCTACAAATCCCTGCTTCCCTCTGCGAAGGGCCTATCTATTTACTTTTATGTTGGGTCATCACCCTCTTATTAAAAAGCATCGGCTGGAGAGCACTGATGTCATTTGCATGCATTACTATTAGTTTATATTGGGTATGACTATGACTGGATCTCTTTTACCATGAATTACAATGTTTAGTCAGTCCTTGATCTTCAGAGGTGCTCTGCATTTATGTTTTGCGGTCTCACAAATGGCTAGCGAGATACCATCTTGTTATATCATATTATGATTGTTTTGAGAAAGTGTTGTCATCTGAGATTTATTATTATTGCTCGCTAGTTGATTATGCCATTGATATGAGTAAATATGAGACCTAAGTGTTATTGTGAATATGGTTAGTTCATAATCTTTGCTGAAAACTTGAATGCTGGCTTTACATATTTACAACAACAAGAGCAAACAGAGTTTGTAAAAGTTTTTCTTTATCACTTTTAGTTTATCAATTGAATTGCTTGAGGACAAGCAAAGGTTTAAGCTTGGGGGAGTTGATACGTCTCCATCGTATCTACTTTTCCAAACACTTTTGCCCTTGTTTTGGACTCTAACTTGCATGATTTGAATGGAACTAACCCGGACTGACGTTGTTTTCAGAAGAATTGCCATGGTGTTATTTTTGTATAGAAATAAAAGTTCTCGGAATGACCTGAAACTTCACGGAGAATATTTTTGGAATTAATAAAAAATACTGGCAGAAGAATCAAGGCCAGGGGGCCCACACCCTGTCCACGAGGGTGGGGGGCACGCCTACCCCCCTGGGCACGCCCCTGCCTCGTGGGCCCCCTGGTGCTCCACCGACCTCAATTCCAACTCTATATATTCACGTTCGGGGAGACAAAAATTATAGAGAAGGATTCATTGTGTTTTACGATACGGAGCCCCCGCCAAGCCCTAATCTCTCTCGGGAGGGCTGATCTGGAGTCCGTTCGGGGCTCCGGAGAGGGGAATCCATCGCAATTGTCATCTTCAACCTTCCTCCATCACCAATTTCATGATGCTCACCGCCGTGCGTGAGTAATTCCATCATAGGCTTGCTGGACGGTGATGGGTTGGATGATTTACCATGTAATCGAGTTAGTCTTATTAGGGTTTGATCCCTAGTATCCATTATGTTCTGAGATTGATGTTGCTATGACTTTGCTATGCTTAATGTTTGTCACTATGGCCCGAGTGCCATGATTTCAGATCTGAACCTATTATGTTTTCATGAATATATGTGAGTTCTTGATCCTATCTTGCAAGTCTATAGTCACCTATTATGTGTTATGATCCGTTAACCCCGAAGTGACAATAATCGGGATACTTACCGGTGATGACCGTAGTTTGAGGAGTTCATGTATTCACTAAGTGTTAATGCTTTGGTCCGGTACTCTATTAAAGGGAGGCCTTAATATCCCTTAGTTTCCAATAGGACCCCGCTGCCACGGGAGGGTAGGACAAAAGATGTCATGCAAGTTCTTTTCCGTAAGCACGTATGACTATATTCGGAATACATGCCTACATTACAATTGATGAACTGGAGCTAGTTATATGTCACGCTATGTTATAACTGTTGCATGAGGAATCGCATCCGACATAATTATCCATCATTGATCCATTGCCTACGAGCTTTTCACATATTGATCTTTGCTTAGTTACTTTTCCATTGCCACTGTTACGATTGCTACAAAAACTACTACTGTTACTTTTGCCACCATTACCGTTACTTCCATACTACTTTGCTGCTAAATATTTTGCTGCAGATATTAAGTCTTTCAGGTGTGGTTGAATTGACAACTCAGCTGCTAATACTTGAGAATATTCTTTGGCTCCCCTTGTGTCGAATCAATAAATTTGGGTTGAATACTCTACCCTCAAAAACTGTTGCGATCCCCTATACTTGTGGGTTATCAGATGCCCATCATATTAGGACTAAATTCATAACCTAAGAAAATTACCATGTTGTTTAAAGACTCTCAAAATAATATAAGTGAAGCATCAGAGTTCATCAATTTCTATAAAATAAAACCGCCACCATGCTCTAAAAAGATATAAGTGAAGCACTAGAGCAAACTGCCTAGCTCAAAAGATATAAGTGAAGCACATAGAGTATTCTAATAAATTCATGATTAAAGCATGTCCCTCTAAAAAGGTGTGTACAACAAGGATGATTGTGATAAACTGACTGAAATCATACAAGACGCTCCAAGCAAAACACATATCATGTGGTGAATAAAAATATAGCCTCAAGTAAATTTACCGATGGATTGAAGACGAAAGAGGGGATGCCGTCCGGGGCATCCCCAAGCTTAGATGCTTGGTTGTCCTTGAATATTACCTTGGGGTGCCTTGGGCATCCCCAATCTTAGGCTCTTGCCACTCCTTATTCCATGGTCCACCAAATCTTTACCCAAAACTTGAAAACTTCACAACACAAAACTCAACAGAAAACTCATGAGTCCGTTAGTATAATAAAATAAATCACCACTTTAGGTACTGTTGTGAAGTCATTCTAAATTTATATTGGTGTAATATCTATTGTATTCCAACTTCTCCATGGTTCATACCCCCCGATACTACCCATAGATTCATCAAAATAAGCAAACAACACATAGAAAACGGAATCTGTCAAAAACAGAACAGTCTTTAGTAATCTGGAAATTTTGTATACTTCTGTAACTCCAAAAATTCTGAAACATTAGGACAACAGAGGCAATTCATATATCAATCTTGTGTAAAAAATTCAGGATTTTATCATGTTCCAGCAGCTCAGATCAATTCTAATATTGGGCGCAAAAGTTTCTGTTTTTTTAGCAAAATCAAATCAATGATATACCGAAATATCCCAAAGGTCTTACTTGGTTCAAACACTAATTAAAACACCAAAACACAATTACTACATAAGTAACAATGTGTATTTATTGAAAAATAGAACAAAAAAATTGGGTTGCCTCCCAACAAGCGCTATTGTTTAACGCCCCTAGCTAGGCATAAAACATAGATCTAGGTATTGTCATCTTTGGTATGCAAACCATAAGTTGCCCTCATAATAGATTCATATGGCAACTTAGTTTTAAAGTTTCCTTCTTTCATATCAATAATTGCACCAGTCGTTCTAAGGAAAGGTCTACCAAGAATAATAGGACATGTAGGATTGTAATCTATATGAAGCACAATAAAATCTACGGGCATATAATTCCTATTTGCAACAATAAGGACATCATTAATCCTTCCCATAGGTTTCTTAATAGTGGAATCGGCTAGATGCAAATTCAAAGAGCAATCATCAAATTTGTGGAAACCAAGCACATCACATAAAGTTTTCGGAATTTGGAAACACTAGCACCCAAATCACACAAAGCATTGCACTCATAATTTTTAATTTTAATCTTAATAGTAGGCTCCCACTCATCATAAAGCTTTCTAGGGATAGAAACCTCCAACTCAAGTATTTCTTCAAAAGATTTCATCATAGCATCAATGATATGTTTAGTAAAAGCTTTATTTTTATTATAATGATGTGAATTAAGCATGGATTGCAACAAGGAAATACAATCTATCAAAGAACAATTATCATAATTAAAATCCTTGAAATCCAAAAGAGTGGGTTCATCGCTACTTAAAGTTTTGACCTCTCCAATCCCACTTTTATCAATTTTTTCATTAAGATCTTTAAACTCCAAATTGTTGGGACGCCTTCTAGCTAAAGTTGACTCATATCCAGTCCCATGTTTATCAAGATTTATATTAGAAACAAATATTCAATAGGAGTCACACCAATCACTTTAAGATATTCATCGTTATTTTCGCAGAAACTAGAAGAACACGCTTTTACAAACCAATCTCTCTTAGGACGCATCCTAGCGGTTCTTTCTTTACATTCATCAGTAGAAATTTTAATAGCTTTTAGAGATTCATTAATATCAATCTTGGGTGGCATAGATCTAATCTTTAAAGAATCAAACTCAAGAGAAATTCTATCAACGCTCCTAGCCAAATCATAATCTTAAGCAATTTTTCTTCTACCATGGCATTGAAAACTTTTTGAGAATTAATGAAATCTTTAATATTGTTCTCAATATCAGAGGGTATTTATTATAATTTCCATAAGAATCGTTGTAGGGATTACCATAATTATTAGAGGAATTACTAGGAAACGACCTAGGGTTGAAATTACCTTTGTATGCGTTATTACCAAAATTGTTCCTACCAACAAAATTCACATCCATAGATTCATTATTGTTATCAATCAAAGTGGACAAAGGCATATCATTAGTATCAATAGGAGCACTCTTACTAGCATTAAATTTCATAAGTTCATCCATCTTTCCACTCAAAGTATTAATTTCTTCAATTGCATGCACTTTTTTACTAGTAGAAGATCTTTCGGTATGCCATTGAGAGTAATTAGCCATAATATTATCTAGGAGTTTAGTAGCTTCTCCTAATGTAATTTCCATAAAATTACCTCCCACATCAGAATCTAAAAGATTTCTAGATGCAAAATTCAATCCGGCATAAAATTTTTGTATGATCATCCATAAACTTAAACCATGAGCAGGGCAATTTCTTATCATCTTTTCATCCTCTCCCAAGATTGTGCAATATGTTCATGATCAAGTTGTTTAAAATTCATTGTAGCGTTCCTAAGGGAGATGATCATAGCGGGAGGAAAATACTTGGAAATAAAAGCATCTTTACACTTATTCCATTTTTCAATACTATTTTTAGGCAAAGATGAAAACCAAGTTTTAGCATGATCTCGTAGTGAGAACAGAAATAGCTTCAATTTAACAATATCATTATCCACAACTTTTTTCTTTCGCATATCACACAACTCAAGGAATGTATTTAGATGGGATGCGACATCTTCACTAGGAAGACCGGAAAAATGATCTTTCATAACAAGATTCAACAAAACAACATTAATTTCATAAGATTGCGCACTAGTGGCAGGAGTAATCGGAGTACTAATAAAATTATTATTATTAGTGTTGGAAATGTCACACAACTTGGCATTTTCTTGAGACATCATGACAAACGAAACAATCTAGCACACAAGCAAACGAAAAATACGAACGGAAGAAGGGCGAATAAAAAAGGCAAATATTTTTGTATTTTTTCTGAAAATGTTTTAGAAGTGGGGGAGTGGAAAATGAGAGGCAAATGGCAAATAGTGTAAGTGCAAGAGATGAGAGTTTATGATGGTTACTTGGTAGGCTTGACGTAGAATCTCCCCGGCGGTGCTGCGAGAAATTCTTCCTGCTACTTCTTGAGCTTGCGTTGATTTTTCCCTTAAAGATTAAAGGGTGATACAACAAAGTGGAGATAAGTATTTCCCTCAGTTAAGAACCAAGGTATCAATCCAGTAGGAGGCACAAGCAAGTCTCCAATCTATGCACCCACACAAACTAACAAACACTTGCACACAACGCGAAAAGGGGTTGTATATCCCTTCACCATCGTGAACAAGAGTGAGATCTAATAGAGATAGGTATAAAAAGATAAATAAAAGAGCAAACTAAAGTAAATATAAATAAATTGTAGCAAGGTATTTTTGGGTTTTTTGGTTTATAGATCTGAAAATATATGATGGACAATAGACCCGGGGGCCATAGGTTTCACTAGAGGCTTCTCTCTTGAAAGAAAACATATGGTGGGTAAACAAATTACTGTCGAGCAATTGATAGAAAAGCGCAAAGTTATGACGATATCTAAGGTAATGATCATGAATATAGGCATCACGTCCGTGACAAGTAGACCAAAACAATTTTGCATCTACTACTATTACTCCACACATCGACCGCTATCCAGCATGCATCTAGAGTATTAAGTTCATAAGAATGGAGTAATGCTTTAAGAAAGATGACAAGATTTAGAGGGATAAACTCAAGCAATATGATGAAAACCACATCTTTTTATCCTTGATGGCAACAATACAATACGCGCCTCACAACCCCTACGATGTCACTGGGTGAGGACACCGCAAGATTTAACCCAAAACTAAGTACCTCTCCCATTGCAAGAAAAACCAATCTAGTTGGCCAAACCAAACCAATAGTTCTAAGAGAAATACGAAGATATCTTAATCATGCATAAAAGAGTTTAGAGAAGACTCAGATAATATTCAAAGATAATCTGATCATAAATCCAAAATTCATCGAATCTCGACAAACACACCGCAAAAGAATATTACATCGGGTAGAACTGCAAGAACATCAAGGAGAACATTGAATTGAAGATCAAAGAGAGAGAAGAAGCCATCTAGCTACTAGCTATGGACCCGTAGGTCTGTGGTAAACTACTCACGCTTCATTGGAAGGGCGGCAAGGTTGATGTTAAGGCCCTCCGTGATCGAATCCCCCTCTGGCAGGGTGCTGGAAAAGGCCCCAAGATGGGATCTCATAGGAATAGAGGCTTGCGGCGGCGGAAAAGTATTTTCGTGGACGCTTCTGCTGTTGGGGGAATATTTTGGAATTTATTGTGCAAAGATTAGGGTTGGGGGACTCCGGAATGGCCCACAAGCCCTCAGGGCGCGCCCCTATGGCTTGTGGACTCCGTTTGATATAAATCTTGGGTGGCATAGATCTAATATTAAAAGAATCAATCTCATGTGAAATTCTATCAACGTTCGTAGCCAAATCATCAATCTTAAGCAATTTTTCTTCTACCATAGCATTGAAAATCTTTTGAGAATTAATGAAATCTTTAATATTATTCTCAAGATCAATAGGTATTTTATTATAATTTCCATAAGAATTGTTGTAGGAATTACCATAATTATCAGAGGAATTACTAGGAAACGGCCTAGGGTTGAAATTACCTCTATATGCATTATTAACAAAATTGTTCCTACCAACAAAATTCACATCCATAGATTCATTATTATTCTCAATCAAAGTATACAAAGGCATATCATTAGGATCAATAGGAGTACTCTTACTAGCAATAAATTTCATAAGTTCATCCATCTTTCCACTCAAAGTACTAATTTCTTCAATCGCATGCACCTTTTTACTAGTAGAAGATCTTTTGGTATGCCATTGAGAGTAATTTGCCATAATATTATCTAGCAGTTTAGTAGCTTGTCCTAATGTGATTTCCATAAAGTACCTCCGCGGCGGAATCTAAAAGATTTCTAGATGGAAAATTCAATCTGGCATAAATTTTTTGTATGATCATCCATAAACTTAAACCATGAGTAGGGCAATTTATTATCATCAATTTCATCCTCTCCCAAGATTGTGCAACATGTTCATGATCAAGTTGATTAAAATTCATTATATCGTTCCTAAGGGAGATGATCTTAGCGGGAGGAAAATACTTGGAAATAAAAGCATCTTTGCACTTATTCCATGAATCAATACTATTGTTAGGCAAAGATAAAAACCAAGTTTTAGCACGATCTCGTAGTGAGAATGGAAATAGCTTCAATTTAACAATATCATTATCCATATCTTTTTTCTTTTGCATATCACATAATTCAACGGAAGTATTTAGATGGGATGCAACATCTTCATTAGGACTACCAGAAAATTGTTCTTTCATAATAAGATTCAACGAAGCGGCATTAATTCCATAAGATTCCACACTAGTGGCAGGAGCAATCGGAGTACTAATAAAATCATTATTATTAGTGTTGGAAAAGTCACACACGTATTTTCTTGAGACATCGTGACAAAGCAAGCAATCTAGCACATAAGCGAACGAAAAGTAAATGAAAAGATGAAAGAAAGAATGGCGAATAAAAAGGCAAAAAAAATATGTTTTTCTGAAAACATTTTAGAAGTGGGGGAGAGGAAAACGAGAGGCAAATGGAAAATAATGTAAGTGCAAGAGATGAGAGTTTATGATAGGTACTTGGTAGGCTTGATGTAGAACCTCACCGGCAACGGCGCCAGAAATTCTTCCTGCTACTTCTTGAGCTTGTGTTGCTTTCTCCCTTGAAGAGGAAGGGTGCTGCAGCAAAGTAGAGATAAGTATTTCCCTCAGTTAAGAACCAAGGTATCAATGCAGTAGGAGGCACAAGCAAGTCCCCAATATATGCGCCTGCACAAACTAACAAACACTTGCACACAACGCGAAAAAGGAGTTGTCAATCCTTCACGGTCACTTGCAAGAGTGAGATCTAATGGAGATAGATATAAAAGATAAGTAAAACACAAAATAAAGTAAATAAAAATAAATTGCAGCAAGGTATTTTTCGGTTTTTGATTTTATAGATCTGAAAATATATGATGGAAAATAGACCTGGGGGGCCATAGGTTCCAGTAGAGGCTTCTCTCTTGAAGAAAGCATACAGTGGGTAAACAAATTACTGTTGAGCAATTGATAGAGAAGCACAAAGTTATGACAATATCTAAGGCAATGGTCATGAATATACATATCATGTCCGTGACAAGTAGACCGAAACGATTCTGCATCTACTACTATTATTCCACACATCGACTGACTCCTGCGTGCATCTAGAGTATTTAGTTCATAAGAATAGAGTAACACTTTAAGTAAGATGACATGATGTAGAGGGATAAACTCAAGCAATATGATATAAACCCCATCATTTTATCCTCGATGGCAACAATTCAATATGTGCCTCGCTACCCCTTGTGTCACTGGATGAATACACCGCAAGATTGAACCCAAAACTAAGCACCTCTCCCATTGCAAGAAAAACCAATCTAGTTGGCCAAACCAAACCGATAGTTCGACAAGAAATACTATGTCAATAGGTTAGTCCCAAAAAATGATATAAAGTTGCTACAAAATGATTGTAAAACATCCAAGAATGATAACATAACAGCATGGAACAATAAAAAAAGTATAGATACGTTGGAGAGATATCAGTCATCCCATGTGTCGTTTGTGTGTGTATTCACGTTGTCTTCCCTGCTCTTTCCACCTTCCCTGGATCGCTTTCACTGGCGCTGGCGCCTGGATGATTCTCTGGGGGGATCGTCGGCGTTCTCCTTGGGGGTGTCGACCACGTAGACGTCGTAGGTGGAAGTGGTAGTCCACTTTCCCATGCTGGGAGTGGTTGGGGAGGTTGCCGCATAGGCCATGACGTCGACATCCTCATCCATGTCCTTGGTTTCCTCAGAGGCGTAGTCCAGCATATCGGTTAAGTATTCAATAGTGGCTACTAAGTGGGTGGTGGGTGGGACATAAAATTCCCTGTGGCTGACCCCTAGCTAGTTCGATACGGTCATAGATCGGAGACAGGCCATCTGCAATGCTCATCTACTGGATTTGATCTAGTGTCTCGCTTAATAGCGAGAGGTCGGCTGGATTCATCTTAGGGCATCTTTCAAAGTTAACCTCTTGTATGTCAGAACAGAGGGCGCGCTCGACGGGGGTTGACCCTTGGTTCTCGGACGGTGAGGTAGGATCCAAGCTCGAAGCTAGATCTGAGGTAAAGGCCGAACCAAAGATGGGGTCAAGAAGAAGGTCCGAAGTTGAGGCTTCGGGGTTTGCGGGCTTCTCAGGTAAAGTTGAGAATCCAGTAAAGATCAGATCGCCCCGGGCGTCGGCGACGCACTCTTGGTTGTCGAACCTAATTTCTTGCTCATGGGCGAAGCTGTAGATCTAGTCAAGGTGACCGGTCGAATTGGCATGTAGAACGACACTGCCGAACGCGAAGACCTGGCTGGGGACAAAGATGTCCCCGGTGCTGATGCCATCGCTGATGGCTAAGTGAGCCAACAATCCTTCGATGATCCCACATCAGAACTCTCAAAGGAAGCACCAATGTTGGTGTCAAAACCGGCGGATCTCGGGTAGGGGGTCCCGAGCCATTGATCTTGGATCGATGGGTAATAAGGGGCGTAGATATGGTGTTTACCGAGGTTCGGGCCCTCTCGAAGAGGTAAAACCCTATGTCCTGCTTAACTATATTGATGTGTGTAGATGATGGTTACAGAGTTGATCTACCTCGAGATAGGGTGAACTAAACCCTAGATGAGTAGGATGATGGTTCTCCCCTCTACGGACTAAACCCTTTGGTTTATGTAGACACCAGGGGTCCCTAGGTTACACATGGTCGGTTACCATCAGGGAATAAGCATGCTGACTTCATTATCTTGACTTGGAGGACACACCAAAGCTTCGGAGGTTTTGTTCCTAAACACGGAGTCACGCATAGCTTCGGCCTTCCAATAAGAGTGGCTCAACTGTCCGACCCACGAGAGATAGACCGGCAGCCCGAGGACCCTTAGTCCGGGACACCCTCAGTCATCGTCATTGAGCGGGTGTCGGCCGTCTCTCCCCTAATGAGGCCTCCCACACGACATGTTGGCCGGCGTCCTCGCCCCTTGTAGGGCAGGGTCGGTTTCGATAGGCACACAAACCAGGTGCCTGTGTGGTGTCTGCAGCGCCGGCTTGCATGCGGGACTGCCTGTGAGTGCCTTTCTAGACGAGCCCTCCTACATGGTTTGGCATGGGCTAGCCCACTGTGTGGATAGGACCAGCTGGCTGGCGGCCAATGCTCGCGATGGTACGCCAGTTGTTTGTCTGGACAGCCTCGTCCCCTGCTTGGTTGGTTCATATGCGTGCCTCGGGTACGCCCGTACGCACGACTCGGGCTCTGAGTGCTGAATGGTCGCCCATGCCTTTTGCGCGGGTGTTTTCTAGGCTTCTCTATGTTAGGTTGCGTGCTTTTCTGGGCGGTCTTGTTTGCGTGATTTTCCAGACTGTCTTGTTTGCATATCGTCGGATGGTGGATTGTCGGGCTGTGCCATGACAACTTTCATGATTCGTTGTTTCCTGGGTATTCTCGTGCGTATTTGGACGTTGGGCGCTGTCGGTGCTCCTGACTAGGCTGCTTGCATCCGTCTGGGTGTGCGAGAGGCGCTTGCTCCGACTTCGGGCAAACCGGACACGGTGGGCTTGATACGTCTCCAACGTATCTATAATTTATGAAGTATTCATGCTATTTTATTATCATTCTTGGATGTTTAACAATCATTTTATAGCAACTTTATATCATTTTTTGGGTCTAACCTATTGACCTAGTGCCCAGTGCGAGTTGTTGTTTTTTGCTTGTTTTTTACATCGCAGGAAATCAATATCAAACGGAGTCCAAACACCGCGAAACTTGTTGGAGATTTTTATGGACCAGAACACCCAAGATGGGCCAGAGCAGCAGCTGGGGGGGTGCCCCGAGACCCACCAGGGCGCGCCCAGGTGGGTTGTGCCCAACTCGGTGGCCTCCCGCACCCCCTATTTACCCTATAAATTCACAAATATTCCAAAACCCTTCGGGGTCAACCTAGATCAGAAGTTCCGCCACCGCAAGGCTCTGTAGCCACCGAAAACCAATCTAGACCCTTTCCGGCACCCTGCCGGAGGGGGCAATCATCTCCGGTGGCCATCTTGATCATATCGGCGGCCACCACGATGAGGAGGGAGTAGTCTACCCTCGGGGCTGAGGGTTTGTACCAGTAGCTATGTCTTTATTCTCTCTCTCGTGTTCTTGAGGTGTCACGATCTTCATGTATCGCGGGCTTTGTTAATATAGTCAGATCATATGGCGTTTTCCCCTCTCTATCTTGTTGTGATGAATTGAGTTTTTCCCTTTGAGATTTCATTGTTATCGGATTGAATACTTTTATGGATTTGAGAACACTTGATATATGTCTTGCAATTGAATACCCGTGGTGACAATGGGGTATCGTATTGATTCACTTGATATATGTTTTGGTACTCAACTCCTGGATTCACGAGGTGACATTGGGGTAATCTATGCATAGGGGTTGATGCACGTTCTTGTCTTTGTTTCTCCGGTAGAAATCTTGGGGCACTCTTTGAAGTTCTTTGTGTTGGATTGATTATTATGAATATGAATTTGCTTTGGTGTTATTTTAGTACGAACTCTAGGATAGATCGAATGGAAAGAATATGTAGCGACCCGACCCGAATGGATCAAGTCTCTGTGCTTAAGTGTCATCCCTGGATCGGTATGCTAACACACACAGTACTCGAGGATTTATAACAGAGGTAAATCACATGTATAAATAATGTAAATACTATTACCTCAATCCAAATAGCGGAAGTAACAACAAGGTTGTGGATTCCCATCAACACCAACGGCAAAGTTGAGTGTAGAAATCGTAACCCTAACGTATCACTTACTCGTCGTAAGATTCCTGCAACATGAGACGTTGCAGCCACAAAGGGTCAGTACATTGAATGTACTGGCAAATTCACACCATAGGATAATGATGAATAAAGGCTATCACTACATGCATATTTGGCTGGTGGAAAAGCTCTATGGTTATAATGTTTTTGCGAAAAGCCAATTTTTCCCTACTGCAAAGGAATATATTTTATTTAACTACAAAAGTTGATTGATAAATATTGAGAAGGTTCGTCCAACACAATCCCAAAATAATAATCATTAACCCAATCAAATTAATTTAAATAGAGTGTTGGGATCAACATGATAATCCAAGAACTAGATACTCAAGATGTCCATAACCGGGGACACGGCTAACCATGATTAGTTTGTACACTCTGCAGAGGTTTGCGCACTTTTCCCCACAAGACTCGATCTCCTCCGTTTGATTTCTCACACTACATGGTGTTTGAGAAACGGATGACCGAGACACAGTCTTTCAGAAACAATAACTCTTTACTCCGGGTGGACAGTTACACCTACTTTCCCCTACATATGCTAGCCCACCTCTTCAAGAGGTTATGTGACCTACTCAACTATGCTAGAGACCATAATAGCTTGTGGCTGCACACGGAAGTTTCTAGCATGAATAATCTCATGATCCCTTTGAGCCTGGGTGGCATTCCATAGGGTGATCACACGGGTCCTCCGGGATCACCTTGGGCAAGCACTAGGTTCTCCAGGTGCCCGGGCAAACCACTGGGTGCTCCAGGGCGCCCCAACCAATCCACCCAGATGTGTATTAAAGTAGCCACCTTATGTTAACCATTAAATAATAATCTCACATCTGTCATGGATACACTCAATCCCAAATCCACGTCTACGAGCATAGCATAGCAATATAAGCATAACGTAGTAACTCCCAGGGGTTGAATGCAAGTCAATAGGTTCCTACCTCATCAACTACTTCCCAACACCCACATGTTATCAAATCCTAACCATGCAATGTTTGAGGGTGAATCTAATGCATAAAAACTGGGTATGAAAGGGATGTGATCAAAGTGTGAACTTGCCTGCAATGTTGATGAAGATGATTCGCACTCAACACTCTTGATAGATCTACTCGTCACACTCCAGTCAATCTATCGTAAGCAAGCAATAGTAACCACACATAAGCAATCACTCAAAAGATCAGAAAGATCGAAGAAGACGATTCGGAAAACATCAAAACCAAGCAAATAACTCTTGCAACATAAGACAATTTCTAACAGTACCAAAATTATATGAATTTGGCCTTATCAGAAAGTTTAGGTCAAGAGCTTCGATTTGCAAAAAGAATCAACTCAAACGGAGCTACGAAACTCAAGTTACGATCAAGGGAAGATTCAATTCAAATCTATTTGAAATCATATTTTAAATTTTCAAGAGCATGTTCAAGTTGTTTTATTGGATAGATGAGATCATAACAAAGAAGTGGGCGTTGGTTTTGTCGGATTTGGATAAACGAGTAGAAAGTTGTGCTAGTTTGAGGAACAGGGACTAAGCTGTAAAGAAAGTATTTGCAGATAGGTCCCTGGCCGAAAACTCAAAAGAAAAAGAAGAAGAAAAAACTATCGAGCGAACGTTCGCTACAGAACCTTACAGAATGAAAACCGTTTGCTACAAAACCTAAACTAGCGAGCGTTCGCTAAATAACTAATCTAAAAAAATAGATCTAGGTTTTCTTAATAAAACCGAAAACGAATAAAAATAAACCGGGGCGGTTCACGGTTTATACCGGTTGGGTTGTCGTCGAAAACCGGCGGTTTTCGGCGGCGGATCGGGTCCGGCGAGATCGGGGCAGTGGCGTGCTCCGGCGTCGGCGGTCGGCGACGGCGGCGCGCGGGCAAGGCGAGCGGCGGCGCGGCTCAGGAGGAGGAGCGGCGAGCGGCGGCTGCGCGAGGCGGTGGCGCTGGCGGAGTGCGGCGATGGCGGAGCGGCGCAGCAGGCGGCGGCGATGGCGCAGGCGAGGGGCAGCGGCGGCGGCGCGAGGGGCGAGTAGGAGAGGGGGCGGCGTGGGGCTCCGGGCGGCGCTATTTATAGGCACGGGAGGCGAGGCCTGCCGTGGGCGAGGGGCAGCGACGGTGTGGCGGCGCCGGACTCCGGGAGGAGTCCCGGTCGCGCACGGGAGGAGGGAGGCGACGGCGACCTGGGCCGGCTGGGCTGGCTCGGTTGGGCCGACCCAGTACGGAAGAAGAGAGTTTTTTTATACTGACAACAAAAATACGAATAAACACAAATAAAATAAAATAAACTATAGGCATATAATATATCAAATTTTTAGAAAAAGATTTCCTACGACAGGAACATTTTTCTAGCATCAAATAAAATCCACACAAATTTAAATGAAGCAAAGAGTGCTACTGCTCTAATAAAATCCAGTAAAAATCATTTTAAAAATACCAAAATGAATTCAAATTTATTTCTCTCCAATTTTTTATTGTAGGGAATCATGTTACCCTATTTTCCATGTATTTTATTTTTGGAGAAAAATAATTTGAATAAAACCCAAAGAACTCCAAATTAAAATAATTTCCAAAAGGACTTTGAATTTGATCCTTTGAAACTCCCAACTTATATTTCATATGTTTTGAAGAAGTCATTTTTATCTTCGCTCGTGAAAATCATTGAGTTGCATAAAGTTTCAGAATTGGAAATATTCTCAAATGAAGTTCAAATATTTTCAACACCCCTTGTCATTTAAATAAATGGAAGAAGTCATGTCATCTTCTCTCCAGGGTTTTGTGGTGAAAAGAATTTGAATTCACGGAGATCATAAAAGCAAAAATGAAAGTTTGGGAAAGTCCTTTTATTCCCTCTCTTTTAACTTTCAAAAAGTTTCGAAATTCACTCAATTCACACAAGCAACCGCACCACAATCAAACAATCAATCAAATCTATCTTTTTATATAACATTCCAAAATTTAGAATTTTGGGGTGTTACAAACCTACCACCCTTAAAATGAATCTCGTTCTCGAGATTCGGAGAGGCTAGCAAGAAGTAGGTTAGGTTTGGGGGTCTTCTCAAAATCCATCTGCAACGCCCCGAGACCGACGCTCCAGACGGCTTCCATGTTTTTTCGTTATTGTTGTGTGTATTTATTTATTTGTTGCATTCATCATCGCATTGCATCCGCATGTTTTCATAAAACTTGCATCCCCTCGTAGTTGCCGCGTTCCTCTTGCCTTCTTTGACCGTTCCGAGACCAACCGTGTTTTTGATTCCCTCTTTGTCCTTGTCAACCTCTCTCAGACCCCTCGCGCGTGTCCGAAACTTCCCCGAACCCGAACCCGGCTGTCGTTACCGATGGATCCGGATCATCTCCAAGTATCCCTAAGATATCATTGTTTTATTTATTGGACTCCGTAGCCTATTTATTCTCGTCCGTCAGATTTCAATCAGAAGATCCAAACTTCCCTCCTTTCCATATATATAGTCAATTCCTAGTCCATTTTGGATAACCCTAGAAATCCTCCCCCTTGTCCTCCTAGTTGCCGCCACACTCCACCTGGTCGTCTCCCACCTCGGGATCCCCTCCCGATCCAAAAATCCTCCCTCATTTTCTTCACCGGACCAACCAGCCCGCAGCTCCCTCCTCCTTCCTCGCGTCTGAGCCCGAGGAGCCCCTGCGCCGTGCTCCTCCCTTGCCTTTGCCTCTGCCGTCTCCAGCACCGCGCCGGTGAGCGCCACCGCCGAAGCTGCTTCGTCCCTTCGCCATCGAGCACCAGCAGGCCGCTGTACCTCTCCTTCGTCTCCTCCTTCCTCTGGCTCTCTCATCTCTCCTACAGAACGAGTCCAGCCGCCTGGAGCTCCTCGACGCCAGCCAGATCCGACGCCCTGGAGACCCGCGTCCCCGCCAGACCTCCTTCCTCTGCGCCAAGTCCGCCCGCCATGCCCCATTTCGCCTCGGCCTCGACCGAGGAGAACAAGCAGCGCTGCTGCCTTCTTCAGCTCCGCCCGCACGCCACCTCGCCGGAGAACGCCGTCCTCGCCCGGATCCCCGCGCCCTGTCATTTCGTCCATGCCGGCGAGTTCCTCCCGCGTCGTCATCTTCTCTGCATCAAGCTGCGCCGCCGCGCCAAGTCCCCTGCATCGCGCCCCCGCCTGCTGTCGTTTCGCTCGAGAACGAGCGAGCGCCCGCCTCGTCCAGCCGCCCCCATTTTCGGTCGCCATCTCCGGCGAGTGCAGACGCCAGTGAAGCCCCACAGGTCGCCGTCTCCCTCCTCCCATCTTCCTTTTCCTCCCGCGTTCTCCCGTTGCATGTCTTATCTCTGTCTCTCGCCCGTGGTCAGGATAACCCCGTCGCCAGAATGCACGGGAGCCACCTCCTGCCGTCGCCCGGATCCGGCACCCCTTCGCCCGTCCTCGCCGGATTGAGCAGCCGCCGCTCCCCTGCTACCTCCGCTACCGTTCCCGAGCTACCCTGCTTCGTCCCCTGCCTCTCTGCTTCGGGCAAGCAAGGAGAGCGCTTGCATGACCCAGGCCGCTGGCGCACGTGCCCGCGTGGACGACAAGCACGCCTGAGGCCCAGATCTGCGCCGCTTGGGCCTCCTCCTCTCCAGCTGGGCTTGGACCATGGGTGAGCAGCCCCAGCCCTCCCCTGTGCTCCTGTTGGGCTAGCCAAATTCGGCCCGCATAGGTTTTTTTAGGTTCTGCGATTTTAACTATTTTCCCAGGATTTACTGTTTTGCAGAAAAACCCTCTTTGTCATGCATATAATAACTTAATAACCATGCATCATTTGTAAAAAACATTATATATGAAAAATGCTCAGAATTTCATCTAGTTTCATAATATGCTGCTTACATCCTTGTTTAAAATGTTTAAAATGCTGCTTGCATTTATTTTGCTAAATGCCATGCTAAAATGTTTTATTTCATAACTAATTAACCATAGCTCCGAATTTAATAAACTTTATATGTAAATGGGGTAGAAAAATGCATAGATTAACATGGTGCACTTTATTTTGCTGTTTAACAACATTAAAATTGTGTTTAGGGCAGAACAGTACCAAATCTAAAATATGCACATGAGGATTTTCCGGAATTGTTGTTTGTTGTTCCGGCCTCATTTAAACTTGCCTAAATAGTTAGTTTATTTATGCTTCACCCTTTTGCCATGTTTATCAACATTTAACTTTGTTGGGTACATAAACGAGAGAGAACTAAATAACTTGAATGTGGTGTTTCGTCAATATGCAACTCGTTGCATATTGAGCTCCACTTAATTTGTAGTATTGTTTGTGCACTTTGCCATGCCATGCCTCTTTAAACCGGACATGCATCATACTTGATTGTGCATCATGCCATGTTTCTGTGATGGTTCTTTACCATGTTGTTTGCTTCTTTCCGGTTTGCTTCTCTCTTTAGCTTCGGTTTCGTTCCGGAGTTGTGAGGATTCGTTCGACTACGTCCGTTTGTCTTCTTCATGGACTCGTTCTTCTTCCTTGCGGGATTTCAGGCAAGATGATCATACCCTCGAAATTACTTCTATCTTTGCTTGCTAGTTGTTCGCTCTATTGCCTTGCTGCGCTACCTACCACTTGCTATTTCATGCCTCCCATATTGCCATGTCAAGCCTCTAACCCACCTTTCCTAGCAAACCGTTGTTTGGCTATGTTACCGCTTCTGCTCAGCCCCTCTTATAGCGTTGCTAGTTGCAGGTGAAGATGAAGTTTGTTCCATGTTGGAACATAGATATGTTGGGATATCACAATATCTCTTATTTTAATTAATGCATCTATATACTTGGTAAAGGGTGGAAGGCTCGGCCTTATGCCCGGTGTTTTGTTCCACTCTTGCCGCCCTAGTTTCCGTCATACCGGTGTTATGTTCCTTAATTTTGCGTTCCTTACGCGGTTGGGTGATTTATGGGACCCCCTTGGCAGTTCGTCTTGAATAAAACTCCTCCAGCAAGGCCCAACCTTGGTTTTAACATTTGCCACCTAAGCCTTTTTCCCTTGGGTTCTTCAGACTCAAGGGTCATCTTTTATTTAACCCCCCGGGCCAGTGCTCCTCTGAGTGTTGGTCCAAACTAGAGAACCGTGCGGGACCATCCCTTGGCAACTTGGGTTACGTCGGTACCTGTACGCTTAGCTTATCCGGTGTGCCCTGAGAACGAGATATGTGCAGCTCCTATCGGGATTTGTCGGCACAGCGGGTGGTCTTGCTGGTCTTGTTTTACCATTGTCGAAATGTCTTGTAAACCGGGATTCCGAGACTGATCGGGTCTTCCCGGGAGAAGGAATATCCTTCGTTGACCGTGAGAGCTTATAATGGGCTAAGTTGGGACACCCCTGCAGGGTATAAACTTTTGAGAGCCGTGCCCGCGGTTATGTGGCAGATGGGAATTTGTTAATATCCGGTTGTAGAGTACTTGACACTCGACTTAATTAAAACACATCAACCGCGTGTGTAGTCGTGATGGTCTCTTTTCGGCGGAGTCCAGGAAGAGAACACGGCTTTTGGGTTATCTTTGACGTAAGTAGGAGTTCAGGATCACTTCTTGATCATTGCTAGCTTCACGACCGTTCCGTTGCTTCTCTTCTCGCTCTCATTTGCGTATGTTAGCCACCATATATGCTTAGTGCTTGCTGCAGCTCCACCTCATCACCCCATCCTTCCTATTAGCTTGAATAGTCTTGATCTCGCGGGTGTGAGATTGCTGAGTCCTCGTGACTCACAGATTCTTCCAAACAGTTGCAGGTGCTGATGATACCAGTGCAGGTGACGCAACTGAGCTCAAGTGGGAGTTCTACGAGGACCTTGGTCGTTACTATGTTTCGTTTCCTGTTGATCAGTAGTGGAGCCCAGTTGGGACGATCGGGGATCTAGCAGCTGGGTTATCTTCTTTTCTTTTGGCTTTGACCGTAGTCGGTCTATGTGTGTACTCTGTTTGATGTATGATTTATTTATGTATTGTGTGAAGTGGCGATTGTAAGCCAACTCTTTATCCCATTCTTGTTCATTACATGGGATTGTGTGAAGATGACCCTTCTTGCGACAAAACCACAATGCGGTTATGCCTCTAAGTCGTGCCTCGACACGTGGGAGATATAGCCGCATCGTGGGTGTTACACCATCGATCATCACAAGGGGTCTGGGGTGCTACCACCCTTAGAAGCATGGTTACGGTTCCATCAAAACTCATAAACTCCATCCTTATTATTGACAGTGTCGGTCTTCTCAGATTCTCGGGAAAATTCCTTCTCTAGGCTCTTCCGGTAGTGGCATAACCTTTACTGCAGTTCTTCTGTCCTTTCATCTTGGTAAGGTTATTCTGAGACTGGGTCTTCTTAGCTGACGGGTCTGGTGCCAATACTAAACAACTATTGATATCTCATGATGGCCAACAATTTATGGTTTCTCCTGCAGGAAATTGGTCTGGGTTGAACCTCACCGTACAACCTACGGTTGGCAAAAACTGCCTTGTACAAGGGAAAAAAATTGCTATACCATTCTAAGGTTTAAACAAGGTTTTGATCGTCGTCTCTCTACTATAGGTAAGTCACTCAGATTTACCATCCCATATAGCAAGGCGAATAATAAGAATAAGTCGGTATGGTGATCAATCCATCCCGCACCCAAATCATTACCATGTATATGGTTTAGCGAATCTCGCATTCTAACGCTCGGTCATCCTCACAATCATTGCAGAATTTCTCTTGTCGTCGAACCAAGTTCGGAAAATCCATTGATTCTGCAAGCCAAACAAACATCTATCGTTTCTTCACAACTCTCAGGTTTTGCGTTACTCCTATAAAATCGTCGGTGGGTAAGGTCGTAATCTCTTCCAGGGTTTTTCCTTCAGCAAGAATGTGCTTGCTTCTTGGCAGGTCCTGGGGCTTGTGGGTTATGGCCCATCTCATCACTTGTAGTCCTTGAACTTATCATCGGGCAACTGATCATTATTCCAACTTCCAACTTCCTAGTATTCTTAAATCCATCCAATTGTACTGTCTTCCTTCCTTCTATTGGCACCAAACTAGGACATGATTACTCAGACTCATCATGGAGTTTCCATTTATCCATATTTCCAATATCATACCTCCTTTATATCCAATAGTAATTCATCTCTTTATCCTCGTGGGATATCCCACATATCGAGATAAAAACTTATACTTATGAAGTCCATACTCCACTTCGTGGAACATCATTATCCTTTTTAGGGTCAAGCGTCCTTACAGGGGAATATTGGCCATATCTGCATGGCACTTCTTCAACTGGGAAACGTAAAACACATCATGAACTCCTGACAGTCCTTCGGGTGACTCCAACTTGTTGGCCACTTCTCCCATACGCTCCAAAACTCGGTATGGTCCTACAAATCTCGGGGCTAACTTTCCCTTAACTCCAAATCGTTTAACTCCTCGCAGAGGGGACACACAAAGACATGCTCTATCTCCAATTTCATAGACTACCTCCTTGCGTTTTTGAGTCTGCATAACTCTTCTGCCTGGAATGAGCTACCTTCAGTCTATCTCGAATCAACTTAACATTCTCTTCTGACTCCATGATCACATTTGGTCCAAACAACTGACGGTCTCCAACTTCATCCCACATCAACAGTGTCTGGCTCCTTCTCCCATACAAAGCTTCAAAAGGGGCCATCTTCAAATTGGCTTGGTAACTGTTGTTGTATGAGAACTCCGCGTAAGGTAGATTATCATCCCTACTAGATCCATAATCTAGCGCACACGCTCTCAACATGTCCTCCAGAATCTGATTGACTCTCTCGGTCTATCCATCTGTCTACGGATGAAAGGTTGTACTAAACTCTAGCCTAGTACCCAAAGTCTGGTGCAGCTGATTCCAAATCTTTGAGGTAAACTGTGTTCCTCTATCTGATACGATGGTCCTCGGAACTCCATGCAGACATACGATCCTGGTCATATATATCTTGGCCAACTTCGCACTTGTATAGGTGGTTTTCACTGGGATAAAGTGAGCCACTTTGGTCAAGCGAATCAACTACTACCCGATAGAATCATATCCTATTCGGGTTTTGGGAAATCCGGTAATGAAATCCATGCCAAGCTTTTCCCACTTCCATTCGGGTATCAGCATAGGCTGTAGTAATCCAGCTGGCTTCTATGCTCTGCTTTTACTCTCTCTGGCATACATCACCTACGACTACATACTCCGCAATATCCTTCTTCATACCAGTCCACCAGAAACACTCCTTCAAATCCAAATACATCTTGGTGTTTCCAGGGCGAATCGAGTATGGTGAGTCATGAGCCTCCTGAAGTATTTACTTCCTGATCTTTGCATTATTGGGCACATATACACGGTCCACGAACCATAAGGTGTCGTGCTCATCCTTACGAAAACCTTTGGCCTTTCCTTTGCTCATCCTCTCTTTTACCTCGGCAATCTCTTTGTCATCCTTCTGAGCTTCACGGATCTTTCCCAACAATGTAGACTGAACTTCCTTTGCTGCAACAAAACCATTGGGAACAATCTCCAGCCGAAGTTCCCTGAGATCCTCGGCTAACTCCTTTGGTAATCCCCCACTTATGAGGGTATTCATCCTGGTGTTCTTTATGGTTGTGTCCTATTCTTCCACAAAGCTTACATGTACCAGGTTTCTCCATATCATTTCCATAAGGCTTCAATTTCTGGACACAAACCGAGACTTTGGCAAAGTCAACTTAAATTCTTCCCAAGTGGTTACTCCTTGCCATCCATTGCTGGTTTGGTACATCCTCCACCTAGTAGCAGCACCTCTTTCAAAACACTGAAGAGCATGCTGGGTCATATCCTTTCCGGCTATAGGGTTATTCTCCATATGGTCTTCCATGTTCTGAATCCATTGGTCCGTCTCCAATTGACTTATCGGTCCCGGAACTGTGAGTTCATCTCCATTCATCCTCTATTGGGTGCATGGGTTTGGGGTGAGCTAAGAGAGATAGAGGGGGATACACACAACACAACCAATAGTTTTGAAAAGACAGATTTTATTTGTGGCTGTCGGGAAAAACATCAAACAAATGACAGCTCACAAACGTCGCATCTAACGTAGGTATAAAATAGGGGTTTGGTCTTCTAAGGGTCAATAAATCTTCAGAGTCGCCAAACTCTTCAAGTCTTGTTCATGTCTCCGATGGCTTCTTCCGATCATGCTTGTCCTTCTAAAATTCTTTTTCTAGATCATCTCTGTTGACGCGAAATCTCTCGTGACATCCTTTAATATTCTGTAGTTGCATTCCAAACATCTAGGTTTCAACATCCTTGGCATGAACCATGTCCTACTGTCCTTTAGTTCCCGACGAATCTCCGGTATCTCGAGGTTCTGCTCCTCCAGCTTGACTACTTTCAGCTTCTGGGTCCTGAGTTCTTCATGAACTACTTCCTTGCCAAATACGACTTCCTGAAGGTCCATCTTAAATTTTTTGATGTAATAGTCCAAATCCTGGCGATACACCAGCTAAGGTTAAAACTTCATCTTTTGCTGACAGATGCTCCATCAGCCTTCTACCATCCAATCCTTCCATGCATATGCATGCTTAACTCAGCACGGTGACAATAGCATAAGTGGGTGATAACATCATGTATAGCCGTGTTTCTTCCCTTGTCATTGCCATGAGCTATCATTCCATAGTTGATATCTCATGCCTTAGGGTTTTCTTGACAAAACTTTGAGTTTCTAACTCTCCATGTTCCAGTCTTTCTCCGACACACCTTGATCTTGGGTACTGACGACTTCCACAGTCAGACAAAATCCATAAGGGTAGCCTTTCCTAGGTCATACAAATCTTGAAATTCTTCAGAGCCTTCAAATTCTCCTAGTCTTCGGAGTATTCAACCGTTGTAGTTTTCATTATGATAATGCATGGTAAAATCCTCTTCATTCCGAGGTGGTCTTAGTTGTCCGGTATCTTGTACTTCTTGGAGTGGTCTCATCAGTCGAATCTTTCTGGTCAAAAGGGAAAAGGGGTATAGTCTCACTAAAGGGAATATTTGAATAAGCTCAAAAGAGAAGAAAGGTAAAAGATCTTTTGAAAAAAGGAAGTAATAGAGAAAATCTTTCCTATGGGTTTGCCAATTTCTAGGGGTCACGTCCTACAGTCAACATGTGCTCTGATACCATCTTGTAGCGACCCGACCCGAATGGATCAAGTCTCTGTGCTGAAGTGTCATCCCTGGATCGGTATGCTGACACACACAGTACTCGAGGATTTATAACAGAGGTAAATCACATGTATAAATAACGTAAATACTATTACCTCAATCCAAATAGCGGAAGTAACAACAAGGTTGTGGGTTCCCATCAACACCAACGACAAAGTTGAGTGTAGAAATCATAACCCTAACGTATCACTTACTCGTCGTAAGATTCCTGCAACATGAGACGTTGCAGCCACAAAGGGTCAGTACATTGAATGTACTGGCAAATTCACACCATAGGATAATGATGAATAAAGGCTATCACTACATGCATATTTGGCTGGTGGAAAAGCTCTATGGTTATAATGTTTTTTGCGAAAAGCCAATTTTTCCCTACTGCAAAGGAATATATTTTATTTAACTACAAAAGCTGATTGATAAATATTGAGAAGGTTCCTCCAACTCAGTCCCAAAATAATAATCATTAACCCAATCAAATTAATTTAAATAGAGTGTTGGGATCAACATGATAATCCAAGAACTAGATACTCAAGATGTCCATAACCGGGGACACGGCTAACCATGATTAGTTTGTACACTCTGCAGAGGTTTGCGCACTTTTCCCCACAAGACTCGATCTCCTCCGTTTGATTTCTCGCACTACATGGTGTTTGAGAAACGGATGACCGAGACACAGTCTTTCAGAAACAATAACTCTTTACTCCGGGTGGACAGTTACACCTACTTTCCCCTACATCTGCTAGCCCACCTCTTCCAGAGGTCATGTAACCTACTCAACTATGCTAGAGCCAATAATAGCTCGTGGCTGTACACGGAAGTTTCTAGCATGAATAATCTCATGATCCCTTTGAGCCTGGGTGGCATTCCATAGGGTGATCACACGGGTCCTCCGGGATCCCCTTGGGGAAGCACTGGGTTCTCCAGGTGCCCGGGCAAACCACTGGGTGCTCCAGGGTGCCCCAACCAATCCACCCAGATGTGTATTAAAGTAGCCACCTTAAGTTAACCATTAAATAATAATCTCACATCTGTCATGGATACACTCAATCCCAAATCCATGTCTACGAGCATAGCATAGCAGTATAAGCATAACGTAGTAACTCCCAGGGGTTGAATGCAAGTCAATAGGTTCCTACCTCATCAAGTACTTCCCAATACCCACATGTTATCAAATCCTAACCATGCAATGTTTGAGGGTGAATCTAATGCATAAAAACTGGGTATGAAAGGGATATGATCAAAGTGTGAACTTGCCTGCAATGTTGATGAAGATGATTCGCACTCAACACTCTTGATAGATCTACTTGTCACACTCCGGTCAATCTATCGTAAGCAAGCAATAGTAACCGCACATAAGCAATCTCAAAAGATCAGAAAGATCGAAGAAGACGATTCGGAAAACATCAAAACCAAGAAAATAACTCTTGCAACATAAAACAATTTCTAACAGTAGCAAAATTATATGAATTTGGCCTTATCAGAAAGTTTAGGTCTAGAGCTTCGATTTGCAAAAAGAATCAAGTCAAACGGAGCTAGGAAACTCAAGTTACGATCAAAGGAAGATTCAATTCAAATCTATTTGAAATCATATTCTAAATTTTCAAAATCATGTTCAAGTTGTTTTATTGGATAGAGGAGATCATAACAAAGAAGTGGGCGTTGGTTTCGTCGGATTTGGATAAACAAGTAGAAAGTTTTGCTAGTTTGAGGAACAGGGACTAAGCTGTAAAGAAAGTATTTGCAGATAGGTCCCTGGCCAAAAACTAAGAAGGAAAAGAAGAAAAAACTATCGAGCGAACGCTCGCTACAGAACCTTACAGAACGAAAACCGTTTGCTACAAAACCTAAACTAGCGAGCGTTCGCTAGATAACTAATCCTAAAAAAAGCAGATCTAGGTTTTCTTAATAAAACCGAAAACGAATAAAAATAAACCGGGGCGGTTCGTGGTTTATACCGGTTCGGTTTTCGTCGAAAACCGGCGGTTTTCGGCGGCGGATCGGGTCTGGCGAGATCGGGGCAGTGGCGTGCTCCGGCGACGGCGGCGCGCGGGCAAGGCGAGCGGCGGCGCGGGTCAGGAGGAGGAGCGGCGAGCGGCGGCTGCGCGAGGCGGTGGCACTGGCGGAGTGCAGCGACGGCGGAGCGGCGCAGCAGGAAGTGGCGGCGGCGCAGGCGAGGTACAGCGGCGGCGGCGCGAGGGGCGAGGAGGAGAGGGAGCGGCACGGGGCTCCGGGCGGCGCTATTTATAGGCGCGGGAGGCGAGGCCCGCCGTGGGCGAGGGGCAGCGACGGCGTGGCGGCGCCGGACTCTGGGAGGACTCCCGGTCGCGCACGGGAGGAGGGAGGCGGTGGCGACCTGGGCCGGCCCAGTATGGAAGAAGAGAGTTTTTTTTAACATTTTTTTTACTGACAACAAAAATACGAATAAACACAAATAAAATAAAATAAACTATAGGCATATAATATATCAAAATTTGTAGAAAATGATTTTCTACGACATGAACATTTTTCTAGCATCAAATAAAATCCACACAAATTTAAATAAAGCAAAGAGTGCTACTGCTCTAATAAAATCCAGTAAAAATCATTTTAAAAATACCAAAATGAATTCAAATTTATTTCTCTCCAATTTTCTATTGTAGGGAATCATGTTACCCTATTTTCCATGTATTTTATTTTTGGAGAAAAATAATTTGAATAAAACCCAAAGAACTCCAAATTAAAATAATTTCCAAAAGGACTTTGAATTTGATCCTTTGAAACTCCCAACTCATATTTCATATGTTTTGAAGAAGTCATTTTATCTTCGCTCGTGAAAATCATTGAGTTGCATAAAGTTTCAGAATTGGAAATGTTCTCAAATGAAGTTCAAATATTTTCAACACCCCTTGTCATTTAAATAAATGGAAGAAGTCATGTCATCTTCTCTCCAGGGTTTTGTGGTGAAAAGAATTTGAATTCACGGAGATAATAAAAGCAAAAATGAAAGTTTGGGAAAGTCCTTTTATTCCCTCTCATTTAACTTTCAAAAAGTTTCGAAATTCACTCAATTCACACAAGCAACCACACCACAATCAAACAATCAATCAAATCTATCTATTTATATAACATTCCAAAATTTAGAATTTTGGGATGTTACAGAATAGCTTTGTTTTATTTTAGTACAGACTCTTGAATAGATCGAACAGAAAGAATAGCTTTGAGGTTGTTTCGTACCCTACAAACAATTTATTCTTATGTTCTCTGCTAGATAGGAACTTTGGAGTGATTCTTCATCGCACGTTGAGGGATGGTTATATGATCCAATTATATTTGCATTGTTGAGAGATTGCACTAGCGAAAGTACGGACCCTAGGCCTTGTTTTCAAGCATTGCAATACCATTTTTTTGCCCGTTTACTATTTGCTGCCGTGTTGTTTTTGTTTATTCAGATTATAAAAATATATTTTACCATCCATATTACACTTTTATCCCCATCTCTTCACCGAACTAGTGCACCTATACAATTTGCCATTGTATTGGGTGTGTTGGGGACACAAGATATTTCTTGTATTTGGTTGCAGGGTCATTTGAGAGAGACCATCTTCATCCTACACCTCTCACGGATTGATAAACCTTAGGTCATCCACTTGAGGGAAAATTGCTACTGTCCTACAAAACTCTGCGCTTGGAGGCCCAACACGTGTCTACAAGAATAAAGTTGCATAGTAGACATCAAGCTCTTTTCTGGCGCCGTTGCCGGGGAGGTGAGTGCATGAAGGTATATCTTTAGATCTTGCAATTGAATCTTTTAGTTTCTTGTTTTATCACTTGTTTGTTTTATAAAAGAAAACTACATAAAAAATGGAATTGAGTTTGCATCATATTATTGATCATCTTTATAATATCTTTCTTGAAAATGATGGTTCAGAGAATTGTGCTCAATTGTTAGAAGAAGAGGAAGTCAATAAAATGTTTGGCACAAAATATTTGAATGATGAGCATGATTGCAATGTTGTTAGTATGAATTCTTTGAATATCCATGATGCTAATGATATGCAAAGCCATAAGCTTGGGGATGCTATATTTGATGAATATGATATTTTTAGTCCCCCAAGTTTTGATGAGAAAATTTATTATGATGATTGTATGCCTCCTATTTATGATGATTATATTGATGAAAGTGGATTTGGAGAGGTCGTGACTTTATTTAATGATGAATCCACTATTTTGGAGGAGGTTGCAATTGATTGTGACAACAAAGGTCCTAAATATGATGATTATGGTGATGACATGTATGCTATAAATAATAATGATAACCATGAAAGTTGTCATCATGATTTTAATTTTCACTCTCATGATAGTTATTTTGTCGAGTTTGCTCCCACTACTATTGATGAGAAGAAATTTGCTTATGTTGAGAGTAACAAAATTTCTATGCTTGTGGATCATGAAAAGAATGCTTTATGTGATGGTTATATGGATGAATTCATTCATGATGCCACTAAAATTTATTATGAGGGATGAACATATGCTTGTAGGTATTGCAATAATATCAAGTTTCCTTTCTATGTGTTGAAAATCTTGAAGTTATGCTTGTTTTGCCTTCCTATGCTAGTTGATTCTTGCTCCCATAAGTTCTATGCTCACAAAATCCCTATGCATAGGAAGTGGGTTAGACTTAAATGTGCTAGTCATATGCTTCATGATGCTCTCTTTGTGTTTCAATTCTTATCTTTTATGCGAGCATCATTGAAATCATCATGCCTAGCTTAAAAGGCATTAAAGAAAAGCGCTTGTTGGGAGACAACCCAACTCTTTTACCTACTTTTTTTATGTGTTAACATGATTAAGCTACTGTAGTAATCATGTTTTATTGCTTTTGTTTCGATAAAGTGCCAAGTAAAGCCTTTGGGATCATGTTGGGTGATAGTTGACTTGACCCTGCTGAAAAACAGAAACTTTTACGCTCAGGAAAATAAGTCTCATTTTTAACATAAGGGTGATATTGAGTTGATTCTTTTTGCAGAAGTTTAATATACAAATTGCTCACGTGTTACTAATTGTTTCATAATTTTTGGAGTAGCAGAAGTATGGTAGTTATCCAGATCATTATAGACTGTTCTGTTTTTGACAGATTCTGTTGTCAATGCATAGTTTGCTTGTTTTCTAGTTTCTATGGCTTATATTTCTCAATAAAAATTGTGGAAATGATATGCTACATTAGGCATTGTGTGAGAACAATTATGAATCTTGTCTTTGACAGTACCAAAAGTGAAATTGTTTGCTCTTTATCATAATAACATATCTCACGAAGTTCCGTTAAGTTTTGTGTGATTGAAGTTTTCAAGTTTTGGGTGAGATGTTGATATGAGGATAATAAGGAGTGAGAAGACCCTAAGCTTGGGGATGCCCAGGGCACCCCAAGGTGATATTCAAGGAAGACCCAAGAAACTAAGCTTGGGGATGCACCGGAAGGCATCCCCTCTTTCGTCTTCAACATTACCGGTAACCTCACTTGGAGCTATGTTTTCATTCGTCACATGAAATGTGTTTTGCTTGGAGCATAAATTTATTTTGTTAGGATTTTCTTGCTGAAATTTAGAATAATGTTTTGCATCTTTTATTTCAATAAAAGTGGCATTGATAGCCTTTGCCATGCTTATCTTGCAAGTATACATGTAGCTGTCTGAAAACAGAAAGTTTATCGATGTTGCAAAAATTCCCGAGGAAAGACAGAAGGTGATAAAATGTTGAAACTTTTTGCATAATAAGGTCTGATAAATTTTCTACAGTGTGGTAGAATTTCATAATTTTTGGAGTTGAATAAGTATTGATACTCTTGCATTCTTTACAGCCTGTACTGTTTTGGCAGATTGCTATTATGTTTGCATTGTTTGCATATGTTTGCTTGTTTAATGATTCTATTTGAGGATAGAAGTACTAAATATGCAGAGGCATTTAGTATGCAATGTTGAATAATAATTTTAGTGATTTGCTACAGTATAGAATCATAAGGTTTTTGCATTGGTTTATACTAACTTATCTCACGAGTTCTTGTTGAGTTTTGTGTGGATGAAGCTTTTGAGATTTAGGAAAACCGTGATATGAGAGGAATTAAGGAGACACAAGAGCTCAAGGTTGGGGATTCCCAAGGCACCCCAAGATAATATTTCAAGAAGTCTCAAGCATCTAAGCTTGGGGATGCCCCGGTAGGCATCCCATCTTTCTTCTTCAACAATTATCGGTTAGTATCGGTTGAACCTAAGTTTTTGCTTCTTCACGTGAGTTGTGCTATCCTTGGAATGTCATTTTATTTTTGTTTTACTTGCTGTTTTAATAAAATACTTAGATCTGAAAGTTTTTAAATAAAATAGAGTCCTCAAATAGTTTCCAAGGAGGCTAAGTAAGCGGCATTCACATCTCGTCAACGAAGCCCTTTTCTATATCATTTGTTCTTGTGCTTCACTTATATCCTATGAGTAAATTGTTGAATAAATTGAATGTCATGAAGTTGATATCTTATCATGCCTAGTGGTAGCTTCACAATGGGTTTAGAAAGTGAAATCTTTTGAGGCTTGAAAATCACAATTTTGGTCATACAAGCAATTCATGAATAATTAGTATAAGGAAGAGAACTTTCACATGCAAATACACTATCTTGGAAATCTTTTGTGATTGTGAGCCCCCATCAAAATATTACATGCCAAAATTGTTGAAGTTGGACAAGGAAGACAACGTAATGATTTATGTTTGTTCATATTCACATAGAAGTTATATTGTCATAGATCCTTCAACATGTGGTGCTTGCCCCCCATCTTTGCTAGCCAAAAATTCCGCACTAAGTAGAGACACTACTTGTGCATCCAAAAACCCTTAAACCCAAATCTTATCATCAAGAGTCCACCATACCTACCTAAGGATTGAGCAAGATCCTTCAAGTAAGTTGTCATCGGTGCAATAAGGCAATAAAAATTTCTTCTAAAAGTGTTAGATCATTTAGTGTAAGAGAAAATTGAGCGTTGTACGAACTTGTGATGGCAAAGCAATAAAAGCGACGGACTGCATAATAAAGGTTGCTATCATAAGGGGCAATATAACGTGACGTTCTTTCGCACTAAGGGGTTGAGCATACAAACAAATAAGCGCATGGCAACCTCTGCTTCCCTCTGTAAGGGCCTATCTTTTAATTTTCAGTATTTATTTTTATGCAAAGAGTCAAAGTTATTCTCTCTATTCCTTTTTATTTTTCTCTTTTGGCAAGCATCATGTGGTGAGGAAAGATCTAGGCACATATGTCCAGTTGAATATGGGTAGCATGAGTTATTATTGTTGACATCACCCTTGAGGTGAATACGTTGGGAGGCAAAACAATAAGCCCCTATCTTTCTATGTGTCCTGTTGAAACGTTTTGCTCATGTGTATGCGGTGAGTGTTAGCAATCATAGAAGACTATATGGTGGTTGAGTATGTGGAGCTCTTACTTAAACTCCATTGAGTAAGTTGAATTGGAATTGCTTGGTGACTAAGAACATAGGTTGTTGAGTTTCAAGAGAATTCATTGTTTGAACCTTAACATGTGAATTGGTTGCTACTATAACATGAGAAGTTTTATCAGAAAGAATTGCAGTTATGATGCTAGGAAAAGTGATTGAAATTGTCATTGATCAAACTTGTGCACTTTGCTAGCATTCACACTTCATAAATTATTTCTTTTATCATTTACCTACTCGAGGACGAGTAGGAATTAAGCCTGGGGATGCTGATATGTCTCCAACATATCTATAATTTATGAAATTTTCCAAATTTTCACATGACAGTTGTATTAGTGCATGTTAAACGTAGGAAAAATTTTGAAGGCCGTAAGAGGAAGCTATCTCCCATTCTTCATCAAACATGCATTGTTCCCTCTCGGAACCATGAACCTTCTAGCGAGTTTCTCCGGTTTGTGAGGGGTGTGTGTCCAAACATTCGTCAAACATGCCAATTTCTTTACCACATCATCTTTGTGGCATGACATTACATCAACCAAGCTTTCATGTTTTTCTGATTATTTTTTTACTTTTTGGAATTAAAATGTCATGTCACTCCATGCATACGTATGCATGTGTCCATGTAATGAGACCAATATGTTTGAAAATTCCTTCTAATTTACTACACATGGAATTAACTCACACACAAGTACACAGATATGATTTTTCAAACCATTTTGGTTAGGCGTTGCATGTAGATGTAGTTCAAAATTGAATTACGATCATTAAATGGTTAGAAAATCACTTAAATGTCTTTAAAAGGTCAAATGACCCCTAGAATTTTCCAAAATTTCACATTACAGTTGTAGTAGTCCACGTTAGACGTAGAAAAAAATTGAAGGCCGTAAGAGGAAGCTATCTCCCATTCGTCATCAAACATGCATTGTTCCCTCTCGGAACCACGAGCCTTCTAGTGAGTTGCTCCGGTTTGTGAGGGGTGTGTGTCCAAACTTTCGTCAAACATGCCAATTTCTTTACCACATCATCTTGGTGGCATGATGTTACATCAACCAAGGTTTCATGTGTTTCTGATTTTTTTGGAATTAAAATGCCATGTCACTCCATGCAATGCATACGTATGCATGCATGTGTCCATGTCATGAGACAAATATGTTTGAAAATTCCTTCTAGTTTACTCCACATGGAATTAACTCGCACACCAGTACACAAATATGATTTTTCAAACCGTTTTGGTTAGGCGTTGCATGTAGATGTAGTTGAAATTTGAATTAGGTCATTAAATGGCTAGAAAATCACTTAAATGTCTTTAAAAGGTCAAATGACCCCTAGATTTTTCAAAAAATTCACATTACAGTTGTAGTAGTACACGTTAGACGTAGAAAAAAAATTGAAGGCCGCAAGAGGAAGCTATCTCCCGTTCGTCATCAAACATGCATTGTTCCCTCTTGGAACCACGAGCCTTCTAGTGAGCTGCTCCGGTTTGTGAGGGGTGTGTGTCCAAACTTTTGTCAAACATGCCAATTTTTTTACCACATCATCTTGGTGGCATGACATTACATCAACCAAGGTTTCATGTGTTTCTGATTTGTTTTTTTTTTGGAATTAAAATGCCATGTCACTCCATGCTTAATTGTGTCATAGCCGTTAGACCAATATGTTTGAAAATTCCTTCCAATTTACTGCACATGGAATTAAATCGCACACAAGTACATGAAATATGAGTTTTCAAACTGTTATGGTTAGCTGTTGCATGTACATGTAGTTCAAATTTCAATTACGGTCATTAAATGGCTAGAAAATCACTTAAATGTCTTAAAAGGTCAAATGACCCCTGAAATTTTCCAAAATTTGACATGACAGTTGTATTAGTACTATAAAATTTCTCGTTCATTTAAAACACCATCCGTTGGCACTTTACTCCAAATTCGTCTTTCATAGATAATAAAAAAAATCTACAACATCACACAGTTGTTTTCTAGGAACCGTTTGCGATGAAAATATCTTGGTCTATTTAAGTCTCCCTCCTTAAGCTTCGCCGGCTCGTCTGCTCTAGTGCCAGCAACCCCCGAATCCATGAATCCCGATCCCCATTTCCGCACCCCCTTCTTGCAAAGACGACGCCATGGAAACGCTTCGTGAAGGCCCGTACGATGGCCGCGTCCCCCTCCCCCCCGAGCGCTGCCTCCTGCGCCGAGAGCGCGGCCGCCTACGCTGAGAGTGTCGCTGCATCAGCATTGAGCGCGGCCGCTTCCGCCGAGAGGGCGTGTGTGGCAGCCGACAGGGCAGCTGCAGCTGCTGCTGCGACGGTGGTTGTGAACGCCGAGAGCGCTCGAGCTGCCGTCCGTGCCGCTGAGATGTCGCCCTGGCTCGGGTCGAGGACATCCACGCCAAGATTGAGGATGCACACGCCAAGATACTCCAGGCCACCTCGGACTCCAGCATACAACCCACGACTGAAAAGGCGGCAGTGGCCATGGAGCACCTGCTTCCTCATGAGATTGCCGAGCGGGAGCTGGAGATGCATGAGGTGGCAGAGATCGAGGAGCGCCGGGAGGAGGAGTTGCGCGTGGCCGAGGTCGAGGTAGAGAAGAGTCCGCCCATCAAGGAATCAGCGGTGGAGTACCTACGCGAGCTCTGGCGCAGCCACTACTATGAGTACCACAACCTTGAGGGCGGCACCGAGGATAAGGACAAGGACGTGGTCGACTTCAGTAGGGGGATGCGGAGTCCACCAACGGTGGCATGTTGCCAGGACAAGTCATCGACGTCTCATCTCACACCGGCGATGCATAGGCCAGCACGGCGGCGGATTTGTTAAAATTATGCGTACTTAGGCTTTGTTCTTAATGCTGGTCTTTTGTTAGATCTATGTTTAGGTCAACTGGCTCTGTTTAATTACTAAAATTGCTCGATTTAGTAAGTGTGGTATGTCTACTGTACGCTCTTTTGTGTGCCCAAATTAGCAAGCGGTGTTAAATTATGCAATGACGTACCCGGGGAAATTTCCAGCAAAATTTGAATTATGAAACTCATCCCATGCACGTAAAGCAGAAGAATCGTTTGCGATGCACACAATCGTTCAAAGTGAGTGGTCCGGCGGCACCGCGCGCAAAGTTTCCCTCCACATTTCCAAAATTTTGGCCTACCACCAAAATATCTACCCCGCCCCCTTCCCCCTTCCCCACCCCCTTTTCTCCCCGACCACAAGTCACATTTCCCCTGTTTCCTCCATCCTTCCTTCCTTGCTAAGCTATAGCCCCTTCCTCGCTCTCGCCGTCTCGCATCCTACCGCCGGGGTCGCCATGGTCTTCTTCAAAGACCTCTCCAGCGGTTCCTCCTCCGGTGACTACTCCTTCACCACCCGGGTATGCCTCTCGTCTCTCTCTCGAGCTATGACTTGGAGTGAAGGATTTTTACCCGGCGGTCGATTTGAGTCATTACTTTCTCTTGTGGCTCCCTAGGACCATCAGTGGCAACGAATGGAGCAGGGTGGCTTAAGATCTATCTGCTCGTTGTCACCATCAATCTCCATGCGTGAAGCTAGTTGTGTTTGATTCTGTGGACAGTGGGAGGAAGTTTCTGGCATGTGCAGAGAAGGTTAGACCCTCTTTCGTTGTTACAAATCATTTGTTAGATGTGATTCAGACACTGTCACGGTCCCAACCCATTCATACCACACCTTCAACCAAACGCATCCTAAGACAGTGTCATAGTTTGTACCTAGTATCTTAAATTGTTGCCATCTCATCAGCGGTGCCATTAGAAAATTATTTGGCACCGCTTCAGCAGTTTGTGCCGCCAACTTTGGTCCACACATCCGAGCAACCAAGCAGTAAAATACTAAATCTTTATGGCATGAAGGAACTAGGTATCGGAGCAACTACGTGCTCTGGAGTCCGGGTCCCTGTTTTTTTCCGCTGCATCGGCTCGCCAGTGCAGGGCACCGGTGCGAGATGTAGCAAGAGTTGTCTTTACCCTAGTTTTCGCATACATAGTGGACGGCCTTAGTCCTATTAGTTCCATGTTACTAAATTTGTGCATGTACACGCCTGTTAGTATCAATTTGCTGTCATCCAAACACTGTCGCTATGCTGCAGTTATATTTACCTTCCTCATAAAATGTTCAATTTGTTATTTATTGTACATGAGTAAGAACTTGTAGCGTCGTTGTAGTTAATTATAGCTTCTAATGTTCCAGAATTTGGTTGTTGTCTCAGTACCAATTATTTCATTTGCACATTGATCTTTTTGAGAAGATATGTCATAATTAACATGTTTCTTCAGTTTTTCAAAATAAGCATTGGTGATCTTCTATGTTGCTATAAACCCATTTCCCCTACAATTGTTACTGATCTAGTTTTAAATATTATAGGATGAACGGAAGTGTTCTTACTTGGAGTGGGTTGATCAAGAGTGGCCACAGTCTTTGAAGATGTGCCTAGCGAAGCTCTGGAGCGTCTATGAGGAAGAGAACACATGTAGGCTTAGAGAAATTGTTGTCAACGCTGAAGCATATTTTGAGATGCAGGATAAAAATTTGAAGGTGGAGAATGAGCTCAGATTTTTTGAATCAGACTTTGCTAAGATGGTGTTGGCGAAGGAGGAGGCACTTTCCCAGTTAGCCCGTGCAAAACGGGTTCTTACTGAACTGAAAGAAGAGGTGGACAAGACGAGCCTGGATGATCTCGATTAGGGAAATGAATATATTGTTCTTATGAAGTTGAACTAGCTATATGTTGTACTGTGCTTTTTTCATGTAGCTACCGTACTGTGATGTTATAATATATTTATGTGCGTGATATGAAATTGGCAAACAACTGTTCGATATGAAATCTGAATTTGCGTAATACTGGAATTATTAATTGTAAACTAATAAACCTGCTAAATGTGTCATGGACCTTTGCAAACGGTTCTAGCAGTAAAAGCGCTTGCGATGGATGGCCCAATGCCACACAGTTTTCTTCATCAAATCGTGTGTGATATAGTTGATAAAAGCAAACCGTTAACCAAGGTAGCCTGTGTGTGATAGTTACACCTTTCACACACGAGCCTACACATAAAACTGTGTGGGATGTACGTCCAACCGGAAACGTTTTCCCTGGATTGACTGTGTGGGATGTACACGTATTCCTTGGATTGACTGTGTGTGATATACATACGAACGGAAATGTTTTTCTGGGATTCACCGTGTGGGATGTACATACCTACGGAAATGTTTTTCTCAGATTACCGTGTGGGATGTACATACCTACGAAAATGATTGGGTTCGATGCCTCGCCCGATCGCACACGGACCCAGCCTAGGTCCCACGAGGGCCTATCCCCGATGATTTTTGGGTCGTGTGGGAAGGACCCCCCTATCGCCCACACTCACTTGGCGACAGTTCCAAATGCCGTTGCGGAAAGGGGTTAAAAACGGTTTGTTTGGGACCGACGCGTACCCGTGTGGTGTGCTTCTCGTGAAGATAATTCAATCCAGTTTTCATTTGCAAAAGCAATTCTCAGTTTTCTCAACGATGTTCATTACATTCGTCCTAAATTGTCTTCTTTTTCCCACCCACCCACCCACCCTTTTCTTCAACGACTCATATTAATCAAGTATCCATTTTATTCTTGTGAAGTCTCTCCATCCTTTTCCTTCAATGTTCTTAGCCGGTGATTTCTCATGGAGATGCTCAGAAGATTCAAGTCCATCATTCTTTGTTACCATTTTCTTCTCCGGTGGATTCAATTCAAGCTTCGGTGATGATCATATCTCTTCCTTTTGTTTCACATGTTTTTCCATGTTGGAATTTCTTACCCAAGGATCTCTTATGAATTCACCTCTCTCTATTCATATCCGAAGTGTAGAAGATATCTCAGAAGATTCGTGCTTCCATTCTTAATTTGTTCAAGCTATTTTGAGGTTGTTATCTCATTCAAGCCGTTTAAATCAACTGGTGCAATATCTCTTTAGAAATCGTTAAACGGTGTTTTCTTTTGAGTGGGTCCATAGCCCACAGGTCTTTTCCCAGGATCTTACGTGACTCTTCTATATTTTTTTTGGAGTTATTCTCAAATTCTTTTCAAAGTTTGACGTAAGAATGAATTTTCATCAGTCAAATGACTTCTCCAAGATCGCTTTCAAAATCTTTTTATCTTTCGCCCAACATTTCCTTATTCATTATTCCAGAGTGTATCAACAATTCTTCATGGTATTTCTCGTTGTCATTCTCTGCTTGAAGACTGAAGAAGAGTTTTCCTCCAAATCTTGGTTCGTTCTCTTGAACATTCCTGGTTCTAGCTTCATGCCATCCCCTCAAATTGTTTGATCGTGAGAAATTCTTTTCATAACCATTGAAGCATTTCGGAAGTTTCTTTCCTTTTCTCGATCATCCGGAGGCCATCATTTCAGAAATCTTGATTCTCAACATTCAGCTCTCGTTCTCCAATTCTTCTTCTGCTACGTCCAAGTATTCTCTAGCCAGCTCGTGACCTCTTCGTTCTCTTGTATCTTAATTCCCTCAAGTATCTTTGTTCATTTCTAATTCTTACCGGCGATTCGTTCTCTTTCTTCGTCGCTTTCAAATTCTTTCGATGGTTTGTTTAAGATTCCTCTTCGATTGGTATCATATCAATTCATTTGTTCTCTCATAATCCTACCGATGGTTCATTCAAAATTCATCTTCCTTTGTTATCATATTAATTAAGTTGTTCTTTCAAGTCCTACCGGCGATTCGTTGAAGACTTTCCCAAGTTTGAGCTTTATCAATCTTTTTTTCCAATGAGGATAAGTAGTATGCTAAAATTTTGTTGCTAGTCATCAATTTGAATTGGTGAAGGGTACGCATAACATAATTCTTATTCTTGTTACATCCAAGTGATTAATCCCTTCCTTCGGAGTTTGTTCATGACGAATAAATTCTCAGTTTCAAGTTGTTCATCTTTCTCTTCCAGAGTACTAAGTTTTCTCGGTTATCTAGTCACGAAGCTCCATCTAAATCATTGAAAGGCTTCACCTTGTGTTTTCAAGTTGTTCATCTTTCATGGAGGCTCTACATGGTGGTTCGTTGAAGATTTCATTCATTCTAGAAGTGTTCATCGAGATTCTTTTTAGAGGAGCTCAAGTGTTCTTTATCTTGCATTACGAAGTGCAGTTCTTTCTATCTTATCTTTTCAGGTGGTGTTATGTCATTCTTTATAATTTTCCTTTGTGTTTCATGATTCACATGTTGTCAAGAATGAGGTATTTTAAATCCATCAATCTCTTCGTTGGAGTTATCTTGGTAAAGATTTCACCTAAAGCCTTTCCTAAGGAATGTTGCTATTGTGGTGTTTAACAATGATCCAAGTTATCTCTTTATCATCTTGGTGGAAGAAGTTTCTCATATCTTTGGTGTTCTCAATCAAATTAATTGATTCTGTTAGTGGCTGGTCTTCACCTCATAATTTTGGGATGTTTTCCATAAGACCATTGGAAATCATATCTTTTGTTGTTGATTTTCCAACAACTCTGTTCAATCCTTCTTCGTAGGAAGGCTCCTTCATGTTCATTCATGGTGGAAGTTGTTGTTCTTTTCTCCGTTCTTTTCATTTCATTCTATCATTTCTTCCGAAGGCATTGTGTTGTTGCTCTTATCAAGTATCATCTTGTTTGTTAAGATCATGTTATTTTCCTTGCTTATACATTTAACAGGATTGTTGGGTCCTATATTTAAGTTCTTTTCAACTTATCAAGTTTTCCTTCTCTTTTGTACCGGAGTGTTGTCCAAATTCTGTCATTCTTGTTCATTGGCTATCTCATTATATGTAACACCCACGATGCGGCTATATCTCCCACGTGTCGAGGCACGACTTAGAGGCATAACCGCATTGTGGTTTTGTCGCAAGAAGGGTCATCTTCACACAATCCCATGTAATGAACAAGAATGGGATAAAGAGTTGGCTTACAATCGCCACTTCACACAATACATAAATAAAACATACATCATTCGGAGATACACACATAGGTCCGACTACGGAACCAAAATAAAAGAAGACAACCCAACTGCTAGATCCCTGATCGTCCCAACTGGGCTCCACTACTGATCAATAGGAAAAGAAACAACACAACGGACAAGATCTTCATCGAGCTCCCACTTGAGCTCAGTTGCGTCACCTGGACTGGTATCATCGGAACCTGCAACTGTTTGGAAGTATATGTGAGTCACGAGGACTCAGCAATCTCACACCCGCGAGATCAAGACTATTTAAGCTTATAGGAAAGGATGGTGTAAAGAGGAGGAGCTGCAGCAAGCACTAAGCATATATGGTGGCTAAACATACGCAAATAAGAGCGAGAAGAGAAGCAACGGATCGGTCGTGAACTAACAATGATCAAGAAGTGATCCTGAACTCCTACTTACGTCAAACATAACCCAGAAACCGTGTTCACTTCCCGGACTCTGCCGAGAAGAGACCATCACGGCTACACACACGGTGGATGCGTTTTAGTTAAGGTCAAGTGTCAAGTTCTCTACAACCGGATATTAACAAATTCCCATCTGCCACATAACCGCGGGCACGGCTTTCGAAAGATAAAACCCTGCAGGGGTGTCCCAACTTAGCCCATCATAAGCTCTCACGGTCAACGAAGGATAAACCTTCTCCCGGGAAGACCCGATCAGTCTCGGAATCCCGGTTTACAAGACATTTCGACAATGGTAAAACAAGACCAGCAAAGCCGCCCGATGTGCCGACATCCTGATAGGAGCTGCACATATCTCGTTCTCAGGGCAACACCGGATAAGTCAAGCTACGAGTAAAACCGGACCTCGAGTTTCCCCGAGGTGGCCCCGCAGGCTGCTCGGTTCGGACCAACACTTAGAGAAGCACTGGCCCGGGGGGGTTAAAATAAGATGACCCTCGAGAGAGCGACTCCCTAGGGAAAAGAAATAGGCTAGACAAATGGTAAAACCAAGGTTGGGCCTTGCTGGAAGAGTTTTATTCAGAGCGAACTGTCAAGGGGGTCCCATAAATCACCCAACCGTGTAAGGAACGCAAAATCAAGGAACATAACTCCGGTATGACGGAAACTAGGGCGGCAAGAGTGGAACAAAACACCAGGCATAAGGCCGAGCCTTCCACCCTTTACCAAGTATATAGATGCATTAATTAAATAAGAGATATTGTGATATCCCAACATAAACATAATCCAACATGGAGCAATCTTCATCTTCACCTGCGACTAGCAACGCTATAAGAGAGGCTGAGCAAAGCGGTAACATAGCCAAACAACGGTTTGCTAGGAAGGGTGACAAAGGTTAGAGGTTCATGGCAACTTGGGAGGCATGAAAAGCAAGTGGTAGGTAGCACAGCATGGCAATAGAACGAGCAACTAGCAAAGCAAAGATAGAGGTGATTTCGAGGGTATGGTCATCTTGCCTGAGATCCCGCAAGGAAGAAGAACGAGTCCATGAAGAAGACAAACGGACGTAGTCGAACGAATCCTCACACTCCGGAAAGAAACCGAAGCTAACGAGAGAAGCAAACCGGAAAGAAACAAACAACATAGTAAACAACCATCACATCAACATGGCATGATGCACAATCAAGAATGATGCATGTCCGGTTTAAAGAGGGATGGCCTAACAAAGTGCACAAAACAATACTACAAATTAAGTGGAGCTCAATATGCAACGAGTTGCATATTGACGAAACACCACATTCAAATATTTAGTTCTCTCTCGTTTATGAACTCGACCATATTAAATGTTATTAACATGGCAAGAGGTGAAGCATAAGTAAACTAACTATCTAGGCAATTTAAATGAGGCCGGAACAACAAAACAATAATTCCGAAAAAACCTCATGTCCATATATTGGGATTGGTACTGTTCTTCCCTAAATGCAATTTTAATGTTGTTAAACAGCAAAATGAAGTGCACCAGGTTAAACTAGGCACTTTTCTACCCCATTTACATATATAATTTATTAAAATCCGAGCTACGGTTATTTAGTTATGAATTAAATCATTTTAACATGTCATTTATGCAAATTTAAACAAACAACATTTTAAACATTTTTAACATGGATGCAAGCAGCATATTATGAAACTAGATGCGATTCTAGACATTTTACATATATGACATGTTTAATTTGGATGCATGGTTAAATAGTTATTAGCAGTTTAAAACAGGGGCATTTCTGAAATAAGCATGTCCAGGATTTAAGACAAAATCACATCACAGAAAAAAACAAGTCACGGGCCGAATCTAGCTGAACTGGGCCAGCTACTGCGAGCGCTGCACACGAGTGGGCTTCGGTGGGTGTCTCACCACGGGCCAGATCTGGCTTGCTGGTGGAGAGGGGGCGGCTGGGCCGGATGAGGCTGGGGCGGCGCTGGGCCTTGGTCAACGCTCTCGAGAACGAGCGCAGCTGCTCGGTGTTCAGGCGCGCGGGACGAGTAGAACTCCTGCTTGAAGAAGAGGAAGCAGAAGCCGCGGGAAGCTGGACTTGGCGAGGACAGCTCCCTGGTGGCGACGTGCAGCTCCAGTACTTGGCGCGGCGAAGGAGGAGCGGATCCGGGCGTGGGGAGCTCGTTCCCGGCGGCAGATAGGGAGATCCGGCGGGAGAGCTCGAACGGTGGCGGCGCGGTCCCTGTGATCCACGGAAGAGAGACCATGGGAGGGGGAGAAGAAACGAGATGGGGAAAAGGAAGGAGAGGGAAGGGCGCGGGGCGGCGGAGCACTCTTGCGGGGAAGATGGCCGGCGCGGCTGGGACTCCGGCGAGGACGAGGCAGAGCAGCGGCACTGGGCCTTGGCGAGGCAAGAGGAGACCCACGCGCGGTCAACGCGCGCGAGCGGCCGCAGCGCTCCAGCGAAGTCAACGCGACCTGGCGCCCGCGTCTTGAACGAAGCAGAGGCGCGACGCGGCGGGGCTGCGGGGCACAGGGAGGCACAACTCCGGTGGGCAGGAGGTCGCCGATGTGCCCGTTCCCTGCTGGATCAAAGCGGCGGCGGGCTGGCGGAAGAGCTGCAAGCTTCGAAGGGGCACGGCCATGGCGGACGGGCGAGGACGATGGGGAACGAGGCTGGGCTCGGGCAGGAGAAGCCCTCCTGCTCGAGGGGCTTGGCCTCGGGCGCGATGGCTACTGCTCCACGGCTGAGGGCACGGGGACGAGGAGGTGGGAGGTGGCAGGGAGCTCCTCTCCCTGGCTCGCGACGAGGGGAACGGGGAGGTCTGCGTGGGCTGTGGTGGTTGGATGGATCGGGAAGGAGGAGGCTGGTAGGTTGGGGATGGATCCCGAGGGGGATTTTTGGAGTGGCGGCGGCCGAATGGGGATGGGACAAGGCTCCTAACTTCTAGGGTTGGACCTCGAGTATAAATAGCAGGGAATTAGGTTAGGGGCTAGTCCCTCCGATCGAAATCAACGGTCGAGAAAAATAGGCTATGGGCGTCCAACAAAGAAAACGGTGATGTTTTGTAGATGTTAGGGGATGATCCGGACCCAACGGTAACGAAAGTCCAGTTCGGGTTCGGGACAAATTTCGGACGCGCGCGAGGGGGCGATGCACTGTGCAAAGAGGGACTCCGGTTTAAGCAAGAGGGAAAACGAAGAACGAGGTTGGTCTCGGAAGGGTCAGCGGAAGCAAGGGGGGAACGCGGCAACTACGATCGGATGCATGTTTTAAAAAAACAAAGCCGGCAACGAAGTGCCGATGCAATGCGGATGATGCGATGATGAAATGCAACAAACAAATAAAACACACGACGACAACGAAAAACATGGAAGGCTTCTGGAGCGTCGGTCTCGGGGCGTTACATTATACTGGTGTGGTCATATTCTTTTGTTTCGTGAAGCTCTTATTTCATGTCTTTCAACCTACAAGGTTCTCGTAATGTTCCTTGTTCCTCTTTGCTAACGGAGTGTTTGCAATCTCGTTCATCTCTATTGTATTCTTTCTTTCAATTTGTTCAAACTCTCAAGGTCCATGGTTTCACTCGTTTGTCAAAGAAGCAACTTATTTTACCTCTTCCTCTTCCGCTTCTCTCCGGTGCCATCCTTAGATCTCGGGACGAGAACTCTTGTAAGTGGGGGAGAGTTGTGATAGCCCAAGACCGAGACCTCCACTATTTTGTGATATGTTCATGCTTGTGATGTTTGTTTTATTTTATTTTGCATCAAGCATCATCTCCATACTCTTGTTGTGATAGTTTCCTTTTACTTTTGTTCATGTGCATTGCAACTTCTTCTTCCCCCTCTCTTTGATCCCTCCATAAACCTCATGCCATGTTGCTTTTAACCTTGCACCCCTTCTTTTGCCCCACTTGTCATCCTCTCTGCGCACATAGCCTCTCCGCACCCACACTCCTGCCACCTCAGCACCACGGGCCCCCTCGTCATTGATATTGGTTGGCCCAGCCTGTGTTCCCAGTCGTTTTAATTTCTTTTGCTTATTCTCAGAAATGCCATTATTTTGGATTGTTAATAACTAAATATCCATGCATCCAAATAAAACATGTCATATATGCATCTTACTCAGATTTTCATGTACTTTAACAATATGCAACTTTCATCCCTGATAAAACTGGTTCAAATTATTGTTTGCATTATTTGCATAAATAACATATTAAAATGGTTTAATTCATATCTAAATAACTGTAGCTCCGAATTAAATAAACTTTATATGTAAATGGGGTGGAAAAATGCATAGATTAACTTGGTGCACTTATTTTGCATGTTTAGCAACTCTAAAATATGGTTTAGGGCAGAACAGTACCAAATTCAAAATATGCAAATAGGGAGTTTTCGGAACTGTTGTTTGTTGTTTCCGGCATCACTTAAACTTGCCTAGATATATAATTTACTCATGCTTCACATCTTTCCATGTTAACCAACATTTAATCTTATCTTGTTCATAAACGAGAGCAAACTAAATAATTCGAATGTGGTGTTTCGTCAATATGCAACTCGTTGCATATTGAGCTCCACTTAATTTGTAGTATTATTTGTTGCACTTTGCCATGCCATGACTCATTAAAACGGACATGCATCATACTTGGTTGTGCATCATGCCATGTTTATATGATGGTTGTTTCCATGTTGTTTGCTTCTTTCCGGTTGTGCTTCTTCTCAAAGTTCCGGTTACGTTGCGATTGTGAGGATCCGTTCAACTACATTGGTTCGCCTACTTCATGGATTCGGTCTTCTTCCTAGCGGGATTTAAGGCAAGATGACTGATACCTTGGATCTCACTACTATCTTTGCTTTGCTAGTTGTCTTGATGCTATCACTATGTCGCGCTACCCACCACTTGTTTATCAAGCCCCCCAATATGCCATGAAACAACCTCTTACCTTTTCACCATCCCAGCAAACCATTTTTTGGCTATGTTACCGCTTTGCTTAGCCCCTCTTATAGTGTTGCAAGTTGCAGGTGCAGTTGCGGTTTGTTCCATGTTGGAACATGGATATCATGGGATATCAAAATATCTCTTATTTAATTAATGCACATATATACTTGGTAAAGGGTGGAAGGCTCGGCCTTTTGCCTGGTGTTTTGTTCCACTCTTGCCGCCCTAGTTTCCGTCATATCGGTGTTATGTTCTGTCGGATTACGGGTTCCGCAGACCCTTGAGAGGTTCGAACTCTGGGGTGCGCACGAAGGACTCTCTCTCCCCAGTCTGCCTGCTCAACGATCCCACGGCCTAGCTCGATGAACCCAAAGAACAAGAGACACGGGGGTTTCTCCTGGTTCGGGCCACCTTGCGGTGTAATACCCTACTCCTGCTTTGTTGTGGATTGCCTCGAGGGGCTGAGGATGAACTAGTACAGTGGTGGAACAACCTCAAGAGGTGAGGCGTTCTTGGGCTGGATGAGCTGATGAGGTGGTCGGGGTGGAATGGCCCCGATCTGAGATGCCTCGCTATGGTGGTGGCTAAGTCCTATTTATAGTGGCCTTGGTCCTCTTCCAAAATGTAGGCGGGAAGGGATCCCACAACGTCCAAATTTGAAGGGAGACAACTAGTACAAGCTATCCTGACAAAAGTAGTCTTCGCCTGCAAAATGCTCTGGTGGTGACGCTGCAGTGGTCTCCGCGATGACCTCCGTCCTGCTGTCTTGGCGGTCTTGGTCTCGTTGCACCGGAATGGAAAACTTTGCCTGATTCCTCGGGACTCCGCGCCTGCGCTTGCCTCCTTAGCATCAAAGAGGAAACTGGTACACTGCGCCCGTTGGCGCCCGCCTGGCCTTGGTCGTCATGGCTCACATCATGTGAACCTCGCGAGGTGTGCCCTGCATAGATATCTCCGCTCCTTGGGAGCCAGCCCAGTGAGGCTGCCCCCAGGAAGGTCTTGGTGTCGCTCGGCTCGCGAGGGTCTTGAGTTGTTGCTGCTGAAGCTGGGCCGTACCGGGCCGTTGATGGAGCCACGCCACGGGCCGCACGCAGGCAAGTCTGGGCACCCCCGTTCCCAGGATGCCAACAGTAGCCCCTGGGCCCAAGGCGGGCTCGAACTAGGCTTCGAGGCGAAGGCAAAGGGCAAGTGCGGAGCACCGCGGGCCCCAACCGCCTGCGGCCTCGGTTGACGCATGGCAATTTATGGGACGTGGGCGCCTCCGCTTCCCCATGCTGCCTCGGCTATGATGCGCGTCTTCAGCCACCTCCATCTTCGCGACCCGAGCATCGACCTTGGAGCTCTGCTTGAGCCTGTGGACGAGGAGCACTGCGCAGCCGCTGCCGAAGCCGTGAAGGACCTGGTGGAGGCCCTGCTGGAGAAGTTCCTCGCCATCGACCCCGCGCCTCCGGCTGATGGTGCCACTGACCCTACGGCCACGGGCGACGGTGACATTGTCGACGAAGGGGCACTCCTTGTGGGCGATGTCGGTGTCAAAACCGGCGGATCTCGGGTAGGGGGTCCCGAACTGTGCGTCTAAGGTCGATGGTAACAGGAGACAGGGGACACAATGTTTACCCAGGTTCGGGCCCTCTCTATGGAGGTAATACCTGGCTTCCTGCTTGATTGATCTTGATGAATATGAGTATTACAAGAGTTGATCTACCACGAGATCGTAATGGCTAAAACCCTAGAAGTCTAGCATGTATGACTACGATTATGATTATTCGCCTCTACAGACCTAGCCCTCCGGTTTATGTAGACACCGGAGGGAACTAGGGTTACATAAAGTCGGTTACAGAGAAAGGAATCTTCATATTTGGTCGCCAAGCTTGCCTTCCACGCCAAGGAGAGTCCCATCCGGACACGGGTTGAGTCTTTGGTCTTTGTATCTTCACAGCCCATCAGTCTGGCCCATGGCTATCAGGCCGGATGCCCGAGGACCCCTTAGTCCAGGACTCCCTCAGTAGCCCCCGAACCAGACTTCAATGACGAGGTGTCCGGCGCGCAGATTGTCTTCGATATTGCAAGGCGGGTTCCTCCTCCGATGACTTCAAAGTGATGTATTCGGCTTTCCATTTAATGTCGTACCCCTCGGCTTCTGCGTATCAACAACTTCAGCTTGCACGTGTGGAGCGAATGCGAGAGGTCAGGGTGTTTTCACACATAACACCCCGGCCATGTAAGGAGGAGTGTCTATTTAAAGAGATTGGATCTCAGATCCGTTCAGCACCGCGCGGAAAAATCCTCAGAGCTTGCTAGGAAAGACCATTCCAACATGGCTAGCGCTCCCAGCTCTTCCTCCCGTCCCTGCGTCCCAGAAAAAGGCGATTGGGAGAAATGTTCTGTATCCCACAGTCAGCTAGTGAAGCTGCAAACACAGGGATTTCTTCCGCCCGCGGATCTGGTCCATGTTCGGGCAGGATTGACCTCCTTCAATGGCGGGGCCCAGGCGGAGAATTTCCCCAACCCATCTGGGAGAAACGAGTGTGATTCGTTCCCTACTTGCTAAGAGGCATCGGATTTCCAATTCATCCGTTCCTCCGAGGGCTTCTGGAGTATTATGGCCTCCAACTGCACAACTTCACTCCTGCCTCCATCCTGCATATCGCAGGTTACGTCGCTCTTTGTGAGCTATTCCTGGGTTGTGAGGACCATTTTGAATTGTGGAGAAAGCTATTTTGTAACGTCCCACGCAATCACGAGGGATCAATATTTGAAGTGGGCGGAGCCGAAATATGGCGCATCACCGAGACCGGATACCTGTCCGGCACACCAAAGAAACCATCCGAAGAATGGCCTTCCGAATGGTTCTATATCAAGGACGTCGCACTTCCTGACCCAGTTCGGAGGGGTCTTCCCGAGTTCACAAGCGTTCCTTTGAAGAAACGCCACAGCTGGCGCCCTCGGAGCCTCGAGGAGGAAGATAGTGCGGAAGTTCGTCAACTCATGGGCAAGATAAGGACGCTCGCCCAGTCCGGATTATCAATAGTCGAGGTAATGGCGACTTCCATAGTATGGGGGGTTCAGCCACTCCAATACAAAGGGCTTCCCATGTGGCACTACAATGGGGAGGATGACGCCTCCCGCTGCGGCCGGAAGCGTCCGGACACCCCCGCCGCTCTGGCCGAACTGTTCAAAGGGGAGGAAGAGGAATTTCTTTGTATCAAGCGCAGAGATGGATTTTCCATGTACAATCCTCCTAGCTGGGTAAGTCCCAACCCCTCTGCTCTACTCACTCCACTCCCTGAGCCACTTTTAATGAATATTAATCCGTCCATTTATGACAGCAATGGCGAAAGATCTCCGAGGGGCTTCACAGCCCCGCCCCGTAGCCAGAGGGCCACAACCGGGACCTTGACCCCGGATTCGAAGAGGATCCGGATATATTTGTGGTGCTCGAGGATGCGGTGTTTTACCAGGCTAGCTATGATGGCACGGAAGTGGACATCACCGCCGACTATCCCGGTCTTCTCCCTGCTTCGCACGTAAGTAATCAGGAGACATCTCCTCCGAAAGTGTTTCCTCGTTCTGCCTCACCCACCGCACTGTCTCGTGCTCCAAAGGGGAGGCGTTTGGCGTGCCATGCTACCCCAAAGGCTACTCCAAAGAGAGCAGTCCCCCACGCCGGGCAAGCCTTCGAAGAGGAAGGCAAATGGAGGCACGGCCAAGCCTTCATCGAAGAGGTATGGATTTGTAAATATGCCCCTTGGCACTCGCATCCAACTGTGACTTTTTCATTTGTCCTGTATCAGGAAAAGAGTTCGCCGGACTATGTCCGGGGGTCCGGCCGGTCATACTCCCAATAGTCAGGATCCAGATCCTGCCGCAAGGACAGGGGCTGATACGGGGGCGAGGCCGGATTGTCCTTCGGCAGAGGATTCGGATGATGTATCTGTCACAAACTCGGAAGTGGAGAGCGCCATGAATCATCGGCACCGGAGGGCCGTTCTACGCGACCCCAGCTTTACTAAAGAGGCATTCAATGCCTTCAGCTCGGCTGATGCATACATCCGAGCTGCTTGAGACGGGCTTAACGGAGCCACAGAACAACATTTAAAAGATATGCAGGTAAGTTTACATTGTCAAATATGATAATTATATACCAATAGCCCCCGAGACTTGAAGCAGTTGATACAACTGAGTAAAGGATCGTTGTATAACCAGGTGCTTACGGAGAAGAACAACTTGTTGTCTCGAGAGCTAGAAAGGTGTCGGACACAGCTAACTGTTGTTACCGCCGAACTGGAGAAATCCAAGAAGGCGTCACCTGGTAATATTCCCCTCCATAGAGGAATGATAATTATATGCCAGCTATGCTAATACTGTTGCTTATCTCATGACAGGATCGTCATATCAACTGGAGGAGCAACTGAAAGCCGCTCAAGTGGGAGAGAAAGAATCCAAAAGACTACTTGCCGCGGGCGAACGTGTGCTGACCCAAGTCAGGGAGGAGAAAAACAAGCTCCAGGATTCCAACACCCAGCTGGGCGAAGAACTGAAAGATGTGCGGGCCCAGCTGGCTGACTTCGTGAAGGAAAATAAAAGGCTGCGAGGCGGCATATTCAGTATGTGGTCAAACTTACCTTCGAGTAATTCGGAGATGAAAGGAACTGATAGAGTTATGTTTGTAGGTATGCTGACGGGCCGTCCTGAAAAGGAGATGTGCGGATCGTCGCGCGATCTGCTGCAAGAGCTGTCGCAAATGCATGCGCAAGCTCGGCAGGCGATGCGAAGTGTTGCCAAGGCCTTATGGCCATCCGCCTCCCCTCCAGGAAGTATGGAGGAGCTTGTATAGCTATTCAAGGGAGCGAGGCGGCGTTTCCGATTATGGAAAATATCGGCCTGCCGGGAAGGTGCACGAGAGGCCTAGGCCATGGTGAAAACACGGTATACCAAGCTTGATCCGAATCGTATGGCCCGGGTCGGACCTCTACGGTCAGATGGAAAAGAAGTTCCCGTTAATTTGGTATATGACCAAGTAGAAGCAAGTATTCCCAGCAGGATTGTAAGTTAGACAGCCTGCTCGACGGTATAGAGGAGGAAATTTTTTAGTCCAAGTGACTATGTACTTTCCTTAACATATGTAACTCTAGCTGAATTGTAAAACGATTGTCATGGCAGACCTTTTCGCTTCGACCTCTGGACCCGAAGGTGCGGAGTGTTTCCGAATACCTGAGCGGTAAAATAGACCGGGGTATGCGTGGAAACCAGGCGTAGGGGTCATAGTTGCTTGAACAGACAAGTTGTATCCGACTAGTTATGTTATATTACATTATGATTGTAAGAAACATCTTCCAGAGAGAATAGTTCCGTTAAGGATTCCTTTCCCTGGGTGTGCATGCGTTAAAATGCATGTTCGAATTATGATTGGAAAAATCACAGTATACGTAACATCTGGGAGTTCACAATGGGGTGAATGCAAAAACATCTTTAATCCACCTACCAAATATTCCCTTAAGAACGCTAGCTTTCGGCTTCACCCAGTCTGAGGTACACATCCGAATGACCCGGCAATAACAATCACAGAGGTGCTCCCTTTATGCCCTAGCCGAACTAACGGGAACGTAGGGCATAAGCACAGGAGCCAGGCAACCCAGCTTGGCCAAAACTTAAGTCATATCGATGCATATAACGGCGAAGAAAAGGTACATATGGCAAAAACGCATATGTGATGAGCTTGATGCTCGGAAAATAATAATAATAATAAGCTTCCGTCCGGGAAGCCCCCAGGTATAGTGGACGTACATGTTCGAGGAGGTGTACGTCATAGGTGCACGGTTTAGCCGCGCGAAAGCTTTAAGGCTAGCAAAAAAGGAAAAAAGGAAAAGAGAGGAAAAAATAATTGAAACAACAGGGAGAAGGAGACGAACAAATAGTTCGGCGTTAAGCATAGAATCTTCGGAGTCTGGCCGCGTTCCAGGGGTTCGGCTCTAGGCGATTGTCTGATGCATCACGCAGGCGGTACGCTCCTCCAGTGAGAACTTCGTCAATGATGAAGGGACCCTCCCATTTGGGCTTGACTTTGTCCTTTTTCTTCTCCGGCAAGCATAGAACGAGTTCACCAACATTATAAGTCTTGGCCCGTACTTCTCTGCTTCGATATTTGCGGGCCTGTTGTTGATAAAATGCGGAACGGGCTTTTGCAACATCGTGCTCCTCCTCCAGGGCATCTAGGCTGTCCTGCCGATCAAGCTCGGCCTCTCTCTCTCTTCATACATGCGCACTCAAGGTGAGTCATGAATAATATCGCAGGGCAACACAGCCTCCGCGCCGTACACCATGAAGAAAGGTGTATATCCAGTAGTGCGGTTGGGCGTGGTCCGCAGCCCCCAGAGTACAGAGTCGAGCTCCTCAACCCAGTGCTTGTCTGATTCTCTCAAAGACCACACTAGTCTGGGTTTAATGCCGCTCATAATAAGACCATTGGCCCGTTCGACTTGACCGTTTGTTTGCGGGTGATAAACAGAGGCGTAATCGAGCTTAATGCCCAGATTAGCACACCAGGCTTTCACCTCATTGGCTGTGAAATTGGAGCCGTTATCGGTGATGATGCTGTGTGGAACACCATAACGGTGCACAACGCCGGATATGAATTCTATCACTGGCCCAGCCTTGGCCGTTTTAACTGGTTTGGCCTCTATCCACTTAGTGAATTCATCCACCATGACCAGCAGATACTTTTTCTTATGGCTTCCTCCTTTAAGGGGTCCGACCATATCGAGCCCCCAGACCGCGAAAGGCCAGTGGGTGGCATATGGCTTTGGTTGGCAAAAAGCTGACATCCGACGCAACGTTGGACAAGGTCCTGTGCATCTGCTCGGGCCGTTGGCCAATAGAAACCTGTACGGAAGCCCTTGCTTACAAGGGCCCGAGCCGCGGCGTGGTGACCACCGAGACCGGCATGAATTTCAGCCAAGAGCTGCCGCCCTTCTTCCTCAGAGATACATCTTTGAAGTACTCCGGTAGCGCTTTTCTTGTAAAGTTCTCCGTCGTGAACCTTGTAGGCTTTCGAACGTCGGACAATACGACGAGCCTCATTCTGATCCTCGGGGAGTTCTCGCCTATTAAGGTAGGCCAAGAAGGGTTCGGTCCATGGGGCAATGACTGCCAAGATGAGATGGGCCGACAGTGTTATTTCGGTGGCTGAGCCCCCGATGGTGTCAGTGCGTTCGGAATCTGGGGATGTGATCGGATCCGGGCTGGTGTTGCCGCTCTCCCCTTGCCACACCACGGAAGGCTTAAAAAGCCTTTCCAGAAAGATATTAGGTGGTACGGGGTCGCGCTTGGCGCCGATGCGAGCAAGGACGTCCGCCGCTTGATTGCTTTCTCGACCCACATGATGGAACTCGAGCCCCTCGAATCGAGCTGACATTTTGAGAACGGCGTTGCAGTAAGCTGCCATCTTTGGATCTTTGGCATCAAAATCTCCATTTATTTGAGATATTGCAAGGTTTGAGTCCTCACGCACTTCCAGGCGTTGTATGCCCATGGAGACAGCCATCCGAAGACCATGCAATAAGGCCTCGTATTCGGCTGCGTTATTGGAGTCTGTGTATAATATTTGGAGTACGCACTGGACTACGTCTCCAGTGGGGGACGTTAAAACGACGCCCGCGCCTAACCCCGCCAGCATTTTGGAACCATCGAAATACATAACCCAGTTGGAATATGTGCCGTACTCTTTAAGGAGTTCAGCCTCTGTCCATTCGGCGACGAAGTCCGCCAGTACTTGGGATTTAATGGCTCGACGCGGTTTGTATGTTATGTCGAATGGAAGGAGCTCAATGACCCATTTGGCAATCCGGCCCGTAGCATTGCGGCTGTTTATTATGTCATTGAGTGGTACTTCGGAAGCCACCGTGATCGAACACTCTTGGAAGTAGTGTCGTAGCTTCCGGGATGCCATGAAGACCGCGTATGATATCTTTTGATAATGAGGGTACCGAGATTTGCATGGTGTGAGGATAGTGGATACGTAGTATACCGGCTTCTGAAGCGGGAATTTGTGTCCGTCCTGCTCTCGCTCAACGACGAGCACGGCACTCACCACCTGGTGTGTTGCCAATATGTATAATAACATGGGTTCGCCGACGTTCGACGCGGCCAAGATTGGGTTGCTCGCTAGAAGGGCTTTTATTTCTTCCAGTCCGGTCGTTGCCGCATCCGTCCACCCGAAGTGATTGGTGCGCCGGAGAAGGCGATAGAGTGGCAATGCCTTTTCTCCCAATCTGGAGATAAAGCGGCTTAAAGCTGCCACGCATCCGGCGAGTTTTTGGACCTGTTTAAGGTCCGTTGGCGTAGCCAATTGTGACAAAGCTCGGATTTTGGCTGGATTTGCTTCAATTCCTCTATTGGAAACAATGAAGCCCAACAGTTTTCCAGCGGGGACGCCGAAAACACACTTTTCCGGATTGAGCTTGATGTCATATGCACAGAGGTTGTCGAATGTGAGACATAAATCGTCTATTAGTGACTCGACGTGCCTAGTTTTGATGACGACATCGTCCACGTATGCTTCAATTGTCTTGTCGATCTGTTTCTCCAGGCATGTTTGAATCATGCGTTGGTAGGTGGCCCCAGCATTTTTGAGCCCAAAGGGCATGGTGTTGAAGCAGAATGGCCCATATGGGGTAATGAATGCCGTTGCGGCTTGATCGGACTCCTTCATTTTGATTTGATGGTATCCGGAATATGCGTCGAGGAAGCACAGTGAGTCGTGTCCTGCGGTAGCATCAATGATCTGGTCGATGCGGGGGAGGGGGAAGGGATCCTTAGGGCAGGCCTTATTGAGGTCTTTGAAATCGACGCACAGGCGCCAGGATTTATCCTTGTTTGGAACCATCACCAAGTTTGCTAGCCAGTCCGGGTGTTTTATTTCTCTAATGAATCCAGCCTCGATTAGCTTGGCTAGCTCCTCCTCCATAGCTTGACGTTTGGGTTCGGCAAAGCGCCGCAGTGTTTGCTTGACCGGTTTATGTCCCTTCAATATATTGAGGCTGTGTTCGACCAATCTGCATGAGATTCCTGGCATATCAGAAGGGTGCCAGGCGAATATATCCCAGTTCTCGCGCAGGAACTCTCGTAGCGCGGCGTCGACCGTTGGGTCTAGTTGTGCCCCAATAGATGCTGTCTTCTTTGGGTCCGTTGGATGGACTTGGAATTTGACTATTTCTTCTGCTGGTTTGAAGGAGGTGGATTTGGGTCGTTTGTCCAGGATTACATCGTCCCTATCCATGGTGGAGCGCAATGCGGTTAATTCTTCGGCTGCGAGGGCTTCAGATAATGCCTCAAGGGCCAGGGATGCGGTTTTATTTTCGGCGCGGAGTGCTATGTCCGGATCACTGACGAGAGTGATTATGCCGTTGGGCCCGGGCATCTTGAGCTTCATATACCGTAGTGAGGTATGGCTTGGAAGCGTGTAAATGCATCTCGCCCCAATAGGGCGTGATATCCACTGTTGAAAGGGGCCACTTGGAAGGTTATTTCTTCGGACCGATCGTTCTCCGGTGTGCCGAATACCACGTCGAGCGTGATTTTTCCCGCGCATCGCGCCTCCCGACTGGGAATAATTCCTCGGAAGGTCATGCTACTTTGCTCGATGCGGCTCCTGTCTATTTCCATTTTGCTGAGTGTATCCTCGTAAATGAGGTTTAGTCTGCTGCCGCCGTCCATGAGAACCTTGGTGAGCCGAAAGCCATCCACAATCGGACTGAGGACCAAGGCGGCTGGTGCCCGGACTGTCTTGAATTTTGGTTCATCACAGGCATTAAAAGTTATGGCCGTGTCGTTCCAAGGGTTTATTGCTGCGATTTGGCAGACTTCGGCGAGGTTGCGGAGTGCCCTTTTGCGCTTATTGTTTGAAGCGATGGTCTCGAAGACCGTCAATACTCCGAGGTCATTGTCTTCTTGGGGATGTTGCTTTGGGGTGTTTTTGGTGAGGATATCCTCGTCGCTCTTGGCCACCTGCCGGAGTATCCAACATGCTCTAAGGTTGTGGGTTGATATGGTATCCAATGTTGTGTGTATTTTGCATGGCCCATCGAGCCATCCCTCCAGAACGGTTCCGTGCCCCGTCATGGGATTATATTTTTTTACTATTGGGCCGGGCGTGCCACGAGGGTGCGTCCTTTTCTCTTGAACAAGGGGTTGGGTGGAAACCAGCGGTTCCCAGCGGGCTGCCTGAGTTTTCCAAGCGCTTTCCATTGCGCAGTACTTGTGTACTATGGTTGCCAAGTCTGTGAAGTGTTATATGCGACGGCGGTTGATGGCGTTGAGGATTCCTTCATCCGTGCAATTGTTGCGGAATGCAGAGATCGCGTCTCCGTCGCGGCAATCTTTAATCTTGTCTTTGACAAGGAGGAATCTGGCCCAGAAGTGATGGACCGTTTCCTGAGACTGCTGTTGTATGCCCATGAGAGCGCTAATATCTGGGTGGGTGGGTGGGTGGATTTAAATCCGGATCCTGACCCAATTTGGGATCCGGAGTCTGAAGGACTTCTGAACTTAATAGTTCAGGCTCCGGGATATCAACTGACTTTTTAGGCTTGTCGTTCGATTCTATGTTCGGAGGACAAGGCGTGTCTTTCTGCAGGCAGGTGTCCGGCTCTTCAAGCTCGGAGGTCCGAACATAGTTCGTCCTCAGTAAGGAGGAAGAGTTGTCATCTTTCTCCTCTACTACCGCTATCTGATGGGTGATCGGTGGAGTTTTAATTTCTCTCTGGTCGGGTTTAAGCCCAATCCGATCATAGTCTGTGGCGACCCCCAGGGTGGCGATGCGATCTTGGAGCTCGTTTAAAGACGACCACTCCACCGGATTCATCTGCTTGGAGTATTTGGAGTCAACATGGAGGGGATTTTTGATGACCCGAGAAGTCATCGTCGGCTTAACGGCCGAACGGGCGGTCATGGTAAAGCCACCCAGCCGGAGGGTTTGTCCTGGGGCCAGTGCTCCTCCGGAGGTGACATTGTCCTTGAGAACAGGGCAAGCCATCGATCCTATCTTTCGACGTCACAGCGGAACTCTCAATGAAAGCACCAATGTCGGTGTCAAAACCGGTGGATCTCGGGTAGGGGGTCCCGAACTGTGCGTCTAAGGTTGATGGTAACAGGAGACAGGGGACACAATGTTTACCCAGGTTCGGGCCCTCTCTATGGAGGTAATACCCTACTTCCTGCTTGATTGATCTTGATGAATATGAGTATTACAAGAGTTGATCTACCACGAGATCGTAATGGCTCAAACCTAGAAGTCTAGCCTGTATGACTACGATTATGATTATTCGCCTCTACAGACCTAGCCCTCCAGTTTATATAGACATCGAAGGGAACTAGGGTTACATAAAGTCGGTTACAGAGAAAGTAATCTTCATATTTGGTCGCCAAGCTTGCCTTCCATACCAAGGTGAGTCCCATCGGGACACGGGTAGAGTCTTCGGTCTTTGTATCTTCACAGCCCATCAGTCCGGCCCATGGCTATCAGGCCGGATGCCCGAGGACCCCTTAGTCCAGGACTCCCTCAGGCGACGGCAGCGCCCAGGGCTGAAGGGAAGGCTTGCTGGCGGTGCTTCTCTCCACTTTCATTTCCCTGCAACATGCACTGTGCGTCGTGGAGGCGTTAACACTTATGTTTGGTATTTGAAGAAACAGTATGTCTTGTAATAATTTGTTACGATTCCGCGATTTCCTTACCGTTGCTTTAGTGTTCTGCGTCGGTAGGTCCCGGCCCCGCACATGCCTCAGCCGCCGTTGGATCATCCAGATCACCAGGACGAGACCAAGGGGTGAGGGGCTACGTGACCAGTTAGGCTCCTAAGTCGTGATGCTCAGGAGTCCCCCTTGACTTACAAACAGCCCACGGGAAGGGAATGCGAAAGTAGGCCTTAGCGTTCTGCGTCGGCAGGGCCCGGCCCCGTGCATGCCTCAGCCGCCGTTGGGTCGTCCGGATCACCAGGACGAGACCAAGGGGTGAGGGGCTACGTGACCAGTTAGGCTCCTGAGTCACGATGCTCAGGAGTCCCGCTTGACGTACAAACAGACCCCCATACCTGTCCTCATCGAGGTCCCGCTCGGGAGGGGCTCGCGATGACCAGGTCCGAGGAACCTGGCAGGGTGGCGTACGCTAGGCGCGACCTGAGTGTAGCCCCCGTGCCCAGCCCCCTCGCGCAACTCTCCCGAGGGGAAAGTGTTGCAATGAGGCTAGACACTGAGCCTGGTGGCTCCCTGAGGTTGATGCGGCCATGGGGCCGCCCCCAGTTGTTTATCACCAGCGCGGAGCATAGCGCTTCCTCACTTGCACAGGCATAGCCGCTCCTCGACCGTGTCGACTGCCAGCGCAGAGCATGGTGCTTCCACTGGTGTGTGGGTGGGGGCTCCCTCTGAGTGGTTCCCCGGGGCGTGTACAGCCCCGCCCTGACACGTGGCTTGCACGGCAGGGCTAGACGAGGTGTGTCTGGGCACTTGTGAGCCAGCGCGAGACTCACGAGGCCCTACCTCAAGGCGGGTTGCACCTGAATTTTATTCTTGACAGCTGCGGCGGTCCTGCGAGATGGTTAGACAACCTACGCCGAATGAATCTCCTGAGGTGATCACAGGAGAAGGCCAAACACCAACGACCCCAAGAGGTGACGTGAATGGGGCCGGCCCGCCAGACAGAGCTCAGTCATTGGGTTTATCCACACTGCAGGGACGGACCCGAGCACAGACGCCGTGTCCAGTCTTCTCATGCGAAAAATCTTGAAGAAAGACAACCGATGTGCGGCTCCCGTTGTGGCAAGGCAATGGGTTGCGCACCCTGGCTCGTCCGCCCGCGATTAGCTCATGAGAGAATAAGGCACGAAGGGCCATGGGAGGTGACGTACACGGGACCTGGCCCGCGAGCCAGAGCTCAGCGTCTTGGGTTTAGCGACACTGCAGGGACGAACCCAAGCACAGACGTCGTGCCAGTTCTTAATCATGAGGCGGTCGTGGGTGGGCTTGCAAGGGCGTACGACATTCATGGTATCGATGTACCAGACAGGCATATAATAATCGCGAAGCAACTCATGGAAGGAGGAAAACTAGTTTAGATAAATGCAAGAACGATACATGCCGCAGGGACAGACCCATGCGGCCTGGGGATGACGCAGCCCGAGGGGCGCCCCCAATAGAGTAAATTAATGATGCAAAGGATACACGTCGCAGGGACAGGCCCATGCGACATGGGGATAATGCAGCCCGAGGGGCGCCCCCAACTGAATGAACCGGAAAGAGTCACCTGGCACCGTTGCTGGAGGGATGTTTAAGAAGCTGAAGACGCGCGCTGGAGGAGTTGCTCCTCACGAGCCGCCTGGGTCCTGAACCACAGGAGGCTCTGGAAGTCCCGAAGGCTCGCGAGGAACCATCGCCATCTCCGCCTGGACCGCCTGACGCCTGGCCTCCTGAGCCGCGAGAATGCTCCGCAGGCGACACAAGAAGGTAACAGCCGCGTTCGGCAAGCCGAATGGCATGCGAACAAAGTTGTGAGGTGGCCCCTCACACCGACCAACGCGCGAAGGCCAGAAACGCTCCTGGGATGTGGCCCTGTTGAGCCCTGGGATGTTGACGCAGATGCGCAGCTCGTCGTCCTCACCAGGACAAGGAGCTACGCCAGGTGGTGGGCGGCGGTTGCCGCGCATGGCTCCTCGGTCGTCTTGGTGATGAACTCCTGAGCACCTGGTGAAAGTGCGTTATGTTGACTAGAGGGGGGTGAATAGGCGATTTTTATGAATTCTTCACTGAGGAATTTGCGGGTGAGGAAATTCCTTAGCGAAGAACTACTTGCAGCGGAATAAGTACTCAAGAGTAAGCATAGCAGAACATAGGCATGGTCATCATGATGAAATGAAGACAAACACAGAGTACAGAAAGCGTAAACACAGGATAGCACAGGATGAAGACAGATAGACTAAAGAAATTGAACTGAGGAAATTGAGAAAGTCTTCAGTCAAAGTCTTCAAACACAGATAAGACAAGCACACAACATAGTAATGAGGAAATGAAAGAGTTGAGGAAATAGAACCAGTAGGCTTGGTGAAGACAATGATTTGGTAGACCAGTTCCAACTGTTGTCTCAGTTGTACATCTGGTTGGAGCGGCTAGGTATTTAAACCTGAGGACACACACTCCTCACCCTATTCTCCTTGAGCTAAGGTCACACAGACCTCGCCCAATCACTCGTGGTAAGTCTTCAGGTGACTTCCGAACCTTCACAAACTCCGTCACTCGGCGATCCACAATTCCTCTTGGATGCTCTAGACCATGACGCCTAACTGTCTGGAAGAAGCACAGTCTTCAAAGGTAACAAGCGTCGGATCCACGCAGGATCAATCTCTTCAGTGATGCTCAATCACTTTGGGTTTGTAGGTGTTTGGGTTTGGGTTTTCCTCACTTGATGATTTTCGCTCAAAGTCCTCGGAGGATGGGATGCTCTCAAATGACAAGTGTCAGTTTCTCTCGGAGCAGCCAACCAGCTAGTGGTTGTAGGGGGCGGCTATTTATAGCCTAGGGAGCAGCCCGACATGATAAGACATAAATTCCCTTCAGTGATATGACCGTTAGGTGGGTAGATATTTTGGGACAGCTGGCGCATAGCACAGCAACGGTCGGAAATTTGAGTATCAAATTCCTCAGGGTTATCATGTTCCTCACTGTGTAGGCAATCCGCACTGGCGAATTCCTAACTCCTCAGTCGGAAAAAATTCCTCAGAGACCAGAAGAACTTCATCTCTATCACTGAAGAATATGACTGAACTGTATGAGATTTCCAATGGCTTCACTCGAAGCGATTGGTAGGTGTAGAATTTTGAGTTGAGCATGACTTGGAAATTTTTCCTTAGTATTTCCTCGACCCCCTTTAACAGTACGGTGTTTCCTATGACTCAAGAGAGAGAAAATGAAACTACGAAAACAAAAGTCTTCATGCTTCATATTCCTCATATGAATACCAAGTCTCCAGGATTACACCAATTTCTTCACTTTCAAAGTCTTCAGAAATCCAAAGTCTTCAGTCGAAGAACTTCATTTTTAGGGGTCGACTTTCTCTGTAAACATCAAACTCCTCATAGACTTATAGACCTATGTACACTCATAAACACATTAGTCCCTTAACCTATAAGTCTTCAATACACCAAAATCACTAAGGGGCACTAGATGCACTTACAATCTCCCCCTTTTTGGTGATTGATGACAATATAGGTTAGGTTTTCAACGGGATAAACATATGAAGTGTAAATACTGATATTGAGGAATTTGATTGCAAGATATGGAAGAACTCCCCCTGAAGATGTGCATAGTGAGGAATTTGCTTTTGAAGCAATGCACACTTGAAGAGTTGAATCATGGAGATCTCCCCCTATATCTTGTAAGTCATACACGCATTTGACATATAATATGAAGAATTTGAAATGCATGATGAATATGGTGACTGATGTAATTCAGCATGTGTGCAATAACATTAACAAGGAATAAGCATGCAGAAGAAACATCAAAAGTATCAGGCCACCATAGAGTTTAAGTTTACAACTCGATCCAGCAAAGTCATCAGAAGAACGAGAGTTGTAACTTAAGAAAAAAACGCCCATATAGGATAGACCCGCTTGAAGACTAACTCAAATTTCTCCCCCTTTGTCATCGAATGACCAAAAGGATCGAAAATGAGGACTAACGCCCCTGAAGAATATCATGTTGATGAAGGAGTGCCAGCGTTGTTGGGGTCGTTTGTTGATGTAGGGCCTGCCGCAGTGTCGTCCAAGTCTTCATGCTCATCGGTTTCGCGCGATGAAGAATAGGAGCTGGCCACCAAGGAAGGAACCTTGACCTTCTTGTATTTCTTCGGTGGAGGTGCAGACCAGTCAAAGTCCTCCTTGAGACCCATGTTCTTCAGATCTTCTTCACCATATACATGTGACAGAATAGCCCAGGTGCGATCGAAGACTTCATGGAGGTAGTAATGGTTTTTCTTCACTGCATTATGTGTAGCAGTCATGTTGTGAAGAATTGAACCAAACTGACGCTTAACCCATTTATGGTTTCGACCCACCTTCTGGTGAAGACATAGTAGAAGCTCATGGTCAGTCATCACGCGAGGAGTAGTGGCTTGAGGATTTGGCTTGGAGGCATGGGAAGCAGAATCATGAGTGGCAGAGTGATCATTGGTGGAATAAGATGCAGCCTTGCGAAATTGACCATCCAATGGATGAATGCCTTCATCAATAACAGCTAGTGCCATGCCCTTTACATCAGCTGAGGAATAGGTCCGCTTGAGGACTTCAATTGGGGGCAAGTAGCTGAGATGATTCTGAAAATCAGCCTTGTAGTTGAGTGAAGACCTTGTTCTGAGGAATATCATAATCCAAGGTGCATAAGGCTTCAGCTCAAACGGAGAAAGTGCAACATTTGCCAGAGTCCTCATGAAGAAATCGTGATAATTGATAGGAATGCCCTGAATGATGTTGAAAACCAGATTCTTCATGATGCCAACAATTTCCTCATCAAATGAGTCATGGCCTTTGATTGGACCCATAGTCTTCGTCAGAATGCGATAGAATGTCCTTGGTACATACTGCAATTCCTTCACGAGGAATTTTGTCCTTGAGGCTTGACCAGGTTTCAATGGCTTCATCAGCACTTGCATATGGTGATCTATAAGCTCAGGCTCTTGGTACATGCAACGAGCTCCTTCAGGTGGAGGACTGATGGGCAGGGCGTGAAGTAATTTAGAGGCCGGTGCTTTGTAGTGAGTATTCTCGGTCATCCAGTCCAAAACCTAGGTGTTCACATCGCCAGCATCTCCTGTGATGTGCAGTGTTGCATAGAATTGAAGAATGAGTTCTTCATTCCAATCAACTATGTCTGTGCAAAAGTTGAGGAGGCCTGTGTCATGAAGCACACTGAGGACAGGTGTGAAGCAGGGCAGTGATTCCATGTCCACATGAGGAATATGCTCGTGGTCGAAGACTTTGTCCTTGTTGAAGAGCACTGAGGAATAGAAGTTGGCCTGACTGGCGGTCCAGAAGCGCTTCCTTTTAAGACGAGCAGAATCATAGGGATTGTAGTCAGTGAAGAATACGTGCTCGCCGAAGAAATCATCACCCTTGAATTTCTGCTTCTTTGAGAATGGATCCTTTGGCTTGGGCTGAGGAGTGTCAGTCAATTGCATTATCACCTCAGGAATCGCAATCTCAGGTTCTTCAGGCTGAGGAATTTCAGCTTCTACTCCAGTAACAGCCTGGGTCTTCAATTCTTCATTTAAATTTTCTTCAGCACTAGTGGCTGGAATTTCTTCATGGACAGACGGTGTGGCATGTGGTTCATCAGATCCCATTTGAACTGTAGTTGCTGGGGACTGAGAATTTTTTTGCAATGGTGTGAAGAGTGGAGAGTTGGGGTGCTGACTTTCCCAAAAGTCATCATTTAGCACGGGTTCTTCAACGCCGGCCTCTTCAGCAGTAAACTGAGGCATAGGCGAGGAGACAACTGGTGTTGAAGGGATTTCATACACTTCAATTTCTTCATCCATCTGCTCTGACGAAGCAGCAGAAGGATTTTCTTCATCAGATCCACTAGGGATCACATATTCTTCATCAAAAGGGACGATTTCCTTTGACGGCATGCTGGAAACAGGAACAACATCAATTGGTTTTTCAAATGAGCTGGTCAAATTCTTCATCTTCTTCGGAGCTGAAGAACCTAATGAAGCTGATGCTTTCCTTTTCCTCACTGTTGCTCGCTCTGCAGCCTTGGTCTTCTTCACATCTGAAGCAGATGGAAGGATCGGAGTTGGGGTAGGCGCAGGAGGAGCAGAGGAATGTGGTTGATTTTCTTCAGGCACAACTGATGCAGTTGCCCTGACCTCTTCATTTTCTTTAGGCGCACCACTAGTGGATGCCCTGGCAATTTCATCAGCGGCTGGAATGCAGTCATCAGCCCTGTAACTCACATTTTCTTCAGCAGCCTGAATATCATCAGCGGAGCTGGCATGTTCTTCAGTCGGCTGAGCAGATGCTTCAGCCTGAGGAATTTCTGGTTGCGATGGAGCTGCAACATTTGGAGTGAATTTCTCAGTCAGTTTTACAAATCTAACCTTGGCTCCTTGCCAATCATCATAGTAAGCATTGAAATCATCGCTGAGGACTTTGATTTCAGACTGGATCTTCACAAGTTCGTCAGTTGTCATAGAGACAATGTTTTTCTTCAGGAAGTGCTCCTTCATGTACTACGCTTTCTTGATCTGCCTGGCCTTCTCAAATTTCCATTTCTCTTCTTGGATGAAGGCAGTCAGCATATGACTTTGGCCAGGAGTCAACTTGAAATAAGGCATAGGAGTGTTTGGATCCTTGTGCCAGAGATCAATGTAGTCGAGGATCAACTTTGGATCCAAAAGCAGAGGCACATTTGTGCCCTTGGTGCTAGCGGCCCTGACTTGCCTATCTCTGATGATTTCAGCAAGTTCCTCATCATCAGCTTCGTCTTCATCAGACGGCACTTGGAAGGCGACCTGCTTCTTGTGAGGACTTCGGCGAGAACCTCGTCCAGCAGTGGTCTTTGTCTTCACCAGAGAGGGTCCCGTTGAAGAATTTGGTGCGGCTGAGGAACTAGCAGAAGCTCCTGAGGCAATAAAGATGCATGTAGTCCTTTGGCACGTGGCAAGATGCACAGGTGCGGAGGATTTGGTCGGAGCAGCTGAGGACTTTGGAGGAGGATCTGAGGACTTTGGAGCTGGAGCAGCATGAGGAGTTGGCCATGAGGGCTTTGAGGATTCTGGCCGTGAGGGCATTGCTGAGGAACTTGGCCTTGAGGGCATTGAAGGTGAAGCACTTGGCTTGTGCGCAGGCTTCTTTGACATGGCCTTCTTAGGCTTGACAGAGGCCTCAGCAGCAGCAGCAGCAGCAGAGTCTTCATTGAATTTCCTCGCTGCTTCTTTTGCCTGTTTGGCCAACTTGGCCTGGCGCTTGGCCCATTCTTCAGGATAGTCCTCACCGCGCTTGAGGCTGGTGGGATCAGCTATTTGGCCAGGTGCCAATGGAGGTCTTGAGCATGGAGGATTGAGTGCAAATTTCTTCATGTATTTGGGAGTAACATATCTGTACTCCCTCCATTCTCTTGCCCATCTCCTTTCTATCTTCTGAATGCACACCTTGCACTGATTTTTATCTTCCTCAGGGGGTGTGCAGTACCCAGCATAGATGTCCTCAGGGATTTCAAATGCATTGTTGACCTCAGGCCTCTTTCCTCCTTTCTGTGGCTTCTTACCGTCAGCCATTTTCTTCAGATGAGGAATTTGAACAATGGAATTCTCTAAAGAAGTATGCAACTTTTCTTCGAGGAACACTGCAAATGAGTTAAGTTGATGAGAACCTAGTGATTCAGCAGCGGACATGAGTACCTGTGAACAGAGTATAGTTGCGAGGAATTTGGAGAGGTCATATGCGTTCTCAGAAGGTTTTGTAAAAAGAACAAGTTTGAGGAAATTGACCAGACGAGTCTTGAAGAATTTCACTAAGCGTTCTTAGTCTTAGGTTCCAGAGTTTTACACATCAGAAATCCGCACAATTGAGGAATCTTGAAGAGAAATTATAGCTTAGAGAATTGAATCAAGATCAGATGACATGTGAGGTGTTTAGTGTGTGAAGAGTTTGAAGAATAAACACCTTTGAGGATTTTGTAGAAATCATTTAAATCAAAGAGGGCAGTAAAAGTAACTTTTAATTACCCTGGACGAAGAACACGACGAACTGGGATGTGGAGATGTGAAGTTCATCAGTGCATATCTTCCACGCCCTAACTTGGCTGAGGAAGACAGCTACGGCGGCGGCGGAGTGAAGAAATCCGCGGTCGGCGCGAGTACGACGGCGACGAGGTCGAGGCAGTGAAGCTCTTCCTCACCGGCGACGATGAAGTAGCGGCGGTGCTAGGGTTTGAGAAGCTCGAGAGGGAGAGAGGTCGAGCGGAGTAAAGGAAGTGAGGAAGGGGAGGGGGTATTTATAGCCACGGTGAAAAACTGTTTGCCCGAAGAATTTGGACGAACGTGCCCCTGACCCTTCTCATTCGCTTGACATGTGTCACCCACGTACTGAGAAGTGGAGATCGTGTTAGATCGTGGGTGAATACATAAGTATTTCGTGGGATGTGGAACGGTTTGAGCGGTAAAGCCAAAAATTTGGATAAGATAAGTTAAAAGTTCCGTTCGCAAATTCTTCAGCTGACAAGGACATAGTGAAGATTTTGAACGAGTTTCAAATAGAACGCACATGAAGAAATTGTGAATAGATTGGGTTGAGTATAGCATAGAGGGGGAAGGGTCCGATCACATTCACTTAGCAGAAAAAACCAACTTGAAGAATTAGCCATAAGTGAATGCTGTAGAGGACATAAACTCATATATATATATATAGCCAATGAAGAAAAACGACGGAAACAGTGAAGACAATGCAAAGTTGAAGAAAATGAACAACTGAGGAATTTCAAAACTGAGGAAAAACTCAAATTGAAGATTTTCAACTTTTGGTGGTGGCGTGACCCGCCGTATAAGAATGATGATTTCAGACACCGCGTACAATTGTCGTAGGGTTCAGAGAATCAAATTCTTCGTTAATTTCTTCACACTTAGAGTGTTATTCTTCATTGATTGAAGAAAAACGTTTCTTCATGTGTTGCAAATCGAAGTCATCAATTTTGCATAAGTGTTAGGATGAGTGTCCTTTTCAAAGAACATTCGAAGATTCTAAGATATTTAGCTCACACCGCAACTTGCTAAATCTCTTCTCATCCAAGGGCTTTGTGAAGATATCGGCTAGCTGGTCTTCAGTCTTCATGTGCTCGATGGAGATGTCGCCCTTGAACACATGATCGCAAAAAAATGAGGACGAATCTGAATGTGCTTTGTCTTCGAGTGCTGAACTGGGTTGTGAGCAATCTTGATGGCACTCTCATTGTCACAGAAGAGAGGCACATTCTTCACGTTGATGCCGTAGTCCTTGAGAGTTTGCTTCATCCATAGCAATTGAGCACAGCAAGAGCCAGCAGCAATGTACTCAGCTTCAGCAGTAGACAGTGATACGCAGTTCTGTTTCTTCGAGGACCAACAGACCAAAGATCGTCCGAGGAAATGACATGTGCCAGATGTTGACTTGCGGTCCACACGATCACCAGCATAGTCAGAGTCAGAATATCCGATGAGATCAAAAGCCGGGCCCTTGGGGTACCATAATCCAAGTGTTGGTGTGTGAGCTAGATATCGAAGAATATGCTTCACAGCCTTGTGGTGTGATTCCTTCGATGTAGCTTGAAATCGGGCACAGATGCAAACACTAAGCATAATATCTGGCCTAGATGCACATAAGTACAATAAAGAACCAATCATGGAGCGGTATACCTTATGATCGAAGTCAATACCATTTTCATCAGTGCACAGATGGCCATTTGTGGGCATTGGAATTTTGACGCCTTTGCAATCTTGCATGCCGAATTTCCTCAGTACATCCTTGAGGTATTTCTCCTGAGATATGAATATGCCATTGCGTTGTTGACGATTTTGAAGACCTAAGAAGAATTTCAACTCTCCCATCATAGACATTTGATATTCTTCACTCACCATATAGGCAAATTCATCACTATAACGTTGGTCAGTACAGCCAAAGATAATATCATCAACATATATTTGGCACAAAAACAATTCACCATCATAAGATTTAGTGAAAAGAGTAGGGTCGAGTGAACCGGGTTTGAAGCCTTTCTTCATGAGGAATTCCTTCAAAGTATCATACCACGCCCGAGGGGCCTGCTTGAGGCCATAGAGGGCCTTATTGAGTCTGAAGACTTTGTCAGGATTCTTTGGATCTTCAAAACCTGGGGGTTGAGCAACATATACTTCTTCCTCAAGCTTACCATTGAGGAATGCACTTTTCACATCCATTTGATATAAAGTGATATCATGATGGTTAGCATAAGCAAGTAATATGCGAATAGCCTCAAGTCTAGCAACAGGTGCAAAAGTTTCATTGAAATCAATTCCTTCAACCTGTGTGTAGCCTTGAGCTACTAGCTGTGCCTTATTCCTCACCACAAGGCCATTTTCATCTTGCTTGTTGCGGTAGATCCACTTTGTGCCAATGATATTGTGCTTGCGAGGATCTGGACGTTTAACCAGTTCCCAGACGTTGTTGAGCTTGAACTGATGTAATTCTTCTTGCATGGCCTGAATCCACTGAGGCTCCAGAAATGCTTCATCTACCTTAGTGGGCTCTGTGATAGAGACAAACGCATAGTGCCCACAAAAGTTAGATAAATGTGAAGCTCTTGAGCGTGTGAGAGGACCTGGTGCTTCAATGTCATCGATGATCTTTTCAACTTGCACTTCTTTTGCAACGCGAGGATGAGCTGGTTGTCGTCGAGGAATTTGATCAGCATTTTCTTCAGGACCATTTTCTTCAGCATTTACTTCAGGTGCATTAGCTCGACGTTCTTCACGTTCTGGAATGAATTCTTCAGCAGATTCTTCAGTAGGAATGACATCCTCAGTAGCCTTGAACTTGATAGTTTCCTCAGGTGCCGGTTCATCTATCACAGAAGGTAGGTGCTCTCTTTGCGAGCCATTAGTTTCATCGAAGCGCACATCTACAGTTTCAACAACCTTGTGAAGAACGTTGTTGAAGACTCTGTAGGTGTGCGAGTCCTTTCCGTAACCAAGCATAAAACCTTCATGTGCTTTCGGTGCAAATTTAGAGTTATGATGAGGATCTCTAATCCAGCATTTAGCACCGAAGACTTTGAAATAACTCACATTGGGTTTCTTGTCAGTGAGGAGTTCATAAACAGTCTTCTTGAAGAATTTGTGAAGATATACCCTGTTGATGATGTGGCACGCAGTATAAATTGCCTCAATCCAGAAGTGACGAGGCGTCTTGTACTCATCAAGCATAGTGCAAGCCATCTCAACAAGAGTTCTGTTCTTGCGCTCCACGACGCCATTCTGCTGAGGAGTATAAGGAGCAGATAACTCATGAGTAATACCAAGTTCATCAAGATAGTCATCAAGACCAGAATTCTTGAACTCAGTTCCATTGTCACTTCTGATGTGCTTGATCTTCACACCAAAGTTGGTTGAAGCCCTCGAGGAAAATCGTTTGAAGACTTCCTGCACTTCATGTTTGTAAGTAACAATGTGTACCCATGTGTATCGAGAGTAATCATCAACAATAACAAAGCCATAGAGAGATGCATCATTTGTGACTGCTGAGTAATGATTAGGACCAAAGAGGTCCATGTGAAGCAATTCGAATGGTCGAGTAGTGGTCATGATAGTCTTCGCTGGATGCTTGGCCTTTGTCATCTTCCCAGCTTCACAGGCTCCGCATAAGTGATCCTTGAGGAATTTGACATTCTCAATGCCAATGACATGCTTCTTCTTCGCAAGAGTGTGCAAATTCCTCATGCCTGCATGACCAAGTCGTCGATGCCATAGCCAGCCTTCTGAAGCTTTTGCAAGTAGACACACGGCTAGTTGCGGTCCTATAGAGAAATCAACAATATACAAGTCTCCTCTCCTAAAGCCTTCGAAGACTTTGGAATTGTCAGCTTCCATAACCACAACACAACGATACTTGCCAAAGACAACAACCATATCAAGATCACAAAGCATTGAGACAGACATGAGGTTGTATCCTAAGGACTCGACAAGCATGACTTTGTCCATGTGTCGATCCTTTGTGCTCGCAACCTTACCTAGACCCAATACCTGACTTTTGCCTTTGTCAGCAAAGATGATATGCTTCAGATGCGATGGTGATAAGGGAGCATCCATCAATAGATTCTTGTCACCAGTCATGTGATTTGTACATCCACTATCGAGGACCCACTCAGTGGCTTTGGGTTGATCATCCTGCAGATGAATTAGTGCAGTTTACGAACTCATATACTTCATCAGTGAAGAATATGACATCAATTCATCAGATCAATTTCATCAAGTAATAGAACAGATAAAGCAGTATGAGGACATGAGAAATGAAAGTTCATTTCTTCATGATTAGCCTGCGTCCTTTCAGGCACTTTTCAGGTCTCCGGCAAATTCTTTAGATGTTTACGCACATCTGGAGACCTGACCCTGCATAAGAGATTAGTTCTTTTTCTTCACCACCCACATCTGAAGGGGTGACAAAGAGTTCATCACTCTGCGAGCTCCATACGAGAAAGGTGGCATAGAAGCCAGTCTATTTCGTTTCACATAAGAGGAGTTAGGGTAAGCATATGAATAAGCAGAGAAATTCTTCGAGGACTTATGAACATAATGATTAGAAGAATAATGCTCATATTCATAGCCCTTAGCTCTTCCCTGCGAAACAGAGTTGTTAGAACGATGATATTCATATGAGGACTTTGATCCTTTTGAGGAATTTGATCCACGTGAGGAATTTGGTCCGTATGAGGACTTGGATCCATATGAAGAATTTGGTCCATATGAAGAATTTGATCTGGGGTTCCTATTCTTCACAGGTGGTGTCATGAGGACATTCACCTGAAGACTTTCAAGGCACCTTTTGGGAACCCAGATTTTCTTCATAGGGGAACCGTTCCTGCAGTTAGTACCAACATATCTAGCAAATACTTCACCATTCTGATTTTTGAAAAGTTTATAGTTGGAGTCAAATGACTCATCAGAAGAATGAGAAGATTCACATGTAAAGCCAGATAGATTAGATGGATCAACTAGAGGTCCCTTTGCAGCAACCCATGAGGTTTTGGGGTACTGCTCAGGCTTCCAATATGTACCATCAGCATTGAGTTTCCTCTCAAAGGCAATACCCTCTTTCCTAGGTTCCTGTTGAGGATCTGCTTTTTAAGCACATCACAAAGAGTCTGATGCCCTTTGAGGCTTTTGTACATGCCTGTTATGTACAATTCCTTCAGCCCTGCATCGTCAGTGATACTAGCAATGTCCTCAGATGAGGAATTAGTGATAGCAGAGATAGTTGAAGAATTTGTAGCATTAGAAGCATTTGAACATTCAGGTGAAGAATTAGCAGATTCACGTTCAATGCACTTTAAGCATGGAGGAACAAATTCTTCCTGAGAAGCGTTGATTTGTTGAGCAAGTAATGAATCGCGCTCCTTCAGAAGATCTTCATAACTCACTCTTAGCTTCTCAAGGTCTTGCTTTCTTTGAAAAAATTCATAAGAAAGCTTCTCATGATCAGATAAGAGAGTGTTATGATGACCTTGAAGGTTGTCAAACCTAGTCTGAAGTCTCTGGAGATTTTCAATCAAGGTTTTAGTGCGATCCATTTCTTCACCTAACATATCATCACTTTTGTCTAGCATGTTTTGAACCTTTTCAAAAGCCCTTTGTTGTTTCATAGCAATCTTAGCAAGTTTAGAATAGCTGGGCTTGAGGTTTTCATCAGATTCATTCTCGCTTGATTCAGAGGAGGTATATTTGAGTACCTTGGCACCCTTTGCCATGAAGCAATAGGTGGGAGCGTAGTCATCATTGCCTTCATCAGCCCTGTTGGTGGAGCCATTTTCTTCAGAGTTGAAGATAGACTTGCTGACGAATGCAGTAGCGAGAGCTAGACTCGCCACACCAGACTCGGACTCCTCAGATGCCTCCTCTTCCTCATTTTCTTCAGATTCAGCCTCAGAGTCCATTTCCTTGCCAATGCATGCCCGAGCCTTCTTGGAGCTGCTCTTCTTGTGAGATGAAGACTTTGAGGATTTTGATGATGAAGATTTTGAGGATTTCTTCTTTTTCTTCGCATCATCAGAACTATAATCCTTGTATTTCTTCTTCTTTGATTCCTTTTCCCACTAAGGACAATCTTGAATGTAGTGTCCAGGTTTCTTGCATTTGTGACCAATCCTTTTCTTGTAGTCACTGGACGAGGAATCATTGCTCCTTGAGGGTCTTCCAAAGCGACCACATCTTGAGAAGAGTGTACTTGCGAATGTCATCAGCTTCCGCCATCTTGCACAGATCGGTAAGACCAATCTCAGTGACGGTCCACAGTTTGTTGTTCATCGCCATGAGGTGCTTCTTCATCATGGCCTTCCACTTGGGATACTCGTGACCGTCAAAGATGGGGCATGACACAGTCTTCATTCCTGTGGTCGACATAACTAAAACTCCAGGCGGTTAAACCAAAATCACACAGAACAAGGGAGTACCTTGCTCTGATACCAATTGAAAGTGCGTTATATCGACTAGAGGGGGGTGAATAGGCGATTTTTATGAATTCTTCACTGAGGAATTTGCGGGTGAGGAAATTCCTTAGCGAAGAACTACTTGCAGCTGAATAAGTACTCAAGAGTAAGCATAGCAGAACATAGGCATGGTCATCATGATGAAATGAAGACAAACACAGAGTACAGAAAGTGTAAACACAGGATAGCACAGGATGAAGATAAACAGACTAAAGAAATTAAACTGAGTAAATTGAGAAAGTCTTCAGTCAAAGTCTTCAAACACAGATATGACAAGCACACAACACAGTAATGAGGAAATGAGAGAGTTGAGGAAATAGAACCAGTAGGCTTGGTGAAGACAATGATTTGGTAGACCAGTTCCAACTGCTGTCTTAGTTGTACATCTGGTTGGAACGGCTAGGTATTTAAACCTGAGGACACACAGTCCTCACCGTATTCTCCTTGAGCTAAGGTCACACAGACCTCGCCCAATCACTCGTGGTAAGTCTTCAGGTGACTTCCGAACCTTCACAAACTCGGTCACTCGACGATCCACAATTCCTCTTGGATGCTCTAGACCATGACGCCTAACCATCTGGAAGAAGCACAGTCTTCAAAGGTAACAAGCGTTGGATCCACGCAGGATCAATCTCTTCAGTGATGCTCAATCACTTTGGGTTTGTAGGTGTTTGGGTTTGGGTTTTCCTCACTTGATGATTTTCGCTCAAAGTCCTCGGAGGATGGGATGCTCTCAAATGACAAGTGTCAGTTTCTCTCAGAGCAGCCAACCAGCTAGTGGTTGTAGGGGCGGCTATTTATAGCCTAGGGAGCAGCCCGGCATGATAAGACATAAATGCCCTTCAATGATATGACCGTTAGGTGGGTAGATATTTTGGGACAGCTGGCGCATAGCACAGCAACGGTCGGAAATTTGAGTATCAAATTCCTCAGGGCTATCATGTTCCTCACTGTGTAGGCAATCCGCACTGGCGAATTCCTAACTCCTCAGTCAGAACAAATTCCTCAGAGACCACAAGAACTTCGTCTCTGTCACTGAAGAATATGACTGAACTGTATGAGATTTCCAATGGCTTCACTCGAAGGGATTGGTAGGTGTAGGATTTTGAGTTGAGCATCACTTGGAAATTTTTCCTTAGTATTTCCTCGACCCCCTTTAACAGTACGGTGTTTCCTATGACTCAAGAGAGAGAAAATGAAACTACGAAAACAAAAGTCTTCACGCTTCATATTCCTCGTATGAATACCAAGTCTTCAGGATTACACCAATTTCTTCACTTTCAAAGTCTTCAGAAAGTCTTCAGAAATCCAAAGTCTTCAGTCGAAGAACTTCATTTTTAGGGGTCGACTTTCTCTGTAAACATCAAACTCCTCATAGACTTATAGACCTGTGTACACTCATAAACACATTAGTCCCTTAACCTATAAGTCTTCAATACACCAAAATCACTAAGGGGCACTAGATGCACTTACACCTGGCACCCTGTGCCTGGTGCCCTCATAAGGGAAGCGTGTGATGAAGCATGCCTCCATGTGGTGCTAGAGCGCCTCCCTCATGACGTTGGCTAAGTCAGAGGTCCTCCAGAAGAGAGCCCCCAAGCCCAGCCTGAGGAGGGCGCCGGGCGCGCCTTCCTATGCGAGAGAGGGAGGTGCCCCATCCGTGGGCGTAGGTCCTGAGTTGGTGCCACTAGAGATACCACTCTCCTGAGGCTCTTGGCGGAGCAGCTGCTTCTTCTTCTTGGGGACCGCCTCCGGAGGGTAGATGGTGCCTCTTCGTTGTCTGGGTCTTCAATTGTCGCAGCATGGTAGGCGCACTCGAGGGAGCACACCGCGTCCTTCTCCTCGCAAGCGATCGTGATGATGTCGCAGTTCCTTGGCATCTTGAGGATGTTGTAGCCGTGGTGGGTCACCGCCATGAACTTGGCCAGGGCCGGATATCCAAGGATGGCATTGTACGGCAGGCGGATGTGGGCGACGTCGAAGTCGATGAGCTTGGTGCGGTAGTTGTCACGCTGGCTGAAGGTGATAGGGAGGCGGATCTGCCCTATCGGAGTGGTGGAGCCGTCGGTCACTCCTGAGAAGGGCTTGGTGGGCTGCAGCTGATCATATGGCACTTGGAGGCGGTCGAACATCTCGATGGAAAGAACATTGAGCCTCGCACCGCCATCAATGAGGGTCTTGGTGACAAGGACATTGCTGATGACGGGCGAGCAGAGCATTGGGAGGGCGCCGGTAGTTGCCACGCACTTGAGCTGGTCGGACGAGCTGAAGGTGATGGTGCACTTGGACCACCTGAGCTGGCGTGTGGCCTCGAGCCTGGGGAGGGCCGCGTTCACCACGCGAGCGAACTACTTGAAGATGCGTTGGGAAGCTGGGGCCTGAGCGCCACCCAAGATGTAGGCGATGGCGCGAGGTTCCTCGAAGCCCCCAGCCCCCTCATCCTTGTGGTGGTCTTCGTTCCTCCTTATGGTGGTGGCAGCGGAGGGAGGCCGGCATTGCCCTGAGGACAGTCCTCACGAGGTTGATCTCTCCAGGTGCCCTCGTGAGGCTGGCCTTGCCAGCGGTCCTCACGAGGCTGGTCACGCCACTCCTGGCGAGGGCCGCGGTCGTCCCAACGCCCACCACTTCTGCCTCCTCCGCGGCCGTAGCCTCGGTCGTTGCGCTCGGGGCGTCGACCGAAGCGCCCGTCGCGGATGGCCTTGAGCTCTTGAAAGTCAATTGTGTTGTGGTTGTGTATGTTGTGGAAGGCGCAGAACGGGCGGCTAGCCTTGGATGACCCTGGGTGGTCGCAGCCGCGCTTCATCTCCGGCTCAGCCGCAAGCACGGCCACCCCCTTGCGCTTCACGTCCTTGGTCTTGGCCTTCTTGTCTTCCGGGTCGGTAGCTGGAAGCTCAAGGAGGGAGAGGCGCCCTTCCTCAGCTCTCGCGCACTTGGTCGCCATGTTGAACATCTCCAGGGCCGTGCACAGGTCCTCGTGGATGGCAAGCTCCTCCTTCATCTTGACATCGCGGACGCCATCAAAGAATGCTGAGATCATGGCCTTGTCCGTCACCTTGGGGATCTTGAGGCGAACACTGTTGAAGCACTGGATGTACTTCTGCAGGGCTTCCCCCGACTGCTGCTTGATGCGACGCAGGTCACCCGCAGCAGGCGGGCGGTCGCGAGTACCCTGGAAGTTGGCGACGAAACGCCCGCGCATCTCACCCCAGGAGGAGATTGATCCCGCGGGCAGGTTCAGGAGCCACGAGCGTGCGTCGTCCTTGAGAGCCATGGGAAACCAATTCGCCATGACCTTTTCGTCGCCATTGGCCGCCTCGATGCTCAGCTCATAGAGCTACAGGAACTCAGCGGGGTCGGGGGTGTCGTCGTAGCACGGAGGTAGGTCGGGCTTGAACTTGCCCGGCCAGACGACACTGCGCAGCTCAGGGGTGAAGGCGCGGCAGCCCGCCATGGTCACTAGAGCTCGTCGTGGAGGTGGAGCTTGGTCTTGGGACCCACGCGCCGCCGCCGCAGGTGGCGCGCGGTCTTGACGTGGTGGTGTCGGGAGTGCAGGAGCATCCCCTGGCCGCCGCTGGACCTCCTCGCAACTTTCTTCTTCACGCGCGGGCGCCCTCCACGGTGGGTCACGCCGCGGGGCCGCGCATCTCGGTCTGAGGACGACATCTTGACGGGGAAGTCGTGGAGGCGCTCCATGGGCTACGCCGCCCCCGGCGGGAGGCGGGCGAGGTAGCGAGAGGGACGGTGCTGGAGAGCCCCCAATGGCGCTGACGAGCTCGGCGAGGCGGTCCGGCCAGTCCTCGTAGAGGTCGTCGATGAGGCGGTAGCGCAGGAGCTCGCGCAGCCTGCGCGTCCGCGGGCCCACGACGAGCGTGGGACGACGAGCCGGCCGGAGTCAGCGACGAGGTGGCGGTGCGTCCGTCCCTCCGCACGGAGGGGTGCAGTGATACGTCTCCAACATATCTATAATTTTTTATTTTTCCATGCTGTTATTTTATCAATCTTGGATGTTTTATAATCATTTTATATCATTTTTTGGTACTAACCTATTGACATGGTGCCAAGTGCCAGTTGCTGTTTTCTGCATCTTTTTTACATCACAGGAAATCAATATCAGACGGAGTCCAAATGCAACAAAACTCCATGATGATTTTTTATGGACCAGAAGGAATGTAATGGGCCCTGGCTGCGCCGGGGGGGTGCTCCGAGGGGGGCACGACCCACCAGGGTGCGCCGGGAGGTCCAGGCGTGCCCTGGTGGGTTGTGCCCACCTCGGATGCCCCCCGGACCGCCTCTTTGCTCTATAAATACCCCAATATTCCAGAAACCCTAGGGGAGTCGACGAAATATTCATCCAGCCGCTGCAGAGTCCGGAACCACCAGATCCAATCTAGACACCATCTCGGATGGGGTTCACCACCTCCATTGGTGCCTCTCCGATGATGCGTGAGTAGTTCTTTGTAGACCTTCGGGTCCATAGTTACTAGCTAGATGGCTTCCTATCTCTCGCTATATTCTCAATACAATGGTCTCTTGGAGATCCATGTAATGTAACTCTTTTTCGGTGTGTTGGGATCGATAAACTTTGAGTTTATGATCAGATCTATCTTGTTATATCCATGAAAGTTATTTGAGTTTCTTTAATCTCTTATATACATGATTGCTTATAGCCTCGTATTTCTTCTCTGATATTTGGGTTTTGTTTGGCCAACTCGATCTATTTATCTTGCAATGGGAAGAGGTGCTTTGTAGTGGGTTCGATCTTACGGTGCTTGATCCCAGTGACAAAAAGGGAAACGACACATATGTATCATTGCTACTAAGGTTAAAACGATGGGGTCTATCTCTACATAGATAGATCTTGTCTACATCATGTCATCGTTCTTATTGCATTACTCCGTTTTTTCCATGAACTTAATACACTAGATGCATGCTGGATAGCGGTCGATGTATGGAGTAATAGTAGTAGATGCAGGCAGGAGTCGGTTTACTAATCTTGGACGTGATGCCTATATAATGATCATTGCCTGGATATCATCATGATTATTCGAAGTTCTATCAATTGCCCAACAGTAATTTGTTTACCCACCATTTGCTATTTTCCTCGAGAGAAGCCACTAGTGAAACCTACGGCCCTCGGGTCTTCTTTCTCATATATTTTCCTTTGCGATCTAATTTTGCTTCCATTTATTTTCAGATCTATTAAACCAAAAATAGTTTGCTGAACTTTATTTATTTGTGATCTATTTATTTAATCTATTACAACTTTCTCCCATCCACGCACCGTTTCTGGCGCCGTTACCCGAAAAGGATTGACAACCCCTTTAACACGTCGGGTTGCGAGGTGTTGTTATTTGTGTGCAAGGGTTGTTTACGGTGTTGCTTGGTTCTCCTACTGGTTCGATAACCTTGGCTTCATTTCTGAGGGAAATATCTACCGCCGTTGTGCTGCATCATCCATTTGCCTCTCGTTTTCCTCTCCCCCACTTCACAAAAAATTGCCGTTTTTATTCGCCCTCTTTTTCGTTCGCCTTTTTCTCTTCAGATCTCTTGTTTGCTATCTCTACTTGTGTTACCATGTGCCTTCTATTTGCTTGCATCTTTTCTTGCTAAAAATCTATTGATATGGATCCTCATCCACTTGCTAATCTTTTCAAAAGATCCAAGTATGATGAACCAATTGCTAGTGAGTTGAGTACACTAGATTATCTTTATGAAGTTTTGCTTGAAATTCGTGAATCTAAAAATTGTGATGAAGTGCTAAAAGAAGAAATTTATGAAGTGATTCATGATAGCTCCTTGAATAAAAAGCTTGATTGCAATGATTTTAATATAAATTCTATTAATGTCAATTGTGTTAGTGATATGCAAAACCCCAATATTGTGGATGCTTGTTTTGATATATCTACTACTTATTGCAATGATCATGATTGGGGTGATGATGATTCTTATGATCTTGAAAATTTATTTAAACCTCATGATAAATATGCTTGTGATAATATTAAAAGTGGGTTTGGAAGAGTGTCAACTTTAGCTAAAATTAATCCCACATATTTGGAGAGTGTTCAATCTTGTGAATTTTTTTTATAAAAGTGGGCTTGGAGAGGTCATGACTTTATTTGATGATAATCCACTATTTTGGAAGAGTGTCAACTTTGCATGCATGTCGATCATGAAGAGAATATTTTACGTGATAGTTATATTGTTGAATTTGACTATGATCCCACATTTAATTATTATGAGAGAGGAAATTATGGTTGTGGAAATTTTCATGTTACTAAATTACCTCTCGTTATGTTGAGATTGCTATTGTTTCTTTCTTCTTCCTTGCATATGCTAGATATCTCTTGTCTTAATAATTTGTTTGCTTATAAAATTCCTATGCATAGGAAGTACGTTAGAATTAAATAAGTTTATCACATGTTTTATGATGCTCTCTTTGTGTTTCAACTTTTATCTTTCATGTGAGCATCACTGAAATTATTATGCCGAGCTAGGGGCGTGAAACTATAGCGCTTGTTGGGAGGCTACCCAATGAACAAAAATTATTTTTTGCTTTTTGCTTTCTGTTCTTGAGTGTTAGCACAATTATGCTACTGTTATGATTGTGTTTTTTTGTTTTAATTAGTGTTTGTACGAAGTAGAACCAATAGGATCTTCTTGGGTGATAGTTGTTTGATCTTGCTGAAAAACAGAAACTTTTGCGCTCACGAAAATAATTGTTAAAAATCACCAGAACATGATAAAATGCCAATTTGCTTTGCATAAGATTAATATACAAATTACCTAGGACGTCCTCATTTTTCAGAATTTTTGGAGTTACAGAAGTATTCGAACAAATCAGATTGCTACAGATTGTTCTGTTTTAACAGATTCTGTTTTCTTTGCGTTGTGTGCTTATTTTGATGGCTCTATGGTTTTCTTTAATGAGTTTTTGCCATAGAAAAGTTGGAATACAGTAGATATAATGCAAAAACAAAATATGAATTGGTTTGGTACAGTACTTATGGTAGCAATATATTTTTCTTATACTAACGGATCTCACGAAGGTTTTGTTGAGTTTTGTGTGATTGAAGTTTTCAAGTTTTGGGTTATCTTACGATGGATGTAGGAAGGATAGAAGAGCCTAAGCTTGGGGATGCCCCAGCATCCCAAGCTATTATCCAAAAATGAGCAATCAACTAAGCTTGGGGATGCCCCCGAGTGGCATCCCCTCTTTCTTCTAACGACCATCGGTATTTTACTCGAAACTATATTTTTATTCGTCACATGATATGTGTTTTGCTTGGAGCGTCTTGTATGATATGAGTCTTTGCTTGTTTTATTTTGTGTTTTAAGTCATCAATCCTTGCTCGACACACCTATTTGGGAGAGCCAAAATTATGTCATGACTTGTTAGAATTGCTCTCTATGCTTCACTTAAATTTGTATGAGCTATGGACTTGCTCTAGTGCTTCACTTATATCTTTTTTAGCACGGTGTGCTTAGTATTTTGAAGAAATGCTCTCTTGATTCACTTAGATTTATTTGAGAGTTAGTAAATTTTTTGAAGAAATTCTCTCTTGCTTCAGTTAAATTATTTTGAGAGAAAGAAAAAATATGCTCATGATCTTCACTTATATTTGTTTGAGCTTATGAAAAGCAACACATGAAAAATAGTCCCAAAGTGATAGATATCCAAGAAGGATATAATAAAAACTTTCATGAAGATCATTGGACAAAATAAACTTGATTCTTAGTAAGAGTTTTGAGATATGATGATGTGATATGTGAGTTATGTTGATGAGTAATTATGCTTTAGTAAGAATATTGGCGTTAAGGTTTGTGATTCCCTATGCAAGTACGAAAGTCAATAGTCATGCAATGAAATTATATCCTACTTGTGGTGCATTATTCTGTGTTAATTATGCTTAATGCTTGCTTATGAGATTATTCGTTTCTTGGTTGGTCGCTTCTCAATCTTTTTGCTAGCCTTCATTTTGCACCAAGTATGATCTCTACTTGTGCATCCAAAATCCTTTAAACCAGTTTTGCCACATGAGTCCACTACATCTACCTATATGCGGTATTCTTTTGCCGTTCTAAGCAAATTTGCATGTGCCATATCTAATTCTCAAAATAAATGTCTCTTTTGTTTCGCTCGCGGAACGGTGAGGGGTGGCTAATATTTTTCCATGCTGGATGTGTTATTCTCACGATGAGTGTTCATTCACTTGTCATTGCACGAGAGTAAGGCAAAGGTTTTAGGGATGCCCAGTCCCGAAATGCAAAATTGAATTTACTTTATGTTGTCAAATAGTAAATTCCTTGGAAAGTGTTGGTATGGAGGGCAACCGTGGATACGGCTAGCCATGGAAAGTGTTGGAAAATGAATATACTTTATGTTGTCAAATAATAAATTCCTTGGAAAGTGTTGGTATGGAGGGCAACCGTGGATACGGCTAGCCATGGAAAGTTTTGGAAAGTGAAAGTATGGTGGAAAAAGGAATAAACTTTATTTTCTGGTTGGGAACCGCCTATGATATATCTAGCATGGAAAGTGTTGGGAACTCTAAGTCGTTTTCGTTGGTGGGATGGATACACCTCCCAAAATGTTTTTATCTCTAATTTTTCACTTTGAGCTTTGGCACCTCTACAAATCCCTACTTCCCTCTGCGAAGAGCCTATCTTTACTTTATGCGATTTTTATTTTGAATTTGAGTCTCCATCGTCTCTCATAAAAGCACCAACTAGGAGGCAATATGATCGTACTTAAGTATTGGGTGTAGTTAATATGCGAGTGTGTTTCATGAATGGATCAATGGTTGAGCATGATGGGCTAGAGATAACTTATTTTAGCGTTGATATTTTGAAAGACATGGTTGCTTGTTGATATGCTTGAGTATCTAAATTATTATGTCAAAACTAGACTATTGCTTTGAATCACATAAAAGTCCAATTGTCCATGCTATAAAGAAAAGAATATGATATGACATGTTAGGCAGCATTCCACATCAAAAATTCTATTTTTATCACTTACCTACTCGAGGACGAGTAGGAGTTAAGCTTGGGGATGTTGATACGTCTCCAATGTATCTATAATTTTTGATTGTTCCATGCTGTTATATTATCAATCTTGGATGTTATATAATCATTTTATATCATTTTTTGGTACTAACCTATTGAAGTAGTGCCAAGTGCCAGTTGTTATTTTCTGCATGTTTTTACATCGCAGGAAATCAATATCAGACGGAATCCAAATGCAACGAAACTCCACGATGATTTTTTATGCACCAGAAGGAACGTAATGGGCCCTCGTTGTGCCTGGGGGTGCCCCGAGGGGAGCACAACCCATCAGGGCGCCCCAGGAGGCCTAGGCGTGCCCTGGTGGGTTGTGCCCACCTCGGGTGGGCCGCCTCTTTGCTCTATAAATACCCCAATATTCCAGAAACCCTAGGGGAGTCGACGAAATATTCATCCAGCCGCCGCAGAGTCCAGAACCACCAGATCCAATCTAGACACCATCTCGGATGGGGTTCACCACCTCCATTGGTGCCTCTCCGATGATGCTTGAGTAGTTCTTTGTAGACCTTCGGGTCCGTAGTTAGTAGCTAGATGGCTTCCTCTCTCTCGCTGAATTCTCAATACAATGGTCTCCTGGACATCCATATGATGTAACTCTTTTGCGGTGTGTTTGTTGCATCGATGAACTTTGAGTTTATGATCAAATCTATCTTTTTATATCCATGAAAGTTATTTGAGTTTCTTTGATCTCTTATATGCATGATTGCTTATAGCCTCGTATTTCTTCTCTTATATTTGGGTTTTGTTTGGACAACTCGATCTATTTATCTTGCAATGGGAAGAGGTGCTTTGTAGTGGGTTCGATCTTACGGTGCTTGATCCCAGTGACAGAAAGTGAAACGACACGTATGTATCGTTGCTACTAAGGATAAAACGATGGGGTCTATCTCTACATAGATAGATCTTGTCTACATCATGCCATCGTTCTTATTGCATTAGTCTGTTTTTCCATGAACTTAATACACTAGATGCATGCCGGATAGCGGTCGATGTGTGGAGTAATAGTAGTAGATGCAGGCAGGAGTCGGTCTACTAATCTTGGACGTGATGCCTATATAAAGATCATTGCCTGGATATTGTCATGATTATTTGAAGTTATATCAATTGCCCAACAGTAATTTGTTTACCCACCGTTTGTTATTTTTCTCGAGAGAAGCCACTAGTGAAACCTACGGCCCTGGGGTCTTCTTTCTCATATATTTGCCTTTGCGATCTACTTTTCTCTTGCATTTATTTTCATATCTATTAAACCAAAAATACAAAAATACTTTGCTGCACTTTATTTTATTTGCGATCTATTTATTTAATCTATTACAACTTTCTCCCATCCGAGCACCGTTTCTGGCGCCGTTACCCGAAAGGGATTGACAACCCCTTTAACACGTCGGGTTGCGAGGTGTTGTTATTTGTGTGCAGGGGAAGTTTACGTTGTGTTGCTTGGTTCTCCTACTGGTTCGATAACATTGGTTTCATTTCTGAGGGAAATACCTACCGCTGCCGTCCTGCATCATTCCTTCCTCTTTGGGGAAATACTGACGTAGCTTCAAGCGACATCATGCAGCGATGAAGCTTGCTGCTCGTTCCTCGCTGGGCCGGTGGCGGCGTTGGCGGCGGGTGAGGGAGAACAACGGGGAGGCCTGCCGACGGGCGCCGTCTGGGCGACCCGGGCGGTGAGAGCGGCTCGGCGCTCGGCACGGGCACGACGAGCATCAGCCATGGAAGCGGTGGAGCGGCTGTGCATCGACTGACGGAAAATAGGCTTCGTCGAACCCCTACCTGGCGCGCCAAATGTCGGATTACGGGTTCCACAAACTCTTGAGAGGTTCGAACTCTGGGGTGCGCATGAAGGACTCTCTCTCCCCAGTCTACCTGCTCAACGATCCCACGGCCTAGCTCGATGAACCGAAAGAAGAAGAGACAAGGGGGTTTATCCTGGTTCAGGCCACCTTGCGGTGTAATACCCTACTCTAGCTTTGTGGTGGATTGCCTCGAGGGGCTGAGGATGAACTAGTACAGTGGTGGAACAGCCTCAGGAGGTGAGGCGTTCTTGGGCTCGATGAGCTGATGAGGTGGTCAGGGTAGAATGGCCCCGATCCGACATGCCTCGCTATGGTGGTGGCTAAGGCCTATTTATAGTGGCCTTGGTCCTCTTCCCAAATGTAGGCGGGAAGGGGTCCCACAACAGCCAAATTTGAAGGGAGACAACTAGTACAAGCTATCCTGACAAAAGTAGTCTTCGCCTGCAAAAGGCTCTAGTGGTGACACTGTAGTGGGCTCCGCGATGACCTCCGTCCTGCCGTCCTGGCGGTCTTGGTCTCGTTGCACCGGAATGGAAACCTTTGCCTGATTCCTCAGAACTCCGCGCCTGCGCTTGCCTCCTTAGCATCAAAGAGGAAACGGGTACAATGTGCCCGCTGGCGCCCGCCTGGCCTTGGTCGTCACGGCTCACGTCATGTGAACCTCGCGAGGTGCGCCCTGCATAGATATATCCGCTCCTCGCGAGCCAGCCTAGCGAGGCTGCCCCCACGGAGGTCTTGGTGTCGCTCGCCTCGCGAGGCTTGGCCCCTCGCGAGGGTCTTGAGTTGTTGCTGCTGAAGCTGGGCCGTACCGGGCCGCTGATGGAGCCACGCCACGGGTCGCAGGCAGGCAAGTCTGGGCACCCCCGTTCCCAGGACGCCAACATGTTCCTTGATTTTGCGTTCCTAACACAGTCGGGGTTTATGGGCCCCCCTTGACAGTTTGCTTTGAATAAAACTCTTCCAGCAAGGCCCAACTTTGGTTTTGAAATTTGTCAACATAATACTATTGATAATTAATTAATTGGCATAGGGGGTCGCGTCCCCGAGGAATCTTATTCAACAATACAGGGGGGCCAGTGTTGTTGGTGCTGGTCCAAACTGGGTGATGTACGGCGCCCCCTGGGGAACCAGGGTCTCAGCCAACCCGACGTCTTGCCCATCTGGTGTGCCCTGAGAACTAGATACGTGCGACTCCTATCAGGATTGTCGGTACATCGGGCGGTCTTGCTGGTTTTGTTTTACCATTGTCGAAATGTCTTATGAACCGGGATCCCAAGCTTGATCAGGTTGTTTCGGGATGGAGGATTTTCCTCCGCTGGTCGTGAGAGTTTGTCATGAACTAAGTTGGGACACCCCTGCAGGGTTTAATCTTTCTGGAAGCCGTGCCCGCGATTACGTGGCAGATGAGAATTTTTAATATCCGGTTGTAGAGAACTTCACACCAGATCCGAACTTAAAATACACCACCCGCGTGCATAACCGTGACCATCTCTTTTCGAGTGAGTTCGAGAAGAGAACACGGTGGAGTTATGATTGAATCATAAGTAGTTCAGGATCACTTCTTGATCATTACTAGTTTGCGACCGTTATGCGTAGTTGCTCTTCTTATTCTTGTACTCGTAAGTTAGCCACCATACTATGCTTAGTGCTTGCCGCAACCTCACCACTTATCCATTCCATACCCATTAAGCTTTGCTAGTCTTGATACCCATGGTAATGGGATTGCTGAGTCCTCGTGGCTCACAGATTACTACAACAACAGTTGCAGGTACAGGTAATGCGATGATATGACGTGAGAGCGATGCTTGCTCATTTTGGAGTTCTTCTTCTGGTTCTTCTTCTTCGATCGAGGGATAGGTTCCGGGTCGGGAGCCTAGGATTAGCAGGCTGGATGTCATTCTTCTTTTTCGTTTGATTTCATCCGTAGTCAGATCCTGCTCTTCTGTATGATGATTGCTATGTATTGATGAACTGTTGTACTCATGTTGTAGCTTGTGGCGAGTGTAAGCGTTTATCTTGTATTCTCATCTATTCAATACATGGTATGTTGTAATGATATCCACCTTGCTATGCGCTCTAAATGCGATTGTGCCCCAATCATGAGTTCATCACGTGATTGGGATAGAATCGCATCTTGGGTGCTACAAACACCTCCGTCCAGGTGCTTTAATTAACCGCATGTTAAACAACGGCTCAACCACCATTAAAAGACAAGTTGTGGGTGAGGCGGGCGGCTGGTGGATGGAGGTCAAAGAGCTCGCTTCCCCGTGAGCATGCACGACAGACTACTCGCACGTGTCCCGTCTAGCCTGCGGGGCGGACAGGTCGCACACGCCCCATCGAGCCTGCGTGGTGGACAGGTCGCACATGTCCTGCCGAGCCTGTGCGGCGGAGTGCTCGCACGCGTCCTGTTGAGCCTGCACGGCGGACTTCTAGCGCTCATCTCGTCTAATCAAACAGTTGCACGCACGCCACCGACTATGGTTAAATTTTGGCACAAAATACAAACAGGACCAATGAACCAGGACTGAGGTAGTACTCTCCAATAAAAAGAGGGACAAATGGCTGCACTTAAATGGTTACGAGAACACACACGGTTCAAATAATACAACCATTTACGATATTAACATGTTAGCTATTTGTTCCAAAAGGACTGCGTTGGCTATTAATGTGTGCACCTTGTCTCAAATTGGACGATTTTTTTACCACGGCATATATGTTCCATGTCATGAAACCATGCCAAGTTTCATGATTTTTGGGTGAGTTTTAGATTTACTGGGATTTAAAAACCAATATTCTCAATGTTTCAGGACGACAAGACGTTTGTAATTCATTCCCATTCCTTTAGTGAGACTTAAACATGCACCCAAGGACACATGTACGATTTCAACCCATTTTGGTGCACTAGAGCATGTGCTTGTAGTTCAAATTTGAATTATGGACATTAAATGCCTAGAACAATTAATATATAAAATAGCCAAACGAACCCTGAATAATTTCAAATTTCAGCACGAAACTCCTGTTGTTCTATTTTGGATGTAGAAACTAAAATACAAGGCGAGAAGAGGCAGCGATTATCATTTAGCCCACAAGGGGGGCACGTTTCCCTACCGGAACCACGAGGGTTCTTGCAAGAAGCTCCGGTTTGTAAGAGGCTTGTAATAAAGCTTGGCCAAAATTGGACAATTTTTTTACCATGACATATATGTGCCATGTCGTGACACCATGCCAAGTTTCATTATTTTTTGGTGAGTTTTGGACTTATGGGGATTTAAAAACTGAGATTCTCAATGTTTGAGGCCGAGCCAGGACACCGAGATGGTTGTAATTCATTCCCATTCCTTGCATGGGATCTAAACATGCACCCAAGGACACATGTACAATTTTTCTAGCCATTTTGGTTCACTGGAGCATGTATTTGTAGTTCAAATTTGAATTCTGGACATTAAATGCCTAGAAAACTCAATTAATGTATAAAAAGCCAAACGAACCCTAAATATTTCAAATTTCAGCATGAATCTCCTGTTGTTCCATGTTGCCTGTAGAAAAAAATACAAGACGAGAAGAGGTAACGATTATTGTTTTGCCCACAAGGGGGACACGTTTCCCTATCGGAACCACAAGGGTTCTTGTGAGAAGCTCCGGTATGTAAGAGGTTTTTAATAAAGCTTGGCCCAAATTGGACAATTTTTTTACCACGACATATATGTGCCATGTCGTAACACCATGCCAAGTTTCATGATTTTCTGGTGAGTTTTGGATTTACGGGGATTTAAAAACCGAGATTCCCAATGTTTGAGGCCGAGCCAGGACGCTGAGACAGTTGTAATTCATTACCATTCCTTGCATGGGACCTAAACATGCACCCAAGGACACATGTATGATTTTTCTAGCCATTTTGGTGCACTGGAGCATGTATTTGTAGTTCAAATTTGAATTATGTACATTAAATGCCTAGAAAACTCCATTTATGTATAAAAAGGCCAAACGAACCTTGAATAATTTCAAATTTCAGCACGAATAAACTGTTGTTCCATGTTGCCTGTAAAAAAATACAAGGCAAGAGGAGGCAGCGATTATCATTTCCCCCACAAGGGGGACACATTTCCCTATCGGAACCACAACGCTTCTTGAGAGAAACTGCGGTTTCTAAGAGGCTTGTAATAAAACTTGCTGCGAATTGGACAATTTTTTTCCACTACATATATGTGCCATGTCGTGACACCATGCCAAGTTTCACGAGTTTTGAGTGAGTTTTGGATTTACGGGGATTTAAAAACCAGGATTCTCAATGTTCGAGGTCGAGCGAGACGCCGAGACGGTTGTAATTCATTCCTATTCTTTGCATGGGACCTAAACATGTATCCAAGGACGCATGTATGTTTTTTGTAGCCGTTTTGGTGCACTAATTTGAATTATGCACATTAAATTAAGGGCCAATTACATTTCAGCCATTAACTTGAGCCCACTACTCAAATTTGCCCCTAATTTCAAAGTGTGCTCAAATTTGCCCCTCCGCTGTCATGTGGCCTTATAGAAATGCCCTTCCATGTTGTTTCCATGTAGTTAATGCGCTTTGACCAGTAACTCGTCGTCTTTTAGACATTTCTGCCCCTGGTGCTTACATGTGGGCCTATTTGAATCTTTCTCTCACTCTCTTCTCTTTCTTCAACCTACCGACGCGTGCACTGGATCGGAGCACAGGCGCGTGACTAAGGCGATTGGCACCAGAGGCAGCTGGAATCGACAGAGGAGTGTGATGTGCACGTCGGGCATGGCTTCATCGAGCTCATCGGCGGCCGGCGAGGTAAGTGTTGCTCATCAATTTGGGGATTTTGCAAAATTAGGGTTTGTTCATCCAAAGTGGGGATTTTTTGTTGTTTAGGTTGATGGTGTAGGCATAGTTCAGTGGTCATCTGAGTTCTTCCTCCCCGATCCAACGTTCTGTGGACTTGAGGAGTGCACGAAGCACCGCTGCCTGGGGCATGGACTCGTTCCTGCTCGCCGTGTCGCCTGGGGAGGAGCTAGTACAGGGAGGCGATTTTTGGGCTGCCAACTTGATGTAATTGATTGGGAACTTAAATTCTGTTATTAGAATTGTATCAAGCTATAATTTTGGGCCTGATTTGGGTTTGATATTGCAGTTGCCCGATGGATGCGAGTGGATTGTTTGGATTGACCCGCCTCCGTTAGATCATGTTGGTCGTGCCTTCGAGGAGATGCATGTGATAACCCACAAGTATAGGGGATTGCAACAGTTTTCGAGGGTAGAGTATTCAGCCCAAATTTATTGATTCGACACAAGGGGAGCCAAAGAATACTCTCAAGTATTAGCAGTTGAGCTGTCAATTCAACCACACCTGGATAACTTAGTATCTGCAGCAAAGTATTTAGTAACAAAGTAATATGGAAGTAACGGTAACGGTAGCAAAAGTAATATTTTTGGGTTTTGTAGTGATTGTAACAGTAGCAACGGAAAAGTAAATAAGCGAAGAACAATATGTGAAAAGCTCATAGACATTGGATCGGTGATGGAGAATTATGCCGGATGCGGTTCATCATGTAACAGTCATAACATAGGGTGACACAGAACTTGCTCCAATTCATCAATGTAATGTAGGCATGTATTCTGAATATAGTCATACGTGCTTATGGAAAAGAACTTGCATGGCATCTTTTGTCCTACCCTCCCGTGGCAGCGGGGTCCTAGCGGAAACTAAGGGATATTAAGGCCTCCTTTTAATAGAGTACCGGACCAAAGCATTAACACATAGTGAATACATGAACATCTCAAACTACGGTCATCACCGGGAGTGGTCCCGATTATTGTCACTTCGGGCTTGCCGGATCATAACACATAGTAGGTGACTATAGACTTGCAAAATAGGATCAAGAACTAACATATATTCATGAAAACATAATAGGTTCAGATCTGAAATCATGGCACTCGGGCCCTAGTGACAAGCATTAAGCATAGGAAAGTCATAACAACATCAATCTCAGAACATAGTGGATACTAGGGATCAAACCCTAACAAAACTAACTCGATTACATGATAAATCCCATCCAACCCATCACCGTCCAGCAAGCCTACGATGGAATTACTCACGCACGGCGGTGAGGATCATGAAATTGGTGATGGAGGATGGTTGATGATGACGACGGCGGCGGATTCCCCTCTCCGGAGCCCCTAATGGACTCCAGATCAGCCCTCCCGAGAGAGTTTAGGGCTTGGCGGCGGCTCCGTATCGTAAAATGTGATGAATCTTTCTCTCTGATTTTTTTCTCCCCGAACTCGAATATATGGAGTTGGAGTTAAGGTCGGTGGAGCTCCAGGGGGCCCACAAGGCAGGGGGCGCGCCCCCCACCCTCGTGGAAAGGGTGTGGGCCCCCTGGCCTTGATTCTTTCGCCAGTATTTTTCATTATTTCAAAAAATAATCTCCGTGAAGTTTCAGGTCATTCCGAGAACTTTTGTTTCTGCACATAAATAACACCATGGCAATTCTGCTGAAAACGGCGTCAGTCCGGGTTAGTTCCATTCAAATCATGCAAGTTAGAGTCCAAAATAAGGGCAAAAGTGTTTCGAAAAGTAGATACGACGGAGACGTATCAACTCCCCCAAGCTTAAACCTTTGCTTGTCCTCAAGCAATTCAGTTGATAAACTGAAAGTGATAAAGAAAAACTTTTACAAACTCTGTTTGCTCTTGTTGTTGTAAATATGTAAAGCCAGCATTCAAGTTTTCAGCAAAGATTATGAACTAACCATATTCACAATAACATTTAGGTCTCATGTTTACTCTTGTCAATGGCATAATCAACTAGCGAGCAATAATAATAAATCTCGGATGACAACACTTTCTCAAAACAATCATAATATGATATAACAAGATGGTATCTCGCTAGCCCCTTCTGAGACTGCAAAACATAAATGCAGAGCACCTTTAAAGATCAAGGACTGACTAGACATTATAATTCATGGTAAAAGAGATCCAGTCATAGTCATACCCAATATAAATTAATAGTAATGGATACAAATGACAGCGGTGCTCTCCAGCTGGTGCTTTTTAATAAGAGGGTGATGACTCAACATAAAAGTAAATAGATAGGCCCTTCGCAGAGGGGAGCAGGGATTTGTAGAGGTGCCAGAGCTCGATTTTGAAATAGAGATAAATAATATTTTGAGCGGCATACTTTCATTGTCAACATAACAACCGAGAGATGGCGATATCTTCCATGCTACACACATTATAGGCGGTTCCCAAACGGAATGGTAAAGTTTATACTCCCCCTCCACCAACAAGCATCGATCCATGGCTTGCTCAAAACAACGAGTGCCTCCAACTAACAACAGTCCCGGGGGAGTTTTGTTTGCACTTATTTTGATTTGATTTGCGTAAAGCATGGGACTGGGCATCCCGGTGACCAGCCATTTTCTCGTGAGTGAGGAGCGGAGTCTACTCCTCTTGAGAATAACCCGCCTAACATGGAAGATACGGACAGCCCTAGTTGATACATGAGCTATTCGAGCATACAAAACAGAATTTTATTTGAAGGTTTAGAGTTTGGCACATACAAATTTACTTGGAACGGCAGGTACATACCGCATATAGGAAGGTATAGTGGACTCATATGGCATAACTTTGGGGTTTAAGGGATTGGATGCACAAGCAGTATTCCCGCTTAGTACAAGTGAAGGCTAGAAAAAGACCGGGAAGCGACCAACTAGAGAGCGACAACAGTCATGAACATGCATTAAAATTAATGAACATTGAGTGCAAGCATGAGTAGGATATAATCCACCATGAACATAAATATCGTGAAGGCTATGTTGATTTGTTTCAACTACATGTGTGAACATGTGCCAAGTCAAGTCACTTGAATCATTCAAAGGAGGATACCACCCTATCATACCACATCACAACCATTTTAATAGCATGTTGGCACGCAAGGTAAACCATTATAAACTCCTAGCTAATTAAGCATGGCATAAGCAACTATAATCTCTGATTGTCATTGCAAACATGTTTAATCATAATAGGCTGAATCAGGAACGATGAACTAATCACAAAACAAGAGAGGTCGAGTTCATACCAGCTTCTCTCATCTCAATCAGTCCATCATATATCGTCATAATTGCCTTTCACTTGCACGACCGAACGATGTGAATAATAATAATAGTGCACGTGCATTGGACTAAGCTGGAATCTATGAGCATTCAATAAACAGGAGAAGACAAGGCAATATGGGCTCTTGGTTAAATCAACAATAATGCATATAGGAGCCACTTCAACAATTTAATTATGGTCTTCTCCTATCGACCCCCAAAGAAAAGAAAAGAAATAAAACTATTTACACAGGAAATCTCCCAACAAGCAAAAGAAGAACAGGAAATATGTTTGGGTTTTCTTTTAATTAATACTACTACAAGCAAGAAAGCCAACTAGCTAAACGCTACAACTAAATTTTTTTTGTTTTTCTTAAGGTTTTTCAAACACACAAGAAGAAAGCATAAAAAGAAAAATAAACTAGCATGGATATTACAGTGAAAAAGTATGAGCACCGACATCTAGTAATGAGTGTGTAAACATAAATGTAATGTCGGTGAGAAATACGTACTCCCCCAAGCTTAGGCTTTTTGCCTAAGTTGGTCTATTGCCACAGCTGGCCTGGCGGATATCCAAAGCTGTAGCTGGGGTCGTACTGAGAAGAAGCCTCGGATTACCACTGGTTGGCAATCACATCCGGATCCCATTGGTAATCAGACTGTCGTGGAGGATCAAATTGTGGTTCCGGCTCCGGCTGTGTAGCTGATGTAGGGTTCCGGTAGGCGTGGATGGCCGCTAGTGGAACGAGATACTTGCCTGCAAATAAGTCAAACAAGGAAGGAGCAGGCAAGGTAATAGTCTCAGGGTGATTTTTATCAAATAACAGTTTGTACTTAAGCGCCTTTTCCCTATTCTTAACAATAAAATCATGCGCTACCATACTCTTATAATCTAGATAAACAGGAGGCAACAACTTTTCTTCTTTCTCATAATACCTAATAGGTATGTTATAGTATGCAGCGAGGCGCGAGGCGAAGATGCCTCCCAAGATGGGGCCCTTAGTACGGTTAAGATTTAACCGTTTTGCAACAATAGTGCCCATACGAAACAAGGCATGAAACAAAATAATAATATCAGGGACGCTCTGGTTTCCATAGTTTCCGCGACCAATTAAGCACCTACTAGCAAATAATGCAAATTAACGTAAAACAGGAAAATGTATGCTAGTGATTCTTGCATCGGAAACTTTCCTAGTTTCCCCTATAGCAATTGTATCAATAAACCCCTCCACATCGTCCAGATGTGCTTCCTCTATGATGCCCAAAAAGGGTAACTTGCAAACCTCACAAAATTCACGAAGGGTCATCTCCTTATACTCATCATATAAATAAAAATCCACCGTAGGTGGTGACCTCCTAGAATGGAAATAAACTTTTGCACAAAGGTATTAGTGAGTAAGAGATATTGTTCCCGTTGGTCACGGAGGAAGTCGGTGGGGCCTGCATTCTCAGCCAACTCATAAAAATCATCATAAATCTCGGCTGCTCTCAAGAAATCATCACAAGGCCATTCACACGGCCAAACCTCCGAGGTGCGAGGCAGATTATATTTGGGCCTCTCTTCTTCTTCACTTTGCTTATCTTCGAGCTTCGGCTCGAAGAGCCCCTCAAAACTCTCTTCATCATTTTCTGAAAATTTCTGAAATTTTTAGTAACTTCAAATAAAAGTGAACCAAACTCAACAAAACTGATAGCAACTACTCCCACAAGTGCCTAGAGACTATATCATGCATTAGAACTACTAGGAACCATAAAAATTTGACATGCAAGCTCAAGAACATGGTCACCTAGGCGGCACAAATTTGCAATGAATAAAGCACTAGAACAAAAACTAATTGGACCATTAGAGGAGTCGCATACCAAGGAACAATCCCCCAAAGCAGTTTCGTGAGAGGTGCTTTGAGAAAGGAGATCAAAAATTGCAGCAAAATGAGCTAGAACTCGTGCTTGAGCTGGTTGGTGATTTTTGTGGGAGGAAGAAGGAGTGTGTGGGTGCAGGAATAAGTGGAGGGGAGCCACCGTGGGTCCACAAGGCAGGGGCGCGCCCTGGACCCTCGTGGCCAGGTGCTTGCTCCCCCTGCTGTGTTCTCAGTGCCAGATATTCTCAAATATTCTAGAAAAAATCATATTTCAATTTCAGGGCATTTGGAGAACTTTTATTTTCGGGGTATTTTTTATTGCACGGATAATTCAGAAAACTGATAGAAAATACTAATTTTACTTTATTTCAACTAAATAACAGAAAATAAAAGGAGGGTACAGAAGGTTGTGCTTTCTAACTTCATCCATCTCATGCTCATCAAAAGGAATCCACTAACAAGGTTGATCAAGTCTTGTTAACAAACTCATTCCGAATAACATGGAACCGGAGAAATTTTGAATAACACTATGTTACCTCAACGGGGATATGCACGTCCCCAATAATAAGAATATCATCTCTCTTTTTGACAGTAGGAAGAGGAAATACAAAACCTCCAAAAATAATCGATGGAATTTTTCCAATAGAGTTGATACTATGAACTTGAGGTTGTTTCCTCGGAAAGTGTACCATATGCTCATTGCCATTAACATGAAAAGTGACATTGCCTTTGTTGCAATCAATAACAGCCCCTGCAGTATTCAAAAAGGGTCTTCCAAGAATAATAGACATACTATCGTCCTCGGGAATATCGAGAATAAAAAAGTCTGTTAAAATAGTAACGTTTGCAACCACAACAGGCACATCCTCACAAATACCGACAGGTATAGCAGTTGATTTATCAGCCATTTGCAAAGATATTTCAGTAGGTGTCAACTTATTCAAGTCAAGTCTACGATATAAAGAGAGAGGCATAACACTAACACCGGCTCCAAGATCACATAAAGCAGTTCTAACATAATTTCTTTTAATGGAGCATGGTATAGTGGGTACTCCTGGATCTCCTAACTTCTTAGGTATTCCACCCTTGAAAGTGTAATTAGCAAGCATGGTGGAAATTTCAGCTTCCGATATCTTTGTTTTATTAGTAACAATTTCTTTCATATACTTAGCATAAGGATTCATCTTGAGCATATCAGTTAATCGCATACGCAAAAAGATAGGTCTAATCATCTCAGCAAAGCGCTCAAAATCCTCATCATCCTTTTTCTTGGATGGTTTGGGAGGAAAGGGCATGGGTTTCTGAACCCATGGCTCTCTTTCCTTACCGTGTTTCCTAGCAACAAAGTCTCTCTTATCATAATGTTGATTCTTTGATTTTGGGTTATCAAGATCAATAGTAGGTTCAGCTTCTACATCATTATCATTGCTAGGTTGAGCATCAACATGAACATCATCATTAACATTATTACTAGGTTCATGTTCATTACCGGATTGTGTTTCAGCATCAGAGATAGAAATATCATTGGGATTCTCAGGTGTGTCTGTAACAAGTTCACTAGAAGCATGCAAAGTCCTATCATTTTTCTTTTTCTTCTTTTTAGAAGGACTAGGTGCATCAATATTATTTCTCTCAGAATCCTGCTCAATTCTCTTAGGATGGCCTTCAGGATACAGAGGTTCCTGAGTCCTTTTACCAGTTCTAGTAGCCACTCTAACTGCAAAATCATTATTCTTACTATTCAATTCATTGAGCAAATCATTCTGAGCTTTAGGTACTTGTTCTACTTGAGTGGTAAACATAGAAGCATGTTTACTAATGAGTTTAAGTTCACCTTTAAATCTAGACATATAATCACTCAAGTGTTCAATCATATAAGCATTTTGTTTTAGTTGTCTACCAAAATAAGCATTAAAATCTTCTTGCTTAATCATAAAGTTATCAAACTCATCCAAACATTGGCTAGCAAACTTAGTAGGAGGGATTTCAGCTTTATCATATCTATAGAGAGAATTTACCTTTGCTACCTGTGTCGGGTTATCAAGGCCATGTGTTTCTTCAATAGGTGATGAATTAAGACCTTGTATTTCTTCAACAGGAGGTGAATTCTTAACATCTTCAGCTTTTATACCTTTTCTTTCATAGATTTCTTTGCCTCTTGCATATCTTCAGGACTGAGAAATAGAACACCCCTTTTCTTCGGAGTTGGCTTAGGAGTTGGTTCAGGAAGTGTCCAATTATTTTCATTTGTCAACATATTATTCAATAGGATTTCAGCTTCATCTGGTGTTCTTTCCATGAAAACAGAACCAGCACAACTATCCAGGTGGTCTCTGGAAGCATCAGTTAGTCCATTGTAAAAGATATCAAGTATTTCATTTTTCTTGAGAGGATGATCAGGCAAAGCATTAAGTAATTGGAGAAGCCTCCCCCAAGCTTGTGGGAGACTCTCTTCTTCAATTTGCACAAAATTATATATTTCCCTTAAAGCAGCTTGTTTCTTATGAGCAGGGAAATATTTAGCAGAGAAGTAATAAATCATATCCTGGGGACTACGCACACAACCAGGATCAAGAGAATTAAACCATATCTTAGCATCACCCTTTAATGAGAACGAAAATATTTTAAGGATATAGTAGTAGCGAGTTTTCTCATCATTAGTGAACAGGGTGGCTATATCATTTAATTTAGTAAGATGTGCCACAACAGTTTCAGATTCATAGCCATAGAAAGGATCAGATTCAACCAAAGTAATTATATCAGGATCAACAGAGAATTCATAATCCTTATCAGTAACAAAGATAGGTGAAGTAGCATAGGCAGGATCATATTTCATTCTAGCATTTAGAGTTTTTTGTTTGAGCTTAGCTAATAATTTCTTAAGATCACTCCTATCATTGCAAGCAAGAAAGTCTCTAGCAGTTACTTCATCCATAACATAGCCCTCACGCACAATAGGCAATTCATATTTAGGGGGAGAGTCTTCATCATCACTTTCATCAATATTATCAGTTTTAATAATTTCATTCTCTCTAGCCCTAGCAAGTTGTTCATCAAGAAATTCACCAAGTGGCACAGTAGTATCAAGCATAGAAGTAGTTTCATTATAAGTATCATGCATAGTAGAAGTGGCATCATCAATAACATGCGACATACCAGAATGAATAGCAGAAGCAGGTTTAGGTGTCGCAAGCTTACTCAAAACAGAAGGTGAATCAAGTGCAGAGCTAGATGGCAGTTCCTTACCTCCCCTCGTAGTTGAGGGATAAATTTTTGTTTTTGCATCTTTCAAGTTCTTCATAGTGACCAGCAGATATAAATCCCAAGTAACTCAAAGAATAGAGCTATGCTCCCCGGCAACGACGCCAGAAAATAGTCTTGATAACCCACAAGTATAGGGGATCGCAAAAGTTTTCGAGGGTAGAGTATTCAACCCAAATTTATTGATTCGACACAAGGGGAGCCAAAGAATATTCTTAGGTATTAGCGGTTGAGTTGTCAATTCAACCACACCTGGATAACTTAGTATCTGCAGCAAAGTATTTAGTAGCAAAGTAAATATGGAAGTAACGGTAATGGTAGCAAAAGTAATATTTTTGGGTTTTGTAGTGATTGTAACAGTAGCAACGGAAAAGTAAATAAGCGAAGAACAATATGTGAAAAGCTCGTAGACATTGGATCGGTGATGGAGAATTATGTCGGATGCGGTTCATCATGTAACAGTCATAACATAGGGTGACACAGAACTAGCTCCAATTCATCAATGTAATGTAGGCATGTATTCCGAATATAGTCATACATGCTTATGGAAAAGAACTTGCATGACATCTTTTGTCGTACCCTCCCGTGGCAGCGGGGTCCTAGCGGAAACTAAGGGATATTAAGGCCTCCTTTTAATAGAGTACCGGACCAAAGCATTAACACATAGTGAATACATGAACTCCTCAAACTACGGTCATCACCGGGAGTGGTCCCGATTATTGTCAGTTCGGGGTTGCCGGATCATAACACATAGTAGGTGACTATAGACTTGCAAAATAGGATCAAGAACTCACATATATTCATGAAAACATAATAGATTCAGATCTGAAATCATGGCACTCGGGCCCTAGTGACAAGCATTAAGCATAGCAAAGTCATAGCAACATCAATCTCAGAACATAGTGGATACTAGGGATCAAACCCTAATGTAACAGCCTGAATTTTGGCCCTTTTCTTTTTCTTTTTGATTTATTGGTTTTTGCTCTGTTTTTCTTTTAGGAGTGGTTCTGTCGCATTGTCACCTGGGAAATCATCCTCTTTTTCCTTCCCAAGTGGCTCATCATTCTCAAAACCCCACCAAGATCTTGTCACTTCACTGCTTGACCAAACCCTAAAATGTTTTTTCTAGGGAATATTCCTTTTTCTATTAAAGGAATAACCCTGTCTGCCCTAGGTTGTGAAGCAACCTTTATTTCCATCACTCCTAAGATTCCCAAATAATTCCCACAAATTGTTTGGGTCATATCTTTCTCAAATATGGCAAAATATTTCATTTGTCATGTTTATCATCTTGCTCAAATAATTCATTTCCTATTCTGCCCTAAATGGCACATTGTGAAGCAAGTGCTATTTTCCTTTTCCCAATTGACCTCAAACTCCTTGTACACATTTTTCTGTCCATATCATTCCCACATGCCAAAATGCAACCTCATTTGCCTAGTAATTATTTAATTATGATTTTCCAAAGTTTCTTCCCGAAAATAAGCTTTGTGAAGGAGGTGCAAGCTAGGCATATCCAAATGAGTTGCCATTTTGCATGATCCCTCATATCATCATATCATAGCCCTCCACCAAAGTAGAGCTCATGTCATGCCTCCATGTGAGCTCATCTTCAATTCTTTGATTCTGCCCAAAATTTAAGTTTGTGAAGCAAGTATATTTTATCTTGCTCCATTATGGCTGCCAATTTTTCTAGGCCTTCTATTATCCATATAACCTACCTCCACCCATTTTGGGCATGGTTCATCAAGCCATTATTCCTCTAGAATTTTTGCAAGTTTCTGGTCAGCAAGGATGTTTGTGAAGCAAGTACCATTTTGGTGAATCCAATTGGTATGAAACTTATACAGCATCTTTATATGATCAAATCATGAAGCCTTGCCAAACTTGAGCTCAAGTGGCCACACAATTTGAGTGCATCATCCAAATCTCATTTCTGGACCATTTTGGTCAGTTGCAAAGCAACTATGATTTATCTTGATCCAAACCCCCCCATAGTTACCAGGATGTAAGTCCTTCTTTACCTCAACCTCTCAGGCAACTCCATTGGATCCAAAACCCTTCCTGTTGATCACTAGTGCTCACCCAAGTTTACTGCAGTAAACTTCAGAGGGTTCTTACCAGTTAACCATAGCACTTTTAACCGAGCTACCACCGGAGTTGAAACCTACACTGGATGAACTCACCACTAGACAACATTTTCAAGCCCCTCACCCCCTCCGGCAGCTTCCTCACCGACGCTCGCCGCCGAACGCCCACGGGAGCACAGTGCCCCGACGTGTTTTAATGGTGCTCGGCCTCTTCCTCTGCTCTCCGGCGTCGCCTACCCCTCCGTGAGCTCTGAATCAATAGCTCGTCGTGTTCCCGCGCCCTCCCGTGCTTGCTGGCCGTCGCCAAAGCCTCGGCCGGATGTGCCCGGCGGCACCCGAGCCCATCTCCCTCGCCCGGCTATAAATAGCCATCCCCAAGCCCTCCCAAGCACCTCACCAGCCTCCACTCGCTCCACTACACCTCCCCATCCATCTGCCCGAGCCTCTAGAGCTCTCCTGCTCCACCATTGCCGCCATGGCCGTGGGCCTCCTCATCCTAAATTCGCCCGGAGCCGAGCCCCTCTCCCACTTCCTCCTCCACCAGAGCACCTACCAGACCATGGCGTACCTCCCTCGCGTTCCCCTCCTCTGCCAGAGCCCCGTAGCCTCAAGTTCGACGGCGCCCGAAGCTCTTGTCCGCCGTGGCTGAGGCCCTGCTTCCTCCAGCTCTCGCCGACGCGCGTGAAGAGCCCATGCGGATGTGCCTCCCTGCGCTGGTCATTCCGGTGGCCGGGGCGTCGCCTGAGTCGACCCGAGCCGCCCGGACGAGCGTCGACGCCGGCGGCCTCCCTCTGGTCCACGGGCGAGCGCGAGGGAGATGAAGATGATGACACCCCGCGCGTGGGACCCACACGTCAGCCACTCCGCGTTGACCCAGCCCAGCGATGACGTGGATAAGTGGCCGGCCCCACCCGTAAGCCTCACATCTCTGACCAGCCCCGGGCCCGCGTGTTTTAAGTGAAAACATATTTCTGTGAATACGTTTTTGCCTCTGGAATACGCGTTCCCATTCTTCTTCAGCCCCGAATGCGTTTTCAGTTCAGTGAAAGCGTATTTCGCTGATTGCGCTTTCTGTTTTTCTGTCCAGGCCCAGATTGTGAAGTTTTTCTTTACAAAGAGGTCCCTAGCAGAAAAACTATCATAACTTTTTGCTCGCAACTCCGTTTGAGGTGAATCCAAAGCCCACTTCTTCGTTTTGTCGAGCCCATTCTGTTGGTATCATTTTCACCATGTTCTGACATTCTGAAAATGCCCATTTTTCCCTTGCCCTTAATCAGCCACTTCTGAGAGAGATCTGTTTCCCGCGATTCGTTCCGCGAGCTTCTCGCACTTTCTCCCGGTGATTTCTTCCACCCCAGGCAAGCCACACCCTCCATTTGCATGATTGCAATGCAGTGACATGGTTTATTCATTTGAACTTGTTTAAAATATTGTGTTAGCTATGTATGATTTGTTCATGGCATTTCTCAGAGTATATTGTTTAATCTTGATATTGCGATGATATTGCTTGGAGTTCTAGGATTAATATTTTGATGATTATGTGGATGACATGTGCCTTTGGATTCTTAGTGGCTATTATGTTTATTCCTCATGATGGTATCTGGTATTATTTTGGAGTATTACTTTGGATATCATGCTGCCTTTGGATTATTAGTGGTTAGTATGCTTATTTTCATGATGCTAGTTGATGTTCGGTTACTTGGAGTATTATTTTCGGAGATGATGTGTACATGTGGATCTTAGACGAATAGCTTTATTCTTGTTATTGGAGCAGTAGGACTATTGTTTTCCTATTCATCATGATAGTAGTGTTGTGCTACCCTTGGAGTATTTTGAGATGATGAGATTATGCTTGGATTATTTGTTGGATATTGCTATGACTTGGATTATAGGTTGATAGATGATATCGGAGTATCAGTCATTACTATTATATTTTGGGGTTAAATTCCGTCATTAAGTTGGCCAGGTGCCACCGAACCAGGCTTTTTCCAGTGCAACCACATTTGCCTTTTATGGGAAGGCCCTAATGCGGTCTATTGTCGTGCCTCTCGTCGGTGCCTCCGACTAGGGAAGGTTATGGGCATGCTTACCCTGGCCCCGTAAGCAGACATAACCTTGTGTGCCCGTTGTTGTTGTTATGGATCCGGTCCCCGTGAGGGACGTTTTGGCCACGACGGTGGTCGTTGTGTCTTTGGTAGACACGGGGCCACCCAGGACTAGCCCAGTGGGGAGTGAGTCGGAGTGGCCGGGAGAGTGTCATGGCAGTAGATCAGTTTTGCCGGAACGCCGTTGGTCCACCCGAATGGGAGTGCGAGGCCATGGGTTCCGTGGTGTGGGTAAAGTGTGCTACCTCTGCAGAGTGTGTGTATTAATCTATCGATAGTCGTGTCCTCGGTCATGGGCATGGGTTCGTACTAGGTCCCACCGTTCGATCAACACTCACATGACGGAATGACTTATAGGTGATTTATATGTTGATATGTTGAGCAGTACATTTTGGCAGGATGTTGATGATGATGTTGGAGACCAAGTGTTGGTCGTGGTTGTGATCGCCGGAAAGATCACAATTTGAGACCAAGTGTTGGTCATGGTAGTGATCGCCGGAAAGATCACCGTGTGGTTTTGATCATGAGTTGATCGAGATGGTATATTGCTTGGCCAGTTAGCCAAGAGAGATATGGTTATGGAGATCTGAGATGGTGATTTATCAGCATTGTATTAGTTTCATCTCATGCTTAGTAGTTGCTTCATCATGGTAGTTGTTAATTAATTAACCTGTTAATGCTATGTTATTGTCTTGCCTTGATGTTTATGGTTGTTGTGAGCTTGCAAGTACATTCAATGTACTGACCTGGCGTGTCATGCCAGATTGCAGGTGATGCCATGATTGCTTGATTGCTTGTCGAGGTTGTCGTGCGTGTGAGCTAGATCGTGTCCCAGCCAGAGTCCCTGCGGAGTGGAGTTCACCACCTTCGTCGTTGTTCCGCTGCTAGAAGTATTCCGCTGCTACGAGTTGTTTCGCTGCTAGCATAGAGCAAGTGTAGTATCGCAGGCGTAGTGTCGCCATGCTGATGTGATCATTGTAACATCACACCCGTGTAATTATTATTCTTGTAATAAGAGCTGATTTGTTCTATGTCAAGCAGTGTCGTATTCCAGAGACTTCTCCTCGATCTCTGGGCTGGAATACGGGGCATTCCGGTTTCTCTGAGCCGGGGTGCCACAGGCTTGGTATCAGAGCAGGTCTGGCTGTAGGACGCCCTAGTCAGCATGAGCGGTAGAAACCTGTAGAAATCGGTAGTTTAGAGGTGGTCTTGTTTGTCGCATTTGGTTGCTGCATTTGTTTGTTGCATAGCATGCATGTAGCCTTATTTTTTTACTAACGGTTTAATCTGGTGAGTGTAGATGGCATCGGTCCGGATCCACTACAGCTTAGCCTTTGCATTTCTCCAGATTTCTTTTCTTGCTCATTCTTCGGTGTTTGGCGTCATTCCTGTCCCAGCAGAGTGATGCCAAGTGATCCTGACACTGTTTGCAAAAATGGTGCTCAGGTATCGCGCCGAATTATTTCCTTCAGCCCCACCTTTTGTTTTGGTGGTAGACATGCTTCTATCACGGATCGTCCTTTTTCTTGTCATTTTGGCAACCCTTAATGATCGTAGTTATCAAGAAAGGGCAATGTCAGCAGCCTCAGTTTTTCCCCGCTATCCTATTTCTTGGACGAGTACGGGTCTTTTTCCGTCCGCTTGATAATAATGTGGTTGTGACCTTCGTGTCCCGCTACATGATTACCGAGTGCGTCCTCACCTCCGAGCTAGTCCAGGCTGCTACCTGGCTAAGCTAGCACTTGGTGTAGCGCTGTTTACACCAATTCTTCCACACATTTATTCATCCTCGTGCACACCGTCACAGCATGCTAGATCGTAGAACCGGAGATCCCGCGAGATTTGTGTGCTTAAGTAGGCATGCATATTGTGTGACTAGCAGTAAAATGTGACATTGATTGTGTGTGAATTGATTGTTGTTGTGTGCTTTTGTTTAGTTGAGTTTTCTTTTGCTTCTTTCTTTTTGGGCCCCGGTGTTACATTATTTTTCCCCTATAAAGAGTTGCTCATCAACTGACACCGGACTCTAAGAAGTAATAAGTATTTCAAATATTTGGAAGAAGCTCAGCTGAACATTATGGCCTTCTCAGTCAACTGCATGATATAAGGAATATCTGCTCGGAATACCAATTGTGTCTTGGGTTGATTATCCACATCAATTCTACAGCAGTAATGATCCAGCCAGCAGAAAGACAAGTCAGATGCAAGACCAACGCTATATTTTTCAGTCAAAGGTATGGATCATAGGCAAAGTTTTGGCTCAGCAATAAATGATACTTGAAATATGTTATACTCCAAGAGAAAGTCAGGATGTGATATGCTCAAGGAAGACAGTCAAACAAATTTTCTCATGCAAATGATCAGCCGCAAAATATTATGGACGTGTGCATGGATTTCAGTCTGCATATTAGTATGAAGTTTTGGATATAAGAAACCCAGCATTATTCCACACGCTATCGGGAGAAATTTATGAGGCAAGGCTCCTCAATTTTTCCTCAGCATGATATGTGAACTATTTCCAGCCCAAGGTACCCGGTCTTTCTCAACAAGATACCTCGGTAAAAGCTTCTGACCGACAGAAATGAATTTTTCTCAACAAGCAAACCCGAGGAGAAGCTTCTCAAGTATGGAACTCAAGTTTCTCCAGCACAATAATCCGACCAAGCTTCGGGTGTAAGCTATCGAGATTTCTACTGCACGCTACCCAGACAAAAGCCTCGAGCAGAATCTAAGAGTCTTCCTCAGCAAGCTACTTGGATGGCTTCCCTCGTAAGCCACCCAGTCCACGTTAGTACCACACTATGCACCGTTCTCAGAGATTATATGATGAGTTGGCAGTATATGGCAGTACATCTCAAGGATCAGATTCGCAATAATTTTGTCAGAGGAACAATTCAGTCAAAACATATGCCTGCCGCAATAATAGGGTATTCAGTTGCATATGATTATTATACATATGGTACGCATGTATCCCGGGTTAGATCGGTCACTTATACGGGATACGACACTGATCCAGCAGATATACCTAAGAAAGAAATGAGCTCCGTACAGCTACAAACCCCGAGTATATGGCATATATGTGCGAACACAGGTCAGAAAATAAGCAGAAGGAATAATGCCAACAATATTGCACTAGCCACAGTCATGGTCATACGAAGAATCAAGGACATGTGTGGCCAAGTTATTTCAGTAAGGTATCCTGACAAAGAAAATCATGACCGTTAAAGGGTGAGACTGGCAACAAATGTATGATGTATTTTGCACGACCATTAGGGTCCGGATACCCCAAGTCAGTTGGAGGCCATAATTCCATATGGATCCACAATGACATACACCTTCAGCGGCCTACTCTATTTACAAGGATTTTCATATCTCGCTGACCGCTTGATATGGTTAGTGCGGAATATCCAAGTCTGTTCTGTCAGATCCAAGATTCCTTTGCAACCTGAACAGTTTGACCTCAACGGCAGAGTTAAAACATATCACAGCGTATTACCAAAAATGGGTATACCGACAAAATGAGAAAGTCAAAAGCCGAATAATCAGCTCAGACCCGATATACTCGCCGACAGAATCAAGTACACAGTCAGTCTGTCAGGAAAAGCATTTGTCCGTCAGCCCCTGTCGGGCAAAGTCTCAAGATATAAATATTTGAGGCTTGAGCCAAAGGAAATAAATCAAGATAAATCAGTGCACCTATGAGCAGTCAGATCCCGTCAGAAGATGGCCATGATTAATTCTAAGCATTTATTGAACCCAGAAGGCTCGCAGCAACCCCATGACAGAAATAAAAAGGTTCTCATGACCAAAAGGAAATTTATGATCAGATCCATCGGACATCACCGCAGATATGAGAAAATCAACGTCAGCAAAAGGATTCGTATATGAGCAAAGACCCATCAAATTTTGGGGAAAAGCCACCCCAGAGCAAGGTAAGTTGATCATTTGAATCTTGGGGGAACAATAAATAAAGGAAAGAGGATGCCCGAGTTGGAAACGGTATCCTCAAGTCATACTTGTTCCCAGAGCAACTAAATCTCGAGGACGAGATTTCTTTAAGGGGGTAAGAGTTGTAACAGCCTGAATTTTGGCCCTTTTCTTTTTCTTTTTGATTTATTGGTTTTTGCTCTGTTTTTATTTTTGGGGTGGTTCTGTGGCATTGTCACCTGGGAAATCATCCTCTTTTTCCTTCCCAAGTGGCTCATCATTCTCAAAACCCAGCCAAGATCTTGTCACTTCACTGCTTGACCAAACCCTAAAATGTTTTTCTAGGGAATATTCCTTTTTCTATTAAAGGAATAACCCTGTCTGCCCTAGGTTGTGAAGCAACCTTTATTTCCATCACTCCTAAACTTCCAAATAATTCTCATAAATTGTTTGGGTCATATCTTTCTCAAATATGGCAAAATATTTCATTTGTCATGTTTATCATCTTGCTCAAATAATTCATTTCCTATTCTGCCCTAAATGGCACATTGTGAAGCAAGTGCTATTTTCCTTTTCCCAATTGACCTCAAACTCCTTGTACACATTTTCCTATCCATATCATTCCCACATGCCAAAATGCAACCTCATTTGCCTAGTAATTATTTAATTATGATTTTCCAAAGTTTCTTCCCAGAAAGAAGCTTCGTGAAGGAGGTGCAAGCTAGGCATATCCAAATGAGTTGCCATTTTGCATGATCCCTCATATCATCATATCATAGCCCTCCACCAAAGTAGAGCTCATGTCATGCCTCCATGTGAGCTCATCTTCAATTCTTTGATTCTGCCCAAAATTTTAGTTTGTGAAGCAAGTATATTTTATCTTGCTCCATTATGGCTGCCAATTTTTCTAGGCCTTCTATTATCCATATAACCTATCTCCACCCATTTTGGGCATGGTTCATCAAGCCATTATTCCTCTAGAATTTTTGCAAGTTTCTGGTCAGCAAGGATGTTTGTGAAGCAAGTACCATTTTGGTGAATCCAATTGGTATGAAACTTATACAACATCTTTATATGATCAAATCATGAAGCCTTGCCAAACTTGAGCTCAAGTGGCCACACCATTTGAGTGCATCATCCAAATCTCATTTCTGGACCATTTTGGTCAGTTGCAAAGCAACTATGATTTATCTTGATCCAAACCCCCCCATAGTTACCAGGATGTAAGTCCTTCTTTACCTCAACCTCTCAGACAACTCCATTGGATCCAAAACCCTTCCTGTTGATCACTAGTGCTCACCCAAGTTTACTGCAGTAAACTTCAGAGGGTTCTTACCAGTTAACCATAGCACTTTTAACCGAGCTACCACTGGAGTTGAAACCTACACTGGATGAACTTACCACTAGACAACATTTTCAAGCCCCTCTCCCCCTCCGGCAGCTTCCTCACCGATGCTCGCCGCCGAACGCCCATGGGAGCACAGTGCCCCGACATGTTTTAATGGTGCTCGGCCTCTTCCTCTGCTCTCCGGCGTCGCCTACCCCTCCGTGAGCTCTGAATCAATAGCTCGTCGTGTTCCCGCGCCCTCCCGTGCTCGCTGGCCGTCGCCAGAGCCTCGGCCGGACGTGCCCAGCGGCACCCGAGCCCATCTCCCTCGCCCGGCTATAAATAGCCATCCCCGAGCCCTCCCGAGCACCTCACCAGCCTCCACTCGCTCCACTACACCTCCCCATCCATCCGCCAGAGCCTCTGGAGCTCTCCTGCTCCACCATTGCCGCCATGGCCGTGGGCCTCCTCATCCTAAATTCGCCCGGAGCCGAGCCCCTCTCCCACTTCCTCCTCCACCAGAGCACCTACCAGACCATGGCGTAGCTCCCTCGCCGTTCCCCTCCTCTGCCAGAGCCCCGTAGCCTCAAGTTCGACGGCGCCCGAAGCTCTTGTCCACTGTGGCTGAGGCCCTGCTTCCTCCAGCTCTCGCCGACGCGCGTGAAGAGCCCATGCGGATGTGCCTCCCCGCGCTGGTCATTCCGGTGGCCGGGGCGTCGCCTGAGTCGACCCGAGCCGCCCAGACAAGCGTCGACGCCGGCGGCCTCCCTCTGGTCCACGGGCGAGCGCGAGGGAGATGAAGATGATGACACCCCACGCATGGGACGCACACGTCAGCCACTCCGCGTTGACCCAGCCTAGCGATGACGTGGATAAGTGGCCGGCCCCACCCGTAAGCCTCACATCTCTGACCAGCCCCGGGCCCGTGTGTTTTAAGTGAAAACGTATTTCTGTAAATACATTTTCGCCTCTGGAAAACGCGTTCCCATTCTTCTTCAGCCCTGAATGCGTTCTTAGTTCAGTGAAAGCGTATTTCACTGATTGCGCTTTCTGTTTTTCTGTCCAGGCCCAGATTGTGAAGTTTTTCTTTACAAAGAGGTCCCTAGCAGAAAAACTATCATAACTTTTTGCTCGCAACTCCGCTTGAGGTGAATCCAAAGCCCACTTCTTCGTTTTGTCGAGCCCGTTCTATTGGTATCATTTTCACCATGTTTTGAAATTCTTAAAATGCCCATTTTTCCCTTGCCCTTAATCAGCCCCTTCCGAGAGAGATCTATTTCCCGCGATTCGTTCCGCGAGCTTCTCGCACTTTCTCCCGGTGATTTCTTCCACCCCAGGCAAGCCACACCCTCCATTTGCATGATTGCAATGCAGTGACATGGTTTATTCATTTGAACGTGTTTAAAATATTGTGTTAGCTATGTATGATTTGTTCATGGCATTTCTCAGAGTATTGTTTGATATTGATATTGCTTGGAGTTCTAGGATTAATATTTTGATGATTATGTGAATGACATGTGCCTTTGGATTCTTAGTGGCTATTATGTTTATTCCTCATGATGGTATCTGGTATTATTTTGGAGTATTACTTTGGATATCATGCTGCCTTTGGATTATTAGTGGTTAGTATGCTTATTTTCATGATGCTAGTTGATGTTCGGTTACTTGGAGTATTATTTTCGGAGATGATGTGTACATGTGGTTCTTAGCCGAATAGCTTTATTCTTGTTATTGGAGTAGTAGGACTATTGTTTTCCTATTCATCATGATAGTAGTGTTGTGCTACCCTTGGAGTATTTTGAGATGATGAGATTATGCTTGGATTATTTGTTGGATATTGCTATGACTTGGATTATAGGTTGATAGATGATATCGGAGTATCAGTCATTACTATTATATTTTGGGGTTAAATTCCGTCATTAAGTTGGCCAGGTGCCACCGAACCGGGCTTTTTCCAGTGCAACCGCATTTGCCTTTTATGGGAAGGCCCTAATGCGGTCTATTGGCGTGCCTCTCGTCGGTGCCTCCAACTAGGGAAGGTTATGGGCATGCTTACCCTGGCCCGGTAAGAAGACATAACCTTGTGTGCCCGTTGTTGTTGTTATGGATCCGGTCCCCGTGAGGGACGTTTTGTCCATGACGGTGGTCGTTGTGTCTTTGGTAGACACGGGGCCACCCAGGACTAGCCCAGTGGGGAGTGAGTCGGAGTGGCCGGGAGAGTGTCATGGCAGTAGATCGGTTTTGTTGGAACGCCGTTGGTCCACCCGAATGGGAGTGCGAGGCCATGGGTTCCGTGGTGTGGGTAAAGTGCGCTACCTCTGCAGAGTGTGTGTATTAATCTATCGATAGTTGTGTCCTCGGTCATGGGCATGGGTTCATACTAGGTCCCACCGTTCGATCAACACTCACATGACGAAATGACTTATAGGTGATTTATATGTTGATATGTTGAGCAGTACAGTTTGGCAGGATGTTGATGATGATGTTGGAGACCAAGTGTTGGTCGTGGTTGTGATCGCTGGAAAGATCACAGTTTGAGACCAAGTGTTGGTCATGGTAGTGATCGCCGGAAAGATCACCGTGTGGTTTTGATCATGAGTTGATCGAGCTAGTATATTGCTTGGCCGGTTAGCCAAGAGAGATATGGTTATGGAGATCTGAGATGGTGATTTATCAGCATTGTATTAGTTTCATCTCATGCTTAGTAGTTGCTTCATCATGGTAGTTGTTAATTAATTAACCTATTAATGCTATGTTATTGTCTTGCCTTGATGTTTATGGTTGTTGTGAGCTTGCAAGTACATTCAATGTACTGACCTGGCGTGTCATGCCAGATTGCAGGTGATGCCATGATTGCTTGTCGTGGTTGCCGTGCGTGCGAGCTAGATCGTGTCCCAGCCAGAGTCCCTGCGGAGTGGAGTTCACCACCTTCGTCGTTGTTCCGCTGCTAGAAGTATTCCGCTGCTACGAGTTGTTTCGCTGCTAGCATAGAGCAAGTGTAGTATCGCAGGCGTAGTGTCGCCATGCTGATGTGATCATTGTAACATCACACCCATGTAATTATTATTCTTGTAATAAGAGCTGATTTGTTCTATGTCAAGCAGTGCTGTATTCCAGAGACTTCTCCTCGATCTCTGGGCTGGAATACGGGGCGTTCCGGTTTCTCTGAGCCAGGGTGCCACACGTAACAAAACTAACTCGAGTACATGATAAATCTCATCCAACCCATCGCCGTCCAGCAAGCCTACGATGGAATTACGCACGCACGGCGGTGAGGATCATGAAATTGGTGATGGAGGAGGTTGATGATGACGACGGCGACAGATTCCCCTCTCCGGAGCCCTGAACGGACTCCAGATCAGCCCTCCCGAGAGAGTTTAGGGCTTGGCGGCGGCTCTGTATCGTAAAACACGATGAATCTTTCTCTCTGATTTTTTTCCCGAACACGAATATATGGAGTTGGAGTTGAGGTCGGTGGAGCTCCAGGGGGCCCATGAAGCAGGGGGCGCGCCCTCCACCCTCGTGGAAAGGGTGTGGGCCCCCTGGACTTGATTCTTTCGCCAGTATTTTTCATTATTTCCAAAAATAATCTCCGTGAAGTTTCAGGTCATTCCGAGAACTTTTGTTTCTGCACATAAATAACACCATGGCAATTCTGCTGAAAACAGCGTCAGTCCGGGTTAGTTCCATTCAAATCATGCAAGTTAGAGTCCAAAACAAGGGCAAAAGTGTTTGGAAAAGTAGATACGACGGAGACGTATCAGCATGCTCGGCTAGAAGCAAGCTGGCTTAAAACTCATCGTTTGGAAAGGAGGGTGATGCGTTTAACTGAGAAAAAGAAGCAATTGAAGATGAAGTTGAAGAGGAACAATGAGTTGTTGGATACTAGTGGATTTCTCATAGTTCTAGTTGTAGTTGTTTTGGCCACTTTAGTTTCTGTGTGGTCTAAGAATTCATATTGATGTAGTTGTTTTGGCCACTTTAGTTTCTGTTGTGGATTGTGGTATGAAATGAAGTTTTCATATTTCAATGTGGCAGCAGATGAACTGAGTTGTGTTGGGTGTGAACTAGTAGTAGTTGTTGTGTCCTGGTGACAAAATGAGAATAAAACTGTTGTTGTGGCATGACCAAATGACAACAATATGTGGAGAAAATGACCAAATGAGGAACATATGGTTTCACATGCCAAAATGATCATAAATATGTGGTTTGACAGGCCAAATTGATCATTCACTACACCAACATACATAATGGGGCAACATACATGCCAAATCGATCATTCAGAACAACATTTGCACAACATATATATTGTAGTGTGAACAAGCACACAACATCAAGCACAAATAACATGTTTTTCACACCAAACTTGCATATAGTGCACACCAGCACTAATAACTAGCGGTTCACACTAACTTCACATAGTTAAGAACACAATAAACTACCAGTTTGAGAACTACATAGAACACAATAAACACCAGCACTAATAACAGCAGTTTCACTGCAACTTGGCCGTCTTGCTCCTGGTGTTGCAAGCTGGGTTTGTAGATAGCCTAGAACTGCTCCTCCTATTGTTGACAGTTTTCTTCAGTTCCTTCTGAGGAGGAACTATTTTGCTGAGCTGGTTGATACCTGTAACAGAGCCAATTGTGGTCTATTTAGCAAATGAAAGCTTCTTCTTCTTTGCTGGTGATGCTCCTCTCATAGTTGGTTTCTTATAATTTTTTCTTTGGCTGTCAAGGTAAAGAAAATGATAGTTAGCAAGCAGAAATAACATGCTCTTCAGAATTTAGCATTACATGTTATACCTGACTGCACTAGCCACTGTAGTTGCATCAATTGTTGGTTCTGGTACAAGATCAGTTGCATCAGCTCCTGGTTCTGCTACGGGATCAGTTGTTCTTGGCTTTAAAAATAAGACAAATGAGAAGTTAGCAAGCAAAAATTACATGTTCTTCGGAATTTAGTAATAAATATTATACCTGACTGCTACTGAAGGTTCATTTGCAATTGTATCTTGTGCTCCTGGATCTGCAACATGATATGTATCTTCATTTGCAATTGCATCTTGTGCTCCTGTATTTGCAACATGATCTGAATCTTCATTTGCAACTGCATCTTCAGTTTCAATATGTTCTTCAGATGCATTGTCTGCACCGCAATGTTCATCTTCCCAAAAGCAGGGTCTATTGATTCTTTGCAGTTTTTGCCACGGTGACCAAGTCTGCCACATCTGTCACATTTATGTTTCCTCCCCCCAAGTCCTTTTCCATCAGACTTTGCTCTAATTCGTGTCTTCCTCGGTCTTCCAGATGCCCTGTTTTGCAGTGGTGCACATATTTTGAAACCTGGGTCAATCACATCCCATTGTTGCTTTCCCTCCATTGCAGGAAAATTGTCAGCATAGGTTGCATTGAATCTTTTAACTGAGAAATAATCATGCACATACTGATCTATTCCACTAATTGGACCTTTGATTGAAGTAATTGAAAATAAAGCATGGATGCATGGATGTCCAGTTAGTTGCCACTTTTTTGCAACTACAAGTTCTAGTTTCCAAATCAACAAGATATCTTCACTCTCTCTTTTCCTTGTCAATTGTTGTCACCTCTGCTTCATATGTGCTTCTCATCACCATAGTCATGTCTAGGTCTTTAGATTTTGCATGTAACAGCTTCATGACTTTGGGAATTATAATGTGGCCACTGAAAGTGGCAGCTGCAATTTGTTGTCTTAGGGAAAACTTCTCCATAAGATACTGCCTTATCTTGTCAAGCAAATCCACAATGTGCAAACCTTTCCATTTTTTAATCTTGGAACTGAAAGTCTCGGCTAGATTATTATTAACATAATCTAGTTTGCAAGTCTCATTGAATAGTGCCCTGGCCCACAACTTACTGTGATGTTCCTCTAGGTATTCTTTGACACCTTCCTTACTATACAACTGCCTCAAATGGTAGTTGTGCTTCTTCAAGCTATATGTCAAAGAACAAGGACACATATTTTCATCCAAGAATTTTCCTCTATACTTTTTTGGAAAAATTGCTGCCAAGTGCCTCATGCATTCTCTATGCTCTACTCGTGGAAATACAACCTCAACTGCAGTCTCAAGATCTTTACAGGCATTTGTGTGAATTACCATACCTGGTGGGTGGCCTATAAGTTCTTTTAGGTTGTGGAAAAACCAACTCCAACTTTCTATGTTCTCAGCCTCTAACACACCATATGCAACTGGATATATCCAGTTGCATGCATCTACTGCACAGGCACTGACTAGTTGTCCTCTAAACCTCCCATCAAATGTTGTGGCATCTACTGTTAAGTATGGCCTACATCCATCCAAAAAAACCTTCCAACAAGCTTTGAATGAGGCAAAAACTCTCCTAAAGCACTCTTTATCTCTGCTTTGTCCATTTATTTTAAATTACACTGTGTGCTTATCAATGTTCACAACACTACCAGGAGATGCCTTCTCCACTTCAGCCTTGGAAGTGTACAATGACTCGAAAGAGTCAGACCACTTACCATATATGTTGTCTAGGGCCATCTGCTTTCCATAGAACACCCTCATATATGGTAGGAACAGGCCATACTTTTTCTTCAGATCTTTTTTGAGCTGTGTAGGACCAATATTTGAATTTTCTTGTACCCAGTTCTTAACAGCATCTGCAAACCTGCTCTTAGCAGACCTCAAGCTCTGCCTCCTGTTCACACTTGGACAAGTGTGAGCACTTTTATTAACTTTCACATGCATACCAATAAAATGACACATAAGACAGACATAAAAGGGTAAAACATATAAGGAAATCAGACTTATATGCTACAGTAACTGTTAGTATCTCCAATTTATGCCTGAAATAATGAGCTATGTCTCATTAGAGAGGCATGCATCCTCCACTTACATCTCTTATAAGCACAATGAACTCTCGGTCTAGTTGGATCACTCTTGTCAACTTTGTACTCACTTTGAGTTTAATTTACAAAAGTTGCAAGTGCATTTATACAATCTAAATCACTGGAAAATATAGTTCCTTCTTTCAGAGAACGATCATCTCTATTATATTGCACATCTGGCCTATCATCATCTGATGATTCTGTCGGCGTTCTGGGAACGGGGGTCCCCAGACTTGCCTGCCTGCGGCCCACGGCGTGGCTCCACTCACGGCCCAGTACGGCCCACCTTCACCTGCAAACACCCAAGACCCTCGCGAGGCGGACGACACAAGACCTCCTCAGGAGTGGGCTCATCTGGCTGGCTGGCGAGAGGCGGAGAGACCAAGGCAAGGCGAACCTCGCGAGGTTCCAATGACGTAAGCCATGACGATCAAGACCAGGAGGATGCCAGCGCGCACAGTGTCCTCGCTTCCTCTTTGGTGCTAAGGAGGCAAGCACATGCAACGAGTACCAAGGCCTCAGGCAAAGGTTTCCTTATCGGTGCAACGAGACCAAGACTAGCAGGACGGTAGGACGGAGGTCACCGTGGAGCCCAAGACGGCGTCACCACCAGAGCCTTGGCAGGCGAAGACCACCTTTAGTCAGGATAGCTTGTACTAGCTGCCCCCCTTCAAATTGGCCGTTGTGGGATCCCTTCCCGCTCAATATTTGGGAAGAGAACCAGGGCCTCTATAAATAGGACTAGCCACCACAGTAGGAGGCAACTCATCTCGGACGGATTCAGATCCATCCTCACCCACACAAGTTCACCAGGCACAAGAACACCTCTCCTTAGGAGGCTGTTCTTCCCTTGTACTGTTCATCCTCAACCCAAGAGGCAATCCACCGCACCACACTGGAGTAGGGTATTACACCACAACAGTGGCCCGAACCAGTATAAATCTTGTGTCTCTTGTATTGCGAGTTCGTCGAGCTAGGCTTTGAGACCGCGGCGAGGTTGAGGGCGTGATTAGGTAGGGAGAGATCTTCGTGCGCATCCCAGTGTTCGAACCTCAAGGGTTTTGCCGGAACCCGAAATCCGACATTTGGCGCGCCAGGTAGGGGTGCGCCCGAGCTTTCCTTCCGCCACTTGATCCACCGTCACTCCGCGGCTCCAATGTCCGGTGACCCGAGGACCAACGCCGACCGCTGGGTAGCTTGCCCAAGAAGACCTCAACCCCACGCCCCAGGCATCGCGCGCACCGCCAAACACCGCGGGGTGCGGGCGACGCGGTCACGCACTGTCCGCCCTTACTCCACGACAAGCGCGAGCAGCCGCAAGGGCCTCAAGCCACATCGCGGCCACGATGCCGCACACCGACGGGAACAAGCAAACATGAGGGCCGCGCGCACGGTGGCTCGGGAGCTGCTGCGATGCCGGTTGATGGAGAGCGGCCGGGATGCATTGCTGGAGCGCGTACCACCTGGACGCCGCGGCCTCGGGAGCGCCACCCTTCTGCTCCCTACTTGCACCTCAGGCAGCGGCCGGATCGCATGGCAGGCCTCGCCGCGCCCGCGTGCCCCCAGGCGCACCCTTGGGCTTCATCGACACCGGCGTAACCAACGGCACACACAATCGCACCCGCGCCACCCCCAATGAGCGCGGGTACGAGCACTGCCACCTACGGCCACAGCGGGATGCCACCCTACCATCCCTAGGGCGGCGGGGCCGGGCAACGTGGAGCGTGGGGAACTACGGCGAGGTCTTCGAGGCAACGGCTTCGGAGGCCTACGTGCCCCGCATGGTGGACCAGGAGTACACGCTGGAAGACGACCCCAACTCGTTCCTCGAGCCGGGCTGGGAGCAGGTGGCGCTAGAAGCTGAGACCTTCCAGGAGCCTACCGGGAGCCTCACCAACCACGCCGGCGACAACAGCTACCGGGTACCACTAGTCTCTCAGGAGCAAGCTTATGCTAACCATGGGTCGTAGGAGGATCATGTCACAGCGGCGGATGGCGGCCCCAGCTCGACAGCCTCCCTTCCGCCAGGAGGAGCGCAATGGGGGCTGCAGGAGAGGGGCCGGGAGCAAGGCACCTCCCCGCGCCGCATGGAGCAAGGCGTCCCCCGGAGGTAGGCCCTCTGTCGGGGAGGCGCTGGAGAGCCTTCCCCCCGGCAGAGGACCCGTGGTCGCCGAGGGCGCCGCTGGCGTCCCCTTTGCCCCTTGGTGACATCCTGGTTTCCAGACGCCCCCAATGGTGGTCGAGGGCGCGCAAGGCGGGGCCCTCGTCTGGCGATATGAAGTAAGGCTCGCGCCTATGAAGGTCTCCGCTCGTGACACTCTCACATAATAATGAGTGGGGTTGTACACGCCCCGGAGTCTCAGGAGCGCCGCCCTCGGGCCTCGGGGGCTCCCTCCCACGTCCTAGTGGCAGCACTTAGCTCCGCGTTGGTGAGAAGACAAGAACACTAGACTAGGCGCCGGACGCGACCATTTGCTTTTAACCTCTTTTCTGTAGCCCTGCTTTCTAGCTTTGGATTTAAGTTGAAGTTGAATTTTCATTGATATGCGCGGGGGGTGCCTTTTCTCGTTCGTGCGATTTCTTGCAATTTGGTTCCTGCCTCAATTCAGAGCTTGCGCCTACTGCCTCCCCCCTCGCGAGCGGGGGCTGGGCATAGCACGCGAGCGCTGCCCGCATGCCCTGCCATGACTGGCGCTTGCTTCTCATGAGGCCCCCTCGGGCGGATCGACAAGCTCCTCACAGACCTCACGGGCCAGCTCGGGGCCTGCTCAGGATAAGGTAAATTACAACAGCAAACTCGCCGCAGGGTTCACGGGTTCATGAAGACATATATTCAGCTTGGCCTAAGAAATAGAGACAACAATTTGTTTACACGAGGGGCTTCCCCTCCCAAAATGCTCTTACAACCTCCAGGGCCGTGCCCAAGTTTTAGCATGCAGGATAAACAATAGGGAAGCACGGGTTCAATCGGACATGTCGCTCACGGCGTCCCCCGGGTCGCCTTCAAACGCGTCGCTGGCGTCGCTGTTGCCGTCGCTGGCATTCCCATCACCGTCACCAGCGCCGCCCTCGCCGTCGTCGACCACGTCGCCTTCGTCCGCCGCGACCACCACAGCATCGTCATCGGAAGTGAAGGCCCTGACCAACGCGTCCACATTGTCTTCCACCCATCGCGCTAGGTCACCCCGGATGGCCTCGGGTACGGGAGCGATGGCGGCATCAAAATCAAAGTTGGGATCGGTGTTTTGGAGATGGCTGAAGACGCGGGAGAACGCACGCCCAAGCAGGCCGCGGCTCCTCTCTTCAACAAGTTGGCGAGCTCTCTCGAAACGATTCTCCAGGCGCGTCACCACGTCGGTAAAGAAGCAGAGGTGGCTGGCGTAGTCGTTCGTGTGGGGATGAGGGGCATTCTCATCACAGATGTGGCCCAACGCCGCGTTGGCCCTGTTCCTGAGGCCCTCGAGCATGGGGGCATGCACGCGCTCCAGCGTTCGCCGTTGAAGCACCTCCTCCCTGTTCTGCTGCGCGATGGACTCGGCGTTGGCGACCCGCTGCTGGAGAGAAAGCAGCTCGGCGCGGGCAGAGGCCAGCTCAGCCTGCGCCGAGGCCAGGGCGGCTGCGGTGGCCTCCTCATGCCGTTCCGCCTCAGTCAGCCTAGACTTGAGGGCAGCAATCCTGCCCGCGGCCTCGGCTGCTACGAGCTTCAGCTTCAGGTTGTACCTGCCCGCAAGATCCGCGCGAGCCTCGGCCACACGGCGGTCGGCATCCTCCGCTAGGGCAACTTGGTGCTCCCTCGTCTCCAACCGCTCAAGCTCGAGGCTACGCTCCATGGCTTCTAGCGCCAGCGCCTCCTCGCGCTTCAGGATCTCTTCCTCCTCAGCAGGCGTCCCTCTCATCGACGCAAGGGCGGCTTGGTGTGCCTCCACCTGCTGCTCCAAGGAGGCGCTCCAGGCCTGGAGCTCCCACGCGCGTTTCTTTGCGATCTCGCGGCGGCGATCGGCTTCCCGGGCTTTCCAAGGCTTGGAAGCAGGCCTCGCGCAAGGTTGCGAGAGATGCCTCGGCCTTCGCATTGTCAAGCTCGCGCTGGTGGCGCCCGAGGTTGATGGCCACCTTCAACTTGTGCCGCTCCTCCATCAGCCGAAGACCCTCGGGCTCAAGGCGCGCGTCTACGTCCGCAAGTTCCCCGCCAAGCCGGTTCATCGCGCCCATCGCCTCTTGGAAAAGCTCGTGGCGGACGACGCTTCATTCGTGCGCAAACTTAAGCGCGCGGCCGATTCCATCCTCCACCACGGGAGCTGCCGACGGGGTCCGAAGCGGCTCACCCCCTCTCAGCAGGGGCTGGGGGCTGGCGCCCCCTCGATCACTGGCCAGGCCCCGCGAGGGTCCCGGGTAGGCGTAGACCTGCTGCTTGAAGGGAAGCCCAAGATCAAAGCCATCCAACCGCCGTCCACGACCAGAGGAGGAGCCCTTGGCACGCCGGCCGCGCTCCAAGCAAGGCCACGGAGGAGAGATAGCAAGGGCATGGGCCCGAGGCGCGTTGCAGGCAGGCTTGCTTCTCCAGCCGACCCCGCGCCGGAGGCGGCACATCGGCTTGGGGCGCTCAAGACTAGCGAGGAAGATGAGGCAAGAGGAGGTTGCTCCTCAGGAGGCTCCATGGCCTTGGCAGAAGGGATCCTGGAGAGCCACCGTCAGGAAGGGAAGCAGCATTCAGGGAATCACAAAGATAAGGTACTTACACGTCTATGGCGATGTACTTCCTATGTTTCAACGGCCGGACGGTGCCACTGCTGCAGCTTGGAGACCCCTTCCTCTTACGGAGCGCCGCGAAGTCACGCGGAACCGGCCCAAGCACTGTACGTGGCGGGCAGCGCGGTGCGCGACTGGTGAAGCGCCCAAGGAGACAACCTGAGGAGCACCAGGCTGGGGAGAGCTGTCGGGCTCCGCCTCGCGACGAGCTACCGAGGCCTCGGGAGCTTCGACCTCAGGAGCAGCGGGCTGCGTCACCCCCTCAGCTGCCGCCCCAGGATGAGAATCACGGATTCCCGAGGATGACACCTCGGGAGCCTCATGCGGCATCGATGCCTCGGCACCCGCGCCTCCGGCCTCTAGCGGTGCCTACCTCCCTACGTCCACTCTTGGGGCAAGCTCAGCGCTGACGACAAGGAGAGGAACCACGGTGACGGGATTCTCACAAGGCCCCACAAGGCCGACTGGACGCATCCCCCATTCATCGAAGGAGGGCATCTGCCCCGCGAATTCCACCCTGTTTGAGCAGTTGTACAAGCAACAACCCCCCTGCGACAAATCACCCGACGAGGGGTCACCGGCCAGGACTTTGAGCACCGTTCTTCGTGCCTCGGCTGGAAGCCCCGACTCCTGAAGTCTCATGCGATCCTGGTCGCCGGTCAGAGCCCACATTGGCTGGGAATGTCACTGGAGTGGGGCGATACGGCGCCGGAGGAACTCCTTCATCACCTTGGGCGCGGTCACACCAAGATCCTTCAGCCTCCTCAGCCGGAACCAGACGAAAGAGAGACGGGAGCTCACGAGCTCCTCATGACCCCAGCCGGAGCTGGGGACGGCGGGGGACGACGGAGGCGAGTAGGGGACTGAGTACTCCGACATCAACATACACACACCGCATCCGAAACTCGCTCGTAGACGGCGGGATATCGAAGTCAATCCCCGAGTCGGCTGTTGCCGCCACAGCCTGGAAGCTCAGGCACCCCGAGCACTGCCGGAGGTCGGTCAGGTGCAGCGAGAAGAAATGGCGCAAGAGGGCCACCGAAGGAGCAATGCCCATCATGGCCTCGCAGACGAAGGCGAAGACGGCGAGAAGGGCGACAGATTGGGGATCAAGATGCAGCATATGGATCTGGTAATGGGAAAGCACGGCATTGAAGAAGGTGGAGAAGGAAGGAACCAGGCCAGCCCACAGGGCGTCGACGAAGAACTGGACCTCGGTGGCCGTCCTATAAATGGAGGCTCGGGACGCAGGCCAGGCCAACGTCCCTCCCCATTCGTTGAAGCTGGTAGCAAGCGCATGGCGGACCTTATCCATGGCCTCCTGGTTGAGCACCCGCGATCGGCTGATGGCGGGCTCGACGGCCGGAGGTGAGCTGGCTGAGGACAAGGGCTTCTTCCCTTTCTCCGTCCGGTTCGGCGCCATGGCGATTGAGAGGCTGAGCTCGAGTCAGATTGGAAGAGGAAGCAGAGGTACAAGGAAGCGAGGAAGTTGGGGAGTGCGTTGCCAGCAATAGGGAAATAACTGTGTAGGATGTCGTGGCCGCCTAGCCAGGCGGATTTCAAGGCTACGTGGGGAAGCGGGGCCGCCCACGTCCAATCAGTCGCCATGCGTCGACCAAGGCCGCAGGCTATTGGGGCCCGCGGTGCTCCGCACTTGCCCTTTGGCTTCGCCTCGAAGCCAAGTCCGAGCGCGCCTTGGGCCCGGGGGCTACTGTCGGCGTTCTGGGAACGGGGGTCCCCAGACTTGCCTGCCTGTGGCCCACGGCGTGGCTCCACTCATGGCCCAGTACGACCCGTCTTCACCAGCAAACACCCAAGACCCTCGCGAGGCGGACGACACAAGACCTCCTCGGGAGTGGCCTCATCAAGATGGCTCACGAGGGGTGGAGAGACCAAGGCAGGTGAACCTTGCGAGGTTCCAATGACGTAAGCCATGACGATCAAGGCCAGGCGGGCGCCAGCGCGCATAGTGTCCTCGCTTCCTCTTTGGTGCTAAGGAGGCAAGCGCAGGCGACGAGTACCGAGGCCTCAGGCAAAGGTTTCCTTATTGGTGCGACGAGACCAAGACCAGCAGGACGGCAGGACGGAGGTCACCGTGGAGCCCAAGACGGCGTCACCACCAGAGCCTTTGGCAGGCGAAGACCACCTTTAGTCAGGATAGCTTGTACTAGATGTCCCCCTTCAAATTGGCTGTTGTGGGATCCCTTCCCGCTCAATATTTGGGAAGAGGACCAGGGCCTCTATAAATAGGACTAGCCACCACAGTAGGAGACAACTCATCTCGGACGGATTCAGATCCATCCTCACCCACACAAGTTCACCAGGCACAAGAACACCTCTCCTCAGGAGGTTGTTCTTCCCTTGTACTGTTCATCCTCAGCCCAACAGGCAATCCACCGCACCACACTGGAGTAGGGTATTACACCACAACGGTGGCCCGAACCAGTATAAATCTTGTGTCTCTTGTGTTGTGAGTTTGTCGAGCTAGGCTTTAAGACCGCGGCGAGGTTGAGGGCGTGATTAGGTAGGGAGAGATCTTCGTGCGCACCCCGGTGTTCGAACCTCAAGGGTTTTGCCGGAACCCGAAATCCGACAGATTCAGAGTACCCCATGTCAATGTCCTCAGCCAACTCATCTTCACCTGCCTCATCAAACATTCCTTCAGGTGGTTGAATGTAATCCCCCCACCCCCAGCTGCTTTGCCCACGGACTGCTTTCTTACAAGAAACTCTGGATAAAGCAGTTCCTCCTCATCATCAGTGGGCACATCATCAGCAAGGCCATCTTCCATGTTAGCTTCAATGTTAGAATTACCAGAATCTATGATATTACTAATGCCTGCTTGAGTGGGCACTTGTTCACTTGGACTTCCTGGTATCTGCACAGAGCTGGATGATGATTTTCTCCCCCTACATTCACTACTTCTACCTCTAGAACTGCAAGGTTGTAACCTCCTTCCTGCACTGCTTGTTTCTCCCCTTTTTCTCTGAATGACATTAATTTCCAATTGGACAGGTTTGGAATCACCATTTGTTCCAAAACATTAATGCTAACTCATCATCACACTGAACTGGGACCCAAATAGAATTAGCAATGTCACAGTACCTAAACTCCACTGCATCATATATTCCCCATGGATATATTTCGCAGATTGTAGCCCTGCATTGAAGGAATGATGATGTACTGTCCACAACAAGAGGAAATGTGAAGCCAGTACCAGATCCCTTTGTACCAGAGCTTCCTAACAATGTGGTTTCCATTCTACAGTTCAGATAAAATGCAGTACTCGGATCCATCCTACCAACAAATCGAAGACAACAACAAAGAAAAGGGAGAGGAACATGAGCACTACGAGCGCAGGTAGTACATAATCGACCTACACAAAGAACAACAAACACAGAGGAAAGGGAGAGGGAGAGATACCGGACCAGTGATGTGCTCCCGTCTGTGTCACCGTCATCGCCGCCTTCACGCTCGTGCGCCATCCCGTGTGGACTCCGTCTCCAACCCCACCGCATCAATGCTCTGAGAGGGTTCAGATCTACAACTTCTCACCAGCAACCCTAGCCACTCGATCTCTAGCCACCATGGCAACAAATCGATGAGTTTTAGGGTTAGGGTTCGTGCAATTTGGGGAGAGAGTGAGACAGTGTAGCGCGAGAGAGAGAATAGATAGGGTGAGTGAGTGCATGAGCGCCCAAATGTAAGCACCAGGGGCAGAAACATCTAAAAGACGGCGAGTTACCGGTCAAAGCGCTTTGACTCGACGAAAACGGCACAAAAGGGCATTTCTATAAGGCCACATGACGGCAGAGGGGCAAAGTTGAGCACACTTTGGAATTAGGGGCAAATTTGAGTAGTGGGTTCCAATTACGGGCACAAATGTAATTGCCCCTTATGTCTATACTCAGATATTGTTTCTTCCACTGACTCATTTGTATTCGAGCTTATGTATTCGAGCCCTCGAGGCATCTTGCTTGTAATATAAAGCTTGCATGACTTTAATTTGTGTCTAGAGTTGTGTTGTGATATCTTATCATGAGTCTCTGATCTTGATCATGCACATTTGCGTGTATGATTAGTGCAGGATTGAGTCGGGGGTGTCAAGGAAGCTTGGGAGTGAGAGAAGGAGATTGCAGGGAGCAGCGTGCAAGGGAGGCGAATTGTGGGATGGAAGGCAATGACGGTGCCTGCACCACGCGCGGGTGAGTTTTATGGCAGGCCGGACAGTTACCAAGGCGTCGTGGAGGAAGTGGGGGTGCCGCCGCCCCATCGTGCTGCCATGCGTCCCTGCGTGGGCCCGACATTCTACTTAGGCCCCGTGCTGTTTGGTTCCCAGCGAGCGAATACGTGTGCGCCGCGGGCCCGGGGGCTACTGTTGGCCTAGTGGGAACTAGGGTACCATGGACCATCTGCTTGCGACCCAGGAAGCGACACCTGATGAAGAGATCAAGAGGCGGCCCAGCCGTGGGAGCCGCAACACAAGACGCCTCACAAGGGTCAGGCCTCACGAGAACCCTCTCCACAAGGGGAGGCTCTACTGAAGGCCATCTCCCGCGGCAGGCAGCCTCGCGAGTCCTCCCTCGTGAGGCGGCCTCCCGCGAGGCCTCTGCGCGGGGGAGCTGCGTAGCTGCGTGTCCACCACGTGGGTGATGCGCTTGCACAAGACGACGACGAAAAGAGGTTGTGCCAGCAAGCGCGACCGGGGAAGATTTCCTCTTTGATGATAAGGGAGAAGCGACATGTGCCTCCCCCAAAGCAAGTCCCAAAGCTTACCACTTCAATGCAAGAAGACCATGATGGCACAACGCGCTAGGGCAGATGTCATCGCCGAGCCCACGAGGGCGTCATGGATAGCGCCTTTTCCAAGCGAAGACCACTTTTGTCAGGATAGGACTGAGCGCATGTCCCCCTTCGAATTCCCGTTGTGTTGCAGCCCTTCCCGCCAATATTTTCAGGGAAGAGAACCAAGGCAGCTATAAAAGGAGCAGTGATGCTACCGTAGAAAAGGATCGGGCAATTCCACCTTCGTCTACCTTGTAACACACAACACTATCACTAGAGTAATCCCAGACAAGCAGGAGTAGGGCTTTACACTGCTTGGTGGCCCGAACCTGGGTAGCTCCTCGTGTCCTTGCCGTGCTCTCCGCATCTCCCCGTCGAGCCTCGCTTGCCCGTAGCCTCGCCAAGATCACCGTCCCATCGATAGGTAGCGAAAAGAGCCCCCAGTGTTTGAACCAGGGTTTTGAAGGGTTTCCCTTATCAATAATCAATTCCTCGACAACATCTAAGTCTTAGAATGTGTGCCAAGTCTTCGGAAGATTTTAGCTTGATTCTCCTGGGGGCCGACGAATGTGGCCCACTAGATGGCTATTTTGGGGGTCCTCTCCCTGGCCCATATGCCTGGCTGACATGGCTAGCACCCCCCTATCCAGGACACCACGAACACCCCTTGTGACCATTCATAAAGGCTAGGGCTATCCTTTGTGACGACTAGTTTAGCTCTAAAGGAGTTTTGGTCCATTCCCTAATATGGTCGTTCTTTCTATTCCGATCGGTGGCAAATCCTATAGGTGCATATGGCTAGCTACTTGATGTTACATGATGACACATTGATTACATGGAATAACTTGTGCGCTATGAGCAGTTAACTGACGCCCTTGATTGATAGTGGAGGCGCCTGGTAACGCTTGTCTTAAATGCGTGGTGATGCGCCTCGCATAACACCTGGTTTAAATGCTTTTGGTCATTGGTCCGACGTAGAATCTAACTAGGGGATAACTGAATGACGGCCACACCGACTGATTAGAAAAATGAGTGACGGTGAATCTGATTGAGGCATGCTTTTCGACTGGTGCCCACTTTGACTGATGGCGCCCCCTCTGGTACTGATAGTCTCTTGGACCTTAGTATGCATGGGTCTGGGCCTGTCTAGGTCCTTGGCAAGGCCTTATGTCTCTGTGGACCTACCTGGTGGGAAATAACCTCATCAAGTTGCATCACAAAACTTGTGGATTTAAACTATTTCTTTGCCATTCTAGGGTCTCACAACGACTTCAATGTGCTATAGCGGTCTCCAGTGTCTACAAGGTTTTGTGAGGTCAAGGCTCCATATTGCAACTATACAATGGGCATGACTATACCATGGGGTACTACCTTGCCCATGGTCTATCCTCTGTGGGCGACATTTATCAAGACAATCTCCTATGTGAAGAGAAATTTCACTTTGCCCAAAGGTAAGGACGTGCTAGGATAGATGTGGAGAGGACATTTCAAGCACCCTTTTCAATTATCTATGGACCTAATAAACAGTGGAATCCCGAGGCGTTATGGGAGGTGATGACATATTGTGTGATCATGCACAACATAATTATAGAGATGAGGGTGAGGGTCTTCATAACATTGACTTTAAACACATGTGTGATCTTATCAACCTCCCACAACAAGATGTTGTTGAGTTTAGAATTTTCTCGAGATGCATAGTAGGATTAGTAGTCGAGAAATTCATACACACTTGTCAATTATCTTGTAGAGCATTTCTGGGTGTTTCCTGAAAGTCAATAAAGCATGTGCGGCTGAATAAATTGAATTTAAATTTGAATGTAATTTGGGAACATTATGTTTGTATTGTAATATTTACATTTGTTATGGTTGCATCATAATATTTATCTTTGAATTATTTTAATGTACGAAGCAAAATTAAAGTTAGAGGGTGGAGAAGTAGGGGGTAATTGAGGGATACTGTTGGGTACCATGGCGACGCCGAAAAAGCATGTTCGGGACAAGTAGAGGATGCCCAATAAGGGATGTTGTTTGGATATTCCCTCACCATGGTAGTTCACGACACGAGGCCAACGGGTGGACCGAGTCATCTTTGAAAATGTGAGTTGTGGCTTCCTCAAAATTGGCCACTGGGTAGTCGTGCGCATCCTCACACCACTCGAGCTCATGCACAGGACATATAAAGGGCAGAAGATAGAGGAAGTTGACATGGGCATGCTGATGTGTCAAAACCATCCCAAAATGGAAAATGTTGATATGAATGATTTTGAGAGTTCGAGGTTGTATTTTAAACGGTATCAGAATTGAGGTTTGTATAAGAGTTTGAGTTTGAGGTTGTATATTGAAGGACATCATAATTGAGGTTATATTTTAAACAATGTGTCTAGTTCGAGTATCAGGGAAAACTCTAGGTCTAATTCGCTGAATTGGACGGCGGCGACGTCTCAACGTCCTCCCCTTCATGACGGCGTCGCCTTGGTTGCTCGCGGTGTGCTTAGCGTTGGATTTGGAGATATTGAAAGCTATCTTGGGTTCAGGTTGCTCCTCAAGGCTTCCTCGGCCACTTACGTGGTACGTAGAAACACTCTAGAGGCCTGGAGTCTGACAAACAGAAAAAATCCAACAAAATATTTTTTTCCTAATCTCGCTTAGTTTTGGCCTGCGGGTATTTTATAGAGATGTTTCTGGTAATCAATCTGCAGCCCTAAGATTTTTTTTTCCAAAAAACCGCTTAATGCTTCTGGTAATCAACCCACATGCCATTTTAAGTCAGATTTTTGTTTTGGAGGAAACCCTTGATATTTGGGTTAATCAATCCGCAACACATATCAAATACTTTTTAAATATTTACATGTCTTTTAAACTATAATTCCAAATTTAACATGTTATATATGTAATTTGATTAGAAAAACGTGTATAATCTGAATATGATGTTATTTTTACATGCTGGCCATTTTAAAATGCTATTTAGGGTGCAACCTTAATCAATAACACATAATTCGTCTTTCTTTCATATCGGTGCCGATCCGGATTGGAAATGAACACCTTAGCAAAATCAGAATTAGAGACGAAAAAACATCTATAACCACGCATACATGCCTCGCCAAAACCTCACAAAAAAAATCATATTCTCATTTATGCTAACCTCGCCAAAACCACGCAATCTACCCTGTTGGAATTTTATTTTGAGTCCGAACTCGAGCCGAACACAAGTTTAGAGAGTAACCCGTAATATGTTGATTTCTCTCGACATTTGGTTCACGGGTGTATCTACACCTTATACAAAAAAAATTAGTAATTAAATAAAAATTCAAAAAATTCTGAAATATTTAAGAAATAAAATTGACCTTCCATTGTAGAGTACTTGTGAAACATATTCCACAAAAAGAAAAGCCCCTTTGATTTCTTAAAAAAAACATTTTTTGGGTCAAAATAGTGCGGATAGTGATCTACTCTCTCCGTTCCTAAATATAAGTCTTTGTAGAGATTTCACTATGGACAACATACGGATGTATATAGATGCATTTTAGAGTGTAGATTCATTCATTTTGCTCCGTATATGGTTCATAGTGAAATCTCTCCAAAGACTTACATTTAGGAACGGAGGAAGTATAATGGTAAATAATTTTTGGTTTTTTGCCCTGAAGTCACGCTGATTTTTTATTCGTGAAAATTTATATAATAGTGCAAAAGAAAGTCAAGTTTATTCAAAAAACTTATGAAATATTATGGTTTTTTGTATTTTTTTTCTCATATAGGATGTACTAGATATACAAGAACCAAAGTGAATTTCCCGATTTCTCTCGTCTTTTTTCCAGCCTGTCTCGCCGTGTTCGTGGGTTTTCAGTGTGGTTCCTCCTGCGTCTGCGGACTCCGTTTTCCTCTTGCGGCGGCGCTGGCGCTGGTGCGATTCCACCCCCTTCGCGCCTTGTTATACGCAAATTCGAACTCCGGGATCTGCAGATATCGTGACTTTGGGCCCAAATAAGTTGATAGGTACTCCGTAGATTGAAGGTCGATTACTCCTCTAGTTATCATGGGGATGCCCATGCTGAAGCGGTTCATGTCCATGCAGTCGGAGCGGCGGCATCGCCAGATCCGAGCCCGTGCCCGTGGTAAGCCCCGCCGTGCCTGTGGATATCTATAGGTTTGTTCTTCAACACCGCCAAAAAGATATCTTTTTTTATTGTGTTTGCTGTTTACTTGGCCTTTTCTATGTGGCGAAGATAGCAAACTGATTCATTCTGATTCGGATTGCTTTGAGCCGGCTGACCATAAAAGAAAGTACTGGATTGCGAGATTGCTCCTCTTTCTGTTTGAGTAGTCCAGGATTCGAACGGAGCTCCTTTCTGTTCTAATGTGAGAAGAGATATCAATATGTATAAAAAACATCCAGTCATCAAATAATTCTAATAGCCTATGCTGGCTCCTCTGGAGCCAGCAGCTTCCACTGGAATAAGTATATGAAATCCATATGGTTTGAGATACACCGTGTTTAGCCAGTAAGAGATCGAAGGCAACCTTTGGAGATATTGTATTGCTCTGCACAAAATACTTTTATGGACAACTGAAGCTCATTGCTGAATTCACTCAATCGAGATTTAGTATGTAAATTCACATTCTTGCACAGAAGTTGGATACAAGAAACATAATTGATTTCTCTGTGTGCGTTTGTGTGCTCAAATTTGTTGTTTCCCTTTTTTAGAAACTGTAGTATTCTTAACCATGTATGATGTGCTGCAGCTGGATGTGTTTCTTCTTCATTGGCTAAAAGAAAAAAGGAGGTCTGCCAACATGACGATGTTTCTCCGAGTGATAAACGATTGAGATGTTCAGGGGTGAACCTTCCAGAGGTATGGAATTATTTGCTGATAATGCAAGAATTATATTGACGGAACTAGCAGTAGCTCTGTTTTTGCATTAAGAGGGGGGAACCCAAGTTACAAAGACTGAAAACAACCTAGAGGAAAACAGGAACTGACAGTAGAAGTAAAAGAAAGCCTGAATATGCGAACTGCGGTTGGGCTGTACACACAGAACAATTAGTCGCACAAACCTCCAGAAGGAGGCTGACGTTGTTCTGATCAAGGAAGTAATTGTGGTTGGGCTCATCGATTTGCTGTAAAAAAAATCCACCTATTAAGCTCTTTCCAAATGTGCCAAATGATATAGTAGGCGACAGAGATCTCTTTCTTCCTGGATTAGATGCCCTTTTGAAGCTTTTAAGCCACTGTTCTCTAATGCTAAAAGCCTCCTTGGAAAATGCAAGAATTGTTGCAAGTGCAATACCATCACGAGTCCATCACCAGTTCACTTCTGGTAAAATAACTTACAAACAGATTACATATGATTCAGCATTTATAGTCCTATTGTGCTAGTAGTTTCGCTTTGTGCTTAACTGTTGCAGCTTTAACTCCAACAGAAAATTGTCTGTTGTGAGTTTAAACACCAGGTATTGTGACAGGGATTAGCCTTTTTAGATGTTATCCCTCCTGGTACAGTGCATTATATCTTTTTCTTTCGTGGATAAAGGTAAATGTGCTATAAAAACAAGTCTAAAAAATACCATGGAACTGCATGTTAGCGACCCTTTCCACTGTGCGGCCAAGTGGCAGACGAAGGCCCAGCCCACCACCATTCCCTACATATACGCGAGAGAATGGAACGAGCAACCATCCTGGCTTGGATCACGACTTTCAACGGTGGCTCTTCTTCTCCCACCTCTGGCTCTCTTTCTCAATCCCCATTTCATGCTGCAACTTGTATCCCGAAATTAGCTACCTATCCTTGTAATCTGCTACTGTGATTGATTAGTGAGAGTTGGTCCCTAACACTGCAACATGGAAATGTAAGAGTATATGTCAAAATTTGTGCAAAACTGACTTGTACATTGTATTGTATGAAAAACCAAACCAAGTACTGTTATTTCGAGCCCCCGCGTCGTCCCCGCTAGGGCGACTCGGGCAGCGCCCTAAACCCAGCCGCCGGGGGCGCACACTCCCTCCTCCCCTCCCTCCGCCGCCGCCAGCCTAAGACCGGGGACCGACGGCGGTGGCGGTGGACATCGCCTCTCTCCCGCAGCTCTGAGGTTGTGCGGGCCCCCGAAACGTGTGGAGGCGCGCCCGTTCCGATCGGCAATGGCGATGGCTGTGGCGCGGCGGCGCGGGCTGCGGGCGCGGCGGCCAGCCCTGTTTGGGTGGCGGCGGCGGCGGCGCGCCATCTGCCTTTGGATCGGCGGCGGCGGCGCGCAGGCCTGGTGGTTGCATCGGCGGCACCTCCAGTCAGATCTGTTTTGACCGGTGCAGCCGGCGGTGGTGGTCATCTCTTCCGTCAAAGGTGGTCGACCTGCGGCTGGGTGGTCGGATCTCGAGGTTCATCATCTTGTCCCGGCTACGAGTCGGGGAGACATAGTTGCCGATGAAAACTGAGCCGTTGGCGGGCGATGGCGGCGTTTTGCGCCGTTACCTTGATGAAGGCATCGTCGTGTAACTGTTGTCGATCCACACGTGCTGCTTTGGGGCAAACCCTAGGATTTGGTCTTCCAGATCGGACGATGGCGGTACTACGGTGCCGTTTCTCTCTTGGGAGCATTGTTTGTGGAGCAGCGCTAGAAGATAGAGGCAGGAGGTGGAGCGGCTTCGTCTTGCACGGAGCTTCGGTGAAGCTGTAAAATCATGCCCGGCCGACAGGTGCTACGCTGAGTCATGCCTAGTTGGCAGGTGCTACGCACGACAGATCTTCCAGAGTCTTCGCGTCTGGATGGACGAGCGCAGGGCGGTGGCGCTGTTGGGCGCCGTGGTGGCGTCGACGAATGTCTGGACTAGCAAAGGATGATGCAGATCTCTCTCCTGAAGATGGGTCAGTGGTCCGATGATGATGGCGGCTTCTAAAATGTGTGCATGTGGTGTGTGCTTTAGGTAGGCTGCACCGGCTGTTGGTACCGATACGTTATGTGGATGGATCGGCGACGACACCGGTTTTAGATATGGGGAGTGAGAGCACTCCACATTATCGAGTTTGTAGGTGTGAGTGGTGGTTTTGGGTGGATTGATGTATGTTCTTGTTAGACCTTTGTGGAATAATTAATAAAGATGGCTGCATGCATCGATTGATGCAGAGGCCGGGGGCTTAACCTCCTTTTCTAAAAAAAAGTACTGTTATTTCAATGTTACTGTACCCATCTTTTACCCCCTTTTGCATGGTATTACAGTATACAATTACAAACCATGATTCTTTGTTTGATAGGTGTAGATATCATGCATTGTACCACCTTTGCTTCTCTTCATAGAGCTATCTCAAGTGGCTGTCTAGATCCACTATCCCTTTGTTTACGCATAATCGTACAAGCATTTGCAGCCATGACAAGTGCACTGTGTTTAATGTTTAAGTTATTATTCGTATTACAGGAATTGGAAAAACGATGAATCTTGACAACTTGAGGTGGTTAAAAACGTAACTGATTTCATTTGCACCAGATCATTCCTTTAGCCATTGAGTTCCCTAATCCAGTGCAAACGGCTGATTGAAATTGCCCCACATCTATTTTGCGCAATCCCACCTACGGATTGTATTGCAAATGTAATTTATGAACATATAGCATATCTTTTGGGCTAGTTTTGGTTCTAGCCCAAGCTTTACATACCAAATATTTGGCTAGTCAAAATTTTGGTTGAGCTTTTGATTGGCTATGGGTTGGCTACTTGGCTAACATTGGCAAGAAATATGAACTAGATTGGGTCAATAGCCATTGGCATGGCGAAAAAATTGGCAATCATCCAAACAAAGGCCAATTTTTTGGTCATGGCCAAAAATCGATAGGGTCAACTTTTGTTACCATCCAAACATACCCTAAACTATTGCAGCCTTCACTCTCGAGGAGAATATTGTCTGGCATGAGTTTAAACCCCAGGTATCGTGATAAGTAGGGCTTCGTAGACGCTATGTGTCCTGATACAATTCATCTAAAATCATCATTGCCCCTCCTTAATTTTGTTCCAAGCTCCGCCAGCAGCCGCATTTATATTACTAGATAATTCCCCCGCGCGTTGCTGCAGGACTATTTTGAAATTATTTTGCTGAAATTCGGTTGAGCAAAATAGAAGTAATGAATTTATTTGACTTGATTATTTGATAGATTCGCCAAAAAAAGATTATTTGATAGACGCATAGCAGTTTCATAAGATAAATATCATAATATGTGGTTAAATTTCCTTGGAGTTGTCAATGCTGGTGCCTTCTTCCTTGTGAACAAAATGTACATGTGGGATTCCTTTCTTGATGTACTCAAAGATGTATGTGCCAACCTTCAATGAATGATTCTTTGTGGTGTCGTCTTGAAAAGAGGCGCTAGTTATTGTCAGTTTCATAGCATTCTTCATGTTTGTAATAGCCTCTATGTACCTTTTGTGTGCTTCTCTTGTTGGATGTGTTGCTGAAGGTGGCAGAACTTTTCTTGGTGCATCAGATCGCATGCTGTAGCAAAATAGGTGTGCATATCGTTAATTGCATAGCAGGAACTTAGAAAACAACTATGTACGTAACAGTCGTACCTGTTAGCCAACTTCCTTCTGGTTGTCCATGTACTTGCAAAAGCCAATATTTAGTTGTAGGGATACAATGGAAAATGGTATAGTTGTTCGTAAATAGAGATGTGTGGTAGTCATAAAACGTGTAACTGAAAGATATTGCTTTTAAAATAGTTAATACACAACAAATATAACAGTGAATATATATAAAGTTATAGATGGTATTTATATTGGGGTTTTAATTAGCAGGTTAATGTACGTATTAATATCGCACATGCATGTAAGATTTGGGCATGGTAATTGTTGGTTGGATTCCTAGCAAAGAAAATAATTGGGGGTTGGTATATAAAATCTAAAACTTTCTAAGCGGTGAAGGCTAGCCTGGGCGGCATTTTCTGCAGTTTATGAGAGTTTTGAAGAGATACATACTCTGTAGCAGGAAAAAACAGAGATGACATTATAATAGATATCCTCATGTTAACATTCAAAGTGTAGTACAAACCCAGTTTGGTATTTATAGATTTATCACTAAAAGTACCCTCGTACACTCATACACGTTGAGCAATGGGTACTCTGGTGGTTCAAGGGGGGAAAGGAGAAAAGACAAAGAGAAACTCGGTGCATTCAAGCATTATCCAGTAATGAAGATCCTTCCTGTATGATTGTCTCCTCCACATGTTAACATCTGCCATGAATAGCAAGACCCTTCCTGTTTGATTGTCTCGTCCATATGTTAACTTCTGTCATGAAGAGTAGTATAAGATTTCAGTCTAGGTGTTTCATGGATGGCAAATCTAAAATTTATAAGCCCTCAAGGACAGAGCAGCAAGCAAGGGCATGATGCATGAAGCAAAAAGGTTTCTGGGTTGCAATGGAAGCTCAGCAAAATGGGTATGAAATGAAGAAATTATTTTTTTGCTGGTCGTAGTTACAGGACAGTGGAAGTTTCCATGCGTGTATTGCGAAGCATAGCATTGTTAAAGTTGGAAGTAACAAATAGGACGATATAAAGGTTGGAATTAAAAATTGAAGTACCTATATGGTATGCATGTTTGGCTTACTCGTGCTATCCATAATTGGTTGTTGGATCTTTGTTGTCTGTTTTGCTGCGTAAGGAGAACATCTGGCATTGTAATTATTTTAAGGGGAAATAAATAAATTTTGTGAGAATTATTTATATAGGCTGTGAGAAGTAATACATACTCTTTCTTGTATTCTTTGGAAGGACTATGTTCATGTTCCTTTGATCTGCACTCAGAGAAGATAGATCTCTGAAGGGGTAAGCGAATCGATCGATAAAAAGAGAGCATGTATAAACCTGGTGCATCATAGGCATGCGAGTATTGCCATACCTGATAGATTTGTTGGCATCATCCTCGGTAAAGTCTATTCTTCGTTTTGCTCCAGACCTGATTAGAAGGGAGATTAATCAGAGCGTTATAAGTCTGATAAATCTTGCTCTCGAGATGCTATTGCTTGATCGATGCCAAGAAGTAGATGATAGAATGAATGTCAAGATATATTGTGCAGAAGAAAACTTATTTGAAAGAACATTTGTGCCTAACAAACCTCTGTTCCTGTTTCTAGCCATACGTGTGCGACGGTTATCGGCAGGAACATATGGGCTTGCTCGAGGAGAAGGATCGGGTAATGACGTACGACGTGGCCGTCCACGTCCACGTGAAACTTCTCGTGGATGACCAACCCCATGCCCAGTTGGATAACGCGAAGAACTTTCTGCGTTATCCATGTCAGGAGGCCTAATAACCCCAAGGAAGTGGAATTGGATGAAGGGGCCAAGAATGTAAAACGTACCAACAGAATACGAATGCAATGCAATGTGTATGTGCTCAATTTTTCCGTATAGAGAATTAGAGTGCACCGTTATATATTGAACTTAGCAAAATTATATTGAGATTGATGTTGAGCAAACAAATTTACAGAAGGAGCAACCGAGGAGAATTTGGGGATATTATGTACCTTTAGGAGGCAGAAACCAAATGAGCCTGTGTTTGCAGTGAGGGAAACCCAATGAAGATGACTACTTGGGCATCATTGAGCACGCAGTACCTGAGAAGTTACAAATTTGTGATGCAATCAACAATATATCATACATAGAGAACATGGAGGAAATGGCAGGGAGTTGCTCACCGGAGGTGGTATGAGTGGTGTGGTACAGACCTGATGGGAAGGAAATGAGGTGAGGCCAGACAGACTTTAAAGAGCAATCCATCAGTTTCTTCTAGAGATGGTGGGGAGAGGAAGTGGAGCGGCTGGAACATTAGTATTAGGAGAGGGAGCGTCCGACATCAATTAGTCCTGGCTGTTCGCTATCCATTGTGACCAGGGAAGACACACAGGGTGGGCCGGTGGAAGCAATGGGCTGCAGAGAGGATGCATCAGTAGGCTGTGTAAGGTTGCTATGGCCCTTTTCATAAGAATATATGTAGGATTATAAGAAAAGAGAAATATTCTTCTGACAAACAGAGTACAGTACCTTGTGACGAACAGAGTACAGTAGCTTCAAGTCGACATATAGCATGGCCGTAGTCGGGAGCTCGATGTCGTTGCCAGCAAATCAGTAACCAAGAGGAAAGTGCATACATCTGGGCTGAATTAGCCGGGGCGGCATCCGAGGGAGGAGGTGCTTGCTGACGCCGGCACCAAGTTGGGATGGGCAGCAGCAAGTCCATGGCAGAGCAGCTCGAAATCGATCCCCAACGACGACACCACCGGCCGCTGCTCCATTGCGAAGTAGCCGTGGCAGGCACCGCAAGTATGGAGGAGGTTAAAGGGGAGAGGAGGAAGAAGGTGGCCGCCGAAGGGGAGAGGAGGAAGGAGGTGGCCGCCGCGGAAGGACTGGTGTGCAGCGGGAGGAAGGGAGGGTGCCGGCTTGGGAGTGAGGCGTGGTGGAGAGGGAGGGAGCAGCGCGGATCCTGGGTGGGCGGCGAGGCAGAGTGTGCCGTGCGCACGGGGGAGCCGGCCCACCGGGATCCCGTGCTGGCGCGCCGCGGTGGACAGGGGAAACCGGTGGAGACGGGGGGAAACGGGCGAGGGAGTCACGGAGGAAAGCGGTGGAGACGGGGGCGTTCTCGCAGGAAAAAAATGGAAGTGGAGGCCGATGGGCGGGCTGGGCTGGGATTACGTCCATCGTGAGCTTCTCTGGCTGGGCCTACGAACAGTAACAGAAGCCGACGTGTGCAGTAACTGAAGCCAACGTGTTCGTTTTTTGGTATGACGGGTCCCGCTTGTAAGCCTCTAATTAAACGCTGACGGGGCAGTGGTGCTGATGTGGATAGCCTGCATGTCAAGAGAAATAGGTTAGTGGGGATGAACTATTTAGGTATTATAGATAAGCACTGTCTTCGCAATTTTTGCTAAAGCACTCCTTTAGCTATTGTATATACTTCCTTATTCAAATACAAATAATTGATTGAAAAATTGCACATTGTACATTATATGCATCTTTGTTAGATTGCATTGGAGCGCTCTAAAGTAATCTTCCCCAATTTCAGTTTTACTTCCTAGCCCTGCCCTCTAGACTTGTCACTGTGCATCACAATCCACTTTGGATAAATTCAACATAGGAGGATAAATAATCTCAGCTGATTGCACTAAGTACTGAATACTGGTGGATTCTGGAAGATGATTAGTGGTTTCTTGTCTTGGGTATAGAGGTCTGAAGAACACTTCCAAAATCATTTCTCAGAAATCATATGTTCTCCTGGGTCCCAATCTACCAGTAGTGAATACTAGTGGATTCTGGAAGATGATTAGTGGTTTCTTGTCTCTGGTATAGAGGTCTGAAGAACACTTCCAAAATCATTTCTCAGTACTTATATGTTCTCCTGGGTCTGAATCTTCTCTTCTCTGTGCAGCTAACAATGTGTTCCAGTGAAGGGCTTGCAGCTGCTGTACGTTTCCATTGTTACAAAACAGTTTAGAGTCAGAGAGAGAGGATTCTTGCATACTATCTTTGTTATGGAACTGGCTGGGCCTTCTAGCGTATAAATTGGAGACATTTAGGGATTGACAACCCGCTGCCTTCTCATCATCATGGCGCTGCTGCCCAAGGATGCAATCAAACACATTAGAGCACTTGGAGGTTCTTCACTTCCTTGTTTCTCCTCTTCATATGTCCGTTGCTCAAGAGTGATATTCTGTCAACCATTGTCATCTTGATCATACACATACACTGGCATGCTGTTGAACACGCTGGAGTCGTGCGCCCTCGCTGGCAGCTACAGGGCTGGAACGTGCATGACCAGCAGTGTTGTAGCAGCTGCATCGTGTTCCTGGTAATTGTTCTCACCTACAGAAACACTACCAATACAAGGAGAGGGACAGAGATCCTGCAGCTCACTTGTGCAGGTTTGACTTCTAGGTTGGGGATATCACGCTGTTGCAGTATTTCCTCAAGATGCTGCCCACTGGACTTGGTGTTTCATCCTTGAGAACATGAGTTCTGACTTGTTGCTGAGCAGTAGGTCCACTTCCCTTGTGCCATACTACTTAATCCATGATACTCTGCTGCTCTGAAAGCCATGCTCTGGTTTGGATAACATGGTGGACAGTAAAGAGGAGAAGCCTGATAATTATGGCGGTTGATGTGTTGAAGTATGTGTGGTTTGGTTGATCGACACTGGGGATGCTTGCGATGGAGGTATGGGAGGAGGTGGAGGGTAGTAGCAATGAAAGGGATAATAGTGAGGTGGGTTTGAGTTGCCAGTCGGCTGTGGCATTGTGTCAATGCATCTGGTGGCTCTCACTTGGTGTTTGCCTTCCATCGAACACCTGGTGGGTGCTAAGTGCTGTACCTGCTCCGCGGATGAGTTGAGGCACGTCTGCTCCATACATGGCTCCTGTATGTCCTATCCACGAGCGCTGGCTCACGGAAGGTACAAAACCAGCACCATAGTCGATCTCACATCAAGCGGAGAGGCAGAGCACTTACTCAGCAAATTCCTTGTTGATGAACAGCCACAGAGAAATCAGCACCAATCAAGGGATTTTACAGTACTGATTTGGATATCAGTACCAACCTTCACCTTGAATGAATGAGCTGCGGCACAGCTTGCAAGCGCCAACCACAAATGTCGCTGCCGCCGCCAACCCACGTGAACGCCCCTGCTGCCGCGTTGAATTTGGGAGGAATGGGTTGTAATCACTGGCAGATTGTCGCCACCAACACCACAATGGTTTCGCTGCCACAGTTCACCGGTTGACGCTGGGAGGGAGGGTGGGAATTTGCTAGGGACCAGATTGATGCTGGCTCAGGGAAGAAAAGGGCATTTTGCACTCACGTCCAGAAGATCAGCAAAACTCTCTGGGGGGTAAAATGGAGAGCAGAGGAAGAGGGAGCCGCCGATGCCATGGAGAAGAAAAACGTCACCAGAGAAATCGAAGATTAGAGAATTGATGAAGATCCTAACTGAAGCTACTGAATAATTGCAACTACTGAAAGCAAACAGGGATAAGATCAAGTAATTGCAGGGAATTGTAGATATATTGATAAGAACAGACACAAGGTTGCTACAAAGAGGAACAAGGAAATTAGGATTTTTGTTCTTGGTTGATTCTGAACAAGGCAAATGCTTGGCTTATATGGAGTCTAACCCTCAAGACCATAACTAATAGAAGTCTACGCTTTTACCCTTACATCTAAGATTCCCCTAATATCTCATTATCCTAATGCCTTGGCAACCCCCTTCCACCGTTTTCTGTTGACTTGGTGTTGGTGTGGCTTTTTCAGGCCATTTCAGCAGATAATGGATGGAACAGTTAAAGTTTCCTGCGTTGCAAACTGTGGCAAGTTCAGTGAGCTGGAAAAGTAGCATGAAAGTTGGATGGGTTAAGTTAGACAACACTATAACTTTAGGAACCCCAATGCAATTTAGTCTTTATTTATATGGTCTGTTGAATATATTGTCTCTTCACCTTAGTTGCAAGGTTTTATGTCTTTTTCATTAGCTTCTGGATGATATTCATGGGCTTCCATCTTTTCACTATTCAGATCAGATGTTCTATTTGTACCCTGCAGACGTGTTGATTTCTACCACTTCACCTTATCTATAACATTCTGTTGTACAATAAAGCACTATTTTGTGCAGAAATGCATAAAAACATATAGCTACTCTGCCCTAATGCAAGTAAAATTATACTGTAGTAAATAGTGCTAAGCCATTAGCAACTTTCTTTTTTCTACGAATGACAGTAATAATACTGTGGTAAGGAAAACTTCTATATCTACATATGTAATGCATGGCACCTTGTTCAGTCATGCGCTATTCGGTGGAATGTCCATCATAATCCATATGGTTCTGCTATTTTTTTCTTATATTTCCAACCGAAGTAACCATCTGTCTGTACAATCTGAATTCTGAATTTCTTTCACATGATTATTCATGCAGGATATCTGGCACCACATCCATTCCCTACTGCCACTACGGGATGCTGCCCGTATTGCCTGCGTGTCCCGCACCTTTTTACGATCCTGGAGATATTATCCCAACCTCATCTTTAATAGGCATATACTGGGCTCAAATAGCGATGGACGTGGAAGGGATTTCATCAGAACAATCGACCACGTTCTGAAAAAACACTCAGGTGTTAACGTAAAGAAACTCACACTGGACATGTATAATTTTCCCGAAGTCACCAACGCCTGTCGGCAGCGGCTAGATGGTTGGCTTCAGATTACTATGAGACCAGGGATTGAAGAAATAAACCTCCTTAGCCTGGCTAATGAAGCATACATGTTTCCGTGCTGGCTGTTATCTGATGATAGGATCAAGGACTCAATTCGGTGTCTCAATCTCAGCTCTTTTGCTTTCCGCCCCACAGTCAAGCTCAGTCCCTTTAAATGTCTGGCCATGTTACGTCTCAATTATGTGTGTATTACTGGGTACGAGTTAGGGTGCCTTGTTTCCAACACTCTTACCCTGGAACGGTTGGAACTTAATGGTTGTGGCGACTTGGATTGCCTGAAGATACCTTCCCAGCTTCAGCGGCTTAGTTGTCTGATGGTTTCAGGTTGCTTTAGGCTGGATGTGATAGATATCAAAACCCCGAACCTTCGCGTTATCAGGTTGGATGTAGAAAAGGTTAAAAAACTCTCACTTGGAGTATCATTGGAACTGAATGAGCTATGCATACCCGGTCCAGACTTTGCGAGTTATGCCCGTTTGAAGCTCCTCTCCAATGCGCCAAATGTCGAAAGTCTTTACCTGAAGTTGATTGATGAGGTATTTTGATAGAAGTTTGGCCGATTATGGACTATTTTCTGCGTATAGTTAATGGCAGTCATACCTTGGAATGTATATGTCACAGCCCCAGATCAGCCCTTGTTTAACTTTGCTTGTTCCTCATGTCATCATGTTTAATTTTCAAAGAAACTTGAAATGGGGATGTTGAAACCCTAGCACCAAATGCATTCAACTAGGTTCAAATAAACAATATTTTCAATGAACCCAAATGCCCTTTAGAAATGTTCATGATTTTTGATAAAGGTAAAAAACCTCTGCCAAAAATGATGCACCTATTTCTAGGCCATTCTGGATTTTTGAATTAAGTCTTATTGTATTTGACTTTTGGGCATTTAAATACTATAAATAATTTAAATGTTCAAATAATGTTGGAACTATTTTTGGGCCACTGAAATAATTCAGCAAGTGTCCATGAATATTTTCAGGATTTTAGGAAATGCCTTGGTATTTTTTCCTAAGCTCAAAACAGAGGCAAATAATTAGAAAACAGAAGAGAGGGAGAGCTTACCTGGCCTCACCTATGTAGCCACCAGAGGGGCCAGCCCACCACTGTAGCGACCCAGCCCACCTCCTCCTCCCCTGTCGTCTTCCTCCCCCTGCCAGGAGGACGGCGCGTGCCCGACGCGCGCACGCACGCGCCCCGGCCACCTCCTGCTTCCTGCCGCTTCCCCCTCGTCGCCCTGGGCCTCCCTCGCGACGCCACGCAGCCCCGACCGCTCTCTCCTCTCTCTCACTTTCCCCTCTGGCCCTCTCTCCCGCAAAAACAGAGCGCCACCGAGCGAGCTCGCCGACGCCGATCGCCGTACCCGCGGCCACCGCCACCACCTCGCCTCTCCGAGCTGTCCAAGAGCTCCGCCTCATCTGCTTCTTCCTCCTCGACGATCCTCCCGGCCTCGGACGCGCTGCTTCATCGCCACCGTCGCCGTTTCCGTCACCGGCCACCGAGGCTCCTCGTCGGTCGATTCGCCGCCGTCTCCGCCTCCCCGAGCCCGCTGAGGCCTTCCTTGAGATCACTGTGAGCCCCTGAACCGTTTCCCCCTACTCCCGTGCTCGATTTCGAGCTCTAGCTAGACTAGCCACCGTGCCCGAAGCTCGCCGCCGCATGAGCTCGTCGCCGCCGTGGCTCCGGCGACCAAATGGCCCCGCGCGTGCGTCCGTTGCACTCGCGACGTTCCGTAGAGCAACTCTAGCGCGATAGCCCGTTTGTTTGCAAGCCGCAGCGCTAACCCCGCACCCACCCGAACTCCGGCGGCCGCGAAAGAGCTCGCCGCCGTCGACTCCGGTCACCACAGGCCCAGCCACTACCACCATTCGACGCGCGCCTGCAAGAGCTCTCCAATGAGCCCAAGAACGGCCTCGTCCGTGCCCTGTGGGCGCTTTCCGAGCCGCGCCGCCGTCTCGGGCCTCGCCGGCGTCGAGTCGCCGGCGGGTTTGACCTCGTTTGACCCGGTTTGACCCCAGTTTGACTCTCCCTGAGTCACTGACGTGTGGGCCCATGCTCCTAACTAAACTAGATTAGTATTAGTTTAGCGCTAATTAATCTGGATTAGTTAGGTTAGTCACTGACAGGCAGGTCCCACGGGTCAGGTTTGACCCTGGCCAGCCCGTTGACTCGCTGACGCAGTGATGACGTCAGGCTGACGCAGTAAAGCATTATCTGGATTTAAGTTTATTCAGAAAATTCCAGAAAATAGTATAAACTTCTAAAAATCATATAAAATCAACCGTAGCTCAGAATGAAATAATTTATATATGAAAAATTATCAGAAAAATGCAATCTATCCATCTGTATCATTTTCATGCATGTCAAACTAAGTTATACCTGCTGTATAGGTGAAAACATGATAATGACATTATAGATGCTAAATATGGAGTTTGCATATGAACCCTTAGCTCATATGGACCTCATTTAAATTGTTGCTAGATGCATTAGTGTAAATCATAACATTCTTGACATGTCATAGTCATGCATCATAATTGTTGCATTGCATTGATTGTGTTCTTCCTTGTTTGCCGGTGATTGTCCCCTCTCGATAAGCCGTGATTCCGACGATGAGTTCGATGACACCGATGAAGAACTATAATATCTTCAGAAGTGCCAGGCAAGCATAACCCCCTTGTTCATTCCGATACAATCCCACTCTCTCGCTCCTGCTCTCTTTTACTACATTAGGACAACAACGATTCAACCGTTACTTGTTGCGGTAGTTGAACCCCTTATCCTCTGCATGACCTGTCATTGCCACAGTAAATAGATGAAACCCACTAGCATGAGTAGGAGTTGTTTGAGCCCTGGTGTGCCTACTCATTCATGCTTGTTTGTCATGCCTGCTATTGCTTAGAGTTGTGTCAGGTCTGATTCATCGGGGATGAGTTGGAATGGTGATGAACATGTCCTACTGTGTGTGAGCTAAGTGTGTGAACACGATTTGGTAAAGGTAGCGGTGAGAGGCCATGTAGGAGTACATGGTGGGTTGTCTCATTGCAGCCGTCCTCAGGAACTGAGTTCTGTGTTTGTGATCCATGATACAGTTACTACCACGCATTGGGCCCGAAACCAATGGACCCTCTCGGCTTCTTAATCACCCTTGTCCTCTGTCCAGGAGTTGCAAGTAGTTTCTGGTGTTCGTAGTATGCTGGAGGCCGTGGGCAGCGCTGACCGGAGGGGTGGGCTGTGATGCGGTAGGCACGTGGCCGGGCATGCCGGGCGCCCCTTTGGTGTCCCGGAACCCCGCACACATCGTTCGGGGCCGTATGTGGAAACCTCGGCCGGACTCCCTGCGGATGGAACCTGAATAGGCGATAAACCTGGACTAGAGACTTGAGTGTTTAGGTAGGCTGTGGCCGACACCCTCGCTGGGCTTCCGCTTGAAGGTTGCCGAGTACATGTCGTGTAAACGGCGGTAAGTGGTGAGAGCGTGTGTGTCGAAGTACACCCCTGCAGGGTTAACATCATCTATTCGAATAGCCGTGTCCGCGGAAATGGACTTCTGGGTTGCCTATAACAGTTCATAGACAAGTGAAAGTGGATACTCTAAAATGCGCAAGATAAGCGTGAGTGCTATGGATGGCGTTCTCGTAGGGAGACGGGAGTGGATCCATAGTGGTGTATTGGTATGGTGAATTTGTGGACTCGTGTGCGCCACCTCAAAAGAGTTACTTGCAGTCGTAGTTCAGGATAGCCACCGAGTCAAAGCTGGCTTGCTGCAGTCAAACTCCACCACCCCCTTTTGTTGATACCGATGCATATGTAGCTAGTTCTGATGTAAGTCTTGCTGGGTACATTTGTACTCACGTTTGCCTATTTTATGTTTTTGCAGAGAGACTTCAGTCTCGCTAGTAGTACCGCTTGGACTTCGACGTTTAGCTTGTTACCTCAGCTACGATCTTGTGCCCTTGGCAGGATCTGGTAGATAGTCGGGCTTCTCAGCCTTTTCATTTGTAGATGTCTGTACTCAGACATGTTAAGCTTCCGCATGTGTTTGACTTGTATGCTTTGAATGTTGGGTCATGAGACCCATGTTTGTAATATCTGGCTCTTCGGAGCCTAATGAATAAATACTCTGAGTCGTAGAGTCTTGTTGTGATGCCATGTTGTATTTGCACATATCGAGCATATTGTGTGTATGATTGAAATGCTTGGTATGTGTGGGATCCGACAACCTAGTTGTGTATCCTTGGTAGCCTCTCTTATGGGGAAATGTAGTCTTGTGCTCCATGAGCCATAGTAGTCCGCTACAGCCCGGTTCACCGGAGTCCTGCTAGCCCAGCACTACTGCTCCGGAACACTTGACTGGCCGGCATGTGATTCACTCCGTTCCTGTGTCTGTCCCTTCGGGGAAATGTCACGCGGTGACATCCGGAGTCCTGCCTAGCCTGCTACAGCCCGGGTTCCCGGAGTCCTGTTAGCCCAGTGCTACAGCCCGGATTCACACGCTGCTGACCGACATGCTCGATGTTGATTCATGTTTGCCTGTCCCCGTAAGTTAGTGCCACTTTGGGTTCACGACTAGTCATGTCGGCCCGGGTTCTCTGTCATATGGATGCTAGCGACATTATCATATACGTGAGCCAAAAGGCGCAAACGGTCCCGGGCCATGGTAAGGCGACACCCGTGGGAATACCGTGCGTAAGGCCGCAAAGGGATATGAGGTGTTACAGGCTAGATCAGTGTGACTTAGAATCGGGGTCCCGACAGTATATTTAATTTTTCGATAAAGGGTGTATTTTATTGGCTCAAAATGGAGCATCAAGAGGATACATGTATATTTAATTATTTATTAATGAATTATGTATGTGTTCGTGCAGGTTCCTCCAGCTGATATGCTACCGAGCAAGTTCCTCCACCTCAGAGACTTCTGCCTCTCACTACCCGGACGGGCTGTTTCTCCGGCATATGATTATTTTTCGGTGGTTCCGTTGCTTGATTCCTGTCCTTCCTTGGAGACCTTTTGCTTGAATGTAAGTCACTGCAAAGACAGTATCTAGCATATGATTATTTCAATTCAAGTACATTGAATTATCATCTTCAGGCATCTCATGATTGCGTGGGGCATGAAACAACGAATTCCGAAGACCCCTCGCACCCGAGGCAGATTCCAGGACAGCATCATGGTAAACTTAGGAGTATGACGATCTTGGGCTTCTGTTCCGCGACAAGCCTAGTCGAGCTAACGTGCTATATCGTCGAGATGGCTGCGTTGACATTGGAGTGTCTAACCCTGAACGTCCATGTACGTATTATGGAGTTAGCAAACTCATGCCCATGTACGAGGGTATGCTGACGGAAGCTCCTAGAACGCTCTTGGCCATCAGAAGGTACATCCAGCCGAAAATCCCCTCCACAGTTAAGTTGAATGTTGAGGAGCCTTGCGGCCCATGCACTACTAGTGTTGGACATTAGGTGTCAACTCATAATTGCTTGTAATTTTCCAGTTTGCGACCAGGTAGTTTAAATGCACTATGTTGTCATTAGAAGTGCCCGATGTTTAGTTATGCACTGCCACAATTAAATTCAAGTTTGGTTTGACTCTTGTTTTTTCTCAACTGTGTGATGCTTGCCAAAACCCGTGGCATGAATACACCCCGCAAAAAAGAAAAAAAAACCGTGGCATGAATAGGCAAGGCGGCCCAAACCCTAACCCTCCAGAGCCAATGCACCCTACCCGCAGTGGAGTTGTGATCTAAACACCTTTATATTTCTTTATATTTTTTACAGAGAAAATAGTGATTAGTGAAGCTCGAACAAGCCGCCGCTTGAGAGCGAGAGGAACGTCGCGCAGGCCTCTCCCAAACGGGGCGGACCGGCGTCCGACAATGAGCTCATGCCATTGCCGCTCCACAGGCTGACGACGACCCACGTAAGCCACATTAGCTCTGTATGTAGACCAAACGTATGAGCGACTGAAACTTGCGAATCAATCTGTGATTGGATGGTTAGGGTTCAAATCATGAATTTATTTTAAGATTTGCGAATGTATGTTTAGTGAGAGGAGACGTTCCCGTCGACTACGAGATGCCTACGGTTTGACTTTGTAAAATCTTAAGATGATATGTCGCATCAGTTTCTTGAATGTGCTCATAGGATAGGGTGTGCATGATGAGTGTATGTGCGTATATATGAGCGCTTGCATATGTACTATGTTCAAAAAAAGAATGTGAGTCATTTAAAAGCAGGTACAACCACAGCTGGTATATTCGAGCCTCTATATGCTCGCGGATGTGTCCGTACACGCCCGCTGGCAATGTCCAGGCAGTCCCCATTTCCCCTGTCCACATATGCAGTCTCGTAGTCGAATAGCAATTTTCATAAAATGGATGCAACAGCATAAATCAACATATGCAGTCCCCATAGTTGAATACCAAATTTCATACAATGCAACGTAAGCAACGTAAATCAACATCAAGATCGAACGAGGAATATAGATAGACTGTTTTATCGGACATAGTTCATTGGATACAAAAGACATTGTTTGTGGGATTCTACTAGATACAAAAAATTCATATAGGAGTAAAATGCATTTGTGGTCATCAAACTTGTGTTGAAAGTTCGGTTTGGTCACCGTACTCAAGAATATGATCAATACGGTCACTATATACGTCATTCGGTGATTATACGGTCACTGGGTCACCGTAGAGCTTCATATTTGATCTATTTTGACCAGTCAAACGTCCTGCCTGGCCTAGTCAGCAATCCTTATGCAGGACCCACCTGTCATTGGGCAAAAACAATACTAGTAATAAAGAAAATAAACCAAAAAACCATGTAACGGCAAGGTTTCTTTTTTTTTAGCCGAGTAACGGTAACGGTAAGGTTTGAACCTGATAACCCCACGCCTACGCCCCCATGCGTTCTAGCCACCTGAGCTTCATTTAAAATGAGCATAGTGTTGTCCTTTTATATGAGTACATATATATGAATAACACACAGACACAGTTCATTCGCAAAAAAAAGAATAACACACAGTTCTCGCGCGCGCACGTACGCACTGCAGGCATACTCACGCACGTGCAGCACAAATGCACGCAGGGCACACGCCCGCCTGCATTGCCACCGTCTCCACGCCCAAGTGCCTCCACTGCCTCGCCATGCAGCTCATGGAGTCGTCGCCAATGCCTCACGAGTCACGAGCGCTTCGCCGCGTCGCGGTACTGATCGATGCCGGCCGATGCTTACAGCCAGAAAAGGGGCGCAACGCATACTAATTTCTGTCTGCATGAGGTGGCCATATGGCTGACTGCGACGACACCCACACGAAGTGGCTCTCCTCCCGTGCACAGGCACGATGGGGAACGGCTGCCGGAGCACAACCTGGCGGTCTCAGCTTCGTCGCCGGTGTGTGCGTCCTATGTGTTAGGCTGCTAGCTAGCGGGTGTAAACACGCAATTAAATAAGGAACGAAACCAACTGAACTTTCTATCAGATCGGGCGATAATCAGGCTGCATCATTTGCCGCGCAGGACGTTTGACTGGTCAAAATAGATCAAATACGAAGCTCTACGGTGACCCGGTGACCGTATAATCACCGAATGACGTATATAGTGACCGTATTGATCGTATTTTTAAGTACGGTGACCAAAGTGAGCTTTTGACACAAGTTCGATGACCACCAATGCATTTTACTCTTCATATAGCTAGCTAGATGATGAGCAGAGGTGGAGATCACCATTTCGGGCCCTCTTGCCCTTGTGGTCACCGGTGCAACGGTCCATCTCCGTGTACATGTCCGCGACGGGAGGATCGTCGTCGTCCGCGCCGGTGGTACCGCTCTTCGATGCCGACGAGAGGTGGCGGGTGGCGCGTGCATGCTCCGTCGCGTGGCGAGCCGCGTTAGCCATGGCGGATTCCTTCTCCTCGCGAGGCGCTCTGACGCTTGGAGCCCGAGCCTGAGCGCCTCGCATTTTTGCGTTGGAGGCGCCTGGCGTCCGACTCCGCCGTGGTCAGAGACTGACGCATGACCTCATGGAGGAGCACCTCCTTCGAGTGGAGGGGGGCGGAGCGGGCGCGTTGGCGGGAAGAGCCGGGCTCCGCCGCAATTGAGACGGGCGGCCTTGGCCTTCGACTCCGTCATGCGCATTCGCACGGGGCCGCAGGCACGAGTACCCCGAGTTGCCTGGGCGGTGTTGGCACCAGAGGGGAAGGGAAGGGGCCACCCTGCTTCGAATCTGGAGCGGTGCCGAGCGGGACGGGCGATCGCGGCCCGCATTGTGGCGGCGGGACACGGAGGAGCTGGCGGCGGAACTCAAACTCCCGCCGGTGTCCAGGCACGACCGCTGGATGGCAATGCGAAGCTCCAGCTCGTCCTAATTTGGCGAGTCACTTCCGGAGCCAGAGTCCTCCTTCACACGGTCGTTTGGGCTGGTTGCGGGGAGCCCGGTTGGGTGCGGTTTTTTGATCCAGGCAGCCCAGACATTTGGGGCGGCCTTGTGGCTCTGATTATAGATGCTCTAAGACACTTTAGTACCGTATTTAAGGTATTGTGAAGGACCGTGACTAAAGTGAATTCCACTAATAAGACACCTTGATGACCGTATTTAGGTATTTACGTTGTTGAGAAGTACCATGACCAAAGTGAATTATACAACCGTATTTAGGGTATCGAGAAGGACCGTCACCAAAGTGAATTCCGCGATAGATACATTGACGGTGAGTGAATTTTTCTCTTGCAATTTCTCCCGATGTAGTACATCAAACACCCGATCCTCAAACGACAAAAATAATCTTGGGTACATCTTGGATTACTCTAGTGGAATCAACAGAAACAAAGTGGACGATACACAGGTCTCCATATACAGTAACATGCAGTTCTAACCTCAGCCAGTCGGCCTGCAGGCTAGCTAACAGTAGATTCTTACACAACGAATAAAATGCCGATTCGTGTATGACTATATAAAACCAATGCCAAGGGATGTAAAACATGATGTCTCTTCATGGGGGCCAAGTGAAGTGATTTACAGGAACACGTCCTTCTCGAGCAGCTTGAGGACCTCGTCCTGGTTGTTGAGCTTGGCGACGTCGATGGGCGTCTTCCCATCCATGTTTTGGAGAGTGCTGCGGAACATTGGAGATGGTCAAATAAGCATCAAGGGATCGGACCTTGTGAAGGGCAGCGGAGAATGGATTTAACTTACACAGCAGCACCGTGCTTCAACAGAAGATCCACACACTCTTTCCGGCCATAGCCAGCAGCGTAATGCAGTGGGGTGTTCTTGTTCTTATCCATGGCATCTACAGCAGCACCCGCCTCAAGGAGGATTTCCGCACACTTGAACTGAAATCCAAAATTCATACAACTCCTTATCACTGAATTAAACTACCTAACAGTCATCAAATATACAAGGAGACAATACAGTTACCAATGGCATTTGACCTAACTCACAATCTAGATTCCACAATGTAACATATAGACTACAAACAACAACAGATGATGGTATGCCATTCATTGATTTTGTGTTCCAGCATTGAATGCAACCTTCACAAGTGAAGCTGTTGAAGTGGCTTCCTAAAGACCATCAACTGGGAGAATTTAAACAGTTGGAGATGGAGATATGCAATCTTGATACAGTGCAGATAGACCAGTTATTATATTTCTATAAGTAGGTAGTCCTTGGCCAACTGGTCATTACCAGCTCATAGCAAGTTAATGATGATGGCTCACAAATATAAATCACAGAGTAAATACTACAGCTTGACCACTCATAGAGGTCGCTAGGCACTGGCTACTCATGAATCAACTCCCCCAAAACTATTTTTTCTTTTGACAAATAAGCATAAAGCTCTCCGTTCTATCAATAAAGTTGCTTAAAAGCAAAAGAAGAAAGTAAAATAAAATTCGTATAATCTGTGAAAATAACTTGGTCTAAAGGTTGCTAAAATAACTTGATCTAAAAAATAGAAGTCTGTAGTCCCTAGACAGGCTCATTATTCTCCTGCAAAAAAAGCTCACTATTCCAAGTCTAGCTGTTTATTGAACAGTAACTAGAAAGCTTCCACTAGTATTAGGGTCACTGGTCACGACAAAATATTTGCACTACTCAAAGAGTAACTACCATGGACTTCCCATGGAACTGGCAACTCTATATAGTATGTTTTTTCTTAGCTTGCCTAATCATTTGTTGTAGTAATGAAGTAGACAAAATAGTATATCAATCACAAGTTAAATTTACTGGATTACTGTTATAGGCTAAGAGAGTTGAGCAATGAGCAGGTCTTCATACCTCACCATATCCACATGCAAAGTGCAAGGCCCTTCTTCCCTCAGAGTCTTCTTCATCCTTGTCTGCTCCACCATCTAGAGCCTTCTTCAGACCCTGTTGGATGACTTATTTTGTAAATAAAGGCGGCAATGTAATAATAAATCCAATAGAAATAACAGTGGCAGCTATATTTGAAAATCTAGAGAAGTTGTTTTGAAAAACAGCCATCACGAAGACTGTAAATGAAGCTGCTCTAGTTGAACCTTGCATACATCTTACCAAAATTACATTATATTCATGAACACTAGGCACAGCATTGCAGGCTCCACAGGAGAGGCCAAAAAACCAAACTGTGTAGCAAGAATAGTAAACGATTCTGCGGGGCAGATGCAATGGAGGGCACACAGATTGCAAGCTGGCAAATTTCTTGAGCATACAAAGAGCATAACCTACGTGCCAAGAGCATGTCATTTCTCCAAATACCAACGTAAGGCTGGTTCATGTATTAAAGCATACACAATGTCATGGAAGCAAAATTGTTTCCACTACTACCACCCAAACAAAACCGTAAAACCTGTAGCAACTGTGGTCAAAATGGACACTGACTAAGCAAATTATACAGTGTAACACCAACACAGCATATAAACATATGCAAGTATATATCAGCTCAAAACAGACTTGAAATTCGAATCCACAGTTCTACTGTTAGCCCCATTACCTCACCGTCACCAACACTGGCAGTGTGGTGGACAATGGATTCGTCTTCATCTTCACCTTCTTCTTCAGTTTCTTCAGTACCAGAAGGTTCAGCAGTAGAGACAGTGCTAAACGGCATGGTAGTTCCCATTGCCTGGCCAATCTTTTGAAGAGTTTCAGGGTCATTCCAGTACCTACATGAGCAAATGAAAAGCACATCAAGCAAGTTGTATGCAGTCTAATATGATATATCACTAGAAAATATGCCCTACTTTATCATTGCAGCAGGACCACCATTCTCTAACTCATCAAGAATTGGCTTCAAGGCTGGATCTTCATTAATCCGAGACATGCGCTCTTCAAGCTCCTCCTTATGTGTTGGACTAGTCAAATTTTCCAGCATACTGGACATAGCAGGATCCTAAGTCAATCAAGTTGATAAGACAATTAGGTCAATGTCAGCAAAAATAAACAGCAGAAAAAAAATCCAGGGGAGTCCTTTGGGCAAAGTAGATGGTACCTGCATAAGAGCAGTCCCGAGGCGCTCTGCCATTGTCATAAACTGAGGGTTTTCCATGACCTTTTGCATTGTTTCCATGTATTGATGAGGATCCAATGGAGGCATGCCCTGTTCTCCTGCAGTCTGAGCACCTTTCTGTAGCTGCTCAGCCATCTGATTGAATGCAGGGTCCCTTGCAATCTGGTCTGCCATCTCCTTTATAGATGGATCCTGGAAACCAGAATTCATTTAGTTGAAGAATTGAAGTCAAAAGATAATTCTCAGTTGAAAAGTTAATTAAAGTGCAAGTATCAATGAATCTGCCACAGGCAGAATTATGTAAAACGAAAAAAGAACACATAAATAATACCCAGCAGGTAAATATTTAATTGATGAAAAATCAATAGGATAGTCAGCATGTACTAGACTTATTATGACTGAGGTATGGTGAGTGGGGTTGGGGTTGGGGTTGGGGGGGGGGGGGGGGGGGGGCATACATTGAGCAAACTTTGCATAGAAGAAAAATCGAAAGGACCCGACAAGCCTGCAGCGGCAGCTGGAGGAACCCCTTGACGTTCGTTGGATGATCCTTCTGTTTTCGTACTTTTGCTCTCATCTGCAAAAGAAATGGTTCAGAACAGAAGCATACATGACATAGTAAAGAAGTTGAGCAGAAACGCTGTGATAAATTCTGCATAGTTCTGAGATTTATTTACGAGAACACAATGTTTTATCTGTACCAACTACATCAGATGGCAGGCAGTTAAATAAACAAACTCCAACCTACATCAACAATGTCAGTCAGGTGTAGGCAACATTGTCAAATGAAACTGAGCCTTCTGTACACCTGCATCTTTCTTGCTCGCCAGCATGAGGATACCGGGCGAAAGAACTAACATGACATCAAGCATCTTGGTCTTTGGTTCCATTCACAACAAACTAGCCGTGCTTCTACAACGCATCACACACGAGAGTAATAACAGCCTAACAGGAATTGTATACAACAAACCGCCTAAAAGGAATTCTCTAAGACAAAAACAAAAAATAGCACAACAGGGGAAGATATGAGTAGGAGAATCAGTTGGACGAAACACTCCCTTATCGTCAAACAGTTGCCAGACATTTATTTCCTTATCATCAATTAACTTGGCCATTGCTCCGCGTGCAGGGGCGGACTTAACGAGGCTCCAATTTTGCGTGAATCGAAACTGATAGTGTTAGTAATTTAGGGTACGAGACACCCTCACTAAGATTTCCATCCTGCACGCGCGCGCTTAAGAAGAAGACGAACCGAATCGAGGCATGGGCGGGCGTACTAGTACCAGACCAGTACTCCGCGGCAGAGCAAACAAATCCGTCACTAACTGGATGGATTGGAGGGACTGGAGCACGCTAGTCCAGGAACCGAGATTGGGCTCGATCGCTCGCCGCGGAGGAGAGATCGGAGCAGAGTAGAACAGGTAATCCAAGCAAGTAAGGGCATGCCTCACCAGCAAACCCGGATGGGAGATCTCCACCCGACGCCATCGCGGTAGATACGAGGAGTAGGGGAAGAAGAATTCGTCCGAGGTGGCCTGCTTGCGTCTGCCGGAGGCGGAGCTCGGCGGCGCGGTGGGGGAGGAGAGAGTGCTTGCCAAGATGGCGTGCGAGACTTGGTTTGACGACTGCCACGCGAAGTGGGAGATGTGACAAGGTATGGTGCGGGCCGGGCCGAGCCGGGCCGGGTCGATCCAGTGATAGAGTACGGCCAGGAGCCCGTTTCAGGTCTTTGGAATGGGCCGGCACCGTAAGTTCTCAGGTTGATGATTTTTTTGAGAATATCAAACGGAAACCAACGTGAAAACCACGTTTGAAAGTTTCGAAAAAATCTGAAAAATGTGTGATGTTAAGAGAAGGATGTTCTATTGTCACGTAAAATTTCAAGTAAAAATACATTATGGGATGTGAGCTATGAAAAAGACAAATTCAGAAATGGATAGTGACATTATTGTTCGGCACTATTCAATGTTGATTTTGTCTTTTTCATAGGTCACATCCCGGGATGTGTTTGAACTTGAAATTTTGCATGGCAATAGAACATCTCATATTTTTTTGAGATTTTTTCAAAACTTCAAAACATTGTTTTCACTAGTTTCGACCGAATAGTGGTTTCCGTATGATATTCTCCCATGATTTTTGGGCATGGAGCGGGAAAGGGAAACTTTACAGTTAGGTCCGCATATAGGATGATTTGTCTATATCTAAATCTATACTTATACCTAATATTAAAAGAAGGATTGTTTCTTCACTTTTTTCGCCCTTCTATTTCTTTTGTATGTCTTTCATTTTCCGTTCCGTACGTCCTTGTTTTTTTTTCTTTCGTCCGGACAAGAGTTATATTATTATTAATAATCCATCTATACCCGGACGTGGTGTTTTGGCTCCTAGGTGCATATGCACGCACATAGAATGTCCGGATATACACGCGGGATTTTTGTTTAGAATTTTTCAACTTTTCAAAATGTGTATTTAGACAATGGGTGCATATGCACCTAGGAGCCATTGCCAATTTCCGATCTATACCCCTAATATTAAAGAAATGATTGTTTCTTCATTTTTTCGCACTCATATTTCTTTCGTACATCTTTCCTTCTTTGTTTGGTACATCCTTAGTTTTTCTCTTTTGTCCCGACAAGAGTAATATTATTATTAATAATAAAATAATAAAACTTTTATTTGTATGAGCTTAGAGTCGAACCAGCGACGTCGAGCTTCGTCGCGCGCAACACAAGTGTTCACCACCAGAAGAAAAGACAACACTTTGTATACCTAAAGAAGGTTTGTTAATTTATAGGTTTAACGACTGTAATTTGCGTAGATAAGCAAACCACATCCCCCTTCCCAAGTACATTGGCCAAGTGAAAGGATCGACATGGTTTACTAGAGGAGGGGGGTGAATAGGCAACTAATAGTCTATCTTTTTCAATCAAATTAGGGTTAACAACAAAATAGGTTGTCTAGATGAAAAAAGATATGTAACTAGGTGGACAACCTATATGACAAGCACAATAACAAGCTCACAAGCAAGCACAAGATACAAACACAATATAAGCTTGCACAAAGTAAAGGTAAGAGGTAACCACAGGTGGAGTCGATGAAGAGGAGGATGTGTTAGAGAAGTTCCCTCCCTTTAGCCAGAGGTACGTTCAACGTTAGAGTGGTGTGGAGGCACAATGCTCCCAAAAAAGCCACTAGGGCCACCATATTCTCCTCACACCCTCGCGCAATGCAAGATGACATCATTCCACTAGTGGCGCCCTTGAAGGCGGCGACCGAACCTTTACAAACAAGGTTGGGCTCTCTTCGCAACTTAATTGGAGGCTTCCAACACCACCACGAAGCTTCACCACAATGGATTGTGGCTTCGAGATGATCTCTTCCATCTAGGGTGCCCAAGCACCCAAGAGTAACAAGATTCGCAAGGGATTAGTGGGGGAATCAAATATCTCTTGGTGGAAGTGTAGATTGAGGCCTTCTCCTCCAAACCCTAGAGCAAGAACAAGATTTGTTGGCCAGGGATAGAGATCAGGCGAAAATAAGCTTTAGGGAAAAAATGAAGCTTGGGGGGATAAGTGGTGAGTCTTCTTGGGGAAGAAGACTCCATAGAGGGGACAAATGTGATAACCCGATCCTAGTAGGGGCCCCGAATCTCTGCGCTTCATGTGTCAATCCCTAGACCGACTGCTGGCACGCATAGTTCACGATGAAATACCAGAAATAACACATGTGAAAGTATTACATCGCAGGTCCAGTCTTAAATACAATACATACCTGCTAGCTCAAGGCTAGCTTGATACGTTATGCAGCAAAAATACAATTATATATTGTGGCATCCATCAACTCACATGCATCAGTTGAGTATATCATTGTAACCCTACTTCGTATCTCTTCTTCAACAAGGAAATCCTGCAACATGATACGTTGCGGCCACGAGGGTTAATACATTGAATGTATTGGCAAGCTACACCTAATAACAACATATCCTCCAATGTAACGAGTGAGTAAAGGAGTCTCCAACTTGTTGTGTGACAAAACCTTCTCCAAATCCAAACCAACTATTTTTTTCAAGCCAGGGTGAAGAAGACATGTCTACCGTTCCTAGCTATTGACCAGAATCATATCGATTCCCATAGATGACAAGGGTTTTGTTTTCCGAGCGCGCTCTGTCAATAGTGCAACACTGGGGACTCCAGAGCGCATCTATCGTCGATGCATATCACTCGAAAAGGAAATTTATCAAAGTACAAGTGCGCAGTCTATCACTGGTGCATTCAATGGGGAGTCCAAAGCGCATCTACCAATGACACATTCACCTATTGTCATGTCCCGAGCCTACACTACGGCGTAGACTCAACATTCAGGGTAAACATGTGGCTAACCTATTCTAGGTTCAACATAGTATGACAGCAAAGTGAAACATAGGAAGTTTTATCGGAAATGCAACTTGTGTGGTAATCGATGAAGTTCTTCAGATAAACAAATCTTGGTAATTGATGAAGTTCTTCACACACACACACACACAATCTTGATAAGGCTACTCTTCGCTCCCTGAACAATCTATCATAAGTAAAGAGCAATCATAACCAGCCATACAATACAATCAAACATACACCAAGTGTTGTGCATGGTATCAGTGTCATTGTGTTGTGAGATCATGTGCCAGAGTTAACTCATAAGAGTTTGGAAAACAACATAGTGGTTGTCACTTGTGAAAGGATCGATATAGTTGACTAGAGGGGGGTGAATAGGCAACTAAGAATTTTTAGCTTTACTTTAACAATTTAAACTTTGCATCAAAGTAGGTTGTCTAGATATGCAACTAGGTGGGCAACCTATATGATGCAACAACAACAAGCATACAAGCAAGCAAGGGATGCAACACAATATAAGCTTGCACAAGTAAAGGTACGAGATAACCAAGAGTGGAGCCGGTGAAGACGAGGATGTGTTACCGAAGTTCCTTCCATTTGAGAGGAAGTACGTCTCCGTTGGAGCGGTGTGGAGGCACAATGCTCCCCAAGAAGCCACTAGGGCCACCGTATTCTCCTCACGCCTCACACAATGCGAGATGTCGTGATTCCACTATTGGTGCCCTTGGAGGCGGCGACCGGACCTTTACAAACAAGGTTGGGGAAATCTCCACAACTTAATTGGAGGCTCCCAACGACACCACGAAGCTTCACCACAATGGAATATGGCTCCGCGGTGACCTCAACCGTCTAGGGTGTTCAAACACCCAAGAGTAACAAGATCCGCAAGGGATTAGTGGGGGGAACCAAATTTCTCTTGGTGGAAGTGTAGATCGGGGCCTTCTCAACCAATTCCTAGAAAATCAACAAGTTTGAGTGGCTAGGGAGAGAGATCGGGCGAAAATGGAGCTTAGAGCATCAATGGAGCTTAGGGATGGAAGAGGTGGTCAACTCGGAGAAGAAGACTCCCCTTATATAGTGATAGGACAAATCCAACCGTTATCCACTTACTCAGCCCGCGACGTGCGGTACTACCGCACCAGACATGCGGTACTACCGCAAGGGCCTGCAGTACTACCGCGGGGCACCGTGGTACTACCGTATGCGCCGCAGGAGCTAGACCAGCCCTGATGCGTTGAAGCATAGAGCGGTAGAACCGCCGAAGCGGTACTACTGCTCCCCCTTGCGGTACTACCGCAAGGCAGGGTTTGTCTGGGCTGGGAAGGCACGGACGAATAAAAATACATCTGTGGCTACTTCTGCTGAGAATCGATCTGTGCATAAATCCGACGCGGTACTACCGCACACCAGGAGCGGTACTACCGCATAGGGTGCAGATGTAAAAAATTACATCTGCCCCTACATCCGCTCGTGCTGCTGTGCCTGGCCTGAGGCCACGGTACTACTGCGCCCGTGGAGCGATACTACCGCAAGGGCCTGCGGTACTACCGCGTCCCTGGACGGTACTACCGTGGGCCTCTGTGGTACTACTGCTCCCATGAGCAGTACTACCGCATGCCATAGCACAACAAACACTAGGAGTCCTACATTTTGCAGAGACACGGATAAACGGTGGTTGCTCTAAAGAGTCAAAGGAAAGGTGGTGCAAAAGGGACAGACGTGTACGTGATGATTCCACCCAAACCTTTCCAAAGCGGCCCCTCTTAATAGTACAACTTTCCTAAGACTCAAATCCATCGAAAAGAAACGTAGAGAAAAGTCCGTCTTCACTAGACTCCGAGGGGCAACGAATCGTCTTGGCCTAAACATGAGGTATCTGAAAATCTCAATGCACACGATTAGTCCACAAAAGCATTGTCATCAATCACCAAAACTACATGGGATGAAATATGCCTTTACAATCTCCCCCTTTTTGGTGGATTGATGACAATACGGGATTTGCACATAAGAGTACACAAAAGAATATAAGCAAACCCTGAAGGAAATATGCCCTAGAGGCAATAATAAAGTTATTATTTATTTCCTTATTTCATGATAAATGTTTATTATTCATGCTAGAATTGTATTAACCAGAAACTTAGTACATGTGTGAATACATAGACAAACAGAGTGTCACTAGTATGCCTCTACTTGACTAGCTCGTTGAATCAAAGATGGTTAAGTTTCCTAGCCATAAACATGAGTTGTCATTTGATTAACGGGATCACATCATTAGAGAATGATGTGATTGACTTGACCCATTCCGTTAGATTAGCACTTGATCGTTTAGTATGTTGCTATTGCTTTCTTCATCACTTATACATGTTCCTATGGCTATGAGATTATGCAACTCCCGAATACCGGAGGAACACTTTGTGTGCTATCAAACGTCACAACGTAACTGGGTGATTATAAAGATGCTCTACAGGTGTCTCCGATGGTGTTTGTTGAGTTGGCATAGATCGAGATTAGGGTTTGTCACTCCATGTATCGGAGAGGTATCTCTGGGCCCTCTCGGTAATGCACATCACTATAAGCCTTGCAAGCAATGTGTCTAATGAGTTAGTTGCGGGATGATGCATTACGGAACGAGTAAAGAGACTTGCCAGTAATGAGATTGAACTAGGTATTGAGATACCGATGATCGAATCTCGGGCAAGTAACATACCGATGACAAAGGGAACAACTTATGTTGTTATGCGGTTTGACCGATAAAGATCTTCGTAGAATATGTAGGAACCAATATGAGCATCCGGGTTCCGCTATTGGTTATTGACCGGAGATGAGTCTCGGTCATGTCTACATAGTTCTCGAACCCGCAGGGTCCGCACGTTTTTAACGTTCTGTGACGATTTGTATTATGAGTTATGTGATTTGATGACCGAAGTTTGTTTGGAGTCCCGGATGAGATCGGGCACATGACGAGTAGTCTCGAAATGGTTGAGACGTAAAGATCGATACATTGGAAGGCTATATTCGGACATCGGAAATGTTCCGAGTGATTCAGGTATTTTTCGGAGTACCAGAAAGTTACGGGAATTCTTATTGGGCCTTAATGGGCCATACGGGAAAGGAGAGAAAGGCCTCAAGCGTGGTCGCGCCCCTTCTCCATGGACTGGTCTGAATTGGACTAGGGAAAGGGGGCGCCCCCTTCCTTCCTTCTCCTTCTCCCTTCCCTTTTTCCTATTCCATGTGGGAGGTGGAATCCTACTAGGACTAGGGAGTCCTAGTAGGACTCCACACTTTGGGCACGCCCTATGAGGGCCGGCCTCCTCCTCCCTCCATCCTTTATATACGTGGCCAGGGGGCACCCCATAGACACACAAGTTGATCATTGATCTCTTAGCCATGTGTGGTGCCCCCCTCCACCATAATCCACCTCAGTCATATCGCCGTAGTGCTTAGGCGAAGCCCTGTGCCGGTAGCTTCATCATCACCGTCATCACGCGGTCGTGCTGATGAAGCTCTCCCTCGAAGCTCTACTGGATCGTGAGTTCGTGGGACGTCACCGAGCTGAACGTGTGCAGATCACGGAGGTGCCGTACGTTCGGTACTAGGATCGGTCGATCTTGAAGACGCACGACTACATCAACCGCGTTGTCATAACGCTTCCGCTTACGGTCTACGAGGGTACATGGACAACACTTTCCCCTCTCGTTGCTATGCATCACCATGATCTTGTGTGTGCGTAGGATTTTTTTTTGAAATTACTACGTTCCCCAACAGTGGCATCCGAGCCAAGTTTATGCGTAGATGTTATATGCACGAGTAGAACACAAGTGAGTTGTGGGCGATACTAGTCATACTGCTTACCAACATGTCATAATTTGATTCGGCGGTATTGTTGGATGAAGCGGCCCGGAACGACATTACGCGTACGCTTACGCGAGACTGGTTCTACTGACGTGCTTCGCACACAGGTGGCTGGCGGGTGTCGGTTTTCCCAACTTTAGTTGAATCGAGTGTGGCTATGCCCGGTCCTTGTGAAGGTTAAAACAACACATACTTGATGAAATATCGTTGTGGTTTTGATGCATAGGTAAGAACGGTTCTTGCTCAGCCCATAGCAGCCACGTAAAACATGCAACAACAAAGTAGAGGACGTCTAACTTGTTTTTGCAGGGCTTGTTGTGATGTGATATGGTCAAGACGTGATGAGATATAAGTTGTTGTATGAGATGATCATGTTTTGTTGAAGTTATCGGCAACTAGCAGAAGCCTTATGGTTGTCTCTTTATTGCATAAGATGCAAGCGCCAAATAATTGCTTTACTTTATCGCTATGCGATAGCAATAGTTGCAAGAGCAATAGTTGGCAAGACGGCCATGTGACGACACGTTGATAGAGATCAAGATGATGGAGATCATGGTGTCATGCCGGTGACGATAAAGATCATGACAGTACTTTGGAGATGGAGATCAAAGGCGCAAGATGATCATGGCCATATCATGTCACATATTTTGATTGCATGTGATGCTTATCTTTTATACATCTTATTTTGCTTAGTTCGGCGGTAGCTTTATAAGATGATCCCTTACTAAAATTTCAAGGTATAAGTGTTCTCCCTGAGTATGCACCGTTGCGACAGTTCTTCGTGCTGAGACACCACGTGATGATCGGGTGTGATAAGCTCTACGTTCACATACAACGGGTGCAAGCCAGTTTTGCACACGCAGAATACTCGGGTTAAACTTGACGAGCCTAGCATATGCAGATATGGCCTTGGAACACTGGAGACCGAAAGGTCGAGCGTGAATCATATAGAAGATATGATCAACATAGTGATGTTCACCATTGAAAACTACTCCATCTCACGTGATGATTGGACATGGTTTAGTTGATATGGATCACGTGATCACTTAGATGATTAGAGGGATGTCTATCTAAGTGGGAGTTCTTAAGTAATATGATTAATTGAACTTTAATTTATCATGAACTTAGTCCTGGTAGTATTTGCATATCTATGTTGTAGATCAATAGCTCGCGTTTAGCTCCCCTATTTTATTTTTGATATGTTCCTAGAGAAAACTAAGTTGAAAGATGTTAGTAGCAATGATGCGGATTGGATCCGTGCTCTGAGGATTATCCTCATTGCTGCACAGTAGAATTTTGCCCTTGATGCACCGCTAGGTGACAGACCGATTGCAGGAGCAAATGGAGACGTTATGAACGTTTGGCAAGCTCGATATGATGACTACTTGATAGTTTAGTGCACCATGCTTTACGGCTTAGAATCGGGGCTTCAAAGACGTTTTTGAAACGCCACGGAGCATATGAGATGTTCCAAGAGTTGAAATTAGTATTTCAGACTCATGCCCATGTCGAAAGGTATGAGACCTTTGACAAGTACTTTGCCTACAAGATGGAGGAGAATAGCTCAGCTAGTGAGCATGTGCTCAGAATGTCTGAGTACTACAATCACTTGAATCAAGTGGGAGTTAATCTTCCAGATAAGATAGTGATTGACAGAGTTCTCTAGTCACTATCACCAAGTTACTAGAACTTCGTGATGAACTATAACATACAAGGGATAACAGAAACGATTCCCAAGCTCTTCGTGATGCTGAAATCGACGAAGGTAGAAATCAAGAAAAGCATCAAGTGTTGATGGTTGACAAGACCGCTAGTTTCAAGAAAAGGGCAAAGGGAAGAGGGGGAACTTCAAAAAGAACGGCAAGCAAGTTGCTGCTCCCGTGAAGAAGCCCAAAGCTAGACCCAAGCCTGAAACTGAGTACTTCTACTGCAAAGGAAATGGTCACTAGAAGTGGAACTGCCCTAGATACTTGGCGGATAAGAAGGATGGCATAGTGAACAAAGGTATATTGGATATACATGTTATTGATGTGTACTTTACTAGTGTTTATAGCAACCCCTCGGTATTTGATACTGGTTTAGTTGCTAAGAGTAGTAACTTGATGCGGAGCTTGATGGGCTCATGACGAATCCAGTTGGGGGCAACAAACTCTTCATTGGGAAAGAGCTGCTCCCAAGTCTTTGAGATCAAGAGATGCAGGTAAGGTCCATAGATGGGCACCTTAAGGTTGAGCACGGCAAACTGCAGCTCACACCACATGATATGTGAGACATCAAGTGGTTCGGTCTGATGGAGACGCACCTTCTCACAGATGAGCATCATGTCCACAAGATAAGCATGGACCTTATCCTTGTCACCAATGCGCGAAAAGAGGGAGTTGCGGATGATCCGGTGCATGATGTCAAGGAATGGATTCAGCACCCATGTCTTCTTGTCAGTGCCAAGCTTCTTCTCAACAAGGTACGGCTGGAGCTTGTCCTTGCTAGCTGACTCGGGGTTGGCATGAGGGCGGACACCAACGGGCGCATTGAGCCCCTCATCACGAACATGCAGCAGCGCCATGAACTCCTTCCACTTAGCAGTCATCCTTTGCCCATTGGTCATCCATGTCATGGTCCATTCCTCATCGGTATGGAAGTGGACCGACGCAAAGAACTGAGCCACGTCCTCAATGCAAAATTGCTCCACCAGGTCCAAAGTCTCACCAAAATATTCCCGGTGATTATCCTTCCTCATATGAACCATGTCAATCTAGTGCACGTCCACGTAGATGTTCTACTTGGCCTTGATCACATCCAAGAAGATAAGATTCTATTGCTTGGTCCAAAACAGATCATTCCCCGTGAATTTCTCACGGGGCTTCACATAGGGGTTGATCCTCCTGCGAGCGATAAAATCGGCTAGAGGAATCTCATCCATGCCCATTGATGGCTCCTTGGTCTTGGTGGCGGTTGACTTGGTCCTGCGTTGGGGGGCACTGGAGCCCTTTGGAGCCTCCTCTTGGTTGCGCAGATGCTTCGAGCCCGTGTCACGACTGGGATTCAAACGACGGACATTGGAGCCACCACCTAAGACACACCACACAAGACCACACGAGAGAAACGAGAAGGATCAATGCAAAGACCACAACAAAAACAACCGAAACACGTAGAAATAAGATTGGGTAGTCGCCACAAGGTAGTTTCGAAGTCAACGGTAGTACCTTACCCCTAAGCGGAAGTAAAATTTTACTGTTGCTCTAGCCGCTGTAGTACTGCGCCGGGATGGCACGGTAGTACCGCGCTTAGAGCGGAAGTAAAATTTTACTTCCGCGCACCGAGCGATAGTACTGCACGAGGCGGATGCAGCCAGAGTGGTAGTACCGTACTGGAGGTGCGATAGTACCGCTCGGATTCAGATCCGGTACGAACATATCTAGGCACACCCGCAACATTGGAGCGGTACTACGGTTGATCGAAAATACCGTGTGGCAACATACCAAATAGCATCTGTACTGCACTACACCTCCCCTACATCCTACTATTGCAAAGATTTGGTCTAAAATCTCAAGAACAACATGCATCTCCCCAAAACCTAGAGGCAAAACAACGAAGCAAAGAGAGAGGGATTTGGGGAGAAACCTTGTTCCATGGCAAGAGGGCGGTGTGGGGATCGATCCCACCAGTCGGAATGCGAGGAGAGCGGCCGGAGACGGAGATCCGGCAAGATCCTCCGGCGCCATTCTTGGGTAGGAGAGAGAGAGAGACGAAGTGGGAAACTTAGTTGAATGGGCATGGGGGAGTTGGAACTCCCCCTGCCCGCACTTGAACCCCACCCGCTTGCGACGACGCGGTAGTACTGCGGGTCATCGCGGTAGTACCGCCCGGGCGGAAGTACCGCACGCGGGGCGGTAGTACCGCTCTTCCAATGGCAGTAAAAAATTACTGCCATGCTGGTCGCGGTAGTACCGTGCTCATCTCCTGTGGTAGTACCGTGGCTAGCCACGGTAGTACCGTAGACCCAAGAAAATGCATGTTTCGACAAAGAGGAAAAACACGGCCTTTGCACAACAGCCTTCAAGTGACCGGACACGCAAACACACACACACACACGAGGCAACTCAAACACAAACACGGCTCAACAAGAAGGAAAAAGGCAACAAGGAACAAACACTAACCAAAACCTCTCTAGAGGAGAGGGTGGTGGCCGAAGCCACCTATGTTTGAGTCAATTGGTATGGCACCGCGAAGAATTATCCTTGGGCCCATGACCAAAACTCGTCTTTGAAGCACAAGTACCATAAAAATGGCTAATGTGAAAGTGTTGATCAATTTATGCATAATGGGGGGAGGGAGAGTTCATTGAGAGAACAACACTCCCCCTATGTCCATGCCTACACCTAAACAAGACATCAAGATGAGTATGGTGGGGTGTGCAAGGGTTCAAGCCACATTGCTCGAATCAATGATATTTAGCTCATGCCTTAACTCGCGAAATCTTGCTTCATCCATGGGCTTTGTGAAGATATCTGCAAGGTTATCATGAGTGTTGACATAGTTGAGCTCGATCTCCCCTCGATCCCGGATGAAGTGATACCGAATCTCAATATGCTTCGTCTTGAAGTGTTGCACTGGGTTGAGAGAAATCTTGATGACACTTTCATTGTCACACCAAAGAGGCACTTTGTCACAAATGACACCGTAATACTTTAAAGTTTGCCTCAACCATAGAAGTTGTGCACAACAACTACCGGCAGCCACATACTCCGCTTCGGTGGACGAGAGAGACACACAACTTTGCTTCTTAGAAGACCAACTCGCCAAAGAGCAACCAAGGAATTGGCACCCTCCGGAAGTTGACTTCCTATCCACTTTGTCTCCCGCCCAATCAGAGTCCGAATAGCCTACAAGGTTGAAGTTTGCTCCTCTTGGGTACCATAAGCCAAAGTTTGGTATGAGCCAAATATCGAAAGATTCGCTTAACCGCCAAAAAGTGGCTTTCCTTAGGTGCGGCTTGAAACCGTGCACAAATTCCCACACTCAACATGATATCCGGTCTAGATGCACAAAGATAAAGCAAGGAGCCAATCATGGAGCGATATACCTTTTGATCCACCGCTTTACCATTGGGATCTATGTGAAGTTGGCATTTGACGGGCATTGGAGTGGAAGCCAGCTTGACATCACTTAGCTTGAATCTCTTGAGCATGCCTTGAGTGTATTTGGCTTGGTTGATGAAGGTTCCTTCTTTTCTTTGCTTGATTTCGAACCCAAGAAAGAACTTCAACTCTACAGTATAATTGAGGTCATGAGAGCGGCAAACTCCTCATTGAAAGCTTTGTTAGGGGAACCAAAGATAATATCATCAACATATAGTTTTTGACAGAAAGACTGTAAGGGAACCCCCTACAGTATAATTGGTGCAACAAACCCAAATTGCAAGTACCATGCCTTGAACCTGGGTGGGTGGGAAGGCATCAGCCCCTTCCGACCACTAGGCTATGCCTCAGTATGCATCATCAACATATAGTTGGCATACAAACAACTCCCCCTTTGACCTTCTTAGTAAAAACAGTGGGGTCAATTTTCCCAATTTCAAACCCACGATCTTGCAACAACTCGGTAAGATGCTCATACCACGCACGTGGGGCTTGTTTAAGGCCATATAGCGCCTTATTGAGTTGGTACACATGATCGGGGAAATAGGGATCCTCGAACCCCGGGGGTTGTTTGACATATACCAACTCATTAATAGGACCATTAAGAAAAGCACTCTTCACATCCATTTGTTGCAACTTAAAGTTATGATGAGAAGCATAAGCAATCAACAAACGAATGGATTCAAGGCGAGCAATGGGAGCAAAGGTTTCACCGTAGTCGATACCCTCGACTTGGGAGTAGCCTTGTGCTACCAATCGAGCCTTGTTGCGAACGATAATCCCATGAGCATCTTGCTTGTTCTTGAATATCCACTTGGTTCCAATGACATTATGATTCCCTGTTAGCCTTGGCACCAATCTCCACACCTTGTTGTGCTCGAAGTTGTTGAGTTCTTCATGCATGGCATTAAGCCAATACGGATCCTCGAGCGCCTCATAGACCTTTTGGGGCTCAACACAAGAAACAAACGCGTGATGTTCACAATAGTTTGCTAATTGTCTACTAGTGCTTACCCCCTTTCGAATGCTTCCAAGCACATTCGTCATGAGATGACCCTTGGTAGTGAGCTTGGATGCAATCTTGGCGGCACGATGCTCCAATTCGTCCTCAGGAGTGAGTTGAGGAGCGGTAACTTGATCATCTTGAGCTTGTTCTTGATCTTGAGCTTGCTCTTGATCTTGAACTTGCTCGGAGGTGAGAACTTGATCTTGGGCATCACTTGGTGGTTCAACACCATCTTGAGGTTGATCTTGCCCTTGATCTTGTTCATTTGGTTGAGGGCCTTCACTTTGTTCTTCGGAAGCGTGTGGGTCTTGGGTTGGTGATGGTTCCACTTGAGTGGAACATTGTCCTTTCCTACCTCTTGAGCATGCGCTGGTTTTCCCTTGAAGAGGAAAGGGTGATGCAGCAAAGCAGCGTAAGTATTTCCCTCAGTTTTTGAGAACCAAGGTATCAATCCAGTAGGAGACAACGCACAAGTCACCTAGTACCTGCACAAACAATCAAGAACCTTGCAACCAATGCGATAAAGGGGTTGTCAATCCCTTCACGGTCACTCGCAAAAGTGAGATCTAATAAAGATAGTAAAGTAAATATTTTTGGTATTTTTGTTGTATAGATTGGAAAGTAAAGATTGCAAAATAGTAATCGAGATGCGATGTAAATAAAAGAGATGCAATATAATAAGAAAGAGACCCGGGGGCCACAGGTTTCACTAGTGGCTTCTCTAAAGATAGCATGTATTACGGTGAGTGAACAAATTACTGCCGAGTAATTGATAAAAAGCGCATAGTTATGAAGATATCTAAGGCAATGATCATGAATATAGGCATCATGTCCGTGTCAAGTAGATCGAAACGGTTCTGCATCTACTACTATTACTCCACACATCGACCGCTATCCAGTATGCATCTAGAGTATTAAGTTCATAAGAACAGAGTAACGCATTAAGCAAGATGACATGATGTAGAGGGATAAACTCAAGCAATATGATATAAACCCCATCTTTTTATCCTCGATGGCTGATACGTCTCCAACGTATCTATAATTTTTTATTGTTCCATGCTATTATATATTCTGTTTTGGATGTTTAATGGGCTTTACTATACACTTTTATATTACTTTTGGGACTAACCTATTAACCCAAGGCCCAGTGCAAATTGCTGTTTTTTTGCCTATTTCAGTGTTTCGCAGAAAAGGAATATCAAACGGAGTCCAAACGGAATGAAACCTTCGGGAGCGTGATTTTTGGAACAAACGTGATCCAGAGGACTTGGAGTGGACGTTAAGAAATCAACGAGGAGGCTACGAGGCAGGGAGGCGCGCCTTCCCCCTGGGCGCCCCCCACCCTCATGGGCCCCTCGTGGCTCCACCGACCTACTTCTTCCTCCTATATATACCTACGTACCCTGAAACCATCGAGGAGCACCACAAAAACCTATTTCCACCGCCACAACCTTTTGTACCTGTGAGATCCCATCTTGGGGCCTTTTCCGGCGCTCCGCCGGAGGGGCAATCGATCACGCAGGGCTTCTACATCAACACCATGGCCTCTTCGATGATGTGTGAGTAGTTCACCACAGTCCTTTGGGTCCATAGTTATTAGCTAGATGGCTTCTTCTCTCTCTTTGGATCTCAATACAAAGTTCTCCTCGATCTTCTTGGAGATCTATTTGATGTAACTCTTTTTGCGGTGTGTTTTTCGAGATCCGATGAATTGTGGGTTTATGATCAAGATTATCTATGAACAATATTTGAATCTTCTCTGAATTATTTTATGTATGATTGGTTATCTTTGCAAGTCTCTTCGAATTATCAGTTTGGTTTGGCCTACTAGATTCATCTTTCTTGCAATGGGAGAAGTGCTTAGCTTTGGGTTCAATCTTGCGTTGCTCGATCCCAGTGACAGAAAGGGAAATGACACGTATTGTATTGTTGCCATTGAGGATAAAAGATGGGGTTTATATCATATTGCTTGAGTTTATCCCTCTACATCATGTCATCTTACCTAATGCGTTACTCTGTTCTTATGAACTTAATACTATAGATGCATGCTGGATAGCGGTCGATGTGTGGAGTAATAGTAGTAGATGCAGGCAGGAGTCGGTCTACTTGTCACGGACGTGATGCCTATATACATGATCATGCCTAGATATTCTCATAACTATGCACTTTTCTATCAATTGCTCGACAGTAATTTGTTCACCCACCGTAATACGTATGCTATCTTGAGAGAAGCCACTAGTGAAACCTATGGCCCCCGGGTCTATTTTCCATCATATTAATCTCCCGTCAACTAGCTATTTCTGTCGCCGTTTATTTTGCAATCTTTACTTTCAATCTTTATCATAAAAATACCAAAAATATTATCTTATCATCTCTATCAGATCTCACTTTTGCAAGTGGCTGTGAAGGGATTGACAACCCCGTTATCGCGTTGGTTTCAAGGTTCTTATTTGTTTGTGTAGGTACGAGGGACTTGCGTGTGGCCTCCTACTGGATTGATACCTTGGTTCTCAAAAACTGAGGGAAATACTTATGCTACTTTGCTGCATCACCCTTTCCTCTTCAAGGGAAAACCAACGCATGCTCAAGAGGTAGCAAGAAGGATTTCTGGCGCCGTTGTCGGGGAGTCTACGCACAAGTCAAGACATACCAAGTACCCAGCACAAACTCTTATCCCTCGCATTACATTATTTGCCATTTGCCTCTCGTTTTCCTCTCCCCCACTTCACCCTTGCCGTTTTATTCGCCCTCTCTTTCCGCTCGCCTATTTTTCTCTTGCTTCTTGTGTGTCCGTGTGTTAGATCGTTTGCTTTGCTGTCATGGCCAGTCCTTTATCTACTCCTTTGTCTCCTGAGTTTGAAGTTCTTCACTTTAAACAAAGACAAGGAGAAAATTTAAAAGATGCTTGGTATAGGATGATGGAATCTTATCGTAATTGCACCTTAGAGGTGAGTTTTAGAATTTTGCTGCGCAATTTTTATGTTGGACTAAATATGTCCCATAGACAACTCTTGGATTGTGTTGCCAAAGGAAATTTTATTGAAATTGATCCCAGTATTGCGCATGAAATCATAGAGGGGGTAGTGGGAACACTACCTCAACAAAAGGGGCCACAACATACCCAGGAAGAGACACAAGTTTTTGAAAAGATTTGCGAAGTAACTAAGATTTTACAAAAGTCTCTTGAACCTCTTAAGAGTGTTAGCGGAAATCTTCACCGCATGAATATGTTGATTACCCTTTGCAATAAGTGGTTGGATTCTTTAGATCTAAAAATTTCCGAATATGAAGGGAAACGTAAAGAACCTCCAGGATTCTAGCATGATTCCGCTAAAAAATTAAAAGCCAAAGAAGACAATACCTAGATCTATCCTTGCCTTTATGCCTAGCTAGGGGCGTTAAACGATAGCGCTTGTTGGGAGGCACCCAATTTTATTTTTGTTTCTTGCTTTTTGTTTCTGTTTAGGAATAAATCTTTCATCTAGCTTCTGTTTAGATGTGGTTTTATGTTTTAATTAGTGTTTTTTCCAAGTAGAACCTTTGGGAAGACTTGGGTGAAGTCTTTTTGATCTTGCTGTAAAAAACAGAAACTTTAGCGCTCACGAGATTAGCTACAAATTTTTACTGGAGAGTGCTATTTAGTTGATTCTTTTTGAAGATGATTAATAGATAAATTCCTCACGTCCAGAAATTTATTTTAGAATTTTTGGAGTTCCAGAAGTTTGCGTTAGATACAGATTACTACAGACTGTTCTGTTTTGACAGATTCTGTTTTTCGTGTGTTGTTTGCTTATTTTGATGAATCTATGGCTAGTAATGGAGTTTATGAACCATAGAGAAATTGGAATACAGTAGGTTTAACACCAATATAAATAAACAATGATTTCATTACAGTACCTTGAAGTGGTGTTTTGTTTTCTTTCGCTGACGGAGCTCATGAGATTTTCTGTTAAGTTTTGTGTTGTGAAGTTTTCAAGTTTTGGGTAAAGATTTGATGGATTATAGAACAAGGAGTGGCAAGAGCCTAAGCTTGGGGATGCCCAAGGCACCCCAAGGTAAAATCCAAGGACAACCAAAAAGCCTAAGCTTGGGGATGCCCCGGAAGGCATCCCCTCTTTTGTCTTCGTCCATCGGTAACTTTACTTGGAGCTATATTTTTATTCACCACATGATATGTGTTTTGCTTGGAGCGTCTTGTATGATTTGAGTCTTTGCTTTTTACTTTACCACAATCATCCTTGCTGTACACACCTTTTGGAGAGACACACATGAATCGGAATTTATTAGAATACTCTATGTGCTTCACTTATATCTTTTGAGCTAAACAATTTTGCTCTAGCGCTTCACTTATATCTTTTAGAGCACGGTGGTGGTTTTATTTTATAGAAATTATTGATCTCTCATGCTTCACTTATATTATTTTGAGAGTCCTTTAGAACAGCATGGTAATTTTCTTTGGTTATAAAATTAGTCCTAATATGATAGGCATCCAAAGTTGGATATAATAAAAACTTCCATATAAGTGCATTGAATACTAGGAGAAGTTTGATACTTGATGATTGTTTTGAGATATGGAGATAGTGATATTAAAGTTGTGCTAGTTGAGTAGTTGTGAATTTGAGAAATACTTATGTTGAAGTTTGCAAGTCCCGTAGCATGCACGTATGGTAAACGTTGTGTAACAAATTTGAAACATGAGGTGTTCTTTGATTGTCATCCTTATGAGTGGCGGTCGGGGACGAGCGATGGTCTTTTCCTACCAATCTATCCCCCTAGGAGCATGCGTGTAGTGCTTGGTATTTGATAACTTGTAGATTTTTGCAATAAGTATGTGAGTTCTTTATGACTAATGTTGAGTCCATGGATTATACGCACTCTCAACCTTCCATCATTGCTAGCCTCTTAGGTACCATGCATTGCCCTTTCTCACCTTGAGAGTTGGTGCAAAATTCGCCGGTGCATCCAAACCCCATGATACGATACGCTCTATCACACATAAACCTCCTTATATCTTCCTAAAAACAGCCACCATACCTACCTATTATGGTATTTCCATAGCCATTCCGAGATATATTGCCATGCAACTTTCCACCGTTCCATTTATTATGACACGCTTCATCATTGTCATATTGCCTTGCATGATCATGTAGTTGACATCGTATTTGTGGCAAAGCCACCATGCATATTATTTCATACATGTCACTCTTGATTCATTGCTCATCCCGGTACACCGCCGGAGGCATTCATATAGAGTCATATTTTGTTCTAAGTATCGAGTTGTAATCATTGAATTGTAAATAAATAGAAGTGTGATGATCATCATTAATAGAGCATTGTCCCCAAAAAAAGAGAAAGGCCAAAAAAAGGAAAAAAAGAGAAATAAAAAGGGACAATGCTACTATCCTTTTTCCACACTTGTGCTTTAAAGTAGCACCATGATCTTTATGATAGAGAGTCTCTTGTTTTGTCACTTTCATATACTAGTGGAATTTTTCATTATAGAACTTGGCTTCTATATTCCAATGATGGGCTTCCTCAAATGCCCTAGGTCTTCGTGAGCAAGCAAGTTGGATGCATACCCACTTAATTTATTTTATTGAGCTTTCATACATTTATAGCTCTAGTGCATCCGTTGCATGGCAATCCCTACTCCTTGCATTGACATCAATTGATGGGCATCTCCCTAGCCCGTTGATTAGCCGCGTCAATGTGAGACTTTCTCCTTTTTTGTCTTCTCCACACAACCCCCATCATCATTATTCTATTCCACCCATAGTGCTATATCCATGGCTCACGCTCATGTATTGCGTGAAAGTTGAAAAAAGTTTGAGATTACTAAAGTATGAAACAATTGCTTGGCTTGTCATCGGGGTTGTGCAAGATGAGAGCATCTTGTGTGACAAGAATGAAGCATGACCAAACTATATGATTTTGTAGGGATGAGCTTTCTTTGGCTATGTTATTTTGAGAAGACATAATTGCTTGGTTAGTATACTTGAAGTATTATTATTTTTATGTCAATATTAAACTTTTATCTTGAACCTTTCGGATCTGAACATTCATGCCACAATAAAGAAAATTACATTGAGAAATATGCTAGGTAGCATTCCACATCGAAAATTCTGTTTTTATCATTTACCTACTCGAGGACGAGCAGGAATTAAGCTTGGGGATGCTTGATACGTCTCCAACGTATCTATAATTTTTGATTGTTCCATGATATTATATATTCTATTTTGGATGTTTAATGGGATTTACTATACAATTTTATATTATTTTTGGGACTAACCTATTAACCCAAGGCCCAGTGCAAATTGCTATTTTTTGCCTATTTCAGTGTTTCACAGAAAAGGAATATCAAACGGAGTCCAAACGGAATGAAACCTTCGGGAGCGTGATTTTTGGAACAAACATGATCCAGAGGACTTGGAGTGGACGTCAAGAAATCAACGAGGAGGCCACGAGGCAGGGAGGCGCGCCCCCACCCTCGTGGGCCCCTCGTGGCTCCACCGACCTACTTCTTCCTCCTATATATACCTACGTACCCTGAAACCATCGAGGAGCACCACGAAAACCTATTTCTACCGCCGCAACCTTCCGTACCCGTCAGATCCCATCTTGGGGCCTTTTCTGGCGCTCCGCCAGAGGGGGAATCGATCACGGAGGGCTTCTACATCAACACCATGCCTCTCCGATGATGTGTGAGTAGTTTACCACAGACCTTCGGGTCCATAGTTATTAGCTAGATGGCTTCTTCTCTCTCTTTGGATCTCAATACAAAGTTCTCCTCGACCTTCTTGGAGATCTATTCGATGTAACTCTTTTTGCGGTGTGTTTGTCGAGATCCGATGAATTGTGGGTTTATGATCAAGATTATCTATGAACAATATTAGAATCTTCTCTGAATTCTTTTATGTATGATTGGTTATCTTTGCAAGTCTCTTCGAATTATCAGTTTGGTTTGGCCTACTAGATTGATCTTTCTTGCAATGGGAGAAGTGCTTAGCTTTGGGTTCAATCTTGCGTTGCTCGATCCCAGTGACAGAAAGGGAAACGACACGTATTGTATTGTTGCCATGGAGGATAAAAAGATGGGGTTTATATCATATTGCTTGAGTTTATCCCTCTACATCATGTCATCTTACCTAATGCGTTACTATGTTCTTATGAACTTAATACTCTAGATGCATGCTGGATAGCGGTCGATGTGTGGAGTAATAGTAGTAGATGCAGGCAGGAGTCGGTCTACTTGTCACGGACGTGATGCCTATATACATGATCATGCCTAGATATTCTCATAACTATGCACTTTTCTATCAATTGCTCGACAGTAATTTGTTCACCCACCGTAATACTTAAGCTATCTTGAGAGAAGCCACTAGTGAAACCTATGGCCCCCGGGTCTATTTTCCATCATATTAATCTCCCGTCAACTAGCTATTTCTGTCGCCGTTTATTTTGCAATCTTTACTTTCAATCTTTATCATAAAAATACCAAAAATATTATCTTACCATCTCTATCAGATCTCACTTTTGCAAGTGGCCATGAAGGGATTGACAACCCCTTTATCGCGTTGGTTGCAAGGTTCTTATTTGTTTGTGTAGGTACGAGGGACTTGCATGTGGCCTCCTACTGGATTGATACCTTGGTTCTCAAAAACTGAGGGAAATATTTACGCTACTTTGCTGCATCACCCTTTCCTCTTCAAGGGAAAACCAACGCATGCTCAAGAGGTAGCAAGAAGGATTTCTGGCGCCGTTGCCGGGGAGTCCACGCACAAGTCAAGACATACCAAGTACCCATCACAAACTCTTATCCCTCGCACTACTATTACTCCACAGATCGACCTCTATCCAGCATGCATCTAGAGTATTAAGTTCATAAGAACAGAGTAAAGCATTAAGCAAGATGACATGATGTAGAGGGATAAACTCAAGCAATATGATATAAACCCCATCTTCTTATCCTCGATGGCAACAATACAATACGTGCCTTGCTGCCCCTACTGTCACTGGGAATGGACACCGCAAGATTGAACCCAAAGCTAAGCACTTCTCCCATTGCAAGAAAGATCAATCTAGTAGGCCAAACTAAACCGATAATTCGAAGAGACTTGCAAAGACATCAAATCATGCATATAAGAATTCAGAGAAGAACCAATAATATTCATAGATAATCAAGTTCATAAATCCACAATTCATCGGATCTCGGCAAACACACCGCAAAAGAGTGTTACATCGAATAGATCTCCAACATCAAGGAGAACTTTGTATTGAGAATCAAAGAGAGAGAAGAAGCCGTCTAGCTAATAACTATGGACCCGAAGGTCTGTGGTAAACTACTCACGCTTCATCGGAGAGGCTATGGTGTTGATGTAGAAGCCCTCCTGCCTCGTGGCCGCCTCGTAGAGTCCCAGACATCAACTCCAAGTCTTTTGGATTGCTTTTGGTCCAAGAAAGATCATCGCGAAGGTTTCATTCCGTTTGGACTCCATTTGGTATTCCTTTTCTGCGAAACTCTGAAATAGGCAAAAAAAACAGAAACTGGCACTGGGCCTCCAGTTAATAGGTTAGTCCCAAAAATAATACAAAAGAGCATATTAAAGCCCATTAAACATCCAAAACAGATAATATAATAGCATGGAACAATAAAAAATTATAGATACGTTGGAGACGTATCATCCTTCTCCTTCAGCCACAAGGGGTTCCTCAATGGGTAGGATAAAACCAACACCCATTGTCAGGACCCCGATTCTAAGTCACACCGATCTAGCCTGTAACACATCATATCACTTTGCGGTCTCACGCACGGTATTCCCATGGGTGTCGCCTTACCATGGCCCGGGACCGTTTGCGCCTTTTGGCTCACGTATATGATAATGTCGCTAGCATCCATATGACAGAGAACCCGGGCCGACATGACTAGTCGTGAACCCAAAGTGGCACTAACTTACGGGGACAGGCATACGTGAATCAACATCGAGCATGTCGGTCAGCAGCGTGCGAATCCGGGCTGTAGCACTGGGCTAACAGGACTCTGGGAACCCGGGCTGTAGCAGGCTAGGCAGGACTCCGGATGTCACCGCGTGACATTTCCCCGAAGGGACAGACACAGGAACGAAGTGAATCACATGCCGGCCAGTCAGGTGTCCAGAGTAGTAGTGCTGGGCTAGCAGGACTCCGCTGAACTAGGCTGTAGCGGACTACTATGGCTCATGGAAGCACAAGACTACATTTCCTCATAAGAGAGGCTACCAAGGATAAACAACTAGGTTGTCGGATCCCACACATACCAAGCATTTCAATCATACACGCAATATGCTCGATATGTGTAAATACAACATGGCATCACAACATAACTCCACGACTCAAGTACTTATTCATTAGGCTCCGAGGAGCGAGATATTACAAACATGGGTCTTATGACCCAACATTCAGAGCATACAAGTCAAAGCACATGCAGAAGCTAAACATGTCTGAGTACAGACATCTACAAATGAAAAAGGCTGAGAAGCCTGACTATCTACCAGATCCTGCCGAGGGCACAAGATCGTAGCTAAGGTATCAAGCTAAACGTCGAAGTCCACACGGAACTACTAGCGAGACTGACGTCTCTCTGCAAAACATAAAATGGGCAAACGTGAGTACAATTGTACCCAACAAGACTTACATCAGAACTATCTACATATGCATCAGTATCAAAAGGGGGTGGTGGAGTTTAACTACAGCAAGCCAGCTTTGACTCGGTGGCTATCCTAAACTACAATTGCAAGTAACTCTTTTGAGGTGGCGCACACGAGTCCACATATTCACCATATCAATACACCACTATGGATCCGCTCCCGTCTCCCTACGAGAACGCCATCCATAGCACTCACGCTTATCTTGCGCATTTTAGAGTATCCACTTTCACTTGTCTATGAACTGTACAGGCAACCCAGAAGTCCTTTTCCGCGGACACGGCTATTCGAATAGATGATGTTAACCCTGAAGGGGTGTACTTCTTCACACACGCTCTCGCCACTTACCACCATGTACACGTTGTGTATCTCGGCAATCTTCAAGCGGAAGCCTGGCGAGGGAGTCGGCCACGACCTGACTAACCACACAAGTCTCTCGTCCAGGTTTATCGCCTATTCGGGTTCCATCCGCAAGGAGATCCGGCCGGGGTGTCGCTCACGGCCCCAAATGATGTGTGCAGGGTTCCCAAGCCCACCATCCGGGTGCCACTTGGTACACCGGGCCACTGTGCCTAGTCTGTCCCAAGCCCACCTGTACCGGGTGCCACTTAGTAGACTACTAGCACTACCTACAAACACCAGAAACTAGTTGCAACTCCTGGACAGAGATCATGTTGATTAATAAGTCGAGAGGGGTCGAGTTACCGGAACCCAATGTGTGGTAGTAACTGTTCATGGATCACAAACACAGAACTCAGTTCCTGAGGACGGCTGCAATGAGACAACCCACCATGTACTCCTACATGGCCTCTCACCGCTACCTTTACCAAATCGTGTTCACACACTTAGCTCTCACACAGTAGGACATGTTCACCACATTCCAATTCATCCCCGATGAATCAGACCTGACTCAACTCTAAGCAGTAGCAGGCATGACAAACAAGCATGAATGAGTAGGCACATCAGGGCTCAAACAATTCCTACTCATGCTAGTGGGTTTCATCTATTTACTGTGGCAATGACAGGTCATGCAGAGGAAAGGGGTTCAACTACCGCAGCATGTAATAGTTGAATCGTTGTTGTCCTAATGCAGTAAAAGAGAGCAGGAGCGAGAGAGTGGGATTGTATCGGAATGAACAAGGGGGTTTTGCTTGCCTGACATTTCCGAAGATAGTATAGTTCTCCATCGGTGTCATCGATCACATCATCGAAGCAACGTCTACTGAGAGGGGACAATTACCGGCAACAGAGAGAAAACACAATCAATGCAATGCGACAATATGATGCATGATCATGACATGGCAATATGCTGTGATTTGAGCTAATGCAGCTAGCAACAAGTGCAAGGGAGTCCATTTGAACCAAAGGTTCAAATGCAAACTCTAGTTTGAGCATTTAAAATGCCATTTGAATGTTTTCACTTATACAGCATGTATAAGTTGGTTTTCCATGCATGAAAGTAGCATAAATGGATAGATTGGATTTTTCTGATAATTTTTCATATATAACTTATTTCATTTGGAGTTACGGTTGATTTTATATGAATTTTTGAAGTTAGCATTATTTTCCGAAATTTCCTGAATAAGAATAAATCCAGAAAATAATTAACTGCGTCAGCACTGCGTCACTGTGATGTCAGCGGGTCAACGGGGCCGGTCCAGGTCAAACCTGACCAGTGGGACCCGCGTGTCAGTGTCTTAACTAATTAACAGAGACTGTTAGTGCCAATTAACAAATCAGCTTAAATAAACCATAGGCTGGGCCCAGAAGTCAGTGACTCAGAGGGGAGTCAAACCGAGTTAACCGTGGTCAAACTTGCCGGAGTTGACCCATGGCTCGTCGGAGAGGACGGGGCATCACTGAAGAGCTCGGGGGCGCGTCGGAGGGGCTCGGAGATGGCTGTGGCCGTGGTGGAGCTCGTCGGCGGCGACGGCTGCGTTCGGTCGCGCTCGGGGAAGGGACTAGAGGGCGAGGGAGAGAACAGAGAGTGAGGGAGAGGAGCGAAGGGGCTGCGGGGCGTCTCCAGACGCGTCGGGGGCGCCTCGGTGGCAAGCAGAAGGTGGAGCTCGGGCGCGCGCGCTGTCGACACGCCTCTGCCTACTGGCAGAGGTTGAAGACAGCTGCTTTAGGCCAGCGGGCTGGGCCAGCTGGAGGAGCTGGGCCAGGTGGGCTGCCAGGTAAGTCAGGTGGGTCCCTCTCTCTCTTCTTTTATTTGTTTATGTTTTCTAGTTTTCTGCTATAGTTTGAGCTTAGGAAAAATACCAAGGCATTTCCTAAAATCCTGAAAATATTCATGGACACTTGCTGAATTATTTCAGTGGCCCAAAAATAGTTCCAACATTATTTGAGCATTTAAATTATTTATAGTACTTAAATTCCCAAAGTCAAATACAATAAGATTTAATTCAAAAATCCAGAATGGCCTAGAAATATGTGCATCATTTTTGTCAGAGGTGCTGGACCAATTCAGAAATGATGAACATTTCTAAAGGCATTTTGGGATCATGGAAAAGATTTAAGTTTGAACCTAGTTGAATTTCATTTGCTGCTAGGGCTTATCATCCCCCATTTCAAGTTTCTGAGAAATTTAAACATGATGCAACAACCAAGCTAGTCCAAGTGCATAGCAAGGCTAGGGATGTGACAACTCACCCCCACTAAACAAGAATCTCGTCCCGAGATTCAAGACGTGAGGTAAAAGGATGAAGGGGACACAAACTAACACAATCTTCATGATCCAATTGCTCTTCTCGAAGATGTTGATTCATTGCATCATCTTGATCTTGACATCTTTTCTTTTGAGAGCTTTATCCAACTATGACGACGGAAGAGAGGGAAGCTCTACAGGATTCGATCTTCACAAAGGTTGGCAACTCACGATCAACTCATGGAGTGAGATGTAAGAACATCTCTCGAGCTGAGACACAAAACACACATCTGGAACGAGGAAAGGTAGCAAATGACGAAGGTTCAATTTGGTAGGCAACAACTCCACGCTTGGGTAGGATGGTGCATGGTTTCAAAGTAGCGAGGAGATAATTTCCACGATTCCATAACGGGGTACCTTAGGGAAGGTGGCTCGTAGAAATATTCCCTTAAGTGGCAAAAAGAATTACTTTGATTCAGAGATCATTGAAACTCTTCATACCAGCCTAAGGCAATTTACAAATGATCGTTTGAAAGAATTCAAAAGAATGGCACACTCTATTTGGAAAGGAAACTATGGTTATAGAACAACTCGGAAAATGGAAGGCACATTCCAGTTGATACCAAGGATATAACCTAGTGACTGAGCGTGCTTTCAAGAACTTGAGCATTTCCATATTCATCAAGGTTTTACCAACATCTGTGCCGAGGATCCTGGCAACACAGCTTACTACCATGATGAATAGTGATGGACGATGCAGATGCAAAGAAAGACAACGCTTTCTCAGATTTCACCTTAGCGAGGCTAAGGAAACGAGATCTGGATGATCGACCGAGAGACATTTAGCACTCCGCTTCTAATGTTCTCCTTGACATTCTAGGTACCACGATCATGCTTAAAAGCATCAACATGGCCGTCAAGTAAAGGTCTGACTTCGAGAGCACAAAGGATCCATAAGGAACAACTTCTAGAATAAGTCACACGAAATCCTCATGGAGAAGATGGTCAAATAGCTCAATCAAGATACTACAATGATAGATCTTCCGGCTAGGTGTGTCGGCCAGAACATCAACCTTGTCGGGACCTACATCATAGATCTTGGAATAGCTCCAACCATCATATCTGCCTGAGATTCAGATCTGGTTGGTAACAGAACAATTCAGACAGCATGTCTGGAAAAGAAATTTTGCAACACAAACCGACGAGATGATGTTGCGAGATTCTTGGGAAATGAACTACGATAGCAAGCTCCAAAACATGAGCTGGTTCTGCTACACACCTGTGAACACACTGTCCTAGACAAGCATGACCACATGGTAGTCTTATAATAAAACACTACCGAGTTCTGGTTGGGAACCATCATCGCGGATAACGAAGTCCTTACATAAGTCATATGATTAGCTCTTATGAAGAAACTTCTTCTCCTGGAACAATTCAATCAGTGGCTTGGTGTCCTAGGGACACATATAGAATGGAGGTAGCGAGCCTATCAAACCATAGCATACTTCGCACATGCATGACTGACTTGGGATGGTTCCAGAGAAAACAAAAACAATCTTTCTCGGATCCACGGCGACAACTTACATCAAGTGCACGTGAATTAAAGAAAGTCACTTCTTCCATCCAAACATATCCTTCATGAGATAGCACGAAGAAAATGCTAGCACAAGTTTTCAACACTAACTTAATGTTCAACACGAGTCATGGAGAAGATAAGAATGTTGCCGATGGGCTCAGCAACAATTTATCAAAATTCCAATGGAGATGGACTTCCACAACTATGTGGACAAGGTTATAGCATTGGTCAGACCCAAAGAATATAATGGTGTATGCTCGAGGAAACCACCACGAGTAAGACAACATTACGAATATCGTTGGCTCTGATTTGATTTAAGGATAGCCCACACTCAAATCAAATTTTGGACAAGACAATAGATCCAACAATTGATCACGAGGATCAATCAATGAAGATATCATCTTTCTTCAACACACTCACAAAAAGATATCCCTTAAAATGAACTAAGCCAGGCAAGCTTTTATCTTCCAACTCTCCAAGTTGTTGTTTGGCTTAACCAACTAGCTCAGGGGTATCCAACATAGATTCTTGGAGAAAGAGTGGTTTATTGGAAAACCAACTTGTTCACGAACTCAACATATCGGTCAGGGGACAACCTGGTGGTACTTACAAGAAGATATTTGGAAAATCACGATCCACCGACATGTTATTAAGCTCGAGATCAATCTTGCTTTTCAGGGCAAGACGATGTGATCAAGAGAGTGATGGATTGACACAATCCTATCTCATTAATCGAGGAGTGCACCAGGGAAAATGGACTAGGTCGCACGATAAATCTTAGGATGACGATTCAATAACCGGCATACTAAGGATGAGAGTATTGTCCATTAACTACCAAGCAACGGAGTTGCTAGGAGTATTGATTTCACACATCACAATTCACTTGTCGGTATTCCGGTTATAATAATACGGGGACCGAGGAATGAACGATGATGGCGAGAAGTATCACTGCACCAAGAATTCATAGGATGGTGTGCAATTCCTATGACCTTCTTGACATAAAGAGGGTAATACTCCAAGGTAGAACAGAACAAAAACTGGATTGGCATTTTGATCTGTGGAATACAACTACTTTGACCCAATCCTAGATATGGACGAGGTACCGGAGTTTGTTTCTCCTAGTCATTCCAGAATAGAATGGCTTGACAGACCACAAGAATAATAGGCATCGATGAACACGATCGCACACATACCCTTGACTATCAATTGATAGATGAAGGTCGGAATACAACTAAAGAGGGACAACCCAAAAGAACATATGATTATCTGAGTTGTGGATGCATGGATTAGTATGTCGAACAAGTTCAACATATTTCTTCTGGATAACCCATGCAGAAGAAGAAGGACTGGCAGATTCACAATTTGAATGGAGAACTCATCAAGAGCACTCTGGTTGTGATCTTTCGGTTCAAGAGAACTTCTGCCATAAGCAGTTCATGGTATTTGGAAGAAGGAGAATACCACGGACCTCGAGGACTATCGCAAAGGTTACTAATATCCTAAAGGAACTAGCAAACACTAACAACATGAAGTAATTAGGGTGAACCTCAGGTTCAAGAACCCAGGAGTAGAATTCCTACTAACTAAATGGCATCACGGGATGCTTTCGAGAATGACGACCAGAATCATCACACTGGGGATGCAAGCATTGCTAGATTACTAAGTGGTCCTCTAAGACACCTAGGGTCATAATAATAACTCCAACATATATGTCGAGGCAATAGAATACCTCAACTCAGCAATTAGTGTGATTAACCTGGCCTAAAAAAACAACAAAACCAGAGGAAAAGGATTTTGCAAATGCATCAAATGGTTTAGAAACCTGGGATGACTCGGACAGCATAACGACTGTAAATGCTCAGAAAAAGATTTGAGACATTCACAAGGATTTGCATAGTCACTTAACAACATCATATCAAGGTTCTGGTTTAACTGACAACATACTAAAAGTAGTAGAAACTAAACTGAAGATTGAGACCAACAATCCTACGAGTCTACGGATTAGTAACATGTGATCCTGATAGAAATATGAGAAAGCCTAGTTCCTAATCCCCGTAGAAAAGTAGAGGATGACTCAGATCAGAAGGGCATAAGGTAAAGGAGTAAAAAGAGCCTTACGTTCCCATCCACAATCAATTCCCTTATATAACTAAAGCATTTCTAGACTCAACTTCGACCAGTTTGGCTTGGTAATCCTACAAGCAGTCAGGCTCTGATACCAAAGCTGTCAGGACCCCGATTCTAAGTCACACCGATCTAGCCTGTAACACCTCATATCACTTTGCGGCCTCACGCACGGTATTCCCACGGGTGTCGCCTTACCATGGCCCGGGACCGTTTGCGCCTTTTGGCTCACGTATATGATAATGTCGCTAGCATCCATATGACAGAGAACCCGGGCCGACATGACTAGTCGTGAACCCAAAGTGGCACTAACTTACGGGGACAGGCATACGTGAATCAACATCAAGCATATCGGTCAGCAGCGTGCGAATCCGGGCTGTAGCACTGGGCTAACAGGACTCCGGGAACCCGGGCTGTAGCAGGCTAGGCAGGACTCCGGATGTCACCGCGTGACATTTCCCCGAAGGGACAGACACAGGAACGAAGTGAATCACATGCCGGCCAGTCAGGTGTCCGGAGCAGTAGTGCTGGGCTAGTAGGACTCCGGTGAACCGGGCTGTAGCGGACTACTATGGCTCCTGGAAGCACAAGACTACATTTCCCCATAAGAGAGGCTACCAAGGATAAACAACTAGGTTGTCGGATCCCACACATACCAAGCATTTCAATCATACACGCAATATGCTCGATATGTGTAAATACAACATGGCATCACAACATAACTCTACGACTCAAGTACTTATTCATTAGGCTCCGAGGAGCGAGATATTACAAACATGGGTCTTATGACCCAACATTCAGAGCATACAAGTCAAAGCACATGCGGAAGCTTAACATGTCTAAGTACAGACATCTACAAATGAAAAAAGGCTGAGAAGCCTGACTATCTACCAGATCCTGCCGAGGGCACAAGATCGCAGCTGAGATATCAAGCTAAACGTCGAAGTCCACACGAAACTACTAACGAGACTGACGTCTCTCTACAAAACATAAAATGGGCAAACGTGAGTACAATTGTACCCAGCAAGACTTACATCAGAACTATCTACATATGCATCAGTATCAAAAGGGGGTGGTGGAGTTTAACTGCAGCAAGCCAGCTTTGACTCGGTGGCTATCCCAAACTACAATTGCAAGTAACTCTTTTGAGGTGGTGCACACGAGTGCACATATTCACCATATCAATACACCACTATGGATCCGCTCCCGTCTCCCTACGAGAACGCCATCCATAGCACTCACGCTTATCTTGCGCATTTTAGAGTATCCACTTTCACTTGTCTATGAACTGTACAGGCAACCCAGAAGTCCTTTTCCGCGGACACGGCTATTCGAATAGATGATGTTAACCCTGCAGGGGTGTACTTCTTCACACACGCTCTCGCCACTTACCATCATGTACACGTCGTGTATCTCGGCAACCTTCAAGCGGAAGCCTGGCGAGGGAGTCAGCCACGACCTGACTAAGCACACAAGTCTCTCGTCCAGGTTTATCGCCTATTCGGGTTCCATCCGCAAGGAGATTCGGCCGGGGTGTCGCTCACGGCCCCAAGCGATGTGTGCAGGGTTCCCAAGCCCACCATCCGGGTGCCACTTGGTACACCGGGCCACTGTGCCTAGTCTGTCCCAAGCCCACCTATGCCGGGTGCCACTTAGTAGACTACTAGCACTACCTACAAACACCAGAAACTAGTTGCAACTCCTGGACAGAGATCATGTTGATTAATAAGTCGAGAGGGGTCGAGTTACCGGAACCCAATGTGTGGTAGTAACTGTTCATGGATCACAAACACAGAACTCAGTTCCTAAGGATGGCTGCAATGAGACAACCCACCATGTACTCCTACATGGCCTCTCACCGCTACCTTTACCAAATCATGTTCACACACTTAGCTCTCACACAGTAGGACATGTTCACCACATTCCAATTCATCCCCGATGAATCAGACTTGACTCAACTCTAAGCAGTAGCAGGCATGACAAACAAGCATGAATGAGTAGGCACATCAGGGCTCAAACAATTCCTACTCATGCTAGTGGGTTTCATCTATTTACTGTGGCAATGACAGGTCATGCAGAGGAAAGGGGTTCAACTACCGCATCATGTAATAGTTGAATCGTTGTTGTCCTAATGCAGTAAAAGAGAGCAGGAGCGAGAGAGTGGGATTGTATCGGAAGGAACAAGGGGGTTTTGCTTGCCTGACATTTTCGAAGATAGTATAGTTCTCCATCGGTGTCATCGATCACATCATCGAAGCAACGTCTACTAAGAGGGGACAATTACCGGCAACAGAGAGAAAACACAATCAATGCAATGCAACAATATGATGCATGATCATGACATGGCAATATGCTGTGATTTGAGCTAATGCAGCTAGCAACAAGTGCAAGGGAGTCCATTTGAACCAAAGGTTCAAATGCAAACTCTAGTTTGAGCATTTAAAATGCCATTTGAATGTTTTCACTTATACAGCATGTATAAGTTGGTTTTCCATGCATGAAAGTAGCATAAATGGATAGATTGGATTTTTCTGATAATTTTTCATATATAACTTATTTCATTTGGAGTTACGGTTGATTTTATATGAATTTTTGAAGTTAGCATTATTTTCCGAAATTTCCTGAATAAGAATAAATCCAGAAAATAATTAACTGCGTCAGCACTGCGTCACTGTGATGTCAGCGGGTCAACGGGGCCGGTCCAGGTCAAACCTGACCAGTGGGACCCGCGTGTCAGTGTCTTAACTAATTAACAGAGACTGTTAGTGCCAATTAACAAATCAGCTTAAATAAACCATAGGCTGGGCCCAGAAGTCCATGACTCAGAGGGGAGTCAAACCGAGTTAACCGTGGTCAAACTCGCCGGAGTTGACCCATGGCTCGTCGGAGAGGACGGGGCGTCACTGAAGAGCTCGGGGGCGCGTCGGAGGGGCTCGGAGATGGCTGTGGCCGTGGTGGAGCTCGTCGGCGGCGACGGCTGCGTTCGGTCGCGCTCGGGGAAGGGACTAGAGGGCGAGGGAGAGAACAGAGAGTGAGGGAGAGGAGTGAAGGGGCTGCGGGGCGTCTCCAGACGCGTCGGGGGCGCCTCGGTGGCAAGCAGGAGGTGGAGCTCGGGCGCGCGCGCTGTCGACACGCCTCTGCCTACTGGCAGAGGTTGAAGACAGCCGCTTCAGGCCAGTGGGCTGGGCCAGCTGGAGGAGCTGGGCCAGGTGGGCTGCCAGGTAAGTCAGGTGGGTCTCTCTCTCTTCTTTTATTTGTTTCTGTTTTCTAGTTTTCTGCTATAGTTTGAGCTTAGGAAAAATACCAAGGCATTTCCTAAAATCCTAAAAATATTCATGGACACTTGCAGAATTATTTCAGCGGCCCAAAAATAGTTCCAACATTATTTGAGCATTTAAATTATTTATAGTACTTAAATGCCCAAAGTCAAATACAATAAGATTTAATTCAAAAATCCAAAATGGCCTAGAAATATGTGCATCATTTTTGTCAGAGGTGCTGGACCAATTCAGAAATGATGAACATTTCTAAAGGGCATTTTGGGATCATTGAAAAGATTTAAGTTTGAACCTAGTTGAATTTCATTTGCTGCTAGGGTTTATCATCCCCCATTTCAAGTTTCTGAGAAATTTAAACATGATGCAACAACCAAGCTAGTCCAAGTGCATAGCAAGGCTAGGGACGTGACACACATTCTTCTTATGGCTTGGGGAGGAATTTCATCACCTACATCACAAGTACCACTTTGCTCCACATGGGAGCCGTTATTCTCATCAAACTCCACGTTACACGTCTCCTCAATAAGTCCCGTGGATTTATTGAAGACACGGTAAGGATGAGAGTTTGTAGCATAACCAACAAATATGCCCTCATGAGCTCTAGCCTCAAATTTAGACAAACAAACACCTTTCTTGAGAATGAAACGCTTACACCCGAACACCCGAAAGTACTTGAGGTTGGGCTTGTTACCGGTGAGTATCTCATATGGAGTTTTGTTCAAGACTTTGAGGAGTTAGAGCCGATTGGATGCATGACACGTGGTGTTGATGGCCCAAAAATTGTATGGAGACTTGAACTCCGCCATCATGGTCCTAGCCGCATCCATCAACGTCCGGTTCTTCCTCTACGCTACACCATTTTGTTGAGGGATGTAAGGTGCGGAATATTGATACTTGATCCCCTCATCACTAAGAAACTCATCCAAGGTGTAGTTCTTGAACTCGGTGCCGTTGTCACTTCTTATCGCCAAGATCTTTGCATTGTGTTGGCGTTGAGCTTCATTTGCAAAGTCAATGACGGTTTGTTGGGTCTTACTCTTCCTCTTGAAGAAGTACACCCAAGTGTATCTTGAATAATCATCCATAATCACCAAGCAATACTTTCTACCCCCAAGACTATCAAAGGATGGAGTTCTATGCAGATCCAAGTGAAGGAGCTCTAAGGGCCTCTTCGAGTAGATGATAGTCATGGGAGGGTGAGCCTTCTCATGTAGCTTCCCTTCAATACAAGCACTGCAAGCACAATCTTTGGCAAAACTAACATTTGTTAGTCCACAGACATGGACCCCCTTGAGAAGACTTTGCAAAGATCTCATATTGACATAGGCTAATCGGCGATGCCAAAGCCATCCCACGTCAACTTTAGCCATTAGGCATGTCGCGATCTTAGTGGGTCGCTCCAAAAAGTTAATCACATAGAGACCGTTCTCGACATGCCCAACAAAGGCTACTTTAAGAGTCTTGCTCCACAAGAGGGCCACGGTATCAATATCAAAGAAAGTGGCAAAGCCCATGAGTGCAATTTGATGAACGGAAAGTAAATTGTATGCAAGGGACTCAACAAGCATGACTTTATCGACCGTGAGATCATGAGAAATGACAACCTTGCCAAGTCCCAATACCTTAGAGGACGAGGCATCACCCCACTCGACATTGGTGGGCATAGATGGAATTTGTGCACGCCCACCACCAAGTCCTTGCTTCCGGTCATATGATTAGTGGCTCCACTGTCGAGCAACCATGATCCCCCACCGGAAGCAAACACCTACAAGAGATCAATGCTTGGTTTTAGGTACCCATTTTGTAATGGGTCCTTTGATGTTAGTAACAAGGGTCTTAGGAACCCAAATAGACCATTCAATGTACTCATAAGGAGAACCAACAAATTTAGCATAAACATGCTCATCACTAGCACAACACAACACATAAGAAGGGTTAAAGTCGTCGGCTTTGTTGGAAGGAGTGGCATTGCCCTTCTTGACACCACCACCCTTCACATTGTTCTTCTTCTCCTTGGAAGCACCCTCTCCCTCCTTCACAAAATTTTTCTTGAGAGGAGGAGGTCGTTTGGCCTTATCATTCTTCTTCTTGTTCTTGGACTTGGGTGCGAACCCAATTCCCTCCTTGGCCACAACTTCCTTTTGATTGCTCAAAAGGTCGTTGAGGTTCTTCTCACCTTGTATGCAAGACACAAGGCCTTTCTCAAGTTGCTCCTTCAACTTTGCATTCTCCTCCACAAGATGCACATGCTCACAACATGGGTTAGTAGCATTTGCATTATCAATTAAGACCATATGAGGAAAAGTGGCTTTTTCCTTAGTTAGCTTCACTTGGAGTTGATCATGAGACTCTTTGGGGCTAGCATGAGCACCCTTCAAGGCTTTGTGAGCCTTGTCGAGTATATCAAACTCCTCCTTGAGTCTAGCAAGATCAACCCCAAGTTTGGCCTTCTCGGAATTTTGCACACGAGATACAACAAGAGCATGATCAAGATCTTTCTTTAATTTAGCATGGTCATCGTTGTGTGACTCCTCAAGAGCCGAACGATGTCCGCGCTCTTCCTCAAGCGCATTAGAGAGATCCAATATCTCATCGGCATAATCACGACTATGCCCCTCCATCTTAGAGATGGTTTCTTCGTGAGCCTTGATCATGTCATTGGCTTCACCAAGTTGTTCCAAGAAAGCAACAAAGTGCTTCTTGGATTTACCCTTGAGCTTACTCATAAAAGGCTCAAATTAATTTTCCTCCTCATTAGACCCCTCACTTTCATCAATGCAATCCATCAAAGAAGGATTAGTAATGATGGTAGTTTTGATGTTAGGGGTTACCTTGTTGGTGGCTTTAGCCATGAGGCACTTTGCGGTGATGTTCTCATTGGGTGAGTCGAAGAGGGACACCCGTGGAGTCGTCGCAATGGCAACGGAGGCCATAGCAACCGACTCACTTTCTTTTTCATCATCATCATCCTCATTGTACTCTTCTTGTGCCACCAACCCCTTGGGAGGAGTCTTCTTGGTGAAGTTGCTCTTGTTGGGGAAGGACTTGGCCTTGTCTTTTCGGATGAGCTTGCCACCATTGTCTTCCCTCTTCTCATATGGGCACTCCGCAACAAAGTGGCTCACATTGCCACAATTATAGCAAGTCCTCACATGTTGCTTGCCCTTCGCACCACTTGAGTTGTTCTTGTTGAAGTTGGGATTTGTGTTCTTCTTGCTCCAAAATTGCCTTGAAGCGAGAGCCATGTGCTCATGATAAGCGTATTTTGTATCTTCGGGGTTGCTCTCCTCTTCTTCCTCTTCATCCTCTTCTTCCTCTTCATCCTCTTCATCCACACTAGCCTTGGCCTTCAAGGCAAGGTTGGGCTTCTTTGCTCTTTGAGAACGCAATACCGCATTGTCGGCGGTCTTGTCCAAGATCCTCATTGCCACAAATTCATCCAACACTTCACTTGAGGACAAGGTGTGGAAGTCCTGCCTTTGACGGATGACGGAGGACATGGCCTTATGGTAAGGCATCATGGCCTTGAGAAACTTGCGCTTGATCCAATTGTCATCCGTATCCTTGCTCCCATGATCTCGGAGTGAGACTGCGAGAGTGGTTATTCTCCGGTAAAGCTCATGAGGTTCTTCATCTTCATTCATTGCAAACTCATCGGCTTCATCTTGCACCACTTCATAGTTGGAGCGTTGAATGCTTGCGCTTCCCTTGTAAAGGGAGACAACATGGTGCCATGCTTCCGTAGCCATGCGGAAAGGTCGGAGATGCGCAATATCTTCGGATGGAATTGCATCTTGGATGATGAAGAGAGCATTCTCGTTGAATTGATGGTCCGTGGCTTCTCTAGGGGTGAAGTTGCTTGGGTCATGCGAATAGAAACCTTGCTCAATGATTCTCCAAAGATTAGTATTAACATGATTTAAATTCCGTTTAAAGCGATAGAACCAAGAGTCAAAATCCTCATTTTCACAATCTTAGGAGGAGAACCGGCATGATTTAAATGTGTGGAGGGAACCGGTCCTCCATAAGTAAGAGGAGGTTCAACATGGGCAAAGATGCCACTACCATATCTACCACTCAATAAAGGAATTTTGTCACTAGTAGCTTCCCCCTTGTCGGAGTTAGCATCCGTCACCTCGTTAGTGGGATCGACCACTTCCAACGGTGCGGTGGATAATTTAAGACCATCAAGAAATTTCTTAAGCATGCCTTTGACCTCGGCTGTCATGGAGGTTTTCAATGTGTCCAAAGCCACATGGAACTCCTCATATGAGACCGAGGTTCCCCCACCGGCCGTAGACAAGGACGGAATCACACCGGGGTGCTCCTCCTCACCGTCTACGGTGTCAACCATACTCTTCGGACGACAAAGTCCTTAATAAAGAGACGAGGCTCTAATACCAATTGAAAGGATCGATATAGTTGACTAGAGGGGGGGGGGTGAATAGGCAACTAACAATTTTTAGTTTACTTTAACAATTTAAACTTTGCATCAAAGTAGGTTGTCTAGATATGCAACTAGGTGGGCAACCTATATGATGCAACAACAACAAGCATACAAGCAAGGGGTGCAACACAATATAAGCTTGCACAAGTAAAGGTACGAGATAACCAAGAGTGGAGCCGGTGAAGACGAGGATGTGTTACCAAAGTTCCTTCCCTTTGAGAGGAAGTACGTCTCCGTTGGAGCGATGTGGAGGCACAATGCTCCCCAAGAAGCCACTAGGGCCACCGTATTCTCCTCACGCCCTCACACAATGCGAGATGCCGTGATTCACTATTGGTGCCCTTGGAAGCGGCGACCGGACCTTTACAAACAAGGTTGGGGCAATCTCCACAACTTAATTGGAGGCTCCCAACGACACCACGAAGCTTCACCACAATGGAATATGGCTTCGCGGTGACCTCAACCGTCTAGGGTGCTCAAACACCCAAGAGTAACAAGATCCGCAAGGGATTAGTGGGGGGAATCAAATTTCTCTTGGTGGAAGTGTAGATTGGGGCCTTCTCAACCAATCCCTAGAAAATCAACAAGTTTGATTGGCTAGGGAGAGAGATCGGGCGAAAATGGAGCTTAGAGCATCAATGGAGCTTAGGGATGGAAGAGGTGGTCAACTCGGAGAAGAAGACTCCCCTTATATAGTGATAGGACAAATCCAACCATTAACCACTTACTCAGCCCGCGACGTGCGGTACTACCGCACCATACATGCGGTACTATTGCACCAGACATGCGGTACTACCGCAAGGGCCTGCGGTACTACCGCGGGGCACTGCGGTACTACTGTATGCGCGGCAGGAGCTAGACCAGCCCTGATGCGTTGAAGCATAGAGCGGTAGAACCGCCGGAGCGGTACTACCGCTCCCCCTTGCGGTAACTGATACGTCTCCAACGTATCTATAATTTATGAAGTATTGATGTTATTATAATATATGTTTTGGATGTTTATGGGCTTTACTAAACACTTTTATATTATTTTTGGGACTAACCTATTAACCGGAGGGCCAGCCCAAATTGCTGTTTTCTTGCCTATTTCAGTGTTTCGAAGAAAAGGAATATCAAACGGAGTCCAAATGGAATGAAACCTTTGGGAGAGTTATTTTTGGAACGGAAGCAATCCAGGAGACTTGGAGTAGACGTCAGGGAAGCTTCGAGGAAGCCATAAGGCAGGGAGGCGCGCCCTACCCCCCTGGGCGCACCCCCACCCTCGTGGCTCCCCTGACCGACTTCTTTCGCCTATATATGTCCATATACCCTAAAAACATCGGAGAACAGAATAGATCGGGAGTTCCGCCGTTGCAAGCCTCTGTAACCACCAAAAACCAATCGGGACCCTGTTCCGGCACCCTGCCGGAGGGGGAATCCCTCTCCGGTGGCCATCTTCATCATCCCGGCGCTCTCCATGACGAGGATGGAGTAGTTCACCCTCGGGGCTGAGGGTATGTACCAGTAGCTGTGTGTTTGATCTCTCTCTCTCTCTCTCTCTCTCTCTCTCTCTCTCTCTCTCTCGTGTTCTTGAGGTGATACGATCTTGATGTATCGCGAGCTTTGCTATTATAGTTGGATCTTATGATGTTTCTCCCCCTCTACTCTCTTGTAATGGATTGAGTTTTCCCTTTGAAGTTATCTTATCGGATTGAGTCTTTAAGGATTTGAGAACACTTGATGTATGTCTTGCATGTGCTTATCTGTGGTGACAATGGGATATCACGTGATCTACTTGATGTATGTTTTGGTGATCAACTTGCGGGTTCCGTAACATTGTGAACTTATGCATAGGGGTTGGTACACGTTTTCGTCTTGACTCTCCGGTAGAAACTTTGGGGCACTCTTTGAAGTTCTTTGTGTTGGTTAAATAGATGAATCTGAGATTGTGTGATGCATATTATAATCATACCCGTGGATACTTGAGGTGACATTGGAGTATCTAGGTGACATTAGGGTTTTGGTTGATTTGTGTCTTAAGGTGTTATTCTAGTATGAACTCTATGATAGAGCGAACAGAAAGAATAACTTCGTGTTATTTTACTACGGACTCTTGAATAGATCGATCAGAAAAGATAACTTTGAGGTGGTTTCGTACCCTACAATAATCTCTTCGTTTGCTCTCCACTATTAGTGACTTTGTAGTGACTCTTTGTTGCATGTTGAGGGATAGTTATATGATCCAATTATGTTATTATTGTTGAGAGTGAAGGAAATATGCCCTAGAGGCAATAATAAAGTTATTATTTATTTCCTTATATCATGATAAATGTTTATTATTCATGCTAGAATTGTATTAACCGGAAACATAATACTTGTGTGAATACATAGACAAACAGAGTGTCACTAGTATGCCTCTACTTGACTAGCTTGTTGATCAAAGATAGTTATGTTTCCTAGCCATAGACATGAGTTGTCATTTGATTAACGGGATCACATCAATAGGAGAATGATATGATTGACTTGACCCATTCCGTTAGCTTAGCACTCGATCGTTTAGTATGTTGCTATTGCTTTCTTCATGACTTATACATGTTCCTATGACTATGAGATTATGCAACTCCCGTTTACCGGAGGAACACTTTGTGTGCTACCAAACGTCACAACGTAACTGGGTGATTATAAAGGTGCTCTACAGGTGTCTCCAAAGGTACTTGTTGGGTTGGCGTATTTCGAGATTAGGATTTGTCACTCCGATTGTCGGAGAGGTATCTCTGGGCCCACTCAGTAATACACATCACTATAAGCCTTGCAAGCATTGTGACTAATGAGTTAGTTGCGGGATGATGTCTTACGGAACGAGTAAAGAGACTTTCCGGTTCCGCTATTGGTTATTGACCGGAGAGGTGTCTCGGTCATGTCTACATAGTTCTCGAACCCTTAGGGTCCGCACGCTTAACGTTACGATGACAGTTATATTATGAGTTTATATGTTTTGATGTACCGAAGGTTGTTCGGAGTCCCGGATGTGATCACGGACATGACGAGGAGTGTCGAAATGGTCAAGACATAAAGATTGATATATTGGAAGCCTCTGTTTGGACATCGGAAGTGTTCCGGGAGAAATCGGGATTTTTCCGGAGTACCGGGAGGTTACCGGAACCCCCCGGTAACTTAATGGGCCTTATTGGGCCTAGGTGGAAGAGAGGAGAGGAGGCCAGGGCAGGGCCGCGCGCCCCTCCCCCCAGTCTGAATAGGACAAGGAGAGGGGGGCGGCGCCCCCCTTCCTTCCTCCCCTCCACCTTTTCCCCCTTCCTCTCCTAATCCAACATGGAAAGGGGGGGAGTCCTACTCCCGATAAGAGTAGGACTCCTCCTGGCGCGCCTCTCCTCCCTTGGCCGGCGGCCTCCCCCTTGCTCCTTTATATACGGGGGCAGGGGGGCACCTCTCTACACACAATTGATCAACGATCTTTTAGCCGTGTGCGGTGCCCCCCTCCACCATATTACACCTCGATAATATCGTAGCAGTGCTTAGGCGAAGCCCTGCGTCGGTAGAACATCATCATTGTCACCACGCCGTCGTGCTGACGAAACTCTCCCTCAACACTCGGCTGGATCGGAGTTCGAGGGATGTCATCGAGCTGAACGTGTGCTGAACTCGGAGGTGCCGTGCGTTCGGTACTTGATCGGTCGGATCGTGAAGACGTACGACTACATCAACCGCGTTGTGTTAACGCTTCTGCTTTCGGTCTACGAGGGTACGTAGACAACACTCTCCCCTCTCGTTGCTATGCATCACCATGTTCTTGCGTGTGCGTAGGATTTTTTTTGAAATTACTACGTTCCCCAACAGTGGTATCCGAGCCTGGTTTTATGCGTTGATGTTATATGCACGAGTAGAACACAAGTGAGTTGTGGGCGATATAAGTCATACTGCTTACCAGCATGTCATATTTTGGTTCGGCGGTATTGTGAGATGAAGCGGCCCGGACCGACATTACGCGTACGCTTACGCGAGACTGGTTTCACCGTTGCGAGCACTCGTTGCTTAAAGGTGACTGGCGGGTGTCTGTCTCTCTCACTTTAGTTGAACCGAGTGTGGCTACGCCCGGTCCTTGCGAAGGTTAAAACAGCACCAACTTGACAAACTATCGTTGTGGTTTTGATGCGTAGGTAAGAACGGTTCTTGCTAAGCCCGTAGCAGCCACGTAAAACTTACAACAACAAAGTAGAGGACGTCTAACTTGTTTTTGCAGGGCATGTTGTGATGTGATATGGTCAAGACATGATGCTGAATTTTATTGAATGAGATGATCATGTTTTGTAACCGAGTTATCGGCAACTGGCAGGAGCCATATGGTTGTCGCTTTATTGTATGCAATGCAATCGCCATGTAATCGTTTTACTTTATCACTAAGCGGCAGCGATAGTCATAGAAGCAATAATTGGCGAGACGACAATGATGCTACGATGGAGATCAAGGTGTCGCACCGGTGACGATGGTGATCATGACGGTGCTTCGGAGATGGAGATCACAAGCACAAGATGATGATGGCCATATCATATCACTTATATTGATTGCATGTGATGTTTATCTTTTATGCATCTTATCTTGCTTTGATTGACGGTAGCATTATAAGATGATCCCTCACTAAATTATCAAAGTATAAGTGTTCTCCCTGAGTATGCACCGTTGCCAAAGTTCGTCGTGCCCAGACACCACGTGATGATCGGGTGTGATAAGCTCTACGTCCATCTACAACGGGTGCAAGCCAGTTTTTGCACACGCAGAATACTCAGGTTAAACTTGACGAGCCTAGCATATGCTGATATGGCCTCGGAACACTGAGACCGAAAGCTCGAGCGTGAATCATATAGTAGATATGATCAACATAGTGATGTTCACCATTGAAAGCTACTCCATTTCACGTGATGATCGGTTATGGTTTAGTTGATATGGATCACGTGATCACTTAGAGGATTAGAGGGATGTCTATCTAAGTGGGAGTTCTTAAGTATTATGATTAATTGAACATAAATTTATCATGAACTTAGTCCTGATAGTATTTTGCAAATTATGTTGTAGATCAATAGCTCGCGTTGTTGCTTCCCTGTGTTTATTTTTGATATGTTCCTAGAGAAAATTATGTTGAAAGATGTTAGTAGCAAAGATGCGGATTGGATCCGTGATCTGAGGATTATCCTCATTGCTGCACAGAAGAATTATGTCCTTGATGCACCGCTAGGTGACAGACCTATTGCAGGAGCAGATGCAGACGTTATGAACGTTTGGCTAGCTCAATATGATGACTACTTGATAGTTTAGTGCACCATGCTTAACGGCTTAGAATCAGGACTTCAAAGACGTTTTGAACGTCATGGACCATATGAGATGTTCCAGGAGTTGAAGTTAATATTTCAAGCAAATACCCGAGTTGAGAGATATGAAGTCTCCAACAAGTTCTATAGCTAAAAGATGGAGGAGAATAGCTCAAGCAGTGAGCATGTGCTCAGATTGTCTGGGTACTACAATCGCTTGAATCAAGTGGGAGTTAATCTTCCAGATAAAATAGTGATTGACAGAATTCTCTAGTCACCATCACCAAGTTAGTAGAACTTCGTGATGAACTATAGTATGTAAGGGATGACGAAAGTAATTCCCGAGCTCTTCACGATGCTGAAATCGACGAAGGTAGAAATCAAGAAAGAGCATCAAGTGTTGATGGTTAACAAGACCACTAGTTTCAAGAAAAGGGCAAAGGGATAGAAGGGGAACTTCAAAAAGAACGGCAAGCAAGTTGCTACTCAAGTGAAGAAGCCCAAGTCTGTACCTAAGCCTGAGACTAAGTGCTTCTACTGCAAAGGGACTGGTCACTGGAAGCGGAACTGCCCCAAGTATTTGGTGGATAAGAAGGATGGCAAAGTGAACAAAGGTATATTGTATATACATGTTATCGATGTGTACTTACTAGTGTTTATAGCAACCCCTCAGTATTTGATACTGGTTCAGTTGCTAAAGAGTAGTAACTTGAAATGGCAGTTGCATGAACATAAACTAGTTAAGGATGAAGTGACGATGTGTATTGGAAGTGGTTCCAAGATTGATATGATCATCATCGCAAACTCCCTATACTTTCGGGATTAGTGTTGAACCTAAATAAGTGTTATTTGGTGTTTGCATTGAGCATGAATATGATTTGATCATGTTTGTTGCAATACGGTTATTCATTTAAATTACAGAATAATTGTTGTTCTGTTTACATGAATAAAACCTTCTATGGTCATACACCCAATAAAATGGTTTGTTGGATCTCGATCGTAGTGATACACATATTCATAATAATGAAGCCAAAAGATGCAAAGTTAATAATGATAGTGCAACTTATTTGTGGCACTGCCGTTTAGGTCATATTGGTGTAAAGCGCATGAAGAAACTCCATACTGATGGGATTTTGGAATCACTTGATTATGAATCACTTGATACTTGCGAACCATGCCTTATGGGCAAAATGACTAAAACTCCGTTCTCCGGAACAATGGAGCGAGCAACTGACTTATTGGAAATAATACATACTGATGTATGCGATCCGATGAGTGTTAAGGCTCGCGGCGGGTATCATTATTTTCTGACCTTCACAGATGATTTGAGCAGATATGGGTATATCTACTTGATGAAACATAAGTCTGAAACATTTGAAAAGTTCAAAGAATTTCAGAGTGAAGTGGAAAATCATCGTGACAAGAAAATAAGGTTTCTATGATCTGATCATGGAGACAAATATTTGAGTTACGAGTTTGGTCTTCAATTAAAACAAAGTGGAATAGTTTCACAAATTCGTGCCACCTGGAACACCACAGCATAATGGTGTGTCCGAACGTCATAACCGTACTTTATTGGATATAGTGCAATCTATGATGTTTCTTACCGATTTACCACTATAGTTTTGGGGTTATGCATTAGAGATAGCTGCATTCACGTAAAAAAAGGGCACCATCTAAATCCGTTTGAGACGACACCGTATGAACTGTGGTTTGGCAAGAAATCAAAGTTGTCATTTCTTAAAGTTTGGGGTTGTGATGCTTATATGAAAAAGTTTCATCCTGATAAGCTCAAACCCAAATCGGAGAAATGTGTCTTCATAGGATACCCAAAGGAGACAGTTGGGTACACCTTCTATCACAGATCCGAAGGCAAGACATTCGTTGCTAAGTATGGATCCTTTCTAGAGAAGAAGTTTCTCTCGAAAGAAGTGAGTGGGAGGAAAGTAGAACTTGATGAGGTAATTGTACCTGCTCCCTTATTGGAAAGTAGTTCATCGCAGAAACCAGTTTCTGTGACGCCTATACCAATTAGTGAGGAAGTTAATGATGATGATCATTGAACTTCAGATCAAGTTATTACTGAACCTCGTAGGTCAACCAGAATAAGATCTGCACCAGAGTGGTACGGTAATCCTGTTATGGAGGTTATATTACTAGACCATGACGAACCTACGAACTATGAAGAAGCGATGGTGAGCCCAGATTCTGCAAAATGGCTTGAGGCCATGAAATCTGAGATGGGATCCATGTATGAGAACAAAGTATGGACTTTGATTGACTTGCCCAATGATCGGCGAGCCATTGAGATTAAATGGATCTTCAAGAGGAAGACGGGCGCTGATAGTAGTGTTACTATCTACAAAGCTAGAATTGTCGCAAAAGGTTTTCGACAAGTTCAAGGTGTTGACTACGATGAGAGTTTCTCACTCGTATCTATGCTTAAGTCTGTCTGAATCATGTTAGCAATTGCCGCATTTTATGAAATCTGGCAAATGGATAAACAAAACTGCATTCCTTAATGGACTTATTAAAGAAGAGTTGTATATGATGCAACCAGAAGGTTTTGTCAATCCTAAAGGTGTTAACAAAATATGCAAGCTCCAGCGATCCATCTATGGACTGGTGCAAGCATCTCGGAGTTGGAATATACGCTTTGATAAGTTGATCAAAGGATATAGTTTTATACAGACTTGTGGTGAAGCCTTTATTTACAAGAAAGTGAGTGGGAGCACTACAACATTTCTGATAAGTATATGTGAATGACATATTGTTGATCGGAAATAATGTAGAATTATTCTGCAAAGCATAAAGGAGTGTTTGAAAGGAGTTTTTCAAAGAAAGACCTCGGTGAAGCTGCTTACATATTGAGCATCAAGATCTATAGAGATAGATCAAGACGCTTGATAAGTTTTTTCAATGAGTACATACCTTAACAAGATTTTGAAATAGTTCAAAATGGAACAGTCAAAGAAAGAGTTTCTTGCCTGTGTTACAAGGTGTGAAATTGAGTAAGACTCAAAGCCCGACCACGGCAGAAGATAGAAAAAGAATGAAAGTCATTCCCTATGCCTCGGCCATAGGTTCTATAAAGTATGCCATGCTATGTACCAGATCTATTGTATACCCTACACTGTTTGGCAAGGGAGTACAATAGTGATCTAGGAGTAGATCACTGGACAGCGGTCAAAATTATCCTTACTGGAATAAGGATATGTTTCTCGATTATGGAAGTGACAAAAGGTTCGTCCTAAAGGGTTACGTCGATGCAAGTTTTGACACTAATCTAGATGACTCTAAGTCTCGGTCTAGATACATATTGAAAGAGGGAGCAATTAGCTAGAGTAGCTCCGTGCAGAGCATTGTTGTAACACCCCGCATGTAACTTGCCATTTTTGTAACTCCGACTCTTGCCATTTCGGCTATGTGTTATGATTTTCCCTCCGTTGTCGGGTTTTGTCTTTCGTTTTGTATTTTGTCATGTCATGCATTTTCATATCATGTCATCATGTGCATTGCATTCGCATACGTGTTCGTCTCATGCATCCGAGCATTTTCCCCGTTGTCCGTTTTCCAATCCGGCGCTCCTATCTCCTCCGGTGCACCCCTCTAGTTTTCTTTCGTGTGCGTGCGTCAAACTTTCTCGGAATGGACCGAGGCTTGTCAAGTGGTCTTAATATACCACCCGGAGACTACCGGTCAAGTTTTGTTCCATTCGGAGGTCGTTTGGTACTCCAACGGTTAACCGGGCATCCGCAAAGTCCATTTGAGTATCCAGCAAAACCCCCTCCAAAACCAGCCCAAAACCCACCAAACTCTCTTCCATGCTCTAGGTCGTTCGATCACGATCGTGTGGGCGAAAACCGCACCTCATTTGGAGTCTCCTAGCTCCCTCTACCTATTTATATGTGGGCATCCCGAAAAACGGATTCGCAGACGAACCCTAGAAATTTTCCCACCGCGCCGCCGGACGCGTCCGTCCGCGCCGGACAACGTCCAACCGCCCCGCCGTCGGCCCGCGAAGCCCGCAGCGGGCCCGCCCGAGCCCGCCGCCGCCTCCTCCTGTGCCCGCGCCGCCGCCCGCCCGCGCCGCCGCCGTGCACCGCCGCCGGCCCCGCCGCGCGCCGCCACCGACGGCCGGCCCCCCCGCCGCCGCCATCGCCGCCTGCCGGCCCGCCATCTCCGCCGCCGGCGCCGTGCCCCGCCGCCCGAGTGCCCGCCGCCTCCGGCCTCCCTCACCGCCGCCCCGCCGGCGACCCCGACCTCCGACGCCCTCCGGCCCCTCTTCCTCCCGCCGGCGGCCCGAGCTCCACGAACCCCGAACGGATCTGGTATGGGTGCCCCCCGTTGACCTTCCCTCGAGCCTCCTCTTTTCTTCTAAGTCTGGAAATCTTATCCGCATGTGCTCCTGCTCGTATTGCAATAACTTCGTGCATGTAGCTCCGATTCGCGCGTATAATATGTCAAATTGTTCGTCTCGTGATGCACTTCATTTTGTTCAATTGCACCATGTTCATTAGAGGTCATCTTGATGCCCAAATCTTCGTTGGAAGAGGGCTAGTTGCTGTTAATCTCTGGTTCTTAGCAGAACTTGGAGATTTGTCATTTTTGTATCATTAAATCTGTGCATCTTTTGAGCATGAGCTCTACATGTGTTTTGAAGTATGACATGCCATCTTTCCAGTGGTGTAGTCCATGTATTTTTGTGATCTATGTGTTGACTAGCACAAGCATGCAAAGTAGGCCCCGTAATATTTCTGATTTCAGGGACTGTGATTTCTCTAAGTCCTTGACTGCTGTAATTTTGTTGCCATGTAAAGTTGATACTACAGAGAGATCCATGCATATTTTGGAGATGTTCAGTAAGTATGTTTTGTAGCTATAGTTGTAATTGATCCAGTACTGCAATTGTGTGCAATTTTAGAGTGCGATAGCATGACTCAATATTGCTCTACTTTTGCTATAAAATATTTCTGGAAGATTCTTAACATGAGATGCATTTTTGCCAAGCTTATTGTAGTTGATCCATACATGCTATGCAATTGTTCTTGCCATGGATAGCTTCACAAACATGCCATATTGCTGTAGGTATGCTTGGTTTGGCATGAATTGATCTGTAGTGAGTGAATCAAGCTCACAAAGAGGCCTACATATTAATATTTCTGCCATGCTCTGTTTTCTGCTAAGTCTGAAACCTGATAACGAAACTTGCTATGTTTACATGCTTGCCATCATATCTTCTGGTCCTTTTTGGCTTATGGTCAGTAAGGGACTTTTGTCATGTGCTTTTAGTAGAACACTTCCATGCCTTGTTTTGCTATGTTAAGTTCCTGTAGCATGTTGATTTCGTGCTCTGAACATTGCTACCTGATGCTGTTTTCTGCCATGTCCAGTTTTTCACCAAGTCTGTGAACCTGTAATCTTTTGCACTTTTGCCATGCTTGTTTGAGCTTGATATGTTGTGAACTAGCCATAGCTCAGTGTTCATCTTTTGTCAAGCATCTCCTGTAGATTACTTCCATGTGCTTTGTTGCTATGTTGGGGTGCTGTAGCATTGTTTTTTGTTGCATTTTAAGTGCTATCTTGCTGTTAATCGCAGATTCGTGTCATTCTTGTTTTGCTTGCCATTTGCAAACCGTGCATCCGATTCCGGTGATCTTTATATCGGTTTCGACCGAAATCATCTCATATTTCCAGTGGCATGCTTGGTTTGCCAAGTTACTGCCATATTCATCATTTTCCTTCCGGAGCACGCATATGCATCGCATATCATATCTTGCATATCATACATGTTTTGCATCATGTTGCTTGTGCATTTCTCGTTGTTGATTGTGGTTCCGTTTGTTTGTGTTCTTGTCTTGGGTAGAGCCGGGAGACGAGTTCGTGAACGAGGAACCTGTCGAGTACGCTTACGAGGATCAAGCTTTCGACAACTCTGAGAACCTTGCAGGCAAGATGACCACCCCTCGAAATCACTTCTATCTTTGCTATGCTAGATGTTCGCTCTATTGCCATGCTCGCTACCTATCTTTTGCTATATCATGTCTCCTATTTTAGCCATGTCAGCCTCTAACCATCCTCTCCTAGCAAACCGTTGTTTGGCTATGTTACCGCTTTTGCTCAACCCCTCTTATAGCGTTGCTAGTTGCAGGTGAAGTTGAAGTTTGTTCCATGTCGGAACATGGATTTGTTGGGATATCACAATATCTCTTATTTAACTAATGCATCTATATATTTTGGTAAAGGGTGGAAGGCTCGGCCTTATGCCTGGTGTTTTGTTCCACTCTTGCCGCCCTAGTTACTGTTATACCGGGATTATGTTCCTTGAGTTTGCGTTCCTTACGCGGTCGGGTGATTTATGAGACCCCCTTGACAGTTCGCCTTGAATAAAACTCCTCCAGCAAGGCCCAACCTTGGTTTTACCATTTGCTACCTAAGCCTTTTCCCCCGGGTTTTCGCGAGCCCGAGGGTCATCTTATTTTAAACCCCCCCGGGCCAGTGCTCCTTCGAGTGTTGGTCCGAACTGAGCAGACTGCGGGGCCCCCTCCTGGAAACTCGAGGTCTGGTTTTACTCGTAGGATGTCTCATCCGGTGTGCCCTGAGAACGAGATATGTGCAGCTCCTATCGGGATTTGTCGGCACATTCGGGTGGCTTTGCTGGTCTTGTTTTACCATTGTCGAGATGTCTTGTAAACCGGGATTCCGAGACTGATCGGGTCTTTCCGGGAGAAGGTTTATCCTTTGTTGACCGTGAGAGCTTATGATGGGCTAAGTTGGGACACCCCTGCAGGGTATTATCTTTCGAAAGCCGTGCCCGCGGTTATGAGGCAGATGGGAATTTGTTAATGTCCGGTTGTAGATAACTTGTCACTTGACCCAGTTAAAATACATCAACTGCGTGAGTAGCCGTGATGGTCTCTTCTCGGCGGAGTCCGGGAAGTGAACACGGTCTGTGTTATGTATGACGTAAGTAGGTGTTCAGGACCTCTTCTTGGTCATTGCTAGATGACGTCCGTTCCGTTGCTTCTCTTCTCGCTCTCATATGCGCAAGTTAGCCACCATGTATGCTTTTGCCGCCGCAGCTCCACCTCTCTAATCCTCCTTTTTCTACAAGCTTAAATAGTCTTGATCTCGCGGGTGTGAGATTGCTGAGTCCCCGTGACTCACAGATTCTACCAAACAATTGCAGGTGCCGACGATGCCAGTGCAGATGATGGGGTCGATCTCAAGTGGGAGTTCGACGAGGAACGTGGACGTTACTATGTGTCTTTTCCTGATGATCAGTAGTAGAGCCCAGTTGGGACGATCGGGGATCTAGCATTTGGGGTTGTCTTATTTACATCTGGATTTTGGCCGTAGCCGGCCCATATGCTTGTATTTTGGATGATGTATGAATAATATTTATGTATTGTGTGAAGTGGCGATTGTAAGCCAACTCTTTATCCCATTCCTGTTCATTACATGGGATTGTGTGAAGATGACCCTTCTTGCGACAAAACCACTATGCGGTTATGCCTCTAAGTCGTGCCTCGACACGTGGGAGATATAGCCGCATCGTGGGCGTTACAATTGTAGACATAGAATTTTGCAAAATACTTACGGATCTGAATGTGACAGACCCGTTGACTAAAATTATCTCACAAGCAAAACATGATCACACTTTAGTACTCTTTTGGGTGTTAATCACATAAGCGATGTGAACTAGATTACTGACTCTAGTAAACCCTTTGAGTGTTGGTCACATAGCGATGTGAACTATGGGTGTTAATCACATGGTGATGTGAACTATTAGTGTTAAATCACATGGCGATGTGAACTAGATTATTGACTCTAGTGCAAGTGGGAGACTGAAGGAAATATGCCCTAGAGGCAATAATAAAGTTATTATTTATTTCCTTATATCATGATAAATGTTTATTATTCATGCTAGAATTCTATTAACCGGAAACATAATACTTGTGTGAATACATAGACAAACAGAGTGTCACTAGTATGCCTCTACTTGACTAGCTCGTTGATCAAAGATAGTTATGTTTCCTAGCCATAGACATGAGTTGTCATTTGATTAACGGGATCACATCATTAGGAGAATGATGTGATTGACTTGACCCATTCCGTTAGCTTAGCACTCGATCGTTTAGTATGTTGCTATTGCTTTCTTCATGACTTATACATGTTCCTATGACTATGAGATTATGCAACTCCCGTTTACCGGAGGAACACTTTGTGTGCTACCAAACGTCACAATGTAACTGGGTGATTATAAAGGTGCTCTACAGGTGTCTCCAAAGGTACTTGTTGGGTTGGCGTATTTCGAGATTAGGATTTGTCACTCCGATTGTCGGAGAGGTATCTCTGGGCCCACTCAGTAATACACATCACTATAAGCCTTGCAAGCATTGTGACTAATGAGTTAGTTGTGGGATGATGTATTACGGAACGAGTAAAGAGACTTGCCGGTAACGAGATTGAACTAGGTATCGAGATACCGACGATCGAATCTCGGGCAAGTAACATACCGATGACAAAGGGAACAACGTATGTTGTTATGCGGTCTGACCGATAAAGATCTTCGTAGAATATGTGGGAACCAATATGAGCATCCAGGTTCCGCTATTGGTTATTGACTGGAGAGGTGTCTCGGTCATGCCTACATAGTTCTCGAACCCGTAGGGTCCGCACGCTTAACGTTACGATGACAATTATATTATGAGTTTATATGTTTTGATGTACCGAAGGTTGTTCGGAGTCCCGGATGTGATCACGGACATGACGAGGAGTCTCGAAATGGTCGAGACATAAAGATTGATATATTGGAAGCCTATGTTTGGACATCGGAAGTGTTCCGGGTGAAATCGGGATTTTTCCAGAGTACTGGGAGGTTACCGGAACCCCCCGGTAACTTAATGGGCCTTATTGGGCCTAGGTGGAAGAGAGGAGAGGAGGCCAGGGCAGGGCCGTGCCCCCTCCCCCTAGTCCGAATAGGACAAGGAGAGGGGGGCGGCGCCCCCCCTTCCTTCCTCCCCTCCACCTTTTCCCCCTTCCTCTCCTAGTCCAACATGGAAAGGGGGAGTCCTACTCCCGGTAAGAGTAGGACTCCTCCTGGCGCGCCTCTCCTCCCTTGGCCGGCGGCCTCCCGCTTGCTCCTTTATATACGAGGGCAGGGGGGCACCTCTCTACACACAATTGATCAACGATCTTTTAGCCGTGTGCGGTGCCCCCCTCCACCATATTACACCTCGATAATATCGTAGCGGTGCTTAGGCAAAGCCCTGCGTCGGTAGAACATCATCATCGTCACCACGCCGTCGTGCTGAAGAAACTCTCCCTCAACACTCGGCTGGATCGGAGTTCGAGGGACGTCATCGAGCTGAACGTGTGCTGAACTCGGAGGTGCCGTGCGTTCGGTACTTGATCGGTCGGATCGTGAAGACGTACGACTACATCAACCGCGTTGTGTTAACGCTTCCGCTTTCGGTCTACGAGGGTACGTAGACAACACTCTCCCCTCTCGTTGCTATGCATCACCATGATCTTGCGTGTGCGTAGGAATTTTTTTGAAATTACTACGTTCCCCAACAGAGAGAACTTGCACTAGTGAAAGTATGAACCCTAGGCCTTGTTTCCTAGCATTGCAATACCGTTTATGCTCACTTTTTTCGCTTGCTACCTTGCTGTTTTATATTTTCAGATTACAAATACCCATATCTAGTATCCATATTGCACTTGTATCACCATCTCTTCGCCGAACTAGTGCATCTATACAATTTACTATTGTATTGGGTGTGTTGGGGATACAAGGACTCTTTGTTATTTGGTTGCAGGGTTGTTTGAGAGAGACCATCTTCATCCTACGCCTCCCACGGATTGATAAACCTTAGGTCATCCACTTGAGGGAAATTTGCTATTGTCCTACAAACCTCACTTGGAGGCCCAACAATGACTACAAGAAGAAGGTTACGTAGTAGACATCAAGCAGTTTCTGGCGCCGTTGCCGGGGAGGTGAGTGCTTGAAGGTATATCTTTAGATCTTGCAATCGAGTCTTTTAGTTTCTTGTTTTATTAGTAGTTTAGTTTATAAAAGAAAACTACAAAAAAATGGAATTGAGGGTGCCTCATATGCTTCATCTTTTTAATATCTTTCATGAAAATAAGGATTCCGATAATTGTGCTCAATTTCTAGAAGAAGAATGCATTAGAATGTTTGGCACTAAATCTCTGAATGATGAGCATGATTGCAATGTTGTTAGTATGAACTCTTTGAATATCCATAGTACTAATGATGATTGCACTAGTCATGATGACAATATCTCTTATAAGCATGTCAATTTTTGTGGAGTGCATAGAGTTTGCAAGTACACACCAAATAGGGAAGATAGATTTTGCAAGAGGCATAAGTATTTGGAAACTAAATGGTTGCAAGAAAGGCTAGATGTTTGTGCTGAAAATTTAAACTTTCTTAGTCGTACGTGTGAACTTTGCAATGAACGTGGTCATTTAAGTCTCCAATGCAAATTGTGATGCGGAGCATCCTATGGACATCACCATCTCAAGAGTTCGTTTGGCAAGTGACACGTGCGACATCTACTTCACATACGCAAAGGTGAATCATCTCCTTTACACGTGCTCACTTGACCCCTTCGAGGATGGTATACTACTTGACACTTCTCCCGTGTGCATGCATAGGTATTGTCGGAGCTTCACGGATGTTGAGGAGGAGTGCAAGCGCCAAGGAACAACTACACCATCCGCGAGGGAAGCCTGGAAGCGACGTCGGAAGAAGACGGAGCTGCTGAAGCTACAGCGGCCGGACATCCGGCGCCTGTGCACCGCCAAGGAGCTGCACCAACAGACGGCCAACAACATCAGCGGCCGGAGATCCGGCACCAGCCCCGGACATCCGGCGCCTCGCCAAAGCACGGACATCCGGCCCTTCCCCTGGAAATCCGGCATCGATGACAGAACGCACCTGAAGTTTGGCCACTTCCGCCCGGACATCCGGCCCGAGCCCTGGACATCCGGCGCCTCGCGAAGCCCCGGACATCCAGCCCCAGCCCGGACATCCGGCGCCTGCCTGCGCGCAGCCACGGGCCAGAGGCCCATGTATCTCTCTTTCCCACTTACCCCTTCGTGGCTTAGACTATATATACTACTCCCCCTCCTCCTAGTTAGGGTTAGCAAAGTGATAGCTCATTGGATAGAGAGCTTTGCTCCTTGTACCACTCTACTCTTGAGAGAGAGAGAGAGACTACTACTCCTTATGGAGGCCAAGACCTCCATCTAGGAGAGGATCCTGCGGGATATATCATCAAGACCCCCTCTTGGGCGGCCCCCTTCAAGACCTCCTCATGGAGATGAACCTTACCTTGTATTTTTCCCTTTGTTGTTCATGTACCTTGTGGATCTTGTGTGTTTGATTGTCTAGTGGATGTGTGATTGGACTTGTTCTTGAGTGTTTCCCCTTGTAATTTCTCTCTGTTCTTCCCCGTGTTCTTCGAGGGATCCCATTCCAATCGTGAAAGATCGGCCTACACCGGGTTAGCCCCGTATCATATGGTATCATGAGCCATGTTGATCATGTATTTGGAGTCCCTCCCACCGTTTTCTAGCCTTCTTTTGCTTGATTTCGTCCTAAATTCAAAAATTCCCACCAAAAATAGCCCCCAATTTTTTTTGTGATTTGTTAGTTTGATGGTGTTTTTTTGATTTTGATCCATGGATTTGCTTGGTTTCGAGTGGGTCTAGCATTTCCCCAAGTTTCCCCACTTTCCATCCACGAAATCCGTCAAATTTTGCCCCCGAAATCATCCATTTCCGCCCCAAATCGAGTTTCGAAGTCCAAATCCCGATCTGGAATCGTCGGGCCGGACATCCGGGCCATCGGGCCGGACATCCGGGCCCCAAGCCGGACATCCGGCTCCTGGAGCACCAAATCTGCACGGTTCTGGACACCGACCCCCGGAAATCCGGACCCAACCCCGGATGTCCGACCCCTATAGATTTCAGCCTCCCGTGTTTCACCGTTTTGTCCATAACTTTCACATCCGGAGTCCGATTTTCGCGTTCTTTAGATCGTTGAGTAGCTATTGACATCCCCCCATCTTGATAGGTTTCATCACCATTTGACTCCATCTAAATTTTGTCATTTTGGCATCTTTGCCTAGGGCTTCCACCATAACTTCCGCAAAACCACCATAGCCTTCCGCAACCTAACCAATTTTGTTCCTTATAGCATTAGTGGTTGTTTGAGTTGTGATTTGAGTCTCCTAAGGTGTTTAGGCTACTTAGGGACGGTTGATTCTTCATCAACCACCACCACCATAACTTCCGCATAGACTTACCTTACCCTCCACTTCCGCATTGCGTACTCCAAAACCCATCATTGCATTTCCGCAATCCCATTGAGCTTCCGCAAAACCACCACCGCATTCCCGCTACCACCATTTGACTTTTGTCCTTGAGATTTTGAGTTGTGGTTTTTCCGTTTCCTAAGGTGTTTCGGCTAATTAGGAACGGGTTGACATCAACAACACCGCCTCTCATCATCGCAAAGGACAGTAACCTCGACGACACCATTGTATATTCCCCTTGCAATTGCAATTGTTAACCGCTAGCCCATTTTGCGTCACTTGCCTATCGAGACTAGCCATTTGAGTATTGCCGGCAACGTTACTTGTGCACATTAGTGATCTACACCTTCCATTGCATACATACCATATCATATTGGTATCATCATACTTGTGTCACAAGATTGTTCCCGCATATACACAATTGCTATCTTGGTTTGTGCATCGTGGCCATACAAAAAAAGAGAATAAGCTTTTAAGCAAAGAAAAAGAGTGAACAAAGAGCTTGTAAGCAATAGGCATAGCATCACAATATATCATATGGTATCATACTTGATCATCTTGGATCATCGTGTGAGAAACACCGGGAACCATACATACATAGCATACTTGGGATAGAAAGTTTATCCATTTTGCATCTTATAGGTTGTGCACAAGTGTCGTATCCACCTATAGAGCAATCGTGCTAGTGTCTCTCTTGAGTTGTGCAACACGAGCGTTTTCCGTGGACTCCACATTTTGTGCTCATTCCTTGGTTGCATGACCCCATTTATCTATCCGTGTGTGTGTTTCCGTGTGCCATTCATTGCTATTGGTCTACTTGTTTCACTTGCAAATTTGTGAATCTCTTTCAACATTATTGACTCTTGCTAACATTTTGCATTAAATTTTTGTGCCACTATCCTCACCGAGCTACTCCATAAGCTTTAGTTTGTAGGTGTGAGTGAACAAGTCCGGTACCAATTCCACTATTCTTTCATCTCACATTGAGTGAAACGGGATACATCCTCAACTTTGGGAAAAGGTAACTTGGTATTGTTTATCTCATTTCCTACTCACCTCTACTCGAGTCTTGTGATGGATAGGCAAGGCATTTCACCTTCGGTCTACCACAACAACGACGAGTTCGATGCCACGAGCAACTCCAACGACGCCAAGATGCAAGCTCAAATGGAGGAGATCAAAGCCCTCATCAAGTCCTACAAGCGATCTTCCTCATCTTCGAGAAGATGCTCAAGAACACATGCCTCCGAGCTACCATCTCCAGCAAGGTCACATCGGCATCGACACCATCACCACCACGAACGTGAAGGTCAAGAGCTCAACACCAACAACCGCTCAACGACTTCACCATCTCCCTTGGCATCTTCGCCAAGCGACTTCAAGGCATCTTCGCCTATGGACATACGACATCTTCGCCAACAAGCACCCCAAGACTACGCTCAAGAGAAGCTCCCCAAGCTCAAGTCCGCGACTTCCACGAGCTACTACGACCTCGACACCGACCACACGATTCCTTTCTATGGGACTCAAGAACCCGAGGAGTATCTCGAGTGGGAGCACCTAATGGACGACTACCTCAAGCTACATCAAGTTCCTCCCGAAGATCAAGTGAAGTGAGCCACAAGAAACTTCCACGACTACGCCTCGACATGGTGGCTTCACACACCTTCAGAGACCTACGACATGAGTTGGCCCAAGACGAAGAGAGCTTTGCGGCGAGAGTTTGTGCCTCCAACCTACACGGAACAACTTCTACGCCAATTGGAGAACACCATCCAAGGATCCAAGTCCATCGACGAGTACTTCAAGGAGATGAAGAAAGCCTTGCGATGAGCCGGCGTGGACGACCCCATGTCTATGAAGTTCCACTTCATGATGGGATTGAACAACGACATCTCCAAGACTATCTTCCTCGAGAACTACAAGTCCCTCGACGACAACTACATTGGTGCTCTCAAGGCGGAACAAGAACTCATGAAGGCCAAGGCTTCTCCACCCCAAGCACACTTCTCAAAGACCAAACTCAAAGACGACGAACATGAGGCTAGTACCACCAAGATGTCCAAGCCCGATGAGCTCCAAGACGATGCTCCCAAGTTCGACTTCACCGCCATCCCTCTTTGTGGCATTGATGATGCCGAGTCATCCATGACTCTTTTTTAAGATGGTGCGGCGACGAGTACGACTACGGAGACCTTCAAGGACCAAGATTTGGAGGCGAGCGACTTGGTGACGAGCAAGGATGATGCTTCCATCTTAGGAGGCGAGAGTGATGATGTGCCATCTTCGGCCTTCATCAATGGCGACGATGACGAGATGATCGAGCATGAGATTTTCCCTTCGGTCATGGAGGAGAGTGATGATGTGCCATCTTCGGCCTTCATCCACGGTGACAACGATGAGATGGTTGAGCATGGGATTTTCCCTTTGACCACGGCGACGTATGATGACTTGAGTGACTTGTGCCACCATATTGAGAGTGAGAGTGTCTTCACCACTAGCCCCATATATGACGAGTTGCCCCAATTCCCATGTGAGGAGAGCCACAACCCCCACCACTTGAGTGAGATGAGTGACTCCACCATATGTGACTTTGAGTGCACCTACCTTGAGGAAGTGAGTGAACCACCACATAGAGAGAGTGAGGCCACTTCGATTTCTAACGACTTAACCTCTACCTCTATTGTGTCTTCTCATTTGGTGCTAGGTCCCATATATGATGACGCGCCAGTCCTCGACGACTTCGTCCTTCCTTTGGACAAGACGATGGCCATGGTGGAATATGATGCACCCCCCACATGGTTCCATCAAGATGAAGATGACCACCATTTGGTCTTTCCCACCTCACCTACACCACTTGAGTGGAATGAATAAGGTAACATAGGTGAAGGTGACGCTTTAGTCCCACTAGTGGACATTCTTGACATTGATTGCTTGCATGATGTTGATCCCCCTATCGACATGCTTCATGCTAGTATGGTTTCCCCATGTGATGATTTACCCATTTATGATGAGTATGATGATTGCCATGTGGAGTCTATTAGTTGTGATGCCATGTTACATAGGATTTCTTGTGACAATTCTTTAGGTCACGTCATGTTTGACAATCCGCTTGACTTGTCATATGCTATGCATGAGATCAATCATATGTCATATTTGCAATCTCATCGTAGCGACTATGCATATGCCATTAAAATTAACCCAATTTGCACTTATGGCATAGATGACAAGCCCATGGTTATTGACATTTGTTTTTCTTGTGATGATATTGATATGCTCCCTTTGCATCATTTATCTCATATGCCATGCCATGACCAACTAGCTTTGGATATGCATTGTTTTGGATGTTGTCCATTTTCTCCATATGATGTTTCCAATATTGCTCATGAGGAGACCCCCATAGTTTCCTCATACATTTTAGGAGATTTTGCTCCATCCCATCAATTGCATGATCCCACTAATTGTGTGCACAATATGCTCCCCATGAATCATAATGATATTGTTGTGCCATATACTAGTATGCTCAATTTGCATCCCCATCGTGTTATACATAACAACTATTCTTTCATGATGGATGACATGTTCTTGTACCATGCATCAAATTTCTTTGAGCGATGCTTACCTTGTGCTTACTCACACGTGCACATACATATCATGATGGATGATGTGTACATTTACCACGCACACAATTTTTTCGGTTTGTGTCTCTTTTGTGTAGGTACCCATGAACACTTGTCAACCTCACAATCCCATGAGTTGACAAAACGAGCTCTAGAGAGCAATGATGACTTGGGATCCCATGGATTGCCCTTCCCACCACTCTCTTTACGCGGAGTCTTCGCACATTTCTTCTACATGACCCTCACTTGGCTATGGGTTATTGTCCATTACATATTATATGCCCATCTTGCCATGTTCACTTTGCATGATATGCTCATTCCTATGCCTTTGCCATGCATTTGTGACCCATGCTTTGCATTACACATGATGATTGATTCTAGTACTTGTATGTGTATTTGCAAGCTTGGTGGAGATATTGCTTGTTATTTCCATGTTCATCCTATGACCCATTACTATGATGATACTATGATCTTGCTTTGTGTTCGTGCTTGCGATATGTCATGTGCGTTGTCTATTCCTATTATTTGCTCACATGACATGATTGCCATGACTTCCTCTAGTATGTTGCATCTTCGCACTACTAGCTTGCACGACTTGATCGATATGCTTGCTTATGTTGCATCACCATTGCTTCATACTTCCTTATTTCATGCGGTTGATGACAACCATTTCCATGCTTTACACATGATTGTTATTGCTTCTTGTCATATCTCTCCATATGTTGCCTCCCTCATGCTAGATGATTTGACATGTATTGCGTGCAACAATGCCTTTAGTCTTGATAATGAGTTTGCCCCCGTAGCATTCTCACATATTTGGAGATTTTGACATATTTCTTGTGAAGCATGCTTGCCTTACCTATTTGCACCATATTCCTCGTGCCATCAATATAGCCATTATTGCATCACATTATTCATGCACTTGTTCTTCTAATGGTTATGTGCAAGAGAAGAGAACCATCATGATGGATGATGTGTTTATCTACCATGCGCATACATTCTTTCTTTTGTTGTGTGCATGTGTAGGATACTTGGACTTTGTGTCGACTTGCACTTCACGCGAGTTGACCATTCGAGCTCTTGAGAGCAAACCACCTTCTACCACGACGATTCTACATCGCACTTGCTTGTGCTTCGGCATTGTGAAGGACGCACAAGGACATGCTTTCAAGGTGATATCCTTCTCTTTTGAGAACCTCCGAACCATGAGCATGGAATTGTGGATCATACTACTTGTCTTGCTTGTACCATGAGACTTATTGGTCATCTTGGACCATTTGATCGCGCACATGTTAGAGATCTTGCTTCGACTTGTCATTTTCGCCTTTCCATGCCTCATGACATATATACCTTGTGGGTTGCATCCAAATCTTGGATTACTTGCTCCTATCACATGTTTGGTTGCAATAATGTCATTCCTTCACATATGCCATGTCTCATTGATTGCTACATGCTTGACTTGATTGCCTCGCACATGAGGAACAATTGCTCTTTCTATTGTGTTGAGTGCCACACAATATTCACCACACCCCATGCACGTTACGCTTGGATTGCCTTGCACTTGACCCATATGTCTAGTCATCTCATCTTATTTGGTGTTGTGAATGATTCATATGACTACCATAGACCTTTCATTGAGCAATTGGTGAATGCTTGCTGTGAACTTGAGGTAGATGCTTATTCTCTTGACACACATATTTGCATCTCTACCTCCCATTTACATGCTTGTCCCCATGATATCTTTGCTTGTGATCAATTGATATGCTTACATGCCATGTCACAATCCTTTGTCAAACCATATGCTTTGCATGATGACGACACTTGTTTGGTGAATCACCTCTTGAATGCTTGGTTTTGCACTAACGCTAACCACATTTGTTTTTCCAAGTGTTTGTTGTCCTTACTCCTTTTGAAGGAATCACAAGACGACGCGACATTGGAGAGTGCCCATTTCGAGCTTCAAGATGACAAGTACTTGGTGATCGTCCACTTGTACATGGCGAAGCCATCTCTTTCCCATGGTGATTTGGTTTTTGATCCGAGGTCGGATCTTTCCCAAGGGAGGGGAGATGATGCGGAGCATCCTATGGACATCACCATGTCAAGAGTTCATTTGGCACGTGACACATGCGACATCTACTTCACATACGCAAAGGTGAATCATCTCCTTTACACGTGCTCACTTGACCCCTTCGAGGATGGTATACTACTTGACACTTCTCCCGTGTGCACGCATAGGTACTATCAGAGCTTCACGGATGTTGAAGAGGAGTGCAAGTGCCAAGGAACAACTACACCATCCGCGAGGGAAGCCTGGAAGCGACGTCGGAAGAAGACGAAGCTGCTGAAGCTACAACGGCTGGACATCCGGGCCAGAGGCCGGACATCCGGCGCCTGTGCAGCCGCCAAGGAGCTGCACCAACAGACGGCCAACAGCATCAGCGGCCGGACATCCGGCGCCAGCTCCGGACATCCGGCGCTTCGCCAAAGCCCGGACATCCGGCCCTTCCCCCGGAAATCCGGCATCGACGACAGAACGCACCTGAAGTTTGGCCACTTCAGCCGGACATCCGGCCCGAGCCCCGGACATCCGGCGCCTCGCGAAGCCCCGGACATCCGGCCCCAGCCCGGACATCCGGCACCTGCCTGCACGCAGCCATGGGCCAGAGGCCCATGTATCTCTCTTTCCCACTTACCCCTTCGTGGCTTAGACTATATATACTACTCCCCCTCCTCCTAGTTAGGGTTAGCAAAGTGATAGCTCATTGGATAGAGAGCTTTGCTCCTTGTACCACTCTACTCTTGAGAGAGAGAGACTACTACTCCTTATGGAGGCCAAGACCTCCATCTAGGAGAAGATCCTGCGGGATATATCATCAAGACCCCCTCTTGGGCGGCCCACTTCAAGACCTCCTCATGGAGATGAACCTTACCTTGTATCTTTCCCTTTGTTGTTCATGTACCTTGTGGATCTTGTGTGTTTGATTGTCTAGTGGATGTGTGATTGGACTTGTTCTTGAGTGTTTCCCCTTGTGATTTCTCTCCGTTCTTCCCTGTGTTCTTCGTGTTCTTCGAGGGATCCCACTCCAATCGTGAAAGATCGGCCTCACCGGGTTAGCCCCGTATCAAATTGTTTCATGATCGAATCGTGTCCAAGAATTGTGATGACTTGATTTCCCTTGCATATCATAATGAACTTAGTTTGCTTTTGGGTTATGAAGAAATGCAACGTATAACTAAGGATCTTCCAGAATTTGTCCTTGATAAAGTTCTTGATTTTGATCTAGAAGAAATTTTTATGTATTGTGCCGTGAATTGCATTGAAAATCCTTATATTGCCAATTACATAAAGACAAGAAAACAAAAAGAAGATGATGAGAATACTAATGAAAGGGAAGAGGCTTCCCAATATCCTCCTATTATTTCTTATGATGAATCAGGTAACGAGGAGGAGCCTTCTATTCAACCAATCTCATTAATAAGGTGTGACGCCCGGGTAATCAAGCTACAATAACCCTCTGGTAATGATGCCATGTCACCTCGATTACTGTTGATAATCTCGCGTTAGTTTAGAACCGATCCAAATTCAAGTTTGAATCAAAGTCAAAACAATTAAAGTTTTCAAAAGTCAAAACTAAATTGTTCCTAATGTGTCAATAATCCATAATAAATGTTGGTGAAGAAATCATCTTTTAATAAAATACTTAAATGCACTAAATAAACTAAAACAACGATAAAACAATTATCTAAAGTGCTTTTAAAGTAATAAGGAAATGCAAAATACTTTATTTAAAGTGCCAAAGTATTTGGGGCTGTGACCTATTTAATAACACCAAATTAGTTGTCGCTGTTAAATTTGATAAAACAAAAATAAAAGAAAAATGAAAAGAAATAGAATAATAAAAAAAGGCAGAACAAACAAAAAGAAGAAGAAAAGGAAACCCCCTTCGCCCCCACTGGGCCACGACCCAGCAGGCCATCGGGCCTCCAGGCCGGCCCAGCCGCACCCCCACACCCTCCCCCTTATCCACCCCACTGGGGGAAAACCCTAACCACCCACCCTACTCTCCCCACTCCTCTCTCCCCCTCCCCATTCTGGATCGGGATCGGGCACCCGACGCCCGACACCCCGGCTCGTCCCCGCCGTCTCACCGTTCGCCGGCGACTGCCCCGTCCTCATCTCCTCCCCATCATTCCTTCGTCACCGAGCCGCACCCGCTCGTCGTTGCCGTGTGCCACCACCGCCGCCCGAAGGCCCCGCGGTCGCCGCTCGGATCGCCAACCGCCTCTCGTCTCCGACCTCGTCACCGCCGTCGCTGGACTGCCTCCCCGTCAACGTCGACGTCCTCGACCTCCTCCCCAACCCGCTGCCATTCCTCGTCTGGCCCCCTGTGAGCCGCCACCTCCCCTCCTTCCTTTCTCTGCTCACCGCGCGTCGCCGTCGTGCCCCGCCCCCTGCCTCGTCGACGCGCCCGGCCGCGCTGTGTTTGCGCCCGTGGCCACGCCCGGCTGTGCTAGGGCCGTGCCTCGCCACGCCGGGTCGCGCACCGTCCACGGTCGCCGCGCCCTCGCTTCCCCAGCCCACGCCCACGCGCGAGCACCTCGCGCCCGTGGCCTCGCCCCGCCGCACTCCCTGCCGGCGAGCGCGCGCCTAGGCGCTCGTTGCCTACTCCAGCGCCCGAACCCGCCGAACCCGCTAGGCCCCTTGGGGCCAATGACAGGCAGGCCCCACCCCCCTGGAACTTTAAAAAAAGAGAAGAAAAGAATAAATATAATAGTAATAATAATAATTAATTAATTAAGATAATAAATTAACTTAGTTAAACCTCTTAGTTAATCTAGTTAACACTGTTAATTAGCCTTAATTATCTAATTAGGTAAACAGTCAATGACAGATGGGCCCCACCTGTTTGACCGGTCAACGGTCAACGCTGACCGCTGACATCACGCTGACGTCATGATGACGCAATAAACGTTTTCGAATTAAAATAATTTAGAAAATGAATTAAAACTTTAGAAATTAATATAAAATAATCCGTAACTCGGATGAAAATACTTTGTACATGAAAGTTGCTCAGAACGACGAGATGAATCCAAATATGCAGTCCGTTCGTCCGCCACACATCCCTAGAATAGCGAACACGCAACTTTCCCCCTCAGGTTCATCTGCCCGAAAACGCGAAACACCGGGGATACTTTCCCGGATGTTCCCCCCCTTCGCTGGTATCACATATCCCTGTGTTACGTCACCCCTAGCACAACGTATTGCCGCGTCTTGCTTTGTGTTACATTTGATTGCTCTGTTATTTATTGTGTTCCCCCTCCGTTACTTCTTTCCGGTAGGCTCCGAGACCGTTGCCGATACCCCTGTGATCGGCTACATTGACGACGACCCCTTCTTCTTGCCAGAGCAACCAGGCAAGCCCCCCTTGATCACCAGATATCGCCTATTCTTCTCTATACTACTTGCATTAGAAGAGTGTAGCATGTTACTGCTTTCGGTTAATCCTATTCTGCTGCATAGCCTGTCATTGTTGCTACAGTTGTTACCCTTATCTGCTATCCTACTGCTTAGTATAGGATGCTAGTGTTCCATCAGTGGCCCTACACTCTTGTCCGTCTGCCATGCTATACTTTCGGGCCGTGATCACTAGGGAGGTGATCACGGGTATATACTACATACTTTATATACATGACACATGTGGTGACTAAAGTCGGGTCAGCTCGTTGAGTACCCGCAAGTGATTCTGATGAGGGGGCTGAAAGGACAGGTGGCTCCATCCCGGTAGAGGTGGGCTTGGGTTCCTGACGGCCCCCGACTGTTACTTTGTGGCGGAGCGACAGGGCAGGTTGAGACCACCTAGGAGAGAGGTGGGCCTGGCCCTGGTCGGTGTCCGCGGATACTTAAAAATAACACGCTTAATGAGATCTTGGTATTTGATCTGAGTCTGGCCACTGGCCTATACGCACTAACCAACTACGCGGGAACAGTTATGGGCACTCGACGTCGTGGTATCAGCCGAAGCCTTCGTGACGTCAGCGACGGAGCGGCACGCGCCGGATTGGACTGGAACGCCTGCTAGGCTAGGTCTGCTTCCGGCCGCCCTCGCAACGTGCAGGTGTGCAATGGGCGATGGGCCCAGACCCCTGCGCCATAGGATTTAGACCGGCGTGCTGACCTCTCTGTTGTGCCTAGGTGGGGCTGCGACGTGTTGATCTTCCGAGGCCAGGCATGACCCAGGAAAGTGTGTCCGGCCAAATGGGATCAAGCGTGTTGGGTTATGTGGTGCACCCCTGCAGGGAAGTTTATCTATTCGAATAGCCGTGTCCCTCGGTAAAAGGACGACCCGGAGTTGTACCTTGACCTTATGACAACTAGAACCGGATAATTAATAAAACACACCCTTCCAAGTGCCAGATACAACCCGGTGATCGCTCTCTAACAGGGCGACGAGGAGGGGATCGCCGGGTAGGATTATGCTATGCAATGCTACTTGGTGAACTTACCATCTACTCTCTTCTACATGCTGCAAGATGGAGGTGGCCAGAAGCGTAGTCTTTGACAGGATTAGCTATCCCCCTCTTATTCTGGCATTCTGCAGTTCAGTCCACCGATATGGCCCTTTACACATATACCCATGCATATGTAGTGTAGCTCCTTGCTTGCGAGTACTTTGGATGAGTACTCACGATTGCTTTTCTCCCTCTTTTCCCCCTTTCCATTCTACCTGGTTGTCGCAACCAGATGCTGGAGCCCAGGAGCCAGACGCTACCGTCGATGATGACTCCTACTACACCGGAGGTGCCTGCTGCTACGTGGAGGCCGCTGACGACGACCAGGAGTAGTTTAGGAGGATCCCAGGCAGGAGGCCGGCGCCTCTTTCGATCTGTATCCCAGTTTGTGCTAGCCTTCTTAAGGCATACTTGTTTAACTTATGTCTGTACTCAGATATTGTTGCTTCCGCTGACTCGTCTATGATCGAGCACTTGTATTCGAGCCCTCGAGGCCCCTGGCTTGTATTATGATGCTTGTATGACTTATTCATGTTTTAGAGTTGTGTTGTGATATCTTCCCGTGAGTCCCTGATCTTGATCGTACATGTTTGCGTGCATGATTAGTGTACGATTGAATCGGGGGCGTCACATAAGGAGCTCAAAAAAGAGGATTAGACCCACACATGATGTGAAGAAGAAAAAGAAAAGACGGAGAGGCAAAGGTAACAAGGTATTGATGACCCACAAGTATAGGGGATCGCAACAGTTTTCAAGGGTAGAGTATTCAACCCAAATTTATTGATTCGACACAAGGGGAGCCAAAGAATATTCTCAAGTATTAGCAGTTGAGTTGTCAATTCAACCACACCTGGATAACTTAGTATCTGCAGCAAAATATTTAGTAGCAAAGTAATATGTAAGAATGGTAACGGTAGCAAAAGTAATATTTTTGGGTTTTGTAGTGATTGTAATAGTCGCAACGGAAAAGTAAATAAGCGAAGAACAATATGTGAAAAGCTCGTAGGCATTGGATCAGTGATGGAGAATTATGACGGATGTGGTTGATCATGCAACAGTCATATCATAGGGTGACACAGAACTAGCTCCAATTCATCAATGTAATGTAGGCATGTATTCCGAATATAGTCATACGTGCTTACGGAAAAGAACTTGCATGACATCTTTTTTCCTACCCTCCCGTGGCAGCGGGGTCCTATCAGAAACTAAGGGATATTAAGGCCTCCTTTTAATAGAGTACCGGACCAAAGCATTGACACATAGTGAATACATGAACTCCTCAAACTACGGTCATCACCGAGAGTAGTCCCGATTATTGTCACTTCGGGGTTGCCGGATCATAACACATAGTAGGTGACTATAGACTTGCAAGATAGGATCAAGAACTCACATATATTCATGAAAACATAATAGGTTCAGATCTGAAATCATGGCACTCGGGCCCTAGTTACAAGCATTAAGCATAGCAACATCAATCTCAGAACATAGTGGATACTAGGGATCAAACCCTAACAAAGCTAACTCGATTACATGATAAATCTCATCCAACCCATCACCGTCCAGCAAGCCTACAATGGAATTACTCACGCACGGCGGTGAGCATCATGAAATTGGTGATGGAGGATGGTTGATGATGACGACAGCGATGGATTCCCCTCTCCGGAGCCTCGAACGGACTCCAGATCAGCCCTCCCGAGAGAGTTTAGGGCTTGGCGGCGGCTCCGTATCGTAAAACGTGATGAATCTTTCTCTCTGATTTTTTTCTCCCCGAACACGAATATATGGAGTTGGAGTTGAGGTCGGTGGAGCTCCAGGGGCCCACAAGGCAGGGGGCGCGCCCAGGGGGGCAGGCGCGCCCCCACCCTCGTGGAGAGGGTGTGGGCCCCCCGGCCTTGATTCTTTCGCCAGTATTTTTTATATTTTCCAAAATAAATCTCCGTTGATTTTCAGGTCATTCCGAGAACTTTTGTTTCTGCACAAGAATAACACCATGGCAATTCTGCTGAAAACAGCGTCAGTCCGGGTTAGTTCCATTCAAATCATGCAAGTTAGAGTCCAAAACAAGGGCAAAAGTGTTTGGAAAAGTAGATACGACGGAGACGTATCAACTCCCCCAAGCTTAAACCTTTGCTTGTCCTCAAGCAATTCAGTTGATAAACTGAAAGTGATAATGAAAAACTTTTACAAACTCTGTTTGCTCTTGTTGTTGTAAATATGTAAAGCTAGCATTCAAGTTTTCAGCAAGGATTATGAACTAACCATATTCACAATAACATTTAGGTCTCATGTTTACTCATATCAATGGCATAATCAGCTAGTGAGCAATAATAGTAAATCTCGGATGACAACACTTTCTCAAAACAATCATAATATGATATAACAAGATGGTATCTCGCTAGCCCTTTCTGAGACCGCAAAACATAAATGCAGAGCACCTTTAAAGATCAAGGACTGACTAGACATTGTAATTCATGGTAAAAGAGATCCAATCATAGTCATACCCGATATAAATTAATAGTAATGGATGCAAATGGCAGCGGTGCTCTCCAGCTGGTGCTTTTTAATAAGAGGGCGATGACTCAACATAAAAGTAAATAGATAGGCCCTTCGCAGACGGAAGCAGGGATTTGTAGAGGTGCTAGAGCTCGATTTTGAAATAGAGATAAATAATATTTTGAGCGGCATACTTTCATTGTCAACATAACAACCAAGAGATGGCGATATCTTCCATGCTACACACATTATAGGCGGTTCCCAAACAGAATGGTAAAGTTTATACTCCCCCTCCAGCAACAAGCATCAATCCATGGCTTGCTCGAAACAACGAGTGCCTCCAACTAACAAGAGTCCCGGGGGAGTTTTGTTTGTAATTATTTTGATTTAATTTGCATAAAGCATGGGAGTGGGCATCCCGGTGACCAGCCATTTTCTCATGAGTAAGGAGCAGAGTCCACTCCTCTTGAGAATAACCCGCCTAACATGGAAGATACGGACAACCCTAGTTTATACATGAGCTATTCGAGCATACAAAACAGAATTTCATTTGAAGGTTTAGAGTTTGGCACATACAAATTTACTTGGAACGGCAGGTAGATACCGCATATAGGAAGGTATAGTGGACTCATATGGAATAACTTTGGGGTTCAAGGGATTGGATGCACAAGCAGTATTCCCGCTTAGTACAAGTGAAGGCTAGAAAAAGACATGGAAGCGACCAACTAGAGAGCGACAACAGTCATGAACATGCATTAAAATTAATAAACATTGAATGCAAGCATGAGTAGGATATAATCCACCATGAACATAAATATCATGAAGGCTATGTTGATTTGTTTCAACTACATGTGTGAACATGTGCCAAGTCAAGTCACTTGAATCGTTGAAAGGAGGATACCACCATATCATACCACATCACAACCATTTTAATAGCATGTTGGCACGCAAGGTAAACCATTATAAACTCGTAGCTAATTAAGCATGGCATAAGCAACTATAATCTCTAATTGTCATTGCAAACATGTTTATTCATAATAGGCTGAATCAGGAACGATGAACTAATCATATTTACAAAAACAAGAGAGGTCGAGTTCATACCAGCTTCTCTCATCTCAATCAGTCCATCGTATATCGTCATAATTGCCTTTCACTTGCACGACCGAACGATGTGAATAATAATAGTAGTGCACGTGCGTTGGACTAAGCTGGAATCTGCAAGCATTCAATAAACAGGAGAAGACAAGGCAATATGGGCTCTTGGTTAAATCAACAATAATGCATAATAGAGCCACTTTAACAATTTCATTATGGTCTTCTCCTATCGACCCCCAAGGAAAAGAAATAAAACTATTTACACGGAAAAGCTCCCAACAAGCAAAAGAAGAACGAGAAATCTTTTTGGGTTTTCTTTTAATTACTACTACTACAGCATGAAAAGTAAACTAGCTAAAAGCTACAACTAATTTTTTTAGTTTTCTTAAGGTTTTTCAAACAAACAAGAAGAAAGCATAAAAATAAAATAAACTAGCATGGATATTACAGTGAAAAAGTATGAACACCGACAACTAGCATGAGTGTGTGAACATAAATGTAATGTCGGTGAGAAATACAGACTCCCCCAAGCTTAGGCTTTTGGCCTAAGTTGGTCTATTGCCACGGCTGGCCTGACGGATATCCAAAGTTGTAGTTGGGGTCGTACTGAGATGCAGCAGTTATTGCATTATGGGCTGCAGCTTGGAGGCGAGCTATCTCAGCCCTCCTCTCGTACTCGTTCGTGTCCTCCCTGGTTATGAAATATCTCCCCCTTGCCTGAAAGTCAAAGAAGGTAGAAGCAGGGAGAGCGACATGATAGGTGCGTCGTCTATCAAAGATTAGTCGGTACTGGAGGAACTGATCGTTCCTCTCAACAAAACGATGACGAACCATAGCCTCATAATCTAAATAAGCAGGGGGCAGCTCAATATCATCCTCACGTATGGTTACACCAAGAAAATTAGCTAAACGGGTTGCATAAATTCCACCAAAGAAATCTCCATTAAATCTATTATTATGCAACCTACGTGCAACAATGGCTCCCAGATTATAATGTTTATCTCCTAACACAGCACTCCTGAGAACACTGAGGTCAGGGACACACATGTGACATGCTCCATCTTTACCATTTATGCACCTACCTATGAAGAGAGGAAAATAATGTATAGCAGGAAAATGAATGCATCCTATGGTAGCTTGTGCTATGTCTCTAGATTCCCCCATAGTTATACCAGCAAGAAAATCTCTAAATTCAGATTTGCGAGGTTCACTAGGACTACCCCATTGTGGAAGTTTGCAAGCAGTATTAAAATCCTCCAAGTCCATAGTATAAGAATTTTCATAAAGATCAAACAGGACAGTTTGAGAATTGCGTGACGATGAAAATTCAAACCTCCTCACAAAGGAATTAGTGAGATAGTGGTACTGACGGCACTTATCTGCCTCGAAGCTCACAAGATCAGTGTTACGCACATATGCGTAAAATTCTTCCTTGATTCCTGCTCGATCCATGAAGTCCTCTGAAGGCCATTCACAAGCCCGCACTTGAGCGTCCCTTGGTGGTTCATCGTCAGCATCGCGCATTGCAAGCCCGGGTCCCTGCTTCCTTGAAGGACCACCTTGGTACATTTTCCTAAACATATTTCTTCCTCTGAAAAATTTCTGAAAATTTTAGTAACTTCAAATAAAAGTGAACCAAGCTCAACAAAATTGATAGCAACTACTCCCACAAGTGCCTAGAGACTATATCATGCATTAGAACTATTGGAACCATAAAAATTTGACATGCAAGCTCAAGAACATGGTCACCTAGGCAGCAAAAATTTGCAATGAATAAAGCACTAGAACAAAAACTAATTGGACCATTGGAGGAGTCACATACCAAGGAACAATCCCCCAAAGCAGTTTTGTGAGAGGTGCTTTGAGCAAGGAGATCGAAAATCGCAGCAAAATGAGCTAGAACTCATGCTTGAGCTGGTTGGTGATTTTTTTAGGAGGAAGAAGGAGTGTGTGGGTGCAGGAATAAGTGGAGGGGAGCCATCATGGGCCCACGAGGCAGGGGGGCACGCCCGGGGGGTGGGCGCGCCCTGGACCCTCGTGGCCAGGTGCTTGCTCCCACTGCTGTGTTCTCAGTGCCAGATATTCTCAAATATTCCAGAAAAAATCATATTAAATTGGCAGGGCATTTGGAGAACTTTTATTTTCGGGGTATTTTTTATTGCACGAATAAATCAGAAAAACAGGCAGGAAATACTATTTTTACTTTATTTCTACTAAATAACATAAAGTAAAAGGAGGGTACAGAAGGTTGTGCTTTCTAACTTCATCCATCTCATGCTCATCAAAAGGAATCCACTAACAAGGTTGATCAGGTCTTGTTAACAAACTCATTTCGAATAACATGGAACCGGAGAAATTTCGAATAACACTATGTTACCTCAACGGGGATATGCACGTCCCCAATAATAAGAATATCATATTTCTTCTTGACAGTGGGAAGAGGAAATTCAAAACCTCCAAAAATAATCGATGGAATTTTTCCAATAGAGTTGATACTATGAACTTGAGGTTGTTTCCTCGGAAAGTGTACCGTATGCTCATTACCATTAACAAGAAAAGTGACGTTGCCTTTGTTGCAATCAATAACAACCCCTGCAGTATTCAAAAAGGGTCTTCCAAGAATAATGGACATACTATCGTCCTCGGGAATATCAAGAATAACAAAGTCTGTTAAAATAGTAACGTTTGCAACCACAACAGGCACATCCTCACAAATACCGACATGTATAGCAGTTGATTTATCGGCCATTTGCAAAGATATTTCAGTAGGTGTCAACTTATTCAAATCAAGTCTATGATATAAAGAGAGAGGCATAACACTAACACCGGCTCCAAGATCACATAAAGCAGTTCTAACATAGTTTCTTTTAATGGAGCATGGTATAGTAGGTACTCCTGGATCTCCAAGTTTCTTTGGTGTTCCACCTTTAAAAGTATAATTAGCAAGCATGGTGGAAATTTCAGCTTCCGGTATATTTCTTTTATTAGTAACAATTTCTTTCATGTACTTAGCATAAGGATTCATTTTGAGCATATCAGTTAATCGCATACGCAAAAAGATAGGTCTAATCATTTCAGCAAAGAGCTCAAAATCCTCATTATCCTTTTTCTTGGATGGTTTAGGAGGAAAAGGCATGGGCTTCTGAACCCATGGTTCTCTTTCTTTACCGTGCTTCCTAGCGACAAAGTCGCTCTTATCATAACGTTGATTCTTTGATTGTGGGTTATCAAGATCAACAACAGGTTCAATTTCTACATCATTATCATTGCTAGGTTGAGCATCAACATGAACATCATCATTAACATTATCACTAGGTTCATGTTCATTACCAGATTTTGTTTCAGCATCAGAAATAGAAATATCATTTGGATTCTCAGGTGTGTCAATAATAGGTTCACTAGAAGCATGCAAAGTCCTATCATTTTTCTTTTTCTTCTTTTTAGAAGGAGTAGGTGCATCAATATTATTTCTCCGAGAGTCCTGCTCAATTCTCTTAGGATGGCCTTCAGGATACAAAGGTTCCTGAGTCATTTTACCAGTTCTAGTAGCCACTCTAACAACATAGTCATTATTCTTACTATTCAATTCATTGAGCAAATCATTCTGAGCTTTAAGTACTTGTTCTACTTGAGTGGTAACCATAGAGGCATGTTTACTAATGAGTTTGAGTTCACCTTTAACTCTAGACATATAATCACTCAAGTGTTCAATCATATAAGAATTGTGTTTAACTTGTCTACCAAAATAAGCATTGAAATCTTCTTGCTTAACCATAAAGTTATCAAACTCATCCAAACATTGGCTAGCAAACTTAGTAGGAGGGATTTCAGCTTTATCATATCTATAGAGAGAATTTACCTTTACTACCTGTGTCAGGTTATCAAGACCATGTGTTTCTTCAATAGGTGATGAATTAAGATCATATATTTCTTCAACAGGCGGTAAATTAAGACCATGTATTTCTTCAATAGGAGGTAAATTCTTAACATCTTCAGCTTTAATACCTTTTTCTTTCATAGATTTCTTTGCCTCTTGCATATCTTCAGGACTGAGAAATAGAGCACCCCTTTTCTTCGGAGTTGGCTTAGGAGTTGGTTCAGGAAGTGTCCAATTACTTTCATTAGTCAACATATTATTCAATAGAATTTCAGCTTGATCAGCAGTTCTTTCCCTGAAAACACAACCAACACAACTATCCAGGTGGTCTCTGGAAGCATCGGTTAGTCCATTATAAAAGATATCAAGTATTTCATTTTTCTTAAGAGGATGATCAGGCAAAGCATTAAGTAATTGGAGAAGCCTCCCCCAAGCTTGTGGGAGACTCTCTTCTTCAATTTGCACAAAATTATATATTTCCCTTAAAGGAGCTTGTTTCTTATGAGCAAGGAAATATTTAGCAGAGAAGTAATAAATCATATCCTGGGGAGTATGCACACAACCAGTGTCAAGAGAACTAGACCATATCTTAGCATCACGCTTTAATGAGAACGGAAATATCTTAAGGATGTAATAGTAGCGAGTTTTCTCATCATTAGTAAACAGGGTGGCTATATCATTTAATTTAGTAAGATGTGCCACAACAGTTTCAGATTCATAGCCATAAAAAGGATCAGACTCAACCAAAGTAATTATATCAGGATCAACAGAGAATTCATAATCCTTATCAGTAACAAAGATAGGTGAAGTAGCATAAGCAGGACCATATTTCATTCTAGCATTCAAAGTTTTTTGTTTAAGCTTAGCTAATAATTTCTTAAGATCACTTCTATCATTGCAAGCAAGAAAGTCTCTAGCAGTTTCTTCATCCATAACATAGCCCTCAGGCACAACAGGCAATTCATATTTAGGGCAAGAGTCTTCATCATCACTTTCATCAATATTACCAGTTTCAATAATTTCATTCTCTCTAGCCCTAGCAAGTTGTTCATCAAGAAATTCACCAAGTGGCACAGTAGTATCAAGCATAGAAGTAGTTTCATCATAAGTATCATGCATAGCAGAAGTGGCATCATCAATAACATGCGACATATCAGAATTAATAGCAGAAGCAGGTTTAGGTGTCGCAAGCTTACTCAAAATAGAAGGTGAATCAAGTGCAGAGCTAGATGGCAGTTCCTTACCTCCCCTCGTAGTTGAGGGATAAATTTTTGTTTTCGCGGTTTTCAAGTTCTTCATAGTGACCAGCAGATATAAATCCCAAGTAACTCAAAGAATAGAGCTATGCTCCCCGGCAACGGCGCCAGAAAATAGTCTTGATAACCCACAAGTATAGGGGATCGCAATAGTTTTCGAGGGTAGAGTATTCAACCCAAATTTATTGATTCGACACAAGGGGAGCCAAAGAATATTCTCAAGTATTAGTAGTTGAGTTGTCAATTCAACCACACCTGGATAACTTAGTATCTGCAGCAAAATATTTAGTAGCAAAGTAATATGGAAGTAACGCTAACGGTAGCAAAAGTAATATTTTTGGGTTTTGTAGTGATTGTAACAGTAGCAACGGAAAAGTAAATAAGCGAAGAAAAATATGTGAAAAGCTCGTAGGCATTGGATCAGTGATGGAGAATTATGCCGGGTGCGGTTCATCATGCAACAGTCATATCATAGGTGAGGGAGTCCTGGATTAGGGGGTCATCGGACAGCCAGACTATATCCTTTGGCCGGACTGTTGGACTATGAAGATACAAGATTGAAGACTTCGTCCCATGTCTGGATGGGACTCTCCTTGGCGTGGAAGGCAAGCTTGGCAATACAGATATGTAGATCTCCTCCCTTGTAACCAACTCTGTGTAACCCTAGCCCCCTCCGGTGATAAACCGGAGGGTTTAGTCCGTAGGACAACAACAATCATACCATAGGCTAGCTTCCAGGGTTTAGCCTCTATGATCTCGTGGTAGATCAACTCTTGTAATACTCATATCATCAAGATCAATCAAGCAGGAAGTAGGGTATTACCTCCATCGAGAGGGCCCGAACCTGGGTAAACATTGTGTCCCCCGCCTCCTGTTACCATCCGCCTTAGATGCACAGTTCGGGACCCCCTACCCGAGATCCGCCGGTTTTGACACCAACATTGGTGCTTTCATTGGGAGTTCCACTGTGCCGTCATCGTAAGGCTTGATGGCTCCTTCGATCATCGGACAACTCGATGGCAACGATGCGATCCAGGGTGAGGTTTTCCTCCTCGGACAGATCTTCGTATTCGGCGGCTTCGTACTGCGGGCTAACTCGCTTGGCCATCTGGAGCAGATCGATAGCTACGCCCCTGGCCATCAGGTCAGGTTTGGAAACTTGAACTATACTGCCGACATCCACATAGACTTGATCTTCGACGGATTCGAGCCCATGCCAGGTGCACCGCACAATCACGACGAGCATGATTTAGCTCTGCCGTCGGACTGTGTTCGGGAGATCACACCTGCAACTACTCCGGCCCTCAATCCGGAACAAATTGCGCCTTCTGTGGACGGGTGGATGGACCCCGCCACGGAGGCCGCACACTCAGTGGCGATAGCGCCGAATATTGACCTTACCTCCTACGAGACCCGTGTTGCCAAACCGTTGGATTCATCCCCGGCCACGGATTCCGAGCCGCTTGTGTCCGTGCCCATCAAATCCGGTTGGGCACCGATCCGGGACTTTACCTCCGGGGATATCTTTCAGCACTCGCCTTTTGGCGACGTACTAAACTCGTTGAAGTCTCTCTCTCTGTCGGAAGACCCTTGGCCGAACTATGTCCGGCTAGAATGGGATGCGGACGATGAAGAAATTCATGCCCCACCCACCACCCACTTAGTAGCCACTGTCGACGATTTAACCGACATGCTCGACTTCGGCTCCGAAGACATCGACGGTATGGACGACGATGCAGGAGACGAACAAGAACCACCGCCCATAGGGCACTGGACGGCCACCTCATCGTATGACATATACATGGTGGACACCCCCAAAGAAGGGGATGGCGACAAAACAACAGAGGATAATCCCTCCAAGAAGCAATCAAAGCACCGATGTCAGCGGCGGCGCTCTAAGTCTCGCCACAGCAAAAGCAGCGATACCGGCACAAGAGACAATAAAGCTCCGGATAGCGCCGAAGACGACGATAATCCCCTCCAGCCAAACCTCGAGCGGGAGGATGAACAAGCTAGCCCTCCGGAACAGGCATCAAACGAAGAATTAGAGGATCACAATTACATGCCTCTCTCCGAAGACGAAGTGAGCCTCGGCGACGAAGAATTTGTCGTGCCTGAGGATCCCGTCGAGCAGGAACGCTTCAAGCGTCGGCTTATAGCCACACTAAACAGCCTGAAGAAAAAGCAACAACAGCTTCGAGCTGATCAAGATCTGCTAGCGGATAGATGGACTGAAGTCCTGGCAGCCGAGGAATACGAACTCGAGCGCCCAACCAAGAGTTACCCAAAGCACAGGTTGCCACCTCGACTCGAGGAGGAAGCATTAAAACATACACCACCAGCGTATGATGCGGCAGATCAGCCACCTCGTGGCCGAGACAGAGAGGCATATCAGCCCGAAGTCCAGCCCGCACCCCGCCGCCACTCAAACAAAAATACCAAGGCCCGGGGCAACACGCAGGACCTGCGAGACGTATTGGAAAACAAGGCAAAACATGCAAGATCGATCTATGGATCACGGGGGCGCGCACCAACACGTGACGATGATCGTCACGCCGGATACACTAAATGCAAATCCGGCCGAGCCGAACACGGCAGACAAGACTCGTATGAACTGCGTCGTGATATAGCCCGGCACAGAGGCGCCGCACACCCCCTATGCTTCACTGACGAAGTAATGGATCACGAATTCCCAGACGGGTTTAAACCCGTAAACATCGAATCATATGATGGTACTATAGACCCCGCGGTATGGATAGAAGACTTCTTCCTCCGCATTCACATGGCCCGCGGGGATGACCTACATGCCATCAAGTATCTCCCGCTAAAACTCAAAGGGCCGGCTCGGCATTGGCTCAATAGCTTGCCGGCAAACTCCATCGGAAGTTGGGAGAGCCTGGTAGAGGCATTCCTGGACAATTTCCAGGGCACTTATGTGCGACCGCCGGACGCTGACGATTTAAGTCATATAACTCAGCAGCCAGGGGAATCGGCCAGGAAATTCTGGACCCGGTTCCTAACCAAGAAGAACCAAATAGTCGACTGTCCGGATGCAGAGGCCTTGGCGGCATTTAAGCATAATATCCGTGACGAATGGCTCGCCCGGCACCTCGGCCAAGAGAAGCCAAAATCCATGGCAGCCCTCATGACACTTATGACCCGCTTTTGCGCGGGCGAAGATAGCTGGTTGGCTCGTAGTACCAATACAGCAAGTAAGCCTGGCATATCAAAAGCCAGGGATAGCAATGGCAAACCACGACGCAACAAACACAAGCGCCGCAAATATGGTGAAAGCGCCGAAAATACGGCAGTTAATGCCGGGTTCAGGAGCTCAAAGTCCGGTCAGCGGAAAGGGCCACCCAAAAATAAAAATCCGGGTCCATCCAGTCTGGACCGCATACTCGATCGCCAATGCCAAATTCATGGCACCCCAGAAACGCCAGCCACCCATACCAACAGAGAATGCTGGGTCTTCAAACAAGCCGGCAGGGCAGGCGCCAAAGATGAAGGGGGGTCTCAAAGCGACGATAGCGACGAAGAGCCCAGATCACCGAACACAGGAGGGCAAAAGAAATTTCCCCCGCATATTCAATCAGTGAATGTGGTAAATACCACCCAACTTACCAACTCGGACCAGATATGCACCCTTAGGGATGGCGACTCAACGAAACTAGTCGTCCCACAATATAAACTAGGGCCGGTCACCTTCAACCGCACGGATCGTCCGGTTAACGCCAATCAGGGCAATCCAGCCGCACTAGTCCTCGACCTAATAATAGACGGGTTCCACCTCACTCGAGTCCTTATGGACGGAGGTAGCAGTCTAAATCTGCTTTACCAGGACACAGTGCGCAAGATGGGAATCGATCATTCGGCGATCAAACCCACTAAAGCCCCTTTCAGAGGCATTATATCAGGTGTGGAGATTAGCTGTACAGGCTCCATTGCCCTTGAGGTAGTCTTCGGATCACCAGAAAATTACCGCATCGAAGAGTTAATCTTCGAAATCGTCCCTTTCCGCAGTGATTATCAAGCACTGCTCGGACGAACCGCGTTCGCTCGATTCAACGCGGTGCCACATTATGCCTACCGTAAGCTCAAGATGCCCGGTCCACGCGGCGTCATCACGGTTAATGGCAAGGCCGAACCTTCCTTCGGCACCAACAAATACACCACTGCCTTAGCAGCAGAAACAACGAGCAGCACCTCGCAGCCGAACCTTCTACTTCGCGGAAGGATAGCTCGGCTCGTCCAAAGCTCAACTAAACACTCCGGCGAAGGCCAGGACAGGCCGAACTCAGCGGCTCAACCGCCCTCCGGAACGTAAATATTTCTTACATTTCCTTCGCAGGTTCACCTTTGCGCCGACCAGGATGGGCTACACGGAGGCAGCTTGAACGCGTAAGGGAATCCTTAGATATTCCCCGCAGTGACCATCCGGCTATATTACGGATCCGCATTCAGCCTCTTCCCCCTGGTCTCAGCAGGTTCCGTAATCATATTCCTTTTTTATCACATTACTTGTACCCATATGCATAGACGTACTACTCAAATACAAAATGTGGATTTATATGACGTTTACCTGTTGTTATTTCTTATTGAAATCATTTTGTCAAGTGGCATCCGTACATAGCGATATGCCTTAAAATATGCCAGGGGCTTCGTTTTACCCATAACACGGCAATAAAGTCTGAACACCTTCACGGAAGTTCGGCACCCCGAACCTATAGCATTATATGCATCAGCTCCGAATCATGTCTTGGGTCAATAGTTGGGTTTGCCCAGCTCCCATGTTTTGGTACCTTACGTTCCGCTCTATCGGCTAAGGTAGCACTGGGAGAACTACTGCGATTGTGTCCCGGTTCTTCCGGACGAGCACCTCAGTAGAGAAAGCCGAAAACTGACTGTCATGATACGGCGAGAGCTGGTCAGCTGTTCGAGAGGTCACAAAATCTTTAAGGATTTCTCCCGCATAATGCCATAACCAATGCAGCATGCGATGGATCGGTTTTTTCTCCGATCAGGTGCTTATAGAGCCCCTAGTACGGTCTTCCAAACACCAGGGGCTGCGCCTACCATACTAAAGCTCCTATGGCTAAGTGAGAGTGATAAAGCCCTATAGTCCGATTGCCTGGTTCGTTGTGCTGAGCACCTCCTTCGAAGGACCCAAAACTGGGATAAAGAGTGCTCAGGTTTATCCCGAACACCCCCGTACTTCTTACGTGGGGGCAGAAGCCGACGACTGGCCAACTCTCAGGTTTAACATATAAAACGGCCGCACATGAGGGTAAACTTTTATATAACAGGCGACAAATAAATGACCTTGTTCAAACATTACAAAGGACAACATGATTGACATTCATGGAAATATAATGTCCTTGGTGCATAGCTCCACTGCAAGGTAGGATCCTTTCAGGACACTCTCATAATATAATTCGGGCTTGCGGTGCTCCTTCCCCTCTGGCGGTCCTTCAGTCATCAGCTTTTCGGCATCCATCTTCCCCCAGTGCACCTTTGCGCGGGCGAATGCCATTCGCGCACCTTCTATATAGACCGACCGCTTGATAACGTCAAGTCGAGGGCAAGCGCTTACAAGCCGCTTCACGAGCCCGAAGTAGCTGCTTGGAATCGGCTCGGCAGGCCATAGCCGGATAACCAGATCTTTCATGGCTAGTTCCGCCGCCTTATGCAGTTCGATCAGCTGTTCAGTTGATCGGCAAAAGGCACCGGATAATTCGGCGCCAAATACTGCGACCAGAAGAGCTTATCTGCGGTGTTCCTTTCTTCGGCTCGGTAGAATTGGGCGGCATCGGATATGCTGCGAGGCAGCTCGGCAAATACCCCTAGAGAAATCCGAATTCAAAATTAGAAACATAATTTTCTCCTCAAATACTTGCTTTACATGGAAAAAGCCTTACCCGCTGCGATCTTCCTCGCCTCTTGGATCCCCTGCAGGGCGCTTTGGGTTTCCCCCGAGCATCGCTCGTGGCCTGATGCGCCTTGGTGAGTTCGGATTCTTTCTCCGTTAAACTCTGCTCCAAGGCTCGCATTTCTTCACGGCCTCTTGCAGCTCCTGCTCAGCTTTAATAACCCTGGCCTCGTGCTTCTCATGAAGAGCCTGCTCAGTGGTTGCCTTTTTCTCGGCCTCGGCCACAGCCTTCTTAAGAGCCTCGACTTCGGTCATCATCCCTAGCGCAAATCATGAAAAATATTTCATCATACTGAAAATTCATTCACAATAAATGCGAACAAGACTTGCGCATACCATGTTTATCTCCCAACAGCATTTTCAACTGGCCAAGTTCTTCTTTGGCCCGCTCCAGACTCTGATTCGGTCCGGAGACCTCCGCAGTATGAGAGGCAGCAGCCGCTACAGACGCCTGCTTATAACAGAAGAGAAATAGATGTCATCTAGTGAGTCTTCCTGCGAAGATAAATTTGATCCTCTGTCCGATTCTTTCTTTCACCGAACAGTGTATCAGGGGCTACTATCCATACCATGACACTCTTCGAAACCTCATAAAACATACCTCAAAACCTTTTATAAGGATGATACAGGATTCATTCAGTCCACTCTCAGCAGACTGAATCTTCTCAATCACCGCACCCATAAGGGCACGGTGTTCATCGACGATGGAGGCGCTCTTCAGCGCCACCAACAAAGCATCCGACACCTCTGGTTGGACAGAGGTTGCCGGTGGAACAGGCATGCCCCCTCGGGCTGAGAAAGGTTGTCTGCTTGATTCTGGAGCCGTATTGGTCTCCGAAATTGCATCCGGCTCGGTGCCGAATTCAATATGGCCCCCGCCGTCAGCTCCCATGGGAATTCTCTCCCCCATGTCTCCGGCCCCTGAAGTTTGACCTCCAGGCGCTGCCTTCACGGTCTTTTCCTTCCTCCTTGGCCGGGGTCCCTCTGGGACGAAGCCTCGGTGTTATTCACCTGTTTGGAGGAAGGGGCCTTCGGGGGCGTCCCGCTCTCCATAGCATCCGAACTCAGCGAATCCTCTAATGAGGATTGTTTGGTACGGGACCTTGCCGGACTACAAAAATATGGCTCAGGTTAAAATATTATGCCATGATGAGTCTGGATGCATAAACATACTCGGATTCAATATACTCATGAATTCACCAGGGGCTGGGCCCTCGGATCCCACGCCGGGCCGCTGTCGGCGGCGGCAGTGGACTCCTCCGGAAGAGGAGCTTTTCCCCTTTTAGGCGACTCGGCCTCCAAGTGTGCGGAGGCCGTCCTCTTCTTTCTTCCCCCCGCTGGGGATTCATCTTCCTCCTCCTCCTCGTCCTCTTCGGAGGCGGAACGGGCATCAGAGCCTTTGGATATTGTGTCTGAAGTGCCGCGGCGACGAAGTCCGCCCCGGGTCTTTTTTGCCTCCTTCTCGGCCGTCTTCTTCGGCACCTTGTAAGGCGTCGGGACCAGCATCTTCGTTAGAAGTGGGACAGCCGGTTCTTCGGGCAATGTATCCGCTCCGCCTTCTTCGTCCAGCCCTAGGAGAGTTGTAGAAAACACATTAAGCACTTCCCTTGGATTATGCGGATAAAAAGTATGATGACTTACCGAACTTGCAGGGTGGGACAGTTGGTACCCGCGGTTTTCGGCGGAGTCCGGCCATGATTTGCTGGACTTGAAGAGCACCTTCCAGATGTCCTTGTGCGAGGAGCCGAAAAGCTCTCGCAGGGTCTGGTGCTTGGCCGGATCGAATTCCCATAGATTGCAAGTCCGGTGTCGACAAGGCAGGATCCGGCGAACTAACATAATGTTCTTGTCTCCCATGTCTTTAACGCGCGTCTGGAGCACCGACAATTCGTTGGACGAACCAGCTCAGGCCCTTCTTGACTTAGGATGTAAGCCGCAGAGGGGCACCGGATCGAAACTCGGGAGTAGCGGTCCATTCCGTGCCGCGCGGCTCGGTGATGTAAAACCACTGCTGTTGCCACTCCTTGACAGAATCGTTAAAGGTGCCTGTTGGCCATGTGACGTTGGGCATCTTGCTCACCATAGCGCCCCCGCACTCGGCGTGCTCACCGCCCACTACCTTGGGCTTCACATTAAAAATCTTCAGCCATAAGCCGAAGTGTGGCGAGATGCGGAGAAAAGCCTCGCACACGACAATGAATGTCGAGATGTTGAGGTAGGAATTAGGGGACATATTGTGGAGATCGATCCCATAATAATACATGATGCCGCGAACGAATGGGTGGAGGGGAAACCCTAGCCTGCGGAAAAAGTGAGGGAGGAATACAACCCTCTCGTGGGGTTCCGGAGTAGGGACGATCTGTCCCGCCGTCGAGAGATGGTGGCTGATTTTCTTGGCTAGGTACCCGGACTCCCGAAGCTTTTTGATATCCTTCTCCCGGACGGTAGAGGCCATCCACTTGCCTCCTGCTCCGGACCCGGACATTTTCGGAAGGCCTTTTGTGGGTGGAGAAGATGAACGCTTGGGCGCTGGAGCTTGGGTGGAGGGGAATGAATCGGGAACTAGAAGTCGTGGGTGCGAAAGGGAGTCCTTATCCCCTTATAAAGGCAGCAGGGATTCTGCGCCTCCCCACTTGCCTGGTAAAACCACTTACTCCCCAAGCACCGTAATTGATGGCGCGGCTGGGTTACCCACACCCGTATTGATGAGAATCCCGTGATAAGGGGACACGATCTCTGCTTTGACAAGACGTGCCAAGGAAACCGCCTCACGATATGTGCAGTGGCTGGTTCTGAAAAACGGTTCGAATAATGACCGGGCCATGGTGTATGTCATGCTACAAAATACGTCAGCAAATTAGATTTGTGGGAATATTATTCTCTCGACGGTGGTATGTGGAATTTGTTTTGCAGAGCCGAACACTATCCTTGTGTTCAAAATCTTCTATGGAGTATTCGGAGGAGGAACCCGCCTTGCAATGCCGAAGACAATCTGCGCACCGGACTCATCGTCATTGAAGCCTGGTTCAGGGGCTACTGAGGCAGTCCTGGATTAGGGGGTCCTCGGACAGCCGGACTATATCCTTTGGCCGGACTGTTGGACTATGAAGATACAAGATTGAAGACTTCGTCCCGTGTCCGGATGGGACTCTCCTTGGCGTGGAAGGCAAGCTTGGCAATACGGATATGTAGAGATCCTCCCTCGTAACCGACTCTGTGTAACCCTAGCCCCCTCCGGTTTCTATATAAACCAGAGGGTTTAGTCCGTAGGACAACAACAATCATACCATAGGCTAGCTTCTAGGGTTTAGCCTCTACGATCTCGTGGTAGATCAACTCTTGTAATACTCATATCGTCAAGATCAATCAAGCAGGAAGTAGGGTATTACCTCCATCGAGAGGGCCCGAACCTAGGTAAACATTGTGTCCCCCGCCTCCTGTTACCATCCGCCTTAGACGCACAGTTCGGGACCCCCTACCCGAGATCCGCCGGTTTTGACACTGACAATAGGGTGACACAGAACTAGCTCCAATTCATCAATGTAATGTAGGCATGTATTCCGAATATAGTCACACGTGCTTATGAAAAAGAACTTGCATGACATCTTTTGTCCTACCCTCCTGTGGCAGCGGGGTCCTATCGGAAGCTAAGGGATATTAAGGCCTCCTTTTAATAGAGTACCGGACCAAAGCATTAACACATAGTGAATACATGAACTCCTCAAACTACGGTCATCATCGGGAGTGGTCCCGATTATTGTCACTTCGGGGTTGCCGGATCATAACACATAGTAGGTGACTATAGACTTGCAAGATAGGATCAAGAACTCACATATATTCATGAAAACATAATAGGTTCAGATCTGAAATCATGGCACTCGGGCCCTAGTGAGAAGCATTAAGCATAGAAACATCAATCTCAGAACATAGTGGATACTAGGGATCAAACCCTAACAAAACTAACTTGATTACATGATAAATCTCATCCAACCCATCACCGTCCAGCAAGCCTATGATGGAATTACTAACGCACGGCGGTGAGCATCATGAAATTGGTGATGGAGGATGGTTGATGATGACGACAGCGACGGATTCCCCTCTCCGGAGCCCCGAACGGACTCCAGATCAGCCCTCCCGAGAGAGTTTAGGGCTTGGCGGTGGCTCCGTATCGTAAAACGCGATGAATCTTTCTCTCTGATTTTTTTCTCCCCGAAGACGAATATATGGAGTGTGAGTTGAGGTCGGTGGAGCTCCAAGGGGCCCACGAGGCAGGGGGCGCGCCCCCACCCTCGTGGAGAGGGTGTGGGCCCCCTGGCCTTGATTCTTTCGCCAGTATTTTTTAGATTTTCCAAAATAAATCTCTGTTGATTTTCAGGTCATTCTGAGAACTTTTGTTTCTGCACAAAAATAACACCATGGCAATTCTGCTGAAAACGGCGTCAGTCCGGGTTAGTTCCATTCAAATCATGCAAGTTAGAGTCCAAAACAAGGGCAAAAGTGTTTGGAAAAGTAGATACGATGGAGACGTATCAGGTATCCCTCCCAAATGATGTTGCTCCTATTACTCATTGTGATGATGATAATTGCTATACTATTGGTGCTATCCATACTATTAATGATGAGAATGATTATGCTTATGATATGAAAAGGCCCAAGCTTGGGGATTCTATGTTTGATGAGAATGACATGTTTGAGAATATATTTGCTGCAATTAATGTTTGTCCCAAGCTTGGGGATGCTATGTTTAATGAAGATGATATTTTTAGCCTCGCAAGTTTTGATATGCAAAGTTATTATGATGATAGCATGCCTCCTATTTATGATGGTTATATTGATGAAAGTGGGTTTGGAAGAGTGTCAACTTTAGGAAGTAATGATCCCACTATTTTGGAGGGTGTTGAATCTGATAATATTTATGAAAGTGGATTTAGAGAGGTCATGACTTTATTTAGCAATGATTCCACTATCTTGGAAGAGGTTTCAATCAATTATGATGAGAACAAAGTTGCTACTTATGATGATTATTGTGATGACACTTATGCTATAAAAAGTAGTGATGATTATATTTATAAAACTTGTCATGATTATGATTACCCTTTTTCTGAACATTACTCTTTTAGTGTGGAAACAATTTATAGTATTCGAGTTTCTTATGATACTCCCACTATTCTGAATGAGAAGAATTTTGCTTATGTAGAGAGTAGTAAATTTTCTATGCTTGTAGATCATGAAAAGAATGCTTTGGTGCTGGTTATATTGTTTAATTCATTCATGATGCTACTGAAAATTATTATGAGAGAGGGTCATATGCTTCTACATATTGCAATAATATCAAGTTTCCTCTCTATGTGTTGAAAATCTTGAAGTTATGCTTGTTTTGCCTTCCTATGCTAGTTGATTATTGTTCCCATAAGTTATTTGCTCACAAAATACCTATGCATAGGAAGTGGGTTATACTTAAATGTGCTAATCATATTCTTCATGATGCTCTCTTTATGTTTCAATTCTTATCTTTTATGTGAGCATCATTGAAATCATCATGCCTAGCTAGGGGCGTTAACCGTTAGCGCTTGTTGGGAGGCAACCCAATTTTATTTTTGTTCCTTGATTTTTGATCCTGTTTAGCAATAAATAATCTATCTAGCCTCTGGTTAGATGTGGTTTTATGTTTTAATTAGTGTTTGTGCCAAGTACAACCTTTGGGAAGACTTGGGTGAAGTCTTTATGATCATGCTGTAAAAAAACAGAAACTTTAGCGCTCACGAGATTAGCTGCCATTTTTTTACTGGAGAGTGATTTTAAGTTTATTCTTTTTGCAGATGATTAATAGACAAATTACTCAGGTCCACCAATTTATTTCAGAATTTTTGGAGCTCCAGAAGTATACATTTGATACAGATTACTACAGACTGTTCTGTTTTTGACAGATTCTGTTTTCTATGTGTTGTTTGCTTATTTTGATGAATCTATGAGTAGTATCGGAGGGTACGAACCATAGAGAAGTTGGAATACAGTAGATATTACACCAATATGAATTTAGAATGAGTTCACAACAGTACCAAAAGTGGTGATTTATTTTCTTATACTAACGGAGCTTACGAGTTTTCTGTTGAGTTTTGTGTTGTGAAGTTTTCAAGTTTTGGGTAAAGGATTCGATGGACTATGGAATAAGGAGTGGCAAGAGCCTAATCTTGGGGATGCCCAAGGCACCCCAAGGAAACATTCAAGGACAACCAAGAGCCTAAGCTTGGGGATGCCCCGGAAGGCATCCCCTCTTTCGTCTTCGTTCATCGGTAACTTTACTTGGAGCTATATTTTTATTCACCACATGATATGTGTTTTGCTTGGAGTGTCATTTTATTTTGTTTTGCTTGCTGTTTGAATAAAATATCAAGATCTGAAATTCTTAAATGAGAGAGAGTCTTCACGTAGCTACATAATTATTTAACTACTCATTGATCTTCACTTATATCTTTTTGGAGTAGCTTGTCATTTACTCGTGTGCTTCACTTATATCCTATGAGCAAATGGTTGAATGAATTGAATATAATAAATCTGAAATTATATATGTTTCATATGCTTATCCCATGGGGAGTAATGGCTTCACATATAAGAAGTAGAGGTGGTAAATTTATTGAAGGTTAGCAAACATTGTATTGGTCACTTGAACAATTCATGAAAGAATATTGAGGGAAGATAGATTTCACATATAAATATACTATCTTGGACATCTTTTGTAATTGTGAGCACTCATTAAAATATGACATGTTATAAGGTTGATGCTGGACAAGGAAGACAACGTAATGGGTTATGTTTTCTTATATCCGAAATAAAGTATATTGTCATGGATCATTCAACATGCTGAGCTTGCCTTTCTCCCTCATGCTAGCCAATTCTTTGCACCAAGTAGAGATAATAATTGTGCTTCCAAACATCCCTTAAACCAGTATTGCCATGAGAGTCCACCATACCTACCTATGGATTGAGTAAGATCCTTCAAGTAAGTTGTCATCGGTGCATGCAATAAAAATTGCTCTCTAAATATGTATGATCTATTAGTGTGGATAAAATAAGCTTTATACGATCTTGTGATGTGGAAGCAATAAAAGCGACGGACTGCATAATAAAGGTCCCTATCACAAGTGGCAATATAAAGTGACGTTCTTTCGCATTAAGATTTTGTGCATCTAACTATAAAAGCGCATGACAACCTCTGCTTCCCTCTGCGAAGGGCCTATCTTTTATTCTTGTCTTATACCTTATGCAAGATTCATGGTGATCTTCACCTTTCCTTTTTACATTTTATCCTTTGGCAAGCACATTGTGTTGGAAAGGTCCTGATACATATATCCAATTGGATGTAAGGCATTATGAACTATTATCGTTGACAATACCCTTGAGGTAAAAGGTTGGGAGGCGAATCTATAAGCCCCTCTCTTTCTCTGTGTCTGATTAAAACTTTGAACCCATAAATATCACGTGAGTGTTAGCAATTGTGAAAGACTAAATGATAGTTGAGTATGTGAAGTTTGCTGAATCAAAGCTCTAACATAGACCCTTCCTGAAAATAAGATGAATTGTAATTGTTTGATGACTAATAACACGGTCTGTTAGTTTTCAAGAAAGTTTATGATCTATACTTTAAACATGTGAATAGCTTGTTACTTGATCATGAGAAGTCCTATGAGTTGAGCTACTGTTATGATATATGATGATGCTAGAAAAGGTGATTGAAATTATCATTGATCAAATTTGTGCACCTGCTAGCATTCACACTTCATAAATTATTTCTTTTATCATTTACCTACTCGAGGACGAGCAGGAATTAAGCTTGGGGATGCTGATACGTCTCCAACTTATCTGTAATTTATGAAGTATTCATGCTATTATATTATCTGTTTTGGATATTTATGGGCTTTACTAAACACTTTTATATTATTTTTGGGACTAACCTATTAACCGGAGGCCCCGCCCAAATTGCTATTTTCTTGCCTATTTCAGTGTTTCGAAGAAAAGGAATATCAAACGGAATGAAACCTTTGGGAGAGTTATTTTTGGAACAGAAGCAATCCAGGAGACTTGGAGTAGACGTCAGGGAAGCTTCGAGGAAGCCACGAGGCAGGGAGGCGCATCCTACCCCCTGGGCACGCCCCCACCCTCGTGGGCCCCTTGTGGCTCCCCTGACCGACTTCTTTCGCCTATATATGTCCATATACCCTAAAAACACTGGAGAACAGAATAGATCGGGAGTTCCGCCGCCGCAAGCCTCTGTAGCCACCAAAAACCAATCGGGGCCCTGTTCCGGCACCCTGCCGGAGGGGGAATCCCTCTCCAGTGGCCATCTTCATCATCCCGGCGCTCTCCATGACGAGGAGGGAGTAGTTCACCCTCGGGGCTGAGGGTATGTACCAGTAGCTATGTGTTTGATCTCTCTCCATCTCTCGTGTTCTTGAGGTGATACGATCTTGATGTACCGCGAGCTTTGCTATTATAGTTGGATCTTATGATGTTTCTCCCCCTCTACTCTCTTGTAATGGATTGAGTTTTTCCTTTGAAGTTATCTTATCGGATTGAGTCTTTAAGGATTTGAGAACACTTGATGTATGTCTTGCATGTGCTTATCTGTGGTGACAATGGGATATCACATGATCTACTTGATGTATGTTTTGGTGATCAACTTGCGGGTTCCGTAACATTGTGAACTTATGCATAGGGGTTGGCACACGTTTTTGTCTTGACTCTCCGGTAGAAACTTTGGGGCACTCTTTAAAGTTCTTTGTGTTGGTTGAATAGATGAATCTGAGATTGTGTGATGCATATCGTATAATCATACCCGTGGATACTTGAGGTGACATTGGAGTATCTAGGTGACATTAGGGTTTTGGTTGATTTGTGTATTAAGGTGTTATTCTAGTACGAACTCTATGATAGACCGAAGGGAAAGAATAACTTCATGTTATTTTACTACGGACTCTTGAATAGATCGATCAGAAAGGATAACTTTGAGGTGGTTTCGTACCCTACAATAATCTCTTCGTTTGCTCTCCGCTATTAGTGACTTTGGAGTGACTCTTTGTTGCATGTTGAGGGATAGTTATATGATCCAATTATGTTATTATTGTTGAGAGAACTTGCACTAGTGAAAGTATGAACCCTAGGCCTTGTTTCCTAGCATTGCAAGACCGTTTACGCTCACTTTTATCGCTTGCTACCTTGTAGTTTTTATATTTTCAGATTACAAATACCCATATCTACTATCCATATTGCACTTGTATCACCATCTCTTCGCCGAACTAGTGCACCTATACAGTTTACCATTGTATTGGGTGTGTTGGGGACACAAGAGACTCTTTGTTATTTGGTTGCAGGGTTGTTTGAGAGAGACCATATTCAACCTACGCCTTCCACGGATTGATAAACCTTAGGTCATCCACTTGAGGGAAATGTGCTACTGTCCTACAAACCTCTGCACTTGGAGGCCCAACAACGTCTACAAGAAGAAGGTTGCGTAGTATACATCAGTAACCGCAAGGTAGGGTTTGTCTGGGCTGGGAAGGCACGGACGAATAAAAATACATCCGTGGCTACTTCCGCTGAGAAATGATCTGTGCATAAATCCGACGCGGTACTACCGCACACCGGGAGCGGTACTACCGCGTAGGGTGCGCATGTAAAAAAATTACATCCGCCCCTACATCCGCTCGTGCTGCTGTGCCTGGCCTGAGGAACAGTACTACTGCGCCCGTGGAGCGGTACTACCGCAAGGGCCTGCTACCTCTTGAGCACTGCATTGGTTTTCCCTTGAAGAGGAAAGGGTGATGCAGTAAAGTAGCGTAAGTATTTCCCTTAGTTTTTGAGAACCAAGGTATCAATCCAGTAGGAGGCCACTCACGAGTCCCTCGCACCTAAACAAACAAATAAATCCTCGCAACCAACGCAATAAAGGGGTCGTCAATCCCTTCACAGTCACTTACGAGAGTGAGATCTGATAGATATGGTAAGATAATATTTTTGGTATTTTTATGATAAAGATGCAAAGTAAAATAAAAGGCAACGGAAATAGCTTGTTGTTGGAAGATTAATATGATGGAAAATAGACCCGGGGGCCATAGGTTTCACTAGTGGCTTCTCTCATGAGCATAAGTATTATGGTGGGTGAACAAATTACTGTTGAGCTATTGACAGAATTGAGCATAGTTATGAGAATATCTAGGTATGATCATGTATATAGGCATCACGTCCGAGACAAGTAGACCGACTCCTGCTTGCATCTACTACTATTACTCCACACATCGACCGCTATCCAACATGCATCTAGAGTATTAAGTTCATAAGAACAGAGTAACGCTTTAAGCAAGATGACATGATGTAGAGGGATAAACTCATGCAATATGATATAAACCCGATCCTGTTGCTGCCCCTACTGTCACTGGGAAAGGACACCGCAAGATTGAACCCAAAGCTAAGCACTTGTCCCATTGCAAGAAAGATCAATCTAGTAGGCCAAAACAAACTGATAAATCGAAGAGACTTACAAAGATAACCAATCATACATAAAAGAATTCAGAGGAGATTCAGATATTGTTCATAGATAAACTTGATCATAAACCCACAATTCATCAGTCTCAACAAACACACCGCAAAAGAAGATTACATCGAATAGATCTCCACAAGAGAGGGGGAGAACATTGTATTGAGATCCAAAAAGAGAGAAGAAGCCATCTAGCTAATAACTATGGACCCGAAGGTCTGAGGTAAACTACTCACACATCATCGGAGAGGCTATGGTGTTGGTGTAGAAGCGCTCCATGATCGATGCCCCCTCCGGCGGAGCTCCGGAAAAGGCCCCAAGATGGGATCTCACGGGTACAGAAGGTTGTGGCGGTGGAATTAGGTTTTTGGCTCCGTATCTGGTAGTTTGGGGGTACGTAGGTATATATAGGAGGAAGAAGTACATCGGTGGAGCAACATGGGGCCCACGAGGGTGGAGGGCGCGCCCAGGGGGTAGGCGCGCCCCCTACCTCGTGACCTCCTGGTTGATGTCTTGATGTAGGGTCCAAGTCCTCTGGATCACGTTCGTTCTGAAAATCACGTTCCCGAAGGTTTCATTCCGTTTGGAATCCGTTTGATATTCTTTTTCTGCGAAACTCTGAAATAGGCAAAAAACAGGAATTCTGGGCTGGGCCTCCGGTTAATAGGTTAGTCCCTAAAATAATATAAAAGTGTATAATAAAGCCCATTAATGTCCAAAACAGAATATAATATAGCATGGAACGATAAAAAATTATAGATACGTTGGAGACGTATCAAGCATCCCCAAGCTTAATTCCTGCTGATCCTCGAGTAGGTAAATGATAAAAATAGAATTTTTGATGTGGAATGCTACTGGGCATAATTTCAATGTAATTCTTCTTAATTGTGGTATGAATATTCAGATCCGAAAGATTCAAGATAAAAGTTCGTATTGACATAAAAGTAATAATACTTCAAGCATACTAACTAAGCAATTATGTCCTCTCAAAATAACATGGCCAAAGAAAGTTCATCCCTACAAAATCATATAGTTTAGTCATGCTCCATTTTCGTCACACAAGAATGCTCTCATCATGCACAACCCCGATGACAAGCCAAGCAATTGTTTCATACTTTAGTAATCTCAAACTTTTTCAACCTTCACGCAGTACATGAGCGTGAGCCATGGATATAGCACTCTGGGCGGAATAGAATACAATGATGGGGGTTATGTGGAGAAGACAAAAAAGGAGAAGGTCTCACATCAACGAGGCTAATCAATGAGCTATGGAGATGCCCATCGATTGATGTTAATGTAAGGAGTAGGGATTGCCGTGCAACGGATGCACTAGAGCTATAAATGCATGAAAGCTCAACAAAAGAAACTAAGTGGGTGTGCATCCAACTTGCTTGCTCACGAAGACCTAGGGCATTTGAGGAAGCCCATCGTTGGAATATACAAGCCAAGTTCTATAATGAAAATTCCCACTAGTATATGAAAGTGACAAAACAAGAGACTCTCTATCATGAAGATTATGGTGCTATTTTGAAGCACAAGTGTGGTAAAAGGATAGTAACATTGTCCCTTCTCTCTTTCTCTCTCATTTTTTTGGCCTTCTTTTTTTTATTATGGACTTTCTCTTATTTTTTTATTTTTATTTTTTTCCTCACTTGGGACGATGCTCTAAAAATGATGATCATCACACTTCTATCTATTTACAACTCAATGATTACAACTCGATACTAGAACAAAGTATGACTCTATATGAATGCCTCCGGCGGTGTACGGGGATATGCAATGAATCAAGAGTGACATGTATGAAAAATTATGAATGGTGGCTTTGCTACAAATACGATGTCAACTACATGATCATGCAAAGCAATATGACAATGATGAGCGTGTCATGATAAACGGAACGGTGGAAAGTTGCATGGCAATATATCTCGGAATGGCTATGGAAATGCCATAATAGGTAGGTATGGTGGCTGTTTTGAGGAAGATATAAGGAGGTTTATGTGTGAAAGAGAGTATCATATCACGGGGTTTGGATGCACCGGCGAAGTTTGCACCAACTCTCAATGTGAGAAAGGGCAATGCACGGTACCGAAGGGGCTAGCAATGATGGAAGGGTAAGAGTGCGTATAATCCATGGACTCAACATTAGTCATAAAGAACTCACATACTTATTGCAAAAATCTACAAGTCATCAAAAACCAAGCACTACGCGCATGCTCCTAGGGGGATAGATTGGTAGGAAAAGACCATCGCTCGTCCCCGACCGCCACTCATAAGGAGGACAATCAAAGAACACCTCATGTTTCAAATTTGTTACATAACATTTACCATACGTGCATGCTACGGGACTTGCAAACTTCAACACAAGTATTTCTCAAATTCACAACTACTCAACTAGCACAACTTTAATATCACTACCTCCAGATCTCAAAACAATCATCAAGCATCAAACTTCTCTTAGTATTCAACACACTCATAAGAAAGTTTTTACTAGTCTTGAATACCTAGCATATTAGGATTAAGTAAATTACCATGCTGTTTAAGACTCTCAAAATAATATAAGTGAAGCATGAGAGAACAATAGTTTCTATAAAACAAATCCACCACCGTGCTCTAAAAGATATAAGTGAAGCACTAGAGCAAAAACTATATAGCTCAAAAGATATAAGTGAAGCACATAGAGTATTATAATCAATTCCGAATCATGTGTGTCTCTCTTCAAAAGGTGTGTCCAGCAAAGATGATTGTGGCAAACTAAAAAGCAAAGACTCAAATAATACAAGACGCTCCAAGCAAAACACATATCATGTGGTGAATAAAAATATAGCTCCAAGTAAGTTACCGATGGAAGTAGACGAAAGAGGGGATGCCTTCCGGGGCATCCCCAAGCTTTGGCTTTTTGGTGTCCTTAGATTATCTTGGGGAGCCATGGGCATCCCCAAGCTTAGGCTCTTGCCACTCCTTGTTCCCTAATCCATCAAATCTTTTACCCAAAACTTGAAAACTTCACAACACAAAACTTAACAGAAAATCTCGTGAGCTCCGTTAGCGAAAGAAAACAAAACACCACTTCAAGGTACTGTAATGAACTCATTCTTTATTTATATTGGTGTTAAACCTACTGTATTCCAACTTCTCTATGGTTTATAAACTATTTTATTAGCCATAGATTCATCAAAATAAGCAAACAACACACGAAAAACAGAATCTGTCAAAAACAGAACAGTCTGTAGTAATCTGTAACTAACGCAAACTTCTGGAACTCCAAAAATTCAGAAAAATTAGGATGACCTAGACAATTTGTTTATTGATCATCAGCAATTGGAATCAATATTTTATCACGTTCTGGTGATTTTTAACAATTAGTTTCGTGAACAGAAAGTTTCTGCAATTTTCAGCAAGATCAAATAACTATCATCCAAGAAGATCCTATAGGTTAAACTTGGCACAAACACTAATTAAAACATAAAAACACATCTAACCAGAGGCTAAATCAAAAATTTATTCCTAAACAGAAGCAAAAAGCAAAAAAACTAAAGATAAAATTGGGTTGCCTCCCAACAAGCGCTATCGTTTAACGCCCCTAGCTAGGCATAATAGCAATGATAGATCTAGGTATTGCCATAATAATAGGATAGATCATTAAAACTCATTTCATATTCTCTATGTCCAGCAGCGAGTTTTCTTTGAGGCAAGCAAAAGTAATCAAAAGGGCTAAATTTAATGGGACAAAAGTCCCCAAGATCAAATTTAGGAGGTATAGGTTCCTCCTTCGGCCCTTCGTATTGCACAACCAATTCATCATTATAAGCATTCTTTTGACAGAACTTTGTGAGCCTATACTCGAGAGAATATCCTAGCCCATTATTTCGGATAGCAAAATCATCATTAAGTTCAGAAAATCTATCAACTAGAACATTGGTAGGAACCTTTTTTCTAAGGTTCTCATTAAAAGCAACATAGTCTAGAGATTGAAAACGCATTATTTCCTCTTGATCGAATAAGATAGTTTCTATGGGAGGACGGCCAGCGTCTACCCTATAATGCGCAAAGATTTCTTTGGCCTCTTTTATTATAAATCTGAACTCATGAGCCAAAAAGATAGTAGCGGCACGCTTAACAGAAGAATGCTCAATATTAGAAAATTCTAGGAAAATCCTTTGTATGCAAGGGTGCATGTGCATAAATTGCCTTTCAAGTTCAACTACAAGCATGGCAATAGCGTCCGCAAGACTACTAGTTCTATGAAGAATAGAACTGCCCATAGAAGGCAAAGCACCGGCACAAGTAAAGAAATCTTGAATAACCCCTTTTCCAATAATGTTACCACTACCAATTCAGAATTTTCTTGTATGCAAGATAGGGGGTTCTTCAGCGGGAGCATCAAAATTTTCTATATTATTACTATTGTCCATATTGACAATAGTTTCCCCAATTTCAGACATAACGGCAGAAAGTGCGAGGAGCAAAGAGAAAGAGGGAGGCAAAAGGAGAAGAGAGGGTGAATAAAACGGCAAGGGTGAAGTGGGGGAGAGGAAAACGAGAGGCAAATGGCAAATAATGTAATGCGGGAGATAAGGGTTTGTGATGGGTACTTGGTATGTTGACTTTTACGTAGACTCCTCGACAACGGCGCCAGAAATGGCTCGTTGTCGGGAGTCCAAATCTTGACTTGACCTTGCGTAAGCCTCCCCGACAACGGCGCCAGAAATCCTTCTTGCTACCTCTTGAGCACTGCGTTGGTTTTCCCTTGAAGAGGAAAGGGTGATGCAGTAAAGTAGCGTAAGTATTTCCCTCAGTTTTTGAGAACCAAGGTATCAATCCAGTAGGAGGCCACGCACGAGTCCCTCACACCTACACAAACAAATAAATCCTCGCAACCAACGCAATAAAGGGGTTGTCAATCCCTTCACAGTCACTTACGAGAGTGAGATCTAATAGATATGATAAGATAATATTTTTGGTATTTTTATGATAAAGATGCAAAGTAAAATAAAAGCAAAATAAAAGGCAACGGAAATAGCTTGTTGTTGGAAGATTAATATGATGGAAAATAGACCCGGGGGGCATAGGTTTCACTAGTGGCTTCTCTCATGAGCATAAGTATTATGGTGGGTGAACAAATTACTGTTGAGCTATTGACAGAATTGAGCATAGTTATGAGAATATCTAGGTATGATCATGTATATAGGCATCACGTCCGAGACAAGTAGACCGACTCCTGCCTGCATCTACTACTATTACTCCACACATCGACCGCTATCCAGCATGCATCTAGAGTATTAAGTTCATAAGAACAGAGTAACGCTTTAAGAAAGATGACATGGTGTAGAGGGATAAACTCATGCAATATGATATAAACCCCATCTTGTTATCCTCGATGGCAACAATACAATACGTGCCTTGCTGCCCCTACTGTCACTGGGAAAGGACACCGCAAGATTGAACCCAAAGCTAAGCACTTCTTCCATTGCAAGAAAGATCAATCTAGTAGGCCAAACCAAACCAATAATTCGAAGAGACTTGCAAAGATAACTAATCATACATAAAAGAATTCAGAGGAGATTCAAATATTGTTCATAGATAAAATTGATCATAAACCCACAATTCACCGGTCTCAACAAACACACCGCAAAAGAAGATTACATCGAATAGATCTCCATAAGAGAGGGGGAGAACATTGTATTGAGATCCGAAAAGAGAGTAGAAGCCATCTAGCAAATAACTATGGACCCTAAGGTCTGAGGTAAACTACTCACACATCATCGGAGAGGCTATGGTATTGATGTAGAAGCCCTCTGTGATCGATGCCCCCTCCGGCGGAGCTCCGGAAAAGGCCCCAAGATGGGATCTCACGGGTACAGAAGGTTGCGGCGGTGGAATTAGGTTTTTGGCTCCGTATCTGGTAGTTTGAGGGTACGTAGGTATATATAGGAGGAAGAAGTACGTCGGTGGAGCAACGTGGGGCCCACGAGGGTGGAGGGCGCGCCCAGGGGGGTAGGCGCGCCCCCTACCTCGTGCCCTCCTGGTTGATGTATTGACGTAGGGTCCAAGTCCTATGGATCACGTTCGTTCCGAAAATCACGTTCCGGAAGGTTTCATTCCGTTTGGACTCCGTTTGATATTCTTTTTCCGCGAAACTCTGAAATAGGCAAAAAACAGCAATTCTGGGCTGGGCCTCCGGTTAGTAGGTTAGTCCCAAAAATAATATAAAAGTGTATAATAAAGCCCATTAATGTCCAAAACAAAATATAATATAGCATGGAACAATCAAAAATTATAGATACGTTGGAGACGTATCAGGGCCTGCGGTACTACCGCGTCCCTGGCCGGTACTACCGTGGTCCTCTGCGGTACTACTGCTCCCATGAGCATTACTACCGCATGCCACAACACAACAAACACTAGGAGTCCTACATTTTGCAGAGACACGGATAAATGGTGGTTGCTCCAAAGAGTCAAAGGAAAGGTGGTGCAAAAGGGACAGACGTGTACGTGGTGATTCCACCCAAACTTTTCCAAAGCGGACCCCGTCTTAATAGTACGACTTTCCTACGACTCAACCACCGAAAAGAAACGTAGAGAAAACTCCGTCTTCACTAGACCCTGAGGGGCAACGAATCGTCTTGTGCCTAAACATGAGGTATCTGAAAAGCTCAATGCACACGATTAGTCTGCAAAAGCATTGTCATCAATCACCAAAACTACATGGGATGAAATATGCCCTTACAACTTGGAATACATGTGACATAAGGGTTCACATGCAAGTTTCATAGTAAAGGTTTCATCACAGAAGAAGTATGTAATGTCAAGTTGTGGTTGTAAGATCCAATTAGAAGAATCTTAACAACATGAGTCATGGTCTATGAATCTTGGATAGCCAAGTTCATGTTCAAGTTTGAATGATAATTCAAACCTTTTGACCTTTCATAGCTTGAATACACTAAGTGTCTGTAATAATAATTTGGTCTGCTTTCCTATTCAATTTGAATTTGAATTAGGGTTCATCTTATTTGAGTTCAAATTGAATTTGGATCAAAATGATATTTGAATTTGTATTCAAATTAAGTTTTAAATAGTGATGCTAATTCAATTCCAAGGTATCTCATAGTTGACTAATATTGGTTCATGAATTCCTTTGAATTAGCTTTCATTTAATTTGGATTAATTAAATGACTTCTATGTTTATTTTAGGTTTAAGTGAATTCAATTTATTTTTTTATTCTCTCCAAATTCAAATACAAAACCAATATAATTGCTAAGGTTCATTTATTTAATTCAAGTTCAAACTAAAGTCAACTCTAAATCCAAAAATGATTTTCTATGTGTAAGTAGTTTTCAACTTATCTAACTTTGAGTTAAATTAAATTAACCTAAATTCAATTGTCAATCCAAAATACTTACTAAGTTTAATTCGCTAAACCATATTGCAATAGTTTTATTCAAATTAAACCTAGGATTTCAAGGTTATTACCAAACCAAGTTTGAATCTATAGAAATTAAATTCCCCTAAAGTCAAATGATAATCCAAAAATATTTGCTAAAGTTCATTTCTAGTTTTTGAAACTTGTTGCAAAATAATTATCCCAATAAACATTTTTAATTCATGGTTAAACCAATTTAGGTTTAAATACTAACTGAATTGTAGCTACTGTTTAAACTATATTCAATTTATAATTTTAAATTATCTTAACATTATTCTACAATAGCTAAGATGAAACTACAATTAACTACTCATTTTGCCAAAAGAATCAATTTATTTGGATTTCTAATTTGCAAGTTATGCCCTATTTGAATTCAAATTCATTTCGATTGAATTCAAATTTGAAACTTTTCAAAAGTGAAATGTTTTTGGACTGAATGAAAATATATTTCATGAGGATCATTTTGCAAAAAGAATCGCTCAATTTGGATTTATAGAAAAAAAAGTTATAAGGGATTGAAGTTCGAGGGGGTTATCTCTTTTTTAATTTATATCGGTTTTTGGTTCTAGATAAGCTTACGGATAAGGTGGACACCTGGCGCAACGGGATTGGACGGTACCAATTCGGATAAGTTGTCGGTTGTGGATCGTCGGATCTAGATCTAAAGGTCGTGAGTGCATACCCCTTCGCGAAATAAAATGATATAATCTCGATTGCCGGATCGAAATCGGACGGCAAGGAGGAGCTCACTGGCGATGGCAGTTTGCGGCGGCGCCGGAGTTGGGAAGACGGTGGCTAGGCGGGTCGGGTTCGACGCGGGCACCATCTTCGGTGATCGTCGGATCACGGGGAGGCGGCGGGGGGGGGGGCGTCGGTGGTTACGACATCGTTGAGCTTGTTCTCTAGCGCCGACGGTGGATGGACGGGGTGGCGGCTCGCTTCAATTGCCGTCGACGATTCGCTGCCTCACTGCACGAGGAGAGGTTCCCGTAGACTACGAATGCATCTATGGCGACTTCATCAATCTTAAGATGATGTGCCGGCTCAGTCACTCGAATGTGCTCATAGGGGTAGGGTGTGCATGCATTCATATGAGTGAGTGCATGTGCGTATGTACGAACATTTGCTTCTGTACTGTTTTTTAAAATATAGTTTAATCATCTTTTTTCACGTACTTCACCCCCCAATGAAGAGCATTTTATTCACTTAAAATGAAACATCAAGAGGATACAAACACAATGAACATATACCTGGCATTTGCATAACTAGGATGCACACAACCGACATCAACATACCCGCACAAAAAGATCACACCGGCAATGAGCAAAGCCATCGAAGACCGAAGCTATACCTAGGCGGATGAAAATAAAAAGGAAGAAAAAGCAAAGACAATAAACGCGACCAATGACACACAAACAATAAGCAGCAGCACCATCCACCGTCTTTGGCAACACAAAAACTACGAGAAATGTTCTTCAAAAGCAACGCCTCAAGCATGGTAACGTTGTTGTTTCTGGATTCAAACACTAATGGTTAGATCCTTGGTTTCCACCCGAGAGAGCACATCTGAGTTATCTCCAAAGCAATGACTTCAACAAGGATGTGGCGCTTGAACACCGCCACTGCCAAGTACGACCAAGCCAAAGTCACCTTATATTGCCGCCACCACTTGTCGAAGAAGGCGATGTTGCATTGAAGAGCATGCACATGCCGTGGTCATGGGATATCGTAATATGAGCCCTTCTACAGTGCATAGTTCCTAACATGGACATCACCAAGTGACCTCCGCGAAACATGAGTAACCACACGATGTGACCATGACGCAGAAAGGAGGTTGTGACACCTGTCTCCTTTAGACGCTAATCCAGGAATCATACCTCACCAAGAGGTGCCCGTTGCCGAGCCAATCAGGCCAGCCACGCGGGGCACCAAGGTGCACAACATCGTGGCGCATCGAGTGGACTTCATTACCACCAAACATCAGGAGCAGATGCTGCTGCTATATCTTAATGAAGGTCCGGGGATGCTGCTGTCTCGCCGAGCTTTGCTACATCTACGTAAAGACTTTTTACATTTTTTTGAGCAAAAAGCTAGGCTTTATTCATTCCTTGGTATTGCTACCGGTATTACAGTAGTATCATGTGGTAGCCCCAACCAATTGTGGCGGCCATGATCCAACTTTACAGCATGCCTAGCTAATTTATGAGGCTCGAAATTTGAGACTCTAGATTCAAACTTAAAACAACAACAATTAAAAGAAGTTTGCCATGAAATAATCTCTTTTACTACTCCACCGTAGTTTCCACCTGTTTTATCCCTGATATGCTTCACCACCTCTTGACAATCCGACGCAATCACCAGCTTCTGGAGCCCCAGATCTTCCGCTAGCGATAACCCTTCTCTGCATGCAATAGCTTCGAGAGTAGGCGGGTCTACCAGCCCTCTAATGACAAACACCGAGGACCCCAGGTATTGTCCGTTGTTGTCCCTGCACACCGCAGCGACTGCACCAACTCCGCATGAGACAACAGCATCAACATTGATCTTAGCAAAATCACCAGTAGCTGGAATCCATCTCCTTGGTGCTGCGGCCACTGGGTTATTTGTACGATTCGGAACTTGGTTCTCTTCCTGATCCAACTCTGAGAGGAAATGAGTGATGAACATGTATGTCGACAGAGGGCTTTGATTTAACCCTTCATGGATCAGCTTCCGCCTCGCCCACCATATGGCCCAAAGGGTAACTGCTACCTTGGTAAAATTATCGTGCGAAAGTTTTTCGATCATAGTGAATAACCATCTCTTTGCGTTACTTTCAGTGTTACTCTGCAGATCATCAATTAGCTCTTGGTCAACCAGTGACCAAACACACCGAGCGGCAGTACATTCAAGCAAACTGTGCTTCCAAGAGTCCGGCTTTCCACAAATGGCACAGGTGCTGCTTGTAGTCATATTCCGGTGCATTCTGACGTCCTCCGTTGGGATAGACTGACGCGCAAGTGTCCATAAGAAAACCCTGATCTTAGCAGGAACAGTGGTTTTCCATAGCCGTTCCTAGGCCGACTTCTCCTCTTGACGGTTTGACGCTCCCGTGCATGATTCCAACCAATCTTCTCGCCTCTTCTTGGTTTCAACAATCATACGATAGCAGGACCTAACACTGAACACGCCTGACTTCTCAAACATCCAAGACCAGTAGTCCTCCACATTCCTTTGACAGATTGGGATTTGAAAGATAGCTTGTGCATCAAAAGGCAGAAAAACCTGCTTTACTAGCTCCATATTCCAACGAGCATTGCCTGAATCAATCAGTTCAGCAACCAGCTGTGGTGGATCAGGCACTCTAGCAACTAAAGGCCTCATTAGTTCAGCCTGAGGGATCCAGTTAGTGTTCCATATTCCCGTCGATGATCCATCCCCAATTCGCCTGATCAGACCCTGCTACATGATATCCCTTCCTTCCAAGATAGATCTCCAAATCTGAGATGGATGACTTCCAATATTGGCTTCAAGAATTGAGCAGTTTGGGAAATACACAGCTTTTAAAATACGAGCACTAAGGGACTCTGGGAAGACCAGAATCCTCCATGATTGCCGAGCCAGGAGGGCCAAGTTAAAAAGCTCAAAGTCACGGAAACCAAGGCCGCCCATGTACCTTGGCATTGTCATGCTATCCCAAGACACCCAATAGGGTTTCCTCTTTCCTTGTTTGCTTCCCCACTAGAAGGCCCTTATAGCTGAAGTTAGTTTCTCACATAATCCTCTTGGCAATTTGAAACAAGACATCGAAAATACCGGGATGGCTTGTGCTACGGACTTGATGAGCACATCCTTTCCTGCAGCAGAGAGGGTCTTCTCCATCCATCCTCTTATCTTGTTCCATAAACGATCAATTAGGTACTTGAAAGAACCATTCTTGGATGAGCCCACATCCGTAGGCAACCCCAAGTATTTCTCGCTAAGTTGTTCATTGGGAACTTGCAAGATCTGTTTGACCTGCTCTCGTACTGATTCTGGGCATCCTTTGCCGAAAAAACATGATGATTTATCCCGGTTTACTCTTTGACCCGAAGCCCTAGCATATGTTTCCAATAAAAGAGACACTTCTTCCGCCCCTTCCGAATTTTCTTTAAAAAACAGCATGCCATCATCTGCAAACAACAAGTGGTTTATCGGTGGAGCCGTTGAAGCCACTTTAATTCCTCCGAGATTAGATGACTAAACACGAGCTTTTAAGAGGCACGAAAGGCCCTCTGCTGCCAGCAAAAACAAATAGGGTGAAATAAGATCCCCTTGACGGATGCCACGAGTAGGGTTGAACTCTTCTAATTTTTCTCCATTAAACATAACCGAGAAGGAGACGGATGAGACCATCCCCATGACAATATCAACCCAAGTTCGACTGAACCCAAGCTTCAACATGATAGCTCTGAGGTAGTCCCACTCGACACGGTCATAGGCCTTCATCATATCCAGTTTCAGTGCACAAGACCTGTGAACCTGAGCTTTGTTTCTCTTCATAAAGTGGAGGCATTCGTAAGCAGCAATGATATTATTAGTTATCAATCTACCTGGGACGAAAGCCGACTGTTCCTCTGAGATGATCTCCGGCAATATTAGCTTCAAGCGATTAGCTATCACTTTTGACGCAACCTTATACAGTACATTACACAAATTGATTGGCCGGAATTGTGTAAGCAAAGTAGGGTTTTTTACCTTCGGGATTAGAACCAGCACAGTGTTGTTGATTTCCTTTGCACTCTCCGTACCCGAGACAATGCGTAGAACCACTCGGGCTACCTCTTCACCACAGACCTCCCAATGATGCTGAAAGAAATGAGCGGGAAATCCATCCGGACCGGGAGCCTTCGTCGATGCCATTTGAAATAATGCAGTTTTTACCTCATCAGCAGTGTACGGTGCATTCAAATGTTCATTCATCTGGGCGGTTACCTTTACTGGTACCGTATTCAACACTTCCTCCATATCATGGACCCCTTCCGACGTGTAAAGATTACTATAAAAAGAGTTAACCATGTCCTTCATAATTTGTATATCCTCCGTCGAGTTGCCGTCCTCTTGCACCAGCAACTTAATCAGATTTTTTTCTTCTACGCATACTCGCACGTAAGTGAAAAAACCGGGTATTCTTATCTCTAGCCCGAAGCCATTCCACTCTAGAACGCTGCCTCCACATTAATTCTTCTCTATGATAGAGCTCAATCAGATTCTCCTTGATTTCTAACTCTCTGTGAGAGGGACTAACCCTCCCTGGCAGACCTTGCAAAATTTCTAGCTCGCGCTTTAGGGTTTTGATCTGTTTACGTACACTCCCGAACGTAGTACTGTCCCATGCGGATAACGACAAGGCCAATGCCGACAATTTTCCTTTGATTTCAGCCACTGAGCTACAAGCCGGCGCCCCCCCAATCATCAGCTACCTTAGTGTGCAGTTGGTCATGTGATTCCCACATTGTTTCGTACCGGAAAACGTGTTCCGCTGTCTCACCTCAGCCTCTCCATGCGGGTGTAAGATAATAGGCACATGATCCGATGAACCTGCCGTCAAGTGGTCCACTCACGCTCTTGGAAACTGCGTTGTCCAAGCACTGCAAGCGAGCGCTCTGTCGAGTATGACTCTTGTATATGAGCCACCCGCAACTTTATGCTCAAAAGTCCATGGAATTCCTATATGCCCCGGATCGAGCAGAGCACAGTCATCAACCACTGATCTGAAACCAACAATCTGGCTTTGGCTTCTCTGCCCTACTCCATCATGCTCACCTGCATGTAGTACTTCGTTGAAGTCTCCTATCATGAGCCATGGTAAGAGTGAAATCCCTGCTAGACTCCGAATAGTATCCCACGTATTTTGCCTTGATGCAACCTATACTTCTCCATAAACACATGTTAGCCTCCAAGGGTTTGGACCCGATTCATCCATTAGAGCATCAATGTGATACTTAGAGTAACCCTCAACTTTCAACTTTATTTCATTATTCCAAAACACACCTAAACCTCCACTTCTACCAGAACTGCTTACAGCAAAACTATTATCATAACCTAAAGAAGATTTCAAGTTCTGGACACGTACCCTGTCTAGCTGGGTTTCTACTATACAAAGTACTGCCGGGGTAAACTGCTTTGCAAGATCGCAAAGCTCACGAACTGTCGCAGGTCTACCCACCCCACGACAGTTCCAGCACAATATACTCATTGTGCCCCGCGGAGGCCGCTCTGGGTCTCCGCGATGGGCGCTTCCTTGGTCTTGTCTGTGAGATTTTTCTTTGCCAAACCCTTGTCAGTAAGGGCAACCTTGGCTCTTTTCTGCTCTTGTCGCGACGATGGACTTGGAGGAACAATGGGAGGTGCCGGAAGCATGAGAGCATTGGCCGGCGCTCCTTTTGCAGTGTTTTTGTCTTCTGTAATGCCTGTCTCCGGCGATCTCTTCCTAGTTGATTCAGCGTCCTCCATGAGAGCGTCCGCGTCCTCTTCTCCTGCATGTTACTTTGGCTCCTGGGACATGCCTCTGCCAATGCTAAAACCAGTACCACCCCTTGGCGCACCACGACCAAAGCCGCCTCTGCGGGCACGCCCTTCTCCCGGACCCCGTCCAGCTCCATGGAACCAGCTAGCTCTCAGCTCCTTAAAAACGAGGGCCTTCGGGGGATGGATCCCGTCCCCATGCTCCTTGAATTGGTGACCAAGATGACCGCAGACGGCACACCAGTCAGGGAGGCACTCATACTTCACAAGAAAAATCTGTCTCTTGTTTTCTTTGACAACTGATGTAGCATTCTTCAGAGGCTTGTGAACATCGATCTTGACTCTAACCCTGTAAAAGTTTCCTTCAAAGTCATGAGACTTAGGTTCCACGAACACTACTTCACCAATCTTCCCTGCCAAGGCCTTCAACATAGGGCAAAATCCATCAGGAAGGTCATGAATCTGTTCCCATATCTCCAGGGTGTCAAGCTTGATTTGAGACGGTTTTGTGAATCCATCATACGGTGAAATAATCACCGCAAAGCCCTTGAAATTCCACGGTCCCTCTTGCATAACTCTATCCCAATCTCCCAAGCACGAGAACTGCAGGGTGTACAAATTTTCTTCGAGGGGTCTAATCTTTACCTCTTGTGCCAGATCCCAAGCAGCTCTCATCGTCTTGAAAAACCAGTATTGGCTGTAGGCTTTCTCAGTATGAACCCTAGCCAGCGCCATCCATCTGATCGACTCTGGTGGGGGGGCTTCCTGTTCCTCAAAGACTACATCGTCCAGGTCGTCCTCTTGGAGGCCAAGCCTCTCCATCATCTCTGCCACATCTTTGGAGTCTACTGTCTTCGACCCCGAAGCTTTGTCCGCCATCTCTGAAAACCCTAACCCGATGAAGAAAACGATCGGGCTGTTGAGGAGTCCCTAGATCGCCTCGTGCATCCAGCATCCCGTGGTCACCGCCAGGAAACCCTCCACGAGGAATCCCCTGAGCAACAAACCGGCGGGAGGGATGGGGGGAGACGGCAGGGGCATGGTTTTTTACTTTCAGTGAGATTTCGGTGAAATTCACTGAATTTCAGTAATTTCAGCACACACTGAAATATTACATTTCGGCCAAAATATTTCAGCAATTTCAGTATAGCACAACAATTCCAATATTTTTCAAAATATTTTTTAAATTTTTCAAAATTTTAATTGAATTCAAGTGAATATTTCGGTCATTTGGCTGAAATGGAAACTGAAATCACTGAAATTCACTGAATTTCAGTGATTTCGGTTGGTACTGAAATTTTTCTGAAACTGAAATTGAAAACCATGGGCAGGGGAGGAGCGATCTCGACGTGCAGGCTATCGCCGCCGCGAGTAGAGAAAACCCTAGCTAGAGGGGATAGAAAGTACTACTATCATATGCCTATGTAAAAGATGACCTGACCTAATTTGGTTGGAAGGGAAATTAATAGGCCCAGGCCCACCCCGTGAAAATCAGGGGGGCGATTAGTTTAGAGATAAGAAAAGAACGTAACTTTACGTACCAGGTTACGTGAGTCTAGCATTTTTGTGTCCCACCATGCCAATGAGTCAACACACCTCAAAGGAAACGTCATCAGCAGCAGACCCACTCGCGCACACGTGCACCAATGCCTCTGCGACATTGACTACAACACAACTACGATCTCTAAGGTCACCGCCGGCCATCACGCCGCCATCGTCGCCGCCAAATCATCTACACCGCCTCAGTCATTTGAATCACATCACCACCTTCAACAAACCAAACTTGAGATCCTCTCTGATCACCATTGATCCGCTCTCAACCAAGCCAGGGCGAGACATGGACCAGGGGGGCGGGGGTAAAGCTAATACAAATGCCTCCAACCATTCCTTGCACCGTCTGCCTCGTTGTCACTGAGATGTCAGAGGTAGACGAAGGAGGAAGGCAACGTGTGGAGGCATGGGATCCAAACTCTGTGTGAGGCAAGGTGATGGAATGGAGCCGCCGCCGATGTGCTGGACCGGGGAAGAAGCCCCCAACCAAGACCGGGGCGTCCGCCTGCCGTGCAGCCACATCCGTGTTCCCCACGTCTGCATTGCTTCACTGCCACTGTTGCACGTCACCACGCCGCCATCTCTGTCTCGAGCCGATACAGATCCGCCCAGAGTCCTGCCATCGCCGTTGGCCACACGGGCGTCATCCGACAGCAGCAAGGGGATTGAGACGAGGGGAGCAAACGTGAAAACCAAATCGTGGTGGCCGCCCGAACGCGGGGGCACTCTTGCTTGGTTTTAGTTGTTTTTAAAATCTACATGTAGTACATTTTATTTTAACATGATTCTAGCGACAACGCGCGGAACCACATCTTTTTATTTTTTTGAAGGAAAGCCTCATGCACTTTATTTAAAATTATGGCAGTGTTACATCGTTGAGTACGTTAGATAATAAAAAGCTTCCGGTCGACTGGAAATTAGCAACACGTGCGGACGATCACGCTATACTACATCTCGGTGCAATCTCGCATGCAGTGTTGCGCTGCAATCTCGCATGCACATCTGTTTGCATGGAACCCACATAATGAAAATTAACAATGCATAAGATTCCATTAGAAACGAAACTTCAAAATGTTTTGTAGCTCAAACCGTTGATCCAATTGAAAAACTGTTTTCACATAAAAGATTCGTCGCGCCGAGACGTCCGAAACTAGATCCCTTGTTGGTATGTTTCGATGACCTTTTTTGGGTCAAAAGTTATCAGACTTAGGCTAAATAAGTTATCACCTATGTAGTACGCCTGTTACCATCATGTTTACATGGAAATTACCGGGGCATAAAAATGGCTCCTCCAACATTCTCTCCACATGCAAATGCAGTAGAGCACAGGAAACCTGATGTCATTGTAAATTCTCGCTATATCAAAAATGTAAAATGTTTTATAGCTCAAACTGTCTTTTGGATTGAAAAATCGTTTTCACATAAAAAATCCATCGCGATGAGAACTTCGAAACTAGATCTCATGTTGACATGTTTTGATCACTTTTTTGGTCAAAAGTTACCGTAAAGTTATCAGTTATATATGTTATATGTATATTAACATGTTATTTATACAGAAGTGACGGAGAAGTGTTTTCAACTACTTCTTCCCCTTGGGTCAAATTTACCGTGGTATTTATACCTAAATTATCAGCTCCGAATGCATACATTACCGTGCTATTTGCACGGAAGTAACCGGAATATGTTTCAATATCTTTTTGTTCGGGTCTTAAGTTACCACGTTGTTTATACCATGCTATTAACAAAAAATGTTACCAGAGGTATATTTCATCAACAACCCTCCCCACCCCTCACCACCATCGCCAAAGTTATCAGGACTGGGGCACATAAGTTATCAGGTCTGCAATGCGTGAGTTATCATGTTATTCACATAAAAAGTTACCAAGGGTATATTTCATCAACCACCCTCCCCCACCCGGTCACCAAATTTAACAAAGACTGGGGTACATTAGTTATCAGGTCTACGATATGTGAGTTACCGTGTTATTCACATAAAAGTTACCGGGGGTATATTTTCTAGTGGACTATGTTTTCAATAACTTTTTCCAAGGTCAAGTTACTAAGGTGTTTGTACCAAAATTATTAGGTCTGTTGTGTGTATGTTATCATGCTATTTATATAGAAGTTATCGAGGTGTGTTTAACAACTTTTTTTGGGATCAAAAGTTACCGTGATGTTTGTACTTAAGTCATCTAGTCTATGATGCGTATGTTATCATGCTATTTTTGTGCCAAGTCAAGAACTTTTCTCCTCTTGGTCGAAGGTATCATTGTGTTTGCACGTAAGTTATGAGACATGTGGTGCGTAAATTACCGTGATATTGATACAGAAATTACCAACGGTAAGTTTCAACAACAAAAATTCTTGTATCCAAGTAAACATTTAGTTGGAACAATACATATCGACTTGCTAGCGGAGTTGGTTAGTCCTGTATAGAATGGAGAGGGCAAGAGTTCGATTCCTCTATGACACACGCATAATTTTTAACTGGGCACAAAAATAACAGGCTTTAAATCATGCTAATTAATGCCCAGAGAATAAACCAGGTCAATTAAGAGATCATTAAGATACGGGAGAATTAAATCATGCTAATTACTGCCCAGGAGAATAAACCGGGTCAATTAAGAGATTCGAACAATTAAATCCCGCTAATTAAGTCGACGCGGAAACGGGAATTGCGGAAAACTTGCGCGAGACCGGACGATCGGAAATCGACGGTATCCGAATCGTCCGGATCTCTCGCTAACTGTCCGTCCGCAGGAAAATAGCTTTTCGGTTTAATAAAAAGCTGGGAGCAACATCTGTCCAAACAAAACTCACTTATCCACATGTAGTTCGATTTATCTACCGGTTGCAATGTGGTACCCTGCTTAGAGCATCTCCAACAGCTATGCTAGATATCGCATGAGTGGGAAAAAGCAACTTTTAGCGCACGTGGGCCAGTTTGGCACGCTCCAGCGGGCGCCGGAAAAAGAAGTGCGCGCGCGCGAAAAAGCGGCCCCAGCGCGTGGCAGATTTGGCGCGCGGCGTCGGGCGCGCTCTATAAAAGCCGCGCGCTAGCCCGCCAACCGTCACTCCATTGCCGTCCTCTTCCCCACCTCGTCGTTCTTCCTCGCCTCCAGCGCCCTGCCGCTGACGTCGCGCCCTTCTCCCCATGCCGCCGCGCCTTCTCCCCCGTCGCCGACATGCCGCCGCGCGTTCAAAGCACCTCCAGCTACCGCGGCGGCCGCGCCCGCCCCTCCGGCATGTTTTACGCGGAGATCCGCTCCAGTGACGTACGTCTCAGTCTCCCGATGTTCGAGACCGCCCACGAGGCCGTCCCGAGAAATTTTATCGTATGGACTAGTTTCATATTGTTTTTTTAACATCAACACAAGCGCTCATATACACGCGCATACATCCACCCCTATGAACGCACACACGCACACCCAACCTCTATGAGCACCTTCGAAAGACTGAGCCGGCATACCATCTTGAAATTTACGAAGTTACCGTAGGCACCCCTATGGACTAGTTTCATATTGTTTGTATGTGTTGTATGGTAGCACAAGCGTGCTGTTTTTTGTAGCGCCTGCTGGAGCAGCTCGCGCGCGCAATATTTTGCGGCGGCCGCTGGAGCCAGCGCTCTGCTGCGCGTAAAAAAAGCTATTTCAGGGTTGTAAAAGTTATTTTAGCGCGCAAGGCGTTGCGCGCCTGTTGAAGATGCTCTTAGTGAATTAGGGATTTTCTGTGTTTTCAGTTACGACCTTGCCCTCTACCCAAGCGCTCGAGTAGCTCTTCATATTCATTTCTCGTTATAGAAAGTAGCAATGCCGAATAAAATGCATTATTCTCTGACCCAACATGATAAAAAAACAGAGGCATGCAGTAGTGTAACACGCATGTGACGCATGTGTAACGGATAAAATTACAGCCGTTTACATCTTTGTTCTGTTTCATCAGGCGTAAGTCATTGTTCGAGAACAAACATGGAAGCAGGAAACCAAGTAGACAAACAGCTACCATCTCTTGATCCGAACCAGGCCGTCCCGATTAATCTTGCACCGAGGCGGCCGCCGCCGCCGCGCGCGCCATGAACGCCGGGAGGCTCGTGATGTGCCGCAGCAGATACTCCATCTCCTCCTCCTCGTCATCTTGGTCCTCCTCACACATGAAGTCGCCCTCGTTGCTTCCGCTGCTGCTGTTGCCGCTGCCGTAGTGCACGACCTGCTCGTCCTCTGCCAGAAACTGCAGGAAGTTGGCGAGGACGTCCCCCTCCAGCCACTTGACGCCGGGAAGCGGCGGCGCTGCGGCCTCCTCGGCCTCTTTGAGGAACTGCACGTACTCGGCGAGGACGTCCCCCTCCAGCCACTTGACGCCGGGAAGGGGCGGTGCTGCGGCCTCCTCGGCCTCTTTGAGGAACTGCACGTACTCGGCGAGGACATCCCCCTCCAGCCAGAACACCGGGAGCGGCGCCGTCACGCACGCCGGCTGCGCCTGTCCGACGATCTGCACGTACTCCGGGGGCGCCATGCTGCCGGCCGGGTGGCTGCTCCTCGTCCCGTATGCAGATTGGGGGAGAAAGGAAGGAAGAAGAGCTAGGTCTTTGACGCGATTGATGGAGGAGGATTGAGCTTGTGTTGTTCCATGAGATAGATTATGTATAAAGAGTGGCCGATCCGACAGCAACTCGGTACCGGTACCGGGTCTGAGTGCCCGACGGACTGAGAGTGCATATTCCGGCCAGGTTTTGCAGTGGCGTGGCGTGCGCGGAATCACCAAGGGAACGTATGTGCGTACGCGTGCGTCGATCGGGCGTCGCTCGGCCCTCCTCAACGCGGGTGTGGTGAATTAAAGCACACCACGCACGTGCTCCTCCTCATCAAATCATCTGTCCAGAAAAAATTAAACAAAGGCTGAGCTGCTTTCTTTTAAAGACTTCCGATCTATCCATCAACTATCAAGACTAGCAAAAGGGCCCGTGCGTTGCAACAGGGTAATAAAATTGCAGCGTTCAAATCAATTCATCGAGGACATAAATAAATATCTAAATGAGTATATAAGTAATATATTAATTCAAATCAAATGAAATTGGTGGCTGGCTGCACTTAAGAAATAGTGGTGCTAATATGTGCTAATATTACACATTTAGTAATTGACTACACACAAGCTTAGAGGCCACAATTTATTCTAAAAGCCTTGGTTCAATTTAGCGCGATTGAAACATTCATTATCCAGTGTGTAAAGACAAACTGTGACTTTATATTTGTTTTTGTTTGGAATTTTCTTTTTAGACATAACAATGCATGCAAGCACAACACTAAATTAGAAATTGTTCTTCTGAAATTAATATAGCATGTAACTATGCCGGCAGAATAGATAACCATTTAAACGAGTACCAATATAAGTGAGTTGCCTAGCCTGTACTCTATCATCTGCCTTGAACTACGGTGCAAATAGCCTCTACAAATATCCTAAAAGAAATCATCAGCAATAAAATTTAGAGCCATGATAAATCATGTTTCAAGTTATTACTGTTGACACTACTACTCGTATCCAATCAGCTTTAGCCCAAAAAGTGATATTTGAACCAATCACAGAGCAAAATCAAATATGGGTGTTCTTGTCATGCAGATAATATTGCAAGAAACAACTGTGTATGACTGGTAAAATCCAGTAGCTTACTCAATCAAGTGTTTGCCACTACTTTTATCAGTTTTCATTAATCAAACAGTACAGCATACAAACCTGACATCAAAAAATAATTCAAATCTCAAGCAAATATGCTTCACTCTCTCAGTCTTGTACAGACTTCTGAGTAATAGAATAGAACAAACTTGGACAAAAAAGAAGGATGCACTTACTTAATTTGAGGTAGCAGCTTCTATAGAGCAGACGATATGGGAAAACATGAAGAACTTGAAGAAGAAAAATTCAAGTAAGATGCAAGTAACAGCAGAAAAGAATTCGTGATCTCAAGCAAATCTATGTCACTCACCCAGACCCAACTCCTCCGTAAAGACTTCCGATGAACATAATAGAACAAACACCTGTGTTTTGCCACGGAACAATGGCTAGTTGCTAGAATTACTGTTTTTCCCTTCCCTTTCCTTATCTCCCGTTCTCCACTAATAATAAAGTGAAACTTCTTATAAAGCCAAATTGCATAATGTGGATTCTGAAAGGAAAAAATGCACTACAACACGAAGTGATGTTTGACACACAACCTAGCAAACAAATAAAGATTAATTTGGTCAGAACTAAGGTCAAATTCTGCCTGACTCCGCAATATTATTCTTCATACACAATTAATCTTTTACTCTAATGTGTTACAACACAACACTTAAGAAATCACTTACACAACAGCAGAACCATTCATAGTGATAGCCGAAGACCTTCACTATTAAATATATGTGCACCATGATCATGTCACAAACATGCAGAAGAATGCCCTATCAGCTTGAGAAACTTCATGTTGTAGATATTCCCACCACTTTGTTGGATTTGCAAAGATGCATCTATATTTAAAAAGATTACAAATTCAAATTACACTTGCTGAAATAAAAAGTCATTTTCATAAGATCTAGAAATCCAAGATTTACACAAAGAGAAGTAACATAATTTGATTTATAGGTGAAGAAATTTTGCTGGAACTATCACATTGCATCAGATGATTATATTGTGAGCAAAGTATGTTTGTATACTACTTACAACTGCTTGAACTTTGCGGCGCATAGAGAAATATAAGCAGAGTTCAGCGCAGTTACATGTAAACAGAGATTTTCTCTGCACATCATACAGTATTTTCAGATTGCGGGAAGGTTACATCAGATTCCCATCAAAGTTCAAGTAGAAGTAGATAATATTAAATAAAATAGCTTCAGTTTGATCTGTTCCACTCCTTTTGCTAACACTTCAAATTTTTGAAGAACCGTGGCTACCTCTTGTAAACCACACTACTGCAAACCCCAAAAGAGCTCTTGGTTTTTAAGAAAACAATCTGAAGCCAACATATAATTTGAAGTTGAAAAATATTTTTTTACTGAGACAATAGTATTATTTAAATCCGCTAAATCTACGCAGTGTAATTATGTTTCTAGTAATGTGCAGGCATGAAATATAATGTTTTCAAAAGTCTATATTAAGGCCAGAAGCTTGCGCTCAACTATGCAGACGAAGGGCAAGTAAATAGGCACCGGCAAAAACCTGCGATTTGGTGCTGGAACAACGCCGCGTTGCAGCGGCGGCGTCATGGAAGAGCGGCGAGTCCTCTTAGGATGAGCGGCGAATCCTCGCTCGATTAGGCGGCTCACACATTGTCGGAAGCAGTGGCGGCGGCGAGCATCTGCGCTCAGAATACTTTCCTCATCCATATGCTGATTTACACAATGTCATCATATAAAACAAAGCTTGATGATGCATTATACCAGCAAAACATGGACATAAAGAAAGTTGAATCTTGAGCAAACATATACTTAAAAACAAAAACTCAAATCAAATACTACTGAAGTTGCTTGTCTATTGCCATGAGAACTAAAATACTTTGTATTATTCAGTTAGTATGTAAACAAAAAGGATTTTATGATATATCTTTCTATGAACTAAACCAAACATAATTCCTTTCTAGGGCTGCATCCAAAAAAGTAAAATACATTGCTTGTGGTAGTAGTGGGTGAACATGCAAGCCACGAACAGATGGATCTTCATTGAATCTTGACACTGAATCCATCACCCCATCTTCTGCGCAGTTCCAAGGGAACTCCGACAACAACGATTTTATACTGATTTCCTCACAACCATGCACTTTAAATCACCTATCAATACAACCATGAGTTCACCTCTATGCTTGTAATGGATAGGCAGAGAGAGGAACATCACTAGTAGAAAACAGGGCATAGGTCACAGGGCAGTTTTCACATTAGCCCCGGTTCAGTCACGAACCGGGACCCATGGGGGCATTCGTCCCGGTTCGTGAGCCGAGGGGGCCGGCCGGGGCCTCGTGGGCATTGGTCCCGGTTTGTATGGAACCATTTGTCCCGGTTCGAGCCACGAACCGGGACTAATGGTCCTCGCTCCTGGCTCACAACCATTTGTCCCGGTTCTTGGCATGAACCGGGACAGAAGGCCCGGATTTAGTACCGGTTCATGCCACGAACCGGGACCAATGAGGTGCCTATATATACCCCTCGCCCGCGAGCAGAGCACTCCAGTGCTCTGTTTTTCTCTGGCCGGCGAGGGGAGGGCTTTGTGGTGCTCTAGGTCACCTCCTATGCACATGAGGTGTTCGATGAAATGCCCGAGCCACACTAGTTAAGCTTTGTCCTCTCGAAGCTCGACCTCAAAGCTCCATTTTCCTCGGGATTTGTCTAGGTTTAGCGGCTCGTCACGTCCCATTCCCGTCTTCACCGCCGTCGACCGCCCGCGCCGATCTCATCGCCGGAAACACCGTGGTGAGCCTCTTGTTCTTATCTTCTTTTTGAAAGAAAAAATTCTTACTTTAGATAGATACTTGTCTAATTTTCTTACTATTTTATTCCTTCTTATTACATAGTGCGATGGTTTTGGTATCCGCCCCCGTCGTCCCTCGTCCTGTCTATGATTCGGATGTGGTATATATTATCTTTTTATAACTATTTGATTCATTTATTGTTTATGACAAATATACCGACCAGCGTGACATAGATTTTATTTATCTAGGAGGTGGTTGAACCGGAAATTCTAACCGACCCTATTGTCGAGAGGTTAAATTTAGTTGAAGAAGAAAACAATTACTTGAAGGAAAAAATAAAAAAAATTGAGGAGGAGAAGATGATATTGGAGTTGCATGTTGCGGATGTCGTTGATGATCACAAGATCAAGATGGATGCAATGCGCTTGAAGATTAGAAAGATTAGAAAATATGCCATTCATACCGAGGCTTGGTATCATTATGCCGTTGGATCAATTGTTACCTTGGTTGCGATTATGATCGCATTTGTTTTCGCATTGAAATGTTTTACATAGTTTCAATGTATGGTTTAATTAATTAGATGCTCTGGAGAGCTATATATATGTTGTTAGATGAGAACTATGTATGTACTTTGGTTCTAATGTGATGATGAACTTCTATTAATTTGGTCACTTAATTATCTATTCATGATGTTCTGTAATGGTTTTTGACACACTTAATTATATATAATGCACGCAGATGAACCGGCAATGGATGTACGGTGATAGACACACCTCCGAGTACATTAAGGGCGTGCATGATTTTCTCGAAGTGGCTGAGGCAAACAAGCAGAATGGTTTTATGTGTTGTCCATGCCCTACATGTGGGAATACGAAGTCTTACTCTGACCGAAAAATCCTTCATGCCCACCTGCTTTACAAGGGTTTCATTCCACACTATAATGTTTGGACGAGGCACGGAGAAATGGGGGTTATGATGGAAGACGGCGAAGAAGAAGAGGACGATGACAACTATGTGCCCCCTGAATACGGTGATGCTGCAACGGGGGAAGCTGTTGAAGATCAAGAGGAACCAAACGATGTGCCCAATGATGCTGCAAGGGGGGAAGCTGCTGAAGATGAAGAGGAACCAGTGCCCGATGATGATGATCTCCGCCTGTAACATCCTAAATTTTCAATTTGGTATGTTATACATAGATCATCATTGCATATCATATTTTATTGCATTTTGACAAATCCTCGATAAATCCTAAGCAACTCAAGGACCCTCGGAGAGAGTTGGGGATTTTCTCGAATTTTCATATTTGATTTTCATCAAATAATAAGACGAGGATTTTGGTTTTAATTATTTTCTCTCCGGAAAAATATTTCATTTTACAAAATAAATGAGAGGAGAAAATATGACTTCTCCAAAACAATTGAAATACTGGAGGAAAAATGTTAAAATCATTTATTGGATTTATTTGGATTTTATTTGCAATTTTAATTGCATTAAAAATATTGCATGTTTTCAAAAAATTATTTTTGTGTTAAAAAAATGTTCACCCTATTCTAGATTTCCTAACTAGACGGGGAAAATTTATTTTATCTTTTTTGGACTTTTATTTATTTTTCTACGAATTATTTTCCGCGGAATATTTAAAAAAAAAATTGCGCTGCGCCGACTGGGCCGAGCCCAGCCGAGCCGCAGGCCGGCCCGCCCGCGGGGTCTCCTTCCCCAGCACGCGCCGCCGCCGCGCCGTGTCCATGGCGGACACGGGAGCCGCCCCCGCCCGGCTTGCCCCTCCCCCAAGCCGCCGGAGCCCCCCTCCTATTTATACCCCCGCACCCCCCCTCTTCTACTCATCCCGCCGCCGCCGCACTTGCCCGCCCCGTCGCCGCCGGAGTCGAGCACGTGAGCCGCCGCCGCCGCCGTTTGTCGCCGCCCCTCGCCCTCCCCGAGCCCCAAGCCCCGCCGCCCTCGCCGGAGCACGGGAGCCCCGCCGGAGCACGCCCCTGACGAGGTAGCCGCACCTCGCCTCGTTGCCGGTTTGTTTGTTTTAAAAAAACCGTTCGTTTAAAAAAAACCCTAGATCGGTTTTTTTTCGGTTTTGTTATTTTGCGAGCGTTCACCGAGCCGTTCGTTTTAACGAACGCGTTCGTCGGTTTTTCTCCGTTAACGAACGTCCGTTCTTTAACCGTTCGTCCGTTTTTCTTTTTCGTCGGATTTATCCGCGATTTTCTCAGATTCGATTTCTGATCGAATCTTCGTTTCTGTTTAACTTTTCGCTCGTTTATCGGAATCAGGCGATTCAAGCGCCTAGAGTTTCATCTCGAAATTCTCTTTCCGTTTAACCTAGTCAAACAAGTTTTTGCTACTGTAAAATTTGACCTAGATCCAGATTAGTAAACGAAGCTTGTTTCTTTCGCCGTTTGACTTTCGTTGCTTCGTTCGAGTTGATTCTTTTTGCAAACCGGAGTTCTTAAGTTGAACTTTCTGGTTGGATCTTTCATTCGAGTTTTACCTGTGCATTAGATGAGTACTTATTGTTTGCTTGTTTGTGTGCGATAGAGTACCCGGAGTGTGCCGCTTGTTACTTCGAATCGCTAGGTTTTGCGGATCATCAGCAAGGCAAGTAACACTTTGATCATACCTTCCATACCCAGTTTTTATTGCATTAGATCTATTCCTCAAACATTGCATGGTTAGGATCTAATTAAATTGTGGGTATTGGGAAGTAGTTGAGGTAGTACCTATTACCTGTTCTTTTATCAAACCCTTGGGAGTTACTTCTACGTTGCTATTATATTGCCATGCTATGCTCGTAGACGTGGATTTGGGTTTGAGAGATATTCATGACAGATGTGAGATTGTTAATAATGGTTTACCTAAGGTGGCAACTAAAACTCACATCTGGGTGGATTGAGGCACCTGGAGAACCCAGTGTTGTCTGATTTTATAAGGACCGCCACCCAGGCTCAAAGGGATCATAAGATTATTCATGCTAGAAACTTCCGTGTGCAGCCACAAGCTATTATGGGCTCTAGCATAGTTGAGTAGGTTACATGATCTCTTGAAGAGGTGGGCTAGCAGATGTAGGGGAAAGTAGGTGTACCGGTCCATCCAGAGTAAAGAGTGATTGTTTCTGAAAGACTGTGTCTCGGTCATCCGTTTCTCAAACAATATGCAGTGCGAGAATCAAGTGGAGGCGATCGAGTCTTGTGGGGAAAAGTGCGCAAACCTCTGCAGAGTGTACAAACTAATCATGGTTAGCCGTGTCCCCGGTTATGGACAACTTGAGTATCTAGTACCTGGATTATCATTTGAATCTCATCACCATGTTACTTTTAATTAATTTTGTTGGGTTAATGATGACACTTAATTGGGATTGAGTTGGAGGTACCTTCTCAATGTTTAACAACCACCATGATAGTTAAATAAAATTTATTCCTTTGCAGTAGGGAAAAATTGGCTTTTCGCAAAACTGTAACCATAGAGCTTTCCACCAGCCATATATGCATGTAGTATTGCCTTATCATTGTTCATTATTCTCTATGTGTTACATTGCCAGCATATTCCATGTGCTGACCCGTTTTCGGGCTGCAACGTTTCATGTTGCAGACTTTTCAGACGACGAGTAAGGTGCCTTAGGTCGTGGTCTTATACTCAGTGATGCCGCTGGAGTTGATGGACTCACTTATCTTCCAAGTCTTCCGCTGTTATCGTTTTTAGATGGCCTTAAGCCATATCTATCATACTTAATCTCTTTGGAGATATTCGATGTAATAAGTGTGTGATTTCTACTCTGTGATAAATCCTCCATTTGTACTGTGCGTGTCAGCATTACTGATCCAGGGATGACACTGGTGCACAGCAGCACAGACCATTTGAGGTCTGGTCGCTACAAAGTTGGTATCAGAGCACACGCTGACTGTAGGACACGACCACTAAGCTTAAGCCCTAGAAAGCTTCTCTCTTCTCATTTCTGACCCCTCTCCACTTTCTACTCTTTTAGGAATGGCGGATGCAAGGAGCAAGTTCATGCAACCAGATGAAGACACGCCTTTTGGTCGACACTTGAAGGAAGTCACCAAATATTTGAACATAGGAATACCAAGCATCACCGGAACCTACAATGCCACATCTCCCGAAGAGGAGAGCTGGAAGATTCAAGTTCACATTCCAGGAAGGACGTTTGTGCCAACTACGGAACCCATAAGATTGGTTTTCGAAGCACCAACCTGGAGTTTAGGGAAGAGCATGGCCGCACACATCGCCATGGGACGCATTGGAGAAGTCTACCACCAGGAGCTTAAGGATACAATTTATCAGATTTGTGGACGCCGAGACGCGCAATGGGAGATGATCAGAACCAAGAAGGATGGATCAATTGCAGATTTCATCCAGGAGCAAAACCAACATATTCGTCGCCAGGAGAACCAGATGTGCACGGACAAGGAAGAACTGAAGAAGGCACTAACCAAGATCAAAGAGCTGGAGGAAGAACTCAAAGCTACACGCGAGGATTATTTGGAGGAAATCATCGCACTAGTAGGGAAGAATGACGACCTGGAGAAGAAGATTGGAGTATTCATGGAAATCCAGTACCAAAAGCAAAGGATGACGAATGCACTTGTCCGGATAACTACATCATCATCGACGACACCGACTCAGAACCAAGTGAAGATGACTGGGTTGACGAAGCTGGAGCAGACATCATGGAGTCTTCAACGGATTAGAATTTTTTAGACCACCATATCAGTAGTAGTTTTCCCCCATTTAATAGTATAATTCAAGCACTTTGTAACGCTAGTTAGATCGATTGTTATGCCTTGTTTGAATTGATTGAGTGATATTGATTGAATTTGTCTCATGAGCATATGGGTAGTGTTTTCTCTCTAGATCTCATTCTATTCTTAACTCTCATCTTTTCTAACCTATCAGATGCCTCCGAGACGCGACAACGGATTTGTTTTCCCGCCAGAGATCACCCAGTTGATTCAGCAACAGAATGCTCTGATACAAGTGTTAGTGCAGAACCAAGGCAACAACAACAAGAACAACCCACCGCCACCACCACCTGTTGATCACTTAGCCCGTTTCTTAAGGCTAAACCCGCCGGTGTTTTCCAGTAGCACCGAGCCGATTGTTGCAGATGATTGGCTCCGCAAAGTTGGAAGGGAGTTGACCACTGCAGGATGCACAGATGCAGAAAGAGTGCGTTTTGCCGCACATCAGCTCGATGGACCCGCAGCATCATGGTGGGAGAATTATACAGCCACGCACCCTATTGACACTGTCACATGGGACCAGTTTCAGCAAGCTTTCCGTACAGCACATGTTTCAGCAGGAGCTATGGCTATGAAGAAGCGTGAGTTTCGCAACCTACGCCAAGGAGGACGCACCGTAGGCCAGTATGTGGAGGAATTCAGTAAATTAGCACGTTATGCACCAGATGACGTTGCTACAGATGCAGCCAAGCAGGAGAAATTTTTGGAAGGGCTGAATGATGAACTGAGTATGCAGTTGATGGTAGCCACCTTCAACAACTACCAGGAGCTGGTAGATAGAGCTCTCATGATTGAAGGGAAGCAACAACAGATTGAAAACCCTAAGAGGAAGTATGGACAAGGGAAGTACAATTCTGGAGCTCAGCAGAAGCCACGATTTACCCCGAGACCGGGAGGACAGTTTCAGCATACCCATGGAGGAGGTAGTTCGCACAACCATAATGGCTCCAAGAATGGTAATGGGAATGGAGGAACCAACGGACAGAATCGTACCAACCCATCTACCCCAACCAAGAGGGATCTAAGTCACATTACTTGTTTCAAGTGCCAGAAGACTGGACACTATGCAACTGATTGTCCTGAAGCCCAAAATGGAAATGGCAATGGAAGCTCTGGGAATAAGCCGAACCCGTTCAACAAAGGACATGTGAACCACGTGAGCGTGGATGAGGTTGAAGCTCAGCCTGATGCAGTAATAGGTAAGTTTTTGGTTAAGTCATTTACTGCCACCGTTCTTTTCGATACTGGTGCATCGCATTCATACATATCAAGGGGATTTGTGAATAAGTTTAAGATGTCCACCCAAGTTCTCAAAACCCCTATGTTAGTAACCTCGCCAGGAGCAGAGTATATGGCAAGCCAGGGATGTTTTCAGATACCATTGGCCATTGGAAGGCATGTTTTCCCCTCAGACCTCATAGTTTTGGAGTCGCAAGGTTTGGATGTGATTTTGGGAATGGATTGGCTATCGTTGTATGGAGGAAACATCGATTGTGCCAGCAAGACGATTTTGCTTACCACCCCGGAAGGAAAAAGGATCAAGTTTGTATCCCGGCATATGCCGAAGAGGACTCAAGTGAATTCCTTATCAGGAGTTGTACAGGAGGAAGTACCAGTGGTGAAGGATTATCCGGATGTATTTCCAGAAGAGTTGCCAGGCATGCCGCCAGACAGAGACATTGAGTTCTTGATTGAACTTTTGCCAGGCACGGGGCCAATATCTAAGAGACCGTACAGGATGCCCGCAAAAGATTTGGAGGAAATTAAGAAGCAGATCAAGGAGTTACTGGATAAAGGATATATTCGCCCAAGTTCGTCACCTTGGGGATCACCAGTACTTCTAGTGGAGAAGAAAGATGGATCGCTGAGGATGGTTGTTGATTACCATGGATTGAATGAAGTGACCATCAAAAACAAGTACCCGCTTCCAATGATTAATGATTTGTTTGACCGCCTACAAGGAGCTAAAGTATTTTCCAAGATCGATCTACGATCAGGATACCATCAGTTAAAGATTCGAGAGCAGGATATACCTAAGACGGCTTTCACCACCAGATATGGATTGTATGAGTATACCGTTATGTCATTTGGACTGACTAACGCACCTGCCTATTTCATGAACCTGATGAACAAGGTGTTTATGGAGTTTTTGGATAAGTTCGTCGTGGTGTTCATTGATGATATCTTTTCCAAGAATGAGGAAGAGCATGAGGAGCATTTACGATTGGTACTTGAAAAGCTCAGAGAACATCAGTTATATGCCAAGTTCAGCAAATGTGAATTTTGGCTGAAGGAAGTTGGATTCCTTGGACATGTTATTTCTGGAGAAGGAATAGCAGTAGACCCTGCCAAGGTTGACACAGTGACAAGTTGGGAAGTACCCACGAAAGTTGGAGAAATCCGGAGTTTTCTTGGATTTGCAGGATACTACCGGAGATTCATCGAAAATTTCTCGAAGATTGTTAAGCCCATGACTGAGCTATTGAAGAAGGACACCAAATTCAATTGGACTGAGGAATGTGAAGCTAGTTTCCAAGAGTTGAAGAAACGATTGGTTACATCACTAGTGTTGATTCTGCCAGATCAACGCAAGGACTATGAAGTTTATTGCGACGCTTCTCGTCGAGGACTTGGAGCAGTGCTTATGCAGGAAGGAAGAGTTGTGTCATATGCTTCACGACAACTTAAACCCCATGAGAAGAATTATGCTACGCATGATTTGGAATTAGCAGCCATGGTGCATGCATTGAAGACATGGAGACATTTTCTCATCGGAAACCATTGTAAGGTGTACACAGATCACAAGAGTTTGAAGTATATTTTCACGCAGAAGGAGTTAAATCTCAGACAGAGGAGATGGTTGGAGCTCATTAAGGATTATGATATGAGATTGCATTATCACCCTGGGAAGGCTAACGTAGTAGCAGACGCGTTGAACCGCAAGAGTCATGTCAACACCCTCATAACAGGAGAGTTACCTCAGGAGTTAGCCGAGGACCTTCGCGAACTATGTTTGGAGATAGTCCCAAGAGGCTATTTAGCGACATTGGAGATTCAGTCTACCTTGATGGAAAGGATCAGAGAAGCTCAGAAGACAGACAAGGAGATTGAAGAGATAAAGGAGAAGATGAGCAAAGGAAAAGCCAAGGGATTTCGTGAGGACGAGCATGATACCTTATGGTTTGAGGACCGCGTATATGTGCCAAATGATCCGGAGATCAGGAAGTTGATTTTGCAAGAAGCCCATGATTCACCGTACTCGATTCACCCAGGGAATACCAAGATGTATTTGGATCTGAAGAATACTTTCTGGTGGACAGGAATGAAGAAGGATATTGCAGAGTATGTAGCAGTTTGTGATGTATGTCAGAGAGTGAAGGCAGAGCATCAGAAGCCAGCAGGATTGCTACAACCATTGCCGATACCCGAATGGAAGTGGGATAAAATAGGCATGGATTTTATCACAGGATTACCCAGGACTCGTTCAGGCTATGACTCAATATGGGTTGTAGTCGACCGTTTGACGAAAGTGGCTCATTTCATTCCAGTGAAGACCACTTACACCAGTGCTAAGTTGGCAAAGATATACATGACCAGGATCGTATGTTTACATGGAGTTCCGAGGACCATTGTATCAGACAAAGGAACCCAATTTACCTCGAAGTTTTGGAAGCAGTTACATGAAACATTGGGAACCAGGCTGGAATTTAGTACAGCTTTTCACCCACAGACAGATGGACAGACCAAGAGAGTCAACCAGATTTTGGAGGACATGTTGAGAGCTTGTGCACTAGATTATGGATCTAGTTGGGACGACAATTTGCCATATGCGGAGTTTTCGTATAACAACGGTTATCAGACCAGTTTGAAGATGGCCCCTTTCGAAGCCTTGTACGGAAGGAGGTGTAGAACATCGTTGTTATGGGATGAAGTTGGAGACCGTCAGTTGTTTGGACCAGATTTGATTAAGGAGTCTGAACAGAAAGTGAGGTTGATTCGCGATAGGCTCAAGGTAGCCCAGTCCAGGCAGAAGAGTTATGCTGATTCTAAACGCAAGGAGACAGTTCACGAAGTCGGAGACAGAGTGTATCTTCGAGTATCACCACTTCGAGGAGTGAAGCGCTTTGGAGTTAAGGGAAAGTTAGCGCCCCGTTTTATCGGACCATACAGAGTTGTGGAACGTATGGGAGAGGTTGCTTACAAGCTGGAATTGCCCGAAGGATTGTCTGGAGTTCATGACGTATTTCACGTTTCACAGTTGAAGAAGTGCCACGCAGAGATGGCTGAGATACCACTGAAAGATACTGTACCGCTGGAAGCGATTCAGCTAGAAAGTGATTTGACCTATGAGGAGAAACCAGTTAAGATTCTTGAGTATGCCAGCCGAGTTACCCGCAGTAAGGTTATCAAGTTTTGCAAAGTCCAGTGGAGTCACCACACTGAAGATGAAGCCACCTGGGAGAGAGGAAGATCTACGGAAGGACCACTCCCACCTCTTTTCTAGCCAACCCGAATCTCGAGGGCGAGATTCATCTTAAGGGGGGTAGGTTTGTAACATCCCAAATTTTCAATTCCGTATGTTATACATAGATCATCATTGCATATCATATTTTATTGCATTTTGACAAATCCTCGATAAATCCTAAGCAACTCAAGGACCCTCGGAGAGAGTTGGGGATTTTCTCGAATTTTCATATTTGATTTTCATCAAATAATAAGACGAGGATTTTGGTTTTAATTATTTTCTCTCCGGAAAAATATTTCATTTTACAAAATAAATGAGAGGAGAAAATATGACTTCTCCAAAACAATTGAAATACTGGAGGAAAAATGTTAAAATCATTTATTGGATTTATTTGGATTTTATTTGCAATTTTAATTGCATTAAAAATATTGCATGTTTTCAAAAAATTATTTTTGTGTTAAAAAAATGTTCACCCTATTCTAGATTTTCTAACTAGACGGGGAAAATTTATTTTATCTTTTTTGGACTTTTATTTATTTTTCTACAAATTATTTTCCGCGGAACGTTTTAAAAAAAAATTGCGCCGCGCCGACTGGGCCGAGCCCAGCCGAGCCGCAGGCCGGCCCGCCCGTGGGGTCTCCTTCCCCAGCACGCGCCGCCGCCGCGCCGTGTCCATGGCGGACACGGGAGCCGCCCCCGCCCGGCTTGCCCCTCCCCAAGCCGCCGGAGCCCCCCTCCTATTTATACCCCCGCACCCCCCTCTTCTACTCATCCCGCCGCCGCCGCACTTGCCCGCCCCGTCGCCGCCGGAGTCGAGCACGGGAGCCGCCGCCGCCGCCGTTTGTCGCCGCCCCTCGCCCTCCCCGAGCCCCAAGCCCGGCCGCCCTCGCCGGAGCACGGGAGCCCCGCCGGAGCACGCCCCCGACGAGGTAGCCGCACCTCGCCTCGTTGAAGGTTTGTTTGTTTTAAAAAAAACCGTTCGTTTAAAAAAAAACCCTAGATCGGTTTTTTTTCGGTTTTGTTATTTTGCGAGCGTTCACCGAGCCGTTCGTTTTAACGAACGCGTTCGTCGGTTTTTCTCTGTTAACGAACGTCCGTTCTTTAACCGTTCGTCCATTTTTCTTTTTCGTCGGATTTATCCGCGATTTTCTCAGATTCGATTTCTGATCGAATCTTCGTTTCTGTTTAACTTTTCGCTCGTTTATCGAAATCAGGCGATTCAAGCGCCTAGAGTTTCGTCTCGAAATTCTCTTTCCGTTTAACCTACTCAAACAAGTTTTTGCTACTGTAAAATTTGACCTAGATCCAGATTAGTAAACGAAGCTTGTTTCTTTCGCCGTTTGACTTTCGTTGCTTCGTTCGAGTTGATTCTTTTTGCAAACCGGAGTTCTTAAGTTGAACTTTCTGGTTGGATCTTTCATTCGAGTTTTACCTGTGCATTAGATGAGTACTTATTGTTTGCTTGTTTGTGTGCGATAGAGTACCCGGAGTGTGCCGCTTGTTACTTCGAATCGCTAGGTTTTGCGGATCATCAGCAAGGCAAGTAACACTTTGATCATACCTTCCATACCCAGTTTTTATTGCATTAGATCTATTCCTCAAACATTGCATGGTTAGGATCTAATTAAATTGTGGGTATTGGGAAGTAGTTGAGGTAGTACCTATTACCTGTTCTTTTATCAAACCCTTGGGAGTTACTTCTACGTTGCTATTATATTGCCATGCTATGCTCGTAGACGTGGATTTGGGTTTGAGAGATATTCATGACAGATGTGAGATTGTTAATAATGGTTTACCTAAGGTGGCAACTAAAACTCACATCTGGGTGGATTGAGGCACCTGGAGAACCCAGTGTTGTCTGATTTTATAAGGACCGCCACCCAGGCTCAAAGGGATCATAAGATTATTCATGCTAGAAACTTCCGTGTGCAGCCACAAGCTATTATGGGCTCTAGCATAGTTGAGTAGGTTACATGATCTCTTGAAGAGGTGGGCTAGCAGATGTAGGGGAAAGTAGGTGTACCGGTCCATCCAGAGTAAAGAGTGATTGTTTCTGAAAGACTGTGTCTCGGTCATCCGTTTCTCAAACAATATGCAGTGCGAGAATCAAGTGGAGGCGATCGAGTCTTGTGGGGAAAAGTGCGCAAACCTCTGCAGAGTGTACAAACTAATCATGGTTAGCCGTGTCCCCGGTTATGGACAACTTGAGTATCTAGTACCTGGATTATCATTTGAATCTCATCACCATGTTACTTTTAATTAATTTTGTTGGGTTAATGATGACACTTAATTGGGATTGAGTTGGAGGTACCTTCTCAATGTTTAACAACCACCATGATAGTTAAATAAAATTTATTCCTTTGCAGTAGGGAAAAATTGGCTTTTCGCAAAACTATAACCATAGAGCTTTCCACCAGCCATATATGCATGTAGTATAGCCTTATCATTGTTCATTATTCTCTATGTGTTACATTGCCAGCATACTCCATGTGCTGACCCGTTTTCGGGCTGCAACGTTTCATGTTGCAGACTTTTCAGATGACGAGTAAGGTGCCTTAGGTCGTGGTCTTATACTCAGTGATGCCGCTGGAGTTGATGGACTCACTTATCTTCCAAGTCTTCCGCTGTTATCGTTTTTAGATGGCCTTAAGCCATATCTATCATACTTAATCTCTTTGGAGATATTCGATGTAATAAGTGTGTGATTGCTACTCTGTTATAAATCCTCCATTTGTACTGTGCGTGTCAGCATTACTGATCCAGGGATGACACTGGTGCACAGCAGCCAGAAGGAAGCATCTCCATGGGCCATCAAACAGAGGATGTCATTGGGTTTTGTGTTGACTTCATTCCTGGCCTTAAGAAGATAGGTCTCCCTAAATCGCGGTATGAGGGGAGACTGACTGGAAAAGGCACGCTTGGAGGGGGGAACTCAATAATATGCAGGGACGGATATTCTTGGTCTGAAGCACACTACACAGTTCTACAGAACTCTACCTTGGTGACCCCGTATGTCGATGAACACAAGAACAGTCTGCGCTCCAAACACCCGGAGCAGTGTGACGACTGGATTACATGTGAACACATCAGGACTTTCAGCAGTTGGTTGGAAACACGTCTCAGAGGTGACACCACTGTTTGTGATGAGTTGTACTCATTGTCCAGGGGACCATCTTCGACTGTATTGACTTACAAAGGATACGCGATAAATGGGAATACATTTTACACGATCGCCCAAGATCAAAAGAGCACCAACCAAAACAGCAGTGTCCGCTTTGATGCAGCAACCGAGAGGGGAAAGGACACATATTATGGTTACACAATGGACATATGGGAACTTGACTACGGACATGATTTTAAGGTCCCTTTGTTTAAGTGCAAATGGGTCAATCTGTCAGGAGGCGGGGTACAGGTAGACCCACAGTACGGAATGACAACAGTGGATCTGAACAATCTTGGGTACACTGACGAACCGTTCGTCCTAGCCAATGATGTGGCACAGGTTATCTATGTGAAGGACATGTCTACCAGACCGAGGAAAAGAAAAGATAAGGAAGCGAATACATCATACGATGAGCCAAAGCGGCACATAGTTCTTTCAGGAAAAAGGGACATTGTGGGAGTGGAGGGCAAGACAGACATGTCTGAAGATTATGAAAAGTTTCATGAAATTCCTCCCTTCAAAGTCAAGGCTGACCCAAGCATCCTGATAAACGATGAAGATTATCCATGGTTACGGCGCAATAAGCAAATGACACAAGCGAAGAAAAAGTGAAGACTTTCTCCCGCAACTATTATGATGATAGCATGCCAACTTTGTAATAGACGAGTATGATACCATTCTCCGTTTTGTACAAGAAGTGCATCTAGTTTTTGCCGTAACCCTCTCAACTTTCTTGCACATGCTATGTGGATGAAATGATGATACCATGCCAACTTTCAACCTTTTCAGAGTTCATTTGAAATGCTTTATAAGCCCTGAGTGCAGAGAGGTTAGGCCCGTAAGCCTGCTTTAGAGAGGAGCTCGACAGCTCAGGCGCACCGCACCTTATAAACAGGTGCGGCTCTCTCTTAGCTAGCGAGGTGGGACTAAACTCACCACCACGCCGCTGTGCAAGGCCATTGGTCCCGGTTGGTGGCACGAACCGGGACCAATTCCACCCTTTGGTCCCTGTTGGTGCCACGAACCGGTACTAATGAGGCTGTGGCCCCACGAGCACCTTTAGTACCTGTTCGTGGCACGAACCGGTACTAGAGTTTCTTACTAGCTAAGTAGTTTTTTAGTCCCACCTCGCTAGCTGAGAGGCACTAGGAGCGGTTTATAAGCCCTGAGTGCAGAGACGATGAAGAAGAGGCGCAATGCTCACGTTGCTTAGCTTCAAGCCTTGAGGAATAAGGTAGACTGCATCGAGCTATGTGCAGTGCAGTCTACACTATTCTGAAAGGCTTGAAGAAAATCAACGCGCATTGCGCCTCTTTTTTATTTTTAATCATTAAAAGTAAAAAGAATTTTCATAAAGAACTTTTTTTGATAGAAACTTTAATAGCAGAAAGAATTATCATAAAGTAAAATAAATAAGTAATTAGAAACAAAATAAAATAAAATAAATAAGTTTTTTGTTGTAAGTAGAAATAAAACAAAATAAATATAGCAAAAAAGAAAATAAAAAAACTAAATACAGCAAAAAGAATTTTCATAAAGAACTAATGGCACTAATAGAAAGTTTATATGTTTTCTAAAACTAATGGCACTAACAGACAGTTTATAATTTTGCTGACCTAAAAGCAAAAAGAATTAAAAAATAAAGCAAAAAAAAAGAAAATAAATAATGCAAAAAATTTAAAAAACTGCCACCTATTGGGCCACCACGGCCTGAATACGACTAGAAACCCAACCTGGGCCAGGATTCAGGCCCGCAGAAGGCCCAATAGGCCAACAGATAGCACAGTGTGACATTAGGCCCGTAAGCCTGCATTTGAGAGGAGCTCGAGAGGGCAGCCGCAGTGGAGCTTATAAACCACTCCGAGCCCCTCTCAACTAGCGAGGTGGGACTAAACTTTTGGCCGCGGGCAGCGCAAGGCCTTTGGATTGGTCCCGGTTGGTGCCACCAACCGGGACCAAAGGCCGCCGCTTCCTGCCCTTTGGGCTGCTGAAAAGAGGCCTTTGGTCCCGGTTGGTGGCACCAACCGGGACTAATGCCCACCTTTAGTCCCGGTTGGTGCCACGAACCGGGACTAAAGGCTTTGCTATATAAGTCCACACTTAGAAAATTTTCGACATACCTCGCCAGTTGCCCCCGACGCCGCCAGGCTGCCCGTGCTCGCCGTCGCCGCCCGCTCCTCATCGCCGTCGCCCCGCGCCCTTGCCTCGACGGATCGCCGCCCGGTGCTCGTCGCCGTCGCCCTGCCCCCACGCGCCGCCCCGCCTCGTGCTCCCCTGCTCGCGCGCGCCGCCTCGGCGCCGCGAGCCCCCCTACCCGGCCCGCGCGTGCTCGCCGGCGCCCTCGCCGCCCCCGCCCTCGCCGTCGCCATCGTCCTAGCCGCCCCCGCTGTGAGAGCCGCCGCCCCGGCTCTGTTTTTTAATTTTTATTAGTTTAATTTTTTTGTTCATATGTGATGTATATGTGTATGTGGCTATAATGTATATGTGAACAAATTTTTTTTTGTATGTATGTAGATGTTCAAAATGTATGAATATATATGTCAAAAATGTTTTTTTGTTCATAGAAAGTTTTTTGTTCATATATAGAAAGTTTTTATATATGACAATGGATATATATTCGATATATATGAGAAATGATGATCCACATGGAAAAGTTTTATATATGCAAAAGTTACAATTTTAGAAAAGTTTTATATATCTAGCTAGGAAGGGAAGAAGAAGAAAAAGAAGGATAGGAAAGAAGAAAATAAGAAGAGGAAAGAAAGAAGAAGAGGAGATATAAATAAGAAGAGGAAAAAAGAAGAAAAAGAGGAGGAGAAGAAGAAAGGAATAGAGGAGAAGAAGAAAAAATAGAAAATATCCTATTTTTTCTTCTTCTCCTCTATTCCTTTCTTCTTCTCCTCTTTTTTTTTCTTCTTTTTTTTCTTCTTTTTTTTCTTCAATCCTCTCCTCTATTCCTTTCTTCTTCTCTCCTCTTTTTATTTCTTCTTCATTTTCTTATGTTTTATCGGGTCTGTCGTCGTCGATATATACCCCTCCCGATAACTTCAACACGAGGGGGGATAACTTCAACACGAGGGGGGGTCGATATACCCCCTCCCCGATAACATTATTTCCCCGTGTATATATGTCGTCGTTGTCGATATAACCCCCTCCTGATAACTTCAACACGTGGGGGGGTCGATATACCCCCTCCCCGATAACATTATTTTCCCGTGTATGTATGTTGTCGTTGTCGATATTACCCCCTCCCGATAACTTCAACACGAGGGGGGATAACTTCAACACGAGGGGGGGTCGATATACCCCCTCCTCGATAACATTATTTTCCCGTGTATGTATGTCGTCGTTGTCGATATAAAACCCCCTCCCGATAACTTCAACACGTGGGGGGGGGTCGATATATACCCCCTCCCCGATAACATTATTTTCCTGTGTATGTATGTCGTCGTTGTCGATATATATAACTCCCTCCCAGATAACTTCGACATGATGGACGGTCGATATGTATACCCCCTCTCGACCGTGATAACTTATACCACGGGAGCACCCCCCGGCCCTCTCGCTCGGCCAAAACTCTCGAGGACACCCAAACCCTAGAAAAAAACGATGTCGGTCTCCTACCCCCTCCCGCCGCGCCCCTACCCTTGAAGCGTTGCCTAGGCCACCCCAAACCCGGAATAAGCTAGGTCTACGTTTGCACTAATATATCCACCTGCTGTCATGTTTGTGTAATAATTGCCATGTTGTAATATTTGCAGAAACAATGGAGCACGGACGAGATGAGCAAGCAGAAGATGTGTTGGGGGACATAATCTTAGCCGGAGGTGATATCTTGTCGTATCTTAACGACAATGATGGTCTGGAAGAACAGGGTGAAGAAGCAGGCTGCGGTGATCGAAGAGTGGAGGAGGAAAGACATGATTATGATGGCTCCGGTGACCCAATGCTGGTGCAAGAAGGAGCCCGTGGTGACGGCTCCGGTGACCGAACAGAGTCCGGCCAGGTAAATATATTAGTTAAGCCTGTGCTGACTAGCTAATTGATGCATTCATTGTTTTGGTATGTACACATATTAATTAACACTCGTCTTTCTTCTTTTTTCTAGCCCTCCGGATCGAGCACAACTGCGGTAAAGAGACGAGGCCCGAAGAGAAAGTTGCACTCGGATGAAAGGTTTGAGATCACAGCAATCGCGCGCGACGGCCAACCGATTGAACCCCTCCGGACAAAGGATGCTTTTGCTGCTCAGTGCGGGGTTCTAGTTAGGGACAAGATCCCGATCAGCATCCACCAATGGTATAAGCCTAAGAAGGAAGACCCTGAGGTGTCTTATGTCAATGATATGCAGAAAGATGATCTTTGGACTGAGCTGAAGGCAAATTTCACCCTACCGCCAGAGGAGGATCCGGAGAAGCCAGTTATAGAGCAATTAATCAAGTCTCATGCTCTTAAGAAGATGGCAAACCTATTCAGGAGGTGGAAGAATGAGCTGAAAACTTTTGTCGACAAAGAAGAGACACCAGAATTCGTCGGCCGGTATGAGAAGATCAGAGATCACTGGCCCGCATTTGTGGCCCACAATACATCGAAAAAGAGTAAGAAGATGTCAGCGACAAACAAGCAGAATGCTGCGAAGAAGAAGCTTCACCATCGCACGGGGTTAGGTGGCTACCTCAAAGCCCGACCTAAGTGGGCCAAGTCTGAGAGGGATCTGCTTGATAAAGGGATCGAACCAGAGACAATGAACTGGCCAGATCGTTGCCGGACTTGGTTCTTCGGGGCTGGCGGAACCTTGGACCCTGTATCAGGGAGGTGTCGTTGGACGGACGAGCAACTTGCAATACCCGTCAAGAAGCTTAAGCACTATATCGATGCAGCGCAGCAAGGGACGTTCGTTCCAGACAGAGAGAACGACGAGCTCACAATGGCCCTCGGGAATCCTGAGCACCCTGGACGGACACGAGGCACGCCAGGCTCCGTTCCGTGGAAGGCTAGTTTTCTGGACGCGGGTGATTACAAAACCCAGGAGAGGAGGAAAAAAGTGGAGCAGATCCAAATTCAGCGTCTGCACGAAAGGGTTGAAGTGCTAGAGGAACGAGACGGCAATAGAGATGCCGAAACTGCCCCCGAAGCTACACCGCCATCTCAGCGTAGAAGCAGCGTGGCTTCCACCGAGCTGCCTCAGCTGGAGCATGCGGCTACTCCTAGCTACCCCGTGGATGCTATCACGGAGTCTCAACATTGCCACCTTATGGCGGAATGGCAGAACTTGAAAGTCAAGGCGGCTGTTGGCTCTGTTTTACCTACTGAACCCGGCGCAACCTACCACTGCCGGCAGATTCCAGAAGGATATGCTAGGGTGATGGTGGATGAAATAACGGAGGGATTTGAGGACCTCCAGCTTGACCACCCTACCGGTGAAGTGGAGACTCGGCTGGGTTTAGCTCTGAAGACTCCATGCCTATGGTGGAAGGAGCTCATCAAGCTTCCAAACTGGACGGCTCCGGCGAGTAAGGGCACTCCGCCTCCTCCTCCGGCGAGTGATCAGGGCACTCAGCCTCCTTCTCCGGCGCGTGGCGGCACTCCGCCTCCTTCTCCGCCAGCGCCGGCGCGCCAGAGCAGCCAGCCTCCTCCTTCTGCGCCTCGTCAGCAAGGGCGGAAGAGACCCGCCGCCGCTGCGGCTGCTCCGGCGCGTCGTAGTCCTTCTCCTCCGCCTCGTAAGCAAGGAAAGAAGACAGCCGCAGCCGCTCCGTCTGCTCTGCCGGCGTCTAGCAGTACAGGTGCCAGAGGCGGGAGGCAATACAGATTCGGTCCTTCTCTGAAGACTCCAGAGAAGTTGCCATATGAGAGGACCGAGGAGGAGAACGCGAAGATCGTGCGAGCCGAAGTGAAGAACTTCTTTGAAGGGGTCAAAGCAAAGAAACATCCACCTCCGGAGGAGAAGGTAGATCTGGTGAAAGCAAAGCGCACTCTGGCTACCCTGACAAAACCACCAAAGTCTCCGCCAAAAGGCAACTATGAGCGCGTTCTTGCAAAGGCATATGCCGAAGCGGAGCGGTCGGGAAGTACTGTCAGTGATAAAAGGATGAAAGAACGACGAGCTGGGAAAAAAATTGCCCAGCTCGGCGAACAAGAGAACCAATCGTGCCCCCCGCTCAAGGTGTCAAAAGACATCGTCGCTAATGATCAGGGTATGGTGCCCGGTTATACCGATCTTGGAGATTACCTGCCCGACGATGTACATTATGAAATCATGGAGGTGGACGAACACAAATACCATTACGGGAAGCCTCTCGTCAAAGATGTCAAATCTCTAAGCATGATGATGCGAAGACTACATGATTGGTACATGAAAACCTGCAGAGAGTCTGATGGGATGAGTACTTTAAGGCTGAGAGTTAAACCGGAGCATGACCTCATTGGAATTGAACTGCTAAATGTTCCATTTGAGGATTTCTTCCAGTTTTACAATCTAAAGTCCCTCGATAAAACAACGATCACTTGCTACTGTCTGTAAGTAGTACTACTTCTGTCATTAAGTCTCTCTATATAGGTCAGCTCTTTCATTGCATGTATTTATACTTATCCTCACTATATTATGCAGATTGAAGATCGCCGAATTGAAGAAAAGACAAATCGGTGATATTGGGTTCATTAACACAAATCTCATAGATGATTATCAGGTTAAATTTCATGCCAAAGATACCGATGCCAACTTGCTACAATCGTTGGTAATAAATCAAAACAAAGATATAATACTCTTTCCTTACAACTTCAAGTGTGTGTTACTGTCTTCTGCATATTCGGTTTCCCTTTATTAGTCCAGGTTATGGTAATGTAATTGATGACTTATGCATGCATGCGCAGCTTCCACTATATTCTCCTAGAGATTAAGCTTGAGCCGGGAGTAGTAACCGTCTTAGACTCGAGACGAAAAGATCCCCAGGACTATGCGAACATGACTCAAATGCTCCAGAAGTAAGTTAAATCGATCATTATCCACCATATCAGCAACTTTGTTCATTTCCTGATATCAAGCAATTGTTTTCTTTGTCTGGCAGGGTTTGGAGAAAATTCACCTCAAAAGCCCCGGGACTGCCGAACCAGCTGCAATTTAGACACCCAAAAGTAAGTACTATAGTAGCATGTTCCGCACATCTCCTAGTGATTCAAGCGCTAGTTTGATCAATACCATTTAGCATGCTTGCTTATCAGTTTGATTGACCTCTATTTCTTGTAAAGTGGTTGTGGCAGCAACCCGGGAATAATTACTGTGGATACTACATTTGCGAGTCCATCCGCTACCATACCTGTGAGCGGGGCTACACTGAAGAACAATATGAAGTGCGTAAGCAATAATATTCACAATTTTATTTTATTACCATCATTTGTGTTGAGTTTCATTTATTCATATATATATGTATTGACCCCCTTCTTCAAATTAGATTTTTCGGAAGCGGGATCAACTCCTAGCACCAGATCGTATGCGAGGAATTCAAGAGGAATTGGCGGCATTCTTCCTTGACCACGTGATCGCTGAAAACGGAGAATACTATGTGGACCCTGCGTTCCTACAATATAATTAGGAGATTGTATTGTAAGACATAATTATTGTATATATGTAGCCGGTAGTGTCGGATAGATATACGAGAACTTGTTGTTCGACCAATATCTCGGAGAAGGAGAGGTGGTCGATATCACTTCTCTCTGTATGCATATATATATATATATATGTTCATGACGATCTTCTGTTTCCTTCATTTGATTACTAGCTAGCGTGTCTACTCCTCTCCATACGTATATAGTACGTAGCGTCGACAAAGCACGGAGATAAGAGAGGACACTTCTCTCTATTAGATAGCTAGCTAACACAATATATGAAACACCTAAATTAACCCCCCAAAACCCCTAAACCACCCCCTTTCAAAAAAAACAAAAACCTCAGCTCCTGCCAGGTGCTGACGCGTGGATGCCTATTGGTCCTGGTTGGTGGCACCAACCGGGACCAAAGGCCCTCCTGCCTGGGCTCCCCGCACCGGCCACGTGGACGGCCTTTAGTCCCGGTTCGTGTAAGAACCGGGACTAAAGGGCTAGGGCATTAATAACGACCCTTTAGTCCCGATTCCAGAACCGGGACTAAAGGCCCTTAATCTTTTACTCTAATGTGTTACAACACAACACTTAAGAAATCACTTACACAACAGCAGAACCATTCATAGTGATAGCCGAAGACCTTCACTATTAAATATATGCGCACCATGATCATGTCACAAACATGCAGAAGAATGCCCTATCAGCTTGAGAAACTTCATGTTGTAGATATTCCCACCATTTTGTTGGATTTGCAAAGATGCATCTATATTTAAAAAGATTACAAATTCAAATTACACTTGCTGAAATAAAAAGTCGTTTTCATATGATCTAGAAATCCAAGATTTACACAAAGAGAAGTAACATAATTTGATTTATAGGTGAAGAAATTTTGCTGGAACTATCACATTGCATCAGATGATTATACTGTGAGCAAAGTATGTTTGTATACTAGTTACAACTGCTTGAACTTTGCGGCGCATAGAGAAATATAAGCAGAGTTCAGTGCAGTTACATGTAAACAGAGATTTTCTCTGCACATCATACAATATTTTCAGATTGCGGGATGGTTACATCAGATTCCCACCAAAGTTCAAGTAGAAGTAGATAATATTAAATAAAATAGCTTCAGTTTGATCTGTTCCACTCCTTTTGCTAACACTTCAAAATTTTGAAGAACCGTGGCTACCTCTTGTAAACCACACTACTGCAAACCCCAAAAGAGCTCTTGGTTTTTAAGAAAACAATCTGAAGCCAGCATATAATTTGAAGTTGAAAAATATTTTTTTACTGAGACATAGTATTATTTAAAACCGCTAAATCTATGCAGTGTAATTATGTTTCTAGTAATGTGCAGGCATGAAATATAATGTTTTCAAAAGTCTATATTAAGGCCAGAAGCTTGCGCTCAACTATGCAGACGAAGGGCAAGTAAATAGGCACCGGCAAAAACCTGCGATTTGGTGCTGGAACAACGCCGCGTTGCAGCGGCGGCATCATGGAAGAGCGGCGAGTCCTCTTAGGATGAGCGGCGAATCCTCGCTCGATTAGGCGGCTCACACATTGTCGGAAGCAGTGGCGGCGGCGAGCATCTGCGCTCAGAATACTTTCCTCATCCATATGCTGATTTACACAATGTCATCATATAAAACAAAGCTTGATGATGCATTATACCAGCAAAACATGGACATAAAGAAAGTTGAATCTTGAGCAAACATATACTTAAAAACAAAAACTCAAATCAAATACTACTGAAGTTGCTTGTCTATTACCATGAGAACTAAAATACTTCGTATTATTCAGTTAGTATGTAAACAAAAAGGATTTTATGATATATCTTTCTATGAACTAAACCAAACATAATTCCTTTCTAGGGCTGCATCCAGAAAAGTAAAATACATTGCTTGTGGTAGTAGTGGGTGAACAAGCAGGCCACGAACAGATGGATCTTCATTGAATCTTGACACTGAATCCATCACCCCATCTTCTGCGCAGTTCCAAGGGAACTCCGACAACAACGATTTTATACTGATTTCCTCACAACCACGCACTTTAAATCACCTATCAATACAATCATGAGTTCACCTCTATGCTTGTAATGGATAGGCAGAGAGAGGAACATGTAGAACCAGTAGGAGGTCCTCGCGCTGCCCATCGATCGGCCCCTGCTCCTAGCTTCGCGTGCTCTTGTTCCCCAACCAAGTCTGCATCCCCTGTCAGACCGTACCCACTCTCGCACGAACGCGTCATGTACGCGCGGCGGCGCCTGACTCCGCTCCTTGGCTCAGCCGCTCATCACCAAGGGGTGGAGAAGATGCTGACAAACGGAGTTCCGGAGAAGCCGGCAGATCGGCGGCACGGCGATGTCGAGCGCCCCCAGAACGGATAGACAGAGAAGAAAACTGGCCGCGCGGCCACGCGCGGCGGCGGCGCCCTGCTCGAACGCATCGGTAAGATGGGGCGGGGCGGGAGTGGAGGCGCGGTGGAGTTCGAGATGGGATTGTGAGGTTAGTGGGAGATGAGGTGTGCGGTCGTGGGCTGTTTCCTTTCTTTTTTTTCTTTTTATCGAGCGGCGAGGCGTCTGCTTTCTTTTTAGACATAACAATGCATGCAAGCACAACACTAGATTAGAAATTGTTCTTCTGAAATTAATAAGGCATGTAACTATGCTGGCAGAATAGATAACCATTTAAACGAGTACCAATATAAGTGAGTTGCCTAGCCTGTACTCTATCATCTGCCTTGAACTACGGTGCAAATAGCCTCTACAAATATCCTGAACGAAATCATCAGCAATAAAATTTAGAGCCATGATAAAATCATGTTTCAAGTTATTATTGTTGACACTACTACTCGTATCCAATCTGCTTTAGCCCAAAAAGTGATATTTGAACCAATCACAGAGCAAAATCAAATATGGGTGTTTCTTGTCATGCAGATAATATTGCAAGAAACAACTGTGTATGACTGGTAAAATCTAGTAGCTTACTCAATCAAGTGTTTGCCACTACTTTTATCAGTTTTCATTAATCAAACAGTACAGCATACAAACCTGACATCAAAAAATAATTCAAATCTCAAGCAAATATGCTTCACTCTCTCAGTCTTGTACAGACTTCTGAGTAATAGAATAGAACAAACTTGGACAAAAAAGAAGGATGCACTTACTTAATTTGAGGTAGCAGCTTCTATAGAGCAGACGATATGGGAAAACATGAAGAACTTGAAGAAAAAAAATTCAAGTAAGATGCAAGTAACAGCAGAAAAGAATTCATGATCTCAAGCAAATCTATGTCACTCACCCAGACCCAACTCCTCCGTAAAGACTTCTGATGAACATAATAGAACAAACACCTGTGTTTTGCCATGGAACAATGGCTAGTTGCTAGAATTACTGTTTTTCCCTTCCCTTTCCTTATCTCCCGTTCTCCACTAATAATAAAGTGAAACTTCTTATAAAGCCAAATTGCATAATGTGGATTCTGAAAGGAAAAAATGCACTACAACACGAAGTGATGTTTGACACACAACCTAGCAAACAAATAAAGATTAATTTGGTCAGAACTAAGGTCAAATTCTGCCTGACTCCGCAATATTATTCTTCATACACAATTAATCTTTTACTCTAATGTGTTACAACACAACACTTAAGAAATCACTTACACAACAGCAGAACCATAAATAGTGATAGTCGAAGACCTTCACTATTAAATATATGTGCACCATGATCATGTCACAAACATGCAGAAGAATGCCCTATCAGCTTGAGAAACTTCATGTTGTAGATATTCCCACCACTTTGTTGGATTTGCAAAGATGCATCTATATTTAAAAAGATTACAAATTCAAATTACACTTGCTGAAATAAGAAGTCATTTTCATAAGATCTAGAAATCCAAGATTTACACAAAGAGAAGTAACATAATTTGATTTATAGGTGAAGAAATTTTGCTGGAACTATCACATTGCATCAGATGATTATACTGTGAGCAAAGTATGTTTGTATACTAGTTACAACTGCTTGAACTTTGCGGCGCATAGAGAAATATAAGCAGAGTTCAGCGCAGTTACATGTAAACAGAGATTTTCTCTGCACATCATACATTATTTTCAGATTGCGGGATGGTTACATCAGATTCCCATCAAAGTTCAAGTAGAAGTAGATAATATTAAATAAAATAGCTTCAGTTTGATCTGTTCCACTCCTTTTGCTAACACTTCAAATTTTTGAAGAACCGTGGCTACCTCTTTAAACCACACTACTGCAAACCCCAAAAGAGCTCTTGGTTTTTAAGAAAACAATCTGAAGCCAGCATATAATTTGAAGTTGAAAAATATTTTTTTACTGAGACAATAGTATTATTTAAATCCGCTAAATCTACGCAGTGTAATTATGTTTCTAGTAATGTGCAGGCATGAAATATAATGTTTTCAAAAGGCTATATTAAGGCCAGAAGCTTGCGCTCAACTATGCAGATGAAGGGCAAGTAAATAGGCACCGGCAAAAACCTGCGATTTGGTGCTGGAACAACGCCGCGTTGCAGCGGCGGCGTCATGGAAGAGCGGCGAGTCCTCTTAGGATGAGCGGAGAATCCTCGCTCGATTAGGCGGCTCACACATTGTCGGAAGCAGTGGCGGCGGTGAGCATCTGCGCTCAGAATACTTTCCTCATCCATATGCTGATTTACACAATGTCATCATATAAAACAAAGCTTGATGATGCATTATACCAGCAAAACATGGACATAAAGAAAGTTGAATCTTGAGCAAACATATACTTAAAAACAAAAACTCAAATCAAATACTACTGAAGTTGCTTGTCTATTACCATGAGAACTAAAATACTTCGTATTATTCAGTTAGTATGTAAACAAAAAGAATTTTATGATATATCTTTCTATGAACTAAACCAAACATAATTCCTTTCTAGGGCTGCATCCAGAAAAGTAAAATACATTGCTTGTGGTAGTAGTGGGTGAACAAGCAGGCCACGAACAGATGGATCTTCATTGAATCTTGACACTGAATCCATCACCCCATCTTCTGCGCAGTTCCAAGGGAACTCCGACAACGACGATTTTATACTGATTTCCTCACAACCACGCACTTTAAATCACCTATCAATACAACCATGAGTTCACCTCTGTGCTTGTAATGGATAGGCAGAGAGAGGAACATGTAGAACCAGTAGGAGGTCCTCGCGCTACCCATCGATCGGCCCCTGCTCCTAGCTTCGCGTGCTCTTGTTCCCCAACCAAGTCTGCATCCCTTGTCAGACCGTCCCCACTCTCGCACGAACGCGGCATGTACGCGCGGCGGCGCCTGACTCCGCTCCTTGGCTTAGCCGCTCATCACCAAGGGGTGGAGAAGATGCTGACAAACGGAGTTTCGGAGAAGCCGGCAGATCGGCGGCACGGCAATGTCGAGCGCCCCCAGAACGGATAGACAGAGAAGAAAACTGGCCGCGCGGCCACGCGCGGCGGCGGCGCCCTGCTCGAACGCATCGGTAAGATGGGGCGGGGCGGGAGTGGAGGCGCGGTGGAGTTCGAGATGGGATTGTGAGGTTAGTGGGAGATGAGGTGTGCGGTCGTGGGCTGTTTCCTTTCCTTTTTTTTCTTTTTACCGAGCGGCGAGGCGTCTGCGTTTCTTTTTAGACATAACAATGCATGCAAGCACAACACTAGATTAGAAATTGTTCTTCTGAAATTAATATGGCATGTAACTATGCCGGCAGAATAGATAACCATTTAAACGAGTACCAATATAAGTGAGTTGCCTAGCCTGTACTCTATCATCTACCTTGAACTACGGTGCAAATAGCCTCTACAAATATCCTGAAAGAAATCATCAGCAATAAAATTTAGAGCCATGATAAAATCATGTTTCAAGTTATTACTGTTGACACTACTACTCGTATCCAATCAGCTTTAGCCTAAAAAGTGATATTTGAACCAATCACAGAGCAAAATCAAATATGGGTGTTTCTTGTCATGCAGATAATATTGCAAGAAACAACTGTGTATGACTGGTAAAATCCAGTAGCTTACTCAATCAAGTGTTTGCCACTACTTTTGTCAGTTTTCATTAATCAAACAGTACAACATACAAACCTGACATCAAAAAATAATTCAAATCTCAAGCAAATATGCTTCACTCTCTCAGTCTTGTACAGACTTCTGAGTAATAGAATAGAACAAACTTGGACAAAAAAGAAGGATGCACTTACTTAATTTGAGGTAGCAGCTTCTATAGAGCAGACGATATGGGAAAACATGAAGAACTTGAAGAAAAAAAATTCAAGTAAGATGCAAGTAACAGCAGAAAAGAATTCGTGATCTCAAGCAAATCTATGTCACTCACCCAGACCCAACTCCTCCGTAAAGACTTCCGATGAACATAATAGAACAAACACCTGTGTTTTGCCATGGAACAATGGCTAGTTGCTAGAATTACTGTTTTTCCCTTCCCTTTCCTTATCTCCCGTTCTCCACTAATAATAAAGTGAAACTTCTTATAAAGCCAAATTGCATAATGTGGATTCTGAAAGGAAAAAATGCACTACAACACGAAGTGATGTTTGACACACAACCTAGCAAACAAATAAAGATTAATTTGGTCAGAACTAAGGTCAAATTCTGCCTGACTCCGCAATATTATTCTTCATACACAATTAATCTTTTATTCTAATGTGTTACAACACAACACTTAAGAAATCACTTACACAACAGCAGAACCATTCATAGTGATAGCCGAAGACCTTCACTATTAAATATATGTGCACCATGATCATGTCACAAACATGCAGAAGAATGCCCTATCAGCTTGAGAAACTTCATGTTGTAGATATTCCCACCACTTTGTTGGATTTGCAAAGATTCATCAATATTTAAAAAGATTACAAATTCAAATTACACTTGCTGAAATAAAAAGTCATTTTCATAAGATCTAAAATCCAAGATTTACACAAAGAGAAGTAACATAATTTGATTTATAGGTGAAGAAATTTTGCTGGAACTATCACATTGCATCAGATGATTATACTGTGAGCAAAGTATGTTTGTATACTACTTACTACTGCTTGAACTTTGCGGCGCATAGAGAAATATAAGCAAAGTTCAGCGCAGTTACATGTAAACAGAGATTTTCTCTGCACATCATACAGTATTTTTAGATTGCGGGATGGTTACATCAGATTCCCATCAAAGTTCAAGTAGAAGTAGATAATATTAAATAAAATAGCTTCAGTTTGATCTGTTCCACTCCTTTTGCTAACACTTCAAATTTTTGAAGAACCGTGGCTACCTCTTTAAACCACACTACTGCAAACCCCAAAAGAGCTCTTGATTTTTAAGAAAACAATCTGAAGCCAGCATATAATTTGAAGTTGAAAAATATTTTTTTACTGAGACAATAGTATTATTTAAATCCGCTAAATCTACGCAGTGTAATTATGTTTCTAGTAATGTGCAGGCATGAAATATAATGTTTTCAAAAGTCTATATTAAGGCCAGAAGCTTGCGCTCAACTATGCAGATGAAGGGCAAGTAAATAGGCACCGTGAAAAACCTGCGATTTGGTGCTGGAACAACGCCGCGTTGCAGCGGCGGCGTCATGGAAGAGCGGCGAGTCCTCTTAGGATGAGCGGCGAATCCTCGCTCGATTAGGCGGCTCACACATTGTCGGAAGCAGTGGCGGCGGCGAGCATCTGCGCTCAGAATACTTTCCTCATCCATATGCTGATTTACACAATGTCATCATATAAAACAAAGCTTGATGATGCATTATACCAGCAAAACATGGACATAAAGAAAGTTGAATCTTGAGCAAACATATACTTAAAAACAAAAACTCAAATCAAATACTACTGAAGTTGCTTGTCTATTACCATGAGAACTAAAATACTTCGTATTATTCAGTTAGTATGTAAACAAAAAGGATTTTATGATATATCTTTCTATGAACTAAACCAAACATAATTCCTTTCTAGGGCTGCATCTAGAAAAGTAAAATACATTGCTTGTGGTAGTAGTGGGTGAACAAGCAGGCCACGAACAGATGGATCTTCATTGAATCTTGACACTGAATCCATCACCCCATCTTCTGCGCAGTTCCAAGGGAACTCCGACAACAACGATTTTATACTGATTTCCTCACAACCACGCACTTTAAATCACCTATCAATACAACCATGAGTTCACCTCTATGCTTGTAATGGATAGGCAGAGAGAGGAACATGTAGAACCAGTAGGAGGTCCTCGCGCTGCCCATCGATCGGCCCCTGCTCCTAGCTTCGCGTGCTCTTGTTCCCCAACCAAGTCTGCATCCCCTGTCAGACCGTCCCCACTCTCGCACGAACGCGGCATGTACGCGCGGCGGCGCCTGACTCCGCTCCTTGGCTCAGCCGCTCATCACCAAGGGGTGGAGAAGATGCTGACAAACAGAGTTCCAGAGAAGCCGGCAGATCGGCGGCACGGCGATGTCGAGCGCCCCCAGAACGGATAGAGAGAGAAGAAAACTGGCCGCGCGGCCACGCGCGGCGGTGGCGCCCTACTCGAACGCATCGGTAAGATGGGGCGGGGCGGGAGTGGAGGCGCGGTGGAGTTCGAGATGGGATTGTGAGGTTAGTGGGAGATGAGGTGCGCGGTCGTGGGTTGTTTCCTTTCCTTTTTTTCTTTTTATCGAGCGGCGAGGCGTCTGCGTTTCTTTTTAGACATAACAATGCATGCAAGCACAACACTAGATTAGAAATTGTTCTTCTGAAATTAATATGGCATGTAACTTTGCCGGCAGAATAGATAACCATTTAAACGAGTACCAATATAAGTGAGTTGCCTAGCCTGTACTCTATCATCTGCCTTGAACTACGGTGCAAATAGCCTCTACAAATATCCTGAAAGAAATCATCAGCAATAAAATTTAGAGCCATGATAAAATCATGTTTCAAGTTATTACTGTTGACACTACTACTCGTATCCAATCAGCTTTAGCCCAAAAAGTGATATTTGAACCAATCACAGAGCAAAATCAAATATGGGTGTTTCTTGTCATGCAGATAATATTGCAAGAAACAACTGTGTATGACTGGTAAAATCCAGTAACATACTCAATCAAGTGTTTGCCACTACTTTTATCAGTTTTCATTAATCAAACAGTACAGCATACAAACCTGACATCAAAAAATAATTCAAATCTCAAGCAAATATGCTTCACTCTCTCAGTCTTGTACAGACTTCTGAGTAATAGAATAGAACAAACTTGGACAAAAAAGAAGGATGCACTTACTTAATTTGAGGTAGCAGCTTCTATAGAGCAGACGATATGGGAAAACATGAAGAACTTGAAGAAAAAAAATTCAAGTAAGATGCAAGTAACAGCAGAAAAGAATTCGTGATCTCAAGCAAATCTATGTCACTCACCCAAACCCAACTCCTCCGTAAAGACTTCCGATGAACATAATAGAACAAACACCTGTGTTTTGCCATGGAACAATGGCTAGTTGCTAGAATTACTGTTTTTCCCTTCCCTTTCCTTATCTCCCGTTCTCCACTAATAATAAAGTGAAACTTCTTATAAAGCCAAATTGCATAATGTGGATTCTGAAAGGAAAAAATGCACTACAACACGAAGTGATGTTTGACACACAACCTAGCAAACAAATAAAGATTAATTTGGTCAGAACTAAGGTCAAATTCTGCCTGACTCCACAATATTATTCTTCATACACAATTAATCTTTTACTCTAATGTGTTACAACACAACACTTAAGAAATCACTTACACAACAGCAGAACCATTCATAGTGATAGCCGAAGACCTTCACTATTAAATATATGCGCACCATGATCATGTCACAAACATGCAGAAGAATGCCCTATCAGCTTGAGAAACTTCATGTTGTAGATATTCCCACCACTTTGTTGGATTTGCAAAGATGCATCTATATTTAAAAAGATTACAAATTCAAATTACACTTGCTGAAATAAAAAGTCATTTTCATAAGATCTAGAAATCCAAGATTTACACAAAGAGAAGTAACATAATTTGATTTATAGGTGAAGAAATTTTGCTGGAACTATCACATTGCATCAGATGATTATACTGTGAGCAAAGTATGTTTGTATACTAGTTACAACTGCTTGAACTTTGTGGCGCATAGAGAAATATAAGCAGAGTTCAGCGCAGTTACATGTAAACAGAGATTTTCTCTGCACATCATACAGTATTTTCAGATTGCGGGATGGTTACATCAGATTCCCATCAAAGTTCAAGTAGAAGTAGATAATATTAAATAAAATAGCTTCAGTTTGATCTGTTCCACTCCTTTTGCTAACACTTCAAATTTTTGAAGAACCGTGGCTACCTCTTGTAAACCACACTACTGCAAACCCCAAAAGAGCTCTTGGTTTTTAAGAAAACAATCTGAAGCCAGCATATAATTTGAAGTTGAAAAATATTTTTTTACTGAGACAATAGTATTATTTAAATCCGCTAAATCTACGCAATGTAATTATGTTTCTAGTAATGTGCAGGCATGAAATATAATGTTTTCAAAAGTCTATATTAAGGCCAGAAGCTTGCGCTCAACTATGCAGACGAAGGGCAAGTAAATAGGCACCGGCAAAAACCTGCGATTTGGTGCTGGAACAATGCCCCGTTGCAGCGGCGGCGTCATGGAAGAGCGGCGAGTCCTCTTAGGATGAGCGGCGAATCCTCGCTCGATTAGGCGGCTCACACATTGTCGGAAGCAGTGGCGGCGGCGAGCATCTGCGCTCAGAATACTTTCCTCATCCATATGCTGATTTACACAATGTCATCATATAAAACAAAGCTTGATGATGCATTATACCAGCAAAACATGGACATAAAGAAAGTTGAATCTTGAGCAAACATATACTTAAAAACAAAAACTCAAATCAAATACTACTGAAGTTGCTTGTCTATTACCATGAGAACTAAAATACTTCGTATTATTCAGTTAGTATGTAAACAAAAAGGATTTTATGATATATCTTTCTATGAACTAAACCAAACATAATTCCTTTCTAGGGCTGCATCCAGAAAAGTAAAATACATTGCTTGTGGTAATAGTGGGTGAACAAGCAGGCCACGAACAGATGGATCTTCATTGAATCTTGACACTGAATCCATCACCCCATCTTCTGCGCAGTTCCAAGGGAACTCCGACAACAACGATTTTATACTGATTTCCTCACAACCACGCACTTTAAATCACCTATCAATACAACCATGAGTTCACCTCTATGCTTGTAATGGATAGGCAGAGAGAGGAACATGTAGAACCAGTAGGAGGTCCTCGCGCTGCCCATCGATCGGCCCCTGCTCCTAGCTTCGCGTGCTCTTGTTCCCCAGCCAAGTCTGCATCCCCTGTCAGACCGTCCCCACTCTCGCACGAACGCGGCATGTACGCGCGGCGGCGCCTGACTCCGCTCCTTGGCTCAGCCGCTCATCACCAAGGGGTGGAGAAGATGCTGACAAACGGAGTTCCGGAGAAGCCGGCAGATCGGCGGCACGGCGATGTCGAGCGCCCCCAGAACGGATAGACAGAGAAGAAAACTGGCCGCGCGGCCACGCGCGGCGGCGGCGCCCTGCTCGAACGCATCGGTAAGATGGGGCGGGGCGGGAGTGGAGGCGCGGTGGAGTTCGAGATGGGATTGTGAGGTTAGTGGGAGATGAGGTGTGTGGTCCTGGGCTGTTTCCTTTCCTTTCTTTTTTTTCTTTTTATCGAGCGGCGAGGCGTCTGCGTGCGTGCGATGGGAGGGGGGATCGAACGAGGTCGAACCATCACGACGTTCGATCCCCCTTTAATAGTAGAGACTAGTAGAATGCCCGTGCGTTGCTATGGGCTACAGTGCATATATATGAATCAGACAAATGATTAAGGTCGTCCGTAAGATCGAAACTCATTTCTCCCTCCTACGTCCAGGCGTGTTCGTCCAAACTCATTTCGCCCTCCTACGTCCAGGCATGCTCGGACATCAAACAGGCCTAACGGGTTCCCCACAATCCAACCGTCTGGGCAGGTCGGGCTCCTCCAAATCCATCCGATATGTTGGGGAGAAATGTGGTTGTCCGGACTATCCGCTATATTATCTCCAACACATGGCCCCATCTCAAAAACTCCACTCTACGATGTACCCTTCCCTTTTTCTGTCAGACCCTCCCCTTCCCGCTTGGTTTCCTGCCGTAGCGGGGCATTTCTCGTTGGAACACTCTTCTTTAAAACCGGATAACGCCCATCTCACCTTCGCTATAGCGCTTCTCTCCTCCTCGGACCATTGCTACTCTTCCTCCCCCTCTTCCTTAGACTTCAAGAATCCGTCGGGAAATAAGTAGAAGCAACCAAAGACGTGATTTGCCGATAAGCCACCGCCTGTTTACTTAGATCATCATATATAATTATGCATGCATTCCATTATCATGGGGCCAAGATATTTAGAAACCATCAACTATCGAGTAGCTTAGCATGCGATTGCACGTCCATCATTTGTATAATATTGCCCTTTGCCCCGTTGATAATAAATGAAACAAAAGCTATGACTGAAACTGCCACCCCACATAAATGGAAGTGGGGGAACATGGGGGGCTTCACTGTTTCAAAAAGACGCCTTGGGAATCATGTTTTTTTTTTGCAAGTATTACATGCATTTCTCTGGCCTATTAAAAGACCAAGTTCTGGAGCAATTGGCATATAATTGTATACATACATCATGGTGATGACAAGTATTTGAAATTTTGGTATAATGGACAAAATTGAATATGAGCATGATAGACCGGAAATGCAATTCACCTCCGGGGAGCACGTGCTCCTGCATGTGGAAAATGAATTTTTGAAATGTCAAAAAAATCCCAACAAAATTTGTATGTGTTCTTTGTTAAATCCAAATGCTACCTGAAAATATAGGCAAAAATGTGAAGCATTTTGGCCTGTGCAAAAAAAAAACAAATTGAACATCAATTGTTACCCCACAATGTCACACCCAAATTTTTTCTTTTCATAGACGAAACACTGCTGCTCCGTTTTGCATGAAAATTGTCAAGCATGTTTGCGACACTAACACGAACGTCTATGAAAAATTTCAGATTTTTTTTAAATTCTACTGTTTTTTGAGCCAAAACGCCTCCCCGCATAGTAGACCGTGTTAGGTAGAATCATGAGCGGGTTAATCTCTGTTGTAAATTTCATTATAGACCATGCATACATATTATTTGCCCGTACAATTAGGGCAAATCATGTGATAGTTTTCACTATTGGAATCGCCGAGTAGAGTTTCTTGGGAACTCAGTAAAGCCAAATAAACTCAGCCATGCGTTTGCCGAGTTCCATCCTCGGTAGAGGGACCGTTGGCCAAATAAGCCGCGGCCATGGGTCGGACGCGTCGGGCGCACGTGTGGGTGCGCGCTGGGCGTGTCGGGTCCGCAGTGTAGGTCTGCGTGTGTGCGTGCGTGTGGTGCCCGGGGTGCCCGTGTGGGTGGACACCATACGTGTGTTAAAGCATGGCGAGCGCGAGCGGGAGGGCGATCTGGGCGGGGTGATCTCGCAGGTCTGTTGCGGGCTTAGCGTGGCGAGCGCGAGCGGGAGGGCGTCGTGGGCGCGCGGAGCGGGTCGGACCAGGCGGGGTCGTGGCCCAGTGGTGGCCCGGGTATAAGATCGCCACGGTGATCGTTGTAACATGTGTGGGACGAGTTTGTTGCTTGGGAAAAATACCGTTCGTGCGGTTGCGTTCATGCGCCGGAAACTCTCGTCGTGTCCACCGTGTTCTTGTTCTTCCTCCCCCTTCTTCTCGGTTCATGCCAGAGCGGGAGAGTGAGGTGCACACAGAGAGAGAGGTGAGCTAGGGTAAGGCTAGGGTTCCAACAATTGGCATCAGAGCCCGGTTTTGGAGGTGAACGCCGGCGGCCATGGCGCTCGTACCGCACGGTGGCGGTGGTGGCTCGCTCTCGCTGCCGCTCCCACCACTGACCACGACGAACTACACCTCCTGGGCGATCAAGGTGGAAGCTTTTCTTGATGCCCAGGGGCTGTGGGGGGTGGTCGCTCCGCCGGAGGGCACGACGATCGACGCCGGCAAGAGCAAGACGGCGCGGGTGATGCTCCTCGGGGCGATGTCGGAGGAAGTGTGCTGCCGGTGTCGACGAAGCCCACCGCGAAGGAGGTATGGGACTCCCTCAAGGTGCGCTTCGTCGTCGCCGATCGGGTGCGGGCGGCCCGGCTCGCGTCGCTCCGCGGCAAGTTCGAGCGGCTGCGGATGGCGGACGACAACGACCTGGACAGCCTACGCCAGGAAGCTCGGCACCATGACGACGTGCTATGCAGGTCTGGGGGGCGGTGCTTGACTACGCTGCGCTCGTGAAGAAGATGTTGGACACAGTCCCGGACCGCCTCTACCCCGCCGTCGCCGGAATTGAACAATTTTGCAATGTAGAAGAGATGGCGTACGAGGAGGCTTTGGGGCGGCTCAAAGCATTCGACGAACAGACCCAGCGTCGCGGGTAGGACGGGGGTAGGCGCGACGGTAAGGAGCTGATGCTGACTGCGGCGCAGTGGGCAGCTCGGCAACGTCGGCATGGCGAAGGCGGCCTCGACGACGACGACGACGACGCGGGCAGTACGACATTGGGCGGCGGAGGCAAGCGGTGCGGACGCTGCTACAGCTGCGGCGAGCGCGGCCATTTCAAGCGCGAGTGCCCCCAGCGGAAGGCGCCGTCGGCGGAGCGCGCGCTCCTGGTGGAGATCGGCGACGACCTCAAGCCTGGACTCCTCTGAGCCCCGGCTTAGGGGGTGAGTGTTGGCCAAATAAGCCGCGACCACGGGTCAGACGCGTCGGGCGTGTGTGTGGGTGCGCGCTGGGCGTGTCGGGCGCGTCGGGTCCGCGACGTAGGGGTGTGTGCGCGCGCGTGCGTGTGGTGCACGGGGTGCCCGTGTGGGTGGACACCGTACGTGTGTGTGCATAGGCCATGCTGTTGGCGATCTGGGCGGGGTGATAGCGCAGGTTAGTTGCGGGCTCAGCGTGGCGAGCGCGAGCGGGAGCGCGTCGTGGGCGCGCACAGCAGGCCGGACCAGGCGGAGTAGTGGGTAGACGTGCGGGTCGTGGCCCAGCGCTGGCCCGGGTATAAGATCGCCACGGTGATCGTTGTAACATGTGTGGGGCGAGTTTGTTGCTTGGGAAAAATACCGTTCGTGCGGTGGTGTTCGTGCGCCAGAAACTCTCGCCGTGTCCACCGTATTCTTCTTCTTCCTCCTCCTTCTTCTCGGTCCTTGCCAGAGCGGGAAAGTGAGGTGCACAGAGAGAGAGAGGTGAGGCAAGGCTAGGGTTCCAACAGGGACTAACTAAATTTCTACTACTTAACTGGCAACATTTTAAGGACGTATAGTTAGCTTCAGATTCAGATTATAAACAAAATAATGTTGAAAGAAACATCAAATCACCATAATTTTGGAAGGCAGCCTTTTACATGGAAATATCACACATATTTGTTGAAATGAATGATCATTAAACTCCATAAGATTTCTGTCCTAAGAATATCTAAGACATGAATCTAAAGAGCAACAGTAACTGAAGAACAACAAGCACCTGAACATCCTCGATGGTGAGACTTCAGTTGAGGTTGGGATGTGCAGCCTGGAACTTCCAGAAGTCAAACATCCAAAACTGATCCGTAGAAGGACATGCATAAGCAAATAAGAGTAATCTAAAAATATAAGGCAGACATATATCCCCAAGCCATCTGCACACGATCCCGCCCGCAGTTCTTCCACTGCCCCTAATCTAATTCCCAACTCCAATAATCAGAGGAATATGAATAATACCATGGACAAAGATTGATTTAATGAAAATGAAACACGAGCACAAACATTGATCTATTATCAAAAAAATAATATGTACTCCCTCTGTAAAGAAATATAAGAGTGTTTAGATCACTGTGATCTAAACACTCTTATATTTCTTTACAGAGGGAATTACGAATGGGTTAGGTTCACCCATAGGATAGTCAACCATCAACTACCAACTCTGTCACTAAAGTTGTGTGTGCATCAACCATCAACTATGAAAATGCATGATTGATCCTAAATTCCACGCCGCATGAGCTCTGACCTGCTTGTGTAGTTGGTTCATACATGCCTCTATATGATTTTTCCATGCATTATCACATAACTTATGTCACTTTGACACTCCCAAAAAAGAAGAAATATTCAAAAAAGGAAGAGGTGGGCACCTGTTCGTGTGCGTCGTGCCATTAGAGGCAACAATTCTTCTTCTCTTCCTCCATTAGTGGCAATATATATAGTAGGTGGCTCAGATCCGATTGACGTGCTTCTGTTTGTTCCCTCCTTTTCGAAAAGCACACTCGCTTGTTTCAGTTTACTTAATCTGAAGAAGAAGAAACAATAATAATGTCATGGGGTATATATATTTTTAGGAGAAAAAACAAAAGATAGATTACATCAAATAAATAGGCAACCATATTTAAGTGGCCAAAATATGCAAGTTTTGAAAGAATTGGCAGTAAAAAAGCCTCTCCCGCTGCTCTATTCTATGACAGCAAGGAAAGAGCAAGCAAGTGAATATGCACACACACATGCATGATGCATCCATTTCCTTGCCCTACATACGCATGTGGACATGGATCTGAGCCGCATTGCCACTGCTGCTCGCCCATGCAGTGGAGGGCGTAGAACAACGGCAAGGAAATCAATCCAACCGCTCTGCTCACCTCACAAGACCACATAAACCTCGATGATTGGAACTCGGTGTGTGACAGATGCGACGAGATGCTCCTGCTTAGTTCCAATCATCTAGTCCATATATCTCTGGATGTGTGACAGGGCGCGGGAGGTATGGAAGGAGGCTGACGATGGCGGCATCAATGACGTGGAGAAAGAGTTAGGTAGGGTTTCGCCGCGGCGGGCGGGGTAGAATAGCGAGGCGGTGGTGGATGTTGGTACTGGGAGGAGTCCGGCTGGCATTGTGGTTGCGACAACGTCGTAAGAGAGAGGAGAGGAGGGAGACGTTAGCGAGCGAGGAGGTTGAAGGTCTGTGCGTGCATATTCTAGGCGTTGGACCAAAAAAACTGGACAACCAAAAAGAACGATGGAGATGGAACGTGCGGGAGAGAGAGGCTGAGGAAGGTTTGACCTGCCGCTGCCGGAGCCGACAGGCAGCATGTAGTTCGCCGCCATAAGGCCTTGATCTGCAGCCCCAAGGCTTCAAATCGCTGCTTCACTGAAGCCCGAAGATTGGCGACATGGAGCGCGCCATGGCGGAAGCCTTGAGAGAAGATAGGATGAAGCGAGGGGCGAGGAGATTGATGCTACCGTGGTAGGGGAGAAGGCGAGTGGCGGTGGGTCAAACCCTAGCCGGGTTGAGGAGTATATTTGGTAAATGCAATTGATTGTTTTGGTAAGTGGGGAGGCCACAACGTACCATTATGGAGGAGTTGAATGATGAATCATCATTCACCAATTTCCTTTTAATAATAGAAGATTTGGTTGTTAGGAAAGGTAAGGATCGATGCATTAGGAAAGTTAAGATTTTAGCATTGATTGTCATGAAACTGAATTTCATTGTTTGGTAAGTGCTATCGGTTCCTACACATTTAAAAAGTTGCTAGTTAGGAAAGTTTTTATTAGACGATGAAAAAACCAATGTGAAGGGATGGTGGTGGGAGGTGAGACGAAAAAACCGGACGAAAAAAGCCAGACGAAAATAAATCATGGATACTATTCAACCAACTCGTCCATTAAAAATAAAGATAGTACAAAGAACATCAGAGATAAAAATTACATTCAGATCTATGTCTACAAGCACCGAAGCCCCTCAGCAGTTCGGAGCCCCTCAGCACTACACTGCAACCTTTACGTTCACATCCATCATCCTGTTCCACTTGTTTCTACTTTTATTAAAGAAGGATATATATCTCAGCCACTGCATTGGGCGATGCACTTTAATCATTTTATTAATTATTCATAAAGATCTTACAAAGTAATACATCAGTAAGCCTGAAGCCACCATTTTGGCAACACCTGTCGCTACTCCTATTCCCTTGATGAAGGGGTGCCGAATGTCTGAGCCAAATACCAAACAGACATCACACCAAATTCTAACATGTAAAGCTAGATGCCCCAGCCAAGCCACAATGTCGGGACTGGGTCACATACCGATCCAGCGCACTCTCAGAGGTCGCTGCCGCCGTCTTCCACCGATCCATCTCTAGAGCAGGTACTGATGCACCAACCTTGACAACCTGTCGTCGGCGCCAAGACAACGCCACCATCGTACACGTATCCATCCACACGCGCCCATCGCCGAAACACCGCAGCGCCATGCCGCCGGGATCCGTCGTCAGTCTTGCGGTAGATGTAACACCGCTCCTCCTCTTGTCCCCTCCAGCCAGCGCTTGCTCCAAGACGATGCCCCCATGTGGGAGAACGACACCAAAGGCGCCGTCATCGTCCGATCCGGTAGGCCTATATCTAGTGTTTCCCTTGAAACATCCCGATCGAGTTGACGTGACCTGCAACAACGATGCCCCGAGAAGAAAACGACGTCAGAGACACCACCATCATCCGCCAAGACCGCAGTCAGGCGCGATTTTGGCTGGAAGTCGCGTCATCCCGATCTCGCGGCTGGCTGAAACCATGTGGAGCTTCGCCATGAAAAGACGTATGTCGCCGCCGGTACTCCGGCGGAGATCCTCCATCCTCTCACCGGAGCCCTCATCGCGCCGTCGACCATCCAAGCGAAGAATCGACGACAGATCTAGGTGGGATCCAGATCTGCGGCCGCCGCCATGCCTACCATCGCCAGCACCACCAGCCATGGGGTCATCGGTTGTCGCCACATGGTCAGGGAGCCGCCCTGGCCATGGTGCGAAGCCCCCAGCCCGAGGTGCCCCAACCGCCTCGAGTGGTTGCCGCCGCCTCCTCCTGCCTCAGCGCTTCAGCACCGGGCGCTGCCGCGGCCAACGCCAGTGGCAACGGCGACAGGATCTTTCGCTGTGGGGCGGGAGGCTGGCGGCGCTGGGATCTGATCCCCCTAGCGCCGCCCTGGGGTGGCAGCGCTGAGGGGGTCGGCCTGAGCGATAGTTCTGTGATGGGTGGTTCCACCACAGACCAAGCTTAATCCTCAATAAATGGGGAAAACCCATATGTATCACTTGTCAATTCTAGGAATTGAACTTGGGTTGTTAGGCTGCACAACCGCAATGCCCAACCAAGGCACTGATCCACTTGTTTCTACTGAGACGTTATTCAGAGTTTCTTCTTTTCAAGGTGGGAGTACTCCTCTGTCGTACTTAACTGAAATGAAACATAATCTTTTTTTAGAGGAAAGGCATACACCCGACTTTATAAATAAAGCCATAAGGCAGGTAGCAACCACATAACAGAACGTACCACACACCAGCCAGACCCCAACGACGGTTCAAACGAAAGAGAAGACAGTCAGGTACATGGCTCCCTCGCCAGTACACGACACGCAGGCCGGAAGAGAAAGGCCCAAATAAAGCTAAGCTGCCGGCCCAAAGGAAAAGCAACTAATCATCATGCTCTTGTCTGCATAACTGAGAAGCCGAAGCCCGAACTTTGGAGATCAGCATAGAGAGTGCATCCTGGTCGTCGACCTTAGTCAATGATTTCCACTGCTGCAAGAAAGCACACGATTTAAATAAGCAATCAGCAGGTTTAGCCGGAAACACGTGCTCAATAGTAAATTTGTTCCTAGTCGTCCAAAGGGACCAGCAAAAAGCCCCCAGGCCCACCCAAAAGATACGTCTGGAGACGCCAGAAAGGTTGCTTGCTAAGCTGCGCAGCTCGGCAAAGGAGGCAGGGGCCCAAGAGACAAGAAGCCAATCCCTCACGCAACTCCAAATGAGCTTAGCCAAGACACAGTGGAAAAAAATATGCTCCGTATCCTCCACAGCACCGCACAGAGCACAGAATTGGGATCCCGGCCCATTTCTCTTACGAATCTGATCAGCCGAAGGCAGTCGGCCTCTGAAGGCTTGCCATAAGAAAATCTTAATCTTAGGGGGAATCCGGGCCTTCCAAATCTGGGAAAAATGATTAGTAGGCATGCCACCAACAAGCTTAGAGTAGAGCGACTTAACAGAGAAGCGCCCAGAGGCAGACAACGGCCAAAACACCGAATTCCTGTTTGTCGAGAGCGTAGGGAAGAAGGCAGTAAGGCGTTGCCAGTCTTCAAACTCTACAGGTGACAAGGATCGACGGAAGGCCAGGTTCCACCCATGGGAAGCCAACTCCGCAATAGAAATATTCGGATCAGAGCAGTAAGAAAATAAGGTGGGGAAAGTCACCGAGAGGGGTGAGTCTCCACACCACCAGTCTAGCCAAAACCTAATAGAGGAACCATCCCCAACTATAAACTTAACAAAAGACTGGAAAACATGCCTAACTTTGACCAGGGACTTCCAAAACTAAGAGCCACCCCGCGAGTGAGCAAACATCGGGCTCGAGGAAGGGAAATATTTAGCCTTAAGAATAGATAGCCAAAGGGGCTGGTCCTGAGCACTCATAATCTTCCACCACCATTTGATCAACAAACATTGGTTCATGATGGAAGTGTTAATAATCCCTAACCCCCCCAAGGTTTTTGGGCCTACACATCAACTTCCATTTAACAAAGCGATATTTACGGCGATTATCAGCAGCGTTCCAGTAGAACGCCCCACGGTGTTTATCAAAACCAGCATGTGTCCCAACCGATAAGAGGTAGAAGCCCATCAGGAACATGGGGAGGGAGGACAGACAAGCATTGATCAAAGCCACTTTACCCGCATTGGTATTATACCTACCATGCCAGGGAAGGACCCTGTTGCCCACCTTTGTGACCACCGGGGCAAATTCTTTCGCATGAAGCATGTTCGGAGATATGGGAAGGCCCAAATATCTGAAAGGGAAAGACCCTAGCTTAGAATTAAGAAGTTGTGCCACTCGCACAGCTTCCGACTCGTCCACACCAGTAACAATCACTTCACTCTTGGCAAAGTTTATCTTAAGGCCCGACATCGCCTCGAAGCAGAGGAGAATAAATTTGAGATGGGCGAGGCAGGCATCATTCAGCTCAACCATAATGATAGTGTCATCCGCATACTGAAGGTGGGTCATCCCTTGGGGAAGAAGATTAGAGCTAACCGGAGAGATGTGCCCATAAGTTGCTGCCCTAGAAAGCAAGCGGGATAAGGCATCTGCAACGAAGTTGAACAAAATGGGCGAGGCAGGATCACCTTGCCGAAGGCCCCTACCATTGGGAAAGAACTTACTAACCTGACCATTAACAGAGATGGCAGTATGGCCTCCCGAGACCAACTGCATGCTTCTATGAACAAGGGGCCCCTCAAACCCTTTAGCCAGCAAGACCCTATGCAAAAAGGCCAGCTCACCGAATCGTAGGCCTTCTCAAAATCGAGTTTAAGAATCACCGCTTTCGATTTACGAATCTTAAGGTCATGCACAATTTCATGAAGGCAGAGAACCCCATCCAAGATGAAACGACCTTTAATAAAAGTCGATTGAAAAGGACTGATGGTACGATGGGCAATGGGAGAGAGGCGAGTGGCTAGCCCTTTGGCAGGAAATTTGGCGAAATTATTTATGAGGGCAATAGGCCTAAACTGCGAAATCAAGTCCGCTCCCTTGACTTTAGGAATAAGAGTAATGACAGCATAGTTAAGACGAGAGATATCCACCGTCCCCAACCAGAAACCTTGGATAATCTTACACACGAGAGCCCGCAACTGCGGCCAAAATTTCTTAAAGAAGGGAATCGAGAAACCATCAGGCCCAGAGGCAGCATTCGGATTGGCCGAACTAATCACCTGCCAAATCTCCTCGTCAGATAAAGGAACCATCAGTCCCATGTTCTCGTCCGGAGAAATCTTACAACCCGCATCCCAGAAGTCAGAGGAGAGGGCAAGCCCAGGATCCGGCTTAGAGCCGAGGAGATTGGAGTAAAACCCAACAATCTGATTCATAATGAGAGATTGGTCCGAGGTTCTAACGCCATCAATCAAAAGACTGTCAATGAAGCATCTCCGGTGTCTACCATTGGCGATCGCGAAGAAATAATCCGTCATAGCATCACCCTTCAAGGTCCAATTAAGGGCACCGCGCTGACGCTAGTAAATTCCGACTGCTGGTGCAGCAGCATCAAAGCATCTTCCAGGGAGTAACGAGTAGCCCATTGAGAAGCGGAGAGCCCAGACAAGTCAGCAGAGTGGTCCAGGTCCCGAAGTTGAGATTCAAGGGTCTCTTTTTCCCTACGGAGCTCGGCTGCCCTATTCCGAGACCAACCCCTTAAGAATTTACGAAGCTCATATGACACCTTATGCCAGTCATCCATGGGGCCAAAGGAACGGCGAGGGGAGGAAAACAGATTAGAGATCTTGGAAGCCATCATCTCACAGAATCCCTCCACTACAAGCCAAGAGGCATCAAATTGGAAGCGGGAAGGCGACACAAGGGAAAGGATGCCCGCATCCACGACGAGGGGGCATGATCGGAGCCAACCGCAGGCCTGGCTTTCAGCACCGCACGGGGGAAAAACGAATCCCACCTATCACAGACAAAGACCCGATCCAACACCGACCGAACAGGAGAGGACTGATGGTTAGACTAGGTGAACCGCGCCCCCACCCTAGGGAGCTCACGGAGCGCGCAATTACTAATGAACTCATTAAAAGCATTGGCAAGAGGCCAAGAAAAATTAGGGCTATTTTTATCCGCCGGGGAGCGTAACAAATTGAAATCACCACCAATTAGAAGAGGAATATTACAGGATTCAATCTTAATCGAAAGTTCATCCAAAAACAAAGGGGCAAGAGAGTGGTCCGCGGGGCCATAAACCACCAAAAATTCCCATAATTTGTTAAGCTGGCGATGATGAACCACGCAGCTAGCCCAAAAGATGCCATGATCAAAGGTAATGAAATCAAACACGTCCCGTTTAGACCCTATCAAGATGCCCCCAGAATGGCCCGAAGCAGGGAGAAAGTGCCAATCGAACCTGTCCATGCCAGCCACCGCAGACAGTTCAGGAGAGGAAAAGGATTCCTTAAACATTTCAACCAACCCTAAAATGTCAATATGCTCTCCACAAACCAAGTCATGAATCTGGTCTCGGCGCCCCCTAGCACCAAAACCTCGAACGTTCCAAAAGTGAGCTTTCATTTATAGGAAATGTTTTTAATACGGAGGCTCGATCTTCACGGGGCCAAACAAGGCTTAGAGCGCTTGGAATGACCTCTCTTAACTTGAGCGTGAGGTGGAGGCGACTGGCCACAACCATTTGTCGCTCCACCTTCCCCAGACTGACCCTGGGCCCCAGTAGGTCCGGCAACAGCTGCGGCCTCCATGGCCTTGGCAATAGCTGCCTGGGCAACCTCATTAGCCCTAATGACAGAAAGGAGGCGAGAAGGGGAGCCCAACCCCGGTTCAGCAGCCACCCCAACATCAGACATAATATGAAGAAAATGATCATCCGACAGCGCAGGTAAAACAAGGTGAATAGGGGAAGCAGGGAGAGGGGGTTGGACAGACGAACCTGGAGGAGGAAGGTCCCTGGCCGCAGCGCGCCTCTCAGCCTGCACAGCCACCGAAACGCCAGAGTCACGCATGCGCCGGCCCTTGCGTGCCGTGGACGCTGGAGAGCGCAGCAACGGGGAGCACCGCACAGGCGACGCCGACCCCGGGCCAGATCCCGAAGCAACCCCCAGGTCCTTATCCAGACGACGAGCCAGACCCGCCACAGATTGCTTGGAGGCAGAAGATGCCCGACTCTTAGAAGAAAATTTCCGAACCGACGACTTCTTCTTCTTCTTAGTTGAGTGCTCGGTGGATCGCGGGGGGGGGGGGGGGGGGGAAGCGGGAAGATCCTCAATCCTAGAGAAGGAGGGAGACTGCGGATGAGTAGGCACGTTGGAGCAAACACCAGAAAAGGGGGTCCCCTTACTAGCAGCAGTCTCACGAGGAGCCAAACCATCCTTCTGAGGATTAGCAGCCGGGGCATTGTCCTTGAGCAACTCCTGTTCATCAGGCTCCAATTTATCCCATTTAGACTGAGTAAAACGAGGATCCGTGCCACCACTTGGGTTTTGCCCCCAGCTGAACCATCCCCCTGCATGTCATCTTGATGAGAAGGCTTGGAAGGGGGAGGCGGAGGGGGAACATGGAAATCAGCACCCTCGACCCGAACTCGTAAGCGCACACCCTCAGGGGATGGAAAAACATCCACAACACCATGAACACAGACATGATCAATACACCACACATTGAGATGAACCGGACCAACCCTGCCCAAAGACTCCGCATCAACTTCCACAGGCTTGCCAATGAGATTGCCAAATGCCATCATGAACTCCACAGAGCGTAAACCAACTGGCACGTCATCCACTAACACCCAAGTCTTGGTGAGAGGGCCAACCGCCTTCACACCACAAGTAGCCGCTTTGACTGACACCACCAGTTGGTTTAGAGGAAGAGTAAAGCTAGTGCACGAGGAGATCATCCTTAGACAGTCCTTGGAGGGAAAGACCATTGCGAACTCATATTCTGAAAGCTGGCGCACCTGCCAATCCCAACCCCCATCGTCCCAAATCTTCAGACCATCCAGGAGAATCTGTGGGGAAATCTTCTGACCACAAACAGTTATGATGGCCGCGTTAGAGAGAGACGGCGCGACCATCACCACAGGAACATCAGCATCCAAAGCAAAGAAAGAGCAGCCTGGCAAACCCATCCCAAACTGTATGAAGGTAGGACTCTTGGAGCGATTGCGGCAATCCACCGTAAGGTGTCCATCCGAGCGACAAATGAGGCAGAAGGGTGGATTGGTGCACCTGGACTGGAAGTGGTTCGGACGATGGCAGGCGAAGCAGGTCAGAGTCGGAGAGGGGCCAGCAGCAACAAGTTGCTGGTGGGGTGGGGGAGGCGGCGGCGGGGGCAGGATGCCATCACCAAGGCCAGCAGAAGAGGCGCCCGGAGCAGAAGAAGGAGCACGGCGATCTCTGACCAGCGAGGAAGAAGAACCAGGGCCGAAACGCGGGCCCGAGCGGGAGGCAGCACCAGCCGCGAATGAGTGAGGAGGCGGCCGAGGCGGTGGCACCGGACCCCTGGCCAGAGCAGGATGCGACGCCGACGAGGAAGAGCCACCACCCGCCGAAGCAGCGGCAGCCTCCCACGGATCCTCCCCCGACCCCGCCACACCACCAGATCCAGGGAGTGCCGACCCAGATCTAGCAGCCGAGCGCTCCTGCTCGTCGCGCTGGAGCCGCTCCGGCCTAGCCGCCCAGGCCTCCCGCTCGCGCAACACCTCGCGCGCCACCTGCTCAGCCTCCAGCTTCGACCGCAGCTCCGCTTCATACGCCAGATCGACACCATTGCCCGGCGAATCTTCACGGGCACGCTTGCTACCCGAAAGGGCCTCGGAGGAAGAACCCCTGGACTTTTCCATGGCGAGCACTTCCGCGAAGGAGAGGAGGAGAGGAGATGGATCTGGAAAAATGGCGGATAGGACGACGCCCTCTGCGAATATCAGCGGCGGAAGCCGGAAACCCTAGGAGGGAGGGGGGAGGGAACCGCGGAGCACCCATAAATAGCCAAGGCAAGCCAGGCCAGACTGGGCCGGAGCGAGACAGTGGGCCGTGGGAGGGGATACACGCGAAGCAGTGGCCACAACCAACTGCCCCGGGCCCACAGACGGGAGGGGGGGAAAGCATCGAAAGAGGACAAGACCGGAGGCCCAGGCGGCCCATCCCGAACCAATCCAGGAGCCACCAGGCCCAATTGCCCACAAGGGCCCACCTCCACCACAGGACACTCCCGATCTAGGGTTTGGCCAACAACCGCCCCCGCACATGCCGGCACGGCCGCCGCCAACGGCAACAACCCCAGCCGGAGAGGAGAAGGACGAGCGACACCAGCATCCGGAGACCCCACAACGCCCGGATCCACCGCAACGGAGGAGGGAGAAGGGCCGAGGAGACCACGATCAGGGGAAGGAGCCGGACCCCGACCCGCCTTGCGCCGGCGCCGACCGACACGCAGCCACCCCGACGACCCATAAGGCACCGACACCGACCGGCCCCGGCCCCCCGGAGCAAATTTTCGGGCACGGCCCAACGCAGGGACGGCCGGCAGCAACGCCGCCACCACGGACGAGCCGCCCTCCTCCGAATCAGAGGCCGAGTCATCCGCGTCGCCCAACGCCGAGAACCGAGAGCCGGGGAAGGCCGACGAGCCAGGCGAGGCCACCGAGCGGGCCGCCGCGCTGACGAAGCAGTGAGAACCACCCCGCGCCGCAGGCGGCGAGGGGGGCGACGGGGGAGAGGGGAAGGGCACGCGCCGCAGGGAGGAGCCATGGCCAGCGGCGAGATCAGGGAGAGAGAGAGACGGGGAGCAGGGAGGAGAGGGGAGAGGGGGGAAGGGGAGACCGCCATCTCTTCCGGTACGGTTTCATCAAATGAAACATAATCCGGCGTGGCACATACTACAATGCAAGTGTTAATTTAGCAACGTAGTACTACAACCAGAATAGACACAAACCCTGCTATCCTGGCAAAGTGTTTACACTTTACAGCACCGACAGAAAGAAGAGAATTCAAATTTCAAACCTCACCTACACCTACACAGCCGCTTTCATCAGGATCAGGGCAAAGCCTGCGTGGTGCAAAGCACTTTGTACCGGCCAGTGGTATGCTTCAATGGACTCCTCACCTGCTTACCATTTGTGTAGGAGTGATCATGCATCGTATGCTTCTCCTGTAAGTAGCCGAGCTGCTTTCCCGGTGTGTCCCTGACCGGCCAGCCTGCATAATCTCCCCCCCCCCTCCCGTGTCGTCCCCAGCGGGCGACCCGGGGGCGTCTAGGGTTCCCCCCCGCCGCCGCCACCCCTTCCTACATCTCCTCCCCTCGCCGCCACCTGAGGGACGCCTGGCAAGCCCCGGCGGCCGCCGATGAAGGTGGCGGGCGAGGCCTCTCGTCGCTTCGTTCCCGCGCGAAGGACCCCGGACACCGGGGCGGCGGCCCCGGACGGCGAGGCGGCGCAGCCTCTGCGGCAAGCGGCGTGCGCGGGACGTGACGGCCGGCGTCCTCGGCTGCTCGGGCGGCGTGGATCCGGCGGGTGGTGGTCGTGGTGCGGTCTTCTTCCGCTCCAGATCTGAAGGTCGAGCTGCTCCTCCTCCTCTGCTCACTCCTCCCCTCCGGCTGTGTCCGATCTGCAGCTTTTGCTGCCAGTTCCGGTGCTGGCGGGGTGCCGGTGGCATATCTCGAGTCCGGGGGAAACCCTTGGTCGGATCTCCGACCACGGCGGTGAGGGCGCATGCGCGCATCGCCTTTCTCCTTCGAGGCACCGCTGAGGTCTCCCGTATCCATCCCCGTCCCAGATCCCGGCTGAAAGCCCAAAACTCGTCTCGGGTTGGGCGGCGGCGGCGTCCTGCACGTCGTTCCCTCCTTGGAGGCGCCGCCTTGGGTTGTCTGGTTCTCCGGGTGAGTGGTGCCGAGGTAGGAGAGCGCTCGTCGGCTGCGAGTCCAAGCAGAGGCTTCCCAAGCTTCGCCCTTGGGTCTTTGCAGCTTGTTTCTTCGACAATCCTCCTAGCGGTTTTCCTTCTGCTCTCGGTGGCCCCGGGCAGGTGGTAGTGCAGCTAGTGGTGTGCCTACGGCGTGGTGAGGACTGTGTGCTATGCCTGCTCTGGGTTTCGACCGGCACCTGCTCTTGCTCTCGGGTGAGCGCCCAACGACCCGACGGTGCGGCGCCTTCGAGCCTAGGCGAGAGGATTGGGGTCTTCTTCGGCGTTGGAAGACAGGTTTCGTGACCCCAATCCCACGATCCGGCTGCGCGCAGTTCTTGCAGGCCTTTGGCTGATCCTTGACACTACTCTGCTCCCTTGCTCTTGGTGCCGATGTGCAGCGGGCTTCGACATTACTTGCAGGTCTTTCAGGTGTACTTCTATGCATGCAGTAGTGTGCGTTGCGTTGTAAATTGCTCTGTCAGCTCCCTTGTATCTTTCGGTCGCTCTTGCTTGGTGGCCTTGTGTAATCCTGGCCGGTTGATGGCTTTGTTAATTCAAAGTCAGGCTCCCCTTGAGCCTTCGTTTAAAAAAAAAAACCGGCCAGCCTGCAGAGCACAGAGCAACAGAAAGATCAGTAAAGGTTTGGTATTCTATTTGGTATTTCCCATAATAAAGGAGCCGCACCACACAGACACAAGGGTTGCTTTCTTTCCATTCTCATGCTCCAGCCACCATGATCCATGGGATTAATTAGGCTCCTTAATCTACATAATATATATATGCACGCGTAGCACATGCATGTTCCTAGATATTCAAAGTGAACTTTGAGGTGCCCATGCATGCTTCTCTTTTCACGTTCAATAGCATAATGTGCGTTGATGTCTGATATGGGTTATGTTTCTGGAAGGGAATATGCCCGGCAAATCGAGGAGCACAGCTTAACCTTTTCCACCGACGACGAGCTCCTTACGATCGCAACAGCATGGAGCACAGACTCTAGTGCTCCTTTTCTTCTACGTATTTTTCTTATATAGTACGTACCAAAGGTTAACTTTGAGACACACACACACACACGGTCTTGTAGCTGATCAAGCTCCTCTTCTAAACCATCCACTGGGCTGGCTTCTCTAGCAGTACACCAAATCAATACACACACACAAATCCCGATCCAGGAGGGCTTCATGGGGCTAATCGAGGAGACGGTGACGAGCCTTACCAGGGCCGTGCTGAACAGGGCGATCCACTACGCTGAGTCGGCCGTCGCAAAGGAGGCAGCTCTCCACCTCGGTATCCAGCGCGACCAGACCTTCATCGCCGACGAGCTTGAGATGATGCAGGGCTTCCTAATGGCCGCGCATGACGACCGTGACAGCCACAACAGGGTGGTGAAGATCTGGGTGAAGCAAGTCCGCGACGTTGCCTACGACGTCGAGAACTGCCTCCAGGACTTCGCTGTTCGTGTGACGGTGAGGAGGTCCTGGTGGCGTTTCCCTCGCAAGCTGCTGCACCGGCGGCGCGTGGCCAAGAAGATGAAGGAGCTCAGAGCCAAGGTTGAGGATGCCAGCCAGAGGAACCTGCGCTACCACCTCATCAAGGCCTCCAAGCCAATCTCCGCTGATGAGCAGTCGTTGGCCGTCGCCAGTGCAACCATGTCTGACATTGACGAAGTAAGGCGGCAGCATGAAAAGGCAAAAGTGGGTCTCGTTCGGCTCATCAGCAAGAAGGACAATGACCTTAGAGTCATTGCGGTGTCAGGGACAAATGCTATCGGTCTTGGAGAGACCTCCATCGCCAAAAGAGCCTACGAAGATCTCAAGATACACAAGAAATTCGAGTGTTTTGCCTGGATCAGGTTGGTGCGACCCTTCAATCCGACAAAGTTCTTGCAAAGCATTGCCCGGCAGCTCTATGTAGATTATCTTCAGCAGGCCAAGCAAACAGAGAAAAATCCTGCAGATGCCCAAGTTCTGAGGAAGATGGGAATGATGAGTGAGGAGGATTTGGCTAATGAATTCAAGACATATATCAGTGAGAAGAGTTACCTGATTGTGATTGATGACCTACACACCGTTGAAGAGTGGGATCGCATTATAACATGCTTCCCACAAAGCAAGAAAGGGGAAGCCGAATCGTAGTGTCGGCACAGCAAGTTGAAGTTGCAAGCTTATGCGTAGGGCCGGAGAATGTAGCACCAGAGCACATGCAGTTGTTTGCTGATCTTCATGCTTTCTACGAGAAGGTGACATTCAAACTCTGATTCGCCGAATATCATCTTACTAATGCTACCTCTTGTTGGCGAGTATTTGACAAAAAAACTACCACATTAGGGGTTACCGTCCCACAGAACTACCACTTTCAAAAAAGTGATTGATAACTACCAATTTTTTTTAATTTTGTGACTAAAAACTATCACTTTTAAAAAATGACCAGTTTAGATGATTTAAACACGTTTATGACATGCGGGACCCACCCATCAGGGCTGACGTGGCGGCAAAGTCAATTCCGTTTATTTTGACCGTTATTACACCGTCACCCTAAACGCTGTTATAACATATGGGACCCACCGGTCAGGACTATCTTCTTCTTCTTCCTCCATTTCTCTCTATTTGGCATTTCAACAAACACCTCCTGTGCATCGCGGACGGACACCGGCAGCAAGGTGACGGTGGCGATGGACTCGGCGTTGAGCTTGGATGATGGCAGGCTGACGATGGGGCGGCCCTTGAGCACAACCTCGACAGCGGCCTGGCACGCCTCCTACTGGCCGGACCAGAGCAGGCCGACGGAGCCGTACACGGGGTTGACCATCCAGCCGCACGCCTCGTAGAGCAGCAAGTGGAAGAGCGCCGGGCGGAGGCCGGCGTCGGGGCTGGCGGCGAGCAGGTTGAGCAGCTCGACGCGGCCGTAGAACTTGGCGAGGAAGACGGTGGCGTTGGCCTGCGCGTCGGGGCTCCGGATCCAGTCCAGGCAGGGGCGGATGGTGCAGCCCTCAAGCTCGTCGCCGACCAGATCCGCTGCCTCGCGTCCGCCGCCTCGCCGGAGTTCCCTTCGGTCGCCCCTCATCTCCGCCTCCCGTGGTTGGTGCCTAGCGCTGTCGCCCGCTCGTCTTGGTGCGCGAAGAGAGAAAGGAGGAGGAGGAAGAAGATTGATGCTGACAGGTGGGCCCCACTTGTAATAACAGTCAACATAATGGTCAAAATAAACGGAGTTGACTTTGCCGCCACATCAGCTCTGACGGGTGGGCCCTGCATATCATAAACGTGTTTAAATCGTCTAAACTGATCATTTTTCAAAAATGGTAGTTTTTAGTCACAAAATTAGAAATTTTTGGTTGTTATCAGTCACTTTTTTTAAAGTGGTAGTTATGTGGGACGGTAACCCCTAATGTGGTAGTTTTTTGTCAAATACTCCTTGTTGGCTTGCTGAACTAAGTAGGAGTACACATGAACTAATGTAATAAACAACACCATCAATAACGTGAAGCAATCAATAGGTTGCCACATCTAGTAAAGTACTTCCTCTCCGTTCAGTATTATAAGATGTTTTGGATGTTTCAATATAGACTACATATGGACTGAAATGAGTGACCAAACACACTAAAATGCGTCTACATATATTCGATTTAGAAAAAAGCTAGAACATCTTATAATAGTGAACAGAGGGAGTAATAGTCTTTACATTCGATATTTCAATTTTTATATAGATCAATAAGTCCATATATCTATACATTCGCGGGTAACATTTCATTGATATTCCATTTAAGGACCATGAGCTTACGTTATTTAATTCACCCTGGCTGAATCATACTTGTGCATTGATTCTAATTTCCCTAATTTTGGCTCCAAATTGTAAATGCAAAATATCTCAAATATTCTGAATCCACAACCGTAGACACTCAATTAAATTAAATAGTCTTGCATTATTATTTTAATCTGGAGAATACAATTCCATACCATGTTTTTGTTTACATGAATTACAAGAAGGGCCATCAAGAACTTTATGTGCTAACATGATCTTCATTCACATCAACTAGTTTAGGAGATAGTGAACCTCGGTAATTGCCAGGCCGGATAATTAACTACCCTGGACACTACTCCTAAAGGAGATTTAAAGTTTTTAGAGGCGATGTTACCCCACATGGTTACGCAATTAGACATGCTTCTTCATATTGTTTACATGTTCAGTTTTGAAGATTACATAAACTTATGAAAGATTTAGCACTTGACTAAAGATTGTCCAGTGAAAAAATAAGGCAGCGCCTAATCATTGTTTTCTTATGTCTAGAGTTTTCAAGATGCAGCAGATCTGGTGGAAACAGGATCTAGCTCAAATACATCCTGTATGTATAATAATAACTCTGTGTACAGGAAGAGCTTAGTTGTTTTGAAGGAATCTGAGCCCATTGGACGTGATCAAGAAAAATCTGATATTATTGAAATAATTACAAATGGTGATAGCCAACACCTTGAGGTGGTCTCTGTGTGCGGAATGGGTGATCTTGGGAAAACAACACTAATCAGAGATGTCTATGAAAGCTAAGAGCTCAGCGGCATGTTTGAGAAGTCTGCTTTTGTCACAATAATGCATCCGTTCAATCGGGAAAAGCTCATTGAGAGCTTATCTAGACAGTTTGGAGAAAAGGATGTGGAAAACATGTACCAGTATTTGGAAGGAAGGAAATACTTGGTTGTTCTTGATGATCTCTCGTCCACCACAGAATGGGACGCTATAAAACAACATTTTCCTCCAACAGGCATAGCAAACCGGATCATAATCACCACAAGAAAAGAGGATATTGCGAAGCATTGTTCGAAGAGGCATAAGAATATATACAACCTCAAGGGGCTGGTATACAAAAATGCCCTTGACCTCTTCACACAAAAGGTACCAATAACATATCATTCTCCATCTCTTATGCATTGGTTTTATTTGACCGAAAAAGGCAGGTTGTAGGTTCTGATAACATATGGTTTGTTTGTACACATATGTCAGGTCACAGAGAAAAAAAGATGATTGTTACGAATGTGCTAACTATTAGTTACATGATATATTTATTGAAAACATAAAAAGAAGCCATATATTCTGATGTCCTAGTCATCAAATGGTAAGGTTCAGTGTAGGCTGAGGCGGTTTCACCTGATCAACCATACACTTTGAAGGAAGGCATTGGCCAGCAAAGGGCCAGAGGGCTAGAAAGAAACAATAATAAGATGGTTGGATTAGGTTTTATCATCGAGGACCTAGTGGATGATGATGGCAGGCATGTTGTTACATCCCTGGATTCAAATTTTGGTTAGAGTCCAAACCATATGTGGTACAACCTATGCACGTCAGCCATCTGTTTGGACTACTGTCCTCTCTTCAGTCAAAAGTATTAGGGAAATGTTTTACATCTGTAGTCTGATTTTAGCTTTTGGAAGGACAATTGAGTTTCAATTGAACAAGGAAAGTGCCTCCATCACATGAAAAAAGTGTTTCCACATCACAATTTTGTTACATGGGAACAACTTAAAATAAGTGTTTTCATCTTTGAACTTTTATGTTGTGTATGTTTCAACAGTGTTTCCATTTCATGAGTACAATTTTAAAATGTTTCCATAGACTCCGACCCGATGCCAATCCATAGTCACTGCCAAAGTCCTAATTCTAAGAGTTGGCAAGTTTGGCGCAAAGAGATATTATATGCTAGTATTACTTCCTTTAGATTAACAGTTGTAGGATTAACACACCACCATGGCACAGATGATCGCATTCCAAGATAGGATGCCATGGATTAGCCTATGGTTCACTAATTGGCCTCACCAGAGTAGTAGCATGCTTCGTCGACAAGGTCGCCGGGAAGCTGCCCACCTAGAAGGCCTGGTTTATGAACAAGGCAGGCCGCCTCGCCTTTGTCAAATCCGTCCTGAGCGCAATGCCTATTCACCAGCTAGTAGTGCTGGCGCCACCTAAGAAGACACTTAAGCTCTTGGAAAAGATAGAAAGAGGACTCCTCTGGGCGGGCCGTGCCAAGGCCAACAGTGGCAATTGCCAGTTAACTGGCGGCGCGTTTGCCGGCCTATCCCCCTGGGTGGCCTTGGTGTCCACGACCTGGAGTGTACCGGACTCCTCTGCGCACGCGCTGGCTATGGCCAGCTGCGTCGACGATGGCAGGGGCTGGAGCTGCCTCGACGCGCAGTTCTCGCGCGAGGAACGCGCGTTCTTCTTCGCGTCTACCACCACAATGGTGGGCAATGGGCAGCGCGCCCTGTTTTGGGAGGACCGATGGATCAACGGACCCGCCATTGGGGAGATCGCGCCGCTCGTGTACGCCTGCATCCCCAAGCGACACCGCAAACCCAGGATGGTCGAGGCTAGCCTACATGAGAACCGTTAGGCATCCGACATCCACGAAATGATCGACATTCAAGAGGTAGGCCAATACTTGCACCTCTGGCGCATGATTGAGCACACTGCTCTCAATGCCGAGCCGGACAGTCTGTGCTGGAAGTGGAGCGCGAATGGCGACTACTCCACCAATTCTGCCTACCTGGCCACCTTCCACGGCTTCATCCAATGTCAGGCCTGGAGGCTCAACTGGAATTGTTGGACGCCGCCACATGTTCGTCTCTTCCACTGGCTTGCCAACCTAGACCATTGCTGGATGGTCGACCGCCTCGCACGCCGCAGCCTGCCACACCCGCAATGCTGCTCCCTTGCGATCAGGCTCCGGAGACAATACAACACTGCTCCAGGGATGCCTATTCTACCGGCAGGTGTGGTACGCGATCCTCTCATGTCTGCGCTTCTCTTGCCTGCCGCCCGACAATGACGCCACACTCCATAATTGGTGGCTCTCGGCCAGGTAGGGCACCCCAAAGCCCATGCACAAAGGCCTTGCATCCACAACCCTGCCAATCCCCTAGATGATTTCGAAGCACTGCAACAATTGCGTCTTCGACGATGCACGCCCCTCAATCAACACCCCGGTCGCCAGTGTTAAGCTTCATGCACTAGCCAACGCAACCAAAAGTCCGAACTGATGGAAAGGGCTAGGCAATCAACATATACACTTCAACACCCCCTCTCACATGTGACGCGGGAAGCTCTGGTTTCGAGTCGCTCGACTAGTCGCGACTAGTCGATGAGTCGCACTTCCAGGGCCGACTCAACTCTTGGGATGAGTCGAGCGACTCAAGCGACTAGTCGTGGTTTCTGGGTCGAACGACTCTTTTTTTGGGCCCCACCTGTCATATGTTTTTCTACTGTATTTGCTTGCCAATACCCCCCAGCCGCCGCCACCCCTGGTTTGCTGCTATCACCTCCTCCCCTAGTTGTTGCTGCTTGTTCCCTCCTCCCCTGGTTGCTGCTGCTGGTCTGCTCCCCCTTCTCCACTGGTTGCTGCTGCTGGTCTGCTCCCCCTCCACCCCTAGTTGCTGCTGTTGGTGGTCTGCTTCTCCACTGGTACCTACTATCAACTGCTTTACTCACTTCAACTCGTCGCATGTCGAATCGTCGACCATGAGTCTAGACTAGTCACGACTAGTCTAGAGTCCCCCCCCCTAAGCGACTCGTCGACTCATCGACTCAAAAACCTTGGCGGGAAGTCAACACATGAATAGACTCAGATATATGGCTCAAGAGGCCTATACATGGACACAGAGGGGGCCAGCAGCAATTTTTGAATAAATTGCGAAAGTCAGGACTTGAACTCGAGACCTTAGGCTCTGATACCATGTTAAGCTTCATGCACTGGCCAACGCAACCAAAAGCCCGAACTGATGGAAAGGGCTACACAATCCATATATACACTTCAACAGCCATGATCAAGGACGAGGCTGCTCTATATGGGCCAGAACTGGGGCTCTGGGCTTATGTGCCATCTTACCTGGATGTCCATTAATTTTTCTGTCATTGCCCTATAACCTGCCTCCTAGGAGGATTGTACCAAACTTCTCTAAAAAAGGACTGGGCGGCCACAGCAGTAGACACTCACAAGTTGTTCCTCTAACTTGGTGGGGTTAGAGGAACAGGGACAAATATATGTGGATGGGAAAGATGGGAGTAGGTAATCCATTCGATTTATGCTCACAAATGATTGTATGGAAGATAGGAAACACTAGCAGACATACAAGAACACTTTTTTTTATCATTGTTATGACAAAATTGAGCAAAAAAGATTAATCCTAGTATACCAAAAAACATTAACATTGTATATGCATATTCTAATTCGAAGTTATATAATGGAGATATTGCTGCCAAATGGAAGGAAAAAATGCCTAGCTTTGGTTGGTGGGGAAGTGTTAGTTGTGACGCTCCTGGCGAACCACTGACATGTAGAGAGCATCACCGGACGATGGAATCGATTTGAGAATGAAATCGACAGAGGGGGGAACTCAACTGGGGAAAAACAGACGAGTTGCGGCGTCCAGTAAATATGAAACCCTAAACCTGAGGCTCTAATACCTTGCTGGAGAAGCAACTTATCTCTATTGCATAGCACAAGGGGAAACTGTATATAACAAGGGACTTGGAGCTCAAGTAAGGATATCTAGACTAATACGAATACGTAAAGAGACCTAGACCAATAGTAATAGAACTAATACTCCTAAACATGTTCAAGTTCTCTTGACTTGAACTTGTACCTTTGTAGAGCACAGAGAAATTGCTGACAGGCGAAAAAGAAAAGCATGTCTCGGGTTGGGCGGGGGAGCATGCATAGAATCCCACCACCTCGGTTCAAGTTCTCTTGGCAAGAACTTGGTCTGTAGAGTTTCGGAATCTTTCGAAAGGTGCAAAGACATCTCTTTTTCCAAGAAAGAATGTAACTGTGGATAGGGGACATCCTTCTAGAATGTTAGGTCATACTCCCTCCGTCCGATGAAGAGTGTACGTTTAGCTTTAAAATTTGTCCATAAAAGAGTGTACTTCTATCTTCCCAATGCATTTTAAAGTAGAAAAAAGTACTTCTCTTTCATCACACGGTAATCAAGACCAATAGCATTCTACACATGGTCTCCTTAATTTTTACATGCACTTAGCTCATTGGGGGTTGAATAATTAAAAAGAAGAGAGATAGTGGCTTGCACCTTTTCAATGCATTTTTTACTTCACTCCATAATTTGTCCTAAGATTTCTAGATGTACGCTTTTCACCGGACGGAGGGAGTATATTTCTTAGTTTATTTATTAATTAAACTTTTATTCATTAGGCGATGAGGATGTCTTGTATGCAATAGTAAAACAGAACTGTGGTTGGAAGTTCAAAAAAAATTGAGCTCCAATCCTCCAAATAGTCTGTACTCCCTCCTATCCATATTAATTGTCGCTGCTTTAGTACAACTTTATACTAAAGTTGTACTAAAGCAGCGACACGTAATATGAATCGGAGGGGGTATTAGAGTTACTTGATTTGCTTGCATATGTAGCCAGAGGACCAAGGGCACAAGTTGTAGATTTACTTTGCAAAATGAATTTTGGAAAATTCTCTTGTCCAAGGAGCCAACAAATATAACAGGAGTGCGCACCTTTAAAATCACATAGTCTGTGTTCCATTGTAATCACAAAACTAAACTATAATTTGAATGACTATTGTGTGTTTAGTTTTATATTTGGTGTACTAAAAATATTAAACTGTAAAAATTTCAGATATTTGGCAAGATTACAAATTTGGATGAGCAATATCCAGAGTTGGTTGAACAAGCAAAGCTGTAACACCCCGGATACAACTTTCCATATTTGTAACTCCGGCTCTTGCCTTTTCCGGAGATGCGATATGATGTTTCCCTTCGTGGTTGGGTTTTTGTCTTTGTTTTGCATTTTGTTCATGTCATGCTTTTCATATCATGTCATCATGTGCATCGCATTTGCATTCGTCTTCGTCTCATGCATCCGAGCATTTTCCCCATTGTCCGTTTTGCAATCCGACACTCACACATGCACCGGCGCACCCCTTTTGTCTCTTTTCATGAGCGGTTGTTAGACGTTCTCGGAATGGACCATGATTTGCCAAGTGGCCTTGGTACACCACCGGTAGACCGCCTGTCAAATTTCGTTCCATTTGGAGGCCGTTTGATGCTCCAACGGTTAACCGGGTAACCGCAAAAGCCTCTTTGGTGTTGCAGCCCAACATCCCTCCAAAACAGCCCAATAACCCATCTAAACCATCTCCATGTCCTCCGTCGTCGGATCACGATCGTGTGTGCGAAAACTACACCTCTTTTGGACTCTCCTAGCTCCCTCTACCTATAAATATGTGCACCCCTCCAAAAATCTCGCAGTCCAAACCCTAGCTCCAACCTCCTCCGCCGTCGGACAAGTCCGGCCTGAGCCGGACGAAATCGCCGCCGTCGCCCGCACCAATCAGGCGCCGCCACGTGGCGTCCGCCGCCTCCCTCCGCCGCCGGACCGCGAGCCAGCGCCTGGCCCGCGGGGCCCGTCCCCCTTCCCTCGCCGGCGCTGCCCGCCGCCTCCGCCGCCCCGCTTGCCGCCCGGCTCCAGTTGCCGCGCCGCCGCCTCCACACACCTGCGCGCCGCCTCGCCGCGCCTGTCCTCCGCCGGCGTCGTCAACCACCGCCGGAGCTTCCCCCGCGCCTCTCCTCGCCGGATCCGGCGACCCCAAGGCCGGATCGAGCTCCTCCGGCCAACTCCGGCGAGATCTCGTCGGGGTGGACGAGATCCACCCGCTCCTCGAACCAAACAGCCTCCCCGCGTCCCGATCCACTCCGTCCCGGAACCACCTCGTCCCGCGTTGACTTTCGCGGAGGTGAAATTCCACCAAGTCCCGGAGCTCTCTGTTATTTTTATGCCCTGTTCATCATGCCGTATCTCGGTGACCGTAGCTCCAAATCATGCATATGATATGTCGAATTGTTCGTCTCATCGAGATCTTCGCATTAGCAGAATTTCCATGCATGTTACTGTCTGCTATGATGCCATTTCCATTGATGCAAGAGTTGTATACATTGTTTACTGCTGTTACTTATCAGATCATGGGGTTTTGTCATTTTTGTTGCATTTGATGTGTGCATCATATGAGTATGAGCTCTACATGTGTTTTTTTACTACAACATGCCATCTTTACAGAGGTGTTTGTCTTGTATTTTTGTGATCTATGTGATGACTAAAACAAGCATGCACACTAGGCTTCGTGATGTTGCTGTTTTCAGGGACTTAGGATTTTGCTAAGTCTTTTCCTCCTATTATTTTGATGCCATGTAAACTTGATGCTACAGTGAGATACATGCTTATTTTGGGATACTTCGTAAGGATGTTTTGAACATATGGTTATGCTCTATCCATCCGTGCCCCTTCTTGCAATTATGGAGTGCTCTAGCATGTCTTGTTCTTGCTCTACTTTTGCTATAAAATGTTCCTGGCAGAATGTTAACATGTTAATCAATATTGCCATGGTTGTTGCTAGTGATCCATGCATCCTATGAACTTGCTCTTGACATGGTTAGCTTCATGAACATGTCATCTTGCTATTGGTATGCTTACATCTTCATGCAATGCTTTGTGGTGAGTGGCATGAGCTCGCAAATTTGCCTTCATAATTCTGTTTATGCCATGCTCTGTTTTCTGCTAAGTCTGAAACTGTTAATAAAACTTGCTATGTTTACATGGGTGCCACCATATCTTCTGTGCCTTTTTGGCTCATGATCACTAAGGGACTTTTGTTCTATGCATTTAGTAGAATCATTCCGTGCCTTGAGTTGCTATGATACGTTCCTGTAGTATGTTATTTTCTTCCTCTAAACATTGCTTCCTGATGCTGTTTATACCATGTTCGTATTTTCACCAAGGCTGTGATGCTGATATCTTTTGCAATTTTGCCATGCTTGTTTGGACCTGCTCTTGTGTGATATAGCCGTAGCTCAGTGTTCATGTTTTGTCAAGAATCTTGTGTACATCACTGACATATGCTTTGTTGCTATGTTGGAGTGCAGTAGCTTAGTTTCTTGTTGCATGCTAAGTGGCATCATGCTGTTAATCGCAGTTTTGCGTCATCCTTGTTTTGCTTGCCATTTGCAAACCGTCCCTCCGTTTCTGGTGATCTTTATATCGATTTCAACCGAAATCATCTCATCTTTCCAGCGGAATACTTGGTTTGCCAAGTTCATGCCTTGATGATTCTTTCCCTTCCGGAGCACGCATATGCATTGCATATCATACCTTGCATATCATGCCATGTATTGCATCATGTTATTTGTGCATTGCACCGTGATTGATTGTTGTTCTCATTGCTTGTGTTCTTGCCTTGGGTAGAGTCGGGAGACGAGTACGTGATTGAGGAACCTGTTGAGTACGCTATCGAGGATCAAGCTTTCGACAACTCTGAGAACTTTGCAGGCAAGATGACCATACCCTCAAAATCACTTCTACCTTTGCTTGCTAGTTGTTTCGCTCTATCGTTTTGTTGCGCTACCTACCACTTGCTATATCATGCCTCCCATATTGCCATGACAGGCCTCTAACCCACCTTTCCTAGCAAACCGTTGTTTGGCTATGTTACCGCTTTTGCTCAGCCCCTCTTATAGCGTTGTTAGTTGCAGGTGAAGCTGAAGTTTGTTCCATGTTGGAACATGGATATGTTGGGATATCACAATATCTCTTATTTAATTAATGCATCTATATACTTGGTAAAGGGTGGAAGGCTCGGCCTTTTGCCTGGTGTCTTGTTCCACTCTTGCCGCCCTAGTTTCCGTCATACCGGTGTTATGTTCCTTGATTTTGCGTTCCTTACGCGGTTGGGTGTTATGGGAACCCCTTGACAGTTCGCTTTGAATAAAACTCCTCCAGCAAGGCCCAACCTTGGTTTTACATTTGCCTAACAACCTATTACCTTTCCCTTGGGAGTAATTAACCCGAGGGTCATATTTATTTTAACCCCCCCGGGCCAGTGCTTCTCTAAGTGTTGGTCCGAACCGAGCCGCCTGCGGGGCCTCCTCGGGGAAACTCGAGGTCTGGTTTTACTCGTAGCCTGTCTTTGTTGCCCTGAGAACGAGATACATGCGACTCCTATCGGGATTGTCGGCACATCGGGTGGCTTTGCTGGTCTTGTTTTACCATTGTCGAAATGTCTTGTAACCGGGATTCCGAGTCTGATCGGGTCTTCCCGGGAGAAGGAATATCCTTCGTTGGCCGTGAGAGCTTGTGATGGGCTAAGTTGGGACACCCCTGTAGGGTTTAAACTTTCGAGAGCCGTGCCCGCGGTTATGTGGCAGATGGGAATTTGTTAATATCCGGTTGTAGAGAACTTGACATTTAACTTAATTAAAATGCATCAACCGCGTGAGTAGCCGTGATGGTCTCTTTTCGGCAGAGTCCGGGAAGTGAACACGGTCTTGTGTTATGCTTGAACGTAAGTAGTTTCAGGATCACTTCTTGATCTTTTCTAGCTTCTCGACCGTTGCGTTGCTTCTCTTCTCGCTCTCATTTGCGTATGTTAGCCACCATATATGCTTAGTGCTTGCTGCAGCTCCACCTCATTGCCCCTCTCCTACCCATAAGCTTAAATAGTCTTGATCTCGCGGGTGTGAGATTGCTGAGTCCTCGTGACTCACGGATACTTCCAAAGAGTTGCAGGTGCCGACGATACCAGTGCAGGCGATGCTACCGAACTCAAGTGGGAGTTCGACGAGGACCTTGGTTGTTACTATGTTTCGTTTCCTGATGATCAGTAGTGGAGCCCAGTTGGGACGATCGGGGATCTAGCATTTGGGGTTGTCTTCTTTTATTTTGGTTGTGTAGTCGGACCTTGATTGTACTCTGATGATGTATGTTTAATTCATGTATTGTGTGAAGTGGCAATTGTAAGCCAACTCTTTATCCCATTCTTGTTCATTACATGGGATTGTGTGAAGATGACCCTTCTTGCGACAAAACCACCATGCGGTTATGCCTCTAAGTCGTGCCTCGACACGTGGGAGATATAGCCGCATCGTGGGAGTTACAAAAGCTGATCCTAAAGAAGTGCAGTGGACTTCCCCTTGCAATAGTCACCATAGGTGGTTTCTTGGCAACCCAACAAACCACACCTTTGGAATGGAGGAAGTTGAATGAGCATATTAGTGCTGAGTTGGAACTGAATCCAGACCTTGGGCCCATAATGACAGTCCTTAATAAAAGCTTTGATGGCCTACCATACTATCTTAAGCCTTGTTTCTTGTATATGTCGATCTTTCCAAAAGATCGCGAGGTCAGTCGGCGCCGTTTGGTGCGTCGGTGGATTGCAGAGGGTTATTCAAGGGAGGTGCGTGGCAGGTCTGCAGATGAAATAGCAGAGGGCGACTTCATGGAACTCATAAGCAGGAGCATGCTCCGACCATCTCAACAATCAATTCATGGTAGAAAAGGAGTTGATGCATGCCAGGTCCATGATCTAATCCGTGAAATCAGCATCAAGAAGTCAACTGAAGAAGATTTTGTTTTCACACTGGAGGAAGGTTACGGCTTAAGCAGATAGGCCACAGTTCGGCACCTTGCTATAAGCGAAAATTGGAAGGGAGATCAAAGTCAGTTCGAGAGCATAGTGGACTTGTCCCGTGTGAGATCAATAACAGTTTTTGGGAAGTGGAAGCCATTTTTTATTTCAGACAAGATGAGTTTGCTACGAGTGCTGGACCTAGAAGGCACACCAGGCCTAGCTGATCACCACCTTCAGCACATTGGGAAGCTTCTTCACCTAAAATATTTTTCCATAAGAGGATGTGATGATATTCATCACCTGCCACACTCCTTGGGTAACCTGAGGCAACTCCAGACACTAGATGTCAGGGATACGAGAATACTAAAGCTGCCAAAGACCATCATCAAACTTCGGATGTTAACCTATCTCCGCCTTGGTAGGAAATCGACTGACAAAAAGGTGTCATATGAGAAACTTGAAGAGAAGCTCTCAAATTCAATGGGCAACAACAGGCTATGTCTATTGACTTCAGGGTCAGTGATGCTTTGTGCAGCTTGTTGTGCACCCCGTCGTTTTGGTTATTCTGAAGACAAGAATTGCCATGACATATGTACTGCTGCTTGCTGTGCTAGACTCCCTGCTGTTGCCAAGCGTCTGGACAGGTATGGAGTTCTAGCTCCTAGAGGGATGAGGAAACTGATCGGCTTGCACACACTGGGGGTTGTAAATGTTGCACGGGGGGCAGTCATTCAGGACATAAAAAACTGACCTGGTTGCGCAAGTTAGCAGTAACTGGCATCAACGGGAGAAATGGTGAAAAATTCTGTTCAGCAATCAATAATCTCAACCGTCTTGAGTCATTGTCAATACAGTCAGAGGGAGATCCTGGATTGTGTGAATGTTTGCACTGGATGACCTCGCCCCCGGAAAACCTCCAGAGCCTCAAGCTGTACGATAATCGGATCAAACTGCCAAGATGGGTCCAGAGGCTCCAGCATCTTGTGAAGCTGAATTTACGAAGCACCAGGCTATCAGGGCATGATGGTGATGTGGAAGTTCTTGGGAGGATGCCAAATCTGGCCATCCTGCATTTGCTGGAGAAGTCGTTTCAGGGTGAAGAGCTTCATTTCCAGATTGGGATTTTCAGAAGCCTCACAGTTCTTGTGCTTAGAAACTTTGGGGACATCAAATTGGTGAAGTTTGACCAAGGAGCAATGCCTAAGCTTGAGCAACTGCAGGTCAGGAATGACTGGAGGGTAAGTGCTGAAACTGGTTGTTCTGCGAATGAAGTTGCATTTTCAAGTCTAGACTTTCTCCCAAGCATCAAGGAAGCCCGATTATGGCTAAACATTATCCCGGATGAACAACTCAAGGAAATACCAGATGAAGTATTCCTCAAGGCCAGCAACTTTGAGGAACACTTTCGGACCCAGCTTGCCAACAATCCAAGGAACCCCATTCTGAAGGTGGGCGAGCTCGAGAACGAGGACTAATATTGTATCTCTATACAGCTTGATTATTGTTGCCAATCCAAAAGGGGACATCATGGCTCCTGCCCAAGAATATATTTTTGACTAATGTTGTATCCCTATACAGCTTGGACATGCTACTGGAGAATATGTTTTTTACTCTAAAGCATTCCTCTTGTTTTTTCCATAAATACAGGTTAAACCCTCAATGTTTACAACATTGCTATGTTCTGTTTACGAATATACCACTAATTGGTAACCCTTCATCCTGCTTCTCGGGTGAAATTGTGATGCATTCAATTTGATTGTACCAGAAAGACTCAAGTGTGCAACAGATTGTGCATATAAGTGAAATGTGCTAGTATTACTTATGGAAAATATCATGGTGAGATTAGACCCTTTCCTCATATATCACATGTGCTCTGTTTTCATTTTGTCGTGATTGAGCAGTAAGTGTAATAATAATAGAATAGTGACATCTGTGATAAACATGGATTGCGTGAAAATTAATGGGTTGTTATGTTTCTTTATATGAACTGCTATGGCCTGCAAGGTGTTTGTTGCTGTCAGAGTTAAAGGGCGTCTCCGAGGTATTTAAGCTTCTTGTTCTGAACCCATAAGGCTCATGGACTTCAGGATTTGGGAGAATAAGAGAGGTGTTCCAGCTAAGCTCTCAGGGAGCTCCTCCCATGTAAGCATGGAGAGGTTGTTGTCTAAGCAATAGCGTTAAGAGCTTGGAATGTCAACAATAGACACACATCAAAGTTACTGAAAACTGATACCATGAACACTCGTAAACAACCAAAATAAAAAAGGGCAACCCGGTGCATGTAGCTCCTGCTTATGCAGGGTCCGGGGAAGGGTCCGACCACTTTGGGTCTAAAACAGCCGAAACGAATTTACTAATAATCCGGCAAAACAAAATAGTAAAAAATGCTTAAAGCACATGTACAAACTAGATAGTGTGGTGAAGCCACCGCCACCCTCTTTTCTGAAAGTTCTCGACCTGCACCATTGCATCCCGTTCCTGAAAGGAATAGCTTGCATATTTAGTTTTTATTTTCTCAGTATGTTCTAATACAGTGAAAGCAGATATAGCATATCTAGCTAGGTAGCATCTTTATGCATATAGGAAAAAAAGCTTCAAGCCATCGTCGAATGCACGGTAAGGTTTATGCAGCATCTTAGAGGCAGACACAATCTACTTTTGAGTCTCAGCCGTTTCATGTGTAGCACACTGTCCATTGACATGTGAAACACGGGCTATAGATGTTAACCTGAGGAATACACACATTTCTGGGTTACAAAAGCCGGGCCAGATCACTAATCAGTTTACTGATAAATGCAACTCTGCACATTCCTAATATGCAATCGCCACTAATATTTTGCTGCACAACCAATGTCGTGCTGCAGGGGATATCTTTGTTTTTCCCCAGCTTTCAGTTGAGTAGTTTCTCTGGGTGATACCTCTGCTATCCCGTCAATGTTAATAGGATAGATCATCACAAGTTTACACTACAGATGCAGAGAAATCCCCAGTTTCGCCACACCATGGGATCCACCATCATAGCTAGACAGTTTAATTCTGTTTCCGCAAAAAAAGGGGGGGGGGGTCTAATTCTAGTTCAGATTGCCGAACTAAATTGGAAATGTATGAACACCACAGACCGAGGGTCGTTGCTAAGGGAAGCGAGCTCACCAGTCACCAGCGACCCTCTCCCTCCGACGACCCTACACCGGCGCGGAGAGGATTTCCCCGTTATACATCCCTCTGGGCGCAACCTGTCATCCCCTTCTCCTCCTTCGCCGCGGCCGCCGCTGCCCGTCGCCGGGAGAAGTAGGATGTGTTAATTTAATGAAGGATCTGATTTTAATGGGTCAGCTAAACTAGTGCGAACAAGCCAGCCTCGCTCCTGCCGGTGGGGTTTGTTTCCCTTCGTCACCATGTCATCAGCGGGAAGGGAGAAGAGAGGTCCCACGAAGAGAATTTTATTGTTTCCCCCAAAAAAGGAGAAAGTTTTGAGAGAAAACAAAATTACTTCACTGATTAAATGGACAGTACATTCACACATTCTTTTTTTTCGAGAGTACACAAAATTTGTACCATATAGTTTTATAAAAGAAGGAAGTATAATACAAAACTTCCACCAAATGAGAAGCAAGAGACAAGAAAAAGGATTAAAAAAAAGAAAAACAAGCGTTCGTCTACTCAAATACCCTTCTACTCACAAAAACTTGCGATACTCTGGCCTGTGACAGCCACCCAAATTTCCAATTCTTAAATGATAAAGGTGCAAGATCCATTAGAGGCATTTGTTGTGAACAATTATTGAACACTCTAGTATTTGTTTGTTTCCACAAAGTTCAGCATCCTCTTTGGGGATCCTCTTCCGCATGATGTACCACCACTCCTCCAACATTTACAAATTCACACCAGAGAACCATAAATACACTAAAAAAATAGGTACGACCTCTATACCAACACAAGTGAGTACATGACGTATCTGTACCATCCATTTTGTCATGGACATTGGTGTCCACGCACTTCTTTTGGGGATGCGATTCTTCGCCGAGCAAGGGGGGCATGGTGGGCACCAAAGGGGTACGGGGTAATCATCGTCATGAACACAACGAAGGACGCAATGATGGTCGTGGCGCATGCCGTTAGAGCGGCAAGTTTTGTCATGGTGATGGTGGTGAGATGGTGGTTAGTAAAAGGAACTTGATGGATGCAGTTTCAGGCAATCCTGCAAAAAAGTATTGATCTAATTCTAGTTCAGATTGCCGAACTAAATCGGAAATTTATGAACACCACAGACCGAGGTCGTTCCTAAGGGAAGCGAGCTCACCAGTCACCAGCGACCCTCTCCCTCCGACGACCCTACACCTGCGCGGCGAGGATTTCCCCGTAATACATCCCTCTGGCCGCAACCCCTCATCCCCTTCTCCTCCTTCGCCGCGGCCGTCGCTGCCCGTCGCCGGGAGAAGCAGGATGTGTTAATTTAATGAAGGATCTGATTTTAGTGGGTCAGCAGAACTAGTGCGAACAAGCCAGCCTCGTTCCTGCAGATGGGGTTTATTTCCCCTTCGTCGCCATGGCATCAGCGGGAAGGGAGAAGAGAGGTCCCACGAATAGAATTTTATTGTTTCCCTAAAAAAGGAGAATGTTTTGAGAGAAAACAAAATTGCTTCACTAATTAAATGGACAGTACATTCACACATTCTTTTTTTTCAAGAGTACACAAAATTTATACCATATAGTTTTATAAAAGAAGGAAGTATAGTACAAAAACTTCCACCAAATGAGGAGCAAGAGACAAGAAAAAAGATAAGAAAAAGAAAAACAAGAGTCCATCTACTCAAATACCCTTCTACTCACAAAAACTTGTGATACTCTGGCCTGTGACAGCCACCCAAATTTCCAATTCTTGAATGATAAAGGTGCAAGATCCATTAGAGGCATTTGTTGTGAACAATTATTGAACACTCTAGTATTCGTTTGTTTCCACAAAGTTCAGCATCCTCTTTGGGGATCCTCTTTCGCATGATGTACCACCACTCCCCCAACATTTACAAATTCACACTAGAGAACCATAAATACACTAAAATAAATAGGTGCGGCCTCTATACCAACACAAGTGGGTACATGACGTATCTATACCACCCATTTTGTCATGGACATTGGTGTCCACACACTTCTTTTTGGGATGCGATTCTGCACCAAGCAAGGGGGGCATGGTGGGCACCAAAGGGGTACGGGGTAATCATCGTCATGAGCACAACAAAGGATGCAATGAGGGTCGTGGCGCATGCCGTTAGAGCGGCAAGTTTTTTCATGGTGATGGTTGTGAGATGGTGGTTAGTAAAAGGAACTTGATGGATGCAGTTTCAGGCAATCCTGCAAAAAAAACTATTGATCAAGAGATCAATGGCGAGTTGGTGACTCAACGACGCACAAGAGGTCGGACCTGGTGTCGCCTCAATACGAGACAAGTATGAGTGCGGCATGTTACCTACCCCACCCCTCACCTGATGTACGTTCCATCACGTGAGAAGAATACAAAAAATAAAGGCAATCTGTGAAGGAAATATGCCTTAGAGGCAATAATAAAGTTCTTATTTATATTTCCATATATCATGATAAATGTTTATTATTCATGCTAGAATTGTATTAACCGGAAACTTAGGACATGTATGAATACATACACAAAACAAAATGTCCCTAGTATGCCTCTACTTGACTAGCTCTTTAATCAAAGATGGTTAAGTTTCCTGACCATAGACATGTGTTATCATTTGATGAATGAGATCACATCATTAGGAGAATGATGTGATGGACAAGACCCATCCGTTAGCTTAGCATGTTGATCGTTCAGTTTTATTGATATTGTTTTCTTCATGACTTATACAAATTCCTTTGACTATGAGATTATGCAACTCCCGAATAACGGAGGAACACCTTGTGTGCTATCAAACGTCACAACATAAATGGGTGATTATAAAGATGCTCAATAGGTGTCTCCGAAGGTGTTTGTTGGGTTGGCACAGATCGAGATTGGGATTTGTCACTCCGAGTATCGGAGAGGTATCTCTGGGCCCTCTCGGTAATGCACATCACTATAAGCCTTGCAAGCAATGTGACTAATGAGCTAGTTGCGGGATGATGCATTACTGAATGAGTAAAGAGACTTGCCGGTAACGAGATTGAACTAGGTATGAGGACACCGCAGATCGATTCTCGGGCAAATAACATACCGATGACAAAAGGAATGACGTATGTTGTTATGCGGTTTGACCGATAAAGATCTTCGCATAATATCTAGGAACCAATATGAGCATCCAGGTTCCGCTATTGGTTATTGACCGGAGATGTGTCTCGGTCATGTCTACATAGTTCTCGAACCCGTAGGGTCTGCACGCTTAACGTTCGATGACGATTTGTATTATGAGTTATGTGTTTTGGTGACCGAAGTTTGTTTGGAGTCCCGGATGAGATCACGGACATGACGAGGAGTCTCAAAATGGTCGAGAGGTAAAGACGGATATATTGGAAGGTAGTATTCGAACACCGGAAGGGTTCCGGAGTGTATCGTGTACATACCGGAGTACCGGAGGGGTTACCAGAACCCCCCCCCCCCCCGGAAAGATATGGGCCATATGGGCCATAGGAGGGAGGCTAACCAGCCCACAAGGGCTGGTGCGCCCCCCACAAGGGAGGAGGCCGAATTGGATTAGGGAAGGGGGCGCCACCCACCTTTCCTTCTCCTACTCCCTCTCCTTTCCCCCTTTCCCCCTCCATGAGAAGGAAAAGAGGGGGGGGGGGCAAATCCTACTAGGACTAGAAGTCCTAGTAGGACTCCCCCTTATGGCGCGCCCCCTAGGGCCGGCCTCCTCCCTCTCCCTCCTTTATATACATGGGCAGGGCACCCCTTGGAGACACAATAGTTATTCTCTTAGCCATGTGCGGTGCCCCCTTCCACAGTTTACTCCTCCGGTCATAGCGTCGTAGTGCCTAGGCGAAGCCCTGCGCGGATCACATCACCATCACCGTCACCACGCCGTCGTGCTGACGAAACTCTCCCTCGACCCTCTGCTAGATCAAGAGTTCGAGGGACGTCATCGAGCTGAACGTGTGCAGAACTCGGAGGTGTCGTACGTTCGGTACTAGATCTGTTGTATCGCGAAGACGTTCGACTACATCAACCGCGTTATATTAACGCTTCCGCTTTCGGTCTACGAGGGTACGTGGACACAATATCCCCCTCTCGTTGTTATGCATATCCTAGATAGATCTTGCGTGATCATAGGAATTTTTTTGAAATTGCATGCTACGTTCCCCAATGTGGCATCCGAGCCAGGTCTATGCGTAGATGATATGCACGAGCAAAACACAATGAGTTGTGGGCGATAATAGTCATACTGCTTACCACCAACGTCTTACTTTGATTCGGCGGTATTGTTGGATGAAGCGGCCTGGACCGACATTACATGACCGCGTTCATGAGACTGGTTCTACCGACGTGCTTCACACACAGGTGGCTGGCGGGTGTCTGTTTCTCCAACTTTATTTGAATCGAGTTTTACTACGGTCGATCCTTGTTGAAGGTTAAAACAACACACTTGACGAAAAATCGTTGTGGTTTGGATGCGTAGGTAAGAACGGTTCTTGCTAGAAGCCCGTAGAAGCCACGTAAAACTTGCAACAACAAAGTGGAGGACGTCTAACTTGTTTTTGCAGGGCATGTTCTGATGTGATATGGTCAAGACGTGATGAGATATAAATTGTTGTATGAGATGATCATGTTTTGTAAAAGTTATCGGCAACTAGCGGGAGCCTTATGGTTGTCGCTTTATTGTATAAAATGCAATCGCCATGTAATTGCTTTACTTTATCACTAAGCGGTAGCGATAGTCGTGGAAGCAATAGTTGGCGAGACGACAACGACGTTACGATGGAGATCAAGGTGTCAAGCTGGTGACGATGGAGATCATGAAGGTGCTTTGGAGATGGAGATCAAAGGCACAAGATGATGATGGCCATATCATGTCACATATTTTGATTGCATGTGATGTTTATCCTTTATGCATCTTATTTTTCTTAGTACGGCGGTAGCATTATAAGATGATCCCTCACTAAATTTCAAGGTACAAGTGTTCTCCCTGAGTATGCACCGTTGCTATAGTTCGTCGTGCCGAGACACCACGTGATGATCGGGTGTGATAAGCTCTACGTTCACATACAACGGGTGCAAGCCAGTTTTGCACATACAGAATACTCGGGTTAAACTTGACGAGCCTAGCATATGCAGATATGGCCTCGGAACACTGAGACCGAAAGGTCAAACATGAATCATATAGTAGATATGATCAACATAGTGATGTTCACCATTGAAAACTACTCCATCTCACGTGATGATCAGACATGGTTTAGTTTATATGGATCACATGATCATTTAGATGACTAGAGGGATGTCTATCTAAGTGGGAGTTCTGAAGTAATATGATTAATTGACTTTAATTTATCATGAACTTAGTCCTGATAGTATTTGCATATCTATGTTGTAGATCAATAGCTTGCGATGTAGCTCCCCGTTTATTTTTTGATATGTTCCTAGAGAAAAATAAGTTGAAAGATGATAGTAGCAATGATGCAGACTGGGTCCGTGATCTGAGGACTATCCTCATTGCTGCAAAAAAGAATTATGTCCTTGATGCACCACTAGGTGACTGACCTATTGCAGGAGCAGATGCCGACGTTATGAACATTTGGCAAGCTTGGTATGATGACTACTTGATAGTTTAGTGCACCATGCTTTACGGTTTAGAACCGGGACTTTAAAAACGTTTTGAATGCCACGGAGCATATAGGATGTTTCAAGAGCTGAAATTGCTATTTCAGACTCATGCCCGGGTCGAGAGGTATGAGACCTCTGACATGTATTTTGCCTATAAGATGGAGGAGAATAGCTCAACAAGTGAGCATGTGCTCAGAATGTCTGAGTACTACTATCGCTTGAATCAAGTGGGAGTTAATCTTCCAGATAAGATAGTGATTGACAAAGTTCTCTAGTCACTATCACTAAGTTACTGGAACTTTGTGATGAACTATAATATGCAAGGGATGAACGAAAACGATTCCCGAGCTCTTCGTGATGCTGATATCGGCGAAGGTAGAAATCAAGAAAAGCATCAAATGTTGATGGTTCACAAGACCACTGGTTTCAAGTAAAAGGGCAAGGGAAAGATGGGAACTTCAAGAATAATGGCAAGCAAGTTGCCACTCCCATGAAGAAGCCCAAAGCTAGACCCAAGCCTGAAACTGAGTGCTTCTACTGGAAAGGAAATGGTCACTGGAAGCGGAACTACCCCAAATACTTGGCGGATAAGAAGGATGGCAAAGTGAACAAAAGTATATATGATATGCATGTTATTGATGTACTTTACTAGTGTTCATAGTAGCCCCTAGGTATTTGATACCGGTTCAGTTGCTATGATTAGTAAATCGAAACAGGAGTTACAAAATGAAGAAAGACTAGTTGAGGGCGAGGTGACGATGTGTGTTGGAAATGATTCCAAGGTTGATAAGATCACCATCGCATACTCCCTCTACCTTCGGGATTAGTATTGGAACTAAATAAATATTATTTGGTGTTTGCGTTGAGCATAAATATGATTGGATCATGATTATTGCAATACAGTTATTCATTTAAGTGAGAGAATAATTGTTGTTTTGTTTACATGAATAAAACCTTCTATGGTCTTACATCCAATGTAAATGGTTTACTGAATCTCGATCACAGTGATACACATAATATTGATGCCAAAAGATGCAAAGTTAATAATGATAGTGCAACTTATTTGTGGCACTACCATTTAGGTCATATTGGTGTAAAGCGCATGAAGAAACTCCATGTAGATGGGCTTTTGGAATCACTTGATTATGAATCACTTGATGCTTGCGAACCATGCCTCATGGGCAAGATGAGTAAGACTCCGTTCACCGAAACAATGGAGCAAGCCACTGACTTATTGGAAATAATACATACTGATGTATGCGGTCCGATGAGTGTTGAGGCTTGCGGCGGGTATCGTTATTTTCTGACCTTCACAGATGATTTAAGCAGATATGGGTATATCTACTTAATAAAACACAAGTCTGAAACATGTGAAAAGTTCAAAGAAATTCAGAGTGAAGTTGAGAATCATCGTAACAAGAAAATAAAGTTTCTATGATCTAATCACAGAGGCAAATATTTGAGTTATGAATTTGGCCTTCAATTAAAAACAATGTGGAATAGTTTCACAACTCATGCCACCTGGAACACCACAGCATAATGGTGTGTCCGAACCTCGTAACCGTGCTTTGGGGTTATGCATTAGAGACAGCTTCATTCACGTTAAATAGGGCACCATCTAAATCCGTTGAGACGACACCGGATGAACTATGGTTTGGCAAGAAACCTAAGCTGTCGTTTCTTAAAGTTTGAGGTTGCGATGCTTATGTGAAAAAGTTTCAGCCTGATAAGCTCGAACCCAAATCGAAGAAGTGCGTCTTCATAGGATACCCAAAGGAGACTGTTGGGTACACCTTATATCACAGATCCGAAGGCAAGATATTTGTTGCTAAGAATGGATCCTTTCTAGAGAAGGAGTTTCTCTCGAATGAAGTGAGTGGGAGAAAAGTAGAACTTGATGAGGTAGTTGTACCTTCTCCCGAATTGGAAAGTAGTTCATCACAGAAATCAGTTCCAGTGATTCCTACACAAATTAGTGAGGAAGCTAATGATGATGATCATGAAACTTCAGATCAAGTTACTACCAAACCTCGTAGGTCAACCAGAGTATGGTCCGCACTAGAGTGGTATGGTAATCCTTTCTAGAAGTCATGTTACTAGACCATGGCGAACCTATGAACTATGAGGATGCGATGATGAGCCCAGATTCCGCGAAATGGCTTGAGGCCATAAAATCTGAGATGGGATCCATGTATGAGAACAAAGTATGGACTTTGTTTGACTTGCCTGATGATCGGCGAGCCATTGAGATTAAATGGATCTTCAAGAGGAAGACGGACGCTGATAGTAGTGTTACTATCTAGAAAGCTCAAATTGTCGCAAAAAGTTTTCGACAAGTTCAAGGTGTTGACTACGATGAGAGTTTCTCACTCGTATCTATGCTTAAAGTCTGTCTGAATCATGTTAGCAATTGCCACATTTTATGAAATTTGGCAAATGGATGTCAAAACTGCATTAATGGATTTCTTAAAGAAGAGTTGTATATGATGCAACCAGAAGGTTTTGACAATCCGAAAGGTGCTAACAAAGTGTGTAAGCTCCAGTGGTCCATTTATGGACTGGTGCAAGCATCTCGGAGTTGGAATGTACGCTTTGATAGTGTGATCAAAACATATGGTTTTATACAGACTTTTGAAGAAGCCTGTATTTACAAGAAAGTGAGTGGGAGCTCTGTAGCATTTCTGATATTATATGTGGATGACATATTGTTGATTGGAAATAATACAGAATTTCTGGATAGCATAAAAGGATACTTGAATAAGAATTTTTCAATGAAAGACCTCAGTGAAGCTACTTACATATTGGGCATCAAGATCTATAAAGATAGATGAAGATGCTTGATAAGACTTTGGATGAGTACACCTTGATAAGATTTTGAAGGAGTTCAAAATGGATCAGTCAAAGAAGGAGTTCTTGCCTGAGTTGTAAGGTGTGAAGTTGAGTAAAGACTCAAAACCCGACCACGGCAGATAATAGAAAGAGAATGAAAAGTCATTCCCTATGCCTCAGTCATAGGTTCTATAAAGTATGCTATGCTGGGTACCAAACCTATTGTGTACCTCACCATGAGTTTGGCAAGAGGGTACAATAGTGATCCAGGAGTGGATCATTGGACAATGGTCAAAATTATCCTTAATGGAATAAGGACATGCTTCTCGGTTATGGAGGTGACAAAAAAGTTCGCCGTAAAGGGTTACGTTGATGCAAGCTCTGACACTAATCCGGATGACTCTAAAGTCTCAATCTGGATACATATTGAAAATGGGAGCGATTATCTAAAATAGGTCCATGAAGAGCATTGTAGACATGGAAAAATTGCAAAATACATACGGCTCTGAATGTGGCAGACCCGTTGACTAAACTTCTCTCACAATAAAAACATGATCACTCTTTGGGTGTTAATCACATAGCGATGTGAACTAGATTATTGACTCTAGTAAACCCTTTGGGTATTAGTCACATGGAGATGTGAACTAATCACATAAAGATGTGAACTATTGGTGTTAAATCACATAACGATGTGAACTAGATTATTGACTCTAGTGCAAGTGGGAGGCTGAAGGAAATATGCCCTAGAGGCAATAATAAAGTTGTTATTTATATTTCCTTATATCATGATAAATGTTTATTATTCATGCTAGAATTGTATTAACCAGAAACTTAGTACATGTGTGAATACATAGACAAAACAGAATGTCCCTAGTATGCCTCTACTTGACTAGCTCGTTAATCAAAGATGGTTAAGTTTCCTAACCATAGACATGTGTTGTCATTTGATGAACGGGATCACATCACTAGGAGAATGATGTGATGGACAAGACCCATCCGTTAGCTTAGCATGTTGATCGTTCAGTTTTATTGCTATTGCTTTCTTCATGACTTATACATATTCCTTTGACTATGAGATTATGCAACTCCCGAATACCGGAGGAACACCTTGTGTGCTATCAAATGTCACAACGTAACTGGGTGATTATAAAGATGCTCTACAAGTTTCTCCGAAGGTGTTTGTTGGGTTGGCATAGATCGAGATTAGGATTTGTCACTCCGAGTATCGGAGAGGTATCTCTGGGCCCTCTCGGTAATGCACATCACTATAAGCCTTGCAAGCAATGTGACTAATGAGTTAGTTGCGGGATGATGCATTACGGAACGAGTAAAGAGACTTGCCAGTAATGAGATTGAACTAGGTATGAGGATACCGACGATCGAATTTCGGACAAGTAACAAACCGATGACAAAAGGAATGACGTATGTTGTTATGCGGTTTGACCGATAAAGATCTTCGTAGAATATGTAGGAACCAATATGAGCATCCAGGTTCTACTATTGGTTATTGACCGGAGATGTGTCTCGGTCATGTCTACATAGTTCTCGAACCCGTAGGGTCCGCACGCTTAATGTTCGATGACAATTTGTATTATAAGTTATGTGTTTTGGTGACCGAAGTTTGTTTGGAGTCCCGGATGAGATCACGGACATGACGAGGAGTCTCGAAATGGTCGAGAGGTAAAGATTGATATATTGGACGGTAGTATTCAGACACCGGAAGGGTTCCGGAGTGTATCAGGTACATACCGGAGTACCGGAGGGGTTACCAGAACCCCCGGGGAAAGATATGGGCCATAGGAGGGAGGCTAACCAGCCCACAAGGGCTGGTGCGCCCCCCCCCCCCACAAGGGAGGAGGCCGAATTGGATTAGGGAAGGGGGCGCCACCCCCCTTTCCTTCTCCTACTCCCTCTCCTTTCCCCCTTTCCCCCTCCATGAGAAGGAAAAGAGGGGGGGGCAAATCCTACTAGGACTCCCCTAGGGCCAGCCTCCTCCCTCTCCCTCCTTTATATACGTGGGCAAGGCACCCCTTCGAGACACAACAGTTATTCTCTTAGCCATGTGCGGTGCCCCCTTCCACAGTTTACTCCTCCGGTCATAGCGTCATAGTGCCTAGGCAAAGCCCTGCACGGATCACATCACCATCACCGTCACCACGCCGTCGTGCTGACGGAACTCTCCCTCGACCCTCTGCTAGATCAAGAGTTCGAGGGACGTCATCGAGCTGAACGTGTGCAGAACTCGGAGGTGTCGTACGTTCGGTACAAGATCGGTTGGATCGCGAATACGTTCGACTACATCAACCGTGGTATATTAACGCTTCCGCTTTCAGTCTACGAGGGTACGTGGACACACTCTCTGAGGGAGTCCTGGATTAGGGGGTCCTCGGACAGCTGGACTATATCCTTTGGCCGGACTGTTGGACTATGAAGATACAAGATTGAAGACTTCGACCCGTGTCCGGATGGGACTCTCCTTCGCGTGGAAGGCAAGCTTGGCAATACGGATATGTAGATCTCCTCCCTTGTAACCGACTTTGTGTAACCCTAGCCCCCTCCGGTGTCTATATAAACCAGAGGTTTAGTCCGTAGGACAATAACAATCATACCATAGGCTAGCTTCTAGGGTTTAGCCTCTACGATCTCGTGGTAGATCAACTCTTGTAATACTCATATCATCAAGATCAATCAAGCAGGAAGTAGGGTATTACCTCCATCGAGAGGGCCCGAACCTGGGTAAACATTGTGTCCCCCGCCTCCTGTTACCATCCGCCTTAGACGCACAGTTCGGGACCCCCTACCCGAGATCCGCCGGTTTTGACACCGACATTGGTGCTTTCATTGAGAGTTCCACTGTGCCGTCACCGTAAGGCTTGATGGCTCCTTCGATCATCGGCAACGACGCGATCCAGGGTGAGGTTTTCCTCCCCGGACAGATCTTCGTATTCGGCGGCTTCGTACTGCAGGCCAATTCGCTTGGCCATCTGGAGCAGATCGAAAGCTACTCCCCTGGCCATCAGGTCAGATTTGGAAACTTGAACTACACTGCCGACATTCACAGAGACTTGATCTTCAGCGGATTCGAGCCCATGTCAGGTGCGCCGCGCGATCATGACGAGCATGATTTAGTTCCGTCGTCGGACAGTGTTCGGGAGATCACGCCCGCAACTACTCCGGCCCTTAATCCGGAACAAATTGCGCCATCGGAGGACGGGTGGATAGACCCCGCCACGAAAGCCGCACTCTCAGTGGCGATAGTGCCGAATACTGACTTCACCTCCCATGAGACCCGTGTTGCCGAACCATTGGATTCGTCCCCGGCCACGGACTCTGAGCCGCTTGTGTCCGTGCCTATCGAATCTGATTGGGCGCCGATCATGGAGTTTACCTCCATGGATATCTTTCAGCACTCGCCTTTCGGCGATTTGCTAAATTCATTAAGGTCCCTCTCCTTGTCAGGAGAACCTTGGCCGAACTATGTCCGGCTAGAATGGGATGTGGACGACGAAGAAATTCGCTCCCCACCCACCACCCACTTAGTAGCCACTGTCGACGATTTAACCGACATGCTCGATTTCGACTCCGAAGACATCGACGGCATGGACGACGATGCAGGAGAGGAACAGCAACCATCGCCCACAGGGCGCTGGACAGCCACTTCATCACATGACATATACATGGTGGATACACCCAAAGAAAACAATGACGAGGAACGGAAGGATGCAGCGAAGGATAGCTCCCTCGAGAAGCAAACAAAGCGTCGGTGTAGGCGCCGCTCTAAATCCCGCCTCGGCAAAAACAGCGATAACAGCGCAAGAGAAAATAACACCCCAGTCGACTCCAGAGGAAACGACGACCACATTGACCCAGCAGCAGAGCAGGATGAACCAACAAACGGCGAACATAGTACGGATCCGCTGTCCGAACACGGCGACGCCGAGGATAAAGCTCATCAACCTCCCTCCGGAGAGGAAAACAGTCCGGACGAAGATGCACACATCATCCCGGAAAGGCACTTGGAACAAGAGAACCTCCGCAGAAGGCTTATTGCCACCGTGAGGAGTCTGAAGAAGCAGAAGCAAAGGCTTAAGGGCACGCGGAATACGCTCAACAGTAGATGGAACAAAGTGCTCGACAATGAAGATAAGTATGGTGGTAGTTACCACACAAAGAGCTATCCAAAGCGCAAACTGTTGCCTGAATTTGATGATGAGGCCTTAGAGCCCACACAGCCGAAAAATAAAACGGCCGACCGGTCGGATCAACCACCTTGTGGCCGCGATAGAGCGGCTAACAAGGCCGCACATAAGTCAGCACACGTTTCACGTGAGGACTTGCATCAGAAAACCGGCGCGGCCAGATCCATCTACGGATCAAGGAAACGCGCTCCAGCGCACATCCAAAACCGAACACTACAACCGTCAAAACGCCATGACACATCAAAATACAGGGGTGCCGCACACCCCCTATGTTTCACCGACGAGGTGCTGGACCACGAATTTCCAGAAGGATTCAAACTCGTGAACATAGAGGCGTACGACGGAACCACAGACCCTGGGGTCTGGATTGAGGACTTTATCCTCCATATCCATATGGCTCGCGGAGACGATCTCCACGCCATCAAGTACTTGCCGCTCAAGCTGAAAGGACCAGCTCGGCACTGGCTGAAGAGCCTCCCCGAAAACTCAATTGGAAGCTGGGAGGAGCTTGAGGATGCCTTTAGGGCTAATTTTCAAGGGACCTATGTCCGACCTCCGGATGCAGACGATTTAAGTCACATAATTCAACAGCCCGGAGAGTCAGCCCGAAAGCTTTGGAAAAGATTTCTCACTAAGAAGAACCAAATCGTCGACTGCCCGGACGCCGAAGCCTTAGCAGCTTTCAAACACAGCGTCCGAGACGAATGGCTCGCCAGACATCTCGGCCAAGAAAAACCGAGAACAATGGCAGCTCTGACAAGCCTAATGACCCGCTTTTGCGCGGGCGAAGATAGCTGGCTAGCCCATAGTAGCACCAGCGACCCAGGCACATCCGAAGTCAGGGACGGCAATGGAAAACCATGACGCAGTAAAAGCAAGCGTCGAAATAACGAAGACAGCCCAGACAACATGGCGGTAAACGCCGGATTCAGGGGCTCTCGACCGGGTCAGCGGAAAAAGCCTTTCAAAGGCAGCAGAGATGGACCGTCAAGCCTAAACAAGATTCTAGACAAATTATGTCAGATTCATGGCACCCCTGATAAACCCGCAAATCACACCCACAGAGAATGCTGGGTCTTCAAGCATGCCGGTAAGCTAAACGCCGAACACAAGGGGAGGGAGACACCAAGTGAAGACGAGGACGAGCCTCGACATCAAAGCACAGGGGGACAGAAAAAATTCCCACCAGAGGTCAAAACAGTGAACATGATTCATGTGACGAAGAGGAGAAGCAAACATGCACTCCGAGACACACGTGCCGTAGAGCCCGTCACCCCTAATTTCAACCCCTGGTCGGCCTGCCCGATCACTTTTGATCGCAGGGATCACCCGGCACGGAGGATTGGCTGCCTTGATTTTAGACCCAATAATAAACGGATACCATCTCACACGAGTCCTTATGGACGGGGGCAGTGGTCTTAATCTGATATATTAGGACACAGTCCGCAAAATGGGGATAGACCCGACAAGAATCAGCCACAGTAATACTACCTTTAAGGGAGTAATACCAGGCCCAGAGGCCCACTGCACGGGCTCTCTAGTACTAGAGGTTGTATTCGGTTCTCCCGACAACTTCCGAAGCGAAAAGTTAATCTTCGACATCGCTCCATTCCGAAGTGGCTATCAAGCTACTCGGAAGAGCAGCTTTTGCTCGTTTTAATGCAGTACCGCATTACGCTTCCCTTAAGCTTAAGATGCCCGGTCCACATGGCATCATCAAAATTAGTGGAAATATCGAGCGTTCCTTATGCGCGAAAGAACGTGTGGCGGCTTTAGCAGCCGAACACTAAACGGCCTCTCCAACCAGAATAAATGATCGGTCGTCAAGACCGCGGACACGGCTAGACGAGTCCGGCACATCACTAGCTGTAACAGCTTAGATATACCTAAGATTGGTTTGATGGATTTACCCTCATAGGCGGTACCAGGGGCTTCCCGCGTGTAAACAGGGCTAGTTCGGCTCAACTTTACTTATCTTGAATTTTCATGGTTTATCGAGAATAACCAATTTTTCGCACGACAACTTTCACCTAAGTTCTTCTCTTTTACAGACGACAATCGTGCTACACCCTTCCAGGATACGGCACAACAGAGACATAGGCGCAGACGTGCAGCAGGGACCCGCTCAAAGGTTTATTTTTAGACTAAGACCATGTGTAAAACTTTTTTACTGTCTCTTGTTGTTCACATCCTCCGAATACTCAGTACAACCGAGAAGGATGCTGACGTTATTGGCATTTCGCCACGTCAGAACATTGCACGTACCTGGACACTCGGGGTTTCTTATCAAGGGCATTGCTCAGCCCGGCATATGTTATAAAGACCGAATACCTTAGGGACTGTTCGGCGTCGCGAGTTTGGCCTTATATGCATCAGCTCCGAATCATGTCTTTGGTCAAATGTTGGGTTTGCCCGGCTCCCGTGTTTTGCTACCTTACATTCCGCTCTATCGGCTAAGGCGGCACCGGGAGAACTACTGCGATTGTGCCCTGGTTCATCTGGATGAGCACCTCAGTAGAGAAAGCTGAAAACTGACTGTCATGATAAAGCGCGAGACTGGTCAACCACTCGACGACTTAGCAGAATCTTCAGGATTCCTCCGCATTAACGAAGGGCCGTTTCCCGGTCATGTATGTACGTGCCCCGTATTCGGATGAGCGCGGAGGTACCAGGGGCTATATAGTGGTCCCACCGTCAAACTCCTATGGCTAAGTGAAAGTGTTAAAGCAATATAGTCCGATTGCCTCATTCACTGCGCTATCACCTCCTTAATGGACCAAGACGTTGGATCAAGTGTGAATATGCGTTTTTGCGAACACCCCTGCATTATATGCGTGGGGGCTGAAGCCGACGACTGCAAACTTTCAGGTTATATACATATATACATAAACGGCCGCACAGGAGGCATCATAATACTTTCAGGCAAAAGTATAAACGCAGCCTTTATAATTTAATAAACATTGTTCTTACAATGGGAATACATGTCACTAGAACATAATATTCTTCGAGCACTGAGCCTCTATTAAACGAGCGCCTTCAAGGACTTCTTCAAAGTAGTGCTCGGCCGATACTCGGCCCACGGCCGAACTCCGGGTTGCAATAGCGATGGCCTCCATCTCTGCCCAGTATGTCTTGACACGGGCAAGAGCCATCCGCGCACCCTCTATGCACGCCGACCTCTTCATAGCGTCAACGCGCGGCACAGCACCAAGGAACTGTTGCACTAAACTAAAATAACTGTTCGGCCTTGGCCCTTCCGGCCACAGATGATCCACAACAGACCTCATGGCAAGCCCGGACAACCTATGGAGCTCGGCCCACTCGGCCATTCGCTCATTCAACAGCAGCGGACGCACTGGACCATTGAACTATGACCAGAACAACTTTTCCACTTCACGATCTTTTTGATCTTTGAAATACTCGGCCGCATCAGCAGCACTCGCTGCCAAATCCACGTATGCGTATGCGGAACTCCATAGTTGATCAAGAGGGGCATACTTAGGATCTCCGAACTTCGTCCGCAACAAAAAGGGCTTCCCAGCCGCAATATCCCCGGCTTGACGCAGCTCCTCCTTCGCCGCTCTGATTTTAGAGCGGGCGTCCTTGGCCGCTACCATGGCCTTCTACAGGTCCGTCATCTTCGTCTGATTTTCCTTTTCAAGAAGCTCGTAACGGTCGGCGGCATCCTTCAATTCAGCAGCCATCTTGGCTATTTTATCCTTGCTTTGGCAATGCGCAGCCTGTTCGGCTCTCAGCTCTTCAACCGCCTTTAGAGCGGCCGCATCACTCTTCCTGGCTTGTTCCTTGGCTCGGGCAAGTTCTACCCGAAGGGTCTCCATGGCGGCAGCTCCATCTGCAGTCACAACATATTAAAGATACTAGCATCATGCTCCTCTTACTATGTGTTGATTACCGGAGAAATCACATACCCTGTGCCTCGTCGAGCCGCTTGTTGACAAGCACGATGTCGGCATCTGCCGCATCAAGTTGCCGCTTCAGCTCGGCAAACTCACTAGTCCGGCTAGCCATCGGACCTTCCGCCACCTGCACATGAAGGCGGCATGATTATCACCTGGGACTATGATCCTCTGTTTGCCGCCGTTTTCGACAACAACCAGAGTCTCAGGGGCTACTATCTGCATATGGCACACCTAGCGTGTGCGGTACCATCAAAAACATATACTACTTTGCGTACCTCAAAGCCTCTCAGCAGGCTCATAAAAGCTTCATGCAGCCCGCTTTCGGCGGATGAAATCCTCTCAACCACCGTACCCATTAGCGTACGATGCGCTTCTGAGATAGCCGCTTGCTCCAGAAGATCCTTCAGTGCGTCGGGTCGCGCACCAGACGGTCCCGGCCTCTTTCTGCTCCTCTCCTTAGGAGCCAAATACTCCGGACTTTGGGTGGCCGAAGGATTACCCTCTGGCCTTGGAGGATCAGGAGAAATCCTCCGTGACGACACCTCAGGGTCGCCCGCCTCATGAGGCGGGGAGGCATGGGGAGGTGTTTCGCTCTCCATCATCTCCGGAAGAAGATCCCCCGAAGACGAACTCTGTCGAGAAGGGCTACGATCCGAACTACAAGCTTTGGTTATTGTCCTCAGAAGTAAAGCAGGATATTTTTACTATTAAGTACTCTTTGTTTAGTTACAGCTCGGTGGAGGGCTGATCCCCTTGCGGGCACTGTGCGGGAAGGGTACCCTCCGGGGTAGGACCCTCCGACAAAGGATTCTTCCCTCGCTTGGAGACCATTACTTCCAAGTCTTCAGAGGCGGTCCTCTTCCTTCCATGGGGAGAGGGAATTTTAGTTTCTTCCCCCCGGTTACCCTCCTTCATGGAGGCACTGATTCCCCCAGTCTGGCAGAATAGTAAGTGAGGCTCGCTCTCGGCCTATTTGTTCCTCCCTTTACCATACCCTGATGGCGCTTGATAAGGCGCAAGCTCAAGCATCCTGGCTAGTACAGGATCCGGTGAGCCCTCGGGAAGGGGGGCCGGACACCTGATCATCTTCACCTTTTTTATCCAGTCCTGGTCAAAAGGCGACTTTTCAGGATGATGTTGTGATAAATTAAAAGACAACGTGTTCGGCCACGGGACTACTTACTTGGGTATCTGGACGATTGCAGCTCAGACCCGCATCTTTGGTGGTGTCCGGACACCTTATTTCTGGTCCGAAGAACAATTTGTACATCTCTTCGAGCGTCATGCCGAGGAAGTGTTGAATAGCTCGCGGTCCTTCCGGGTTGAACTCCCACATACGGAGGGGTCGACGTTTGCAAGGTGGGACTCGACGAACTAGCATGACTTGCATTACCGTGACCAGGCTGACATCTCTCTCGAGGAGATCTCGGATGCGACTCTGCAATATCGGCACATCATTTACTGGCCCCCCGTCCAGCCCCTAGTTGATCCATGACGTCAGTTGTGGCGGGGGGGCGAGCGAAAGGCAGGGGCGGCTACCCACTTGGTACCCCGGGGAGCTGTGATGTAAAACCACTCCCGTTGCCATAAACTGAGCACCTCCGGGAAGGAACCCTTTGGCCATGGAACATCGGTGCCTTTGCTTATTACGACACCTCCGCACTCTGCGTGTCGCCCCTCAATCATCTTCGGCTTCACATTGAAGGTCTTGAGCAATAAGCCGAAGTGTGGGGTAATGCGGAGGAAGGCTTCACACACGACGATGAACAACGAGATGTGAAGGATGGAATCCGGGGCCAGGTCATGGAAATCTAGCCTGTAATAGAACATGAGCCCCCTAACAAAGGGATCTAGAACAAGGCCTAGACCTCGGAGGAAGTGAGAAATGAATACGACGCTCTCACAGGGTTCGGGAGTGGGAATGACCTGCCCTCAAGCAGGTAGCATGTGCGAGATTTCGGCGGTCAAGTACCTAGCCTCTCTTAGCTTCTTGATGTCTTCCTCTGTGACAGAGGAGGGCATCCACCGACCTTGAAGGTTGGATCCGAACATGGTTAAAGGTCCGAAGCGCCTGACCTGAGCCTTGGGTGTTGAAACTCGAGGCGGGGGAAGGATTCGATCGAGTACGAGAAGAAAAAAGGACAGGCCTTGGCCTCTTTATAAAGAGGGTGAATATCAAGCGTCCTCCTCGTGGCCGTTTGGGACTTGCCTAAAATCGAGGAGTCATACCAATGGGCACGATTGGGTTACCCACATCCGTATTGATGAGAATCCCGTAATAAGGGGGACACGATCTCTGCTTCGACAAGACGTCCCAATAAAATCGCCTCGTAAAACGTGCAGTGGCAGGCTGATTGAGAAAAACGGTTCGAATAATGATTAGGCCGTGGTGTGATGTCACGTTATGAAAGGTCGTCAGCAGATTAGATTGGTGGAAATGTTATTCTCTCTACGGTAGTATGTGGAACTTGTTTTGCAGAGCCGGACACTATCCTTGTGTTCAAGATCTTCTATGGAGTATTCGGAGGAAGAACCCGCCTTGCAATGCCGAAGACAAATCTGCGCGCCAGACTCATCGTCATTGAAGCCTGGTTCAGGGGCTACTGAGGGAGTCCTGGATTAGGGGGTCCTCGGACAGCCGGACTATATCCTTTGGCTGGACTGTTGGACTATGAAGATACAAGATTGAAGCCTTTGACCCGTGTCCGGATGGGACTCTCCTTGGCGTGGAAGGCAAGCTTGGCAATATGGATATCTAGATCTCCTCCCTTGTAACCGATTCTGTGTAACCCTAGCCCCCTCCGGTGTCTATATAAACCGGAGGTTTAGTCCGTAGGACAACAACAATCATACCATAGGCTAGCTTCTAGGGTTTAGCCTCTACGATATCGTGGTAGATCAACTCTTGTAATACTCATATCATCAAGCTCAATCAAGCAGGAAGTAGGGTATTACCTCCATTGAGAGGGCCCAAACCTGGGTAAACATTGTGTCCCCCGCCTCCTGTTACCATCTGCCTTAGACGCACAGTTCGGGACCCCCTACCCGAGATCCGCCGGTTTTGAGACCGACGCTCTCCCCCTCTCGTTGCTATGCATCTCTTAGATAGATCTTGCATGATCATAGGAATTTTTTTGAAATTGCATGCTACGTTCTCCAATAGTGGCATCCGAGCCAGGTCTATGCGTAGACTATATGCACGGGCAAAACACAATGAGTTGTGGGCGATAATAGTCATACTGCTTACCACCAACGTCTTACTTTGATTCAGCGGTATTGTTGGATGAAGCGGCCCGGACTGACATTACATGACCGTGTTCATGAGACTGGTTCTACCGACGTGCTTCGCACACAGGTGGCTGGCGGGTGTTTGTTTCTCCAACTTTAGTTGAATCGAGTTTGACTATGGTCGGTCCTTGTTGAAGGTTAAAACAACACACTTGACGAAAAATCGTTGTGGTTTTGATGCGTAGGTAAGAACGGTTCTGCAGGGCATGTAAAACTTGCAACAACAAAGTGGAGGACGTCTAACTTGGTTTTGCAGGGCATGTTCTGATGTGATATGGTCAAGACGTGATGAGATATAAATTGTTGTATGAGATGATCATGTTTTGTAAAAGTTATCGGCAACTGGCGGGAGCCATATGGTTGTCGCTTTATTGTATGAAATGCAATCGGCATGTAATTGCTTTACTTTATCACTAAGCGGTAGCGATAGTCGTGGAAGCAATAGTTGAAATTGCATGCTACGTTCCCCAACACTCTGAAGAAGCAAAATACAATTACTGTTAAAAATTATCACTTTGATTTGCCCGCTAATGACGAACAAATGCAAAAGTTTGCACACCTCCTTGTTTATTCTGTTCCTTGCAAAAATCAATGTTTTTAGGTGAAAAGTCCAGACATATATGGGATAGTACAGAGGAGAAGATCAATTCCATACAAGTAGGCGTGGACCGAAGGCAACAGAAGAGAAGTCAGTGCATGGTATATGGCTGGCACTGGTCATACCAACAGTCATAGCATGTGCCACCGACTCCATGATGTCATCCCTAACAACATTGTGAATTGGCCCGAGCCAAGTTCGTAGCAGAGACGCTCTGAAACCCTATTTTGCTCTATCGTCAAGCATTCACAGTTGCCGCTTAGCCACCATTAACATCTCATCTCCATTGCCATATCCATCTCCATTAGATTAGTTACTTGTTACCGAGATTTCATCATAGGCCATGACATTGTAAGACTATCAATCATTCATCTTCAAGAAGTTTCTTGTACAATGTCATATGCTCGTGATTCATTCACGATTTGTGAGTAATTCCCTCCGGATGAGGGCCGAGGCGTAGCCTCACAGCCCCATGTATGCACAAGGGATTAACGCATGAATTTACTTCATATTTTTGTGGAATTATTTGTCTCTTGTCTCTACATTGATCTCAAGGCTTGCCGGTACCGAAGACACCAAATATCAGTACATGGAAAGGTAAAGGGTAGGGCGGAGTGGAAGGCTATACCCAAAGTCAGTGACAGTCAGTACAGCAGACGGGACCGATTCTCTATGGGAGACAACGATGCAGTCATCAAACGCAAATGCAGGTTTGGATTATCCTTAATAACCAAGGTAGCCCGGTAGTCAGACACGACAAAGGTTGGATAATCTAATCCTTGATGCGGAGGTAGTTGGTCATGGTGTCACAAGGATGCATCACCACTTATTATTTTTGCAATTTACATCTTATTACTTATCGATGCATTGTTGATCTATCTGCTTATAATCCCAAGTTTGTGTACATAGTTGCATGTGAAATCTTAGCTCTAACCTATTTTTTTATTTTTGACCCCTACCAATTTACCAAATAAAAGTTTGACCCCTCAAAATTAGAGTGTATTTTCTGGCTACAAGTATGCAACATCGGATTTTTTCTGAGAAATCTCGTCCAGCTTTATTAAGTAACAAAAATGTTCATAGGTACAAGAATTGGGTCATGGGGATGACCCAACCACACATGGCGCTTGATACCTAACATGCACGCGTTCTTGGCGATATTATGAGCTTCAAAATTGAAGTTCCTACATTCAAAGATAAAATTACAAGTCTAGAAACCTGTCCTTCTTCCAATAATCTCTCTAATTATAGCTGCACGTGGTCAGACGATTCCTTCCTCTATATCTTGCACCACACCTTTGAAGCCTGATGCTATCTGGATCTTTGTCAGATTTAGATGTTCCGCAAGTGCCATTGCCTCTCTGTAGGCCAGTGTTGGGTATGCGATTCCATCACACACAATTTCCGACGAACCAGGATATGTTCTGACATGATCTCTGCAGAACGTCGCAACCGCTCCCCTTGCTTTGCTCCAGGAAACAACTTTGTCTGCATTGAATTTTGCGTAGTCAGTAGGAGGAGGAAGCCATCGGTGTTCGCGGGTAGATGGTATTTAAGCTAGGTTCCCTTCCCCTCTATGGTAACGGTTTGGCTAAAACTTGAAGATCACTTAAATACGACTCAATAAAAGAATTTATCGAGCTGGGAGTTTGGAATATTGCTTTATGGATGGCCTTCCTCCTGGTGTACCAGATCGCCCATGACTAACCCGGCAAACCGATCATGGGGCATAGTTTCATTCATATCGAAGATCCAATTCCTAGCGTTTGGTTCGCTATTTTGAGATATTTGGTCAACTAGAACTTCATCGGAGAGTGCCCAAATGCAATGTGTCATCGTGCAGTTAGGAAAAGAATGTCTCCAAGAATCCTCCGCCCTGCCACAAGCCACACGAACTCAAATGCAGCATATTTCGATGATGCGGCACATCGAAGGTTGGTAGCGACTGTTTTGTAAGTCTCCAAAGGAAGACCTTGAGTTTGGAAGGAACATAAATTTTCTAAAGTGATGTTCAAGCTTATCCTCTTTGTCATCCCCCAATGAACCACTACTACCCTCTAGCCAGTTCTCACGATGTAGCTTTATTGTGACAAGGAGTCTATGCGCTGACCGAACTGAGAAATGGCCCTTACGCTCGGGGTTCCAAGCCCAAAATTCGTCAATGCTCCTTGTGCAAATACGTATTCTCAATATCTCCTTAGCATAGGTTGGTAAAAATATACTCCGAATCAGCGGCTCGCTCCAAGAGGCAGTCGCCGGTGTGAGAAGCTCTGCAATCAATTGGGGAGGGTTTTGCACAACTAAAACAACGGGTCCGAGTGATGCCTTCTTGGGAATTCAATTGTCTTCTCATATATGTGTTGACAGTTCATTGCCTATCCTCCTGATTATGCCTTACTTCAATATATATCTCCCTTCCAGAATTGCAAGCCAAATCTATGATGGCCTAGGACCAAGCTCACTGTGAGAATCGGGCCTTCTAGGAAGTTACCGCTTTCAGAATCCTGGCGCTCATGGATGATGGTTCTTGCAAGATTCTCCATGATTGCCTCGCGAGGAGTGACAGGTTGAACAATTTTAGATCCCTGAATCCAAGCCACCCGTATGATTGGGTTTTGTCATTGAATCCCATGAGACCCAAGCCACCTTAGTTTCCCCTTGCTTACCGCCCCAGTAAAACTTCTGAATAATTGAATTTAAGTGCTCGCATAAACCTCTCGGAAGCTTGAAACAAGCCATTGAGTAGACAAGAATGGCCTAGGAAACTAATTTGAGCAAAACATCTTTGCCGTGTGTAGATAAATACTTGCCTATCCATCCTTTAACCTTCTCACATATACAGTCACTAAGATACTTAAAAGTCCCTTTTTTGGAATGCCCGCATCCGTTGGCATCCTCGGATATCTGCCACTTAAAGATTCATTAGGAACTCGTAATGTATCTCCGACCGCATCACGCATGATCCAAGGACATCCCTTACTAAAAATTATGGATGGTTTATCACGGTTTATCCTCTATCCCGATGCCTTGCAATAAGTCCCCAATAGATTGGAAACCTCCTCTGCCCATTAACGTTCGCCTTGGAAAGCAACAGGTTGTCATCTATGAATAAAAGGTGATTCATCGACGGTGTTGATGATGCCAACTTGATGCCGCAAAGTAAGATGAGTGTGGCTGAGATTTAAGGAGGCACGAAAGGCCCTCTACTGCTATCAAGAAAAGGTATGAAGAGATAGGATCTCCCTGCACGATCCCCCTTGAGGGTTTGAATACTTCTATCTTGCTTCCAATCATAAGGATAGAAAAAGATACTGAGCTCACCATCCCCATGACTGTTGAGATCCATGGTGCACCAAACCCCAGTTTCACCATAATGGCTTCCAGATAACTTTGTTCCAGTCTGTCATATGCCTTCATCATATCCGGCTTGAGTGCAAAAGCTATTAATTTTTTGCTCTTCTTGATAAAATAAAAATTCATAGGAGGAATTATGAATTATATTTTCAGTTGTAAGTCTTCCTGGGACAAAGGCAGTTTGCTCCTCGAAGATAATTTTTTATAAGATCAGCTTTAAACGGTTTGCAAGAACTTTTGAAGCAATCTTATAGAACACAATACATAAGCTGATAGAACGAAGCTGAGATAAATGAGTCGGGTTTGATACCTTTGGGATGACTGAGGGAGTCCTGGATTAGGGGGTCCTCGGACAGCCGGACTATATCCTTCGACCGTACTGTTGGACTATGAAGATACAAGACTGAAGACTTCGTCCCGTGTCCGGATGGGACTCTCCTTGGTGTGGAAGGCAAGCTTGGCAATACGGATATGTAGATCTCCTCCCTTGTAACTGACTCTGTATAACCCTAGCCCCCTCCGGTGTCTATATAAACCGGAGGGTTTAGTCCGTAGGACAACAACAATCATACCATAGGCTAGCTTCTAGAGTTTAGCCTGTACGATCTCGTGGTAGATCAACTCTTGTAATACTCATATCATCAAGATCAATCAAGCAGGAAGTAGGGTATTACCTCCATCGAGAGGGCCCGAACCTGGGTAAACATTGTGTCCCCCGCCTCCTGTTACCTTCCGCCTTAGACGCACAGTTCGGGACCCCCTACCCGAGATCCGCCGGTTTTGACACCGACATAGGTGCTTTCATTGAGAGTTCCACTGTGCCGTCACCGTAAGGCTTGATGGCTCCTTCGATCATCGGCAACGATGCAATCCAGGGTGAGATTTTCCTCCCCGGACAGATCTTCGTATTCGGCGGCTTCGTACTATGGGCTAACTCGCTTGGCCATCTGGAGCAGATCGATAGCTACGCCCCTGGCTATCAGGTCAGGTTTGGAAACTTGAACTATACTGCCAACATCCGCGGAGACTTGATCTTCGACGGATTCGAGCCCATGTCAGGTGCGCCGCACAATCACGACGAGCATGATTTAGCTATGCCGTCGGACTGTGTTCGGGAGATCACACCTGCAACTACTCCGTCCCTCAATCCGGAACAAATTGCGCCATCTGTGGACGGTTGGATGGCCCCGCCACGGAGGCCGCACGCTCAGTGGCGATAGAGCCGAATACTGACTTCACCTCCCACGAGACCCGTGTTGTCGAATCATTGGACTCGTCCCCGGCCACGGACTCCGAGTCGCTTGTGTCCGTGCCCATCAAATTCGATTGGGCACCGATCATGGAGTTTACCTCCGCGGATATCTTTCAACACTCGCCTTTTGGCGACGTACTAAACTCGTTGAAGTCTCTCTCCCTGTCAGGAGACCCTTGGCCGAACTATGTCCGGCTAGAATGGGATGCAGACGACGAAGAAATTCGCGCCCCACCCACCACCCACTTAGTAGCCACTGTCGACGATTTAACCGACATGCTCGACTTCGGCTCCGAAGACATCGACGGTATGGACGACGATGCAGGAGACAAACAAGAACCACCGCCCACAGGGCGCTGGACTGCCACCTCATCGTATGACATATACATGGTGGACACCCCCAAAGAAGGGGATGGCGACAAGACAACGGAGGATAATCCCTCCAAGAAGCAACCCAAGCACCGACGTCAGCGGCCCTGCTCTAAGTCTCGCCATAGCAAAAGCAGCGATACCGGCACAAGAGACAATAATGCTCCGGATATTGCCGAAGACGACGATAATCCCCTCGAGCCAGACCTCGAGCGGGAAGATGAACAAGCTAGCCCTCCGGAACAAGCAGCAAACGGAGAATCAGAGGATGACAATTACATGCCTCTCTCCGAAGACGAAGTGAGCCTCAGCGACGAAGAATTTGTCGTGCCTGAGGATCCCGTCGAGCGGGAGCGCTTCAAGCGTCGGCTTATAGCCACAGCAAACAACCTGAAGAAAAAGCAACAACAGCTTCGAGCTGATCAAGATCTGCTAGCGGATAGATGGACCGAAGTCCTGGCAGCCGAGGAATACGAACTCGAGCGCCCAACCAAGAGTTATCCAAAGCACAGGTTGCTACCTCAACTCGAGGAGGAAGCATTGAAACCTACATCACCAGCGTATGATGCGGCTGATCGTCCACCTCGTGGCCGAGACAGAGAGGCATTTCAGCCCAAAGTCCAGCCTGCACCCTGCCGCCAATCAAACAAAAATACCAAGGCCCGGGGCAACACGCGGGACCTGCGAGACGTATTGGAAAACAAGGCAAAACATGCAAGATCGATCTACGGATCACGGGGGCGCGCACCCATGTGGGACGATGACCGTCACGCCGGATACACTAAAAGCAAATCCGGCCGGGCCGAATACAGCAGACAAGACTCATATGAACTGCGTCGTGATATAGCCCGGCACAGAGGCGCCGCACACCCCCTATGCTTCACTGATGAAGTAATGGATGACGAATTTCCAGAGGGTTTTAAACCCGTAAATATTGAATCATATGATGGTACAACAGACCCCGCGGTATGGATCGAGGATTTTCTCCTCCATATCCACATGGCTCACGGTGATGATTTACATGCCATCAAGTACCTCCCACTAAAACTCAAAGGACCAGCTCGGCATTGGCTGAATAGCTTGCCAGCAGACTCCGTTGGCAGTTGGGAGGATTTGGAAGATGCATTCCTTGACAACTTCCAGGGCACTTATGTGCGACCACCGGATGCTGATGACTTGAGCCAAATAACTCAGCAGCCAGGGGAATCGGCAAGGCAATTCTGGACCCGGTTCCTAACTAAGAAAAAACAAATTGTCGACTGTCCGGATGCAGAGGCCTTAGCAGCATTTAAGCATAACATCCGTGACGAGTGGCTCGCCCGGCATCTCGGCCAGGAGAAGCTGAAGTCTATGGCATCCCTCACGACACTCATGACCCTCTTTTGCGCGGGCGAAGACAGCTGGCTGGCTCGCAGCAACAACACATCAAGAAGTCATGGCACTTCAGATACAAAGGATACTAACGGCAGACCGCGTCATAACAGACACAAGCGCCGCAACAACGGCGACAACGCCGAGGACACGGCAGTCAATGCCGGATTCAGCGGCTCTAAATCCGGTCAGCGGAAGAAACCGTTCAAAAGAAGCAATCCGGGCCCGTCCAGTTTGGACCGCATACTCGATCGCTCGTGTCAAATTCACGGCACCCCCGATAAGCCAGCCAATCACACCAATAGAGAATGCTGGGTGTTCAAGCAGGCCGGCAAGTTGAATGCCGAAAACAGGGACAAGGGGCTGCATAGCGATGACGAGGAGGAGCCCCGGCCGCCGAACACAGGAGGACAGAAGAGGTTCCCTCCACAAGTGAAAACGGTGAACATGATATACGCAACCCACATTCCCAAGAGGGAACGGAAACGTGCACTAAGGGACGTCTATGCGATGGAGCCAGTCGCCCCAAAGTTCAACCCATGGTCCTCTTGTCCGATCACCTTCGATCGCAGGGACCACCCCACTAGTATCCGTCATGGCGGATCTGCCGCATTGGTCCTTGACCCCATCATCGACGGATTTCACCTCACCCAAGTCCTTATGGACGGCAGCAGCAGCCTGAACCTGCTCTATCATGATACAGTGTGCAAAATGGGCATAGACCCCTCGAGGATCAAACCCACTAAAACCACCTTTAAAGGTGTCATCCCAGGTGTAGAGGCCCATTGGACGGGCTCAATCACACTAGAAGTGGTCTTCGGATCTTCGGACAACTTCCGAAGCGAAGAGTTAATCTTTGATATCGTCCCGTTCCGCAGTGGCTATCACGCACTGCTCGGGCGAACCGCATTTGCCAGATTCAATGCGGTACCGCACTATGCATACCTCAAGCATAAAATGCCAGGACCTCGTGGGGTTATAACAGTCAATGGAAACACAGAACGCTCGCTCCAAAAGGAGGAGCACACTGCGGCCCTCGCAGCTGAGGCACAAAGCAGCCTTTTAAGGCAAACCGCCAATTCGGCGATAAAGCCCCCGGACACCTTCAAGCGAGTCCGGAGTAACCTGCAGCAGGATCGCATGGCACGTTCAGAGCTCGCCTAGCAATTCGGCCTCCGTCCGTCCCGGTCAAGCGACGAAACCTGTGCCGCGCGTACATAATTACGCACTAAAAATACCATGGGCATAGGCGGAGGCACGGCCAGGACACGTCCCACAATGCGGTTCAACCGCCCTAGGGGTTGTATACCTTTATCATTTTCTCTCTTTTAGGACCTTACTCTTTGGAAGCCCTTTCCGGTAGTCTCACTGCTGGACGCATTACGGGAAGGAAACGCCAAGGAGGCAAGAAGCTAAGACGTACAAGGGAATCCCCAGGTGGTCTCTAATAACGATCGAAGTACCCGTTTTAAATACCCATACGCAACTTGCCCTTGGATAGGATATGTCAAATAGTCCTATTTTTTGCTTATTGCACTACTTGTATCAGTACGCTTCGACGTATTATTTCAATAACAATGCATAGCATTAGTCTATTATTGCATTACCCTTCTTTTTTCTTGTCTGTTTATTTACGACAACTTGCACCCGTACATTCTGGTACGACCAGTACGCCAGGGGCTTCAGCATACCCCATAATACGGCGTGAGAAGTCCGAACACTTTCGACAATGCGGCACCCCGAACTTATAGCATTATATGCATCAGCTCCGAATCATGTCTTGGGTCAATAGTTGGGTTTGCCCGGCTCCCATGTTTTGGTACCTTACATTCCGCAATATCGGCTAAGGTAGCGCTGGGAGAACTACTGCGATTGTTTCCCGGTTCTTCCGGACGAGCACCTCAGTAGAGAAAGCCGAAAATTGACTGTCATGATAAGGCGAGAGCTGGTCGCTGTTCGAGAGGTCTCAAGTCCTTAAGGACTTTTTCCGCTTCGGGCGAGGAGTCGGCCTTGCTCGACTTAGGCGTATATAGCACCCCAAATTCAGCCTTCCGAATACTAGGGGCTTCGCCAAAATTTAAAATTGTAGACTTCTATGGCTAAGTGAGAGTGATAAAGCCTTATAGTCTGATTGCCTGGTTCGTTGTGCTGAACACCTCCCTCGAAGGACCCAAAATTGGGATAAAGAGTGCTCAGGTCTATCCCGAACACCTCAGTACTAGTTACATGGGGGCAGAAGCCGACGACTGGCCAACTCTCAGATTTTATAAACGGCCGCACAGAAGGTAATATTTTAAATTCACAAGCGTTGCATAGCACAAATGAACTCGTTTCATATTACAGGATCGCATGAGTACATTCATTCGAATATTACATCCTTAGTACATTCCTCCGCCACAAGGCGAGAACCCTTCAGGACACTGTTATAATAAATCTCGGGGTGGCAATGCTCCTTGCCTTCTGGCGGCCCCTCCTTCACCAGCTTCTCGGCGTCCAGCTTCACCCAGTGCACCTTTGCTCGGGCAAAAGCCCTGCGCGCGCCCTCGATGCAGACGGACCGCTTTATGACTTCAAGCCGTGGGCAGGCATTCACAAGCCGCCTCACCAGGCCGAAGTAGCTATCGGGCAGGGGATCGCCAGGCCACATCCGGACTATAAGACCCTTTATGGCCTGTTCGGCTGCCTTGTGGAGCTCGACCAGTTGCTTCAGCTGGTCGCTCAATGGCATGGGGTGTTCGGTCCCAGTATACTGAGACCAGACAACTTCTCCGTTGAGCTCCCCTCCTCGGCCCGGTAGAACTCCGCGGCATCTGACACACTGCGGGGCAGATCTGCGAACGCTCCTGGAGAGCTCCGAACTCGGGTAAGTAAAAGGAAATTTTCTCTCACATGCTTGCTTTGCATAATGAATGCCTTACCCGCCGCTATCTTCTTAACTGCCTCAATTTCCTGGAGGGCCTTTTGGGCTTCGGCCTTGGCGTGTTGTGCGCTTTCGAGGGCCTTCGCAAGCTCGGACTCTCGCGTCTTAGAGTCAAGCTCCAAGGACTCGTGTTTTTTGACGAGAGCCTGGAGCTCTTGCTGCACCTCGCCCACCCGGGGCTCTTGCTTTTCTCACTCAATGCGCTCCTTGGCCGCCTTGTCCTCGGCCTCGGACAGCGCCTTCTTCAGGGTCGCCACTTCGGTCGTGGCCCCTAGAAAAATTCATGACGATCCTATGATCTAAGCAACCACCCTTGTTTTTTCTTATCAATGTACAGACGGGGTATAACTTACCTTTGTTCTCTTCGAGCTGCCTTTTGGCAAGGCCGAGCTCGTTCTTGGACCGCTCAAGGTCCCGCTTCAGTGCAGCGACCTCCGCAGTACGTGCGGCAGCGGCTAGCAGTGAAGCCTGCATATACACATAGACATATTTCGATTAGACTCCTGCGGCTATTATTTGATCCTCTATTCGGCCTTTCTTTGCAAACGCCAAACAGAGCATCAGGGGCTAGTGTCTATGCGGTAACATTCTCTTATAATCTGGTTACTTACCTCAAAGCCTGTTAGGAGGCTGGCACATGCTTCAGTCAGTCCGCTCTTGGCGGACTGAACTTTCTTGACCACCGCACTCATGATAGTGTGGTGTTATTCGTGGATGGAAGCACTGCGAAGCGCTTCCAGCAAGTTGCCCGATGCCTCTGGATGGACAGAGGCCATCGGCACAGGCGGCTTGCCCCTCTTAGCGAGGGGTTGCCTAACAGAGTCCGGAACCACTGGAGGTTCCGACGTAGTATTCGGCTGGGGGCCGAATTTGCTGCCCCCATCATCAGAGCCCATGGGAGTCTTGCTCCCCTTGCGCCAGCATCCGGAAGGTCGCCGTGAGGCGCCTCCAGGATTACCTCCCCTCGGCTCGGTGCCCTTTGAGACAACACTTCAACGTTGTCCGTAGGGCGAGGGGAGGAGGTGATCGGAAGTGAATCACTGTTCAGATCCGACGGGTCCAAAGAACCATCTGATGAAGATACGTCGATATGGGCTCGGGACGTACTGCATAATCATGTTCGGCGTGATGAGAAGCAGTTCAATAAAACATACCAAGAATTATTATGATATCTGGATACTTACGACTTCGCCAGGGGCTTGTCCCTGGGCAACCACTCCTCCTCGCTGAAGGCGGCGGCGGTGGAGTTGTCCGGAAGAAGGGTTCTTCCCTTCTTGGACCCTTCGGCCGCCCCGGACAAGGCGGCCTTCCTTTTCTTGCCTCCCCGGCTGGGGGGAGAACTTTCCTCTTCCTCCTCCTCGTTTTCGTGGGAGGAGTGCGCCTCGGTGCTCTCGGACGATGAGTCCGATATCACCCTGCGCCGGAGACCCTTCCTGGTCCCCGTGGCCTTCTTCTTGGCCTTCTTCTTCGGCACCTCATAAGGTGCCGGAACCAGCATCTCCGTTAGGAGAGCGTCTGCTGGATCTTCGGGCAGGGGGGCTGGACAATCGATCTGCTCCACTGTCTCGACCCAGTCCTGGAAAATGGCGTGGGGGCTTAGATCCCGCGCATGGTCAAACTGGGGAAAATGAACATCTTGTAAGATATAAAAGACTTACCGGATTCGCAGGGCGCTTTGCGCTGAGTCCGCGGGCCTCGGTAAGGGGAGGTGGTACCTCGGCGCCCTTGAACAGCACCTTCCAGACGTCCTTGTGCGTTGTGTCGAAGAGCTCTCTCAGCGTCTGGTGCTCGGCCGGGTCGAACTCCCACAAGGTGAACGCCCGTCTTTGACACGGGAGAATCCGGCGGAAGAGCATGACTTGGACCACGTTGACGAGCTTGATTTTCTTGCTCATCATGTTTCTGATGCATGTCTGGAGTCCGGTCAGCTCTACCGGGGAACCCCAGGACAGGCCCTTCTCTTTCCAGGAGGTGAGCCGCATGGGGATTCCGGATCGAAATTTGGGGGCCGTCACCCAGTTGGTGTCACGCGGCTCGGTGATGTAGAACCACCCCGATTGCCACCCCTTTATGGTCTCCACATAGGAGCCTTCGAGCCAGGTGACGTTGGGCATTTTGCCCACCATGGTGCCTCCGCACTCCGCTTGCTAGCCGACCACCAGCTTCGGTTTAACGTTGAAGGTCTTCAGCCACAGGCCGAAATGTGGTTGGATGCGGAGGAAGGCCTCGCACACGACGATAAACGCTGAGATGTTGAGGATGAAATTTGGGGCCAGATCGTGAAAGTCCAGCCCGTAGTAGAACATGAGCCCGCGGACAAACGGGTGGAGGGGAAATCCCAGTCCGCGGACGAAGTGGGTAAGGAAAACCACCCTCTCATGGGGTTCTGGAGTAGGGATGATTTGCCCCGCATCTGGCAGCCGATGCGCGATATCCGCGGCCAGGTATCCGGCTCCCCGCAGCTTTGTGATGTTCTCCTCCATAACGGAGGAGCCATCCACTTGCCTCCCGCTCCGGACATGCTTGGAGTGGTTTGAGGAGAAAAACGTGAACTTGGGCGCTGGAGCTCGAGTGCGCAAGAACGGACGAGCTAGGAGGAAGAAGGCGTAGGTTAAAAGGGTGAATCCTTGTCCCTTTATAAGGGCAGAAGAGGCGATGCGCCTCCCCACTCACCTGGTAAAATCGCTTATTACCCAAGCGCCGTAATTGATGGCGCGGTTGGGTTACCCATATCCGTATTGATGAGAATCCCGTGATAAGGGGACACGATCTCTGCTTCGACAAGACGTGCCAAGGAAACCGCCTCGCGATATGTGCAGTGGCTGGTTGCGAAAAACGGTTCGAATAATGACCGGGCCATGGTGTGATGTCATGCTGCAAAATGCGTCAGCAGATTAGATTTATGGGAATATTATTCTCTCTACGGTGGTATGTGGAATTTGTTTTGCAGAGCCGGACACTGTCCTTGTGTTCAAAATCTTCTATGGGGTATTCGAAGGAGGAACCCGCCTTGCAATGCCGAAAACAATCTGCGTGCCGGACTCATCGTCATTGAAGCCTGGTTCAGGGGCTACTGAGGGAGTCCTGGATTAGGGGGTCCTCGGACAGCCGGACTATATCCTTCGGCCGGACTGTTGGACTATGAAGATACAAGACTGAAGACTTCGTCCCGTGTCCGGATGGGACTCTCCTTGGCGTGGAAGGCAAGCTTGGCAATACGGATATGTAGATCTCCTCCCTTGTAACCGACTCTGTGTAACCCTAGCCCCTTCCGGTGTCTATATAAACCGGAGGGTTTAGTCCGTAGGACAACAACAATCATACCATAGGCTAGCTTCTAGGGTTTAGCCTCTACGATCTTGTGGTAGATCAACTCTTGTAATACTCATATCATCAAGATCAATCAAGCAGGAAGTAGGGTATTACCTCCATCGAGAGGGCCCGAACCTGGGTAAACATTGTGTCCCCCGCCTCCTGTTACCATCCGCCTTAGACGCACAGTTCGGGACCCCCTACCCGAGATCCGCCGGTTTTGACACCGACAATGACAACTAATATAGTGTCATTTATGCATTCAACATTGTCCTCTCCCAGAACAATACCAAAAAACTGCCGACTGATGCACCACAACATCCCAATGTTGCTGAAAGAAGTGTGCATGAAAGTCATTGGGGCCTGGTGCTTTTGTAGGAAACATCTGAAAAAGAGATTTTTTTTAACTTCTTCCTCACCATAAGGGGCCAACAATAGTTCGAATCCGCTCCTGGGGCATCGCTCTGCTGCGTCTGGCCCATCCTCAGGCACCTTTGGAGGGTGGGGAGTGTGATAACGTACACACTTCCCTTTATTTGTGTTGTGACACTTGAACATGGTCAATCACATCCTGAATATCTTGAATCCCCTTGAAAAATAAAGTTCTTTTAAAAATCCAACGGCAAAGCTTGCATCTCTATCGGGTAGTTGGTCATTTTGCTCATCTGGGCTTTGGAGAGCTTTTATTAGGTTCTTCATTCGCCTCATCAATGCCCTTAGGTGAAAAAATTGAGAATTTTTATCACCTTCAGATAACCATTGTACATGTGAACGTTGGTGCCACTTTATTTCTTCCCCTAAGGAAAAGCTTAATGAGCCTATCATTCATCTTGATATCTGCATGGGAGGGCCCCACTATTGTCGGATTGTTTCTTGAAACATCAAGTTCTCTTTTAAGCTTCTTTATTACCCCTCGCACACCGCCAAAAGTGCTCTTACTCTAACTCCCCAAATCGGCTGCTAGTGTTGTTAGTCTGGCGCGAATTCCCGCAGCCGTTGGATCGTGACCGTTCGACTGTTATGCATCATCAACGGTCCTCTTTACATCTGCTTGCGTGTCCCACATGGCTTCATACTAAAAATCTCCATTTGACTGCCATGCATCATCAACGGTCCTCTTTACATATGCTTGCGTGTCCCACATGACTTCATACTAAAAATCTCTTTCATGCCTTGCCCCAGAGCTTGATGCGTCAAAGTTTAAAAGAATGGGGCTATGATCTGAGGTCGTTGCAGTTAAAAGCTCAATAGACGCCAAGGGAAACTGAGCACACCATGTGGCAGATCTGAGAGCTCGATCTAACCTTACCCTAGTAAATGAGCCACCTGCAACTTTCTTCTCGAAGGTCCACGGTCTTTCATGGAAGCCCAAATCAACAAGACAACACACATCGAGCCTTGCGTTTGCGTCTAACTACGCTGATTAAATCCATCGTGCTCCTCAGACCGCAACACATCATTAAAGTCGCTTAAACACAACCATGGAAGATTATGCAAAGTACTTAGATTCTTCATTGTATCCCAACTCTGGTGACATTGATGCGTTTGGGCTTCACCATAGAAGCAAGACAACCACCATGGATCGCCTCAAGGTCAGAAACTTTCATATCAACATGGTACTTGGAGTAGTCGAGAAACTCTAACTTTATTTCATTATTTCAAAACATAGGTAGGCCTGCTAATTTTTTCCACACGAACCTTGGTAATTTGGGTCTCGAAAATGCAAAACACTTTAGGGGCAAACTTAACAGAACTTGCGGAACTCTCGAATTGTCGCGTTGTTGCCAATACCATGTCAATTTCAACAGAAGATACCCATTAGACCCGGTGGTCTTCCTCAAGGGATGTCACCGATGTTGCCAAGTTATTCATAGTCTTTTTTGCTCTTCCTTCCCTTGTTTCTTTAGCCCGGCGCTCCTCCTCTAGGGAGGCCACCGATTCAGTTTCTGATGTGCTCTTCAGTTTCTGATGTGCTCAACTTCTTTTTTGAACTGGCCAGCAACGCTGGTGTTTCATTGATTTAGCAAAAGAGAGCGGCAAAACAGTTTGATCAAGTGATCGATGGGCGACAGGGTGTCCCAACAAACCAAGAGGAAAAATATGAAAGAAAAGGCCCTGGTTTATCCTCATGCGGATTTCTCACGGTACGTGCCCAAAAGGGTGCTCGATGCATGACGCTCCCGCGAGGCGCGATTGCTCCATGTCGCTGCGGCATTCCTTGATGATATTGTCCTGGAGTGGGACTTGGCCTCTGAAAACAGCTCCATTTCTAGCCATCCATATGCGCCAACAGATGAGCGCAATCATGGATTTGATGCTCTTCCTGGCTGTTGGCGTCGCGGCCGCGATCATCCGCTGAATCTTGTCCGTAGTCGAGGCGCCGGCGCTCCAAATGCTTGGGTGGAGTGCAGAGCAGCCGAACCAAGAGGCCGTCGTGCTCCATACCCGCCTCGCCATCGGGCAGTCCCAGAAGAGGTACACGGAGCTTTCCAGGTTGCGCAGGCAGAGTGAGCAGAAGTATCCATTCGGCCAGCCCCTTCTCTCTGCAGCCGATCGTTGCACCACAGGCGATTTGATGTGCTCAACTTGCTCGGAGAGAGTCCTTACCTCACCTTCTTCCGCTCATTAAGGGGTACATGTGATGGGGGTGGTGGCAGAATTGGGGTAATGCCAGCCGAAGCATCCAGGTCCAGGTACCTCCTAGTCGATACCTCCCCGTCATTCTTTTTCACTTTTGGGTCTATAGTTTTGCGGGGCTTTCAACTGTGTCATCCAAATCATTGTCCTCAAAACACCTGCACCATTAGACCTTCCCTTTCTGGGCACTGAACCTCTAGCACCACCACGGTATCTACCCCCACGGTCATTCTCTTGGGTCATCTGCACTGTCCTTCAGTCCTTCTCTTTGCCACTAGAAAATTCCCCCACTGCATGACCCGGAGCCCACAAACTGCACAGGAAAAACCCGATCATCTCATACTTGACCTCCAGGAAAATTCTTTCTCCCGCTAAATTCGTTGGTGCATCACACGCTTCCAATCGCCCAGGCAGAAAACCTGTATGACGAACAGATTATCGTCAACTTCTCTATCTCCTGCACATGCGCTATATTCCCCACAAACTTCAGCGTTTCCTTTAGAGCTGCGCTGCTAAAGGTCTTGGTGGTGTTGACCTTGGCTACAGCAAACCACCGGGCTCGTTCCTACCCAGTACAACTTCCATTCCAATGGAGAAGCCTGGTAGCTCCTGGTCCTGGGCCATTTCTAGGGAGCAGAGCTAGCAAGCACGCAAGTGTGATTCTATCCTTTCCAATCATTTTATTACCATCTCCACGCCAAAAAGAATATATTATTACCATCACTTATGAATCATTTTATTAGCACCGAGATGCAGGCAGAGATAACAATCTTTTCGCCCTCCACTTTCATCACAAAATAAACGTATCGCTGCTAACCAAAACATAATCAATCCGCAACGAACAAGAGATTCAACTTGTGTACCACAACAAGAAGGCAAACATCAAACAGGGCAGATGGCCCAAACATGCATCCAACGACATAGAGTATCTTCATCGAAAAAAGAAAAAAAAGACGACATAGAGTATCTGCTTCCCTCCTCAACCAGCACAAACTAGTAAAACACCAATGAAATGCAGCAGCGACGGCGCCCTTATCGCTGACGTAGATGCCATCCAACGACTTTGGTGTCCTTGTTCTTCACATGGGAATTTCTGTTCAAGTAACAAGAGAAACAAAACAAGGGTCAGTGTGGATGAAACTGTGCATCAGAACAATCGACACAACTAACATGATAAGTAGAGCCAATACTCAATACGATGATAACCAAAAGTCAATACAATCTTATTTTGCAGAGGAGAAGTTAATACAATTGATCTATTAGGAACAGAAAATTCCTTCGTATTCCAAACTGGCGCATTTTCCGGTTGCAGTTTTGTATTCCAGCAAATCAAACAACTGGTGACACGCCAAACGAGTCTCAAGGCACACTGATATTTGTTGAACCGTTGTGATGTTAAAGGATGGATGATAAACTTGTCATATATAGGACCTAATAATCTTCATTACGGTCATGATATGGATGCATACAAAAACATGTACTATAAGCCCAAGTATGCTGGTGAGAAATATAAGATCAGCAATTTTAATTCAAGTAAATAATTGCAAGCTTCAACATGCAGAGTTGCAGACATACTAAAAAAATACAACATATCCTCAAAAAAACAATCTAAAAATACAACAAGGAACTATAAGCATCATCATATAACTAAGGCATGTGATAACCATCAAGACGAGACAGCTTTGAGCCAATAGAAAGCTTTACCTATTTCAAATTGTCGGTGATGACAGCAACGATGGTGGGAAGTTGGTATATATTTGCGCATCTATGCCCCATTGCTTCAACGAGCACACCCTTGCAAGGCGCATCGTCTTGATGTCCAGTGAGAGGCATTCGCAATCTGCCGGCTCCGATGACCGGTTGTCAGGATGCTTTAACAGGAGCAGGTATGCATCCGTTGCACCGAGGATGCAATACCAGTACCCATAACGCAGCGACACTGTCTGCTTCAGCTTCCACTGGTTGTCTGCTTCCCTAATGGTGTAGTGGAGGTAATATACGCCACCTACAAATGCAAGCGCGAACATCCCAAGCCTGCCTTCCCCTGCCTCCACGATGGTTGTGTCTAGCCCAGCACCTCCGGCTGTGCATGGAATGTCGACAAGGGAGAAGCCCATGGTCCGGGCGTCGAGCACGAGCCACATTCCCCGGCAACTCGTTTCCCAGTAGAAGAGGCCGTAGGCGTAGTGGCGCCCGCCCAAGCAAGGCCCCCATGAAAGCTCAATGTCGACGGCGAACAGATCGCTCCAGCTCTGGGACGCGACCACCCGCCATTGCCCGGAGCTGGACGAGAAGACGAAGGCGACCATGTTAGCCTCGCAGCGCGCTGTCCACATCACTCGGAATGACGTGTCTGGCGCCTCCGCCGCCTCCTCGTCGCCGGGGGGAGCGAGGAAGGGCCCGTATGCCATGCAGACCGGGTTCGCCTTCGCCAGGTCTTGAGGGACCGGGGGGAGCAGGAGGTATCGCCGGTGCAGGGGGTCGCACACGACGACCTCCGTGAACTCCGCGTCCTTGTCGCCCTCGGGAGCCCGGTCGAGGAGGACGCGGCCGTCGCGGGCGTCCTTCATGACCCAGCGGTTGGGGGCGGGCAGGAAGGAGAATGAGAAGTCCTTGCCGGGGGCGTTTGCGAGGGCGCTCCCGGCGGGCGCGGAGGGGTGGGGCGGGAGGGCGGGGTGGAAGCCGGCGCCGTCGACGATGCCGAGGAGCGGAGGGGCGTGGAGCCTGCGGAATTCGCGGGTGCAGGCGCGGTCGGTGGCGGCTTGGCGGAAGGAGGCGCAGGTGGCGGCGACGCGGGCGAGGTCCTCAGGGGTGGGCAGGCGGATGAAGAACTCCGGCAGGAGGTCGTCGATGATCGCCGGCATCGGCATGTTCCGGGCGGTACGTGCACGTGGCTGGTGGAGTGGAGTGGGGTGGGGTGGGGAGTTGAGCGGCGGCGTATGCGAGATGGCGGCCGAGAAGAGAGGGATCCCGTTTGGTTTGCTTTTGAGTTTTTGGGTTTCACGCGGATACCATTGGTGGGCCGGCGTTGCAAGAAAGGTTCACACTGAGAAAGCAGCTACCCTTCTTCTGTATATATAGTGTACGATTCCATGTTAATATTAGGCAAGAAATTAATGGTATTAAACATTAATATTATGCAAGATATGCATTGTATATTTTTTTAAATATTAGCTAGGATATGATTAGTTGATTAATGAGTACCTTGAAAATGTAAATGACGTAGCCAGCTCGGTGAGCCAGGGTGGTCCAACAATGAAAATTTGCATGTAATTCTATGTATTTAAAAAGAGGATCTTTTTTCTAACCTATATATTGGCTATGGGGGAATTTTCAGGATGGTCCATGGACCACCCTGTCCACCCCCTAGCTACAGACGACCGGTTCCCTCAAAAACCTCCGAATGCGTTTAGGGTCTCTCTTAATAATTTTTTAGGGTTTCAAGGATGTGTTGCTCTAGAAGGCGGGCAGTGTGGTATCAATGGAGGCGGTAATCGCCGATGGCCGACTCAGGAAGGGCAGGCCACGTGGCCACCAACAATGCAGCAGCGTGATCGCGTCTCGAGGCGAGCTTCGGCCCGTCATGGCAGTGGCGCGCTAGACCGTGAAATCCCAGGCGGTTGGCTCCCGCCATGGTGATGGGATTATAGGTACAGCTGCATCTCCACATCTATATGCGGGGATATGGCGTATGGGGCATTTTTAAGGAGAGTTCATCCAATCAAACGTTCGATGGAAATATTTCAATTACAGTTTGAGGAGTCATGTACCCCATATTAGTCGCCATCAAGTCCCGATCAACCTCCTGTGTCCGGTGATCTGGTAGCACAGCCCACGCAAGAAAAGAAGAAACGCACAACCGGTAGCAAAACCCATGCAAGATTCAGGAAAGCACGACTTGAGACAAACAACTGCGGCAATGAGTAATGGCATCACAATCATGTCCAACGGCAGCAGTTTCGGCAAACGTTTACACACAGTTCCGACCACCGCAACATTCGCGATCTCATAAGTCACCACAGCCATTTGAACGAAATCCAGGTCCGCTGGCAAGAGAACCCTAAAAACACCAGGCACACGCCAGTGGCATCGTTTCGGGTTCCCTTCAACAGTCTAAACTCGGCCTCTCTCGAAACGATATACACAGTGATGGGAGAAATGGTCTTTCTTCACAAGAATGGCGGCATCCTCTGGGGAGGCACAGGCTGGTAAACATTGTCCGGGTGGCTCTGCGGTATCCGCTCCCCGGGAGCAGGTCTTCGGGTGAAACCTCCATGTGTATGGTTCTGCATCGGATTGAACGTGCTCCACCAGTGAGGCTCGCCGTCGACAGGGACCCATGGGAATGGCCCAAAACCCTCCCGGCCCCACGCATATGGTCGATCGACGGGTGGTCTAGAGACACCTTCACCATCAGAGGGAAGGCTCCTGTTCACAGCTGCGGGTGGAGCAAATCCATGGAGCACTCCAACCTCAGCCGACGACGCTGCTGCTGCTGCAATGAAAGACGTGATTGTCAAAGCCCTCGGCCTGACCCTCCTAGCTGTAGGAGGGAAAGGACTGCCCTGCATTGAGGCGTGCATCGAATGTTGATACATATGGCCCCTCGCACCATGACCATGGCCTCTAGTCTCGCCCATAACAGCTGGAACTGACCCTAATGGTGCCACCAGATTGCTTCCGTTGCGAGGTGTGGGCCTGCAGTATTTGGACATTATTATAACTTTGTAAGAGCTAAGCAAATAGGTGGTTTACCATAGTAAGAGATAGGCATGACCTGCAGAACCTATCTAAGATTTATTTAGTTTTCCAAACAGCCCACATAAACCATAGATCAGACAGAAAAAAAAATCATGTTCTAAGGATTTTGTAAAAGAACTTTTTCACAGGGATTTAGACCATCCAGGCTATCAGACCCCACCTATGTGGTGACTGGTGAAGCATCTGTAGTTTTGAAGTTTTGAACAGGGTTTTATCTAGTCTAGAAAGTAAAATTTCACAGTTAGATGGTATTCATGAATTGAGCATACCTGTGGACTAGGGGATGGTGATGTACATATGGTCTTGATCTTTGTTGGCTGCTGGTTTCATATCTGGGAAGTCCTATACCAAATGGAGCTACAGAATGATCGGGGATGCCCGATACAGGAAGATTAGTCAAATATCTGTGCTCGCTATCAAGAATTCTTGGCTCAGTTGCATGGAAAGCTGCTTGGGTATTGCCCAAATCAGGAGCTGCATGGCCTTCCAAGCTAGTTGGATGGCGATGAAATGAAGCGCCTTCAGCACCAGAATTTGAACCAAGAGGCACATGCACGGGATGGAGAAAACCACGCAGTGAAAGATAAGGACAAACAAGTGAACTGCTTGCAGCACTCGAATGGTCTGCGACTGTATGATCTTCATAAAAATTTTAAAAAATCAATAAACGACATAGAAATTTCGTTAGTTAAAAATCTGGGTCAACATGCTTACAAGACGGTGGCTCCGCTTCACCCTCCCTGAAAAGAAGTAAAGGATAAATTCAGAACTTGAAGATTTGAGATATAAACTTCTTTGAAGAACCTGATGAAGTGTACAGTATCAACATAGGCGAACAAGCTAAGGTTTTGCAATACAGAAGTTTCAGTATTAATAACTGACAGTGACTGGCAAACCAAGGAAAGGGCAATACAAATCTAACCATTCATCAAGAAATTGTGCTGGGTGACAACTGCAAATAGTATACCAAATCAACGGCAAACATTATACCAAATCATGCATGACAGCACTCAATGTCATATTAGGAACCATAAAATGGCTTCTCTTTAGGTAATAGGTTGTGGAAAGATAGGTTCCATTCAACTTACGGTTTAGCATTCACATTACATTAATGCTTTGAGACATAAGGTTTAAGAGAGGCGACCAAGGAGGCAGCATCTCGTACAATTTGAAAAACCAATATCAACATACCCATCGATATGGCATAAGACCACGGCATATTCTCTTATGAAATTAAGTAAAAGCCCATTCTCTTTCTTGCTTTTAGATCATTAACCACATGCTCCAAAAACCATATCTATTAAGATGCGAGGAGACATCCTTACTCAAAAACGGATGCTAGTTGTGTGAATCCATTAAAAGGGCACCACTGAAATCCAAATGGCTGCAAGTCAAACAACAGATATATCAGAATATAAAATATGAGACATGTGAAATGATGTCAGATGCCGATGGCATTCCAAAACTGAAAATGCCTTCTGTACCAGCAAAATGAATGCAAGCAGCACATAAAAACTGTAAGGATGCAAGCAGCACATAAAAACCATAAGGCACGAGGCTCATATGATTATATGACACCTCGTGGAATGCATATGCTAGACAAACAAACAAATGTCACTATTTAAGAAGAAACTTGAACGACATAACACATTTTAATATCGTTTTGAACCCTTAGATGTGTATTTACTATCACAAGAGCACTTACAAGATCAGAAGCAATGTCATAGGTTTCACCAGTCACCCAGCCACCTATATCAATATCAGGAGATGGACGTTGTCCAGTTGCATAAAGCCAGCGGCCTTTCTCTATCTTCCGGCAATTAGGGCATTGCATTGCCCCTTTTGCATTGAATGCTGATCCAATGCAGTCTAGCAGAAAAAGGAGTTGTTTAGTTCAACTATATTTTTACGAATGCATGAAGATGCACCCAGAGGAAGTGTTACAGACACATACTCGGCAGCATTAAATCCAAACTAAAAGCTAACGAGTACTACGTAAATAATAGCAATACAAAATTGAACTAATTAGCATGTGGTATTCACAGATTGCGCTTGAACAAATATAAGCTGAAGATGGGCTTAATTCAAGCTAGTCTCTTCATAGTATAAAAGGCAAACTTATTCATTAGCACAACTACATGATGTGTAGACGTGTAGCCATAATCGTTCTTTGAAGATGATCAAGTCAATTCCTGAATAATGTGCCACTATTTCTTGCATGCATGATTTACCTGAGTGATTACGTGATTGGTCATGGAACTTGAAAAGAAAAATGAGTAGTTCAATTATATATTTACAAATGCATGAAGATGCATGCAGAGGAAATGATATAGACACATACTCGGGAGCTTATCCAAAGCAAAAGCTAAGAGCACTATATAATAGCAATACAAAACTGAACTAATCAGCATGTGATATTCACAGATTGTGCTTGAACAAATACAGGCTGAAGATGGGCCTAATTCAAGCTAGTATTTTCATCATGGTATAAAAGGAAAATTTATTCACTAGCAAAACCACATGATGTGTAGATGTGTAGCTATAACTGTTGTTTGAAGATGCTTGAGTCGATTCCAGAATAATGTGCCACTATTTCTTGCATGCATGATTCTTTCGAGAAAACGCAAAGGACCTCTGCGTTTCATTTCATTGAAAAGAAAGAGAGAACAAGCCTCCTAGGAGGTGAGTTTTACAATGTCATTGGCCGATCAGTGGACATCCCAGGATGTGGGCAGAACAACCCTAAGCCCCTGGGCTCCGGCGTTTGCCCAACAGCGGGCCTCATCTTTGATCCTATCTACTAGCAAATCGACCGAGGGCGTCGCATTGTCAAAGACGCACGCGTTCCTGTGTTTCCAGATCATCATGGAACAAGCAAGGTGATGGACCTGAGGGCCTTGCGATGCATCATCGGCATATGCTCGTTCACTCGCAGCCACCATGCCATGACAGTGGGCTCCTGGTCTGGCGCCTGGATCAGCAAACGCAGCCAAGACAGGATGGCATGCCATGTTTGGCAAGCGAAGGGGCAGGTCAGGGGCAGGTGTTGGATTGTTTCTGTAGTCTGGTCACATAGGAGGCACCTGGGGTGATGCTGCAGTCCGAGCAAGCCAAGACAGGATTGCATGCATGATTTACCCGAGTGATTACGTGATTTGTCATGGAACTTGAAATGAAAAATGTCTAGTTTGGTTCCTAGACTAGTGCACATCATTAATTAATTCCCTAAATTCACTACTATTCCGTTTTCTTTTAATAGCCGGGTAAAATTAATGTGCATCGTAGGTCGTATTATCCAATACACTCATAGAGCATTCACCTACATCATGCCAAGGTTAATACATCATAATTTGGAAGTTGAGTTTGCCGGTTCCCAAAACAAACAGCAGATACAACTTAACTAACAAAGAAACGGACAAATAACAGACCAAGCAGCGACAAAACCTTCAAAGAACACTCGTAATTCAGGCAACCACCACAGCACTTGTCTGCTTTACAGGGAACAAGGTGGAACACCCTGATAAATGACCGCAACCGAAGCACCACATCCAACCCGTGTACAGCGACCAGGGATTATATAGCCCTTATGACGCATAGAATGCATGGATCAAATTGGAGCAACAAGCACCAAGAGCTCAGTGTCGCCATAACTAGAAGCCTAAAACGATGTCGAAACATCTCATGTTATCACAAAAAATAAAATAGAAATTAGAAGGACACCATAAATAAATCTAGGTACCATCGACGAACACTGTTCGAATCGGAACCACCCTCAAATACATATGCTTGAAATAACCCTAGCTCATGCCGGCCTCACAGCTCCAACAGGGACACACAAACTCACCACGATTACTTTGACATGCAATTCCACTCCATCACCATCCAGACGTCCATACCTGCGAACTTTCCACGGTAGCACAATTCAACCACGCCGATCGCCCATTTTTACAGTCCACAGCCTAAAATCTAACCACCTAAGCTTCTCTAGCACGTCGAATTACATGTCCATCTCTCACGCACAGATCCGGTTGAAAACAGCACGGCCTAGCTAGCAGGGGCGGTGGGGGCGGAGGAATCTGACCTAGGTGGAACTCGTGGCCGCATTGCAGCTTGGCGATGGACCTGCCCCCGGCGCGCCCAGCCACCGGATCCAGGCAGATGGAGCACGCCCCGCCCCCTGCCGCCTCCGCCGCGTGATCGGGCGGCGGCGATCTCTCCAGATCCATCGCCTCCTCCCCCCGGCGCCGGGGCTCCCCCTGCCTCTCTCGCGGGCGCGCTCGTGGTGGGGGGGGGGGGGGGGGGGGGGGGGTGTGGCAGCTCGCACGGGAGAGGAGAGGAGAGGAGAGAGAGGGGAGGTGCGGTGCTGTTCGTGAGGAGAGAGGAGAGAGAGAAATGAGGAGGGTGTGTCCGAGCGAACGGAAGGGGGTGGGTTGGAATTCGCTGAAATGAGAAAGATGGATAAGAATGCGCTGGACGAATTTGCATTTCGCCGTGTGTTGCTCGTGCGTGGCGATGCCGTAAGCCGGGCGATGCACATGATGATTTGGTTGGTTTTAGCAGACATGTTATTTTTAGGCTTGCTATCGGTTTGCTTTTAGGTTTGTTGCTCGGTTTTTACCCGCCCAAGTTACACGTGTTCCGAGTTTGCTTGGAGCATATTCTTCTTCTTCTCTGCGAATAATAAAGAGCTTAATCTTTGTGTTGAGTAGAGGGCTGGAAAAAGTCTGCTTCGGTTGTTTGTAAGTTTTTTAGATGTGAGAAAAATGTTTGTGGGCCCCTCGAGACTCTCCTAATCCTAATCTCAGCTCCATAATACCCAAAAATTCCCCGTATACCAAGGGGCACACCAAAAATATGTTTCTTTCGCCGCAAGCTTCTGTTCTCGTGAGATCACATCTTGGGGCCTTTTCCGACACTCTGCCGGAGGGAGATTTGATCACGGAGGGCCTTTACACCAACCTTGCGGCCCTTTCGATGATGTGTGAGTAGTTTACCATAGACCTATGGGTCCATAGCTAGTAGCTAGATGGCTTCTCTCTCTTTGATCTTCAATACAATGGTCTCTTTCTTGGAGATCTATTCGATGTAATCTTCTTTTACGGTGTGTTTGTTGAGATCCGATAAATTGTTGGTTTTTATCAGACTATCTATGAATATTATTTAAGTCTTCTCTGAACTCTTTTATGTATGATTAAGATAACTCTGTATTTCTCTCCGATCTATTGATTTGGTTTGGCCAACTAGATTGATCTATCTTGCAATGGGAGAGGTGCTTTGTTTTGGGTTCAATCTTGCGGTGTCCTCACCCAGTAACAGTAGGGGTAACGAGGCACGTATTTGTAGTGTTGCCATTAAGCATAAAAAGATGAGGTTTTTACCATATTGCTTGGATCTATCCCTCTACATCATGTCATCTTGCTTAAGGCGTTACTCCGTTCTTGTTAACTTAATACACTAGATGCATGCTGGATAGCGGTCGATGTGTGGAGTAATAGTAGTAGATGTAGGCAGGAGTCGGTCTACTTGTCACAGACGTGATGCCTATATTCATGATCATTGCCTTGGATATCGTCATAACTATACTCTTTTCTATCAATTGCTCAATAGTAATTTGTTCACCCATCGTATGTTTTTTCAAGAGAGAAGCCTCTACTGAAACTTATAGCCCCGGGGTCTATTTTTTATCATATTATTTTCATATCTATAAAACCAAAGATACAAAAATATCTTGCTACAATTTATTTATGTTTACTTTATTTTACACTTTTACTTATCTTTTATACATATCTCTATCAGATCTCACTCTTGCTAGTGATGGTGAAGGGATTGACAACCCCTTTTTCGCGTTGAGTGCAAGTGTTTGTTAGTTTGTGCAGGTGCATCTATTGGAGACTTGTGTGTTCCTCCTACTGGATTGATACCTTGGTTTTTAACTGAGGGAAATACTTATCTCTACTTTGCTGCATCACCCTTTCCTCTTCAAGGAAAAAATTAACGCAAGCTCAAGAAGTAGCAGGAAGAATTTATGGCGCCGTTGCCGGGGAGGTTCTACATCAAGCCAATCCAAGTACCTATCATAAACTCTCATCTCTTGCACTATATTATTTGCCATTTGCCTCTTGTTTTCCTCTCCCCCACTTTAAAAACGTTTTCAGAAAAACACAAAAATATTTGCCCTTTCTATTTGCCTTTTTTCGTTTGCCTTTATGTCTTACTTGGGTCTTTTGCTTGTTCGCTTGGCATAATTGCATATTTATTCCAAATCAGAAACAAAAACTTTATGGACCCTCATCCACTTGCTAATCTTTTTACAAGATTCAATTATTATGAACCAATTGCTAGTTAGTTGAGTGCACTAGATTATCTGTATAAATTTTTGCTTGAAATTCTTGAATCTGAAAATTGTGATGAAGTGCTAAAAGAAGAAATTTATAAAGCGATTCACGATAGCTCCTTCAATGAAAGCATGATTGCAATGATGTTATTATTAATTCTATTAATGTCAATTGTGCTAATAATATGCAAAACCCCAAGCTTGGGAATGCTAATTTTGGTATATCCACTACTTATTGCAATGATCATGATTGGGGTGATAATGCTGAAGGAAATATGCCCTAGAGGCAATAATAAAGTTATTATTTATTTCCTTATATCATGATAAATGTTTATTATTCATGCTAGAATTGTATTAACCGGAAACATAATACATGTGTGAATACATAGACAAACAGAGTGTCACTAGTATGCCTCTACTTGACTAGCTCGTTGATCAAAGATGGTTATGTTTCCTAGCCATAGACATGAGTTGTCATTTGATTAACGGGATCACATCATTAGGAGTATGATGTGATTGACTTGACCCATTCCGTTAGCTTAGCACTCGATCGTTTAGTATGTTGCTATTGCTTTCTTCATGACTTATACATGTTCCTATGACTATGAGATTATGCAACTCCCGTTTACCGGAGGAACACTTTGTGTGCTACCAAACGTCACAACGTAACTGGGTGATTATAAAGGTGCTCTACAGGTGTCTCCGAAGGTACTTGTTGGGTTGGCATATTTCGAGATTAGGATTTGTCACTCCGATTGTCGGAGAGGTATCTCTGGGCCCTCTCGGTAATGCACATCACTTAAGCCTTGCAAGCATTGCAACTAATGAGTTTGTTGCGGGATGATGTATTACGGAATGAGTAAAGAGACTTGCCGGTAACAAGATTGAACTAGGTATTGAGATACCGACGATCGAATCTCGGGCAAGTAACATACCGATGACAAAGGAAACAACGTATGTTGTTATGCGGTCTGACCGATAAAGATCTTCGTAGAATATGTGGGAGCCAATATGAGCATCCAGGTTCCGCTATTGGTTATTGACCGGAGACGTGTCTCGGTCATGTCTACATAGTTCTCGAACCCGTAGGGTCCGCACGCTTAAAGTTTCGATGACAGTTATATTATGAGTTTATATGTTTTGATGTACCGAAGGTTGTTCGGAGTCCCGGATGTGATCACGGACATGACGAGGAGTCTCGAAATGGTCGATAAATGAAGATTGATATATTGGAAGCCTATGTTTGGATATCGGAAGTGTTCCGGGTGAAATCGGAATTTTACCGGAGTACCGGGAGGTTACCGGAACCCCCCGGGGGCTTAATGGGCCATAGTGGGCCTTAGTGGAAGAGAGGAGAGGCGGCCAGGGCAGCGCCGTGCGCCCCTCCCCCCTAGTCCGAATAGGACAAGGAGAGGGGGGCGGCGGCCCCCCTTTCCTTCCCCTCTCCCTCCTCTTTCCCCCTCCACTCCTAGTCCAATAAGGAAAAGGGAGGGAGTCCTACTCCCGATGGGAGTAGGACTCCTCCTGGTGCGCCCCTTCTGGCCGGCCGCACCTCTCCCCCTTGCTCCTTTATATACGGGGGCAGGGGGCACCCTAGAGACACAACAATTGATCGTTTGATCTTTTAGCCGTGTGCGGTGCCCCCTCCACCATAGTCCACCTCGATAATACTGTAGCGGTGCTTAGGCGAAGCCCTGCGTCGGTAGAACATCATCATCGTCACCACACCGTCGTGCTGACGAAACTCTCCCTCAACACTCGGCTGGATCGGAGTTCGAGGGACGTCATCGGGCTGAACGTGTGCTGAACTCGGAGGTGTCGTGCGTTCGGTACTTGATCGGTCGGATTGTGAAGACGTACGACTACATCAACTGCGTTGTGCTAACGCTTCCGCTTTCGGCCTACGAGGGTACGTGGACAACACTCTCCCCTCTCGTTGCTATGCATCACCATGATCTTGCGTGTGCGTAGGAATTTTTTTGAAATTACTACGTTCCCCAACAGTGGCATCCGAGCCTGGTTTTATGCGTTGATGTTATATGCACGAGTAGAACACAAGTGAGTTGTGGGCGATATAAGTCATACTGCTTACCAGCATGTCATACTTTGGTTCGGCGGTATTGTTGGATGAAGCGGCCCGGACCAACATTATGCGTACGCTTACGCGAGACTGGTTCTTCCGACGTGCTTTGCACAGAGGTGGTTGGCGGGTGTCAGTTTCTCCAACTTTAATTGAACCGAGTGTGGCTACGCCCGGTCCTTGCGAAGGTTAAAACATCACCAACTTGACAAACTATCATTGCGGTTTTGATGCGTAGGTGAGAACGGTTCTTGCTAAGCCCGTAGCAGCCACTTAAAACTTGCAACAACAAAGTAGAGGACGTCTAACTTATTTTTGCAGGGCATGTTGTGATGTGATATGGTCAAGACATGATGCTATATTTTATTGTATGAGATGATCATGTTTTGTAACCGAGTTATCGGCAACTGGCAGGAGCCATATGGTTGTCGCTTTATTGTATGCAATGCAATCGCCCTGTAATGCTTTACTTTATCACTAAGCGGTAGCGATAGTCATAGAAGCATAAGATTGGCGAGACGACAATGATGCTACGATGGAGATCAAGGTGTCGTGCCGGTGACGATGGTGATCATGACGGTGCTTCGGAGATGGAGATCACAAGCACAAGATGATGATGGCTATATCATATCACTTATATTGATTGCATGTGATGTTTATCTTTTATGCATCTTATCTTGCTTTGATTGACGGTAGCATTATAAGATGATCCCTCACTAAATTATCAAAGTATAAGTGTTCTCCCTGAGTATGCACCGTTGCGAAAGTTCTTCGTGCTGAGACACCACGTGATGATCGGGTGTGATAGGCTCTACGTTCAAATACAACGGGTGGAAAACAGTTGCACACGCGGAATACTCAGGTTAAGCTTGACGGGCCTAGCATATAACAGATATGGCCTCGGAACACGGAGATCGAAAGGTCGAGCGTGAATCATATAGTGGATATGATCAACATAATGATGTTCACCGTTGAAACTACTCCATCTCACGTGATGATCGGACATGGTTTAGTTGATATGGATCATGTGATCACTTAGAGGATTAGAGGGATGTCTATCTAAGTGGGAGTTCTTAAGTAATATGATTAATTGAACTTAAATTTATCATGAACTTAGTACCTGATAGTATCTTGCTTGTCTATGTTGATTGTAGATAGATGGCCCGTGCTGTTGTTCCGTTGAATTTTAATGCGTTCCTTGAGAAAGCAAAGTTGAAAGATGATGGTAGCAATTACACGGACTGGGTCCGTAACTTGAGGATTATCCTCATTGTTGCACAGAAGAATTACGTCCTGGAAGCACCGCTGGGTGCCAGACCTGCTGCAGGAGCAACACCGGATGTTATGAGCGTCTGGCAGAGCAAAGCTGATGACTACTCGATAGTTCAGTGTGCAATGCTTTACGGCTTAGAACCGGGTCTTCAACGACGTTTTGAACGTTATGGAGCATATGAGATGTTCCAGGAGTTGAAGTTAATATTTCAAGCAAATGCCCAGATTGAGAGATATGAAGTCTCCAATAAGTTCTACAGCTGCAAGATGGAAGAGAATAGTTCTGTCAGTGAGCATATACTCAAAATGTCTGGGTATAACAATCACTTGATTCAACTGGGAGTTAATCTTCCGGATGATAGTGTCATTGACAGAATTCTTCAATCACTGCCACCAAGCTACAAGAGCTTCATGATGAACTATAACATGCAAGGGATGGATAAGACGATTCCCGAGCTCTTCGCAATGCTAAAGGCTGCGGAGGTAGAAATCAAAAAGGAGCATCAAGTGTTGATGGTCAATAAGACCACCAGTTTCAAGAAAAGGGCAAAGGGAAGAAGAAGGGGAACTTCAAGAAGAACAACAAGTAAGTTGCTGTTCAGGAGAAGAAACCCAAATCTGGACCTAAGCCTGAGACTGAGTGCTTCTACTACAAGCAGACTGGTCACTGGAAGCGGAACTACCCCAAGTATTTGGCGGATAAGAAGGATGGCAAGGTGAACAAAGGTATATGTGATATACATGTTATTGATGTGTACCTTACTAATGCTCGCAGTAGCACCTGGGTATTTGATACTGGTTTTGTTGCTAATATTTGCAACTCGAAGCAGGGGCTACGGATTAAGCGAAGATTGGCTAAGGACGAGGTGACGATGCGCGTGGGAAATGGTTCCAAAGTCGATGTGATCGCGGTCGGCACACTACCTCTACATCTACCTTCGGGATTAGTTTTAGACCTAAATAATTGTTATTTGGTGCCAACGTTAAGCATGAACATTATATCTGGATCTTGTTTGATGCGAGACGGTTATTCATTTAAATCGGAGAATAATGGTTGTTCTATTTATATGAGTAATATCTTTTATGGTCATGCACCCTTGAAGAGTGGTCTATTTTTGTTGAATCTCGATAGTGGTGATACACATATTCATAGTATTGAAGCCAAAAGATGCAGAGTTGATAATGATAGTGCAACTTATTTGTGGCACTGCCGTTTAGGTCATATCGGTGTAAAGCGCATGAAGAAACTCCATACTGATGGACTTTTGGAACCACTTGATTATGAATCACTTGGTACTTGCGAGCCGTGCCTCATGGGCAAGATGACTAAAATGCCGTTCTCCCGAACTATGGAGAGAGCAACAGATTTGTTGGAAATCATACATACAGATGTATGTGGTTCGATAAATGTTGAGGCTCGTGGCGGATATCGTTATTTTCTCACCTTCACAGATGATTTAAGCAGATATGGGTATATCTACTTAATGAAACATAAGTCTGAAACATTTGAAAAGTTCAAAGAATTTCAGAGTGAAGTTGAAAATCATCGTAACAAGAAAATAAAGTTTCTACGATTTGATCGTGGAGGAGAATATTTGAGTTATGAGTTTGGTCTTCATTTGAAACAATGCGGAATAGTTTCGCAACTCACGCCACCCGGAACACCACAGCGTAATGGTGTGTCCGAACGTCGTAATCGTACTTTACTAGATATGGTGCGATCTATGATGTCTCTTATTGATTTACCGCTATCGTTTTGGGGTTATGCTTTAGAGACGGCCGCATTCACGTTAAATAGGGCACCATCAAAATCCGTTGAGACGACGCCTTATGAACTGTGGTTTGGCAAGAAACCAAAGTTGTTGTTTCTTAAAGTTTGGGGCTGCGATGCTTATGTGAAAAAGCTTCAACCTGATAAGCTCGAACCCAAATCGGAGAAATGTGTCTTCATAGGATACCCAAAGGAGACTGTTGGGTACACCTTCTATCACAGATCCGAAGGCAAGACTTTTGTTGCTAAATTCGGATTTTTTCTGGAGAAGGAGTTTTTCTCGAAAGAAGTGAGTGGGAGGAAAGTAGAACTTGATGAGGTAATTGTACCTGCTCCCTTATTGGAAAGTAGTCAATCGCAGAAACCAGTTTCTGCGACGCCTATACCAATTAGTGAGGAAGTTAATGATGATGATCATGGAACTTCAGATCAAGTTATTACTGAACCTCGTAGGTCAACCAGAGTAAGATCCGCACCAGAGTGGTACGGTAATCCTGTTCTGGAGGTTATGTTACTAGACCATGACGAACCTACGAACTATGAGAAGCGATGGTGAGCCCAGATTCCGCAAAATGGCTAGAGGCCATGAAATCCGAGATGGGATCCATGTATGAGAACAAAGTATGGACTTTGGTTGACTTGCCCGATGATCGGCAAGCCATTGAAAATAAATGGATCTTCAAGAAGAAGACTGACACTGACGGTAATGTTACTGTCTATAAAGCTCGACTTGTTGCGAAAGGTTTTTGACAAGTTCAAGGGATTGACTACGATGAGACCTTCTCACCAGTAGCGATGCTTAAGTCTGTCTGAATCATGTTAGCAATTGCCGCATTTTATGATTATGAAATTTGGCAAACGGATGTCAAAACTGCATTCCTGAATGGATTTCTGGAAGAAGAGTTGTATATGATGCAACCGCAAGGTTTTTTCGATCCAAATGGAGCTAACAAAGTGTGCAAGCTCCAGCGATCCATTTATGGACTGGTGCAAGCCTCTCGGAGTTGGAATAAACGCTTTGATAGTGTAATCAAAGCATTTGGTTTTGTACAGACTTTTGGAGAAGCCTGTATTTACAAGAAAGTGAATGGGAGCTCTGTAGCATTCCTGATATTATATGTGGATGACATATTGCTGATTGGAAATGATATAGAATTTCTGGATAGCATAAAGGGATACTTGAATAAGAGTTTTTCAATGAAAGACCTCGGTGAAGCTGCGTATATATTGGGCATCAAGATCTATGGAGATAGATCAAGACGCTTAATTGGACTTTCACAAAGCACATACCTTGACAAAGTTTTGAAGAAGTTCAAAATGGATCAAGCAAAAAAAGGGTTCTGCCTGTGTTACAAGTTGTGAAGTTGAGTAAGACTCAATGCCCGACCACTACAGAAGATAGAGAGAAGATGAAAGATGTTCCCTATGCTTCAGCCATAGGCTCTATCATGTATGCAATGCTGTGTACCAGACCTGATGTGTGCCTTGCTATAAGTCTAGCAGGGAGGTACCAAAGTAATCCAGGAGTGGATCATTGGACAACGGTCAAGAACATCCTGAAATACCGGAAAAGGACTAAGGATATGTTTCTCGTTTATGGAGGTGACAAAGAGCTCATCGTAAATGGTTACGTTGATGCAAGCTTTGACACTGATCCGGACAATTCTAAATCGCAAACCGGATACATGTTTACATTGAACGGTGGAGCTGTCAGTTGGTGCAGTTCTGAACAAAGCGTCGTGGCGGGATCTACGTGTGAAGTGGAATACATAGCTGCTTCGGAAGCAGCAAATGAAGGAGTCTAGATGAAGGAGTTCATATCCGATCTAGGTGTCATACCTAGTGCATCGGGTCCAATGAAAATCTTTTGTGACAATACTGGTGCAATTGCCTTCGCGAAGGAATCCAGATTTCATAAGAGAACCAAGCACATCAAGAGACGCTTCAATTCCATCCGGGATTTAGTCCAGGTGGGAGACATAGAAATTTGCAAGATACATACAGATCTGAATGTTGCAGACCCGTTGACTAAGCCTCTTCCACGAGCAAAACATGATCAGCACCAAGGATCCATGGGTGTTAGAATCATTACTTTGTAATCTAGATTATTGACTCTAGTGCAAGTGGGAGACTGAAGGAAATATGCCCTAGAGGCAATAATAAAGTTATTATTTATTTCCTTATATCATGATAAATGTTTATTATTAATGCTAGAATTGTATTAACCGGAAACATAATACATGTGTGAATACATAGACAAACAGAGTGTCACTAGTATGCCTCTACTTGACTAGCTCGTTGATCAAAGATGGTTATGTTTCCTAGCCATAGACATGGGTTGTCATTTGATTAACGGGATCACATCATTAGGAGAATGATGTGATTGACTTGACCCATTCGGTTAGATTAGCACTCGATCATTTAGTATGTTGCTCTTGCTTTCTTCATGACTTATACAGGTTCCTATGACTATGAGATTATGCAACTCCCGTTTACCGGAGGAACACTTTGTGTGCTACCAAACGTCACAACGTAACTGGGTGATTATAAAGGTGCTCTACAGGTGTCTCCGAAGGTACTTGTTGGGTTGGCGTATTTCGAGATTAGGATTTGTCACTCCGATTGTCGGAGAGGTATCTCTGGGCCCTCTCGGTAATGCACATCACTTAAGCCTTGCAAGCATTGCAACTAATGAGTTTGTTGCGGGATGATGTATTACGGAACGAGTAAAGAGACTTGCCGGTAACGAGATTGAACTAGGTACTGAGATACCGACGATCGAATCTCGGGCAAGTAACATACCGATGACAAAGGGAACAATGTATGTTGTTATGCGGTCTGACCGATAAAGATCTTCGTAGAATATGTGGGAGCCAATATGAGCATCCAGGTTCCGCTATTGGTTATTGATCGGAGACGTGTCTCGGTCATGTCTACGTAGTTCTCGAACCCGTAGGGTCCGCACGCTTAAAGTTTTGATGACAGTTATATTATGAGTTTATATGTTTTGATGTACCGAAGGTTGTTCGGAGTCCCGGATGTGATCACGGACATGACGAGGAGTCTCGAAATGGTCGAGACATGAAGATTGATATATTGGAAGCCTATGTTTGGATATCGGAAGTGTTCCGGGTGAAATCGGAATTTTACCGAAGTACCGGGAGGTTACCGGAACCCCCCGGGGGCTTAATGGGCCATAGTGGGCCTTAGTGGAAGAGAGGAGAGGCGGCCAGGGCAGAGCCGTGCGCCCCTCTCCCCTAGTCCGAATAGGACAAGGAGAGGGGCGGCGCCCCCCTTTCCTTCCTCTCTCCCTCCTCTTTCCCCCTCCACTCCTAGTCCAACAAGGAAAAGGGAGGGAGTCCTACTCCCGGTGGGAGTAGGACTCCTCCTGGCGTGCCCCTTCTGGCCGGCCGCACCTCTCCCCCTTGCTCCTTTATATACGGGGACAGGGGGCACCCTAGAGACACAACAATTGATCGTTTGATCTTTTAGCCGTGTGCGGTGCCCCCCTCCACCATAGTCCACCTCGATAATACTGTACGGTGCTTAGGCGAAGCCCTGCGTCGGTAGAACATCATCATCGTCACCACGCCGTCGTGCTGACAAAACTCTCCCTCAACACTCGGCTGGATCGGAGTTCGAGGGACGTCATCGGGCTGAACGTGTGCTGAACTCGGAGGTGCCGTGCGTTCGGTACTTGATCGGTCGGATCGTGAAGACATACGACTACATCAACCGCGTTGTGCTAACGCTTCCGCTTTCGGTCTATGAGGGTACGTGGACAACACTCTCCCCTCTCGTTGCTATGCATCACCATGATCTTGCGTGTGCGTAGGAATTTTTTTGAAATTACTACGTTCCCCAACAAATGCTTCTTATGATCTTGAAAATTTATGTAAACCTCATGATGTATATGTCTGCGATAATATTGAAAGTGGGTTCGGAAGAGTGTCACCTCTAGGTAAAAATAATTCCACATATTTAGAGAGTGTTCAATCTTATGATTTTTTTGATAAAAGTGGGTTTGAAGAGGTCATGACTTTAGTTGATGTTAATCCCATTATCTTGGAAGATTATAAAACTTTTATGCATGTGAATCATGAAGAGAAAGTTTTATATGATAGCTATATTGTTGAATTTGAATATGATCCTACATGTAATTATTATGAGATAAGAAAATATGGTTGTAGAAATTTTCATGTTACTAAATTACCTCTCGTCATGTTGAGATTGCTATTGTTTCTTTATTCTTACTTGCATATGCTAGTTTTTGCTTGTCTTGATAAATCTTTTCCCTATAAAATGCCTATGCATAGGAAATATGTTAGACTTAAACTTGTTTTTCACATGCTATATGATGCTCTCTTTGCGCTTCAATTTTTTGTCTTTTATATAAGCACGTTAGAAGGACGATCATATTGAATCGACCCAAACTTGTCTATTATGAATTGAGTTTATATCGTCTTTAATCAATTGTAATAACACAGAGTGTTAACATGTGATTTTTCTCCTTAGACCATGATAGTATCATGGTCACTTCCTACCGTACGGTGGACTTTGGGGTTGTTCAAACGTCATCTATAACACGGTGATCATAATGACAACTTATAGGCTCATCGAAAAGTTTGACAAGGGACTAGATAGCTCGAGCATGGGATTTGATCCTCTGTCAATGGAGAGATATTCTAGGGCCCTGTAGGTGTGGCGACATCCATCATCGTCTGGCCAGACACAGGTGACTATGTCACGGAGATACCGGAACACAACAACAAGAAACAAGAACAAAAACGGTAACGAGAATAACAGTATAGTGAGCATGTGATGACTCAGGAGGATACCGATGCATCCTGGGTTTTGTGAAGTATCGCGAAGCAAAGGGAACATCACATGATAACCAAAGGTTCACTCGAGTATCATTCGTGTGCTCATAGGGATCGATATGGACATCCACGATTCCGCTATCGGTCATTGAACGAACGGTTTCGTTCATGTCTATGAGTTACCGAACCTATGGGGTCACAAGCTTAAGCCAATCATGATCTGCCGAGTGTTGGTAGGATCAGAGTGATGTGAATATATTTGTGGAATTGTTTCATTAATATTCAAAATAATTCCAAGAGGAACCGGAAGCGTTTCGGAGTCACCAGAAGGGTTTCAGAGTTTATCGGGTAATACCGGGTATAACCGATAGTTATTATATAGGTGGAAAATGTTTACAGTGATGTTAAATTACATATAATATGCGCTATTAATAGTTAGAGGGTTTTTATATTTAATCTAATATCAACGGGCCTAACATGGCCAAGTGGTGGAGAAAGAATTGGGCCACCAAGGCCCAATAGGGGAGGCACCCCCGTTCCCCCTTCTGGGAGGCCGAATCCTAGTGGGGGGAGGATTCCTCCTTCCCCCCCTTGGCCAGCGAAAGGGGAAGGGAGTCCTTCCCCCTTTTGTGCCGGCCCCTCCAACCTATATATACATGAGGTGTTGGCCCTTTTCTACACACAAAATTTGGAGGCTCCTCTAGTTCTTCTAGTCCTAGTTCTAGTTGGTCCTAGTTGACTAATTGAAGCTTGGTCTAATTTCTCTAATCCTCATAATTAGAAGCCAAGCGTGGTTATAATCTCCTTCCTCTAATTCTCCAATGACGATTAGCTCTGGACGGCGAAGCGCTGTCGGATCGTGAAGGCTGCACGCTTGTAACCAAGTAGAGAGGTCGTGCTTTAGGTCTTCGGTTCGAGGGACTGTTCATGGGATCATTCATCGATGGTTTGAGGGACTCCAAGTACGATCTACACCGACACATTCTTGTCCTGCTGCAACTCGGTGACGGTAACGATCATGATCCCAATTCGTTATGCGTCATCATATTGATCTTGGGTGTGCGTAGGTGCGAAAAATTTGTTTTCTACTACATTTCCCAACAGTGTGACCATCGACTACATGACACTTCGCCATGTTTAGGCCTAGGGGAAGGCATTGTGGAATTAGTTTTTAGATGATGGGTTGCGGGAGTGAATGGAACTTAAACCCCAGTTTATGAATTATTTCGTAAAGGGTTGTTTCGAATCCATATGTTTCATGCCATGGTTAGATTTATTTTAGTTCTTCTCTTATATTTGCGGATGCTTTCATGGAGGGGATAAACATAAGTAGGTTCCTTGTTCAAGTAAGAACAACACCTTAGCTCCAGTCCACCCGCATAACAACTTATCAAGGCAATAAATGTAAGTCAATAAATCATGGTGAAAGTGACTGAATGAAATACCCGTGTGTCCTCTAGAGCGTTTCATTCACGATAAGAAGTTCCTCCGGCTTGTCCTATAAGGATTGGACCACCTTGCCGCATCTTGTTACTTTGGTTACTTGTTACTTGCTATAATTATTTTGCTATGACACTTGCTATCAAAACTATCTTACAACACTTGCAGAGAATACCTTGCTGAAAATCGCTTATCGATTCCTTCCGCTCCTCGTTGGGTTTGACACTCTTACTTATCGAAAACACTATGATTGATCCCATATACTTGTGGGTCATCGGAGACAGACCCGAGCACTCTCTATGGCTCTGGGACTTGCCGCCATTGCTTTTGAAGCTAACGATGTAGGATTGGGAGCTCAAGGGTGCTTTGAGGGCATTGCATGAGTCCCCTGCTCTAATTGGTGAATAGCATGTGCTTAGAGCAGCCCCGAGCATTTGCCTTTACCCTTTGGTGCTTCCTTTTGGGGCCTTGCTCCTTAGGCCCTATGGCACCAGGTCTATCCCAATTCAGTAGGCCCGAGGGGCACCGTTTTCCCGTAGCGCTGACAACAAAGGTATGTGGCACGTGGGAGGTTATGTGTGTGACACATGTTCCAATAAGCAGCGGATGTGTGGCACCCTCCAACCAATAGTACGTCGACACATGGTGGATCAACAAAATGGCCATGTCATTAACGGGTATTGGATTCATACACCACATCTGATAGCTTAACATCGATCCATTAGGGAGGCTGCCATGTGTCGGGGCTGTCCTGGCTGACTCGGTTACCCTTGACAAAAACACTTCCATGACGCGACACTTTCTGTCATGGATAAGCACACTTCCATGATGAAAAATTGATTATTGTCGTGGAACACATATACGACGGCATATGTATGGCTATCTTGATTCTGTCATAAAACCCCCGTGGATGTAAATGGATGACAAAAAGAGTCACATACTGTGACAGACATGTATCATCACGGATGTGCCTTTTTTGTAGCATTCACTACTGCAGGATGCTGCTAACGCGGCACTACGATCAGAGACCCTTCGATGAAACTGTGTGTGATGCAATAATCGCAAACGGTGGTGTAAAAGAACCGTCCAAAAAGGTGCAAAACGTTTGCGGTTGTGGAGCCATCAAACATGGTTCAGAATTTAGGTGCGTGTGCGATCCAGGGCATACGGTTCAGTCCAATGAACTGTTTGTGATGAGGTGGAACAAAAGAAACGTGCAGCCTGATGAAGGTGTGATATAGAGCATACGGTTCACTCGGATGAACTGTTTGTGATTAGGCAACACAAAAGAAACGGTCAGCCAGATCAAGGTGTGTGTGATTGAGGGCATACGCTTCAGAAGGATTAACTATTTGCGATTAGGCAACAGAACAGAAACGGGTCAGCCAGATCAAAGTGTCTGCGATTGATGGCATACACTTCACATGGATGAACTGTTTGCGATTAGCCACAACAAACTGAAACAGTTAGATAGATCAACGTGTGTGTGCTAGACGGGCACACAAATTCTAATTAAAAGAAGCGTGCGCGATGGTAATAACGAGCGCACACGATTGTTGGAACAAGACGTGTGCTGACATTGCCTATGGCGGTGCACCCTATGGTGCAAACGCCACGTACGCAACCGAGAAGGCGTACGTGCCCACATTACGCCTTCCGGGAATAGTGCCGCACTTATAACCGTCAGTAAATTTTGAGCATGCGTCCCGTCACATTCCAAATTGCAAACCTGTTCACACCGATCAAAACCGAAACGGTTTCCCACTTAGGAGTGTATTACTACGCGGTTATAAATACTACTACACCAAGATGACTGCACATTCCTCCTCAACTCCTCATCCACAAAAAGTCAAAAACAAACAAGTCATTCATCATCGTTCCCTTGCGTCCGCCATGGCCAGCGTGAGTTCTGGGTCGAGAGATTGCCACCAGGGAGAGGCGAGCCTGGAAGCGGAAGCATGAGAGATGTCCCACCTCGCCGCAAAAACAACCAACATGTCCCACCGCACGACCGTAGCAGCACAGAGGTCCCGCCGCGCCGCCGAAGCAGCACAGAGGTCCCGCCGCGCCGTCGATGCAGCAGACTTGGTCGGCCGCGCCGCAGGAGCAGAAGACATGTCCCGCCATGTCGCGAATGCAGCAGAGATGTCCTCTCGCGCCGCGGCGGCCTGGGAAAATGTCTCGCGGGCAGGCGAGGACTCTTACAGGCGCATGCGTGCCCTCGTCCTTAGGCAGATGGATCTGATCTCCAGGTGGGCGAGGTTGCAGGATGACCTGAAAGCCTCGTTTGAACAGTCTACCAGCGTCATCCGCTAACTAAATGAGAGCAATGCGAAGCTCCAGACCGAGCGCGACCTGCTGAGGGCAAAGATCGTCGGAAGTGCGGAACAGCAGGAGCAGACTGCTACCTTGTTGAAGAGGACCGGCGTCATCGTCGAGAAAATTATGGACGAGAATGCCATGCTGCGCATCGAGCGCAGAAGGCTGGTGGAGGAATCCGTGGATGCTCTCAAGCAGCATCTTGAGGACAAGAAAGAGCTCGTCGCCGCTCGCCGCGGAGACTAATTTCCGCGGCCCGCAGCAACGCATCAAGAAAGTAGAGATCAGCGAGCCAGATCATTGTCTTCCTTCTTCTTTTGCCCTTGTGTATTTCGGGTGTTGCCGCATGTGGCTTTTTTTAATTATGTTTCTAAATATGTAAGACAATTATTATCCACTATCATCGTCCTTATATTCATCATGCTTGCTATAAGTCGCAGTAGATGCTATATAGGTCCGTCGGATCTTACATCAAGATCCGTGTAAAACTTTCTTTTCAGATTTTCATTTTTCTCTCTTAAATCTCAGTCCAGTGAGACATATAGCCACGCCGTAGAACAGGTGCTCGGGCGCCATTAATGGACACGTTGGGAGGGAGGTGCGCGGCGGGTAGCGGTCAAAGGGCTCTCCTCCCGATGAGCACGCGCAGGGGTCTGATCGCACGCCTCCCGTACTCAAATAGCTACACCACACGACACCTCCTAGCCAATAAAAAAAGGGGACGCATGGCCGCACGTAATTGGTAAGTAGAACGCCCACGGTTTCAATAATACTTGTGTTTCCGATTTGTAACATGACAACACTTGTTCCAAAATGACTTTGTTGATTGTTAATGTGTGCGCCTTCGCAAACCGGATGGAAAAATTACCACAACATGTTGGTGCCATGTCATGACACTGCTACCTCTTGAGCACTGCGTTGGTTTTCCCTCGAAGAGGAAAGGGTGATGTAGTAAAGTAGCGTAAGTATTTTCCTCAGTTTTGGGAACCAAGGTATCAATTCAGTAGGAGACCACGCTCAAGTCCCACGTACCTACACAAACAAATAAGAACCTTGCAACCAACGCGATAAAGGGGTTGTCAATCCCTTCACGGCCACTTGCAAAAGTGAGATCTGATAGAGATCATAAGATAATATTTTTGGTATTTTTATGATAAAGACTAAAAGTAAAGAAAGCAAGATAAACAGTGATAGAAATAATGGGAGATTAATATGATAGAGAATAGACCTGGGGGCCATATGTTTCATGTCGGGACCCCGATTCTAAGTCACACTGATCTAGCCTGTAACACCTCATATCCCTTTGCGGCCTCACGCACGGTATTCCCACGGGTGTCGCCTTACCATGGCCCGGGACCGTTTGCGCCTTTTGGCTCACGTATATGATAATGTCGCTAGCATCCATATGACAGAGAACCCGGGCCAACATGACTAGTCGTGAACCCAAAGTGGCACTAACTTACGGGGACAGGCAAACATGAATCAACATCGAGCATGTCGGTCAGCAGCGTGTGAATCCGGGCTGTAGCACTGGGCTAACAGGACTCCGGGAACCCGGGCTGTAGCAGGCTAGGCAGGACTCCGGATGTCACCGCGTGACATTTCCCCGAAGGGACAGACATAGGAACGGAGTGAATCACATGCCGGCCAGTCAAGTGTTCCGGAGCAGTAGTGCTGGGCTAGCAGGACTCCGGTGAACCGGGCTGTAGCGGACTACTATGGCTCATGGAGCACAAGACTACATTTCCCCATAAGAGAGGCTACCAAGGATACACAACTAGGTTGTCGGATCCCACACATACCAAGCATTTCAATCATACACACAATATGCTCGATATGTGCAAATACAACATGGCATCACAACAAGACTCTACGACTCAGAGTATTTATTCATTAGGCTCCGAAGAGCCGGATATTACAAACATGGGTCTCATGACCCAACATTCAGAGCATACAAGTCAAACACATGCGGAAGCTTAACATGTCTGAGTACAGACATCTACAAATGAAAAGGCTGAGAAGCCCGACTATCTACCAGATCCTGCCGAGGGCACAAGATCGTAGCTGAGGTAACAAGCTAAACGTCGAAGTCCAAGCGGTATTCCGGTTACAATAACACGGAGACCGAGGAATGAATAACGATGGCCAGAAGTATCACTGCAACAAGAATTCATGAGGGTTGGTGCAATCCTCATGAGATTCCTGACATAAAGAGGGTAATACTCGTAGGTAGAACAGAACAAAAGCTGGTTAGGCATTTGATCTGCGGAATACAACTACTTTGACCCAATCCCAGAGATGGACGAGGTACTGGAGTTTGTTTCTCCTAGTCATTCCGGATTAGAATGGCTTGACAGACCACAAGAATAATAGGCATCGATAACACAAATGCACAATTACTCCTGACTATCAATTGATAGACGAGGGCCAGAAAATAACTAAAGAGAGACAACTCAAAGGAACATATGTTTTTCTGAGTTGTGGATGCATAGATTAGTATGTCGAACCAAGTCGAACAAGTTTCTTCTAGATAACCCATGCAGAAAGGTAGGACTGGCAGAGTCACAATATGAATGGAGTACTCCTCAAGAGCGCCCTGGTTGTGATCTTTTGGTTAAAAGAACTTCTGCCATGATGGTTCATGGTATTGGAAGAATGAAATACCACGGACCTCGAGGACTAATGCAAAGGTTACTAATATCTTAAGGGAACTAGCAAACACTAGCTACACGAGTTAAGTAGAGTGAATCTTGGGTTCCAGAACCCAGAAATAGAATGCCTACTAACTAAATGGCATCACGGGATGCTTTCAAGAATAGTGGCCAGAATCATCACACTAGGGATGCAAGCATTGCTAGATTACTAAGTGGTCCTCTAAGACACCTAGGGTCATAATAATAACTACAACATATATGTCAAGGCAGCAGAGTACCTCAACTCAACGATTAGTGTGGTTAATCTGGCCCAAAGGGAACATCGAGAACGGAAAGAAGGGATTTGCAACTGCGTCAGATTATTTAGAAACCTGGGATGGCTCGGACAGCATAACGGCTGTAAATGCTCAAAGGATTTGAGACATCCGACAAAATGGTGGCATAACCACTCAACAACATCATATCAAGGTTCCAAGTCGTTAGAGGACCACTTAGTAATCTAGTTCTTAATCCCCGTAGAATGAGAAGAGGGTGACTCAGATTAGAGGGCATAAGGTAAAGGAGTAAAAAGAGCCTTACATTCCCTTCCACAATCAATTCCCTTACATAACTAAAGCATTTCTAGACTCAACTTCGACCAGTTTGGCTTGGTAATCCTACAGGCAGTCAGGCTCTGATACCAACGCCGTCGGGACCCCGATTCTAAGTCACACTGATCTAGCCTGTAACACCTCATATCCCTTTGCGGCCTCACGCACGGTATTCCCACGGGTGTCGCCTTACCATGGCCCGGGACCGTCTGCGCCTTTTGGCTCACGTATATGATAATGTCGCTAGCATCCATATGACGGAGAACCCGGGCCGACATGACTAGTCGTGAACCCAAAGTGGCACTAACTTATGGGTACAGGCAAACATGAATCAACATCGAGCATGTCGGTCAGCAACGTGTGAATCCGGGCTGTAGCACTGGGCTAACAGGACTCCGGGAACTCGGGCTGTAGTAGGCTAGGCAGGACTCCGGATGTCACCGCGTGACATTTCCCCGAAGGGACAGACACAGGAACGGAGTGAATCACATGCCGGCCAGTCAAGTGTTCCGGTGCAGTAGTGCTGGGCTAGCAGGACTCCGGTGAACCGGGCTGTAGCGGACTACTATGGCTCATGGAGCGCAAGACTACATTTCCCCATAAGAGAGGCTACCAAGGATACACAACTAGGTTGTCGGATCCCACACATACCAAGCATTTCAATCATACACACAATATGCTCGATATGTGCAAATACAACATGGCATCACAACAAGACTCTACGACTCAGAGTATTTATTCATTAGGCTCCGAAGAGCCAGATATTACAAACATGGGTCTCATGACCCAACATTCAGAGCATACAAGTCAAACACATGCGGAAGCTTAACATGTCTGAGTACAGACATCTACAAATGAAAAGGCTGAGAAGCCCGACTATCTACCAGATCCTGCCGAGGGCACAAGATCGTAGCTGAGGTAACAAGCTAAACGTCGAAGTCCAAGCGGTACTACTAGCGAGACTGAAGTCTCTCTGCAAAAACATAAAATAGGCAAACGTGAGTACAAATGTACCCAGCAAGACTTACATCAGAACTAGCTACATATGCATCGGTATCAACAAAAGGGGGGTGGTGGAGTTTGACTGCAGCAAGCCAGCTTTGACTCGGTGGCTATCCTGAACTACGACTGCAAGTAACCCTTTTGAGGTGGCGCACACGAGTCCACAAATTCACCATACCAATACACCACTATGGATCCGCTCCCGTCTCCCTACGAGAACGCCATCCATAGCACTCACGCTTATCTTGCGCATTTTAGAGTATCCACTTTCACTTGTCTATGAACTGTTATAGGCAACCCAGAAGTCCATTTCCGCGGACACGGCTATTCGAATAGATGATGTTAACCCTGCAGGGGTGTACTTCGACACACACGCTCTCACCACTTACCGCCGTTTACACGACATGTACTCGGCAACCTTCAAGCGGAAGCCCAGCGAGGGTGTCGGCCATAGCCTACCTAAACATTCAAGTCTCTAGTCCAGGTTTATCGCCTATTCAGGTTCCATCCACAGGGAGTCCGGCCAAGGTTTCCACATACGGCCCCGAACAATGTGTGCGGGGTTCCGAGACACCAAACGGGCGCCCGGCATGCCCGGCCACGTGCCTACCGCATCACAGCCCACCCCTCCGGTCAGCGCTGCCCATGGCCTCTAGCATACTACAAACACCAGAAACTACTTGCAACTCCTGGACAGAGGACAAGGGTGATTAAGAAGCCGAGAGGGTCCATTGGTTTCGGGCCCAATGCGTGGTAGTAACTGTATCATGGATCACAAACACAGAACTCAGTTCCTGAGGACGGCTGCAATGAGACAACCCACCATGTACTCCTACATGGCCTCTCACCGCTACCTTTACCAAATCGTGTTCACACACTTAGCTCACACACAGTAGGACATGTCCATCACCCTTCCAACTCATCCCCGATGAATCAGACCTGACACAACTCTAAGCAATAGCAGGCATGACAAACAAGCATGAATGAGTAGGCACATCAGGGCTCAAACAACTCCTACTCATGCTAGTGGGTTTCATCTATTTACTGTGGCAATGACAGGTCATGCAGAGGATAAGGGGTTCAACTACCGCAACAAGTAACAGTTGAATCGTTGTTGTCCAAATGTAGTAAAAGAGAGCAGGAGCGAGAGAGTGGGATTGTATCGGAATGAACAAGGGGGTTATGCTTGCCTGACACTTCTGAAGATAGTATAGCTCTTCATCGGTGTCATCGATCTCATCGTCGGAATCACGGCTATCGAGAGGGGACAACACCGGCAAACAAGGAAGAACACAATCAATGCAATGCACAATATGATGCATGATCATGACATGGCAATATGACGTGATTTGGCCTAATGCAACTAGCAACAGAAAGGTTTGGGTTGATTTGAAGGTTCAAATTCAAATTCAAACTATGAATTCAAATAGTGCATTATCATGTTTTCACCTATACAGCAGGTATAACTTAGTTTGACATGCATGAAAATTATACAGATGGATAGATTGCATTTTTCTGATAATTTTTCATATATAAATTATTTCATTCTGAGCTACGGTTGATTTTATATGATTTTTAGAAGTTTATACTATTTTCTGGAATTTTCTGAATAAACTTAAATCCAGATAATGCTTTACTGCGTCAGCCTGACGTCATCACTGCGTCAGCGAGTCAACGCACTGGCCAGGGTCAAACCTGACCCGTGGGACCTGCCTGTCAGTGACTAACCTAACTAATCCAGATTAATTAGCGCTAAACTAATACTAATGTAGTTTAGTTAGGAGCATGGGCCCACACGTCAGTGACTCAGGGGGAGTCAAACTGGGGTCAAACCAGGTCAAACGAGGTCAAACCCGCCGGCGGCTCGACGCCGGCGAGGCCCGAGATGGCGGCGCGGCTCGGAAAGCGCCCACAGGGCACGGACGAGGCCGTTCTTGGGCTCATTGGAGAGCTCTTGCAGGCGCGCGTCGAATGGTGGTAGTGGCTGGGCCTGTGGTGACCGGAGTCGACGGCGGCGAGCTCTTTCGCGGCCGCCGGAGTTCGGGTGGGTGCGGGGTTAGCGCTGCGGCTTGCAAACAAACGGGCTATCGCGCTAGAGTTGCTCTACGGAACGTCGCGAGTGCAACGGACGCACGCGCGGGGCCATTTGGTCGCCGGAGCCACGGCGGCGACGAGCTCATGCGGCGGCGAGCTTCGGGCACGGTGGCTAGTCTAGCTAGAGCTCGAAATCGAGCACGGGAGTAGGGGGAAACGGTTCAGGGGCTCACAGTGATCTCAAGGAAGGACTCAGCGGGCTCGGGGAGGCGGAGACGGCGGCGAATCGACCGACGAGGAGCCTCGGTGGCCGGTGACGGAAACGGCAACGGTGGCGATGAAGCAGCGCGTTCGAGGCCGGGAGGATCGTCGAGGAGGAAGAAGCAGATGAGGCGGAGCTCTTGGACAGCTCGGAGAGGCGAGGTGGTGGCGGTGGCCGCGGGTACGGCGATCGGCGTCGGCGAGCTCGCTCGGTGGCGCTCTGTTTTTGCGGGAGAGAGGGCCAGAGGGGAAAGTGAGAGAGAGGAGAGAGCGGTCGGGGCTGCGTGGCGTCGCGAGGAAGGCCCAGGGCGACGAGGGGGAAGCGGCAGGAAGCAGGAGGTGGCCGGGGCGCGTGCGTGCGCGCGTCGGGCACGCGCCGTCCTCCTGGCAGGGGGAGGAAGACGACAGGGGAGGAGGAGGTGGGCTGGGCCGCTACAGTGGTGGGCTGGCCCCTCTGGTGGCTACACAGGTGAGGCCAGGTAAGCTCTCCCTCTCTTCTGTTTTCTAATTTGGTTTTGTTTTCTAATTATTTGCCTCTGTTTTGAGCTTAGGAAAAATACCAAGGCATTTCCTAAAATCCTGAAAATATTCATGGACAGTTGCTGAATTATTTCAGTGGCCCAAAAATAGTTCCAACATTATTTGAACATTTAAATTATTTATAGTATTTAAATGCCCAAAAGTCAAATACAATAAGACTTAATTCAAAAATCCAGAATGGCCTAGAAATAGGTGCATCATTTTTGGCAGAGGTTTTTTACCTTTATCAAAAATCATGAACATTTCTAAAGGGCATTTGGGTTCATTGAAAATATTGTTTACTTGAACCTAGTTGAATGCATTTGGTGCTAGGGTTTCAACATCCCCATTTCAAGTTTCTTTGAAAATTAAACATGATGACATGAGGAACAAGCAAAGTCAAACAAGGGCTGATCTGGGGCTGTGACAGCTCACCCCCACTAAACAAGAATCTCGTCCCGAGATTCAAGACGTGAGGTAAGAAGATAGAGGGTACACAAAGCTAACACGATCTTCATGATCCAATTGCTCTTCGCGAAGATGTTGATCCGTTGCTTCAATTAACGTTGACGTCTTTGCTTTCGAGATCTTCATCCGACACTATGACGACAAGGGAAAACTCTATAGAAATCGATCTCCTTAAAGATCGAGCAACTCACGATCAACTCACGGAGGGAGGCATTGAAACATCTCTCGAACTGAGAGGCAAAACATGCACCAGGAGGGACGGAAGAAACAATTTGACGAGGGTTTCAAAGTAGCGAGGAAAAATTGCCATGATTCCATAACGGGGCACCTTGGGGAGGGTGACTCGTAGAAATATTCCCTTAGGTGGCAAAAAGAATTACTTTTGATTCAGAGATCATTGAAACTCTTCATACCAGTGTAAGGCAATTTACAAATGATCGTTTGAAAGAATTCAAAAGAATGGCACACTCAATTTGGAAAGGAAACTATGGTTATAGAACAACTCGGCAAATGGAAGGCACATTCCAGTTGATACCAAGGATATAACCTAGTGACTGAGCGTGCTTTCAAGAACTTGAGCATTTCCATATTCATCAAGGTTTTACCAACATCCGTGCTGAGGACCCTGGCAACACATCATACTACCATGATGAACGGTGATGGAGGATGCAGGTGCAAAGGAGGACATCACTTTCTCAGATTTTTCCTTAGCGAGGCCAAGGGAACGAAATCTGGATGATCGCCCGAGAGACATTTAGCACTCCACTTCTAATGTTCTCCTTGATGTGCTAGCGTAACCCATTTATTGACATGGTTTGGTATCTAGAACATCAAGTAAAAGGTCGGACTTTGGGAGCACAAGAATCCATAAGGAATAATTACGGAAGTAAATCCTACGAAATCCTTATGGGGAGGTGGCCAACTTCCTTAATCAAGATACTACAATAATAGGTCTTCCGGCTGGGTGTGTTGGCCACGACATCCACTTTACCGATTAACGAGAGACCAATATTGTAGTTCTTGGGAATGTTCCAACCATCATGTCTGCCTGAGATTTAGATCTGGTTGGTGTCAGAATATTCCAGACTCGTCAAGTCTAGAAAGAAAATTAAGGTTTGCAACACAAATCGACGAGAAGACGTTGCAAGATTCTCGGGAGATGGATTACGGTAGTATGCTCCAAAACATGAGCTGGTTCTGCTACAAACATGTGAGCACGTTGTCCCAGACAAGCATGATCATATGGTAGTCTTATAATAAAACACTACCGAGTTCTGGTTGGGAACCATCAACGAGGATATCGAAGTTCTTTCATAAGTCCGGATTAGCTCTTATGAAGGAACTCCTTCTCCTTGAAAAAATCAATCAATGGCTTGGTGTGCTAGAGAATTCATATGGAATGAAGATGATCAGTCTAACAGACCACGGAATACTTCGCACGTGCATAACTGACTTGGGACGATTCCAGAGGAGGTAGAAACATGCTTTCTCAAATTCACGGCGGCAACTTGCATCAAATGCACATGAATTAGAGGAAGTCACTCCTTTCATCCAAACATAGGCTTCATGAACTAGCACAAAGAAAATGCTTTCAAAAGTTTCCAACACTAACTTAGATGTTCAACATGAATCATGGACAAGATGAGAATGTTGTCAATGGGCTTAACAACAATTCATCCAGGTTTCCATATAAATGTAATTCCATAACTATGTGAACATGGTGATAGCACTGGTCATACCAAAGGATGTAATGGTGTATGCTCGAGGGATCAACCACGAGTAAGACAACATTATGCATATCGTTGGTTCTGACTTGATTTGATGATAGCCCATACGCAAATCAAAGATTTGGGTAAGACAATAGATCCAACAATTGATCACGAGGATCAATCAATGAAGATATCATCTTTCTTCAACACACACACAGACACAAGATATCCCTTTGGAAATGAACTAAGTTAGACAACCTTTTATCTTCCAACTCTCCAAGTTGTTGTTTAGCTTGACCAACTAGCTCAGGGGTATCCAACACAGATTCTTGGAGAAGGGGTGGTTTATTGGAAAACCAACTTGTTCACAAACTCAACATATCGGTCAGGGACAACCTGGTGGTACTTCCAAGAAGATATTTGGAAAATCACGATCCACCGACTTGTTATTAAGATCGAGAACAATCTTGCTTTTCAGGGCAAGACGATATGATCAACTGAGCAAGGGTTTGACAAAAATCCTAACTCATTGATTGAAGAGTGCACCAAAAATAAGGACTAGGTGGCACGATCAACCTCAGAATGGTGATTCGATAACCAACACGCTAAGGATGAAATTATTGTCCTTTAACTACCAAGCAACGGAGTTGCTAGGAGTATAGATTTCACACACCACGATTCACTTGTCAGTATTCCGGTTACAATAACACGGAGACCGAGGAATGAATAACGATGGCCAGAAGTATCACTGCAACAAGAATTCATGAGGGTTGGTGCAATCCTCATGAGATTCCTGACATAAAGAGTGTAATACTCGTAGGTAGAACAGAACAAAAGCTGGTTAGGCATTTGATCTGCGGAATACAACTACTTTGACCCAATCCCAGAGATGGACGAGGTACTGGAGTTTGTTTCTCCTAGTCATTCCGGATTAGAATGGCTTGACAGACCACAATAATAATAGGCATCGATAACACAAATGCACAATTACTCCTGACTATCAATTGATAGACGAGGGCTAGAAAATAACTAAAGAGAGACAACTCAAAGGAACATATGTTTTTCTGAGTTGTGGATGCATAGATTAGTATGTCGAACCAAGTCCAACAAGTTTCTTCTAGATAACCCATGCAGAAAGGTAGGACTGGCAGAGTCACAATATGAATGGAGTACTCCTCAAGAGCGCCCTGGTTGTGATCTTTTGGTTAAAAGAACTTCTGCCATGATGGTTCATGGTATTGGAAGAATGAAATACCACGGACCTCGAGGACTAATGCAAAGGTTACTAATATCTTAAGGGAACTAGCAAACACTAGCTACACGAGTTAAGTAGAGTGAATCTTGGGTTCAAGAACCCAGAAATAGAATGCCTACTAACTAAATGGCATCACGGGATGCTTTCAAGAATAGTGGCCAGAATCATCACACTAGGGATGCAAGCATTGCTAGATTACTAAGTGGTCCTCTAAGACACCTAGGGTCATAATAATAACTACAACATATATGTCAAGGCAGCAGAGTACCTCAACTCAACGATTAGTGTGGTTAATCTGGCCCAAAGGGAACATCGAGAACGGAAAGAAGGGATTTGCAACTGCGTCAGATTATTTAGAAGCCTGGGATGGCTCGGACAGCATAACGGCTGTAAATGCTCAAAGGATTTGAGACATCCTACAAAATGGTGGCATAACCACTCAACAACATCATATCAAGGTTCCAAGTCGTTAGAGGACCACTTAGTAATCTAGTTCTTAATCCCCATAGAATGAGAAGAGGGTGACTCAGATTAGAGGGCATAAGGTAAAGGAGTAAAAAGAGCCTTACGTTCCCTTCCACAATCAATTCCCTTACATAACTAAAGCATTTCTAGACTCAACTTCGACCAGTTTGGCTTGGTAATCCTACAGGCAGTCAGGCTCTGATACCAACGCTGTCGGGACCCCGATTCTAAGTCACACTGATCTAGCCTGTAACACCTCATATCCCTTTGCGGCCTCACGCACGGTATTCCCACGGGTGTCGCCTTACCATGGCCCGGGACCGTTTGCGCCTTTTGGCTCACGTATATGATAATGTCGCTAGCATCCATATGACGGAGAACCCGGGCCGACATGACTAGTCGTGAACCCAAAGTGGCACTAACTTACGGGTACATGCAAACATGAATCAACATCGAGCATGTCGGTCAGCAGCGTGTGAATCCGGGCTGTAGCAGTGGGCTAACAGGACTCCGGGAACCCGGGCTGTAGCAGGCTAGGCAGGACTCCGGATGTCACCGCGTGACATTTCCCCGAAGGGACAGACACAGGAACGGAGTGAATCACATGCCGGCCAGTCAAGTGTTCCGGTGCAGTAGTGCTGGGCTAGCAGGACTCCGGTGAACCGGGCTGTAGCGGACTACTATGGCTCATGGAGCACAAGACTACATTTCCCCATAAGAGAGGCTACCAAGGATAGACAACTAGGTTGTCGGATCCCACACATACCAAGCATTTCAATCATACACACAATATGCTCGATATGTGCAAATACAACATGGCATCACAACAAGACTCTACGACTCAGAGTATTTATTCATTAGGCTCCGAAGAGCCAGATATTACAAACATGGGTCTCATGACCCAACATTCGGAGCATACTAGTGAAACACATGCGGAAGCTTAACATGTCTGAGTACAGACATCTACAAATGAAAAGGCTGAGAAGCCCGACTATCTACCAGATCCTGCCGAGGGCACAAGATCGTAGCTGAGGTAACAAGCTAAACGACGAAGTCCAAGCGGTACTACTAGCGAGACTGAAGTCTCTCTGCAAAAACATAAAATAGGCAAACGTGAGTACAAATGTACCCAGCAAGACTTACATCAGAACTAGCTACATATGCATCAATATCAACAAAAGGGGGGTGGTGGAGTTTGACTGCAGCAAGCCAGCTTTGACTCGGTGGCTATCCTGAACTACGACTGCAAGTAACTCTTTTGAGGTGGCGCACACGAGACCACAAATTCACCATACCAATACACCACTATGGATCCGCTCCCGTCTCCCTACGAGAACGCCATCCATAGCACTCACGCTTATCTTGCGCATTTTAGAGTATCCACTTTCACTTGTCTATGAACTGTTATAGGCAACCCAGAAGTCCATTTCCGCGGACACGGCTATTCGAATAGATGATGTTAACCCTGCAGGGGTGTACTTCGACACACACGCTCTCACCACTTACCGCCGTTTACACGACATGTACTCGGCAACCTTCAAGCGGAAGCCCAGCAAGGGTGTCGGCCACAGCCTACCTAAACATTCAAGTCTCTAGTCCAGGTTTATCGCCTATTCAGGTTCCATCCGCAGGGAGTCCGGCCGAGGTTTCCACATACGGCCCCGAACGATGTGTGCGGGGTTCCGAGACACCAAACGGGCGCCCGACATGCCCGGCCACGTGCCTACCGCATCACAGCCCACCCCTCCGGTCAGCGCTGCCCACGGCCTCTAGCATACTACAAACACCAGAAACTACTTGCAACTCCTGGACAGAGGACAAGGGTGATTAAGAAGCCGAGAGGGTCCATTGGTTTCGGGCCCAATGCGTGGTAGTAACTGTATCATGGATCACAAACACAGAACTCAGTTCCTGAGGACAGCTGCAATGAGACAACCCACCATGTACTCCTACATGGCCTCTCACCGCTACCTTTACCAAATCGTGTTCACACACTTAGCTCACACACAGTAGGACATGTCCATCACCCTTCCAACGCATCCCCGATGAATCAGACCTAACACAACTCTAAGCAATAGCAGGCATGACAAACAAGCATGAATGAGTAGGCACATCAGGGCTCAAACAACTCCTACTCATGCTAGTGGGTTTCATCTATTTACTGTGGCAATGACAGGTCATGCAGAGGATAAGGGGTTCAACTATCGCAACAAGTAACAGTTGAATCGTTGTTGTCCTAATGTAGTAAAAGAGAGCAGGAGCGAGAGAGTGGGATTGTATCGGAATGAACAAGGGGGTTATGCTTGCCTGACACTTCCGAAGATAGTATAGCTCTTCATCGGTGTCATCGATCTCATCGTCGGAATCACGGCTATCGAGAGGGGACAATCACCGGCAAACAAGGAAGAACACAATCAATGCAATGCACAATATGATGCATGATCATGACATGGCAATATGACGTGATTTGGCCTAATGCAACTAGCAATAGAAAGGTTTGGGTTGATTTGAACTCAAGGTTGAAATTCAAATTCAAACTATGAATTCAAATAGTGCATTATCATGTTTTCACCTATACAGCAGGTATAACTTAGTTTGACATGCATGAAAATGATACACATGGATAGATTGCATTTTTCTGATAATTTTTCATATATAAATTATTTCATTCTGAGCTACGGTTGATTTTATATGATTTTTAGAAGTTTACACTATTTTCTGGAATTTTCTGAATAAACTTAAATCCAGATAATGCTTTACTGCGTCAGCCTGACGTCATCACTGCGTCAGCGAGTCAACGGGCTGGCCAGGGTCAAACCTGACCCGTGGGACCTGCCTGCCAGTGACTAACCTAACTAATCCAGATTAATTAGCGCTAAACTAATACTAATCTAGTTTAGTTAGGAGCATGGGCCCACACGTCAGTGACTCAGGGGGAGTCAAACTGGGGTCAAACTAGGTCAAACGAGGTCAAACCCGCCGGCGACTCGACGCCGGCGAGGCCCGAGACGGCGGCGCGGCTCGAAAAGCGCCCACAGGGCACGGACGAGGCCGTTCTTGGGCTCATTGGAGAGCTCTTGCAGGCGCGCGTCGAATGGTGGTAGTGGCTGGGCCTGTGGTGACCGGAGTCGACGGTGGCGAGCTCTTTCACGGCCGCCGGAGTTCGGGTGGGTGCGGGGTTACCGCTGCGGCTTGCAAACAAACGGGCTATCGCGCTATAGTTGCTCTACGGAACGTCGCGAGTGCAACGGACGCACGCGCGGGGCCATTTGGTCGCCGGAGCCACGGCGGCGACGAGCTCATGCAGCGGCGAGCTTCGGGCACGGTGGCTAGTCTAGCTAGAGCTCGAAATCGAGCACGGGAGTAGGGGGAAATGGTTTAGGGGCTCACAGTGATCTCAAGGAAGGACTCAGCGGGCTCGGGGAGGCGGAGACGGCGGCGAATCGACCGACGAGGAGCCTCGGTGGCCGGTGACGGAAACTGCGACGGTGGCGATGAAGCAGCGCGTCCGAGGCCGGGAGGATCGTCGAGGAGGAAGAAGCAGATGAGGCGGAGCTCTTGGACAGCTCGGAGAGGCGAGGTGGTGGCGGTGGCCGCGGGTACGGCGATCGGCGTCGGCGAGCTCGCTCGGTGGCGCTCTGTTTTTGCGGGAGAGAGGGCCAGAGGGGAAAGTGAGAGAGAGGAGAGAGCAGTCGGGGCTGCGTGGTGTCGCGAGGGAGGCCCAGGGCGACGAGGGGGAAGCGGCAGGAAGCAGGAGGTGGCCGGGGCGCGTGCGTGCGCGCGTCGGGCATGCGCCGTCCTCCTGGCAGGGGGAGGAAGACGACAGGGGACGAGGAGGTGGGCTGGGCCACTACAGTGGTGGGCTGGCCCCTCTGGTGGCTACACAGGTGAGGCCAGGTAAGCTCTCCCTCTCTTCTGTTTTCTAATTTGTTTTTGTTTTCTAACTATTTGCCTCTGTTTTGAGCTTAGGAAAAATACCAAGGCATTTCCTAAAATCCTGAAAATATTCATGGACACTTGCTGAATTATTTCAGTGGCCCAAAAATAGTTCCAACATTATTTGAACATTCAAATTATTTATAGTATTTAAATGCCCAAAAGTCAAATACAATAAGACTTAATTCAAAAATCCAGAATAGCCTAGAAATAGGTGCATCATTTTTGGCAGAGGTTTTTTACCTTTATCAAAAATCATGAACATTTCTAAAGGGCATTTGGGTTCATTGAAAATATTGTTTACTTGAACCTAGTTGAATGCATTTGGTGCTAGGGTTTCAACATCCCCATTTCAAGTTTCTTTGAAAATTAAACATGATGACATGAGGAACAAGCAAAGTCAAACAAGGGCTGATCTGGGGCTGTGACATTTCACTAGTGGCTTCTCTCAAGAGCATAAGTATTACGGTGGGTGAACAAATTACTGTCGAGCAATTGATAGAGTTGAGCATAGTTATGAGAATATCTAGGCATGATCATGTATATAGGCATCACGTTTGTGACAAGTAGACCGACTCCTGCCTGCATCTACTACTATTACTCCACGCATCGACCGCTATCCAGCATGCATCTACAGTATTAAGTTCATAAGAACAGAGTAACACATTAAGCAAGATGACATGATGTAGAGGGATAAACTCAAGCAATATGATATAAACCCCATCTTTTTATCCTCGATGGCAACAATACAATACATGTCATTTCCCCTTCTGTCACTGGGATCGAGCACCGCATGACTGAACCCAAAGCTAAGCACTTCTCCCATTGCAAGAAAGATCAATCTAGTAGGCCAAACCAAACTGATAATTCGAAGATACTTGCAAAGATAACCAATCATACATAAAAGAATTCAGAGGAGATTCAAATATTGTTCATAGATAATCTTGATCATAAACCCACAATTCATCGGATCTCGACAAACACACCGCAAAAGAAGATTACATCGAATAGATCTCCAAGAGAATCGAGGAGAACTTTGTATTGAGATCCAAAGAGAGAGAAGAAGCCATCTAGCTAATAACTATGGACCCGAAGGTCTGAAGTAAACTACTCACACATCATCGGAGAGGCTATGGTGTTGATGTAGAAGCCCTCCGTGATCAATGCCCCCTCCGGCGGAGCGCCGGAAAAGGCCCCAAGATGGGATCTCACGGGTACAGAAGGTTGCGGCGGTGGAAATAGGGTTTCGTCCTCGGTTCTGATGTTTCCAGGGTATATGAGTATATATAGGCGAAAGAGGTCGGTCAGGAGAGCCACGAGGGGCCCACGAGGGTGGGGGCGCGCCTCCCTGTCTCGTGGCCTCCTCGTTGATTACTTGACGTCCACTCCAAGTCCACTGGATCACGTTTGTTCGAAAAATCACGTTCCCGAAGGTTTCATTCCGTTTGGACTCCGTTTATATCCCTTTCCTTCGAAACACTGAAATAGGCAAAAAAACAACAATTTGGGCTGGGCCTCCGGTTAATAGGTTAGTCCAAAAATAATATAAAAGTGTATAATAAAGCCCATTGAACATCCAAAACAGATAATATAATAGCATGGAACAATCAAAAATTATAGATACGTTGGAGACGTATCAATCATCCCCAAGCTTAATTCCTGCTCGTCCTCGAGTAGGGAAATGATAAAAACCGAATTTTTGATGTGGAATGCTACTTAGCATAATTTTCAATGTAATTCTTTTTATTGTGGCATGAATATTTAGATCCGAAAGATTCAAGATAAAAGTTTAATGTTGACATAAAGACAATAATACTTCAAACATGCTAACCAAGCAATTATGTCTATCAAAATAACATAGCCAAAGAAAGCTTATCCCTACAAAATCATATAGTTAGGCCATGTGAAACACCCCGCATGTAACTTGCCATATTTGTAACTCCGAATCTTGCCATTTCCGGCTATGTGTTATGTTTTTCCCTCCGTTGTCGGGTTTTGTCTTTCGTTTTGTATTTTGTCATGTCATGCATTTTTATATCATGCCATCATGTGCATTGCATTTGCATACGTGTTCGTCTCATGCATCCGAGCATTTTCCCCGTTGTCCGTTTTCCAATCCGGCGCTCCTATCTCCTCTGGTGCACCCCTCTTGTTTTCTTTCGTGTGCGTGTGCCAAACTTGCTCGGAATGGACCGAGGCTTGTCAAGTGGTCTTAATATACCACCCGGAGACTACCGGTCAAGTTTCATTCCATTCGGAGGTCGTTTGGTACTCCAACGGTTAACCGGGCATCCGCAAAGTCCATTTGAGTATCCAGCAAAACCCCCCTCTAAAACCAGCCCAAAACCCACCAAACCCTCTTCCATGCTCTAGGTCGTTCGATCACGATCGTGTGGGCGAAAACCGCACCTCATTTGGAGCCTCCTAGCTCCCTCTACCTATTTATATGTGGGCATCCCGAAAAACGGATTCGCAGACGAACCCTAGAGATTTTCCCATCGCGCCGCCGGACGCGTCCGTCCGCACCGGACAACGTCCACCGCCGCCCGCACCGCCACGTGGCGCGCCTGCCCGCGCCGCCGCCGAGGCCCGCCGGCCCGCTCCCGGCCCCCGCGGCCCGCGCGCCGCCTGCCCGCGCCGCCGCCGCCAGGCTCCGTCGCCGGCGCCTCGTCCGCCGCGTCCCCCGCCGCCGGCCCGTTCGCCGCTGCTCGGGCCCGCCGCCTTGCACCTCGCCGCCGGCCGCCGTTGCGCCGTCGCCGGTCCGCCGCCCCGGCCGGCCGCCGTCCTCCACCGCCTCCGGCCGGCGCCCCTCCTCCCCACGGCCGCCGCCTCGCCGCCTCCTTTTCCCCCGCGAGCGAGGGCCATCGACGAGCTCTCTGGCTCGATCCAGATCCAGCCGCCCGAGTCAACGGAAGGTTGACTTTTCCCGCGCCGATTTTCTTCTGTCATTTTCTGTTATATGACGTGCCTCTGTTCGTATAGCCGTAACTTCGTGCATATAGTTCCGATTCGCGCGTATAATATGTCAAATTGTTTGTCTCGTGATGCTTTTCATTTTGTTCAATTGCACCATGTTCATTAGAGGTCATATTGATTCCCAGATCTTCATTGGAAGAGGGCTAGTTGCTGTTAATCTCTGGTTCTTATCAGAACTTGGAGATTTGTCATTTTTGTATCATTAAATCTGTGCATGTTTTGAGCATGAGCTCTACATGTGTTTTGAAGTATGCCATGCCATCTTTCCAGTGGTGTAGTCCATGTATTTTTGTGATCTCTGTGGTGACTCGCACAAGTATGCAAAGTAGGCCCCGTAATATTTCTGATTTCAGGGACTTAGTGATTTCTCCAAGTCCTTGTCTGCTGTAATTTTGTTGCCATGTAAACTTGATGCTACCGAGAGATCCATGCATATTTTGGAGATGTTCAGTACGGATGTTTTGTAGCTATAGTTGTAGTTGATCCATTTCTGCAACTGTTTGCAATTTTAGAGTTCCACAGCATGACTCAATCTTGCTCTACTTTTGCTATAAAATATTTCTGGCGGATTCTTGACATGGTTTGCAAACTTGCCAAGCTTATTGTAGTTGATCCATACAGGCTATGTAATTGTTCTTGCCATGGATAGCTTCATAAACATGCCATCTTGCTGTAGGTATACTTGGTTTGTCATGAATTGCTCTGTAGTGAGTGCATCAAGCTCACAAAGAGGCCTACATATTAATATTTCTGCCATGCTCTGTTTTCTGCCAAGTCTGAAACCTGATAACGAAACTTGCTATGTTTACATGCTTGTCATCATATCTTCTGGTCCTTTTTGGCTTATGGTCACTAAGGGAAATTTGTCATGTGCATTTAGTAGAACACTACCATGCCTTGTTTTGCTATGTTGAGTCCATGTAGCATGTTGATTTCGTGCTCCGAACATTGCTACCTGATGCTGTTTTCTGTCATGTCCAGTTTTTCACCAAGTCTGTGAACCTGTAATCTTTTGCACTTTTGCCATGTTTGTTTGAGCTTGATATGTTGTGAACTAGCCGTAGCTCAGTGTTCATCTTTTGTCAAGCATCTCCTGTAGATTACTTTCATGTGCTTTGTTGCTATGTTGGGGTGCTGTACCATTGTTACTTGTTGTATTTTAGGTGCTATCTTGCTGTATATCGCAGATTAGTGTCATTCTTGTTTTGCTCGCCATTTGCAAACCGTGCATCCGATTCCGGTGATCTTTATATCGATTTCGACCGAAATCATCTCATCTTTATAGTGGCATGCTTGGTTTGCCAAATTACTGCCATGTTCATCATTTTCCTTCCGGAGCACGCATATGCATTGCATATCATATCTTGCATATCATACATGTTTTGCATCATGTTGCTTGCGCATTCCTCGTTGTTGATTGTGTTTCCGGTTGTTTGTGTTCTTGTCTTGGGTAGAGCCGGGAGACGAGTTCGTGAACGAGGAACCTGTCGAGTACGCTTACGAGGATCAAGCTTTCGACAACTCTGAGAATCTTGCAGGCAAGATGACCACCCCTCGAAATCACTTCTATCTTTGCTATGCTAGTTGTTCGATCTATTGCCATGCTCGCTACCTATCACTTGCTTTATCATGTCTCCTATTTTAGCCATGTCAGCCCCTAACCATCCTTTCCTAGCAAACCCTTGTTTGGCTAAGTTACCGCTTTTGCTCAGCCCCACTTATAGCGTTGCTAGTTGCAGGTGAAGTTGAAGTTCGTTCCATGTCGGAACATGGATATGTTGGGATATCACAATATCTCTTATCTAATTAATGCATCTATATATATTTGGTAAAGGGCGGAAAGCTCGGCCTTATGCCAGGTGTTTTGTTCCACTCTTGCCGCCCTAGTTACTGTTATACCGGGATTATGTTCCTTGAGTTTGCGTTCCTTACACGGTCGGGTGATTTATGGGACCCCCTTGACAGTTCGCCTTGAATAAAACTCCTCCAGCAAGGCCCAACTTTGGTTTTACTATTTGCCGCCTAAGCCTTTTCCCCCGGGTTTTCGCGAGCCCGAGGGTCATCTTATTTTAACCCCCCCGGGCCAGTGCTCCTTCGAGTGTTGGTCCGAACTGAGCAGACTGCGGGGCCCCCTCCTGGAAACTCGAGGTCTGGTTTTACTCGTAGGATGTCTCATCCGGTGTGCCCTGAGAACGAGATATGTGCAGCTCCTATCGGGATTTGTCGGCACATTCGGGTGGCTTTGCTGGTCTTGTTTTACCATTGTCGAGATGTCTTGTAAACCGGGATTCCGAGACTGATCGGGTCTTTCCGGGAGAAGGTTTATCCTTCGTTGACCGTGAGAGCTTATGATGGGCTAAGTTGGGACACCCCTGCAGGGTAATATCTTTCGAAAGCCGTGCCCGCGGTTATGAGGCAGATGGGAATTTGTTAATGTCTGGTTGTAGATAACTTGTCACTTGACCCAATTAAAATACATCCACTGCGTGTGTAGCCGTGATGGTCTCTTCTCGGCGGAGTCCGGGAAGCGAACACGGTCTGTGTTATGTATGACGTAAGTAGGTGTTCAGGATCACTTCTTGGTCATTGCTAGATGACGTCCGTTCCTTTGCTTCTCTTCTCGCTCTCATTTACGCAAGTTAGCCACCATATATGCTTTTGCCGCTGCAGCTCCACCTCTTTACACCATCCTTTCCTACAAGCTTAAATAGTCTTGATCTCGCGGGTGTGAGATTGCTGAGTCCCCGTGACTCACAGATACTTCCAAAACAGTTGCAGGTGCCGACGATGCCAGTGCAGACGATGGCGTCGATCTCAAGTGGGAGTTCGACGAGGAACGTGGTCGTTATAATGTGTCTTTTCCTGATGATCAGTAGTGGAGCCCAGTTGGGACGATCGGGGATCTAGCATTTGGGGTTGTCTTATTTTCATCTGGATTTTGACCGTAGTCGGTCTATATGATTGTATTTTGGATGATGTATGATGATATTTATGTATTGTGTGAAGTGGCGATTGTAAGCCAACTCTTTATCCCATTCTTGTTCATTACATGGGATTGTGTGAAGATGACCCTTCTTGCGACAAAACCACTATGCGGTTATGCCTCTAAGTCGTGCCTCGACACGTGGGAGATATAGCCGCATCGTGGGCGTTACACCATGCTTCATTTTCGTCACACAAAACGTTCTCATCATGCATAACCCCGATGACAAGCCGAGCAATTGGTTCATTCTTTTTAACGCGCTTCAGCCTGTTCAACCCTCACGCAATACATGAGCGCAAGCCATGGATATAGCACTATGGGTGGAATAAAGTGTAATGATGGGGGGTTATCAGAGAAGACAAAAAGGTATAAAGTCTCACATTGACGCGGCTAATCAATGGGCTATGGAGATGCCATCAATTGATGTCAATGCGAGGAGTAGGGATTGCCATGCAACAGATGCACTAGAGCTATAAATATTGAAGGAAATATGCCCTAGAGGCAATAATAAAGTTATTATTTATTTCCTTATATCATGATAAATGTTTATTATTCATGCTAGAATTGTATTAACCGGAAACATGGTACATGTGTGAATACATAGACAAACAGAGTGTCACTAGTATGCCTCTACTTGACTAGCTCGTTAATCGAAGATGGTTGAGTTTCCTAGCCATGGACATGAGTTGTCATTTGATTAACGGGATCACATCATTAGGAGAATGATGTGATTGACTTGACCCATTCCGTTAGCTTAGCACTTGATCGTATAGTATTTTGCTATTGCTTTCTTCATGACTTATACATGTTCCTATGACTATGAGATTATGCAACTCCCGTTTACCGGAGGAACACTTTGTGTGCTACCAAACGTCACAACGTAAATGGGTGATTATAAAGGTGCTCTACAGGTGTGTCCAAAGGTACTTGTTGGGTTGGCGTATTTCGAGATTAGGATTTGTCACTCCGATTATCGGAGAGGTATCTCTGGGCCCACTCGGTAATGCACATCACTATAAGCCTTGCAAGCATTGTAACTAATGAGTTAGTTGCGGGATGATGTATTATGGAACGAGTAAAGAGACTTGCCGGTAACGAGATTGAACTAGGTATTGAGATACCGGCGATCGAATCTCGGGCAAGTAACATACCGATGACAAAGGGAACAACGTATGTTGTTATGCGGTTTGACCGATAAAGATCTTCGTAGAATATGTGGGAGCCAATATGAGCATCCAGGTTCTGCTATTGGTTATTGACCAAAGACGTGTCTCGGTCATGTCTACATAGTTCTCGAACCCGTAGGGTCCGCACGCTTAACGTTCTGTGACGATTTGTATTATGAGTAATGTGATTTGATGTACCGAAGGTAGTTCGGAGTCCCGGATGAGATTGGGGACATGACGAGGAGTCTCGAAATGGTCGAGACGTAAAGATCGATATATTGGACGACTATATTCGGACATCGGAAAGGTTCCGAGTGATTCGGGTATTTTCGGAGTACCGGGGAGTTAGGGAATTCACTGGGAGAAGTATTGGGCCTTATTGGGCCATACGGGAATAGAGGAGAGAGGCCAAAAGGAAGGAGGCGCATGCCCCCCCTCTGGTCCGAATTGGACGAGGGGTGCAGCCCCCTTTTCCTTCTCCCTCTCCCCTTGTTTCCTTCTCTCCTACTCCGGAAAGGAAAGGGGAATCCTACTAGGACTTGGGAGTCCTAGTAGGACTCCCCACACTTGGCGCGCCCCTCTAGGGCCGGCCTCTCCCTCCCTCCTTTATATACGGGGGCAGGGGGGCACCTCTAGAAACAAGTTGATTTGTTGATCTGTCCCAGCCATGTGCGGTGCCGCCCTCCACCATAATCCACCTCGATCATATCGTAGCGGTGCTTAGGCGAAGCCCTGCATCGGTAGAATCATCATCACCGTAATCACGCCATCGTGCTGACGGAGCTCTCCCTCGAAGCTCTGCTGGATCGGAGTTCGTGGGACGTCATCGAGCTGAACGTGTGCAGAACTCAGAGGTGCCGTACGTTCGATACTTGGATCGGTCGGATCGTGAAGACGTACGACTATATCAACTGCGTTGTCATAACGCTTCCGCTTTCGGTCTATGAGGGTACGTGGACACACTCTCCCCTCTTGTTGCTATGCATCACCATGATCCTGTGTGTGCGTAGGAATTTTTTTGAAATTACTGCGTTCCCCAACAGTGGCATCAGAGCCTGGTTTTATGCGTCGATGTTATATGCACGAGTAGAACACAAGTGAGTTGTGGGCGATACAAGTCATACTGCTTACCAGCATTTGGGGTTGTCTTATTTTCATCTGGATTTTGACCGTAGTCGGTCTATATGATTGTATTTTGGATGATGTATGATGATATTTATGTATTGTGTGAAGTGGCGATTGTAAGCCAACTCTTTATCCCATTCTTGTTCATTACATGGGATTGTGTGAAGATGACCCTTCTTGCGACAAAACCACTATGCGGTTATGCCTCTAAGTCGTGCCTCGACACGTGGGAGATATAGCCGCATCGTGGGCGTTACAAGTTGGTAATCAGAGCCATCCCCGACTTAGGAGCCCCCTGCTTGATCGAATCGCTGGCGTTGTTGAGTCTAGAATAAAAATGTTTTGAGTCTTAGGATTATATATATCGGAGAGTAGGATTCTTTTTACTCCTCAGTCCCTTCGTCGCTCTGGTGAGGTCTCATGACGTAGAAGTTTTGACTACTCTCTCCTCAAATTTCACTAATTTTTTTTAGGATCACGCAGGTATCTTGGAATCGTTCCGATGGATTTGTGACGAGAACATTGTTCTTGGTGCCTCCTGTCATTTAGGGGTTGTGGCAGTGTCCCGGGGAGTTGAGCTCCGAGGTGTTGTCGTCATAATTTTATCGTTGCAGTTCTGGAATACCTGAGTTTCGCCGACATCGAAATCTCTTTTATGCAGTTGTTGGTGAGATCACCTCGACGCCACCCAGTACTGGGGCGGGAGTTCGGGAGTATTGCCATAACTTGTATAACGGATGCTTTTCGAAGGTTGAGGTAAACGATTTCCGAAGGTTTCTTGGTTATGTGTTGACGGATGGATACAGCTGGATCTAGGGATTGTTAGTTTGGGTGATATATTTTGTGTCCCCTGTATCCCCTACACCAGATTGCATAACCAGAAAATTCGGGAGTTTATAAGTGGGAATTCTAGTAGCCTTAGGATATCTTTTCGACAGACGCATGATATGAGATTGGGGTTCGACGTCTAGTGGCCCGCCTGTATACGGTTGATTTTACAGTGGTCTCGTTGTGTCTTAAAGAGTCCATGGCTTTGCCGACTCGGGGACGCTTCGTATGTCATGTGCACAGCCTTGTACATGATGTTGCTGTACGATTGAGCCCGTGTGGGCCCCACCACGAAAACTTCGGACGAAACCTCTATCATATGTTTGTTCCGGCTTATTCTGCAAGCCAATACTTTGTTTTATTTTGTATTGTGGTATTCGAGTTTCTTCGAATTCAATTGTTCATTCCATATCTTTTTCAAGTGGCTTCTCAACTTTTGGAAGTGTGATGATTTACTACGGAATTCATTCGTTCATCTTCGTTCGAATGTTATTGTGAAGACTATATGTTGCAATTTCTATCCGTTGATTCTACTTATCTATTTGTCTATCAAGATGCTAACGGATGTCACCCTCTTCAGGATGGCTCCGCCAACGCGTCAGAATCCGGATCGCAATGAAGGGAGTCAAGCGAACCCTCCGCCACCACCTCCACCTCCGGAGGCATGGCAAGCAATCATGGCAGCCACCAACGCCAATGCTCAGATGATTCTGCAACTCTTGCAAGAACGTACTCAAGGGCAAGGCAATCAAGGCAATCAAGGTCAAGGCAACAATCAGTTTCACTTTGCCACTCTCAACCAGTTTCTCGCAAATCAGCCCAAGTCTTTCAGCTACTGTGCCGAGGCCACGGATGCCGATGATTGGCTCTTGGACATCAACAAGCATTTTGAATGTAGCAATGTCAGGCCTGAGGACTTTGTCAAGTTCACTTCTTTCCAGCTCAAGGACCAAGCTGCTGATTGGTATCAACAATACAAAGATTCGAGAGGAGGTCGTGTGATCACTTGGACTGACTTCTGTCGGGACTTCAAAGCGCACCACATTCCACAAAGTGTTGTTGAGAGCAAGCGTGAGGAGTTCCGCAATCTCAAGCAAGGAAACATGTCTGTGTATCAATACAACATTCAGTTTCAGAAACTTGCTCGCTTCGCTAAACAAGACGTTCCTGATGAGAAGAGCATGATCTATCACTTCAGAGGTGGCCTTAAAGAGGATCTGCAGTTAGCTCTCGTTCTTGTTGAGCCTACTCACTTTGATCAATTCTACAATATGGCACTGAAGCAAGAGGCTGCTCAGCTCAAGTGTGAGGCTTCTAAGAAGAGAGTCAGAGACGCAGTTCAGTCTTCTTCTTCCTCACTTGTGACAGCTAAGCAACAGAAGTTCTGGTTGCCTCCTCCTCCTCCGTTTCGTCAGCCTTACCAGCAGAAGAACAAAGGTGGCCATGGTTCTTCAAACTCTTCCAACTCTGGCTATCAGAACAAGTCTCAGAATCAAGCTCCAAAGTCCAATGCTCCTTATCACCGTCCACTCTCAGAGGTGACTTGCAACAAATGTCAGCAGAAAGGTCACTATGCTAACAAGTGCTTCAACCAGAGGCGTCTTCCTCCTCCTCCTCCTGTCAGATCTTCCAGCAATGCAGTGGTCAAGCATAATCCAAAGTCTGCAAAGGTGAACATGATGAATGCAGCTCAAGCGGAGGAATCTACTGATGTGATAATGGGTAATCTCTCAGTTAACGATATTCCTGCAAAAGTTCTTTTTGATACTGGTGCATCGCATTCTTTCTTGTCATACCCTTTTGCATCGAAGCACAATGTTGACACAGAGATTTTATCCAAAGTTATGCAAGTTGTTTCTCCGGGTAAGCTTTTGTCTTCTAGTTTGGTTGCTCCCGATGTTTCCATCAAGATGGGCGACTATAAATTTCAGTCTTCTCCAATTGTTCTTGGTGACTCGGATATTGATCTAATTCTCGGGATGGACTGGCTTTCTAAGCACAAGGCTCAACTTGATTGTGCTGCCAGGGAAATTCAATTGACACACTCGTCTGAGGATGTGATTATTTTTGCCGCTCGTGGTGAAACCATTCGGTTTTTCTCTCTCAATGAGAAGGGCGAATTGAATGCCATCTCTCAAATTCCAGTCGTTTGCGAGTATCAAGATGTCTTTCCAGAAGAGCTTCCGGGTATGCCTCCTCATCGGCCAGTTGAGTTCGTTATCGAACTAGAGCCTGGCACTGAACCCGTTTGCAAGCGTCCATACAGGCTTGGACCCAACGAGCTGAAGGAATTGAAGAAGCAGCTCGATGAACAAGAGCGTCTGGGTTTGATCAGACCGAGTTCTTCTCCATGGGGTTGTGGTGTTCTTTTTGTTAAGAAGAAGGATGGCACGGACCGACTTTGTGTCGACTACCGTCCATTGAACAAGAAGACAATCAAGAACAAGTATCCACTTCCCAACATCAATGAGCTATTTGAGCAACTCAAAGGTGCTAAAGTATTCTCGAAGCTTGACCTTCGTATGGGTTATCATCAGATTCGCATTCGTGAATAAGATATTCCCAAGACAGCATTCAGAACAAGCTTTGGTTCTTATGAATATACTGTCGTGTCTTTCGGCCTTGTCAATGCTCCTCCGGTGTTCTCTCGGATGATGAATTTCATCTTCAACCCCTATACCAATGAATTCGTTCTGGTGTATCTCGATGATATCTTGGTCTTCTCCAAGAATAAGCAGGATCATGCCAAACATTTGCGATTGGTGCTCGACAAGCTCAGAGAGTATCAATTCTATGCGAAGTTCTCCAAATGTGAGTTTTGGCTCGATGAAGTTCTTTTCCTTGGTCACATCATCTCTGCCAAGGGCATCGCTGTTAACCCCGAGAAGGTGTCCGTAGTTCTGGATTGGGAACCTCCTCAAAATGTCAAGCAGCTCCGCAGTTTTCTGGGTCTTGCAAGCTATTGCCGAAGATTCGTTGAGAATTTCTCCAAGATTGCAAAACCTCTTTCCAACCTCCTTCAGAAGCATGTGAAGTATGTCTGGTCTCCTGAGTGTGACGTTGCTTTCAACACTCTCAAACAGAAACTAGTCACAGCTCCTGTCTTGACTCCTCCTGATGAATCCAAGCCGTATGAAGTTTTCTGTGATGCTTCTCTCCAAGGTCTCGGTGCTGTGTTAATGCAAGAGAAGAAAGTTGTGGCCTATACCTCTCGGCAGTTGAAGCCCAACGAGAAGAACTACCCCACTCACGATCTTGAGTTGGCGGCAGTTGTCCATGCATTGATTACGTGGAGACATCTCTTGTTGGGAAGACAAGTGGACATTTTCACTGATCACAAGAGTCTCAAGTATATCTTCACTCAGCCCAACCTCAACCTCTGGCAGACTCGATGGGTCGAAATGATTCAAGAGTACAATCCGAGTATTGAATATACTCCAGGCAAGGCAAATGTCATTGCAGATGCTTTAAGCAGGAAGGCTTATTGCAACAGCTTAATTCTCAAGCCTTTCCAACCGGATCTTTGTGAAGCTTTCTGCAAGCTGAATCTCCAAGTTGTTCCTCAAGGCTTTCTTGCCAACCTCATAGTATCTCCTACTTTGGAAGATCAAATTCGTGAGGCACAACTCCTTGATGCCATGGTGAAGAAGGTGAAACGTGGTATCGACAAGGGTCTTTCCAAATACAAGTGCTATCGCATTGATGACAGAGACACTTTGTTCTTCGAGGACCGGATTGTGGTTCCGAAAGGTGATCTAAGGAAAGTCATAATGAACGAGGCGCATAATTATCTCCTTTCCATTCATCCTGGAAGTACGAAGATGTATCATGACCTCAAGCAGTCGTATTGGTGGACTCGAATGAAGCGAGAAATTGCTCAATTCGTGAATGAATGTGATGTCTGTCGAAGAGTGAAAGCAGAACACCAACGACCAGCTGGTCTCCTCCAACCTCTTGCTATCCCAGAGTGGAAGTTTGATCATATCGAAATGGACTTCGTGACTGGATTTCCCAAGTCCAAGCGCGGAAATGATGCTATCTTTGTTGTCATTGACAAGCTCTCTAAAGTGGCTCATTTCCTTCCTATCAAAGAATCCATCACAGCAGCTCAGCTGGCAGAGCTCTACTCCTCCAGAATTCTCTCCTTGCACGGCATTCCACAATTGATTTCTTCAGATCGTGGAAGCATCTTCACCTCTAAGTTTTGGGACTCCTTCCAGAAGGCCATGGGCACTAACATTCGCTTCAGCACAGCTTTCCACCCTCAAACTAGTGGCCAAGTCGAGCGAGTCAATCAAATTCTTGAAGATATGCTCAGGGCTTGTGTCATTTCCTTTGGCATGAAATAGGAAGATTGTCTTCCATATGCTGAATTCTCCTACAACAACAGCTTCCAAGCGAGTTCGGGCAAGGCCCCATTCGAGATTCTCTATGGCAGAAAGTGCCGTACTACTCTCAATTGGTCAGAGACTGGTGAACGCCAACTTCTTGGCAATGACTTAATCACTGAAGGTGAAGAAATGTGTAAAGTCATCCGTGATAATCTCAAAGCCGCGCAATCGCGCCAGAAGAGCTACTATGATATTAAGCATCGTGATTTGGCTTTCGAGATCGGAGACCATGTCTACCTCCGCGTCTCTCCAATGAAAGGCACTCGTCGCTTCGGTATCAAAGGGAAGCTTGCCCCTAGATACGTGGGTCCTTTCAAGATCATTGGCAAAAGAGGCGACCTCGCCTATCAACTTGAGCTTCCTTCCAACTTCGCGAACGTGCACGATGTGTTCCACGTGTCATAGCTCCGCAAGTGCTTCAAGACGCCTGAGCGCACTATCGACTTCGAAGAGATTGACCTCCAAGAAGATTTGTCTTATCATGAGCACCCCGTTGCTATTCTTGAAGAAACTGAGCGCAAGACTCGCAACAAGTCAATCAAATTCCTAAAAGTGAAGTGGTTGCACCATTCCGACCGGGAAGCCACCTGGGAACGCGAGGACCATCTCCGTTCCGAATATCCGGAGTTCTTTCAGTCCTAGATCTCGGGACGAGATCCTCTCGTAGTGGTGGAGTGTTGTAACACCCCGCATGTAACTTGCCATATTTGTAACTCCGACTCTTGCCATTTCCGGCTATGTGTTATGTTTTTCCCTCCGTTGTCGGGTTTTGTCTTTCGTTTTGTATTTTGTCATGTCATGCATTTTTATATCATGCCATCATGTGCATTGCATTCGCATACGTGTTCGTCTCATGCATCCGAGCATTTTCCCCGTTGTCCGTTTTCCAATCCGGCGCTCCTATCTCCTCCGGTGCACCCCTCTTGTTTTCTTTCGTGTGCTTGTGTAAAACTTGCTCGGAATGGACCGTGGCTTGTCAAGTGGTCTTAATATACCACCCGGAGACTACCGGTCAAGTTTCGTTCCATTCGAAGGTCGTTTGGTACTCCAACGGTTAACCGGGCATCCGCAAAGTCCATTTGAGTATCCAGCAAAACCCCCCCTCTAAAACCAGCCCAAAACCCACCAAACACTCTTCCATGCTCTAGGTCGTTCGATCACGATCGTGTGGGCGAAAACCGCACCTCATTTGGAGCCTCCTAGCTCCCTCTACCTATTTATATGTGGGCATCCCGAAAAACGGATTCGCAGACGAACCCTAGAGATTTTCCCACGGCGCCGCCGGACGCGTCCGTCCGCGCCGGACAACGTCCACCGCCGCCCGCACCACCACGTGGCGCGCCTGCCCGCGCCGCCGCCGAGGCCCGCCGGCCCGCTCCCGGCCCCCGCGGCCCGCGCGCCGCCTGCCCGCGCCGCCGCCGCCAGGCTCCGTCGCCGGCGCCTCGTCCGCCGCGTCCCCCGCCGCCGGCCCGTTCGCCGCCGCTCGGGCCCGCCGCCTTGCGCCTCGCCGCCGGCCGCCGTTGCGCCGTCGCCGGTTCGCCGCCCCGGCCGGCCGCCGTCCTCCACCGCCTCCGGCCGGCGCCCCTCCTCCCCACGGCCGCCGCCTCGCCGCCTCCTCTTCCCCCGTGAGCGAGCGCCATCGACGAGCTCTCTGGCTCGATCCAGATCCAGCCGGCCGAGTCAACGGAAGGTTGACTTTTCTCGCGCCGATTTTCTTGTGTCATTTTCTGTTATATGATGTGCCTCTGTTCGTATAGCCGTAACTTCGTGCATGTAGTTCCGATTCGCGCCTATAATATGTCAAATTGTTCGTCTCGTGATGCTCTTCAATTTGTTCAATTGCACCATGTTCATTAAAGGTCATATTGATGCCCAGATCTTCGTTGGAAGAGGGCTAGTTGCTGTTAATCTCTGGTTCTTATCAGAACTTGGAGATTTGTCATTTTTGTATCATTAAATCTGTGCATCTTTTGAGCATGAGCTCTACATGTGTTTTGAAGTATGCCATGCCATCTTTCCAGTGGTGTAGTCCATGTATTTTTGTGATCTCTGTGGTGACTAGCACAAGCATGCAAAGTAGGCCCCGTAATATTTTGGATTTCAGGGACTGATTTCTCGAAGTCCTTGTCTGCTGTAATTTTGGTGCCATGTAAACTTGATGCTACCGAGAGATCCATGCATATTTTGGAGATGTTCAGTGAGGATGTTTTGTAGTTATAGTTGTAGTTGATCCATTCCTGCGGTTGTTTGCAATTTTAGAGTTCCACAGTATGACTCAATCTTGCTCTACTTTTGCTATAAAATATTTCTGGCAGATTCTTGACATGATTTGCAATCTTGCCAAGCTTATTGTAGTTGATCCATACATGCTATGTAATTGTTCTTGCAATGGATAGCTTCATAAACATGCCATATTGCTGTAGATATGCTTGGTTTGTCATGCAATGCTCTGTAGTGAGTGCATCAAGCTCACAAAGAGGCCTACATATTAATATTTCTGCCATGCTCTGTTTTCTGCTAAGTCTGAAACCTGATAACGAAAGTTGCTATGTTTACATGCTTGCCATCATATCTTCTGTTCCTTTCTGGCTTATGGTCAGTAAGGGACTTTTGTCATGTGCATTTAGTAGAACACTACCATGCCTTGTTTTGCTATGTTGAGTCCCTGTAGCATGTTGATTTCGTGCTCCGAACATTTCTACCTGATGCTGTTTTCTGTCATGTCCAGTTTTTCACTAAGTCTGTGAACCTGTAATCTTTTGCACTTTTGCCATGCTTGTTTGAGCTTGATATGTTGTGAACTAGCCGTAGCTCAGTGTTCATCTTTTGTCAAGCATCTCCTGTAGATTACTTCCATGTGCTTTGTTGCTATGTTGGGGTGCTGTAGCATTGTTACTTGTTGTATTTTAGGTGCTATCTTGCTGTATATCGCAGATTAGTGTCATTCTTGTTTTGCTCGCCATTTGCAAACCGTGCATCCGATTCCGGTGATCTTTATATCGATTTCGACCGAAATCATCTCATCTTTCCAGTGGCATGCTTGGTTTGCCAAGTTACTGCCATGTTCATCATTTTCCTTCCGGAGCACGCATATGCATCGCATATCATATCTTGCATATCATACATGTTTTGCATCATGTTGCTTGCGCATTCCTCGTTGTTGATTGTGTTTCCGGTTGTTTGTGTTCTTGTCTTGGGTAGAGCCGGGAGACGAGTTCGTGAACGAGGAACCTGTCGAGTACGCTTACGAGGATCAAGCTTTCGACAACTCTGAGAATCTTGCAGGCAAGATGACCACCCCTCGAAATCACTTCTATCTTTGCTATGCTAGTTGTTCGCTCTATTGCCATGCTCGCTACCTATCACTTGCTTTATCATGTCTCCTATTTTAGCCATGTCAGCCCCTAACCATCCTTTCCTAGCAAACCCTTGTTTGGCTAAGTTACCGCTTTTGCTCAGCCCCTCTTATAGCATTGCTAGTTGCAGGTGAAGTTGAAGTTCGTTCCATGTCGGAACATGGATATGTTGGGATATCACAATATCTCTTATCTAATTAATGCATCTATATATATTTGGTAAAGGGTGGAAGGCTCGGCCTTATGCCAGGTGTTTTGTTCCACTCTTGCCGCCCTAGTTACTGTTATACCGGGATTATGTTCCTTGAGTTTGCGTTCCTTACACGGTCGGGTGATTTATGGGACCCCCTTGACAGTTCGCCTTGAATAAAACTCCTCCAGCAAGGCCCAACTTTGGTTTTACTATTTGCCGCCTAAGCCTTTTCCCCCGGGTTTTCGCGAGCCCGAGGGTCATCTTATTTTAACCCCCCCGGGCCAGTGCTCCTTCGAGTGTTGGTCCGAACTGAGCAGACTGCGGGGCCCCCTCCTGGAAACTCGAGGTCTGGTTTTACTCGTAGGATGTCTCATCCGGTGTGCCCTGAGAACGAGATATGTGCAGCTCCTATCGGGATTTGTCGGCACATTCGGGTGGCTTTGCTGGTCTTGTTTTACCATTGTTGAGATGTCTTGTAAACCGGGATTCCGAGACTGATCGGGTCTTTCCGGGAGAAGGTTTATCCTTCGTTGACCGTGAGAGCTTATGATGGGCTAAGTTGGGACACCCCTGCAGGGTAATATCTTTCGAAAGCCGTGCCCGCGGTTATGAGGCAGATGGGAATTTGTTAATGTCCGGTTGTAGATAACTTGTCACTTGACCCAATTAAAATACATCCACTGCGTGTGTAGCCGTGATGGTCTCTTCTCGGCGGAGTCCGGGAAGCGAACACGGTCTGTGTTATGTATGACGTAAGTAGGTGTTCAGGATCACTTCTTGGTCATTGCTAGATGACGTCCGTTCCTTTGCTTCTCTTCTCGCTCTCATTTACGCAAGTTAGCCACCATATATGCTTTTGCCGCTGCAGCTCCACCTCTTTACACCATCCTTTCCTACAAGCTTAAATAGTCTTGATCTCGCGGGTGTGAGATTGCTGAGTCCCCGTGACTCACAGATACTTCCAAAACAGTTGCAGGTGCCGACGATGCCAGTGCAGACGATGGCGTCGATCTCAAGTGGGAGTTCAACGAGGAACGTGGTCGTTATTATGTGTCTTTTCCTGATGATCAGTAGTGGAGCCCAGTTGGGACGATCGGGGATCTAGCATTTGGGGTTGTCTTATTTTCATCTGGATTTTGACCGTAGTCGGTCTATATGATTGTATTTTGGATGATATATGATGATATTTATGTATTGTGTGAAGTGGCGATTGTATGCCAACTCTTTATCCCATTCTTGTTCATTACATGGGATTGTGTGAAGATGACCCTTCTTGCGACAAAACCACTATGCGGTTATGCCTCTAAGTCGTGCCTCGACACGTGGGAGATATAGCCGCATCGTGGGCGTTACACCATGCTTCATTTTCGTCACACAAAACGTTCTCATCATGCATAACCCTGATGACAAGCCGAGCAATTGGTTCATTCTTTTTAACGCGCTTCAGCCTGTTCAACCCTCACGCAATACCTGAGCGCAAGCCATGGATATAGCACTATGGGTGGAATAAAGTGTAATGATGGGGGGTTATCAGAGAAGACAAAAAAGGTAGAAAGTCTCACATTGACGCGGCTAATCAATGGGCTATGGAGATGCCATCAATTGATGTCAATGCGAGGAGTAGGGATTGCCATGCAACAGATGCACTAGAGCTATAAATATTGAAGGAAATATGCCCTAGAGGCAATAATAAAGTTATTATTTATTTCCTTATATCATGATAAATGTTTATTATTCATGCTAGAATTGTATTAACCGGAAACATGGTACATGTGTGAACACATAGACAAACAGAGTGTCACTAGTATGCCTCTACTTGACTAGCTCGTTAATCGAAGATGGTTGAGTTTCCTAGCCATGGACATGAGTTGTCATTTGATTAACGGGATCACATCATTAGGAGAATGATATGATTGACTTGACCCATTCCGTTAGCTTAGCACTTGATCGTATAGTATTTTGCTATTGCTTTCTTCATGACTTATACATGTTCCTATGACTATGAGATTATGCAACTCCCGTTTACCGGAGGAACACTTTGTGTGCTACCAAACGTCACAACGTAAATGGGTGATTATAAAGGTGCTCTACAGGTGTGTCCAAAGGTACTTGTTGGGTTGGCGTATTTCGAGATTAGGATTTTTCACTCCGATTATCGGAGAGGTATCTCTGGGCCCACTCGGTAATGCACATCACTATAAGCCTTGCAAGCATTGTAACTAATGAGTTAGTTGCGGGATGATGTATTATGGAACGAGTAAAGAGACTTGTCGGTAACGAGATTGAACTAGGTATTGAGATACCGGCGATCGAATCTCGGGCAAGTAACATACCGATGACAAAGGGAACAACGTATGTTGTTATGCGGTTTGACCGATAAAGATATTCGTAGAATATGTGGGAGCCAATATGAGCATCCAGGTTCTGCTATTGGTTATTGACCAAAGACGTGTCTCGGTCATGTCTACATAGTTCTCGAACCCGTAGGGTCCGCACGCTTAACGTTCTGTGACGATTTGTATTATGAGTAATGTGATTTGATGTACCGAAGGTAGTTCGGAGTCCCGGATGAGATTGGGGACATGACGAGGAGTCTCGAAATGGTCGAGACGTAAAGATCGATATATTGGACGACTATATTCGGACATCGGAAAGGTTCCGAGTGATTCGGGTATTTTCGGAGTACCGGGGAGTTAGGGAATTCACTGGGAGAAGTATTGGGCCTTATTGGGCCATACGGGAATAGAGGAGAGAGGCCAAAAGGAAGGAGGCGCATGCCCCCCCTCTGGTCCGAATTGGACGAGGGGTGCAGCCCCCTTTTCCTTCTCCCTCTCCCCTTGTTTCCTTCTCTCCTACTCCGGAAAGGAAAGGGGAATCCTACTAGGACTTGGGAGTCCTAGTAGGACTCCCCACACTTGGCGCGCCCCCTCTAGGGCCGGCCTCTCCCTCCCTCCTTTATATACGGGGGCAGGGGGCACCTCTAGAAACAAGTTGATTTGTTGATCTGTCCCAGCCATGTGCGGTGCCGCCCTCCACCATAATCCACCTCGATCATATCGTAGCGGTACTTAGGCGAAGCCCTGCATCGGTAGCATCATCATCACCGTAATCACGCCATCATGCTGACGGAACTCTCCCTCGAAGCTCTGCTGGATCGGAGTTCGTGGGACGTCATCGAGCTGAACGTGTGCAGAACTCAGAGGTGCCGTACGTTCGATACTTGGATCGGTTGGATCGTGAAGACGTACGACTATATCAACTGCGTTGTCATAACGCTTCCGCTTTTGGTCTATGAGGGTACGTGGACACACTCTCCCCTCTTGTTGCTATGCATCACCATGATCCTGTGTGTGCCTAGGAATTTTTTTGAAATTACTGCGTTCCCCAACAGTGGCATCAGAGCCTGGTTTTATGCGTCGATGTTATATGCACGAGTAGAACACAAGTGAGTTGTGGGCGATACAAGTCATACTGCTTACCAGCATGTCATACTTTGGTTCGGTGGTTTTGTTGGATGAAGCGGCCGGGACCGACATTACGCGTACGCTTACGCGAGACTGGTTCTACCGACGTGCTTTGCACACAGGTGGCTGGCGGGTGTCAGTTTCTCCAACTTTAGTTGAACCGAGTGTGGCTACGCCCGGTCCTTGAGAAGGTTAAAACAACACTAACTTGATGAACTATCGTTGTGGTTTTGATGCGTAGGTTAGAACGGTTCTTGCTCAGCCCGTAGCAGCCAGTAAAACTTGCAGCAACAAAGTAAAGGATGTCTAACTTGTTTTTGCAGGGCATGTTGTGATGTGATATGGTCAAGACATGATGCTATATTTTATTGTATGAGATGATCATGTTTTGTAACCGAGTTATCGGCAACTGGCAGGAGCCATATGGTTGTCACTTTATTGTATGCAATGCAATCGCCTTGTAATGCTTTACTTTATCACTAAGCGGTAGCGATAGTCGTAGAAGCATAAGTTGGCGAGACGACAACGATGCTACGATGGAGATCAAGGTGTCGTGCCAGTGACGATGATGATCATGACGGTGCTTCTGAGAAGGAGATCACAAGCACAAGATGATGGTGGCCATATCATATCACTTATATTGATTGCACGTGATGTTTATCTTTTATGCATCTTATCTTGCTTTGATTGACGGTAGCATTATAAGATGATCTCTCACTAAATTATCAAGGTACAAGTGTTCTCCCTGAGTATGCACCGTTGCGAAAGTTCTTCGTGCTGAGACACCACGTGATGATCGGGTGTGATAGGCTCTACGTTCAAATACAACGGGTGCAAAACAGTTGCACACGCGGAATACTCAGGTTAAACTTGACGAGCCTAGCATATGTAGATATGGCCTCGGAACACTGAGACCAAAAGGTCAAGCGTGAATCATATAGTAGATATGATCAACATAGTGATGTTCACCATTGAAACTACTCCATCTCACGTGATGATCGGACATGGTTTAGTTGATATGGATCACGTGATCACTTATAGGATTAGAGGGATGTCTATCTAAGTGGGAGTTCTTTAATAATTTGATTAACTGAACTTTAATTTATCATGAACTTAGTCCTGGTAGTATTAGCATATCTATGTTGTAGATCAATAGCTCGCGATGTTGCTCCCTGTTTAATTTTTATATGTTCTTAGAGAAAACTAAGTTGAAAGATGTTAGTAGCAATGATGCGGATTGGATCCGTGATCTGAGGTTTATCCTCATTGCTGCGCAGAAGAATTATGTCCTTGATGCACCGCTAGGTGACAGACCTATTGCAGGAGCAGATGCAGACGTTATGAACGTTTTGACAAAAGCTCGGTATGATGACTACTTGATAGTTAAGTGCACCATGATTTACGGCTTAGAACCGGGACTTCAAAAATGTTTTGAACGCCACAGAGCATATAAGATGTTCCAAGAGTTGAAATTGGTATTTCATACTCATGCCCGTGTCAAGAGGTATGAGACCTCTGACAGTACTTTGCCTACAAGATGGAGGAGAATAGCTCAACCAGTGAGCATGTGCTCAGATTGTCTGGGTACTATAATTGCTTGAATCAAGTGGGAGTTAATCTTCCAGATAAGATAGTAATTGACAGAATTCTCTAGTCACTATCACCAAGTTATTAGAACTTCGTGCTGAACTATAATATGCAAGGGATGACGAAAGTAATTCCCGAGCTCTTCGCGATGCTGAAATCGACGAAGAAATCAAGAAAGAGCATCAAGTGTTGATGGTTAACAAGACCACTAGTTTCAAGTAAAGGGACAAAGGGAAGAAAAGGGAACTTCAAGGAGAACGGCAAGCAAGTTGCTGCACAAGTGAAAAAGCCCAAGTCTGGACCTAATCCTGAAACTGAGTGCTTCTACTGCAAAGGGACTAGTCACTGGAAGCGGAACTACCCCAAGTATTTGGTGGATAAGAAGGATGGCAAAGTGAACAAAGCTATATTTGATATACATGTTATTGATGTGTACTTTACTAATGTTTATAGCAACCCCTCGGTATTTGATACTGGTTCAGTTGCTAAGAGTAGTAACTCGAAACGGGAGTTGCAGAATGAACAGATACTAGTTAAGGGTGAAGTGATGATGTGTATTGGAAGTGGTTCCAAGATTGATATGATCATCACGCACACTCCCTATACTTTCAGGATTAGTGTTGAACCTAAAATAAATGTTATTTAGTGTTTGCGTTGAGCATGAATATGATTGGATCATGTTTATTGCAATATGGTTATTCATGTAAGCTAGAGAATAATTGTTGTTCTGTTTTCATGAATAAAACCTTCTATGGTCATACACCCAATGAAAATGGTTTGTTGGATCTCGATCGTGGTGATACACATTTTCATAATATTGAAGCCAAAAGATGCAAAGTTAATAATGATAGTGCAACTTATTTGTGGCACTGCCGTTTAGGTCATATTGATGTGAAGCGCATGAAGAAACTCCATGCTAATGGACTTTTGGAATCACTTGATTATGAATCACTTGATCCTTGCGAACCATGCCTCATGGGCAAGATGACTAAGACTCCGTTCTCCGGAACAATGGAGCGAGCAACAGATTTGTTGGAAATCATACATACTGATGTATGTGGTCCGATGAATATTAAGGCTCGCGGCAAGTATCGTTATTTTCCGACCTTCACAAATGATTTGAGCAGATATGGGTATATCTACTTGATGAAACACAAGTCTGAAACGTTTGAAAAGTTCAAAGAATTTCAGAGTGAAGTGGAAAATCATCGTAATAAGAAAATAAAGTTTCTACGATCTGATCGCAGAGACGAATATTTGAGTTATGAGTTTGGTCTTCAATTAAAACAATGTGAAATAGTTTCACTACTCACGCCACCTGGAACACCACAGTGTAATGGTGTGTCCGAACGTCATAACCGTACTTTATTGGATATAGTGCCATCTATGATGTTTCTTACCGATTTACCACTATCATTTTTGGGGTTATGCATTAGAGACTGTTACATTCACGTTAAATAGGGCACCATCTAAATCCGTTGAGACGACACCATATGAACTATGGTTTGGCAAGAAACCAAATTTGTCGTTTCTTAAAGTTTGGGGTTGCGATGCTTATGTGAAAAAGTTTCATCCTGATAAGCTCAAACCCAAATCGGAGAAATGTGTCTTCATAGGATACCCAAAGGAGACAGTTGGGTACACCTTCTATCACAGATCCGACGGCAAGACATTCGTTGCTAAGAACGGATCCTTTCTAGAGAAGGAGTTTCTCTCGAAAGAAGTGAGTGGGAGGAAAGTAGAACTTGATGAGGTAACTGTACCTGCTCCCTTATTGGAAAGTAGTTCATCATAGAAATCTGTTCCTATGACTCCTACACCAATTAGTGAGGAAGCTAATGATGATGATCATGTAACTTCAGATCAAGTTACTACCGAACCTCGTAGGTCAACCACAGTAAGATCCACACCAGAGTGGTACAGTAATCCTGTTCTGGAGGTCATATTACTTGAGGAAGCGATGATGAGCCCAGATTCTGCGAAATGGCTTGAGGCCATGAAATCCGAGATGGGATCCATGTATGAGAACAAAGTATGGACTTTGATTGACTTTCCCGATGATTGGTGTACCATTGAGATTAAATGGATCTTCAAGAGGAAGACGGACGCTGATAGTAGTGTTAATCTACAAAGCTAGAATTGTCGCAAAAAGGTTTTCGACAAGTTCAAGGTGTTGACTATGATGAGAGTTTCTCACTCGTATCTATGCTTAAGTCTGTCCGAATCATGTTAGCAATTGCCGCATTTTATGAAATCTGGCAAATGGATAAACAAAACTGCATTCCTTAATGGATTTATTAAAGAAGAGTTGTATATGATGCAACCAGAAGGTTTTGTCAATCCTAAAGGTGCTAACAAAATATGCAAGCTCTAGCGATCCATCTATGGACTGGTGCAAGCATCTCAGAGTTGGAATATACGCTTTGATAAATTGATCAAAGCATATAGTTTTATACAGACTTGCGGTGAAGCCTGTATTTACAAGAAAGTGAGTGGGAGCACTACAACATTTCTGATAAGTATATGTGCATGACATATTGTTGATCGGAAATAATGTAGTATTATTCTGCAAAGCATAAAGGATTGTTTGAAAGGAGTTTTTCAAAGAAAGACCTCGGTGAAGCTGCTTACATATTGAGCATCAAGATCTGTAGAGATAGATCAAGACGCTTGATAAGTTTTTTTTTCAATGAGTACATACCTTGACAAGATTTTGAAGTAGTTCAAAATGGAACAGTCAAAGAAAGAGTTCTTGCCTGTGTTACAAGGTGTGAAATTGAGTAAGACTCAAAGCCCGACCACGGCAGAAGATAGAAAGAGAATGAAAGTCATTCCCTATGGCTCAGCCATAGGTTCTATAAAGTATGCCATGCTGTGTACCAGATCTATTGTATACCCTACACTGATTTTGGCAAGGGAGTACAATAGTGATCTAGGAGTAGATCACTGAACAACGGTCAAAATTATCCTTAGTGGAATAAGGATATGTTTCTCGATTACGGAGGTGATAAAAGGTTCGTCATAAAGGGTTACGTCGATACAAGTTTTGGCACTGATCCAGATGGCTCTAAGTCTTAATCTGGATACATATTGAAAGTGGGAGCAATTAGCTAAAGTAGCTCCGTGCATAGCATTGTAAACATAGAAATTTGCAAAATACTTACGGATCTGAATGTGATAGACCCGTTGACTAAAATTATCTCACAAGCAAAACATGATCACACCTTAGTACTCTTTGGGTGTTAATCACATAGCGATGTGAACTAGATTACTGACTCTAGTAAACCCTTTGGGTGTTGGTCACATGTCGATGTGAACTATGGGTGTTAACCACATAAAGATGTGAACCATTGATGTTAAATCACATGGCGATGTGAACTAGATTATTGACTCTAGTGCAAGTGGGAGACTTAAGGAAATGTGCCCTAGAGGCAATAATAAAGTTATTATTTATTTCCTTATATCATGATAAATATTTATTATTCATGCTAGAATTGTATTAACCGGAAACATGGTACATGTGTGAATACATAGACAAATAGAGTGTCACTAGTATGCCTCTACTTGACTAGCTCGTTAATCGAAGATGGTTGAGTTTCCTAGCCATGGACATGAGTTGTCATTTGATTAACGGGATCACATCATTAGGAGAATGATGTGATTGACTTGACCCATTCCGTTAGCTTAGCACTTGATCGTATAGTATTCTGCTATTGCTTTCTTCATGACTTATACATGTTCCTATGACTATGAGATTATGCAACTCCCGTTTACCGGAGGAACACTTTGTGTGCTACCAAACGTCACAATGTAAATGGGTGATTATAAAGGTGCTCTACAGGTGTCTCCAAAGGTACTTGTTGGGTTGGCGTATTTCGAGATTAGGATTTGCCACTCCGATTGTCGGAGAGGTATCTCTGGGCCCACTCGGTAATGCACATCACTATAAGACTTGCAAGCATTGTAACTAATGAGTTAGTTGCGGGATGATGTATTACGTAACGAGTAAAGAGACTTGCCGGTAACGAGATTGAACTAGGTATTGAGATACCGGCGATCGAATCTCGAGCAAGTAACATACCGATGAAAAAGGGAACAACATATGTTGTTATGCGGTTTGACCGACAAAGATCTTCATAGAATATGTGGGAGCCAATATGAGCATCGAGGTTCCACTATTGGTTATTGACCAGAGACGTGTCTCGGTCATGTCTACATAGTTCTCGAACCCGTAGGGTCCGCACGCTTAACATTCTGTGATGATTTGTATTATGAGTAATGTGATTTGATGTACCGAAGGTAGTTCGGAGTCCCGGATGAGACCGGGGACATGACTAAGAGTCTCGAAATGGTCGAGACGTAAAGATCGATATATTGGACGACTATATTCGGACATCGGAAAGGTTCCGAGTGATTCGGGTATTTTCGGAGTACCGGGGAGTTACGGGAATTCACCGGGAGAAGTATTGGGCCTTATTGGGCCATACGGGAATAGAGGAGAGAGGACAAAAGGAAGGAGGCGCGCACCCCCCCTCCGGTCCGAATTGGACAAGGGGTGCAGCCCCCTTTTCATTCTCCCTCTCCCCCTCTTTCCTTCTCTCCTACTCCGGAAAGGAAAGGCGAATCCTACTAGGACTTGAGAGTCCTTGTAGGACTCCCCACACTTGGCGCGCCCCCTCTAGGGCCGGCCTCTCCCTCCCTCCTTTATATACGGGGGCAGGGGGGCACCACTAGAAACAAGTTGATCTGTTGATCTGTCCCAGCCGTGTGCGGTGCGCCCCTCCACCATAATCCACCTCGATCATATCATAGTGGTGCTTAGGCGAAGCCCTGCGTCGGTAGCATCATCATCACCGTCATCACGCCGTCCTGCTGACGAAACTCTCCCTCGAAGCTCTGCTGAATCGGAGTTCGTGGGACGTCATCGAGCTGAACGTGTGCAGAACTCGGAGGTGCCGTACGTTTGGTACTTGGATCGGTTGGATCGTGAAGACGTACGACTACATCAACCGTGTTGTCATAACGCTTCCGCTTTCGGTCTACGAGGGTACGTGGACACACTCTCCCCTCTCGTTGATATGCATCACCATGATCCTGTGTGTGCGTAGGAATTTTTTTGAAATTACTACGTTCCCCAACAAATATATGAAAGCTCAACAAAGGAAACTAAGTGGGTGTGCATCCAACTTGCTTGCTCAAGAAGACCTAGGGCATTTTGAGGAAGCCCATCATTGGAATATACAAGCCAAGTTCTATGATGAAAAATTCCCACTAGTATATGAAAGTGACAACATAGGAGACTCTCTATCATGAAGATCACGGTGCTACTTTGAAGCACAAGTGTGGAAAAAGGATAGTAGCATTGTCCCTTATCTCTTTTTCTCTCATTTTTTTATTTTCTCTTTTTTTATTTGGGCCTTTTTTTTCTTAGTCCGGAATCTCATCCCGACTTGTGGGGGAATCATAGTCTCCATCATCCTTTCCTCACATGGGACAATGCTCTAATAATGATGATCATCACACTTTTATTTACTTACAACTCAAGAATTACAACTCAATACTTAGAACAAAATATGACTCTATGTGAATGCCTCCGGCGGTGTACCGGGATATGCAATGAATCAAGAGTGACATGTATGGAAAATTATGAATGGTGGCTTTGCCACAAACAATGTCAACTACATGATCATGCAAAGCAATATGACAATGATGAAGCGTGTCATAATAAATGGAACGGTGGAAAGTTGCATTGCAATATATCTCAGAATGGCTATGGAAATGCCATGATAGGTAGGTATGGTGGCTGTTTTGAGGAAGATATAAGGAGGTTTATGTGTGATAGAGCGTATCATGTCACGGGGTTTGGATGCACCGGCGAAGTTTGCACCAACTCTCAAGCTGAGAAAGGGCAATGCATGGTACCGTAGAGGCTAGAAAATTGTGGAAGGGTGAGAGTGCGTATAATCCATGGACTCACATTAGTCATAAAGAACTCATATACTTATTGCAAAAGTTTATTAGCCCTCGAAGCAAGTACTACTACGCATGCCCCTAGAGGGATAGATTGGTAGGAAAAGACCATCGCTCGTCCCCGGCCGCCACTCATAAGGAAAGCAATAAAAGAGCACCTTATGCTTCAAATTTGTCAGACAACTTTTACCATACGTGCATGCTACGGGACTTGCCAACCTTAACACAAGTATTTCTCAATTTCACAATTACTCAACTAGCACACTCTAATATTACCACCTTTATATCTCAAAACAATTATCAAGTATCAAACTTCTCACGATGTTCAATGAACTCAATATGGAAGTTTTTATTATGCCCATCTTAGATGCCTATCATATTAGGAATAATTTCACAATTAAAGCAAATTACCATGTTGTTTAAGACTCTCAAAATAATATAAGTGAAGCATGAGAGATCAATAATTTCTATAAAATAAAACCACCACCGTGCTCTAAAAGATATAAGTGAAGCACTAGAGCAAAAACTATATGGCTCAAAATATATAAGTGAAGCACATAGAGTATTCTAATAAATTCCGAATTATGTGTGTCTCTCTCAAAAGGTGTGTACAACAAGGATGATTGTGGTAAACTAAAAAGCAAAGACTCAAATCATACAACACGCTCCAAGCAAAACACATATCAAGTGGTGAATAAAAATATAGCCCCAAGTAAAATTACCGATAGACGAAGACGAAAGAGAGCTTAAGCTTTTGGTTATCCTTGAATTTTACCTTGGTGTGCCTTGGGCATCCCCAAGATTAGGCTCTTGCCACTCCTTGTTCCATGATCCATCAAATCTTTACCCAAAACTTGAAAACTTCACAACACAAAATTCAACAGAAAATCTCATGAGCTCCGTTAGCGAAATAAAACAAACCACCACTTTAAGGTACTGTATTGAACGCATTTATTATTTATATTTGTGTTAAACCCACTTTATTCCAACTTCTCTATGGTTTATAAGCTCTTTTACTAGCCATAGATTCATCAAAATAAGCAAACAACACACGAAAAACAGAATCTGTCAAAAACAGAACAGTCTGTAGTAATCTGTACATAACACAAACTTCTGGAACTCAGAAAAATCTACTAAAATATGAAGACCTAGATAATTTGTTTATTGATCTACTGCAATTGGAATCAGTATTTTATCACGTTCCGGTGATTTTTAACAATTGTTTTCGTGAGCAGAAAGTTTCTGACTTTTTCAGCAAGATCAAATAACTATTATCCAAGAAGATCCTATAGGTTTCATTTGGCACAAACACTAATTAAAACACAAAAACAAATCTAACCAGAGGCTAGATCAAATATTTATTGCTAAACAGGAACAAAAAGCAAAAAAACTAAAATAAAATTTGGGTTGCCTCCCAACAAGCGCTATCGTTTAACGTCCCTAGCTAGGTATAAAAGTCTATCCAGGTATTGCCATAATAATGGTAAGGTAAATCATGAAAACTCATCTCATATTCCCTATGTTCAGCAGCAAGTTTTCTTTGTGGCAAGCAAAAATAATCGAACGGACTAAATTTAATGGGACAAAAGTCCCCAAGATCAAGCTCGGGAGGTATGGGTTCCTCCTTTGGCCCCTTATATTGCACAACCAATTCATCATTGCAAGCGTTCTTTTGGCAAAAAGTCACGAGCCTTTGTTCAATAGAAAAACCTAACCCATTATTTTGAATAGCAAAATCATCATTAAGTTCAGAAATTCTATCAACTAGAACCTCGGTAGGAACCTTTTTTCTAAGGTTTTCGTTATAAGCAACATGATCCAATGATTGTAAATGCATTATGTCTTCTTGGTTAAAAAGGATAGCTTCTATGGGAGGACGACCAGCGTCCACCCTATAATGCGCAAAAATTTCTTTGGCCTCTTTCATTATAAATCTGAACTCATGAGCCAAAAAGATAGTAGCTACTCGCTTAACAGAAGAGTGCTCAATATTGGAAAATTCTAGCAAAATTCTTTGTATGCAAGGATGCATATGAAGAAATTGCCTCTCAAGTTCAACTATGAGCAAGGATATTGCATCCGCAAGACTGCTAGTTCTATGAAGAATAGAACCACCCATAATGGGCAAAGCACCGGCACAAGTAAAGAAATCTTGAATAACTCCTTTCCCAATATTATTACCGCTACCGATTCGAAACCTTTTAGTATGCAAGATAATAGGTTCTTCAAGAGGATTATCGAAAGCATCAAAATTTCCCATGTTATTATTATTATCCATATCAACGATAACCTCCCCAGATTCAGACATCAAGGCAGCAAACACAAAGAACAAGCGAAAAGAGAGGGTGAATAAAACGACAAGGGTGAAGTGGGGGAGAGGAAAACGAGAGGCAAATGGCAAATAATGTATGCGAGGGATAAGAGTTTGTGATGGGTACTTGGTATGTCTTGACTTGTGCATAGACTCCCCGGCAACGGCGCCAGAAATCCTTCTTGCTACCTCTTGAGCACCGTGTTGGTTTTCCCTTGAAGAGGAAAGGGTGATGCAGTAAAGTAGCGTAAGTATTTCCCTCAGTTTTGAGAACCAAGGTATCAATCCAGCAGGAGACCACGCTCAAGTCCCACGTACCTACACAAACAAATAAGAACCTTGCAACCAACGCGATAAAGGGGTTGTCAATCCCTTCACGGCCACTTGCAAAAGTGAGATCTGATAGAGATGATAAGATAATATTTTTGGTATTTTTATGATAAAGACTAAAAGTAAAGAAAGCAAAATAAATGGTGATAGAAATAACGGGAGATCAATATGATAGAGAATAGACCCGGGGGCCATAGGTTTCACTAGTGGCTTCTCTCAAGAGCATAAGTATTACGGTGGGTGAACAAATTACTGTCGAGCAATTGATAGAATTGAGCATAGTTATGAGAATATCTAGGCATGATCATGTATATAGGCATCACGTCCGTGACAAGTAGACCGACTCCTGCCTGCATCTACTACTATTACTCCACACATCGACCGCTATCCAACATGCATGTAGAGTATTAAGTTCATAAGAACAGAGTAACACATTAAGCAAGATGACATGATGTAGAGGGATAAACTCAAGCAATATGATATAAACCCCATATTTTTATCCTCAATGGCAATGATACAATACGTGTCGTTTCCCCTTCTGTCACTGGGATCGAGCAGCGCATGATTGAACCCAAAGCTAAGCACTTCTCCCATTGCAAGAAAGATCAATCTAGTAGGCCAAACCAAACTGATAATTCGAAGATACTTGCAAAGATAACCAATCATACACAAAAGAATTCAAAGGAGATTCAAATATTGTTCATAGATAATCTTGATCATAAACCCACAATTCATCGGATCTCAACAAACACACCGCAAAAGAAGATTACATCGAATAGATCTCCAAGAGAATCAAGGAGAACTTTGTATTGAGATCCAAAGAGAGAGAAGAAGCCATCTAGCTAATAACTATGGACCCAAAGGTCTGAAGTAAACTGCTCACACATCATCGGAGAGGCTATGGTGTTGATGTAGAAGCCCTCCGTGATCAATGCCCCGTCCGGCGGAGCGCCGGAAAAGGCCCCAAGATGGGATCTCACGGGTACAGAAGGTTTTGGCGGTGGAAATAGGGTTTCGTCCTCTGTTCTGATGTTTCCAGGGTATATGAGTATATATAGGCGAAAGAGGTCAGTCAGGAGAGCCACGAGGGGCCCACGAGGGTGGGGGCGCGCCCATGGGGGTAGGCGCGCCTCCCTGCCTCATGGCCTCCTCGTTGATTACTTTGGGCTGGGCCTCCGGTTAATAGGTTAGTCCCAAAAATAATATAAAAGCGTATAATAAAGCCCATTGAACATTGAAAACAGATAATATAATAGCATGGAACAATCAAAAATTATAGATACGTTGGAGACGTATCAGACACCATGCCAAGTTTCATGATCTTCAGGCGTGTTTTGGAATTACAGGAATTAAAAAACCAAGTTTCTCAATCTTTTCGGCAGAGCCACGATGCCCAGATGTTTGAATTTCACTCTCATCTCTTGCATGGGACCTAGAAATTCACCCAAGGACACACATGTGATTTTTCAAACAACTTTGGTGCACTGGAGCCCTTGCTTGTAGTTCAAATTTGAATTATGCACATTGAATGCGAAGAAATTCAATTAATGCATAAAAAAGGCCAAACGAACCCGGAATAATTCCAAATTTTAGCACGGTACATCTATTTGGTCTAATCTGCCTGTGTAAAAAAATTAAGGTGGGAGAAGGCAGTGTACGTATGTCGTTTCGCACACGGAGGTGACACGTTCCCTCTCGGAACCACGAGCCTTCTCGAGGGAAGCTCCGGTTTGGAAGAAGCTTACACCAAAGCTTGTCCCAATTCGGCCAGAAAAATTACCGCAGCATGTTGGTGCCATGTCATGACACCATGCCAAGTTTCATGATTTTCACGCATGTTTTGGAATTACAGTATTAAAAAACCAAGTTTCTCAATCTTTCCGGTCGAGCCACGATGCCCAGATGTTTGAATTTCACTCCCATCTCTTGCATGGGACCTAGAAATTCACCCAAGGACACACATGTGATTTTTCAAACAACTTTGGTGCACTGGAGCCTGTGCTTGTAGTTCAAATTTGAATTATGCACATTAAATGCGCAGAAACTCAATTAATTCATAAAAAGGCCAAACGAACCCGGAATAATTCCAAATTTTAGCACGGTACTTCTATTTGGTCTAATCTGCATGTGAAAAAAAATTTAGGCGGGAGAAGACAGTGTACGTATGTCGTTTCGCACACGGAGGTGACACGTTCCCTATCGGAACCACGAGCTTTCTTGAGGGAAGCTCCGGTTTCCAACAAGCTTACACCAAAGCTTGTCCCAATTCGACTAAAAAAATTATCGCAGCATGTTGGTGCCATGTCATGGCACCATGCCAAGTTTCATGATTTTCAGGCGTGTTTTGGAATTACAGGAATTAAAAAACCAAGTTTCTCAATCTTTCTGGTCGAGCCATGACGCCCAGATGTTTGAATTTCACTTCAATCTCTTGCATGGGACCTAGAAATTCACCCAAGGACACAATGTGATTTTTCAAACAACTTTGGTGCAATGGAGCCTGTGCTTGTAGATCAAATTTGATTTATGCACATTAAATGCGCAGAAACTCAATTAATGCAGAAAAAGGCCAAACGAACCCGGAATAATTCCAAAATTTAGCACGGTACTTCTATTTGGTCTAATCTGCCTGTGTAAAAAAATTAAGGCGGGAGAAGGCAGTGTACGTATGTCGTTTCGCACACGGAGGTGACACGTTCCCTCTCGGAACCACGAGCCTTCTTGAGGGAAGTTCCGGTTTGCAAGAAGCTTACACCAAAGCTTGTCCCAATTCGGCCAGAAAAATTACCGCAGCATGTTGGTGCCATGTCATGACACCATGCCAAGTTTCATGATTTTCAGGTGTGTTTTGGAATTACAGGAATTAAAAAACCAAGTTTCTCAATCTTTCCGGCAGAGCCATGATGCGCAGATGTTTGAATTTCACTCCCATCTCTTGCATGGGACCTAGAAATTCACCCAAGGACACACATGTGATTTTTCAAACAACTTTGGTGCACTGGAGCCCGTGCTTGTAGCTCAAATTTGAATTATGCACATTAAATGTGCAGAAACTCAATTAATGTATAAAAAGGCAAAACGAACCCGGAATAATTCCAAATTTTAGCACGGTACTTCTATTTGGTCTAATCTGCATGTGTAAAAAAATTAAGGTGGGAGAAGGCAGTGTACGTATGTCGTTCCGCACACGGAGGTGACACATTCCCTCTCGGAACCACGAGCCTTCTCGAGGGAAGCTCCGGTTTGGAAGAAGCTTACACAAAGCTTGTCCCAATTCGGCCAGAAAAATTACCGCAGCATGTTGGTGCCATGTCATGACACCATGACAAGTTTCATGATTTTCACGCGTGTTTTGGAATTATAGTATTAAAAAACCAAGTTTCTCAATCTTTCCGGCCGAGCCACGATGCCCAGATATTTGAATTTCACTCCCATCTCTTGGATGGGGCCTAGAAATTCACCCAAGGACACACATGTGATTTTTCAAACAACTTTGGTGCACTGGAGCCTGTGCTTGTAGTTCAAATTTGATTTATGCACATTAAATGCGCAGAAACTCAATTAATGCAAAAAAGGCCAAACGAACCCGGAATAATCCCAAAATTTAGCACGGTACTTCTATTTGGTCTAATCTGCATGTGTAAAAAAATTAAGGTGGGAGAAGACAGTGTACGTATGTCATTTCGCACACGGAGGTGACACGTTCCCTCTCGGAACCACAAGCCTTCTTGAGGGAAGCTCCGGTTTCCAACAAGCTTACACCAAAGCTTGTCCCAATTCGGCTAAAAAACTACCGCAGCATGTTGGTGCCATGTCATGACACCATGCCAGGTTTCATGATTTCCAGGCGTGTTTTGGAATTACAGGAATTAAAAAACCAAGTTTCTCAATCTTTCCGGCCGAGCCACGACGCCCAGATGTTTGAATTTCACTTCCATCTCTTGCATGGGACCTAGAAATTCACCCAAGGACACAATGTGATTTTTCAAACAACTTTGGTGCAATGGAGCCTGTGCTTGTAGTTCAAATTTGATTTATGCACATTAAATGCGCAGAAACTCAATTAATGCATAAAAGGCCAAACGAACCCGGAACAATTCCAAAATTTAGCACAGTACTTCTATTTGGTCTAATCTGCCTGTGTAAAAAATTAAGGCGGGAGAAGGCTGTGTACGTATGTCATTTCGCACATGGAGGTGACACGTTCCCTCTCGGAACCATGAGTCTTCTTGAGGGAAGCTCCGGTTTGGAAGAAGCTTACACCAAAGCTTGTCCCAAGTCGGCCAGAAAAATTACCGCAGCATGTTGGTGCCATGTCATGACACCATGCCAATTTTCATGATTTTCAGGTGTGTTTTGGAATGTCAGGAATTAAAAAACCAAGTTTCTCAATCTTTCCGGCAGAGCCATGACGCCCAGATGTTTGAATTTCACTCCCATCTCTTGCATGGGACCTAGAAATTCACCCAAGGACACACATGTGAATTTTCAAACAACTTTGGTGCACTGGAGCCCGTGCTTGTAGTTCAAATTTGAATTATGCACATTAAATGCAAAGAAACTCAATTAATGCATAAAGAAGGCCAAACGAACCCGGAATAATTCCAAAATTTAGCACGGTACTTCTATTTGGTCTAATCTGCCTGTGTAAAAACATTAAGGCGGGAGAAGGCAGTGTACGTATGTCGTTTCACACACGGAGGTGACACGTTCGCTCTCGGAACCATGAGCCTTCTTGAGGGAAGCTATCAGTCAAGTCAAGAATATCAGTCAAGTCAAGAAACTCAGAAAGATTGTTAGGATGAAGAAACTTGCGATGAATAACAACAAGATCTTTGTTTGCACAATAAAGAAGACATCAGTCAACTATAGGATGGTACCAACTCTTTTACCTTGTTTTTACCCCTTGCGCCATTTCAAAATTTACAACAGCGATTTATGCATAGCTTTGTTTTCAGTACTTTTCAAAGTAGTTCACCGATGATTACCTCTCAAACCACCTGCATGGTCAAGAGGCGAGGGAGGTATTCATTCAACACCCACGGTACAATATTGAAGTCTTGCTAAAGAGGACGAAGGTTGGGCGGGCAATTATCCATAGCCACTGGCCTAAAGTTGCAAGGACATTCAACATCACTGAAGGCTCAATATTGCCTTCCGCTTCTGCAGTTTCCTAGATGAGATTCATCTGTCTATTTACCGTGTATGATGCTACTTTCCAAAGGTTTTTGATGCTGCATGTGAAACTTGGTGCTCTTGTGTAATGGCGTAACTGAGTGCCGAAGCTATCTGATGTAATTCAATTATGAAATCCTGGTTGCTTTTATACGGATATGAAATATCTGGCGTGTTTTATAAGAAATATCAGTTTGATTAGTACATGGATTATCAATAATAGGCTAATTACCCTGCTTATTGGGGTTTTCTATTGCATACGGTTACTCAAACAACACCGTGGGCGATGAACTCAAACAACCCGCACGGTTTCTAGAAAGTAGGCGTGTTCGATCAACGAACAATCACACACGGCTTCTGCAGCGAACTGTTTGCGTTAGGCCACCTTGCACAAACGTTTCCACACAAAGAACTGTGTGTTATGTACATACGAACGAAAACGTTTTCCCTGGATTGACTGTGTGGGATGTACATAAGAACAGAAACGAATTCCTTGGATTGACTGTGTGTGATATACATACCTATGGAAATGTTTTTCTGGGATTCACCGTGTGGGATGTACATACCTACGGAAATGATTTTCTCGGATTACCGTGTGGGATGTACATACCTACAAAAATGATTGGGTTTTGATGCCTCGCCTGATCGCACACCGCCCCAGCCTGGGTCCCAGGAGGGCCTATCCCTGACGATTTCTGGGTCATGTGGGAAGGACACCCTATCGCACACACTCACTTGGCGACGGTTCCAAATACCATCGCGGAAAGGGGTTAAAAACCGTTTGTTTAGGACGTTGTTGTACCAGTGATTGGCAAGTGTGACACAGAACATTATAATAGGCCTATCTCACCTACATGCATTTGGGATAAGTGGAGGTATGGGTTCTTTTGCAGAAAGTAATCGTAGGTTTTATCCTAACATTGTAATAGATGGATCCACTCTAATATACTGGACAAATTGAATCCACAGTCATCCTAGACTTACCAGCTCAAATCCAATGGATGTACCTTACCATCAGTTGCTTCTTAGAAGAGACATATTCCCAAATTCAAGCCAACAGTTTTAGTGAAGGAAAATATGGTGTACCTTCTAGACATCTTCCGATCGAGTTTTTCAAAGTTATCCATAACCGAGGATACGAATAACCATGATCTGTTTTTACACTCTCAAGAGGTTTGTGTACTTTACTCATTAATACTTTTTGCTACTAAACTCAAGGTGTAGAGTAGCCTAATAAAGACCTAGATGAGACCTTTCAGAGGTAGTAGCCTAAGATGCATCGTAGACCAATTCCGTCCTACCACACGTACATCAGTTGGTAGGTATGGTCAGGATCCCACAATTTACTTAGTCAAGGCAAAGCTCAAGATGACACACAGTTACATATGGAAGCTAATTAACTTTGAACACGTACAATCTCCTTGAAGCAGGGCAGCAGACCCCATCAATATAACCCAACAACCATTCCGCCCGGATGATTCATTAATTAAGTTGGTGTTACATAGTCATCAGTAAAAATATCAACCTTTCATAACTAGTGTGTTCCTGTCCATTATGTCATAGCAAGCTAAGACTAAACGTTGGCAACAAGGAATGATGTAAGGATCGTATGGCTATCCTACTAGGTGTATAGAAATAGCATAGTAGTAGAATAGTCCAAAACTCCCATCCTATCATTGCTTACTACATGTATATTGAAAATAAGGTGACACGATCAAAGTTTCACTTGCCTTGGTTGTTCTTGTCAAAACTGCACTCCTCACAACCACAAGTGTGCACTCCTCGTACTCTATATATTAATAGAGTATGCACATAATAACCAATAGTTCATGCAAAATGAAAACATGCATGAGCAGAAACAAGAGCTAAATAAGAACTCATACTGGTAATATACTAGCTAAGGGTCGATGCATGATTCAATGTGTGAAAAGAATCAATGCTTTTGGGTGTGCAGTTTGTGAGTTAAGGTCGAATGAATTTCATATCTTCATTGAATTCAAACGTTTGAATGGATCGTGTTCAACATTTGAATCAATGTACAAATGATTCCTGTTAAACAATGGGTTTGGACATTATGATTCAAACTAGGTTTGAATTCAAATTTGAAAAATTTAACAGGTTTAGTTCCAAAATGGTTCAAATATTGTGGCCATGATTTTAACCAATTGAAAAAACTATTCATTTGATTTGGACTTGTGGTTTAAATTATAGGTTCAAACAAGGACTGAATTCAAATTCAATTAAATTTGACTTTGAAAAGTTCAAACTAGGGCGATAAGGTTCTAATGGGCACTTGTCGTGGTTTTGTCACGGTAGATGTCCTAGTGAAAGGACTTAGTCGTGGAGCCATCGCGGCGGGTTAGCTTAAAGGGGTTAAAGTGGACAAAGGACGTAGAGAGTTTATACTGGTTCGGCCCCTTGCGGTGAAGGTAAAGGCCTAATCCAGTTGTTGTGGAATTGCTAGGGTTTCGATGACCAGGGAGCGAATTCGCTATGCCTGGCTCTCGAGTTGTTGTTTCTTGTCCCTAAACCGCCGCCGGGTCATCCCCTTATATACATGGGTTGACGCCCGTCGGTTTATAGGATCCCGAGGCCGGCTCATAAATGTGTCCGGCTCGGTCTTTGCTCTTTCTATCTTACAACACAAGTTTACATATCAATGTCGGTTTACGTCTACAGGCCTTAAACCGCCTTTGGGCCCTGGGCCTTCATAAAGTGCCACCATCCTTGTCTTCATGGGCTTCAGATATAATAATCCATTATGGGGATAACCCGGCCTCTCCTGGCCGGTTTACGCCCAGTAGTAATATCCCCAACATTAGGCCCCAGATTGATTTGAACTGGTTCATGTCAATCTTCAATACTTGAGAAAACTCCTCTTTCATCATCTTCACAGAAATCTTGTAAACCGCCATGACGTCATCTTCCGGGATAATGATAAACCGCCATGATGTCACCTGTCATTAAAAGATTGCATATAGCTCACCTTCATTAATGAGGCTCCGACAATCGAGGCGACAGCTTCGCCACATATCCAATTTTTTAGGCTCCTCGATTTTCGTGCCTGTCACTTATCCCTGTGCCTTTATAAATAGGACTAGGGGGTCCTTTTCATTTTTCCCCTGTGCCTCTTCGCATCGTCCTCTTCCTCGCGCCGACCGAACCCTCGAGCTCTGCTGCCACCGTCGATCTTCGCATCTGCCTCAACAATGGCCGCTGCATCAACCTGATCGTACCAGAAAGCCGCGGCGCCTCTTCGCTATTCTTGTGACATTGGTAAGCCTTCTCTCCTTCCACCCCAGATCTTATCATTAGGGTTTGTAGTCATCGGAGTTCTTCGGAGTTCTTGGAGCTGTTCTTCCTTGTTTTCTTCAGTAGCACAAATGGCAAGTTAGATCTGATATTTTCCAGTGCCCTTATAGTTAAAACTCCTTTTTCCTCATTAGAGCATTTGCTTTGTGTAGAAAAGCTCATCTGGAACTGTTAAACTGCTTAAGCACCTGCGCTTTAGGTCAGAATATATTTTGATTTACCAACACGCTGTAGATCTGAAATTATTATGTCAATCTGCAAAACTTGTTTTTCCCTCAGTCAGGTATTTTAGATCTGTACCTCTCATACCAATATGGGCGGTTTAGCTTATTTGAAAAATGATAATCCGGTAGTTACCATTAGTCCCCTTTAAACCGCCAATACACTTATCTTTGCACCTCCTCCATTGGCAGACTCCGGTTTATACCTTTGCTTCTGCTTATCTTGCGCCGCTTTATACTTGTCCATTATGAATTTTAACCCGGCAATATCCATGTTCCAGCGTTCCCTTGAAATGGCCAAACAAGTTTATGAGTGCAACTGGGTTCCTTCTCGGGTTACTGAAGAACAACTAGATAGATGTGTTGCAACTGGCGCTTTAGCCAAGAAAGAAGTCATCCACTTGAGGGCTCCCGGTCCGGAAAATCCTCCTGAACCCAAGGACGGAGAAGTAGTCGTGTTCGTTGACCATCTAGGTCGAGGCTTTAGCCCTCCCGGTTCAAAATATTTCCGAGATGTGCTTACCTGTTTTCAACTCCACCCTCAGGACATCGGCCCAAACTCTGTGTCCAACATCTGCCATTTCCAAGTCTTTTGTGAGGCTTCCTTCAAGAGGAAACCACGGTTGAATTGTTTAGGGATTTCTTCTATTTAAACCATCGCACAGAGTTCACAGATGGACCCAATACTGAGCTTGGCGGAATGGCGGTTCAAAAGAGGAAGGATGTCAGCTTCCCTCACGCCAAGCTTCACAGTCACCCCAAGGAATGGAACCAAACTTGGTTTTATTGCAAAGACACATCTCCAACTAATGAAAATCCGTTGTTGGGTTACCGCCCGCACCGTCTTAGCAATACACATCCCTTTCCTCAGAGATTAACTACAAAGGAAAGGTCCAACTATGCTCCACAACTGTCAAAGCTTAGATCCTTTAGGACGAACGGTTTAACAGGTGTTGACTTTGCTCATTGTTGGATAACTTGGAGCATATTGCCCTTAAGCCGACGCCCCGGCTTAATGTGTGAATATACCGGGAGTTTGAAGGACCCTCAACGACATGTTGATATTCAGCTTACAGAGGCTGAAGTTACTGAGGCTGTGAAGAAGATACTGAACGAACCGGAAGCTGTCTGTAGCCAGACCGGATTAAGTCCTTTTCGTGTCTTCAATAAACCGCCAACTGTAAGACTCATAACTCTGTTTTAACTTGCTCCTTTTTAGACACTCTCTTAATTTTATTCATCTTTGTCAGGGTGATGATCCGTTCTGGAAGAAGAAGCCACAGGATAAACCAGCAAAACCACAGGATAAACCGGCAAAACCACTTCGCCAGAAGACCAAGGCTATCAAGAAACCTACCAAGAAGAGGACCGCTGAATCTTCTGAACCGAATGCTGATGCGGACCTGGCTAATCCGGATTCAGAGGTAGACCTTGACTCTCTTGGTTCTTTCTTCATACACCTCATTGACAATGACTGTTATTAGGACGACGCTGAAGGCAGCCAAGCTGATGATGTAAAGGTAATTATCCTTTCTTCCGGTTCAGACCCTCTGCCAACACAGAAAATCCGTCAAGCAAACCGGAAAATAAATTTTCTCACCCCTTAGCTCACTTGGACCCAAACTTTCTTTTGAAGAAGCAGCAACACGAAGCCCGCCGCACAACCCGGCACAGCGGCCAGGTAGTTACCTCTGCCGGTTTACCGAACACTTCGGTTTGGAAATGTCGATCAGAGGTCTCTTATACTCTTGACACTTCTTGCCCCAAGGCAGGTTGTTTTCGACAGCCTCTTAATCCATCTAATTCAAACTATCAGGGAACACCTCACTCATCATCTGGCGAGTCAGCAGCCACACAGCTTCCAACCCTCAAGACAGTTCCTGGGTGAGCTATGCCTTAAATTTATCCTTAATACCTTATGTTCACCTGACGTATTGACCTTTATGTTTGTTCTTTTCAATGCCAAGCCTAGACCCAGCAAGAAGGCTCGGTTAAACAAATCGGCTGATGATAATGTGGTTATTGAACCAGAAAGGACCCCCGAGCCGGAAGGAACCAATGCTGATGCCATGCTGAATGATCCACCTCCTCAAGATCACGACTTTGTCGTTGAACAAGCAGAAGTTGATACCACGAGCCATGCTAACAAAACGACTAGTCCGGTCCATACTAACGATAAACCAACAAGTCCCGCTAAGGCTGCTGATAAGCCGTCAGCTCCAGTAAAGGCTGCTGATGATAAAGAAGACGATATTATGATAACTGGCTTCGGCCACACTGCTCCGGGCAATCCTGTCGCTTTTATCGAAGCATAGTGCCAAGGACGAGCTTTCTGCTATGGGCAAAGGCAAATGGAACACTGATTTATCAAGCTGTACTCACCTCAATGCTCAAGACCTTCATTCCGGCCTCTTAAACCGTTTGTACACAAACCGCGACTATGAGGCCGGTTTACTGAATCTGATGAAGGAGCGATATGAGGTAATTGCATAACTATTTTTCTCTTAAGCCCAATTTCAAATATCAACTCCAGTAGCCCCAAGTGTCGGTTTATGACATGCATCTAAACTGGGACTTTGTAATATCACAACTTTGCATGCTTAGCCTCCAAGGGCCGGGTTATCTTTTTAAGATGAACCGGTACTTTTAGAATTGTAACATGGTACTTTCGCCAGTGTAGTCTCCAAGGGCCGGCTTAACTTATGAAGATGAACCGGTACTTCTTAGAAGAAGACCCATAACGTTGCTTTGAGAAAATGTACATTAGCCCCCAAGTGCCAAGAGTAATACTTGTATTGCACTCGGGACTTGTAGAAATTTCTGAAAATGAGCAAATATACATTAGCCCCCAAGTATCAGGTGCATAACTTGTTATGTGCTTGGTACTTCAAATATGTACTGCCAACGCATGATATGCTTGTCTCTTATAGGCTGAGCTAAGCAAAAGGGAATCCTAAACCGCTGATCTGCAAGAAAACCTCAAGTCACAGCAAGCAGAAACTTCCAAAGCCAAAGAGGAACTGACCAGTGCCTTAGTTGCTATGGAAAATCTAAAGGAGAGTTTCAACAAGGAGCGAACTAATTGGGAGACAGAAAAATCCGCTTTGCAAAAAAGAACTGAGGATGCAGAAGCAGCTCTTAAACCGGTGGTAGACGAGCTGACTGGTATAAAGTGGAAAATACATGCTATGACTGCCACTATGTTTGGTAAATATCCTGGCTTTATCTTTTCAACATATCATCCCATACCATGCTGATTTACTAATATTTGTAACAATGCAGGAACTCACATTAGTCATCTGGGCTCTGATGTACAAAAGAAGCTGAAGGCTGCCTATACCCTTATAGAGCAGTTATATACCGGAGCGCAACGGATTATCTGTACCACTTCGCACAACAAGCCTCCCCCCACTTTAATCAAGGAGACCTTAGAAAGGTTGTCTATGCTGCCTGCCTGGGTAGAAGAGCTAAAGAGATCTACGGCAAGGGCTGGTGCTCTGACCGCACTAACCCGGGCAAAAGCATGGGTGCCTGATCTTGATCTGGTGGAAGTGGCTAAAGGCTATCCCAGCTTAAAAGAAGACGGATCAGAATTTGGCAATGATGACCTCCGAGTCATAAACCGGGAAGTACGTCCATTGGCTTGTCAACTGGCTGAAGAAGCTGATCTTTCATATTACCAGGCGAGTTATGACGACAAAAACAAACGGGTTGCTGCACCAACTCCTGAAGCGCAAAATCTTATCCCGCCAATCCGTAAGCACGCCTATGCCCCTGATATTGAACCGTCCACCCTTATAAGCGATGAAGCTGTATTCCAAGCCCTAACTAGGATCGACTGGGCAACCATTGACTTCCAGCCACTGGGTAGAGAGGAGGATGATGAACCGGTGCAAGATGATCCGCAGCTGTCAAGTCAAGCTGGTGAGGAATCATGATCCGGAGGCCGGGTTAGCCCGCTGCGAGCTGCAACACTTGCTGAAAAACAATTATTCTTTTGGGCACTGAAACGCCTTGTAATAGGCTAGTTCAAACACTTGGTCTGTTATGCCTTCGTGCATAGTTATTTTGCCTGATACTTGTTAATTCGCCATGCTTAAGATATATGATATTCATAATCCGTAGCTGCTCCTGCATAGAAGAAGTTGAAAGTGTCCTGGCGGTTTACCACTGGACGGGTCATGGTGCCCAAATATATAGCCATGGTTTATAACCCAGGCTGTAAAAAGATAATCAAATATGAAAATAAATGATACCTGTGACATTGAATCACATCGTTGGTTGACCAACTTTTGCAGTAAGGGTGACACCTCTAACCATGAGTATTGATAACTCCTTCCATATTATGCCGGTTTATGATAAAACTGTACCGGGTTGTGCTAAACACCGGATTATTCATATATAACACTGGTGACTTATAGTCAAAACCAGACCGGGTTAATAAACGCCGGATTATAAGTAATCATGTACTAACAACTTGTAGTTAAAAGTCAAGCCGGGTTAATGAACGCCGGATTAGCAAAACATTATAAATGTCATCAAAAGGGAAATACTTGGCAAATAAAAGCATAGGAAAAACTTGTAGTCAAGGCTTTTCACGGGCTGCCAGGCCCCAAATTCGAGGCTTTTCATGGGCTGCCAGGCCACTGAGTTAAACCATTTCACAAAGCCTTTTAAGATGGTCCTCAATCCTTAACCAATCATCGTTTTAACTTTGACAAGTTTAGGGTCTTATGAGATTGACTTGTCGAAGTTCGGCGGGTCATACCAGGTTTACCTGGACGGAGTGACTTACTTAAAAAGGCAGGCTAACCCGGGGTTTTAGGTGTATACACTAGGCTTCCAAGCCGTGGCTTGATAGCCTATTACAAATGTAGATTCTTTGTTCATTGCGATAGCAAAGAATCCCCAAGAAATATTTTGAGCTGTGCTCAGTGGGTGCCTATGTTTGAGTTGTGCTTTTGCCACACTCTCTTTGGCCCCTAAGTAATATTCTTTTGTCCTTGAGCCGATCAGGAGGTGTATCTATGGTTCAAATATGACCAAGCCCCCAAGTGATTTTTAGATATGGCTTTATAAGCTGAATCAAGGGGTAAAACGGACGCCGCTTTATGAACAGAAGCCCCCATGTAACCACACATGATGTAAGAAAAAACAACAGCTACCCCGCTTTAGCTGAGGCTCCGGTTTATTATATTGATCATAATATATACATTGTCATAACTATGTACATAAGCAGAGCCTATGGCTCATGTATAGTAAGGCCGAAGATGAGCGATATTCCACGGCCGGTGGGTCTCCTCCTCCGATTTACGTGTCTTTGTGCTCTCGAACATCGATTAGGTAGTATGACCCGTTGTGCAGATTCTTGCTGACCACAAAGGGTCCTTCCCAAGGGGGGGGATAACTTGTGCATATCAGTCTGATCCTGGATGAGTCGGAGCACCAGATCGCCTTCTTGAAAAGTTCTGGTTCTAACCCGGCGGCTGTGATAATGACGCAGATCTTGCTGGTAAATCGCCGAACGAGCCGCTGCAATGTCACGCTCCTCATCTAACAGGTCAAGTGCTTCCTGTCATGCGTTCTCATTATCAGCTTCGACATACGCCGCTACACGGGGCGAGTCATGACGGATGTCACTAGGGAGAACCGCCTCCGCTCCATAAACCATGAAAAAAGGCATGTAACCCGTGGATCTGTTGGGCGTGGTATTGATGCTCCATAACACAGAAGGCAACTCCTCCACCCAACAACCCGACGTCCGTTGCAAAGGAACCATAAGCCGGGGCTTGATGCCTCTCAAGATCTCTTGATTGGCTCTCTCCGCTTGACCATTAGACTGTGGGTGGGCCACTGATGATACGTCAAGCCGGATGTGCTCACGTTGACAGAACTCCTTCATGGCACCTTTGGACAGATTGGTACCATTATCAGTGATAATGCTGTGTGGAAAGCCAAACCGGAAAATCACCTTTTTGATGAATTGAACCGCCGTAGCTGCATCACACTTACTGACTGGCTCTGCCTCCACCCACTTAGTGAACTTATCAACCGCCACCAAAAAGTGGGTCTTCTTATCCTTGGATCGCTTAAAGGGCCCAACCATATCCATCCCCCAAGTTGCAAACGGCCAAGTGATTGGTATCATCCTCAATTCCTGGGCCGGAACATGAGCTCGGCGTGAAAACTTCTGACAATCGTCACACTTTTTCACCAAGTCTTCTGCATCAGCATGAGTCGTCAGCCAATAAAAGCCATGACGAAAAGCTTTAGCCACCATAGATTTTGAACCGGCGTGATGACCACAATCCCCTTCATGAATCTCATGCAGAATTTCACATCCTTCTTCAGGAGACACGCAACGCTGAAACGCCCCCGTCACACTGCAATGATGTAACTCTCCATTGATAATAGTCATGGACCTGGACCGCCGGATTATCTGTCGGGCCAAAGTTTCATCCTCCGGCAACTCACCCCTGTTCATATAGGCCAAATAGGGGACCCTCCAGTCTGGGATGACATGAGTAGCCGCCACCAACTAAGCCTCCGGATCAGGAACAGCCAAATCTTCCTCTGTTGGGAGCTTGACCGACGGATTATGTAGCACATCTAGAAAGACGTTAGGTGGAACCGGTTTAGGTTGGGAACCCAAGCGACTTAAAGCGTCCGCCACTTCGTTCTTCCGCCAGTCCACATGATCAACCTGATAGCCCTTGAAGTGACTTACAACAATATCCACCTCTTGACGATATGCTTCCATGAGTGGATCCTTGGAATCCCAAGTACCAGACACTTGTTGAGCCACCAAGTTTGAGTCACCGAATCACTTAACCTGGCTTAGATTCATCTCCTTAGCCATTCGAAGACCGTGGAGTAGAGCTTCATACTCAGCTGCATTGTTAGTACAAGGGAACATTAAACGGAGAACATAGCAAAACTTATCACCTTGTGGGGAAGTTAATACGACTCCAGCCCCCGAGCCCTCCAATTGCCTGGACCCATCAAAATGAATAGTCCAATAAGTATGATCCGACTTCTCTTCTGGCGCCTGTAATTCTGTCCAATCATTGATGAAATCCACAAGTGCCTGAGATTTGATCACCGTCCGGGGCATATACTTTAAACCGTGAGGCCCAAGCTCAATAGCCCATTTGGCAATCCGGCCAGTCGCTTCCCTGTTCTGGATTATATCCCCCAAAGGAGCAGAACTGACCACAGTGATGGGATGACATTGGAAATATTGCTTAAGCTTCCGGCTCGCCATAAAAACTCCATACACCAGCTTCTGCCAATGCGGGTACCTTTGCTTGGACTCAATATGTACCTCGCTGATGTAATAAACCGGCCGTTGAACCGGATACTCCTTTCCGGCCTCCTTGTGCTCCACCACAATAGCCATGCTAACAGCCCGGGCGTTAGCAGCCACATATAACAACAATGGCTCTTTATCAATAGGAGCAGCAAGAACCGGTGGATTAGCCAGCTGCCGCTTTAAGTCCTCAAACGCTTCATTGGCAGCGTCACTCCAGACAAAGTCATCCATCTTCTTCAACGTCTGATATAGAGGGATAGCCTTCTCACCAAGGCGACTGATAAACCGGCTCAAGGCAGCAATCCGGCCTGCTAGGCGTTGAACATCATTGATACACTTCGGTTTAGCCAAAGAAGTTATAGCCTTGATTTTCTCCGGATTAGCTTCAATGCCCTTGTTAGACACCAGAAATCCCAATAGCTTGCCTGCCGGTACACCAAAGACACACTTGGCCGGATTAAGCATCATTTTATAAACCCGGAGGTTATCAAAGGTCTCCTTCAAGTCATCGATCAATGTCTCCTCCTTTCTGGATTTCACCACAATATCATCCACATAAGCATGAACATTGAGACCGATCTGATTATGAAGACAATTCTGCACACAATGCTGATAAGTTGCCTGGGCACTCTTGAGCCCAAAAGGCATAGATACATAGCAGAAGGCTCCAAAGGGAGTTATGCAAGCTGTCTTCTCCTGGTCTTTAAGTACCATTTTGATCTGATGGTAGCCGAAATAAGCATCCAGAAAACTCAAACGCTCGCAACCCGCCGTAGCATCAATAATTTGATCAATACGAGGGAGGGCAAAAGGATCCGCTGGACACGCCTTGTTTAAATATGTGTAATCCACACACATACGCCAAGTGCCGTTCTTCTTAAGTACCAGCGCCGGATTAGCCAACCACTCAGGATGAAACTCTTCACCAATAGCTTTGCGTCTTTCTTCATTGAACCAGCGAAGAAACTGCTTGACTGGTTTAAACTTTGGATCAACATTAAGTGTGTGCTCTGTGAGTTCCCTCGGTACACCTAGCATGTCAGAAGGCTTCCACGCAAAGATGTCCCGGTTCTCACGGATGAACTCGATGAGCGCGCTTTCCTATTTTGGATCCAAGTTAGCGCTGATGCTAAATTGCTTGGATGAATCGCCAGGCACAAAATCCACCAGCTTAGTCTCATCAGCCGATTTAAACTTCAAGGCCGGATCATGCTCTGTAGTGGGATTTTTCAAAGAAGTCATATCCGCCGGATCAACATTGTCCTTGTAGAACTTCAACTCCTCTGTTGCACAAACCGACTCAGCATATGCTGGATCGCCTTCTTCACATTCCAAAGCGATCTTGCGGCTCCCATGCATTGTGATAGTCCCCTTATGACCCGGCATCTTGAGCTGCAGATAGACATAATAGGGCCTTGCCATGAACTTAGCATAAGCCGGCCGTCCAAATAGGGCATGATATGGGCTCTTGATTTTCACCACTTCAAAGGTCAATGTCTCTGATCTTGAATCATGCTCATCACCAAAAGCAACCTCCAGAGCTATCTTACCAACTGGATACGCCGATTTACCAGGTACCACACCATGGAAGACCATGTTGGACGGTTTAAGATTTTTATCTGTTAACCCCATGTGACGGAATGTTTCGTAATAGAGGATATTGATACTACTCCCCCCATCCATGAGTACTTTGGTGAACTTATAACCTCCCACCTGAGGTGCCACCACCAATGCCAGATGACCCGGATTGTCAACCCGGGGTGGATGATCCTCTCGACTCCATACAATAGGCTGTTCAGACCAGCGTAAGTAATGGGGCACCGCCGGTTCAACGGAATTCAGTGCCCTTTTGTGCATCTTTTGAATGCGCTTGCACAGGCTCGTAGTGAAGACATGGTACTGTCCACTGTTCAACTGCTTCGGGTTGCTCTGGTAACCCGACTGCTGCTGTTGCTGCTGACTCCCCTGATGATTATAACCACCTTGGTTGCTCTGATTGCCTTGATTGCCATGTCCGCTCTGATTACCATGAAAAACTGAACCAGAACTACCTCCACCGTAACCCGGCCCATGAGATCCGGGGCCTGAACCGCCGCCCGGTCCATGATCGTACCGAAAGTCTGAATTTTTGAACTCCTGCATAATATAACAATCCTTCTAGAGGTGTGTGGCCGGTTTATCCCGCGACCCGTGCTTCGGGCAAGGCTGGTTTAACAGGTAAGACAGGCACTCCGGATTGGGACTTGGCACTCTGCCACGCGGGGGCGGTTTACCCTTACGACGTTGGCCTTTGTCCTGCGTGTTGGTATTAGCCACAAAATCTAAACTGTTATCCGCTTTACGCTTACTGCTGTTTCCTTGACCCGCCGGGTTATGCTGCTGCCCCTTGGTGTTGCCGCTCTTCTTTCCCTTCCCTGTCTTGTCATCATCAGACTCGGGGTCCTTGGTACTATCAGAGTCGGCATACTTCACCAGAGCAGCCATAAGGGTTCCCATGTCATTGCAATGACGTTTGAGCCGTCCCAACTTCAAATTTAGAGGTGTAAACCGGCAATTGCCTTCCAATGTTAAGACTGCTGTATCAACGTTGATGCGGTTTCTAAACTACTACCAAATTTAGGATAGTTCAACTTTTTAAATGCAGGATTCATGGATATAAGGGTCCTATTTGAAAGTGCACATCCTAAGGATCCATTTGTGGAAAGGATTGCTCAAATTGGACTTATGGTTTGCAAATTAGGCCTTAACAAAATTGAAATTCGAATTGTGAAGAAGTGAAATCAAATGGTTGTATTGAATAAGCATTTCATGAGGATCAATATGCTAAAAGAATCACCTCATTAGGACTTCTACGTAAAAAGTTATGATGGCTCTATTCAGGGTCTTTTTAGCAAACTTTCGTAATTAATAGTGTTAATTAAATCTGAAAATCTTTTTAGATAAAGGGATCAATATGGGCCATTGGATTAAGTAGCAACATATGAGTGTGATTAAAGGTACTGGTCTAGTTAAAAAATGTTACCATCCCGCCAGAACCGATGGATGGCTCTGGTGAGGCCAGGTCGGCTCTAGGGTTTAACCTGCCGGGGTTGCTCGCCGGAGACGAGATAATAGTGGCAGTGCACTGCTACGGTGCTACAGAGGGGGTCTGGGATGCGTGCATTATCCCTGTCGGGGAGGGACGACACAACGTGACGATAGTGATCTCAATGACAATGTATCTCGATGGGAATTGTTGGAATTGCTCGAAGGAGTTGTAAAAGCATCAGTTTGCTTCTAGAGTTGGACGACATCAATGCTCGATGGTCCTAGGGTCATGACAGTGAGTTAGCACGATGAAGCTAATGGACAAGGTTCGGGGCTAGGGTTCGTGCTCGCCTCGTCAGAATGGTGGTCGCTACGGCGGTAGTGCTCCGGTGTGGTTGATATGTCCATTTTGCATCATGTTTTTATGTTGATATTTATTACATTATGGACTTTTATTTCACTTTATGATAAAGTTATTATGCCTTTTCTCTCTTATTTTGCAAGTTTCACATAAGGAGGGAGATTGCCGGCAGCTGGAATTTTGGACCGGAAAGGGCTACATCGGAGGCATTTTTCTGAACATCTCCTAATGAGCTGAAAATTGACGGAGAATTATTTTGGAATATATTAAAATTATTGGCGAAATAAATACCAGGAGAGGACCCACCAGGCAGCAACAAGCCTTGAGGCGTGCCCCCCGAGCTTGTGGCGCCCCTGGCAGGCCTCCGGGGCCCATCTTCTCCTATATGATGCCATTTGCCCTAGAAAATCAGAAGGAAGGTTTCAGGACGAAGCGCCACTGTCTCAAGGCGGAACCTGGGCATGACCACTTTTGCTCTTCGGCGTAGAGATTCCTGTCATTGAAACCACGACCACCTATGGGACCAGAAGGCCCCTTGCTGGTTCGGTAGGGGGGCGTCGCGTTGCACAAAGAGCAGACGAGCGTGGGGCAGCATGGCAGAGATCACGCATGCATTTTTACCCAGGTTTGGGCCGCCGTGAGGCGTAAAACCCTACTCCTGCTTTGGTGGATTGATGGTGGAAAGGTGGTGGTGGAGCATAGTACACTTTCCAGGCAGGGGTTGCCTCAGGGCGGCGGTGGCTACGCGTGTATGTGGGTGTGAGTTATCCAACCTTCTAACCCTTTCTACGGTTGCCATGGGCCTCCTTTTATAGATTAAGGGGTTACCACAATGGTAACACAGTCATTATGCATTGATAAGATAGCAAACAATGTTATCATACCTAACTCTCCGGGCTGATAGGGCGCATTAAATGCACTGTTCAACGTCACATCGTTGGTTGCCCGGCAAGGCTTGCCGGGCTATCTCTCCAGCTCCATGCCTGCTCGCTTGACACGTCGCAGGAAGGGTATCATCTGCAGGTATTTCCTGTAGGGAGATGCTGCCATGTGGTGAATGGCTACCACTTAGTCACTTCGCGGCTTGACACCGCACTGATTGACGATGTGGGTCGTGGCGGAGTAGTTGGTGAGGTGGTTCTGCCTCCATGTGTCCTGGCAGGCCCTGCCGGGGTGTCTTCTTCTGGGGGTGGCCTCGCCCCTTGCCGAGCTCGCCTGCCCGGCAAAGGAGGCCCTTCTCCTGATGGTATCTTCTTCTCTGGCTTGATCTTGGTCCCTCTGATCTGCATGTTGGTCCTTTGAATCTCTTGGTCCCTTGTACTCTGACTTGGGTTGGTGCTTCAATCTCGTCCCCGTGCCTGTGCATAGTCCGGGCAACAGACCCAGGGTTTTTTGCACCGACAGAAGCCCCCGGGCCTGCCCCAAACGCGCCGCCGAGTGTCGTCAGGGGTAGGGCCTAATAAGTGCACATGCGGGGTTGCTGAAGAGGCTGGTCTCTTGAGGTCTTCTTTGCTTCTTCATTATCCTTGATTCCGGGCCAGTTTCCGGTTTCTCCACGCGTCCTGTAAAGCCAATAGTGGTGGGGCCGCTCAAGTAATGGCCCGTTTATGACTTTAACGCATGGGGTAGAAACTGCCAATTCACTCTTCCCACCACACCCTTATCCTTAGCCACGTATGCTTCATGCATCGTGCGGGGTAGGTAATGCAGGCGCGTGGCGTGGGAGAGCATCAAGGCAAGGGCCTGGTCGTCTTGAATTGGCAGAGGAGGACGGTGGCTGCTCGTTGAGGGAGCGGCTCTCCTCCCCGGTCCTCCTATAAAAGGAGGGGTGGAGGAGAGTGGAGTCACCCATCCTTGCGCTCCTTCTCCTCTGTTTTCTGCTTCTTGTTAGCTATGCTGAAGAGAAAAGCCTGGGGCCAGCCCCTGGGCTCTTGGTTGGGCTAGTGTTGCCAAATGTTGGTGCTGGCGCTCGGGGAGTGAGCCTGGTCCTTGCTGTGGCGAATCTCTTGGTTCCTTCGAGGCTTGGCCGGGAGACGGGGCTGGAGATCATTGGTAATCCCAGCACTGCCCCTCCCGGAAGTCTTGGGGCTGATGTTGATGAGAGGGGCACCTTCCTGCCCGCCAAGGTGGGGAGCGGTGCGCCTCAAGCACCCTGGCTGTCTTGGCCGCTCGCCGTCTCCCTGGGGAAGGTGCGGGACTGGAGTCTTGGTGCTTCTCGGGAGCAGCGGTGGTGAGGAGAAAACGAGGGAAGACGGAGAAGGCGAGTGGCAGGGGGTCAGGTCGGAGTATGATGGCGTGGATGCCTTCACCTCCGACTGGCAACTCGCGACCTGCCGCCTCGTCTTTCCGCTCTTCCCCTCCCTCCCCGGCATCATCATCACCAGCCTCCTAGGGTGATAGCCGGGGAGGGATGTTCTCTTGGCGCCTTCGCCTCCCCTCCAGCAGTCTTCCAGCTGAGCCTTGGTGGATAACTCCACCGATGCTCAAGTTGGGGCTTCTTGCTGGCTCTGGAGGTGATGACCAAAGGGCACCGCCCCGTCCTCCGTACTCCTCCTTCGCAGCCTCGCCACTCCCAGTCTTGTCAGGCCGCACCAAGTGGGTCGTGACGGGACTGGGATGGGCTCCTGCTTGGGTGCCCTTTTCTCGTCTTTTCCTCCTTCCTCCGCAGTGCCTGATGGAGGGAAAACGAAAAGAGGGGATTACGGGGCACTTATCTTTTTTTCAATCTTAAATCTATAGGGACTTGCCAAATTTTAATTCAAATAATGTAATCTCTGGAGTCCATGTTTGTGTTCTGTAATGCTTGTACTTGTATCAGCATATTAATGAAAAAGATGAACCTTGCCGGGAACCCGTGCATGTGTATGTCCATGCAGAGGTGAGACGCATCTTTAATGTAAATAAACGAGTTTTCCCCGGCAGGCTACCCTGCCGGCACCCTTTTTGTCTGCCGGCACTACAAAAAAAAAGAGACATCCGTGACATTTTGGGTCGAACGAATTTTTTCTATCATACTTATGACACTTCTATGACAATAATTGTGACAAAACCCGGTATCATCATAGATGTGGTGGGGTCCTACTTCTATGACAAAAAATCATGACAGAAAATGGGCTTTTCGTCCTGGGCGGGCCAGAGACGCAGCTGCATGACATTCTTTGGGCCGTCCATGACGAAAAAATTGTGGTAGAAGTGAGGGCGAGGAAAATATCGGGGTGTTCCCAGTCACGGTGGGTGGTCGGGGGCCGAGCGATGCGCGTTTCTCTCATACGTACACGCGTGTGTGAGAGGCATTGGGCTCTAACCGAACCCGAGCGAGGCTTTGGGCTCTAACTGAACCCGAGTGATTGCACTGTAGGCTACGCGTTACTGAACCCGAGCGATCGATCGATCCCTTGTTGTTAACTGAACCCGAGTGATTCCTTCGCTACTGTTGCTAACTGAAGCCGATCGAACACTGCTGCCTCCTTCCCTTGATGAACAGTGAGCATTGTTGAGGGGGTTTGGATGAACAGTTCCCGGTGGGGGGTTGGATGAATAGGAACCCGTGGTAGTAGAGGCCGTTGCCGCTGGATGAACAATACCCCGATCGATCGAGCCGATGGATGAACAAGACCCCGTGGAGGGCTGAATGAACAGGACCCTGTGGAGGGCTGGTTGAACAGTAGCCGGCGGAGGGCTGGTTGAACAGTAGCCGGTGGAGGGCTGGAGGAACAGTAGTCCGTGAAGGGCTGGTTGAACAGGACCCCGTGGAGAGGGCTGGTTGAACAGTAGCCGGTGGAGGAGCGCGCGGTGGAGGCTGGATGAACAGGAGCCCATGGATGAACAGTCGCAGGTGGAGGTTGGAGGAGGTCGACGGTGGATGAACAGTAGCCCGTGGAGGCTGCAGGAGGTCGACAGTGGAGATGAACAGTATCCCGCGGAGTCCCGTTTTGCGGTACGCCACACTCCTCCCAATGAACAGGACCCCCGTTTCGACCGTAGCACTCCAACACAAGTCCGTTTCCTCTGTTTTGCGGTATGCCACACCCCTCCCGATCAACAGGACCCTGTTTCGACCGTAGGAGGTCCGTTTCCTCCGTTTTGTGGTACGCCAGACCCCTCCCAATGAATAGGATCCCGTTTTGACCGTGGCCGGTCGAACACAAGGCTGTTTCCTCCGTTCTGCGGTACGCCAGGCCTCGTTTCCATTGGCTGTTCCGTCCAAGACGGTTGGCTCCCGATGAACACGACGATGCATTCCGTTCTGACCCAGCCTGTTGCCTCCCCATGAACACGACGATGGCGCAGCTTCTCCGTACATATGCGCGAGTAGGCGTTCGAGACCCCGCCCATATGTACGTACATGGCCGTATTTTATTTCTTGCACCCTGGCCGCTGTACGTATGTGTACATGCTACGTGCGTGCCTCTACTACGACACGTGCGCGCCTCTACATCGACCAGTATGTACGTACACGTTTGCGACCAGAATGACAATGCTACGTATGCTTCGACCAGGTGGGTCCCGACTGTCAAGAATTTCCTTGCGTGCGAAGATGTAGCTGGTGGGTCCCAGCAGTCAGGGGGCGAATCAATTTTTTTGCCCGTAATATGGACGCACTTCCTTGCGTGCGAAGATGTAGCTGGTGGGTCCCAGTAGTCTGGGGGAGAAAACATTAATTTTCAGGGTAAAAAGGATGCAGTTGCATGCATGCGTCCATGGGCGTGGTGCGTCCCCACTGTCAGCCTCTCAAGTACAGTCATCTTCTGATGACTCTCGGTTGTTGACCACGTTGACCACACCGTGCCGAGCGCACCAAGGCCGGTGGACGACGCCAAGGCCCCAGACTGGAACGACCCGGAGATGGGAAAGACGCGGCAGTGGAGTCACAGATGGAGAGGAGTGGGAAACTTGACTGGTTCGGGTGCGCGGCAGCACTGCCGCCCATGGGACACATGAGCAAGAACAGAGGTTGAAGAAGGAGCACGGCTGTTGGATTAACATCCAATGGTCCAGCTGCTAGAATCATTTGTCTATTAAGTTGACAAAGCCCTGCGTACACGTCTGCTTAGTAGGCCCACAAGTCAGCCACCAAATCTGCTGGGTCCCAGCTGTCATTGGGAGGAATGGTTTTTTTCGCATAACAAGGAGGCACTTCCTTCCGTGCAAAGATACAGCTGGTGGGTCCCAGCTGTCAGGGGGAGGAAACAGCTTAATAAGGAGGAACTTTCCTTGTGTGCGACCATGGACCTCGTGGGTCCCAGCTGTCAGGCTCTCCAAGTACAGTCCTCTTCCGATGGCTCTCGTTTGTTGACCACGCCGCGCCAAGCGCAGCGAGGCGGTGGACGACGGTGAGGCCCCAGACTGGAACGACCCGGAGATGGGGAAGACGCGGAAGTGGAGTCGCAGACGGAGAGGAGTGGGAAACTTTATTGGTTCGGGTGCGGGGTGGGCCTACACCCAACAGAGAATAACAGGAGGTGTGGGGTGGAGGGATGGCCTGGTCGTCGGCGGGGTAGCGTTTCGCTGAGGCGCGCAAAACAACGCCGCTGGACGCCGGAGGCTGGAGCAGCCGGTCCCGGCAGCGCTGGGGGAAGAAGACGAGAGATTGAAGAAGAATGCCGGCCGTTGGATGTAAATCCAACACCTTGTTAGGCTTCGACCTACTGGCCCACATGTGAGCTAGTCCATTTATTTTTTAGTCCATTTGGTGGGCTGGGTGAAACAATGATGTAGCATCTATGCAGCCCACTTATATATATGGTAGAATTTAAAGCCCATTTGCATTTTTCTCGAAATCCACGGACTTGCTGGGCTGGACGGAGAAATGTTATAAAAACATAAACACATGATTACATGTCTATTAAGGCATTGGTCAGTAAAATCTTTGCAAGCTTATGTACGCAATCACTAGGAGTTAACTTGCCAAGTTATATATAAACAATTAGTATTATTATTTTGTAAGAACTTTCAACTTACAAAATAAAATATCATTTTAATTTGATGAGTTAATAGGACATGGGGTATTATTATTATTTAGGCTAGACGTGGGACAGTTGAGTTGGTTCTTGGGAAAAGTACTAGGAGAAAACTCAGTTTACATCGAAAAAGAAAGTGGGAGAAAATTCAGATATAGGATTAATGAAAATGAAAAATAAAGGAAGTGGGAAGGTCTATAAAATGGTTGGACGAATGACAGGTTTAACGGAACCTTATGTTGTTTCTATTATATATATATGTAATAAAATAAGATATAAATATAGGTTCAGTTTTGCATTCTTATAGAAAACATAGGTTCAGTTTTGCATTCTTATAGAAAAATAGAACTCAGCTGTGCGTCGTCTTGAAAAAACAAACATAACTTGGGCTGCTGATGTTATAGACAAGCTAGGTTGGGAGGCCCAGAGGCCGCTTGATACCCGCTAGATCCAAAAAATGTTGAAACATGTCATGGGCTGCCTATGTTAAACAACAAAACCTAGGCCATGGACCTGGTGGGCCCGGGACTGTCAGCCTCTCGACGAACAGTTGTCTCCCGATTCCTCTTGTTTTGCTGACCATGTTGGGAACGACAAACGACGGTGCCATGGCGAGAGCACGAAGGCGGAGGACGACGTCGAGACCTCGGACCGAACGAACCGGAGCGGGGGAAGACGCAGGTGTTGGGGATACACATAACAGGTAGGCCCACGAAGGGTCGAAATATCATAAATCATGGGGTCCAGACAACATGTGGGTCCAGATAAATTTCATACAGACATACTATCCACTCGGACAAGCAGCATACTATCCACTCGACCAAGCAGTATGTCATCCACTCGGCCGACAGTTCACCACTCGACCGTACGACTCACTCGGATATACGAAGACCAGCAGGCAACAAAGCAGTCGGCATCATTCTCATAGTGAGGGCTTGGTAGTGGGCTGGCATTATGGCATTCATGCCCCACTTTGTAACATAGGAGGTGAGGGGGTGGCGCACTCTATATAAGCCACCCCAGCACTAGACTTGAGGGGCTTTTTCTTCCACCTCTCTCTCTCTCTTTTTCACCATTAGTCTCAGGACTACGGGGATCCGTTCTCCTCTCATTGAAATCTCCGGATACATACTAAGATAAAACAAAGCCTCTCAGGAGTATGAGACGTAGGGTTGTTATCTCCACCGTGAGAGGCCCGAACTCGCTAAAACCACCGTGTCACCCATCTGCATCTCGATAGATCATGCTCCTTTATCCTACCCCTCTCTTATTGTCGGAATCGTTACCACGACAGTTGGACGAATGACAGGTTTAACGGAACCTTATGTTGTTTCTATTATATATATGTAATAAAATAAGATATAAATATAGGTTCAGTTTTGCATTCTTATAGAAAACATAGGTTCAGTTTTGCATTCTTATAGAAAAATAGAACTCACCTGTGCGTCGTCTTGAAAAAACAAACATAACTTGGGCTGCTGATGTTATAGACAAGCTAGGTTGGGAGGCCCAGAGGCCGCTCAATACCTGCTGGATCCAAAAAATGTCGAAACATGTTGTGGGCTGCCCATGTTAAACAACAAAACCTAGGCCATGGACCTGGTGGGCCCGGGACTATCAGATTCTCGATGAACAGTTGTCTCCCGATTCCTCTTTTTTTGCTGACCATGTTGGGAACGACAGACGGCGGCGCCACGGCGAGAGCACCAAGGCAGAGGACGACGTCGAGACCTCGGACCGAACGAGCCGGAGCGGGGGAAGACGCAGGCGGAGGGAAGTACGAGGGTTGACTTGGTCGGGTGCAGGGTGGGCCGGTGGAGCTGCCACCGCCGGACAATGTGTGGCAGTAGAGGGCTGGCCAGCCGCTGTATAGGAAGAGGACGAAAGATTGAACAAAATAAAGAAATACAGATGGATAGGTGGTTGGTCCGATATGTGTGTTGTTGGGGAACGTAGTAATTTCGAAAATTTCCTACGCACACACAGGATCATGGTGATGCATAGCAACGAGAGGGGAGAGTGTTGTCCACGTACCCTCGTAGACCGAAAGCGGAAGCGTTAGCACAACGCGGTTGATGTAGTCGTACGTCTTCACGATCCGACCGATCAAGTACCGAATGTACGGCACCTCCGAGTTCAGCACACGTTCAGCTCGATGACGTCCATCGAACTCCGATCCAGCCGAGCTTTGAGGGAGAGTTCCGTCAGCACGACGGCGTGGTGATGATGATGATGATCTACCGACGCAGGGCTTCGCCTAAGCACCGCTATGATATTATCGAGGTGGACTATGGTGGAGGGGGGCACCGCACACGGCTAAGAGATCCAAGGGATCAATTGTTGTGTCTAGAGGTGCCCGCCGCCCCCGTATATAAAGGAGTAAGGGAGGAGAGGCGGCCGGCCAGGAGGAGGCGCGCCAGGGAGGAGTCCTACTCCCACCGGGAGTAGGACTCCCTCCTTTGCTAGTTGGAGTAGGAGAAGGGGGAAGGAGGAGGGAGAGAGGAAGGAAAGGGGGGCGCCGCCCCCCTCCTTGTCCAATTCGGACTAGAGGGGGAGGGGGCGCGCGGCCTGCCCAGGCAGCCCCTCCTCTTCTCCACTAAGGCCCATCATGGCCCATTAAACCCCCCACCCCCCCGGGGGGGTCCGGTAACCCCCGGTACTCCGGTAAAATCCTGATTTCACCCGGAACACTTCCAATATCCAAATGTAGGCTTCCAATATATCATCTTTATGTCTCGACCATTTCGAGACTCCTCGTCATGTCCGTGATCACATCCGGGACTCCGAACTACCTTCGGTACATCAAAACACATAAACTCATAATATAACCGTCATCGAGCTTTAAGCGTGCGGACCCTACGGGTTCGAGAACTATGTAGACATGACCGAGACACGTCTCCGGTCAATAACCAATAGCGGAACCTGGATGCTCATATTGGCTCTACATATTCTACGAAGATCTTTATCGGTCAAACCGCATAACAACATACGTTGTTCCCTTTGTCATCGGTATGTTACTTGCCCGAGATTCGATCGTCGGTATCTCAATACCTAGTTCAATCTCATTACCGGCAAGTCTCTTTACTCGTTCTGTAATACATCATCCCGCAACTAACTCATTAGTTGCAATGCTTGCAAGGCTTATAGTGATGTGTATTATCGAGTGGGCCCAGAGATACCTCTCCGACAATCGGAGTGACAAATCCTAATCTCGAAATACGCCAACCCAACAAGTACCTTCGGAGACACCTGTAGAGCACCTTTATAATCACCCAGTTACGTTGTGATGTTTGGTAGCACACAAAGTGTTCCTCCGGTAAACGGGAGTTGGATAATCTCATAGTCATAGGAACATGTATAAGTCGTGAAGAAAGCAATAGCAGAATACTAAACGATCGACTACTAAGCTAACGGAATGGGTCAAGTCAATCACATCATTCTCCTAATGATGTGATCCCGTTAGTCAAATGACAACTCATGTCAATGGCTAGGAAACATAACCATCTTTGATCAACGAGCTAGTCAAGTAGAGGCATACTAGTGACACTCTGTTTGTCTATGTATTCACACAAGTATTATGTTTCCGGTTAATACAATTCTATCATGAATAATAAACATTTATCATGATATAAGGAAATAAATAATAACTTTATTATTGCCTCTAGGGCATATTTCCTTCAGGCTCCCACTTGCACTAGAGTCAATAATCTAGATTACACAGTAATGATTCTAACACCCATGGAGCCTTGGTGCTAATCATGTTTTGCTCGTGGAAGAGGCTTAGTCAACGGGTCTGCAACATTCAGATCCATATGTATCTTGCAAATTTCTATGTCTCCCACCCGGACTTGATCCCGGATGGAGTTGAAGCGACTCTTGATGTGCTTGGTTCTCTTGTGAAATCTGGATTCCTTTGCCAAGGCAATTGCACCAGTATTGTCACAAAAGATTTTCATTGGACCCGATGCACTAGGTATGACACCTAGATCGGATATGAACTCCTTCATCCAGACTCCTTCATTTGCTGCTTCCGAAGCAGCTATGTACTCCGCTTCACATGTAGATCCCACCACAACGCTTTCTCTAGAATTGCACCAACTTACAGCTCCACCATTCAATGTAAATACGTATCCGGTTTGCGATTTAGAATCGTCCGGATCAGTGTCAAAGCTTGCATCGATGTAACCATTTACAACTAGCTCTTTGTCACCTCCATAAACGAGAAACATATCCTTAGTCCTTTTCAAGTATTTCAGGATGTTCTTGACCGCTGTCCAGTGATCCACTCCTGGATTACTTTGGTACCTCCCTGCTAAACTTATAGCAAGGCACACATCAGGTCTGGTACACAGCATTGCATACATGATAGAGCCTATGGCTGAAGCATAGGGAACATCTTTCATCTTCTCTCTATCTTCTGAAGTGGTCGGGCATTGAGTCTTACTCAACTTCACACCTTGTAACACAGGCAAGAACCCTTTCTTTGCTTGCTCCATTTTGAACTTCTTCAAAACTTTGTCAAGGTATGTGCTTTGTGAAAGTCCAATTAAGCGTCTTGATCTATCTCTATAGATCTTGATGCCCAATATATAAGCAGCTTCACTGAGGTCCTTCATTGAAAAACTCTTATTCAAGTATCCCGTTATGCCATTCAGAAATTCTATATCATTTCCAATCAGCAATATGTCATCCACATATAATATCAGAAATGCTACAGAGCTCCCACTCACTTTCTTGTAAATACAGGCTTCTCCAAAAGTCTGTATAACACCATATGCTTTGATCACACTATCAAAGCATTTATTCCAACTCCGAGAGGCTTGCACCAGTCCATAAATGGATCGCTGGAGCTTGCACACTTTGTTAGCTCCTTTTGGATCGACAAAACCTTCCGGTTGCATCATATACAACTCTTCTTCCAGAAATCCATTCAGGAATGATGTTTTGACATCCATTTGCCAAATTTCATAATCATAAAATGTGGCAATTGCTAACATGATTCGGACAGACTTAAGCATCGCTACGGGTGAGAAAGTCTCATCGTAGTCAATCCCTTGAACTTGTCAAAAACCTTTTGCAACAAGTCGAGCTTTATAGACAGTAACATTACCATCAGCGTCAGTCTTCTTCTTGAAGATCCATTTATTTTCAATGGCTTGCCAATCATCGGGCAAGTCAACCAAAGTCCATACTTTGTTCTTATACATGGATCCCATCTCAGATTTCATGGCCTCAAGATATTTTGCGGAATCTGGGTTCACCATCGCTTCTTCATAGTTCGTAGGTTCGTCATGGTCTAGTAACATAACCTCCAGAACAGGATTACCGTACCACTCTGGTGCGGATCTTGCTCTGGTTGACCTACGAGGTTTAGTAACAACTTGATCTATAGTTTCATGATCATCATCATTAACTTCCTTACTAATTGGTGTAGGTGTCACAGGAACCTGTTTCTGTGATGAACTACTTTCCAATAAGGGAGTAGGTACAATTACCTCATCAAGTTCTACTTTTCTCCCACTCACTTCTTTCGAGAGAAACTCCTTCTCTAGAAAGGATCCAAATTTAGCAACAGAAGTCTTGCCTTCAGATCTGTGATAGAAGGTGTACCCAATAGTTTCCTTTGGGTATCCTATGAAGACACATTTCTCCGATTTGGGTTCGAGCTTATCAGGTTGAAGCTTTTTCACATAAGCATCGCAGCCCCAAACTTTAAGAAATGATAACTTTGGTTTCTTGCCAAACCACAGTTCATAAGGCGTCCTCTTAACGGATTTTGATGGTGCCCTATTTAACGTGAATGCAGCCGTCTCTAAAGCATAACCCCAAAATGATAGCGGTAAATCAGTAAGAGACATCATAGATCGCACCATATCTAGTAAAGTACGATTACGACGTTCGGACACACCATTACGCTGTGGTGTTCCGGGTGGCGTGAGTTGCGAAACTATTTCGCATTGTTTCAAATGAAGACCAAACTCGTAACTCAAATATTCTCCTCCACGATCAGATCGTAGAAACTTTATGATTTTCAACTTCACTCTGAAATTCTTTGAACTTTTCAAATGTTTCAGACTTATGTTTCATTAAGTAGATATACCCATATCTGCTTAAATCATCTCTGAAGGTGAGAAAATAACGATACCTGCCGCAAGCCTCAACATTCATCGGACCACATACATCTATATGTATGATTTCCAGCAAATCTGTTGCTCGCTCCATAGTTCCGGAGAACGGCGTTTTAGTCATCTTGACCATGAGGCATGGTTCGCAAGTACCAAGTGATTTATAATCAAGTGGTTCCAAAAGTCCATCAGTATGGAGTTTCTTCATGCGCTTTACACGAATATGACCTAAATGGTAGTGCCACAAATAAGTTGCACTATCATTATCAACTCTGCATCTTTTGGCTTCAATATTATGAATATGTTTATCACTACTATCGAGATTCAACAAAAATAGACCACTCTTCAAGGGTGCATGACCATAAAAGATATTACTCATATAAATATAACAACCATTATTCTCTGATTTAAATGAATAACCGTCTCGCATCAAACAAGATCCAGATATAATGTTCATGCTCAATGCTGGCACCAAATAACAATTATTCAGGTCTAAAACTAATCCCGAAGGTAGATGTAGAGGTAGCGTGCCGACCGCGATCACATCGACTTTGGAACCATTTCCTACGCGCATCGTCACCTCGTCCTGTTGGAAATATGCCCTAGAGGCAATAATAAATGGTTATTATTATATTTCTTTGTTCATGGTAATTGTCTATTGTTCATGCTATAATTGTATTGTCCGAAAATCGTAATACATGTGTGAATACATAGACCACAAAGTGTCCCTAGTAAGCCTCTAGTTGACTAGCTCGTTGATCAACAGATAGTCATGGTTTCCTGACTATGGACATTGGATGTCATTGATAACGGGATCACATCATTAGGAGAATGATGTGATGGACAAGACCCAATCCTAAGCATAGCATAAAAGATCGTGTAGTTTCGTTTGCTAGAGCTTTTCCAATGTCAAGTATCTTTTCCTTAGACCATGAGATCGTGCAACTCCCGGATACCGTAGGAGTTCTTTGGGTGTGCCAAACGTCACAACGTAACTGGGTGACTATAAAGGTGCATTACGGGTATCTCCGAAAGTGTCTGTTGGGTTGGCACGGATCGAGACTGGGATTTTTCACTCCGTGTGACGGAGAGGTATCTCTGGGCCCACTCGGTAATGCATCATCATAATGAGCTCAATGTGACTAAGGCGTTAGTCACGGGATCATGCATTGCGGTACGAGTAAAGAGACTTGCCGGTAACGAGATTGAATAAGGTATTGGGATACCGACGATCGAATCTCGGGCAAGTAACATACCGATTGACAAAGGGAATTGTATACCGGATTGATTGAATCCTCGACACCGTGGTTCATCTGATGAGATCATCGTGGAACATGTGGGAGCCAATATGGGTATCCAGATCCCGCTGTTGGTTATTGACCGGAGAGGCGTCTCGGTCATGTCTGCATGTCTCCCGAACCCGTAGGGTCTACACACTTAAGGTCCGGTGACGCTAGGGTTGTAGAGATATATGTATGCGGAAACCCGAAAGTTGTTCGGAGTCCCGGATGAGATCCCGGACGTCACGAGAGGTTCCGGAATGGTCCAGAGGTGAAGAATTATATATAGGAAGTCAAGTTTCGGCCACCGGGAAAGTTTCGGGGGTTACCGGTATTGTACCGGGACCACCGGAAGGGTCCCGGGGTCCACCGGGTGGGGCCACCTGTCCCGGGGGGGCCCCGTGGGCTGAAAGTGGAAGGGAACCAGCCCTTAGTGGGCTGGGGTGCCCTCCTTGGGCCTCCCCCCATGCGCCTAGGGTTGGGAACCCTAGGGGGGGCTTCCCCTTGCCTTGGGGGGCAAGGCAACTCCTTCCCCCCTTGGCCGCGGCCCCCCTTGGAGATCCCATCTCCCAGGGCTGGCGCACCCCCCCAGGGGCCTATATAAAGGGGGGAGAGAGGGCAGCAACCGACAGCCTTGGGCGCCTCCCTCCTCCCCTGCAACACCTCTCTCTCTCGCAGAAGCTCGGCGAAGCCCTGCCGGAGATCCGCTACATCCACCACCACGCCGTCGTGCTGTTGGATCTCCATCAACCCCTCCTTCCCCCTTGCTGGATCAAGAAGGAGGAGACGTCGCTGCACCATACGTGTGTTGAACGCGGAGGTGCCGTCCGTTCGGCACTCGGTCATCGGTGATTTGGATCACGGCGAGTACAACTCCGTCATCCACGTTCATTGGAACGCTTCCGCTCGCGATCTACAAGGATCACGGCGAGTACGACTCCGTCATCCACGTTCATTGGAACGCTTCCTCTCGCGATCTACAAGGGTATGTAGATGCACTCGTTTCCCCTCGTTGCTAGTAGACTCCATAGATGCATCTTGGTGAGCGTAGGAAAATTTAAAAATTATGCTACGATTCCCAACAGTGGCATCATGAGCCAGTCCTATTCGTAGTTGCTATGCACGAGTAGAACACAAAGCAGTTGTGGGCGTTGAGTTTGCCAATTCTTCTTGCCGCTACTAGTGTTTTCTTGTTTCGGCGGCATTGTAGGATGAAGCGGCCCGGACCGACCTTACACGTACACTTACGTGAGACAGGTTCCACCGACTGACATGCACTAGATGCATAAGGTGGCTAGCGGGTGTCTGTCTCTCCTACTTTAGTCGGAACGGATTCGATGAAAAGGGTCCTTATGAAGGGTAAATAGAAATTGGCAAATCACGTTGTGGTCATACGTAGGTAAGAAACGTTCTTGCTAGAAACCTACAAACCACGTAAAAAACTTGCAACAAAAATTAGAGGACGTCTAACTAGTTTTTGCAACAAGTGCTATGTGATGTGATATGGCCAGAAGATGTGATGAATGATATATGTGATGTATGAGATTGATCATATTCTTGTAATAGGAATCACGACTTGCATGTCGATGAGTATGACAACCGGCAGGAGCCATAGGAGTTGTCTTTATTATTTTGTATGACCCGCGTGTCATTGAATAACGCCATGTAAATTACTTTACTTTATTGCTAAACGCGTTAGCCATAGAAGTAGAAGTAATCGTTGGCGTGACGACTTCATGAAGACACAATGATGGAGATCATGATGATGGAGATCATGGTGTCATGCCGGTGACAAAGATGATCATGGTGCCCCGAAGATGGAGATCAAAGGAGCATAATGATATTGGCCATATCATGTCACTATTTGATTGCATGTGATGTTTATCATGTTTTTGCATCTTATTTGCTTAGAACGACGGTAGCAAGTAGGATGATCCCTTATAATAATTTCAAGAAAGTGTTCACCCTAACTGTGCACCGTTGCGAAGGTTCGTTGTTTCGAAGCACCACGTGATGATCGGGTGTGATAGATTCTAACGTTCGAATACAACGGGTGTTGACGAGCCTAGCATGTACAGACATGGCCTCAGAACACACGCAATACACTTAGGTTGACTTGATGAGCCTAGCATGTACAGACGTGGCCTCGGAACACGGAGGACTGAAAGGTCGAGCATGAGTCGTATAGAAGATACGATCAACATGGAGATGTTCACCGATCTTGACTAGTCCGTCTCACGTGATGATCGGACACGGCCTAGTTAAACTCGGATCATGTTTCACTTAGATGACTAGAGGGATGTCTATCTGAGTGGGAGTTCATTAAATAATTTGATTATATGAACTCAATTATCATGAACTTAGTCTAAAATCTTTACACTATGTCTTGTAGATCAAATGGCCAACGTTGTCCTCAATTTCAACGCGTTCCTAGAGAAAACCAAGCTGAAAGATGATGGCAGCAACTATACGGACTGGGTCCGGAACCTGAGGCTCATCCTCATAGTAGCCAAGAAAGATTATGTCTTAGAAGCACCGCTAGGTGATGCACCAATCCCACAGAACCAAGACGTTATGAACGCTTGGCAATCACGTGCTGATGATTACTCCCTCGTTCAGTGCAGCATGCTTTACAGCTTAGAGCCGGGTCTCCAAAAGCGTTTCGAGAAACATGGAGCATATGAGATGTTCGAGGAGCTGAAACTGGTTTTTCAAGCTCATGCCCGGGTCGAGAGATATGATGTCTCCGACAAGTTCTTCAGCTATAAAATGGAGGAGAAGAGTTCTGTTAGTGAGCACATACTCAGAATGTTTGGGTTGCACAACCGCTTGTCTCAGCTGGGAGTTAATCTCCCGGATGACGCGGTCATTGACAGAATCCTCCAGTCGCTTCCACCAAGCTACAAGAGCTTTGTGATGAACTACAATATGCAGGGGATGGAAAAGACCATTCCCGAGGTATATTCAATGCTGAAATCAGCGGAAGGGGAGATCAGAAAAGAACATCAAGTGTTGATGGTGAATAAAACCACCAAGTTCAAGAAGGGCAAGGGTAAGAAGAACTTCAAGAAGGACGGCAAGGGAGTTGCCGCGCCCGGGAAACCAGTTACTGGGAAGAAGTCAAAGAATGGACCCAAGCCCGGGACTGAGTGCTTTTATTGCAAGGGAAGTGGTCACTGGAAGCGGAACTGTCCCAAATATTTAGCGGACAAGAAGAAGGCCGGCAACACCCAAGGTATATGTGATATACAAGTAATTGATGTGTACCTTACCAGTGCTCGTAGTAGCTCCTGGGTATTTGATACCGGTGCGGTTGCTCATATTTGTAACTCAAAGCAGGAGCTGCGGAATAAGCGGAGACTGGCGAAAGACGAGGTGACGATGCGCGTCGGGAATGGTTCCAAGGTCGATGTGATCGTCGTCGGCACGCTACCTCTGCATCTACCCACGGGATTAGTTTTAAACCTCAATAATTGTTATTTAGTGCCAGCTTTGAGCATGAACATTGTATCTGGATCTCGTTTAATTCGAGATGGCTACTCATTTAAATCCGAGAATAATGGTTGTTCTATTTATTTGAGAGATATGTTTTATGGTCATGCCCCGCTGGTCAATGGTTTATTTTTGATGAATCTCGAACGTGATGTTACACATGTTCATAGTGTGAATACCAAAAGATGTAAAGTTGATAACGATAGTCCCACGTACTTGTGGCACTGCCGCCTTAGTCACATTGGTGTCAAGCGCATGAAGAAGCTCCATGCAGATGGACTTTTGGAGTCTCTTGATTACGAATCATTTGACACGTGCGAACCATGCCTCATGGGTAAGATGACCAAGACTCCGTTCTCCGGAACAATGGAGCGAGCAACCAATTTATTGGAAATCATACATACCGATGTGTGTGGTCCAATGAGTGTTGAGGCTCGCGGAGGATATCGTTATGTTCTCACTCTCACTGATGATTTAAGTAGATATGGGTATGTCTACCTGATGAAACACAAATATGAAACCTTTGAAAAGTTCAAGGAATTTCAGAGTGAGGTTGAGAATCAACGTGACAGGAGAATAAAATTCCTACGATCAGATCGTGGTGGAGAATATTTAAGTCACGAGTTTGGTGCACATTTAAGGAAATGTGGAATAGTTTCACAACTCACGCCGCTGGAACACCTCAGAGAAATGGTGTGTCCGAACGTCGTAATCGCACTCTATTGGATATGGTGCGATCTATGATGTCTCTTACCGATTTACCGCTCTCATTTTGGGGTTATGCTTTAGAGACTGCCGCATTCACTTTAAATAGGGCTCCGTCGAAATCCGTTGAGACGACACCGTATGAATTATGGTTTGGGAAGAAACCTAAGCTGTCGTTTCTAAAAGTTTGGGGATGCGATGCTTATGTCAAGAAACTTCAACCTGAAAAGCTCGAACCCAAATCGGAAAAATGCGTCTTCATAGGATACCCTAAGGAAACTATTGGGTATACCTTCTACCTCAGATCCAAAGGCAAGATCTTCGTTGCCAAGAACGGGTCCTTTCTGGAGAAGGAGTTTCTCTCGAAGGAATTGAGTGGGAGGAAAGTGGAACTTGATGAGGTGATAGTCACCCCTTCCGAACCGAAAAGTAGCGCAGCGCGGGAAAATGTTCCTGTGGTGCCTACACCGACTGGGGAGGAAGTTAATGATGATGATCATGAAGCTTCGGATCAAGTTACTGAACTTCGTAGGTCCACAAGGACACGTTCCGCACCAGAGTGGTACGGCAACCCTGTCCTGGAAATCATGTTGTTAGACAACGGTGAACCTTCGAACTATGAAGAAGCGATGGCGGGCCCGGATTCCGACAAATGGCTAGAAGCCATGAAATCCGAGATAGAATCCATGTATGAAAACAAAGTATGGACTTTGACTGACTTGCCCGATGAGCGGCGAGCCATAGAAAACAAATGGATCTTTAAGAAGAAGACGGACGCGGATGGTAATGTGACCATCTACAAAGCTCGACTTGTTGCTAAGGGTTATCGACAAGTTCAAGGGGTTGACTACGATGAGACTTTCTCACCCGTAGCGAAGCTGAAGTCCGTCCGAATCATGTTAGCAATTGCCGCATACTATGATTATGAGATATGGCAAATGGACGTCAAAACGGCATTCCTTAACGGCTTCCTTAAGGAAGAGTTGTATATGATGCAGCCGGAAGGTTTTGTCGATCCTAAGAATGCTAACAAAGTGTGCAAGCTCCAGCGCTCAATCTATGGGCTGGTGCAAGCATCTCGGAGTTGGAACATTCGCTTTGATGAGATGATCAAAGCGTTTGGGTTTACACAGACTTATGGAGAAGCCTGTGTTTACAAGAAAGTGAGTGGGAGCTCTGTAGCATTTCTCATATTATATGTGGATGACATACTATTGATGGGAAATGATATAGAATTCTTGGAAAGTATAAAGGCCTATTTGAATAAGTGTTTTTCAATGACGGACCTTGGACAAGCTGCTTATATATTAGGCATCAAGATCTATAGAGATAGATCAAGACGCCTTATTGGTCTTTCACAGAGTACATACCTTGACAAGATATTGAAGAAGTTCAGTATGGATCAGTCCAAGAAGGGGTTCTTGCCTGTATTGCAAGGTGTGCAATTGAGCACGGCTCAATGCCTGACCACGGCAGAAGATATAGAAGAGATGAGTGTCATCCCCTATGCCTCAGCCATAGGGTCTATTATGTATGCCATGCTGTGTACCAAACCTGATGTAAACCTTGCCGTAAGTTTGGTAGGAAGGTACCAAAGTAATCCCGGCAAGGAACACTGGACAGCGGTCAAGAATATCCTGAAGTACCTGAAGAGGACTAAGGATATGTTTCTCGTTTATGGAGGTGACGAAGAGCTCGTCGTAAAGGGTTACGTCGACGCTAGCTTCGACACAGATCTGGATGACTCGAAGTCACAGACCGGATACGTGTATATTTTGAATGGAGGAGCAGTAAGCTGGTGCAGTTGCAAGCAAAGCGTCGTGGCGGGATCTACATGTGAAGCGGAGTACATGGCAGCCTCGGAGGCAGCACAGGAAGCAGTCTGGATGAAGGAGTTCATTACCGACCTAGGGGTGATTCCCAATGCGTCGGGCCCAATGACTCTCTTCTGTGACAACACTGGAGCTATTGCCCTTGCGAAGGAGCCCAGGTTTCACAGGAAGACCAGGCATATCAAGCGTCGCTTCAACTCCATTCGTGAAAGTGTTCAAAATGGAGACATAGATATTTGTAAAGTACACACGGACCTGAATGTAGCAGATCCGTTGACTAAACCTCTCCCTAGGGCAAAACATGATCAACACCAGGACGCAATGGGTGTTCGATTCATCACAATGTAACTGGATTATTGACTCTAGTGCAAGTGGGAGACTGTTGGAAATATGCCCTAGAGGCAATAATAAATGGTTATTATTATATTTCTTTGTTCATGGTAATTGTCTATTGTTCATGCTATAATTGTATTGTCCGAAAATCGTAATACATGTGTGAATACATAGACCACAAAGTGTCCCTAGTAAGCCTCTAGTTGACTAGCTCGTTGATCAACAGATAGTCATGGTTTCCTGACTATGGACATTGGATGTCATTGATAACGGGATCACATCATTAGGAGAATGATGTGATGGACAAGACACAATCCTAAGCATAGCATAAAAGATCGTGTAGTTTCGTTTGCTAGAGCTTTTCCAATGTCAAGTATCTTTTCCTTAGACCATGAGATCGTGCAACTCCCGGATACCGTAGGAGTGCTTTGGGTGTGCCAAATGTCACAACGTAACTGGGTGACTATAAAGGTGCATTACGGGTATCTCCGAAAGTGTCTGTTGGGTTGGCACGGATCGAGACTGGGATTTGTCACTCTGTGTGACGGAGAGGTATCTCTGGGCCCACTCGGTAATGCATCATCATAATGAGCTCAATGTGACTAAGGCGTTAGTCACGGGATCATGCATTGCAGTACGAGTAAAGAGACTTGCTGGTAACAAGATTGAACAAGGTATTGGGATACCGACGATCGAATCTCGGGCAAGTAACATACCGATTGACAAAGGGAATTGTATACCGGATTGATTGAATCCTCGACACCGTGGTTCATCCGATGAGATCATCATGGAACATGTGGGAGCCAACATGGGTATCCAGATCCCGCTGTTGGTTATTGACCGGAGAGGCGTCTCGGTAATGTCTGCATGTCTCCCGAACCCGTAGGGTCTACACACTTAAGGTCCGGTGACGCTAGGGTTGTAGAGATATATGTATGCGGAAACCCGAAAGTTGTTCGGAGTCCCGGATGAGATCCCGTACGTCACGAGAGGTTCCGGAATGGTCCGGAGGTGAAGAATTATATATAGGAAGTCAAGTTTCGGCCACCGGGAAAGTTTCGGGGGTTACCGGTATTGTACCGGGACCACCGGAAGGGTCCCGGGGGTCCACCGGGTGGGGCCACCTGTCCCGGAGGGCCCCGTGGGCTGAAAGTGGAAGGGAACCAGCCCTTAGTGGGCTGGGGTGCCCCCCTTGGGCCTCCCCCCATGCGCCTAGGGTTGGGAACCCTAGGGGGGGGGCTTCCCCCTTGCCTTGGGGGGCAAGGCAACTCCTTCCCCCCTTGGCCGCCGCCCTCCCTTGGAGATCCCATCTCCCAGGGCTGGCGCACCCCCCCAGGGGCCTATATAAAGGGGGGGGGGGGGCAGGGAGGGCAGCAACCGACAGCCTTGGGCGCCTCCCTCCTCCCCTGCAACACCTCTCTCTCTCTCGCAGAAGCTCGGCGAAGCCCTGCCGGAGACCCGCTACATCCACCACCACGCCGTCGTGCTGTTGGATCTCCATCAACCTCTCCTTCCCCCTTGCTGGATCAAGAAGGAGGAGACGTCGCTGCACCGTACGTGTGTTGAATGCGGAGGTGCCGTCCGTTCGGCACTCGGTCATCGGTGATTTGGATCACGGCGAGTACGACTCCGTCATCCACGTTCATTGGAACGCTTCCGCTCGCGATCTACAAGGATCACGGCGAGTACGACTCCGTCATCCACGTTCATTGGAACGCTTCCGCTCGCGATCTACAAGGGTATGTAGATGCACTCCTTTCCCCTCGTTGCTAGTAGACTCCATAGATGCATCTTGGTGAGCGTAGGAAAATTTTAAAATTATGCTACGATTCCCAACACGTCCTTAGCCAATCTTCGCTTAATCTGTAGTCCCTGTTTCGAGTTGCAAATATTAGCAACAGAACCAGTATCAAATACCCAGGTGCTACTGCGAGCATTAGTAAGGTACACATCAATAACATGTATATCACATATACCTTTGTTCACCTTGCCATCCTTCTTATCCGCCAAATACTTGGGGCAGTTCCGCTTCCAGTGACCAGTCTATTTGCAGTAGAAGCACTCAGTCTCAGGCTTAGGTCCAGACTTGGGTTTCTTCTCCTGAGTAGCAACTTGTTTGCTGTTCTTCTTGAAGTTCCCCTTCTTCTTCCCTTTGCCCTTTTTCTTGAAACTTGTGGTCTTGTTGACCATCAACACTTGATGATCCTTCTTGATTTCTACCTCCGCAGCCTTTAGCATTGCGAAGAGCTCGGGTATCGTCTTATCCATCCATTGCATGTTATAGTTCATCACGAAGCTCTTGTAGCTTGGGGGCAGTGATTGAAGAATTATGTCAATGACGCTATCATCCGGAAGATTAACTCCCAGTTGAATCAAGTGATTGTTATACCCAGACATTCTGAGTATATGCTCACTGACAGAACTATTCTCCTCCATCTTACAGCTGTAGAACTTATTGGAGACTTCGTATCTCTCAATCCGGGCATTTGCTTGAGATATTAACTTCAACTCCTGGAACATCTCATATGCTCCATGACGTTCAAAACGTCGTTGAAGTCCCGGTTCTAAGCCGTAAAGCATGGCACACTGAACTAGCGAGTAGTCATCAGCTTTGCTCTGCCAGACGTTCATAACATCTAGTGTTGCTCCTGTAGCAGCTTCCAGGACGTAATTCTTCTGTGCAGCAATGAGGATAATCCTCAAGTTATGGACCCAGTCCGTGTAATTGCTACCATCATCTTTCAACTTTGCTTTCTCAAGGAACGCATTAAAATTCAACGGAACAACAGCACGGGCCATCTATCTACAATCAACATAGACAAGCAAAATACTATCAGGTACTAAGTTCATGATAAATTTAAGTTCTAATCATATTACTTAAGAACTCCCACTTAGATAGACATCCCTCTAATCCTCTAAGTGATCACGTGATCCAAATCAACTAAACCATGTCCGATCATCACGTGAGATGGAGTAGTTTCAATGGTGAACATCACTATGTTTATCATATCTACTATATGATTCACGCTCGACCTTTCGGTCTCAGTGTTCCGAGGCCATATCTGCATATGCTAGGCTCGTCAAATTTAACCTGAGTATTCCACGTGTGCAACTGTTTTGCACCCGTTGTATTGAAAGTAGAGCCTATCACACCCGATCATCACGTGGTTGTTGGGGAACGTAGTAATTTCAAAAAAATTCCTACGCACACGCAAGATCATGGTGATGCATAGCAACAAGAGGGGAGAGTGTTGTCCACGTACCCTCGTAGACCGAAAGTGGAAGCATTAGCACAACGCGGTTGATGTAGTCGTACGTCTTCACGATCCGACCGATCAAGTACCGAACGCACGGCACCTCCGAGTTCAGCACACATTCAGCCCGATGACGTCCCTCGAACTCCGATCCAGCCGAGTGTTGAGGGAGAGTTTCGTCAGCATGACAGCGTGGTGGCGATGATGATGTTCTACCGACGCAGGGCTTCGCCTAAGCACCGCTACAGTATTATCGAGGTGGACTATGGTGGAGGGGGGCACCGCACACGACTAAAAGATCAAACGATCAATTGTTGTGTCTCTAGGGTGCCCCCTGCCCCCGTATATAAAGGAGCAAGGGGGAGAGGTGCGGCCGGCCAGAAGGGGCGCGCCAGGAGGAGTCCTACTCCCACCGGGAGTAGGACTCCCTCCCTTTTCCTTGTTGGACTAGGAGTGGAGGGGGAAAGAGGAGGGAGAGAGGAAGGAAAGAGGGGACTCCGCCCCCCTCTCCTTGTCCTATTCGGACTAGGGAGGAGGGGCGTGCGACCCTGCCCTGGCCACCTCTCCTCTCTTCCACTAAGGCCCACTATGGCCCATTAAGCCCCCGGGGGGGTTCTGATAACCTCCCGGTACTCCGGTAAAATTCCGATTTCACCCGGAACACTTCCGATATCCAAACATAGGCTTCCAATATATCAATCTTCGTGTGTCGACCATTTCGAGACTCCTCGTCATGTCTGTGATCACATCCGGGACTCCGAACAACCTTCGGTACATAAAAACATATAAACTCATAATATAACTGTCATCGAAACTTTAAGCGTGCGGACCCTACGGGTTCGAGAACTATGTAGACATGACCGAGACACGTCTTCGGTCAGTAACCAATAGCGGAACCTGGATGCTCATATTGGCTCCCACATATTCTATGAAGATCTTCATCGGTAAGACCGCATAACAACATACGTTGTTCCCTTTGTCATCGGTATGTTACTTGCCCGAGATTCGATCGTCGGTATCTTAATACCTAGTTCAATCTCGTTACCGGAAAGTCTCTTTACTCATTCCGTAATACACCATCCCGCAACAAACTCATTAGTTGCAATGCTTGCAAGGCTTAAGTGATGTGCATTACCGAGAGGGCCCAGAGATACCTCTCCGACAATCGGAGTGACAAATCCTAATCTCGAAATACGCCAACCCAACAAGTACCTTCGGAGACACCTATAGAGCACCTTTATAATCACCCAGTTACATTGTGACATTTGGTAGCACACAAAGTGTTCCTCCGGTAAACGGGAGTTGCATAATCTCATAGTCATAGGAACATGTATAAGTCATGAAGAAAGCAATAGCAACATACTAAACGATCGAGTGCTAAGCTAACGGAATCGGTCAAGTCAATCACATCATTCTCCTAATGATGTGACCCCGTTAATAAAATGACAACTCATGTCTATGGCTAGGAAACGTAACCATCTTTGATCAACGAGCTAGTCAAGTAGAGACATACTAGTGACACTCTGTTTGTCTAAGTATTCACACATGTATTATGTTTCCGGTTAATACAATTCTAGCATGAATAATAAACATTTATCATGATATAAGGAAATAAATAATAACTTTATTATTGCCTCTAGGGCATATTTCCTTCAGTGGTGTCTCAGCACGAAGAACTTTCGCAACGGTGCATACTCAGGGAGAATACTTATACCTTGATAATTTAGTGAGAGATCATGTTATAATTCTACCGTTAATCAAAGCAAAATAAGATGCATAAAAGATAAACATCACATGCAATCAATATAAGTGATATGATATGGCCATCATCATCTTGTGCTTGTGATCTCCATCTCCGAAGCACCGTCATGATCACCATCGTCACTGGCGCGACACCTTGATCTCCATCGTAGCATCATTGTCGTCTCGCCAACTTATGCTTCTACGACTATCGCTACCGCTTAGTGATAAAGTAAAGCATTGTAGGGCGATTGCATTGCATATAATAAAGCGGCAACCATATGGCTCCTGCCAGTTGCCGATAACTCGGTTACAAAACATGATCATCTCATACAATAAAATATAGCATCATGCCTTGACCATATCACATCACAACATGCCCTGCAAAAACAAGTTAGACGTCCTCTACTTTGTTGTTGCAAGTTTTACGTGGCTGCTACGGGCTGAGCAAGAACCGTTCTTACCTACGCATCAAAACCACAATGATAGTTTGTCGAGTTAGTGCTGTTTTAACCTTCTCAAGGACCAGGCGTAGCCACACTCGGTTCAACTAAAGTTGGAGAAACTGACATCCGCCCGCCACCTGTGTGCAAAGCACGTCGTTAGAACCAGTCTCACGTAAGCGTACGCGTAATGTCGGTCTAGGCCGCTTCATCCAACACTACTGCCGAACCAAAGTATGACATGCTGGTAAGTAGTATGACTTGTATTGCCCACAACTCACTTGTGTTCTACTCGTGCATATAACATCTATGCATAAAACCTGGCTCGGATGCCACTGCTGGGGAACGTAGTAATTTCAAAAATTTCCTACGCATACACAGGATCATGGTGATGCATAGCAACGAGAGGGGAGAGTGTTGTCCATGTACCCTTGTAGACCGAAAGCGGAAGCGTTAGCACAATGCGGTTGATGTAGTCGTACGTCTTCACGATCCGACCGATCAAGTACCAAACGTACGGCACCTCCGAGTTCAGCACACGTTCAGCTCGATGACGTCCCTCGAGCTCCGATCCAGCCGAGCTTTGAGGGAGAGTTCCGTCAGCACGACGGCGTGGTGACGCTGACGATGTTCTACCGACGCAGGGCTTCGCCTAAGCACCGCTACGATATTATCGAGGTGGACTATGGTGGAGGGGGGCACCGCACACGGCTAAGAGATCCAAGGGATCAATTGTTGTGTCTAGAGGTGCCCCCTGCCCCCATATATAAAGGAGAAAGGGCGGAGAGGCGGCCGGCCAGGAGGAGGCGCGCCAGGGAGGAGTCCTACTCCCACCGGGAGTAGGACTCCCTCCTTTCCTAGTTGGAGTATGAGAAGGGGGAAGGAGGAGGTAGAGAGGAAGGAAAGGGGGGCGCCGCCCCCCTCCTTGTCCAATTCGGATTAGAGGGGGAGGGGGCGTGTGGCCTGCCCTGGCCGCCCCTCCTCTTCTCCACTGAGGCCCATCATGGCCCATTAAACCCCCGGGGGGGCAGGGTTCCGGTAACCCCCGGTACTCCGGTAAAACCCCGATTTCACCCGGAACACTTCCGATATCCAAATGTAGGCTTCCAATATATCAATCTTTATGTCTCGACCATTTCGAGACTCCTCGTCATGTCCGTGATCACATCCGGGACTCCGAACTACCTTCGGTACATCAAAACACATAAACTCATAATATAACCGTCATCGAACTTTAAGCGTGTGGACCCTACGGGTTCGAGAACTATGTAGGCATGACCAAGACACGTCTCCGGTCAATAACCAATAGCGGAACTTGGATGCTCATATTGGCTCCTACATATTCTACGAAGATCTTTAACGGTCAAACCGCATAACAACATACGTTGTTCCCTTTGTCATCGGTATGTTACTTGCCCGAGATTAGATTGTCGGTATCTCAATACCTAGTTCAATCTCATTACCGGCACGTCTCTTTACTCGTTCCGTAATACATCATCCCGCAACTAACTCATTAGTTACAATGCTTGCAAGGCTTTTAGTGATGTGTATTACCGAGTGGGCCCAGAGATAACTCTCCGACAATCAGAGTGACAAATCCTAATCTCGAAATACGCCAACCCAACAAGTACCTTCGGAGACACCTGTAGAGCACCTTTATAATCACCCAGTTACGTTGTGACATTTGGTAGCACACAAAGTGTTCCTCCGGTAAACGGGAGTTGCATAATCTCATAGTCATGGGAACATGTATAAGTAATGAAGAAAGCAATAGCAGAATACTAAATGATCGAGTGCTAAGCTAACAGAATGGGTCAAGTCAATCACATCATTCTCCTAATGATGTGATCCCGTTAATCAAATGACAACTCATGTCAATGGCTAGGAAACATAACCATCTTTGATCAACGAGCTAGTCAAGTAGAGGCATACTAGTGACACTCTGTTTGTCTATGTATTCACACAAGTATTATGTTTCCGGTTAATGCAATTCTAGCATGAATAATAAACATTTGTCGTGATATAGGGAAATAAATAATAACTTTATTATTGCCTCTAGGGTATATTTCCTTCATCTGTGTACGAGATCTGTTCGGTCCACCTAAGAAGGGGATTATGTTGGGAGGAAGGATATTCAAAGCACGGCAACCGAGTGAACAAGTTTTTTTAAACGAACAAGTGAACTAGTTACATACATAAGCAAATAGCCACTAAAAAGAGCAAACAGGTTAATGCGTTCTTAAAAGAAATATTTCGGACAAAACAGATAATTACGACACATAGGCTAATGCACGAGACACTCAGATGATAAAGGTGCTTATAAACAGATAAAGTACAACATCTAGACCTTCCTGGCACGCTTGATCATGACGCTGCGGCTGCCCGTGTACTCACCGGTTACGGGAAGCAGACACGCCCTCATGTCCAAGATCCACCTGTACATGTCGTAGCATGCGTATGCGTCCTTGGCCGCGTAGGTTATGTAGGCTAGATTCAGAGGTACCTCCCACGTGTTCAGGTCCTTGGTATCGTTGTCTTCTTTCATGTTGGCGTATCAGGGGTCGATGATGGTCTCGACGAGGTCAATCACGGAGTACTTCTCCTGCCCGTTGCCGATGATCTTGTATTGCTTCTGGATGTCGACAAGCTTGTTGCACCAGATGGCCGAATCGTCGCATTCTTCCTTCTCTCCACCATAGCGAAGGTGCAGTCGGCACTGCTGATGAAATGGGCGAATGCTCCAGAACCTCTGATGGCCCTACAGCAGTGGTAGACAAGAACCTCGTCCCACACACATACCTGGGCGACGTCGATCCGCTGGCCCCTATTAGGAGACGAATGGATGGGCACAAGGTCTAGTCCTGCGACCTTGTGCTTTCTCGTCCTGTAGGTACTGCTTGAACTCGGCGAGGTAGAGCTTCACCGAGTCCGGATCGTTGGTGTACATCACATTCAACTTGGTGCAGCCATAGGACTGAACGGAGAACTCAAAGGGGAACTCCTTGCTGAAGTCCATATCCAGCAGGCTCACCCCTCAGATCGCCATTGGAGTCTCTTCAAGTGAACGAGTGGGTAGGCGGCGACAGCAGTTCGTTTTTCGGCTCTTGGGGAACTGGATTCAACAGTAAACTGAGTGTGTACAGGCGACAACAGTTACTACCCATCCCTCGCCCGCTGCACACCCGGCAGAAGATGCACCCTCAGCACATTCAAAGGCCTCCATTAAGAAACCTACTCCGGCCACACGTCGGTTCACGACCGGGTCTGTATTGGTACTGTAATAACAAGAGTTAGTCGTCACTTTACTTAAATTTAATTAGCTTTAGTAGAAATTTATACTTTAAACAAGCAATGCATTGGCTCGTTCTATCAGTGCCACAGGATCAACATGCACAACAATTAGAATTATTATTCTCAGGACGCACACGATCAACACATTTGTCGCACTTTCACACAGATAATACTACCAAGTTTGAACTGTTTCTTATGGTCGTTGTCCTCTGCATCATCATGCCGTGTTTCCCAGCTTGCATGATTCAGAACCAACAAATAAGATCCAAATAATAAGTACAAAAAAGATGCCTACACATCTCATTGATTCCCAGCTTGCAAGATTCATAACCAACAAATAAGATTCAAATAATAAGTACAAAAAATATGTCTACACATCTCATTGATTCCCAGCTTGCAAGATTCAGAACCAACCCATTAGAGCCTTTTGATAAAGTGAATATCAGGATTAAATCCATCTTGGCTAGCCGTGTCATACAACCGAAGAACTTGGCGAATGCTCTTGACCGTCACAACATCTGTAGTTGAGTATTATTGTTTGCACAACACAAATAAGAAGAGCCTAATTACTATAATTGTGGCACTCCTTGAACTCAACCTGCAGCTCCACTCGGATGAGGCCTGCCTGGACTTCCATGATTCAATTCATGCGCCTTTTTCTGCAGTTCACCTGAAATGAAGCAAAGATTTCATCATTCAACTAGCAAGAAGTACTTGCTCTCGTGAGCTAGCAGGTTCTTTAGTAGTTGCACTAAAATTGAGGAACATTAAGGTTGGCTGTCCTGCTCATGTAAGGTGCAACTATAATTTGCTAATCCTTTTGTGCAGTTCCACTAAAATAAAGTGCCATTATGGTGACAGTGACGGCTCATCTTGCAAAGGCTAATAAAATGCTGCACGAGATTACTAGCAGAATTTGACGGAGATATTGGAAACTCCAATCACCATTTTGTGCAGTTCCACCAAAATTGGGAGATGTTGCCCACATGACATTTTAGTTGAACTACACAAGACACTCATTCCAAAAAAGAGTGTTTTGTGCAGTTCACCAAAAGGTCACAATAGCAACAAGGTGAAATGGATATCCCTATCTGCACAAAAAGATAGAAATTAAACAGTTGCTAGTCAATAATAATATACGAAACATACACGAAATGAAAAGAATCATCTTAATTATGTTCATGGAAATCACGCAAGGACAGTAGAAATTTTAAAACGCCAGGAATGCTTCATGTTACCGGAAGCATTACGATCAACAATGACATTCGTCAAATATGGGATTACTTTAATGGTGGCATTGATTGTTTACCAGATACAGTAAATCAACAGCAGTTAAGAGTTGGTTTAAGGGCATGGGACCATGGGGACACCTGGACACTCAGCAGCGTAAAGGAGCAACTTACTTATCATACTGGGGAAAACAGCAGGAGTACCCTTTGTAACATAGTTTAATTGCATCATATCACTAGAGGCATTAGATTAACAATAACACTGGTTAGACATGTCCCAAAGTAACAGTGTGATCGCTTCATTTTACATGCGCCCTTACATTAACAACAGCAAAAGGTTGGTATAAGAACATGCGATAGTGGACGCATCAACACTATGTACCTACGAGGAGGCATAAAGTGGTGATCCCGAGTTTGTTCATGCTCTGTGAGGGCAGCAAATCTAATCCTGGAGATCTTTTACTATGTGAGGGCAGCAAATCTAATCCTGGAGACCTTTTACTATGTGAGGGCACCAAATCTAATCCTGGAGACCTTTTACTATGTGAGGGCAGCAAATCTAATCCTGGAGACCTTTTACTATGTGTGGGCAGCAATTCTAATCCTGGAGACCTTTTACTATCAGAGGGCAACAAATCTAATCCTGGACATACTCTGTTGACTTGTCCACCAGCCGCCACTTTCTATCCTTTTTTCAACCAATAATAGATTTGTTCCTTATCCAGTTTGTACTGCATTTTCCCATTATTTCCCTTTTCAACCAAGAGACCGGTTGGATATCCGGTCTCTACTACTTTCACCATATTATTTCCTCTTTGAATCAAGTCCTAGATTCATCCTACAACTTCCCCCCCTTTCTTTGTTGTTTGAACCAAGTCCTAGATTCGAATGCATGAAGTAGCTTTACCTCTAATAATACTAAAAATTTAGGTGGCTTTAGAAGAGATGATGGGAGTAGAAAAAGATGCACATGCAGACACGTGGGGAGCTGGGGCAGTAGAGCAAGGCCGCTTTCGAAGAACTTATACCTGAGGGTCACCGGGATGTCGGCGGCGGCAGGTCTGATCTGCGCACAATACGGCAGGGAGGAAGAAGGGTCGGAGGACCTCCCAAGCCGGCGCTGTGTCGGAGAGAACGGCACGAGAAGAGGATCGGGCCCCTCCGACAGCTGTGGGTTTCCTCCCTCGCCGGCGATGACCGCATGAACGATGCACCTAGTCCTCTACACACACCAGCCAAAGGGATCCGGCCGGATCTGTGACCAGCGGTGAGCAGAGAGAAAATGTCGCTACCGCTGTCTTGTTTAGATCTGGAGAGGATGAGAGAATGAAGAGAGCAACCCTAGTAAAGCAAGCGCTCAGGCCCCGGCATACTATAGTGCAGTGATTATCTTTTTCTCTCCACAACAAGCGTTTCAATTTGTGTACGTGGCATTAAAGAAAAGAAACTCTCTATTTAAGGTGAGTAACTGTACGACTCCTACTTACTACTAGTAGTAGTAGTATTGTTCACTTGTGCTCCCCGGCCCTCCATTCATTGAACAACCCCACGGGTGAATAAACATACAATACTAGTATTTATATAGAACGAACAAGCTCGAACTATTTTTGCGTAGTTAAAAGTTGAGGGCGGGGCTTTTCCCGGGTAGTACGCGTGACAGTTTTGGCGTAGGCGGTTTGACAGAGAGGCGAGGAGGGTGAGGAAGTAGCAGATTCAACTTACTTACTGCTGGAAAGGTCGGGCTGTTCAATTTGATGGCGCGTTACTGCTGGAAAGACTTGTGATATGACTACTCACTATAGTCATGAATTACTGGCGGTACGACCGGGGTGATGCCCCCCTTCTGTTCCGCACTCTAATCTGGTGCATGACACGTCGACCCAGATGCTGGCTCTCCCACATGTCGGCAAAGTACGTAGGAGGACTGCGAACCACGGCAGCCTAGTGAATCAGCAGTAGAAAACAATGTGCTGATATGGCCATAAAAACAATGTGCTACGGTCCAGACTGTAGCATGTACAGTACTACTCCTCTTTGTTTGGATTCTTGAGTTAGAGCTAGTTTGGGTTGAAATAGCCTCAAATTATCCAAACAGGAGGGGTTAGTTTGAGCTAGTTTGCTCTAACCCAGCTAAAAAAACTAGCCCGATGGAGAGGTTCTAATTGGGTTAGTTCTCCTCGGGCCCACTAAAAAAGAACTAAAAAAAATCTCCCCTGCCCGGACGAGATCGCTCCCTCCGCCCCCTCGCACAACTCCTCTCTGTTCCCCATCGGGCCGGCCGCCCAAGCGTCGCTCCGCCGCTCGCCCTCTCTCTCCTCAGGCCGCCCTCTCCCTCCGGCCTCCGCCGCCCTCCTCCGGCCGCCCTCTCCCTCCGACCTTCGAAGCTCGCCCCGCTCCCCCTTCATCGGTCGTTTTTCTTCCTCTGTCATGCGCGGCGGTGGCGCATCTACCAGGGAGGTCGCGAGAGGGGTGAGTTTGTTCATTCCTTCTCTGTCTCATAGCCATATCATTGATCTTGCTTGCTCTAGCGCTAATTCTGATTTGGAATAGTAGATCCTGATTAAACTTGGTATAGATTTGTGGTGCACTCATGGAATTGTTTGATGCTGCTTGAGGAGGTAATAAATCTTTGATTCAGTTCACCTTTCTAGGTATTTCAGTTTCAGGCTTGCATTATTTCTAGAGGCCCAAAGAATCAGTTCACCTTTCTAGGTATTTCAGTTCCAGGCTTGCATTATTTCTAGAGGCCCAAAGATTCAGTTCACCTTTCTAGGTATTTTAGTTTCAGGCTTGCATTATTTCTAGAGGCCCAAAGATTCAGTTCACCTTTCTAGGTATTTCAGTTTCAGGCTTGCATTATTTCTAGAGGCCCAAAGATTCGGTTCGTAGTCGTCGGCAAGTGGACCTGCTACCCATGCCGTTGTTGACCTCAACTCGCAAGCGCCGGCGTCGGAGAGGTTCCCGGGGCTTGGGCTCTACAGAGCCTTCCTCCAGAGCGATGATGACGAGCTCCTCCCTGGGTGCGTGAGGGGCTCCGGGATCCCTCCCTATCTTGAATGACTTCCGTGATGAGTTAGCTCATGCTTTGTTTCATGGAGTGTATTTTTTTGTGAAGCTTGATTGAGGACTTGTATATTTAAGTGGGATATCTCAATTGTATGGACAAAGTAAAATTTATCTTTTTTTGCATGCTTGATTTGTAAAGATGGTTCGTTTATGTCAATTGTGAGCGGGAGGAGGCCACACAAGAGCCAGCCACGCCAAATCCGGCAGGAAATAGGGTCCAAAGTTGTCAAATGATTGAGAAAGAACATTTATTATCAATCTAACCCTGCCATCCATACACCTCTTTGGTTTAGAGTTAGTTCAGGGTTAGAATCTAACTCTAACCTCTAACTGAGTTAGAGTTCTCCTCGTCTCGGTTCATCCCCATCATACTTTCCCCATTTCTGTGTTTTCAGTATCCTAGGAATAAAAGAGGCCCTTAGATTGGTTTAGGTCTGGTAGTTTTTTAAAAACATGTTATGTCGAAAATTTAATGAACGTGCTCCGGTTTCTATGAAAATAAACCGGTTTCACATAGTAATTCATTTATTTATTCATTCTTCCGCGGGGGTTTTGCATGTAATTAGTGAAGTCTGAAATATAAAGTACCCCGGCATATGCTCCGAGTCGTGCATGCACTACAACCCAGATGCTCTATGTCCCACATGTCGGGGAAAGGGAGCACGTAGAAATAGTCTAGGAGTACATATAGGAGGATAAATGTGTGACGCCCCCGATTCGACCGTACACTAATCATACACGCAAACGTGTACGATCAAGATCAGGGACTCACGGGAAGATATCACAACACAACACTAAACACAAATAAAAGTCATACAAGCTCCATATTACAAGCCAGGGTCCTCGAGGGCTTGAATACATAGCTCGATACATAAGCGAGTCAGCGGAAGCAACAATATCTGAGTACAGACATAAAGTTAGGCAAGACTGCCTTAAGAAGGCTAGCACAAACATCAACGATTGAAGAGGCAAGGCCTCCTGCCTGGGACCTCCTAACTACTCCTGGTCGTCGGCAGGCTCCACGTAGTAGTAGGCACCCTCAGGGTAGTAGCAGTAGTCGTCGGGGGTGGCATCTAACTCCTGCGAGCCACCATCTGGTTGCATCAACCGGAAAGGAGAAAGAAGGGGGGAAAGGGGGAGCAAAGCAATCGTGAGTACTCATCCAAAGTACTCGCAAGCATCAGATCTATACTAAGTATGCATTGGTATCAAATGGAAGGGCTGTATCTGTGGACTGAACTGCAGAATGCCAGAATAGAGGGGAAACGCCTAGCCTATCGAAGACTAGCATCTTCAAGCAACTCCAAGCATCTTGCAGCATGTAGAAGAGTAAAGAATAGCAATTTAATTAACAAGCATGTTATAGTATTAATGCCCAGAGATTCTTCCTCGATTCCCTACGAGAAAGCAATCCCGGAGCCAACATATCCATCAGATGTCTCAAGTATCCACTTCTAGTTATATAAGATCAGGATACAAGTCGGAACGTCCATTACCGTGGACACGGTATTCGAATATATATCTTCCCTGCAGGGGTGCACCATGTTACCCAACACGCTCGATCACTCAGGCCGGACACACCTTTCTGGGGTCAATGACCGGCCTCGGAAGATCAACACATCGTAGCCCTACCTAGGCTCAGCAGAGAGGTCCCCGCCGGTTTACATCCTAAGCACTCAGGGGTCTGGGCCCATCGCCCGTTGCACCCCAGATCGTTGCGCGCAGGGTGATACAGGCCACCTCCACTGAGGTGCTGACCAGGCCGTGCCGCAATGCTGAACTGGACGTCTGACAAAGCTTCGGCTGATACTACGACGTCGAGGCCCATAACTATTCTCGCGTGGTGGTTAGTGCGTAAAGGCCATAGGCCAATTCAGAACAAATACCCAAACCTGTTAGTGCATTAACAATTAAAAGTAGTGACGGCTGTCGGGACAAGTCCGGAGCTACCACCCCCTCCTGGGTGATACCGCTAAACAGCCAACCGCCATTGTCACATCGCATGGGTGCTCTCCGGGCCCGCCCAGCTTTCACATCAACTCGCGGGTACCCCTCAGGGCCGACCCGACTTCAACAATGGTCTCAATTAAAGTCAAGGTAACCGTGTGTCCAAAACATCAAGGAAGAAAACCCGAGGAATCACCCCGGAGGATTCCACTCGATGTGACCATCAAGGTGAACGTAAGAGGATCCACCCTCGAGGTTCACACTTGAGGTGTTCCACGACAGAGCCGTATCAGGAATGGTGAAAGAGGAAATCACCCTCATTGACCACGACCGAATAGCTACACTACAGAGATCTCATCAGGAGTGATGTAAGAGGTTCCACCCTCGGCACTCGATGGTAACTCTGCATAGTCGAGCAACAAAAAGGGGCGTGATGTGATGTGAGGTGTCGGGCTCTGGTCGTCGATCACGTTGATCGAGTCATCGATGATGAAGCAGGGGCAACAAGGACAAGGTGGTGGTCACTGATGGATCTCTAACCAACCTATACTAAGCAATTTAGGATAAGCAGGTAGGTAACAATAGCAGGTACAAAAGTAGGCTATGCATCAGAATAGGAGCAAACAATAATAGTAGCAAAATCTAATGCAAGCATGAGAGAATGGAATGGGCGATATCGGGATGATCAAAGGGGGGCTTGCCTGGAAGCTCCGCTGAAAGGGAAGAAGGGTCGTCGTCGACGTAGTCGATCACAGGGGCATCAGCAGCGGTCTCGGGATCTACTAGAGAGAAGAGGGGGAAGAAACAGTAAATATAATGCAAACATATGCAACACAGATGCATGACGGTGGTAACACGCAGGGCTAGGGGTGTTCTAACGCGGTGCTACACGATACCGGCGAAGGGGGATAACATCCGAAAAGTTTTCCCGGAGTTAGGCATTTTCGGACAGACGAACCGGAGGGGAAAAAGGTTCGATGGTCGCTATGCTAGGGGCACGTGACGGATGAACGGAGAGCGTATTCCGAATCGCCATTTTTTCTGAGCAACTTTCATGTATAAAACTTTTTCATCCGAGTTACGGATTATTTTCTATATTTTTCTACAGTTTTAGGAATATTCTGAAATTATTAATAATTCGAAAATAAATGCTAAAATGCTAGATGCACCCAGCACAGGGTACACAGAACTGCACCCAGTGGCTGACAGGTGGGCTAGGGGGTCCGGTTAACCAGTCAACGTTTGACTGGTCAACAGGGGGTGGGCCCTCCCGTCATTGACTGCGTAGACTAATTAATCCTTTTTTCAACTAAACATGTGATTAGGCTAATTAATTAAGTTAATTAATTACCTAATTATTTATTTATATATTTTTTAATCCTTTTGTTTTTCAGGACTGGCCCACATGTCATAGGGTACAACTGAAACTAAGCCTAATATAAATTAGTCAAACAAAGGGCCTCGTTTTAATTGGGGATTAGTCCATAAGCTAGCAAAGGGCCGGCCTGATGTGCATTGGCCCAAGGCCATGGCTGATGTGCACGCACGGGCACAGATGCCACGGCAGCTGAAGCTAGTAGCGGCAGGCACGCGGGCGTCGCCCAGCGCTCGTGGGCGGTGCAGCACGCGCAAGCGTGTGCGGGCAGGGATGGTAGCGCTAGCAGCGGCAACGCAGAAGCAGAGTGTCAGCGAGCAGCGGCAGCAAGCAAGGCCGGTGCAGAGGAGCAAGCAACAGCGAGCGGCGCTAGGCGGTGGCGGGCGATGGCCGGCGAGCAGCGGCAAACAGAGGCGAGGCCATGAGCTGGCGCATGGCAGCTGCAGTATGCAGCATCAGCAGACGACAGTTAAGTAGTAGCAGCTCACGCACGCACGCACGTAGGCGTACGCGTACGCGGGGGCTCGGACGAGCTCGGGGACGGCGGCGAAGCGAGCCACGGCAGCAAAAACGACGGGAGCAAAACGGAAAACGGGCGCTGCTCACATCGGTGACGGGGAGCTGCTCGGGGAGGCGCGGGGTGCAGTGGAGAAGCCGGGATCAACGACGGCATGCGGCGGTCGAAGGAGGAAAATGGAGTCGTAGTGGTCGCAGCTGTGCTCCCCGGCTCCACGGAGGGCACCAGAAGACGAGGCGGAGGCCGGCGGGTCCATGGACACAAGCTGTGGACACGGAGATGACGGCGGCCGCAGTGGCGCAGCTGCGATGGCGACGGGCGTGTCAGCGAGAGGCGGATCTGGAGGAGGGGAGAGGCGGAGAGAGAGAGCAAAAGGAGTGGAGTGGTTGAGGGCGGATGAGGGAATCGAGGGGGAGAGGGGGGTCCTTATCCCCTCCCCGTCGGCACCGGCGAGGCGGTCGGGGGCGACCCGCCCCTGTAGCGACCGCGCCAGGGGAACAGGAGGAGTAGGCGGCCGGTGGGGGCTAGGTGGGCCAGTTGGCCGAGGTGGGCCAAGGCCCAGGGGCTTTTCTTATTATTATTATTATTATTATTATTATTATTATTATTATTATTATTTTATCTCTTGTCTTTCTTTTTCTTTTCATTTATTTTTTAAAAGTTTCACATTATTTTAGTTTAGTTAAAATACAAAGTTAGTTTCTAAATTAGTACTACCAGTTATACCTCTGCCACAAAAAGTTTCACTCTTAAATAAAATAGTTTAGCATTTTTGAAATTATAAAAGGCATTCAATTAATTGTTTTAGCTACTGTTTTAATTATTTTGGGACATTTTTACACTTTATAAAAGTGTGGTTTCTATATGATAAATATCCAAATATTATTTTCCACACTTCACACATTTTAGTTTCGACATTTGAAAACTTCTATTTTTTACTTAAGTTTTAAGTTTGAATTTGAACCATTTTGAATCCAATCGAGATTAGCAACAGTAACAGTGGTGACGTGGCCTCATTAGCAGAGGATTACTATAGCTTAATTATCCGGGCGTCACAATTCTCCTCCACTACAAGAAATCTCGTCCCGAGATTTTAGGAGGTAGAAGGAAGCAAAGCGGGGTATTCATCTCAAAGACGATCCTCGAGATCCCAAGTGGCATAATCTTCAGAATGATTTGACCACTAAACTTCTAGAAATTTGACAGCCCTTAGACGGGTGTGACGTTCAGCTCGATCGAGAACTTGGACCGGATGCTCTCTGAAGTGAGATCATCTTGCAGGGGTTGAGCTTTATGAGCCATGTGGTTGTTGCAATAAGACGTGCGACTCAGGGCATCGACCATGACAATAGCCTTGCCAGGGGTATAAGAAATACCATAGTCATAGTCTATAATTGTTTCCATACATCGCTGCAGACGGAGATCCAGATCTAGCTGAGTAAAAAGGTACTTCAGACTTTGATGATCGGTGAAGACCTCACAACGATTACCAAAAAGGAAATGCCGCCACAACTTCAGTGCAAATTTAACTACAGCAAGTTCAAGGCCATAGACTGGGTTGTTCTTTTGGAAAGGCATCTTGGAATTCTCAAATGATTGGAGCGTTTTCAATTCTCATAAGAGAAGCCTTTACGCGTTCAAGGAATAAATCTGTGCTTCGGCATTTCGAACACGATGAGCATGGTAGCTTATTATGTCACTCGAAGGATGGAGTAGATGGACGGTCTAAGTGGCGCAAATGATAGAAGCGGTATGCGTTTTCAACCATTCCATTCCCAGAATGAGGTCGATATTGGATGACTTCAAAACAATGGGGGAAACATGGAATTCCAGCCCTTCAATTTCAATGTGGACGTTGAGACTAATCATGGTGGTTCGTCATTGGCCGACGGAATCCAACTTGGAATTCCGGCCAAGTGATGGCGGTTTCAACAGGTAAGGAACGCATGTGGCTGTCCCACCATTGAGCAGCGGGACCTTTCAAGTAATATGCTGTGAAGGTGACATAGTTGGCAGGGGCTACAACAGCAGACTCCAACTCGAAAGTGATGTCACGAAGCCTGTCATCAGCATCAAGGGGTTGAATTGAGCTACGGTAGATGACAGGGTTAAGATGCGCAAAGTCTTGTAGTGTTGTTGGGGCGGGTTGCTGATTCATATTGGGACACGGGAACTGAGCCATGACTCCTACCATGAACTGGTGATTCAGCTCAACGTTTGTATCGTTCCGACCATGCATTCAGGAGGTGGTGGATTGTTACCAGCACGACCATGACCAGCGGGTCTAACCATCCTGCTTAAATGCAACAGGGGGGTAGTTCAGCAAGGGTTGGTGCAAGTGTATGAGGTCATTCATGATGTAAACTGAACAGTGAGCAAAGGCGCAGCATGTACCAAGGCAGTAGTCATTGAAGACATACAAATACATACACGGAGCCAGTTACACGCTGTTCGAATGAGTTCGGACAAGAGAAACATCCCAGACATACTAAGCGGCATGCATGCATGCGATGGAGGGATATCACAATGGGACATAGTAAAGGCTACATCAACGTCGGAGAAAACCATTGGAGCGACGGATTTGCAGGTGACGACACAAGGTGCCCTCGATATGAGGATCCTGCAGTCAGTGAACATTGTGAAGCAGAACTTGGCCCTCAATTCGAGAAAGGGTTAATACAAACCTCTGGGTGGATGTGATCACGAGATCCTAATGTTTAGTTAGCAAAAATCATTTAACCCGAATAGAAGAGAGATCAGAGCCCCAGAGTATAGACGAGGAGTAAAAGATCCTAATACCACCCAATGGCGACGTGGGCCCGTAAGCCACACAACAATGTTAGTAAAACCATTATTCATTGACTAGACTCAACTTCGGCCAGGGAGTTGGAAGGGGGCTTCCTACAGGCACTCGGCTCTGATACCAACTTGTGACGCCCCCGATTCGACCGTACACTAATCATACACGCAAACGTGTACGATCAAGATCAGGGACTCACGGGAAGATATCACAACACAACTCTAAACACAAATAAAAGTCATACAAGCTCCATATTACAAGCCAGGGGTCTCGAGGGCTTGAATACATAGCTCTATACATAAGCGAGTCAGCAGAAGCAGCAATATCTGAGTACAGACATAAAGTTAGACAAGACTGCCTTAAGAAGGGTAGCCCAAACATCAACGATCAAAGAGGCAAGGCCTCCTGCCTAGGACCTCCTAACTACTCCTGGTCGTCGGCGGGCTCCACGTAGTAGTAGGCTCCCGCAGGGTAGTAGCAGTAGTCGTCGGGGGTGGCATCTAACTCCTGGGAGCCACCGTCTGGTTGCATCGACCAGAAAGGAGAAATAAGGGGGAAAGGGGGAGCAAAGCAACCGTGAGTACTCATCCAAAGTACTCGCAAGCATCAGATCTATACTAAGTATGCATTGGTATCAAATGGAAGGGCTGTATCTGTGGACTGAACTGCAGAATGCCAGAATAGAGGGGAAAAGCCTAGCCTATCGAAGACTAGCATCTTCAAGCAGCTCCAAGCATCTTGCAGCATGTAGAAGAGTAAAGAATAGCAATTTAATTAACAAGCATGTTATAGTATTAATGCCCAGAGATCCTTCCTCGACTCCCCGTGAGAAAGCAATCCCGGAGCCAACATATCCATCACATGTCTCAAGTATCCATTTCTAGTTATATAAGATCAGGATACAAGTCTGAACATCCATTACCATGGACACAGTATTCGAATATATATCTTCCCTACAGGGGTGCACCACGTTACCCAACACGCTCGATCACTCCGGCCGGACACACCTTTCGAGGGTCAATGCCCGGCCTCGGAAGATCAACACGTCGTAGCCCTACCTACGCTCAACAGAGAGGACCCGGCCGGTCTACATCGTAACACTCCCGGGGTTGGCCCATCGCCCGTTGCACTCTGGATCGTTGCGCGCAGGGCGATACATGCCACCTCCACTGGGGCGCCGACCAGGTCGTGCCGCAATGCTGAACTGGACATCTGACAAAGCTTCGGCTGATACTACGACGTCAAGGCCCATAACTATTCTTGCGTGGTGGTTAGTGCGTAAAGGCCAAAGGCCAATTCAGAAAAAATACCCAAACTTGTTAGTGCATTAACAATTAAAAGTAGTGACGGCTGTCGGGACAAGTCCGGAGCTACCACCCCCTCCTGGGTGATACCGCTAAACAGCCAGCCGCCACTGTCACATCGCATGGGTGCTCTCCGGTCCCGCCCGGCTTTCACGTCAACTCACGGGTACCCCTCAGGGCCGACCCGACTTCAACAATGGTCTCAAGTAAAGTCAAGGTAACCGTGTGTCCAAAACATCAAGGAAGAAAACCCGAGTAATCACCCCTAGAGGATTCCACTCGATGTGACCATCAAGGTGAACGTAAGAGGATCCACCCTCGGCGTTCACACTTGAGGTGTTGCACGACAGAGCCGTATCAGGAATGGTGAAAGAGGAAATCACCCTCATTGACCACGACCGAATAGCTACACTATAGAGATCTCATCAGGAGTGATGTACGAGGTTCCACCCTCGGCACTCGATAGTAACTCTGCAGAGTCGAGCAACAAAAAGGGGCGTGATGTGATGTGAGGTGTCGGGCTCTGGTCGTCGACCACGTTGATTGTCGGAGGAAATGGCCACGGGTAGCCTAACCGACTACCCCTGGCTCTTCAGAAAATCTATCAGGCCTTTAGGCCTTCAAGCACTCCAAGCATTTTGGCCGCCTTCCCCGGCCGGCTACCATCAAAGCCGACTCCCGGAAGGCGACCCAGCCTCACCGACTCCTCCCCAGGACGACCACGGGGTGGCCGACTCCAAGAAGCCGGCCAAGAAGGATACCGACTCCTAGGAGCCGGCCAAGACCGCACCACTCCTACATAACGGCGACCTGACGGGGTATGGCCACAGTACGGCCCACGACCCCCGAAGCCCGATGCGGGCATGGCTACAGGAGGCCGTACGGGAGGGATGTCTCCCGTGCGGCTCGGCACTGTAGCCACGCCAGCTCCGACGTCATCCACGACCCACTCCTGTACGGCCCAAGGGCTGCGGGCCCCTTCAGCCAGAGAGAGGCGTGAAGGCGGCCCGACTTTTCCTAGTCGGCCAAGAGCATCGCCGGCCTCCAGAAGCCGGCCACTCCCTTCCTCGAAGCAGGAGCCCCATTAAGGAGACAAGACGAGGTGAGGCTACAGTGATAGCCCCCGAGGCGGCCCACTGTAGCCACGCTCACCTCGACAAAGCCCTCATCATCAGAGGCGCGGCTACAGTAAGCAGCCGCCGACAAAACCCTAGGCGGTGGGACCGGCCTGTCGACCAAGTAGCCGGCAGCCGGCGGGACCCAGCAGCCGGCGGGACCCAGCAGCCGGCGGAGAAGCCGGCGAGCGTAGACACTGACGGCTGGGACCAGATCCCAGTCGGATTACTATTGTACCCCCGGGGGGTAGGCCTATATAAACCCCCCGGAGAACCCATGCAAAGGGTTCGCACCTCAGCAGAGTTTGCTTCTAAGCATAGCACACACACACACCACAGATAGAGAGAAGCAAGAGCTAGCCTTGTTCTTCTTCTCCCTTGAGCCCAACAGCTCTAGGAGCGATTGTAGCTACCCTTTATCGATCCAGTGATCATGCGGAGACCCCGTAGAGCAGGACTAGGGGTGTTATCTCCTCGGAGAGCCCCGAACCTGGGTAAGATTCGCCGGCGTGCATGTCTTCGCCTCATCCCGTTTCCAGGCACCGGCGACGTTTTATTGGCTCCCACAATGATAAGCCATCCCTTGGCATATGTCGCACCAACCACCCGACATTTGGCGCCCACCGTGGGGCCAGGTGCACCGTCGTCCGGAGACCTGTTCTGGACGGGAACCCTCTTTCTTCCCCGCGAGCGCAGCCAGCCTGCTGCGCCCGATGGCGCTTGCCCCGACGCGCTGAAAGCCGTCGACGACGCCTGCGCAGCGAGCCGCCTCGCCAATCTGCTCGGCGAGACTCGCATCTCTGACGAGCCTGCGTCCGACGCAGGCACCGACTACCCCGAGAGCCGCCTCGTCAGCCTCCTCGACCAACTTCACGTCTCCAGCAAGCCTGCTGCGGACATGGAGTCGGTCGGCTCCACCGACCCGATGCTCATCGACTCCGACACCGCGTCGCTTGACGCCTACCCCTCCGACGTGGTGGTCTTCGACGACCCCCTCCCTCGAGCTGACAGCGGCAGCAGCGCTGTCACCGAAGTGCTGGTCATCAGCCACGTCTCCAACTCGGGCGAGAATGCCCGCGACGCTCAACAAGCGGCGATGCACGACCTCTCCGTCCCCATCCCGGCCGACGCCGACGCCGAGACCCTGGAGGCACGCCGCCTTGCCCTCATTGCGGAGAGCAAGAAGATAGCCTCGATGAGACGCCTCACCGAGGCCCACCAGCGCGAAGTCGACCGCGCCGCCTTCGGGACGCCGCCGCCTAGCGGCCCGAGCCGAGCCGGCTTCGTCCAAAAGCGCGGCGCAGCCGTTGCCAGCATGCTGGGCGCAGATCGCCCCGTCTACGCCACCCCGCTCGAGAATCTGCGAGCCGCTCAGGCGGCTGCAGAGGAGATCAATGGGCTGGGAGCCGATGAGCTCCCCGACATGACAAGACGGATCCAGCAGCTGATCGACGCGGCTGCAGAACGGCACGAAGCCGGCGCCCGAGCTGATGGCCATCCCCCGCGCCGGGAGCACGCTGCGACGTCCCGCTCGCCGACTGCGAGCGGTGCGCACCAGAAGAAAGACAAGGAGCCGGCTGCCAGCCGCAGCCGGACTCGCATTACTATCGAGCGCGACGCGGATGGCCGCCCTCGAGCTGTAGAGCACCAGGGAAACCTGCCTCCTCCCCCGCCTCGAAGAGAAAGACGCCTCACTCCACCGTCTATCACCCATCCGACTCTTGGTGACCGACTCGGCCGCCGAGAAGGGGTCGGCGAAAACGACGCCCGCCACAGGATCGACCGCCTTGCTCGATCCTTGGCGCTAGAAGAAGAAGACGATGTCGGCCCGCCATGCTTTGGCCCCCGCATCCGCGACGAGCCCTTCCCCAAAGGGTTCTCGCTCCCCAGAGACACGCCCAAGTACAACGGCTCGGTGAAGCTGGAAGATTGGCTCATCGACTACTCCACAGCCGTCAGCATCGCCAACGGCAATCGGCGCGTCGCTGTGAAGTACGTCCCCCTGATGCTGCAAGGCATGGCGCGCACATGGCTCAACAGCCTCAAGCCCTACAGCATCAACAGCTGGCTGGACTTCACCGAAGTTGTCGTCCGCAACTTCACCAGCACCTACAAGCGGCCTCCCAAGCCTCGCCAGCTCTCCCTCTGCGTCCAAGGGCCCAACGAGTCGACCCGCGACTACCTCACGCGATGGGCCGAGAGGGCACCCTCCTCAAGCACCGACTCCTCTGCGACGAGCCGGCTACCCTCGATGAGTTACTGATCACCGCCGACAAGTATGCCACCGCCGACTCCTCCATGAAGACCGAGCTCCGAGTGGACGCCTCGGGGAAAGTAGTTGCTCCGGCTCCCAAGACGCCGGCTGGCGACCCTAACCGGCGCCCTTACCAGAACGACCACAAGCGCAAGGGCCCCATGCCGCCTTCCTCCAGTCGGCAGGTGGCCACAATTAAAGACGAGCAGCCCGAAGAGCGGCCCGCTCCCAAGAAGAAGGGTGGCCGGCCGCCCTGGCAGCCGTCCTTCTCCTACGAACAAGCACTCGATGCTCCCTGCAAGTTCCACAGCGGCGCGAAGCCGTCCAACCATACAACACGGAAATGCCACTGGCTCACCCGCATCACCAAGGGCGAAGGGATGGTGCCGCCTCCGCCTCCCGGCCCGCCGCCTCCAGCTCCCCAGCAGCCGGCGGCCCGGCCGGCAGTCGGCGCCATCCAAGACGAGTTCCCCGAAGTGCACGACGCCTACGTCATCTTCACAAGTCAAGTCGACGACAAGCGTAGCCGACGCCGGCAGCACCAAGAAGTAAACGCAGTCGCCTCTAGCACCGCCGAGTTCATGCACTGGTCGGAAAAGCCCATCAGCTGGAGCCAGGCCGACCACCCAGAGGTGATGCCTTCGCCTGGCTCCTATGCTATGGTCTTGGACGTTACCCTTGCGACGGAGAGGCGAGCTGCCAGATTTTCCCGCGTCCTGATAGACGGCGGAAGCAGTATCAACATACTGTCCCGCGACACCATGGACAAGCTGAACATCAAAGCAAAGCAGCTCATGCCGAGCCGCGCCGTCTTCCATGGAATCATACCCGGCCTATCTTGCTCTCCAATCGGCAAGATCAAAATGGATGTTCTCTTCGGAGACAAAGATCACTTTCGCCGGGAAGCAATATGGTTCGAGGTGGTGGATTTGGAGAGCCCCTATCATGCCCTACTTGGCCGATCTGCTTTGGCCAAGTTCATGGCTGTGCCCCACTACGCCTACCTGAAGATGAAGATGCCGAGCTCGAAGGGGATCATCACGGTAGCCGGTGACTACAAGAAGTCCACCGAGTGTGCCATGGCCAGCAGCCGGCTGGCCGAGTCCCTCGTGGTGGCAGAACAGAAGAAGATGTTGGAACGGGTTGTGGCCATGGCCGGCAAGCAGCCGGCCTTGTCCCCCAACCCCAAGGACTGTGATGTGCAGGGCTCCTTCCAGCCTGCCAAAGAGACAAAGAAGATACCTCTAGACCCGGAGCACCCGGAGAGGTTCGCCGTGAGTGGGGCGAACTTGGACAGTAAATAGGAAGGCGAGCTCGCCGACTTCCTCCGTGAGAATTGAGACATCTTTGCATGGTCCCCAAAGGACATGCCGGGTGTCCCGAAGGATTTCGCCGAGCACAAATTACATGTCCGAGCTGATGCGAAGCCGGTCAAGCAACCCCTCCGCCGACTATCAGAAGAGAAGCGAAGAATCGTGGGAGAAGAGATAGCCCGGCTCCTTGCAGCCGGCTTCATCATGGAAGTGTTCTTTCCAGAATGGCTAGCCAATCCAGTTCTGGTTTTGAAGAAGAATAACAAGTGGCGCATGTGTATAGACTACACAAGTTTGAACAAGGCCTGCCCAAAGGATCCGTTTGCTTTGCCACGGATTGACCAAGTGATAGACTCCACAGCCGGATGCGAGCTGTTATGTTTTTTGGATGCATACTCAGGGTATCATCAGATCAAGTTGGACCCGGCTGACCGCCTGAAGACTACCTTCATCACACCCTTTGGAGCTTTCTGCTACCTGACAATGACATTCGGCTTGAGAAACGCCGGTGCCACTTTTCAGCGTTGCATGCAGAAATGTCTTTTGAAACAACTCGGCAGAAATGCCCACGTCTACGTAGACGACATTGTGGTGAAGACAGAGAAGCGCGGTACCTTGCTGGAAGACCTGAAGGAAACATTTGCCAACTTGCGCCGATTCTAGATCAAGCTCAACCCCGAGAAGTGCGTGTTCGGAGTGCCAGCCGGCCAGCTGCTAGGCTTCCTGGTCTCTGAACGCGGCATTGAGTGCAACCCTGTCAAGATCAAAGCCATCGAGAGGATGGAGATTCCCACCAAGCTGCGAGATGTGCAGAAGTTCACTGGCTGCTTAGCCTCCCTGAACCGTTTTATCAGCCGACTAGGAGAGAAGGCTCTCCCCCTGTACCGACTCATGAAGAAGTCCACTCACTTTGAGTGGAATGATCAACCCGACCAAGCCTTCCATGAGTTGAAGAAAATGTTGACCACTCCGCCTGTCCTGGCTGCGCCGACTGAGAAGGAGCCCATGCTCCTCTACATCGCCGCGACAAGCCGAGTCGTCAGCACTGTTGTTGTGGTCCAGCGCCCGGAGGAAGGCCGAGCCCAGCTGGTCTAGAGGCCGGTCTACTATCTCAGCGAAGTACTGTCTAGCTCAAAGCAAAACTACCCGCACTACCAGAAGATGTGCTATGGGGTGTACTTCACTGCCAAGAAATTGAAGCCCTACTTCCAAGAGCACCCCATTACGGTCGTGTGCACTGCCCCGCTCGCCGAGATCATAGGCAGCCGGGATGCATCTGGCCGGGTGGCCAAATGGGCCATTGCCTTGGCGCCCTACACGATTTTCTATCAACCCCGCACCACCATCAATTCGCAAGCATTGGCCGACTTCCTCGTCGACTGGGCCGAGACCCAGTACTTATCGCCGGCTCCCGACTCCACCCATTGGCGGATGCACTTTGACGGGTCCAAGATGCGCACCGGCTTGGGAGCCGGCATCGTCCTCACCTCTCCCAAAGGCGACAAGCTCAAGTACACGCTGCAGATCCACTTCGCCGCCTCCAACAACGTGGCCGAGTACGAGGCGCTCGTACATGGGCTCCGGCTAGCCAAAGAACTCGGCATACGCCGGATCCTATGCTACGGCGACTCAGACTTGGTGGTCCAGCAATCATCTGGCGACTGGGATGCCAAGGACGCAAACATGGCAAGCTACCGTTTCCCCGTCCAGCAGATGAGCGGATACTTCGAAGGGTGTGAGTTCCTTCACGTGCCAAGGGCCGACAACGACCAAGCAAATGCCCTAGCACGGATCGGCTCCACCCGACAAGCCATACCGACAGGCGTCTCCCTACAGCGCCTCCTCAAGCCGTCTCCAGAGTCGGATTCCATCTTCGTACCGCCTACGCCAGAAACAGCCGGATCCGGCTCAAGAGATCCCGCAGGCGGCACGGGGACTTCGACGACTGCCCCGGGGACTGACGTAGTCACACCCGGCCCAGGGACTTCAGAACCAGGCCCGGGGACTGCAGCAGTCGGCCCGGGGACTGCAACGACACAAGAAGCGGTGGTCGACTCCAATGCAACAGCCAACTCACCCACCCGAGTCATGGTGGCCACATTAACAGCAGAAGAAGTCACAGCTCCCTCATGGGCCCAGCCCATCCTCAAGTTCCTAGTCAGCAAAGAGCTGCCGGCTGACGAGATCGCAGCAAGACTAGTGCAACGACGAGCCGCAGCATACACAATAATCAACAGGGAGCTTGTGAAGCGCAGCGTCACTGGAGTCTTCCAGCGTTGCGTCGAGCCAGAAAAAGGAGTGGCAATCCTCAAAGACATCCACCAAGGCGAATGCGGCCATCACGCCGCCTCAAGATCCCTCGTGGCCAAGGCTTTCGGCCATGGGTTCTTCTGGCCGACTGCCTTGGAGGATGCTAAAGAAATAGTCAAGAGCTGCAGAGGATGTCAAGTCTTCAGTTCCAAACAACACCTGCCGGCTTCTGCCCTCAAGACAATTCCCCTCAACTGGCCTTTTGCCGTCTGGGGACTGGACATGGTGGGCCCTTTCAAGACAGCCCGCGGTGGCATGACACACCTACTCGTTGCTGTGGACATGTTCACAAAGTGGATTGAAGCCAAGCCAATTAAGAAGCTGAACGGGCCGACTGCCGTGACATTCATCACCGACATCGCTACTCGGCACGGCGTGCCGCACAGCATCATCACCGACAACGGCACGAACTTCGCCAAAGGCGCACTAGCACGTTTCTGCGCGACACAGGGCATCCGACTGGACTTAGCGTCCGTTGCCCACCCGCAGTCAAACGGCCAGGTCGGGCGAGCAAATGGACTTATCCTCTCCGGCATCAAGCCCCGACTGGTTGTACCACTAGAGCGATCGGTCGGCTGCTGGCTTGAAGAGCTGCCGGCTGTCCTCTGGAGTCTGCGCACTACACCCAACAAGTCAACCGGCTTCACTCCATTCTTCCTTGTGTACGGTGCCGAGGCCGTCATCCCAACAGACATCGAGTTCGACTCGCCTCGGATCACCATGTACACAGAGGAGGAAGCCAAAGAAGCAAGAGAAGACGGCGTCGACCTACTGGAAGAAGGCCGGCTGTTAGCCCTCAGCCGGTCCGCCATCTACCAGCAAGGCCTGCGCCGCTACTACAACCGCAAGGTCAAGCCAAGATCCTTCCAAGAGGGCGACCTTGTGCTCCGGCTGATCCAGCGAACAGCCGGCCAGCATAAGCTCTCAGCCCCTTGGGAAGGCCCCTTCGTCGTCAGCAAGGCACTCGGCAACGACTCCTACTACTTGATCGACGCGCAAAAGCCAAGAGCACGCAAGAGAGATGACTCCGGCAAGGAGTCGGAGCGACCATGGAACGCAAACCTCCTAAGACGATTTTATAGCTGAAAAGCAGTATGTATCACGCTACCCCTTTTTTATTAAGTTACAAACCAACAGGCCCCCCGAACAGTACTCGGGGACTGCCTTTTATTTATCTATGAATGACGAGTGTCATGTCCATGAATGTGTTATTACATTTTGAATTCTTGTCCGGCACCGGGTCCGACTAGTCGGCCCGGGGACTGGCCGCCTTGAGCTATATTCTAAGTTCTTCCCGAAGTCAGCGAAGTAGTGCGCCGGCTCCCAAGTCCTCTCTTGTTGAAAGTCGCAGCTCAAAGAACTGACTGTCCGACTAGCAAGAGAGAAGACAGAAAGGACGCCCACACGAAAAACGGCTAAGGAACAACTAACCTATATAGCAAAAAGACGGCCTCCATATATGCCCGCCGGCTGTCACAGCAGCCAGCTGACCGGCTTCCTAAAAAACTTAGCCTAAGTCCGGGAGAGCTAAAAGTACTTCCCCCTCCCCAAACGGCCAGGCACTCCCCGGCTACAGATTACAGAGCAACTGTTCGACTAGGGAGGCGGCAACCAAGGGAGGGCGGCAAAGGAAAAAAGCAGAAGGACAAAAAGCGAAAGTACAAGGAAAGACCGATTGCATAAACTTATATACATAAAGCCGCCCACAGGCCGGCAACAGACTTAAGTTTGAATACACCCAGTAGGTGGAATTGTGCAGACTTAACCAAACATTGTTCAAAAGTAACAAGACAGGAAAACAAAAGAAAGAAGACTAAGGCGCAACTTGGAGGCCGAGCTGGTCGGTGAAGGCAGCTCGCCGGCTGAAGGAGTGGCCGCCTAGCTGGTCCCGGCTTGACCACCTCCCGCGGCAGGAGACGCACTAGCACGCGACGTAGTGCTGGAGGCACGGTCAGGCTGGCCGGCTTCTCCACCAGCCGGCTCGGCGTCTTCACCCTCCTCCTCCTCCTCCTCGCCCTCGTCGCTGGAGTCGATCTACTCCGCCGAGTCCTCGCCGTGCGCCGGGTCCAGCCCGAACCAATCTTCCGGCTGGGCGACTCCATTGTCGTCCACCTCGGGGGCGAAGATGTTGGTGTCGGTGTAATCAGTGATCGCTGAAGCCCGCCGAATGATGGCCGGCCGCGCCGGCTCCAGCTCCGTGTCGGCTTGCTGCCGCCAGGTCGCCAGCTGGTCCAGGTTCAGGCCGGGATACCAGGCCTTGACGAACTCCCGCGCCCGCCTGGCGCCGGAGCGAGCCGCTGACGCCTTCCAAGCCTCGAAGCGGCCGACTGCCACCTCCAGCCAGTCGGCGGTCCGGCTGGGGGTGCGAGGGACCACTTGGCCGGGCCAGAGGGCGGCCAAGACCTGCGATCCCGCGCGCTGAAGCCGGCGGAGCAGCCTGTGAGCCGGCTAGATGCAAGCCTGGATCGCCAGGAGCTGCTCCTCTAGCGAGCGGCCGGCGGTTGGCGAGATCTCAAAACTTGCCTGCCTCTTCGCCTGGCGACGGGCTTCGACGGCCTGGTTAGTGGCAGTGGAATAGCCGGGGAAGTACTCTGCGCAAAGAAGGAAAGAAAAGAAGAGCACCAAAATCAGAAAAACAAGTCAAATGGCAGATGGCAAGAAAGGACGAAGGGGTAGACGACTTACCGTCAATCAGGTCCTCAATCTGGCCATAGCCGGAGACCAGAGTCTGCCTGTCCTCTGCCGAGCCGGCCGCCTCCGTCTCGAACTCGGCCTGGAGGGCGGCTTCGCGATCCTGCGCAGCCTTCAGCGCAGCCTTGTGGCCTTCCTCCTGGTCGGCCAGCTTCTTGACCAGGCGGTCGCGCTCGTGCACCAAGGCGGCGAGCTCCGCGTCCTTGGCATGAAGAGCAGTCTGGGACTCCCCCAGCTGTGCCCTCAGACTGGCGTTGGCTGCTGCAGAGATAGAAGAAGAAGAAGAACAATGAGAAATCATCAAGGAAGATCCGAGCAGACTGCTCAGCAGTCGGCCCGAATCTCGGGGACTACACCCAGTGGGTGCGCTGACGCGCCCCCACATGAGAAAATGATCAAGTCACATACCTTGGCTTTCAGTGAGATCGGCGGTCTTCTGAGCCAGCTCCTGAGCCTGGGAGTTGAAGGCGGCCGCTCGGAGGTTGTGGTAGTCCTGCAAGACGGACAGAAGACCGACGTGAGAACAAAAGCAGCAAAAACAAAATCTCCAAGAAGTTCCAAGCCGCCTGCTCAGCAGCCGACTCGGAACTCGGGGACTACACCCAGTGGGTGCACTGACGCGCCCCCACGAGAGAAATCAAGTTCAAGAAAGAACAAGATGAGAATACTAACCCGGATGGCTGCCCGCGTGGCGAGGAATTCGTCGGTGAACTGCCTCAGCGCCGCGGCTTGGCTTTGGAGCCGGGTCCGGACGTCTTGTGCAGCGACGTTCACCACGGCTGACCCTTCGCCCGGCGTCCACCCCGAGGTAGCGCTGGCCGCCTCCGCGTCTCGGGCCGACGAGCTGGAGCCCACGGCCGGCTGTGGCTCCGACGCAGCCTTCTGCGGTTCAGACGCGGCCTTCCCTGCGCGCCGGCTTGGCGGAGCCCGGACCGCCACCTCAGCCCCCGCGTCCGGCTCGCCCTCCGCCGACTGTGTGGGCGCAGGCTCAGGCTGGCGGCCTTGGGTCGCCCTAGTCGGAGGAGTCGGCCCCGGCGCCTCCGCCTAGATGACGACGTCGTCGCCGCTTCCTCCCAGCCTCGGCTAGGAACCGCTGGCTCCCCCTGGCGAGGGATCCACGTCCCCGGGCGCCACGGTGCGCAGGGGGTTGACCATCAACGCCTCCCCTACCGCCGCTTCGGCCTCGGCCTCTGCCTGGGCCTTGGCAGTGGCCTCGGCGAGCGCCTTCGCCGCCTCCTCCTCCCGAGCTGCCTGGGCGGCGGCTGCCCTCCGTGCATCCGCCTCCCGCGCTTCCTGCTCCTCCCGCGCGTTCCTCTCCGTCGCCTCCAGGAGGGCGGCGCGGGGATCTACGCGGCGGGTGGTGCTCCCAGAGCCCCCTGGCGACTTGATGACGCAGCCGGCGGCCGCCCGCTCAAGTGATAGCGGAGCCCTGACCATTGAAAAAGAAGACGAAGATTCAAGAACCACCAAAGGAAAGAAAGAAGGACAGTACATAAAAAGAGAGAACTTACGCTGACACAGTCTGCGGCTGCTTCACCACTTTGCGGAAGGCTTCGGCTTCGTCCTCGTCCGGCCAGTCGTCGAAGGTAGCGGTGAACCCGGAGCCGCCTGCTTCTCCGCCGGCTTGGCCGCCGGCCGGCTCGGCGGCATCCTCCATATGGACCGCCCCCAGGTCGGGGTCATCCTGGTCGTGTTCGGTCCGGTCGGGGACGAAGCGGCGCTCCACGTCTGCCCCGCCAGCCGGCCGGAGCAGAGGACTCTGTCAAAAGAGCAAGCCGACTGGGTTAGAGTCGGCCCAGAAAAACTCGGCAACAAAGCTGAGAGAGAAAGAGAGAAAAAGAGACGAGGGGAGCGTACCCTAGGCGGAGGATTGGCGCGGCTGTATGGCTCCTTGCCGAATTGCCAGTCTTCGGAAAGCTGGCAGTTGGCGAGGTAATTCACCATGTCGGCGGCGGCGGGCCGTGGCATCTCCTTGGTGCACATCCGGCTCGGATCGAGCTGGCCGCTCATCTGACAGATCAGATGAGGCCGGCTCTAGAGCGGAAGGACCCGGCGCGTGACGAACGCGGTCAGGAGGTCGGGCCCCGTCAGGCCCTCTGACTGGACCATCACCCGCAGGCGGGCGATGGCGGCGTTTCCTCCCTGCGACAGCGGCACCGCCCGGAAGGACCACTGGGGCAGCCTCCCCGCCGGTGGGCCGGCTACGTAAGCCGGCAGGTTGAGGTAGTCGCCCCGGGGGGTGATGCTCCGCACGTAGAAGTATGACTTCTGCCACTTCTTCACCGATTGGATCAGGGTGATGATGGGGAAGGGGTTGTCGGCGCCTGATCTCCGCGATGCGATGAAGGCGCCGGTCTGAGCCGGCACGCCCCGCACGCGCGTGCCCAGCTTCGACTGGAAGAACTCCCCCCAGAGCTCGAGGGTGACGAAGGCCGACAGCAGCACCACCACGTTGGGAGTGAGGTGGTGCGGCTGGAGCTGGTAGAATTCCAGCCAGGAGCGGAAAAAGGCGCTCACTGGCAGGCCGAAGCCGCGCAGGAAGTGCGAGCGGAAGACCACCCACTCGCCCTTCCGCGGCGCCGGCCTGACTTCCTTCTCCCGCGCAAGACGGACCTCCACTTTGTCCGCGCTGGGCAGACGTCGGGTGTCGCGGAGGAAGTCGATGTGGTCGTTGTGGACGATGGAGCCATCCCAATCCCCGCCGAGCTACTCTACGTGGGGAGGCATAGCGGAAGCTAGCACGGCGGCGGAGGAGCGTGCGGAGGAAGAGCGCGGCGGTGAGGCGCTGTCGCGAGAACGAGCAAGGCGAGAAGACGGTGGAAGTAGGAGGAGCGTGCGAGGGCCTGCCGCCCTCCACCTCCCCCTACTTATAGCCTCATGCGGCCGAAGAGGCCGGACGTGGGGGGGGGGAGACGTGGGATTAACTGCACCCACTCCCCCCACGTCTCGCGTTTATTACGCATAAGTGCGAGCCGAAACTGCCGCACGGAACGTGCGAGCGGTTTCGGGATACAAAGGATCCGCGCCTGGGCCGGGGCGCGGACGTGGCGGGCCCCCTCCCTGCGGCGACGTCCCGTCACGCGCGTGGGCTGGCAGGCTTTCCGGCCACGTGGCACTTTCAACGGCCCGAGGCCGGCCTGCGGCCCGGTGCACGTCCCTGCGGGTTTCCCGCCCCTCGACTCCAGAAGGATTCGCCTAAGGCGGCGCGCCAGACCAAGGCCGGCTCCCAGCTGCCGGCTCGTCACGATAGGAAGCTGATCGAGCTTCTTGAACCCCACTCCACCTCGAAGCCCAATCAGCTTCGGGGACTACTGTCGGAGGAAATGGCCACGGGTAGCCTAACCGACTACCCCTGGCTCTTCAGAAAATCTATCAGGCCTTTAGGCCTTCAAGCACTCCAAGCATTTTGGCCGCCTTCCCTGGCCGGCTACCATCAAAGCCGACTCCCGGAAGGCGACCCAGCCTCACCGACTCCTCCCCAGGACGACCACAGGGTGGCCGACTCCAAGAAGCCGGCCAAGAAGGACGCCGACTCCTAGGAGCCGGCCAAGACCGCACCACTCCTACATAACGGCGACCTGACGGGGTATGTCCACAGTACGGCCCACGACCCCCGAAGCCCGAGGCGGGCATGGCTACAGGAGGCGGTACGGGAGGGATGTCTCCCGTGCGGCTCGGCACTGTAGCCACGCTAGCTCCGACGTCATCCACGACCCACTCCTGTACGGCCCAAGGGCTGTGGGCCCCTTCAGCCAGAGAGAGGCGTGAAGGCGGCCCGGCTTTTCCTAGTCGGCCAAGAGCATAGCCGGCCTCCAGAAGCCGGCCACTCCCTTCCTCGAAGCAGGAGCCCCATTAAGGAGACAAGACGAGGTGAGGCTACAGTGATAGCCCCCGAGGCGGCCCACTGTAGCCACGCTCACCTCGACAAAGCCCTCATCATCAGAGGCGCGGCTACAGTAAGCAGCCGCCGACAAAACCCTAGGCTGCGGGACCGGCCTGCTGACCAAGTAGCCGGCAGCCGGCGGGACCCAGCAGCCGGCGGAGAAGCCGGCGAGCGTAGACACTGACGGCTGGGACCAGATCCCAGTCGGATTACAATTGTACCCCCGGGGGGTAGGCCTATATAAACCCCCCAGAGCACCCATGCAAAGGGTTCGCACCTCAGCAGAGTTTGCTTCTAAGCATAGCACACACACACACACCACAGATAGAGAGAAGCAAGAGCTAGCCTTGTTCTTCTTCTCCCTTGAGCCCAACAGCTCTAGGAGCGATTGTAGCTACCCTTTATCGATCCAGTGATCATGCGGAGACCCCGTAGAGCAGGACTAGGGGTGTTATCTCCTCGGAGAGCCCCGAACCTGGGTAAGATTCGCCGGCGTGCATGTCTTCGCATCATCCCGTTTCCAGGCACCGGCGACGTTTTATTGGCTCCCACAATGATAAGCCATCCCTTGGCATATGTCGCACCAACCACCCGACATTGATCGAGTCGTCGATGATGAAGCAAGGGCAACAAGGACAAGGTGGTGGTCACTGATGGATCTCTAACCAACCTATACTAAGTAGTTTAGGATAAGCAGGTAGGTAACAATAGCAGGTACAAAAGCAGGCTATGCATCAGAATAGGAGCAAACAATAACAGTAGCAAAATCTAATGCAAGCATGAGAGAATGGAATGGGCGATATCGGGATGATCAAAGGGGGGGCTTTCCTGGAAGCTCCGCTGAAAGGGAAGAAGGGTCGTCGTCGACGTAGTCGATCACAGGCGGATCAGCAGCGGTCTCGAGGTCTACCGGAGAGAAGAGGGGGAAGAAACAGTAAATATAATGCAAACATATGCAACACAGATGCATGACGGTGGTAACACGCAGGGCTAGGGGTGTTCTAACGCGGTGCTACACGATACCGGCGAAGGGGGATAACAGCCGAAAAGTTTTCCCGGAGTTAGGCATTTTCGGACAGACGAACCAGAGGGGAAAAAGTTCGATGATCGCTATGCTAGGGGCACGTGACGGATGAACGGAGAGCATATTCCGAATCGTCATATTTTTCTGAGCAACTTTCATGTATAAAACTTTTTCATCCGAGTTACAGATTATTTTCTATGATTTTCTAAAGTTTTAGGAATATTATGAAATTATTAATAATTCGAAAATAAATGCTAAAATGCTAGATGCACCCAGCACAGGGTACACAGAACTGCAGCCAGTGGCTGACAGGTGGGCCAGGGGGTCCCGGTTTACCAGTCAATGTTTGACTGGTCAACAGGGTGTGGGGCCCTCCTGTCATTGACTGCGTAGACTAATTAATCCTATTTTCAACTAAAAATGTGATTAGGCTAATTAATCCTAATTAATTAAGTTAATTAATTACCTAATTAATTATTTATTTATTTTTAATCCTTTTGTTTTTCAGGGCTGGCCCACATGTCATAGGGTACAACTGAAACTAAGCCTAATATAAATTAGTCTAACAAAGGGCCTCGTTTTAATTTGGGATTAGTCCCTAAGCTAGCAAAGGGCCGGCGTGATGTGCATTGGCCCAAGGCCATGGCTGATGTGCACGCATGGGCACAGAGGCCACGACGGCCGAAGCTAGTAGTGGCAGGCACGCGGGCATCGCCCAACGGTCATGGGCGGCGCAGCACGCGCAAGCGCGTGCGGGCAGGGATGGTGGCAATAGTAGCAGGCAACGAGCAAGGCAGCAGTAGCGCTAGCAGCGACAGCGCAGAAGCAGAGCGTTAGCGAGCAGCGGCAGCAAGCAAGGCCGGCGTAGAGGAGCAGGCAACAACGAGCGGCGCTAGGCGGTGGCGGGCGATGGCTGGCGAGCAGCGGCAAACGGAGGCGAGGCTAGGGGCGGGCGCACCCGCAGCTGCAGTACGCAGCATGCGCAGACGGCAGTTAAGCAGCTGCAGCTCACGCACGCACTCACGTACGCGTACGCGGGGGCTCGGACGAGCTCGGGGACGGCGGCGAAGCGAGCCACGACAGCAAAAACGACGGGAGCAAAAGGGAAAACGGGCGCTGCTCACATCGGTGACGGGGAGCTGCTCGGGGAGGTGCGGGGTGCAGTGGAGAAGCCGGGATCAACGACGGCGTGCGGCGGTCGAAGGAGGAAGATGGAGTCGTAGTGGTCGCAGTTGTGCTCCCCGGCTCCAGCGGAGGGCACCAGAAGACGAGGCGGAGGCCGGCGGGTCCGTGGACACAAGCTGTGGACGCGAAGATGACGGCGGCCGCGCTGGCGCAGCAGCGATGGCGACGGGCGTGTCGGCGAGAGGCGGATCTAGAGGAGGGGAGAGGCGAAGAGAGAGAGCACAAACAGTGGAGTGGATGAGGGCAGACGAGGGAATCGAGGGGGCAAGGGGGGGTCCTTATCCCCTCCCCGTCGGCGCCGGCGCCGGCGAGGCGGTCGAGGGCGACCCGCCCCTGTAGGGACCGCGCTAGGGGAACAGGAGGAGTAGGTGACCGGTGGGGGCTAGGTGGGCCAGTTGGCCGAGGTGGGCCAAGGCCCAGGGGCTTTTCTTATTATTATTATTATTATTATTATTATTTTATCTCTTGTCTTTCTTTTTCTTTTTTTTTAAAGTTTCACATTATTTTAATTTAGTTAAAATACAAAAGTAGTTTCTAAATTAGCACTACCAGTTATACCTCTGCCACACAAAGTTTCACTCTTAAATAAAATAGTTTAGAATTTTTGAAATTATAAAAGGCATTCAATTAATTGTTTTAGCTACTGTTTTAATTATTTTGGGACATTTTTACACTTTATAAAAGTGTGGTTTCTATATGATAAATATCCAAAGATTATTTGCCACACTTCACACATTTTAGTTTCGATATTTGAAAACTTTTATTTTTGACTTAAGTTTTAAATTTGAATTTGAACCATTTTGAATCTAAACGAGATTAGCAACAGTAACAGTGGTGACGTGGCCTCATTAGCAGAGGATTACTATATCTTAATTATCCGGGCGTCACAAAATGCGTGAAAAAATATGTACGGTGAAGCGTAGCTGCGGTTCGAAAAGGAGACCTAAAGTGATGACAGGTATAGGTCGCACGCACCCAACTAGTGGTAGTACTAGACATACGACTACTTTTTCCCTAAACAAAAGAGGTACGAGTGCTCAGTACTCCTATTCTATCAACGCGAGTCCCATCTGACAAGAGCGTCCGTGCTACAGCTAGCTCTTCTCCCTCGTTTCTCTCTTCTAATTCTAAACTCAGCCGACAACCGGTGGGCGGGGTGGGGATTTGCCGATGGTCGGTTTGCTCAACTGCGGCCTAACCTCAGAGTGAAAACGTTACGCCCGGAATAAAAATGCCATATACTCATATACTAATAAAACATTAAGGCCGCGAGGCGAAGCAGTGGTGGTTATAGGAGGCAAGAAGAAGAGATGCATCCATCGACGACGTCCACCTCCTCGACTCAGGGCGCCAGCCCACCCGAATGGCGGCTAAGTAGTAGCGGCTTTCGTGGCCAGGTCGACGTGCTTCTGAACAATGGCGTCCAAAGATTCCAGCCGCCGGAAGAAGGCCAACGTCTTTCTGTCCTCTGGCCTTGTAGCGGCCTATGTAGACGATTTCCTCGTAGACGTGGATGTGCAGGTCGACGGTTTCTTGCATGGTGAGGCGCTGCACGGCGAGCGCGGCCTTGAGGTGCACATTCTTTGTCGTGACCTCCGGCACCTGCAGAGCCACTAGGGCTTGAAAGAGTTCGTCACTTTGGAGGCTGATGAGGGTGGCAGGCAATGAGGAGCCTGGGCGCGCGGGCTGGAGTAGTACGACAAGGTCGTCCGCCGGCTTCTTGATGGCGGTGAACTTGCAGATGGAGTTGACCATCATGTCATCCATGCGAGAGGTGAAGCCGGCGTCGGCGAGGGCTACGACGCCGGCGGTCGCCAGCACCGTCTGGAAAGGCTGAGCGGTGTGGGGCCGCAGGCCGGCGCCTTGGATGATTTGGCACAGCCGACCGCCGCTCGCGTCCATCGCCTCCATAGGTGCTTCTGGCTTCTGGTCACTTGGTCTTGGATTGGACTGAGCAGTGTTGCGCAGAGACTAGGAGTAGATGGATTGGAGTGGTGGGGCACCTTTATACGAGAATCCAAACTTTGTTGCATTCACATCGTGCTCGCTCTATTATGCTTCTCCAATTAATTCCCTCTACATGTAATTGAGGATGCATCATTGACCGTTCAACGTCTCGGGAACCGCTACCCTCTCCCTCCTTCGAATTCAAGCACCTATGGAGGCGACTGCCGCTCGCGTCTATCGCGTGTTAGGAGACGTTCCCATCGACGACGAGGTGCCTATGGTGCCTATTGTGCACCGCGACCAAGGCGGAGAGGAAAACGAGAGAACTACGTATTTATTTACGGTGTAGATTCACTCATTTTGCTCCATATGTACTCCATCTCGGTGTGTCTAGTCATTTGTTGAAATCTCTAGAAAGGCAAATACTCCTTTCTGGTTTACAGGGCTATACTAGCAAGTAATAGTGGGCTCACATAGCAATTTTGTCTCATACAAGAGCCTGGCTATATGCGTGCTCCAAGGTTCGAAATTGCCATGTTCGGGGTGCGCTTGGCTCTTCGCCTCTTCGAGACGAAGAACAATGATGTTACTACTACTGCTTCTACAATATCGGATACATTGCTGCATGTCCGTCCACCGCGAGCGGGAGGGATAGCTTGTTGTAGTATTACTACTATAAGGAAAAGCCTGTCCTTGTCTGCGAGCCACCGCGCGCATGGGCGAGGGAGAAGGCGTGTAGTAGTAAAATCAAGCTTCTCCTCATTGTACGAGTTGACGCGACACATCATAGCACTGGCCCCACATGGTTGCTGAAGGAAATATGCCCTAGAGGCAATAATAAAGTTATTATTTATTTCCTTATATCATGATAAATGTTTATTATTCATGCTAGAATTGTATTAACCGGAAACATAATACATGTGTGAATACATAGACAAACAGTGTCACTAGTATGCCTCTACTTGACTAGCTCGTTGATCAAAGATGGTTGTGTTTCCTGGCCATAGACATGAGTTGTCATTTGATTAACGGGATCACATCATTAGGAGAATGATGTGATTGACTTGACCCATTCCGTTAGCTTAGCACTCGATCGTTTAGTATGTTGCTATTGCTTTCTTCATGACTTATACATGTTCCTATGACTATGAGATTATGCAACTCCCGTTTACCGGAGGAACACTTTGTGTGCTACCAAACGTCACAACGTAACTGGGTGATTATAAAGGTGCTCTACAGGTGTCTCCAAAGGTACTTGTTGGGTTGGCGTATTTCGAGATTAAGATTTGTCACTCCGATTGTCGGAGAGGTATCTCTGGGCCACTCAGTAATACACATCACTATAAGCCTTGCAAGCATTGTGACTAATGAGTTAGTTGCGGGATGATGTATTACGGAACGAGTAAAGAGACTTGCCGGTAACGAGATTGAACTAGGTATCGAGATACCGACGATCGAATCTCGGGCAAGTAACATACCGATGACAAAGGGAACAACGTATGTTGTTATGCGGTCTGACCGATAAACATCTTTGTAGAATATGTGGGAACCAATATGAGCATCCAGGTTCCGCTATTGGTTATTGACCGGAGAGGTGTCTCGGTCATGTCTACATAGTTCTCGAACCCGTAGGGTCCGCACGCTTAACGTTACGATGACAGTTATATTATGAGTTTATATGTTTTGATGTACCGAAGGTTGTTCGGAGTCCCGGATGTGATCACGGACATGACGAGGAGTCTCGAAATGGTCGAGACATAAATATTGATATATTGGAAGACTATGTTTGGACATCGGAAGTGTTCCGGGTGAAATCGGGATTTTTCCGGAGTACCGGGAGGTTACCGGAACCGCCCGGTAACTTAATGGGCCTTAGTGGGCCTAGGTGGAAGAGAGGAGAGGAGGCCAGGGCAGGGCCGCGCGCCCCTCCCCCCCAGTCCGAATAGGACAAGGAGAGGGGGGTGGCGCCCCCCTTCCTTCCTCCCCTCCACCTCTTCCCCTCTCTCTCCTAGTCCAACATGGATAAGGGGGGAGTCCTACTCCCGATAGGAGTAGGACTCCTCCTGGCGCGCCTCTCCTCCTTGGCCGGCGACCTCCCCCTTGCTCCTTTATATACGGGGGCAGGGGGGCACCTCTAGACACATAATTGATCAACGATCTTTTAGCCGTGTGCGGTGCCCCCCTCCACCATATTACACCTCGATAATATCGTAGCGGTGCTTAGGCGAAGCCCTGCGTCGGTAGAACATCATCATCGTCACCACGCCGTCGTGCTGACAAAACTCTCCCTCAACACTCGGCTGGATCGGAGTTCGAGGGACGTCATCGAGCTGAACGTGTGCTGAACTCGGAGGTACCTTGCGTTCGGTACTTGATCTGTCGGATCGTGAAGATGTACGACTACATCAACCGCGTTTTGTTAACGCTTCCGCTTTTGGTCTACGAGGGTACGTGGACAACACTCTCCCCTCTCGTTGCTATGCATCACCATGATCTTGCGTGTGCGTAGGAATTTTTTTGAAATTACTACGTTCCCCAACAGTGGCATCCGAGCCAGGTTTTATGCGTTGATGTTATGCACGAGAAGAACACAAGTGAGTTGTGGGCGATATAAGTCATACTGCTTACCAGCATGTCATACTTTGGTTCGGCGGTATTGTGAGATGAAGCGGCCCGGACCAACATTACGCGTACGCTTACGTGAGACTGGTTTCACTGTTGCGAGCACTCGTTGCTTAAAGGTGAGTGGCGGGTGTTTGTCTCTCTCACTTTAGTTGAACCGAGTGTGGCTACGCCCGGTCCTTGCGAAGGTTAAAACAGCACCAACTTGACAAACTATCATTGTGGTTTTGATGCGTAGGTAAGAACGGTTCTTGCTAAGCCCGTAGCAGCCATGTAAAACTTGCAACAACAAAGTAGAGGACGTCTAACTTGTTTTTGCAGGGCATGTTGTGATGTGATATGGTCAAGACATGATGCTATATTTTATTGTATGAGATGATCATGTTTTGTAACCGAGTTATCGGCAACTGGCAGGAGCCATATGGTTGTCGCTTTATTGTATGCAATGCAATCGCCATGTAATTGTTTTACTTTATCACTAAGCGGTAGCGATAGTCGTAAAAGCAATAGTTGGCGAGACGACAATGATACTACGATGGAGATCAAGGTGTCGCACCGGTGACGATGGTGATCATGACGGTGCTTCGGAGATGGAGATCACAAGCACAAGATGATGATGGCCATATCATATCACTTATATTGATTGCATGTGATGTTTATCTTTTATGCATCTTATCTTGCTTTGATTGACGGTAGCATTATAAGATGATCTCTCACTAAAATTTCAAGATAAAAGTGTTCTCCCTGAGTATGCACCATTGCGAAAGTTCTTCGTGCTGAGACACCACGTGAAGATCGGGTGTGATAGGCTCTACGTTCAAATACAATGGGTGCAAAACAGTTGCACACGCGGAATACTCAGGTTAAACTTGACGAGCCTAGCATATGCAGATATGGCCTCGGAACACGGAGACTGAAAGGTCGAGCGTGAATCATATAGTAGATATGATCAACATAGTGATGTTCACCATTGAAACTACTCCATCTCATGTGATGATCGGACATGGTTTAGTTGATATGGATCACGTGATCACTTAGAGGGTTAGAGGGATGTCTATCTAAGTGGGAGTTCTTAAGTAATATGATTAATTGAACTTGAATTTATCATGAACTTAGTACCTGATAGTATCTTGCTTGTCTATGTTAATTGTAGATAGATGGCCCGTGCTGTTGTTCCGTTGAATTTTAATGCGTTCCTTGAGAAAGCAATGTTGAAAGATGATGGTAGCAATTACACGGACTGGGTCCGTAACTTGAGGATTATCCTCATTGCTGCACAGAAGAATTACGTCCCGGAAGCACCGCTGGGTGCCAGGCCTGCTGCAAGAGCAACACCAGAAGTTATGAACGTCTGGCAGAGCAAAGCTGATGACTACTCGATAGTTCAGTGTGCCATGCTTTACGGCTTGGAACCGGGTCTTCAACTACGTTTTGAACGTCATGGAGCATATGAGATGTTCCAGGACTTAAAGTTAATATTTCAAGCAAATGCCCGGATTGAGAGATATGAAGTCTCCAATAAGTTCTACAGCTGCAAGATGGAAGAGAATAGTTCTGTCAGTGAGCATATACTCAAAATGTCTGGGTATAATAATCACTTGATTCAACTGGGAGTTAATCTTCCGGATGATAGCGTCATTGACAGAATTCTTCAATCACTGCCACCAAGCTACAAGAGCTTCGTGATGAACTATAACATGCAAGGGATGAATAAGACAATTCCCGAGATCTTCGCAATGCTAAAGGCAGCGGAGGTAGAAATCAAAAAGGAGCATCAAGTGTTGATGGTCAATAAGACCACTAGTTTCAAGAAAAAGGGCAAAGGGAAGAAGAAGGGGAGCTTCAAGAAGAACAGCAAGCAAGTTGTTGTTCAGGAGAAGAAACCCAAGTCTGGACCTAAGCCTGAGACTGAGTGCTTCTACTGCAAGTAGACTGGTCACTGGAAGCGGAACTGCCCCAAGTATTTGGCGGATAAGAAGGATGGCAAGTTGAACAAAGGTATATGTGATATACATGTTATTGATGTGTACCTTACTAATGCTCGCAGTAGCACCTGGGTATTTGATACTGGTTCTGTTGCTAATACTTGCAACTCGAAACAGGGGCTACGGATTAAGCGAAGATTGGCTAAGGACGAGGTGACGATGCGCGTGGGAAATGGTTCCAAAGTCGATGTGATCGCGGTCGGCACGCTACCTTTACATCTACCTTCGGGATTAGTATTAGACCTAAATAATTGTTGTTTGGTGCCAGCATTGAGCATGAACATTATATCTGGATCTTGTTTGATGCGAGACGGTTATTCATTTAAATCAGAGAATAATGGTTGTTCTATTTATATGAGTAATATCTTTTATGGTCATGCACCCTTGAAGAGTGGTCTATTCTTAATGAATCTCGATAGTAGTGACACACATATTCATAATGTCGAAGCCAAAAGATGCAGAGTTGATAATGATAGTGCAACTTATTTGTGGCACTGCCGTTTAGGTCATATCGGTGTAAAGCGCATGAAGAAACTCCATAATGATGGACTTTTGGAATCACTTGATTATGAATCACTTGGTACTTGCGAACCGTGTCTCATGGGCAAGATGACTAAAACACCGTTCTTCGGAACTATGGAGAGAGCAACGGATTTGTTGGAAATCATACATACAGATGTATGTGGTCCGATGAATATTGAGGCTCGTGGCGGATATCGTTATTTTCTCACCTTCACAGATGATTTGAGCAGATATGGGTATATCTACTTAATGAAACATAAGTCTGAAACATTTGAAAAGTTCAAAGAATTTCAGAGCGAAGTTGAAAATCATCGTAACAAGAAAATAAAGTTTCTACGATCAGATCGTGGAGGAGAATATTTGAGTTACGAGTTTGGCCTACATTTGAAACAATGCGGAATTGTTTCGCAACTCACGCCACCCGGAACACCACAACGTAATGGTGTGTCCGAACGTCGTAATCGTACTTTACTAGATATGGTGCGATCTATGATGTCTCTTACTGATTTACCGCTATCGTTTTGGGGTTATGCTTTAGAGACGGCTGCATTCACTCTAAATAGGACACCATCGAAATCCGTTGAGACGACGCCTTATGAACTATGGTTTGGCAAGAAACCAAAGTTGTCGTATCTTAAAGTTTGGGGTTGCGATGCTTATGTGAAGAAACTTCAACCTGATAAGCTCGAACCTAAATCGGAGAAATGTGTCTTCATAGGATACCCAAAGGAAACTGTTGGGTACACCTTCTATCACAGATCCGAAGGCAAGACATTCATTGCTAAGAATTGATCCTTTCTAGAGAAGGAGTTTCTCTCGAAAGAAGTGAGTGGGAGGAAAGTAGAACTTGATGAGGTAAATGTACCTGCTCCCTTATTGGAAAGTAGATCATCACAGAAATCAGTTTCTGCGACACCTACACCAATTAGTGAGGAAGTTAATGATAATGATCATGAAACTTCAGATCAAGTTATTACTGAACCTCGTAGATCAACCAGATTAAGATCCGCACCAGAGTGGTATGGTAATCCTGTTCTGGAGGTTATGTTACTAGACCATGACGAACCTACGAACTATGAGAAGCGATGGTGAGCCCAGATTCCGCAAAATGGCTAGAGGCCATGAAATCCGAGATGGGATCCATGTATGAGAACAAAGTATGGACTTTGGTTGACTTGCCCGATGATCGGCAAGCCATTGAAAATAAATGGATCTTCAAGAAGAAGACTGACACTGACGGTAATGTTACTGTCTATAAAGCTCGACTTGTTGCGAAAGGTTTTTGACAAGTTCAAGGGATTGACTACGATGAGACCTTCTCACCCGTAGCGATGCTTAAGTCTGTCCGAATCATGTTAGCAATTGCCGCATTTTATGATTATGAAATTTGGCAAACGGATGTCAAAACTGCATTCCTGAATGGATTTCTGGAAGAAGAGTTGTATATGATGCAACCGCAAGGTTTTTTCGATCCAAATGGAGCTAACAAAGTGTGCAAGCTCCAGCGATCCATTTATGGACTGGTGCAAGCCTCTCGGAGTTGGAATAAACGCTTTGATAGTGTGATCAAAGCATTTGGTTTTATACAGACTTTTGGAGAAGCCTGTATTTACAAGAAAGTGAGTGGGAGCTCATTAGCATTTCTGATATTATATGTGGATGACATATTGCTGATTGGAAATGATATAGAATTTCTGGATAGCATAAAGGGATACTTGAATAAGAGTTTTTCAATGAAAGACCTCGGTGAAGCTGCATATATATTGGGCATCAAGATCTATAGAGATAGATCAAGACGCTTAATTGGACTTTCACAAAGCACATACCTTGACAAAGTTTTGAAGAAGTTCAAAATGGATCAAGCAAAGAAAGGGTTCTTGCCTGTACTACAAGGTGTGAGATTGAGTAAGACTCAATGGCCGACCACTGCAGAAGATAGAGAGAAGATGAAAGATGTTCCCTATGCTTCAGCCATAGGCTCTATCATGTATGCAATGCTGTGTACCAGACCTGATGTGTGCCTTGCTATAAGTTTAGCAGGGAGGTACCAAAGTAATCCAGGAGTGGATCACTGGACAGCGGTCAAGAACATCCTGAAATACCTGAAAAGGACTAAGGATATGTTTCTCGTCTATGGAGGTGACAAAGAGCTCATCGTAAATGGTTACGTTGATGGAAGCTTTGACACTGATCCGGACGATTCTAAATCGCAAACCGGATACGTGTTTACATTGAACGGTGGAGCTGTCAGTTGGTGCAGTTCTAAACAAAGTGTCGTGGCGGGATCTACGTGTGAAGCGGAGTACATAGCTGCTTCGGAAGCAGCAAATGGATGAAGGAGTTCATATCCGATCTAGGCGTCGTACCTAGTGCATCGGGACCAATGAAAATCTTTTGTGACAATACTGGTGCAGTTGCCTTAGCAAAGGAATCCATATTTCACAAGAGAACCAAGCACATCAAAAGATGCTTCAATTCCATCCGGGATTTAGTCCAGGTGGGAGACATAGAAATTTGCAAGATACATACGGATCTGAATGTTGCAGACCCGTTGACTAAGCCTCTTCCACGAGCAAAACATGATGAGCACCAAGACTCCATGGGTGTAAGAATCATTACTGTGTAATCTAGATTATTGACTCTAGTGCAAGTGGGAGACTGAAGGAAATATGCCCTAGAGGCAATAATAAAGTTAGTATTTATTTCCTTATATCATGATAAATGTTTATTATTCATGCTAGAATTGTATTAACCGGAAACATAATACATGTGTGAATACATAGACAAACAGAGTGTCACTAGTATGCCTCTACTTGACTAGCTCGTTGATCAAAGATGGTTGTGTTTCCTGGCCATAGACATGAGTTGTCATTTTATTAACGGGATCACATCATTAGGAGAATGATGTGATTGACTTGACCCATTCTGTTAGCTTAGCACTTGATCGTTTAGTATGTTGCTATTGCTTTCTTCATGACTTATACATGTTCCTATGACTATGAGATTATGCAACTCCCGTTTACCGGAGGAACACTTTGTGTGCTACCAAACGTCACAACGTAACTGGGTGATTATAAAGGTGCTCTACAGGTGTCTCCAAAGGTACTTGTTGGGTTGGCGTATTTCGAGATTAGGATTTGTCACTCCGATTGTCGGAGAGGTATCTCTGGGCCCACTCAGTAATACACATCACTATAAGCCTTGCAAGCATTGTGACTAATGAGTTAGTTGCGGGATGATGTATTACGGAATGAGTAAAGAGACTTGCCGGTAACGATATTGAACTAGGTATCGAGATACCGACGATCGAATCTCGGGCAAGTAACATACCGATGACAAAGGGAACAACGTATGTTGTTATGCGGTCTGACCGATAAAGATCTTCATAGAATATGTGGGAACCAATATGAGCATCCAGGTTCCGCTATTGGTTATTGACCGGAGAGGTGTCTCGGTCATGTCTACATAGTTCTCGAACCCGTAGGGTCCGCACGCTTAACGTTACGATGACAGTTATATTATGAGTTTATATGTTTTGATGTACCGAGGTTATTTGGAGTCCCGGATGTGATCACAGACATGACGAGGAGTCTCGAAATGGTCGAGACATAAAGATTGATATATTGGAAGCCTATGTTTGGACATCGGAAGTGTTCCGGGTGAAATCGGGATTTTTCCGGAGTACCGGGAGGTTACCGGAACCCCCCGGTAACTTAATGGCCCTTACTGGGCCTAGGTGGAAGAGAGGAGAGGAGGCCAGGGCAGGGCCGCGCGCCCCTCCCCCCCAGTCCGAATAGGACAAGGAGAGGGGGGCGGCGCCCCCCCCCTTCCTTCCTCCCCTCCACCTCTTCCCCCTCTCTCTCCTAGTCCAACATGGAAAAGGGGGGAGTCCTACTCCCGGTAGGAGTAGGACTCCTCCTGGCGCGCCTCTCCCCCTTGGCCGGCGGCCTCCCCCTTGCTCCTTTATATACGGGGGCAGGGGGGCACCTCTAGACACACAATTTATCAACGATCTTTTATCCGTGTGCGGTGCCCCTCTCCACTATATTACACCTCGATAATATCGTAGCGGTGCTTAGCCGAAGCCCTGCGTCGGTAGAACATCATCATCGTCACCACGCCGTCATGCTGACGAAACTCTCCCTCAACACTCGGCTGGATCGGAGTTCGAGGGACGTCATCGAGCTGAACGTGTGCTGAACTTGGAGGTGCCGTGCGTTCGGTACTTGATCGGTCCGATCGTCAAGACGTACGACTACATTAACCGCGTTGTGTTAACGCTTCCGCTTTCGGTCTACGAGGGTACGTGGACAATACTCTCCCCTCTCATTGCTATGCATCACCATGATCTTGCGTGTGCGTAGGAAATTTTTTGAAACTACTACGTTCCCCAACAGTTGCCTCTAAACTTGGCTGAAAGACCCGCAGTGTACAATACTCCATTTGCTGCAACCTCTAACATTTACCCCACCACAAATTAAAATATATATTCCTGTCTTGACCAGATGAGCGTGCAAACTACAATCACCAGGATGACAGGTAGGGCCAGAAGAGTATTTTAATTAAAAAGCATGGAGCCAACGCCAACGATTTTAAGCTTGGAGGCACGGTACATGCTATCCTAGACTACTCTACACATGAAACTGCCACACGAGCATCCGGGCAGCACTTGGCTCTTCGCCTCTTTGGGAAGTCGAACAATGATGGAGTACTACTGCAGTGGAGGCATACTACAGTATGCTTCTAGCCATCTAACACCAATTGAACTGCTGCATGTCCGCCGCGTGCGGGAGGGAGAGCGTGTAGCGAACGAAAGCTTCTCCTAGTCCTGCCAGCCACCATGCTTTTGGGCGAGGGAGGGACGCAACTTCATTGACTTACTGCTCCTGCCTTTGCGTGTAGGACAGGTGGGCCCAACAGGTGGGTGGCCCACCTGTCATGCAGCCAAAGGCAGGTGCAGTTAAGGCGACAGGGCGTTGTAGTAATCAAACTTCTCGGTCTTGTACGAGTTAACGCGACACATCAAAGCACTACACTCGATATATTCAATAATTTGCGTTTACCGATGCATTAATTACAACACATGCATGCATGCCGTGACTCTCCTTTTGATACTTGCATGTGTTGATTTAATGCACCTTGAAGTAGTATGAATATGTGACGGTAAAGCTTTGTAATGCCTCGGCCCTAATAAAGCGAGAGATGGTTGTGCACGAGGAGGGCGAGATAATGCAGACGGAACAGGACCCGATGATGGAGCTCTCTATGGTCTCGATGGACCTCACCTTGCTCCACTGCCCCTTGTGCCTCCACCCCTTGAAGCCTCCAGTGTATGAGGTTAGAATACACCTCGTCCGTTCGGATGATCGAGCAAGGTGCAGGTTTCTTGATTGTTGTGCTGTTCGATTGATTTGTGCAGTGCAAGGGAGGGCACCTGGCCTGCGCGGACTGCCGCGCCGAGCGCCCCGGGAACCAGCGGCAGTGCCAGAAGTGCGAGCGCGGCGGTGGCTTCGACGTGCAGAACACGGCGGTGCACGCCGTGCTCTCCTCGGTGAGGGTGGAGTGCACGCATGAAGGTTGTGGGCTCTACGTCACTTACCACAAGTTCGCCGATCACCAGAGCGTGTGTCCGCTCGCGCCCTACAAATGCCCCGTGCCCGTCTGCAGCTACGAAGGCCCGCCGCCGGTGCTCTCCCACCACATCAGCACCACGCATCCCATGCCCATGCACAGGATCCAATACGGCAAGGTGCTCCAGCTGCAAGTGCCACTGTCGGAGCCACGACTCTTGCTGTTCGTGGAGGAGGACGGTCGCGCATTTTTCTTGGTCGGTGATGTGCTCGTCATCGGCGCGCCTATCGCTGTGTCGGTCGTCTGCGTCAGAGCGGGGTCGCCCCCACTGCCGCACTACGTGGCCAAGCTGTGGGTGAACCGCCCGCCGAGGGAGCCCAAAGGCAGGACCGACGTCGTCAAGGTGGAAATGGAGGTGACAAGCAGCAAGGATCCCGGCGACGTCGCTGTGCATGAGCTGACCTTCTTCACAGTTCCGCCCAAGCTGCTAGCCGGGGCTAAGCTGGTGTCCCTCCAACATTCAGATTGACAAGCTCACGTCCTAAATGATTCTACAGTGCCTTCTGTTTATCTTAGTAATATGCTAATATAGGGCTTAGCTCGGTCTACTTTAGCTTAAGAGATGGCGGGCTTTGGTGGCGATGCAACAATTACTTCGACATCAGATGAGTTGTTAAAATAATTTCCAACAGCCGAACGGATATTTTGTGTCTGTTGGATATAAGGATCCTTTGGGTAAGAAGTATAACTGCTTATAAGAAGTAAGTATAACAGCTTATATACTTGTTTGTTCAGGAAATGTTGCATACTTGTGCGAGTTGACGCGAGACATCAAAGTTGTACTACTAGTAGTACTCCCTCCGATCCTAATTTCTCTGCGCATGAGGCTAGTCATAGTGGGAGTAACATAGGTAGTAACATAGATGCCACATAAGCAAAAATGATGAGGTGGCAAGTAATTAATGAGGAGAGAGGCAAATAGAGTAACATAGCGCTTTCCAATGCAAAATGAGTCTACAAAGTAATAAATGAAGACATCTAGTACTATGTTATCACATATATGACACTACCCACTATTAAGGTACTAGTAACATAGATTAGTAACTAGTCTATGTTACTCTCCACTATGACCAGCCTAAGTCGAGGCGCGGATCACCCGCAAAAAAAAAAGTCGAGGCGCGGATACCAACGAGGGCCTGGTTGTGTCTATACTTGGACAACTCACCCGATTGCATGCGCACCAGGCAGACGAAGCTCGTGTCGTGTTGGTGCCATGTGCGGCCCGCACATTAACCAAAACCTCGCGCCTCCATCTTAGCCTCCGCGTTTTAAACTTCTCAATATCAAGGCCAAGGAGCAACATGAAACCTATGATAGAGCCAATCGGATGGTTGAGAACACTACAACTCGTAGCTATAGATGCGTGTGTGAGAGAGGGCGAGTGCGTGCGTGCACCTCTTCTCTTCCTGTATAACGTACTAAACTCAGAGTACAAGTGTATGTGGGTGGCATCGACCTAGGGAGCAGTGATGGTGCGTGCGAGAAGTCCCGAGAGATAGGTGTAATGCGTCTGAAAAAAAGACTAGTCTATAGCTCGCCACGAGGCTATTCCTGTCGAACACCCCAATAAGCATAAGATATGTATTCGACGGTGCCAGTTTTTGCATGTACACAGCAGTAGAAAAAGAACTAGTACCATGGCCTATGCTACACCACGGTCGAGAACACGTGCCCGTGTTACGCCATCCGGGAATAGTGCCGCACTTCAAAACTAGAACCGTCAATAAATTTTGAGCGCGTCTCATCACATTCCAAATTACTACTACTACCACGCTATATTTAATTGCAAACCTGTTCACACCGATCACAACCTAAACGGTTTCCCACTTTGGAGCGTATTAGTAGTACTCAGTTATAAATACTACTACTATGCCAAGATGACTGCACATTCCTCCTCAACTCCTCATCCACAAAAAACAATCAAGTCAATCAAGCCATGGACAGCGTGAGTTCTGGGTCGAGAGATTTCCACCAGGGAGAGGCGAGCATGGAAGAGGAAGCACGAGAGATGTCCCGCCTCGCCGCGAAAGCAGCCGACATGTCCAGTGATACGTCTCCAACATATCTATAATTTACGAAGTATTCATGCTATTATATTATCTGTTTTGGATGTTTATGGGCTTTACTAAACACTTTTATATTATTTTTGGGACTAACCTATTAACCGGAGGCCCAACCCAAATTGCTATTTTTCTAGCCTATTTCAGCGTTTCTAAGAAAAGGAATATCAAACGGAGTTCAAACAGAATGAAACCTTCGGGAGAGTTATTTTTGGAACGGAAGCAATCCAGGAGACTTGGAGTAGACGTCAGGGAAGCTTCGAGGAAGCCACGAGGCATGGAGGCGCGCCCTACCCCCTGGGTGCGCCCCCCACCCTCGTGGGCCCCTTGTGGCTCCCCTGACCGACTTCTTTTGCCTATATATATCCATATACCTAAAAACATCGGGGAGCACAATAGACCGGGAGTTCCGCCGCCGCAAGCCTCTGTAGCCACCGAAAACCAATCTAGACCCGTTCCGGCACCCTGCCGGTGGGGGGATCCATCACCGGTGGCCATCTTCATCATCCCAGCGCTCTCCATGACGAGGAGGGAGTAGTTCACCCTCGGGGCTGGGGGTATGTACCATTAGCTATGTGTTTGATCTCTCTCTCGTGTTCTTGATTTGGCACAATCTTGATGTATCGCGAGCTTTGCTATTATAGTTGGATCTTATGATGTTTCTCCCCCTCTACTCTCTTGTAATGGATTGAGTTTTCCCTTTGAAGTTATCTTATCGGATTGAGTCTTCAAGGATTTGAGAACACTTGATGTATGCCTTGCATGTGCTTATCTGTGGTGACAATGGGATATCACGTGATCCACTTGATGTATGTTTTGGTGATCAACTTGCGAGTTCCGTGACCTCGTGAACTTATGCATAGGGGTTGGCACACGTTTTTGTCTTGACTCTCCGGTAGAAACTTTGAGGCACTCTTTGAAGTACTTTGTGTTGGTTTGAATAGATGAATCTGAGATTGTGTGATGCATATCGTATAATCATACCCACGGATACTTGAGGTGACATTGGAGTATCTAGGTGACATTAGGGTTTTGGTTGATATGTGTCTTAAGGTGTTATTCTAGTACGAACTCTTGAATAGATCGATCCGAAAGAATAACTTTGAGGTGGTTTCGTACCCTACAATAATCTCTTCGTTTGTTCTCCGCTATTAGTGACTTTGGAGTGACTCTTTGTTGCATGTTGAGGGATAGTTATATGATCCAATTATGTTATTATTGTTGAGATAACTTGCACTAGTGAAAGTATGAACCCTGGGCCTTGTTTCCTAGCATGGCAATACCGTTTGTGCTCACTTTTATCATTAGTTACCTTGCTGTTTTTATATTTTCAGATTACAAAAAGCTATATCTACTATCCATATTGCACTTGTATCACCATCTCTTCGCCGAACTAGTGCACCTATACAATTTACCATTGTATTGGGAGTGTTGGGGACACAAGAGACTCTTTGTTATTTGGTTGCAGGGTTGCTTGAGAGAGACCATCTTCAACCTATGCCTCCCACGTATTGATAAACCTTAGGTCATCCACTTGAGGGAAATTTGCTACTGTCCTACAAACCTCTGCACTTGGAGGCCCAACAACGTCTACAAGAATAAGGTTGTGTAGTAGACATCAAGCTCTTTTCTGGCGCCGTTGCCGGGGAGGTGAGTGCTTGAAGGTATATCTTTAGATCTTGCAATCGAATCTTTTAGTTTCTTGTTTTATCACTAGTTGAGTTTATAAAAGAAAACTACAAAAAAAATGGAATTGAGGGTGCCTCATATGCTTCATCTTTTTAATATCTTTCATGAGAATAAGGATTCCGATAATTGTGCCAAAATGTTAGAAGAAGAATGCATTAAAATGTTTGGCACTAAATCTTTGTATGATGAGCATGATTGCAATGTTATTAGTAGGAACTTTTCTTTGAATACCCATGATGCTAATGATATGCAAAGCCACAAGCTTGGGGATGCTATGTTTGATGAAGATGATATGTTTAGTCCTCCAAGTTTTGATGAGCAAATTTATTATGATGAAAGCATGCCTCCTATTTATGATGATTATTGTCATGACACGTATGCTATAAAGAATAAATATAACCATGAAACTTGTCATCATGATTTTAATTTTCAATTGGATTATGCTTCACATGATAGTTATTTTGTTGAGTTTGCTCCCACTACTATTGATGAGAATAAATTTGCTTATGTGGAGAGTAGTAAATTTTCTATGCTTGTGGATCATGAAAAGAATGCTTTATGTGACAGTTATATTGTTGAATTCATTCATGATGCTACTGAAAATTATTATGAGGGACGAATATATTCTTGTAGGAATTGCAATAATATCAAGTTTCCTCTCTATGTGTTGAAAATCTTGAAGTTATGCTTGTTTTGCCTTCCTATGCTAGTTGATTATTGTTCCCGTAAGTTGTTTGCTCACAAAATCCCTATGCATAGGAAGTGGGTTAGACTTAAATGTGCTAGTCATATTCTCCATGATGCTCTCTTTATGTTTCAATTCTTATCTTTTATGTGAGCATTATTGAAATCATCTTGCCTAGCTAGGGGCGTTAAATGTTAGCGCTTGTTGGGAGGCAACCCAATTTTATTTTTGTTCTTTGCCTTTTTGCTCCTGTTTAATAATAAATAAATCATCTAACCTCTGGTTATATGTGGTTTTATGTTTTAATTAGTGTTTGTGACAAGTAAAACCTATATGATCTTCTTGGATGATAGTTATTTGATCTTGCTGAAAAAGACAGAAACTTTCTGCTCACGAAAACAATTGTTAAAAATCACCGGAAAGTGATAAAATACTGATTCCAATTGCAGTAGATCAATAATCAAATTAGCTAGGTCGTCATATTGTGGCAGATTTTTCTGAGTTCCAGAAGTTTGTGTTTGATGCAGATTACTACAGACTGTTCTGTTTTTGACAGATTCTGTTTTCTATGTGTTGTTTGCTGATTTTGATGAATCTATGAGTAGTATCGGAGGGTATGAACCATAGAGGAGTTGGAATACAGTAGATATTACACCAATATGAATTTATATTGAGTTCACAACAGTACCTAAGTGGTGATTTATTTTCTTATACTAACGGAGCTTACGAGTTTTCTATTGAGTTTTGTGTTGTGAAGTTTTCAAGTTTTGGGTAAATATTCGATGGACTATGGAATAAGGAGTGGCAAGAGCCTAAGCTTGGGGATGCCCAAGGCACCCCAAGGTAATATTCAAGGACAACCAAGAGCTTAAGCTTGGGGATGCCCCGGATGGCATCCCCTCTTTCATCTTTGTTCATCGGTAACTTTACTTGGAGCTATATTTTTATTCACCACATGATATGTGTTTTGCTTGGAGCGTCATTTTCTTTCGTTAGTATTTTCTTGATGTTATTTAGAATAATATTTGCATCTTTATTTTCAATAAAAATGTCAAGGATAGCCTTTACCATGCTTATTTTGCAAATATACATGTTGCTGTTTCAAAACAGAAAGTTTATCGCTGTTGCAAAAATTGCCTAGAGAAGACAGAATATGATAAAATGTTGAAACTTTTTGCATCATAAGCTCTGATAAATTTTCTACAGTGTGGTAGAATTTCATAATTTTTAGAGTTAGGGAAGTATGATGAATCTTGCGTTCTTTACAGACTGTACTGTTTTGGCAGATTGCTGTTATGTTTGCGTTGTTTGCATGTGTTTACTTGTTTAATGCTTCTATTTGAGGATAGGAGTATTAAATATGCAGAGGCATTTAGTATGCAATGTTGAATAATAATTTTAGTGATTTGCTACAGTAGAAAATGATAAGGTTTTTGCATTGGTTTATACTAACTTATCTCACGAGTTCTTGTTGAGTTTGGTGTGGATGAAGCTTTCGAGATTTAGGAAACCGTGATATAAAAGGAATTAAGGAGACGCAAAAGCTCAAGCTTGGGGATGCCCAAGGCACCCCAAGATAATATTTCAAGAAGTCTCAAGCATCTAAGCCTGGGGATGCCCCGGTAGGCATCCCACCTTTCTTCTTCAACAATTATCGGTTAGTATCGGTTGAGCCTAAGTTTTAGCTTCTTCACATGATGAGTGCTATCCTTGAAGTGTCGTTTTTTGTTTTGCTTGCTGTTTGAATAATATCCCAAGATCTGAAATTCTTAAATGAGAGAGGGTCCTCACATAGCTACATAATTATTTAACTACTCATTGATCTTCACTTATATCTTTTTGGAGTAGTTTGTCATTTACTCGTGTGCTTCACTTATATCCTATGAGTAAATGGTTGAATGATTTGAATGTCATAAATCTGAAAATATATATGTTTCATATGCCTTTCCCATGGGGAGTAATGCCTTCACATATAAGAAGTAGAGGTGGTAAATTTTTTGAAGGTTAGCAAACATTGTATTGGTCACTTGAACAATTCATGAAAGAATATTGAAGGAAGAGAGATTTCACATATAAATATACTATCTTGGACATCTTCTATGATTGTGAGCCCCATTAATTATTTTCAAACCTGAGCAAATTAGTTGAAGTTGGACAAGGAAGACAACATAATGAGTTATGCTTGGGTATATTTGTATAGAAGTTATATTGTTATGGATCCTCTAACATGTGGTGCTTGCTATTTAGAATCCTTTGCTAGCCAAAATATCTGTACTAAGCGGGAATACTCCTTGTGCATCCAAATTCCTTGAACCAAGTTTATTCCATGAGTGTCCACCATATCTACCTATATGTGGTATTTACCTACCGTTCCAAGTAAATTTGCATGTGCCAAACTCTAAACCTTCAAATAATAATCTGTTTTGTATGCCCGAATCGCTCATGTAGCGACTAGGGGCTGTCAGTATCTTCCATGCTAGGTGGGTTATTCTCACGATGAGTGGACTTCACTCATCATTCACAAGAAAATGGCTGGTAACTGGGATGCCCGGTCCTATGATCAAAAGATCAAAAACAAATTCACAAATAATTTAAACAAACTCCCCTAGGATTGTTGATAGTTGGACGACACCCGTTGTTTCGGACAAGCCGTGGAGTGTGATTGTTGGTGGAGGGGGAGTAAAATCTTTACCTTTCTGTTTGGGAACTGCCTATAATGTATCTAGTATGGAAGATATTGGGAACTCTTGGTTGTTATGTTGACAATGAAAGCATACCTCTCAAAATTATTTTCATCTCTGTTTTTGCTTCCAGCTCTGGCACCTCTACAAATCCATGCTTCCCTCTGTGAAGAGCCTATCTTTTACTTTTATGCAAGAGTCAGTAGTATTCCTTCTCATTCAAACCTACTCTTTAGTTGGCAAGCATCATGTGATGGAAGATCTATGCATATATGGACATTCAAATATATTTGATCATGAATTATTATTGTTGACAATTATCTATATGATAAATAAGTTGGGAGGCAAAACATTAAGCCCCTATCTTTCTCTGTCTTTGATGAATGCTATTTGTTCTAAAAATATGCTTTGAGTGGTAGCAATCATGGAAGACTATATGATAGTTGAGTATGTGGGATTTGCTAAATCAAAGCTCTTACACAGACCCTTCCTGAAAATACGATGAATTGCAATTGTTTGATGACTGAGAACATAGTTTGTTAGTTTTCAAGAAAGTTTATGATCTATGCTTTAACATGAGAATAGCTTGTTACTTGACCATGAAAAGTTTTATGAGTTGAGCTACTGTTATGACATATAATGATGCTAGAAAAGATGATTGAAATTATCATTGATCAAACTTGTGCACCTGCTAGCATTCACACTTCATAAATTATTTCTTTTATCATTTACCTACTCGAGGACGAGCAGGAATTAAGCTTGGGGATGCTGATACGTCTCCAACGTATCTATAATTTACGAAGTATTCATGCTAGTATATTATCTGTTTTGGATGTTTATGGGCTTTACTAAACACTTTTATATTATTTTTGGGAATAACCTATTAACCGGAGGCCCAGCCCAAATTGTTGTTTTTCTTGCTTGCGCGCCCTACCCCCCTGGGCACGCCCCCACCCTCGTGGGCCCCTCGCGGCTCCCCTGACTGACTTCTTTTGCCTATATATATCCATATACCCTAAAAACATCGGGGAGCACAATAGATCGGGAGTTCCGCCGCCGCAAGCCTCTGTAGCCACCGAAAACCAATCTAGACCCGTTTCGGCACCCTGCCGGTGGGGCGATCCATCACCGGTGGCCATCTTCATCATCCCGGCGCTCTCCATGACGAGTAGTTCACCCTTGGGGCTGGGGGTATGTACCAGTAGCTATGTGTTTGATCTCTCTCTCTCTCTCGTGTTCTTGATTTGGCACGATCTTGATGTATCGCGAGCTTTGCTATTATAGTTGGATCTTATGATGTTTCTCCCCCTCTACTCTCTTGTAATGGATTGAGTTTTCCCTTTCAAGTTATCTTATCGGATTGAGTCTTTAAGGATTTGAGAACACTTGATGTATGTCTTGCATGTGCTTATCTGTGGTGACAATGGGATATCATGTGATCCACTTGATGTATGTTTTGGTGATCAACTTGCGAGTTCCGTGACCTCGTGAACTTATGCATAGGGGTTGGCACACGTTTTTGTCTTGACTCTCCGGTAGAAACTTTGGGGCACTCTTTGAAGTACTTTGTGTTGGTTTGAATAGATGAATCTGAGATTGTGTGATGCATATCGTATAATCATACCCACGGATACTTGAGGTGACATTGGAGTATCTAGGTGACATTAGGGTTTTGGTTGATATGTGTCTTAAGGTGTTATTCTAGTACGAACTCTTGAATAGATCGATCCGAAAGAATAACTTTGAGGTGGTTTCGTACCCGACAATAATCTCTTCGTTTGTTCTCTGCTATTAGTGACTTTGGAGTGACTCTTTGTTGCATGTTGAGGGATAGTTATATGATCCAATTATGTTATTATTGTTGAGAGAACTTGCACTAGTGAAAGTATGAACCCTAGGCTTTGTTTCCTAGCATTGCAATACCGTTTGTGCTCACTTTTATCATTAGTTACTTTGCTGTTTTTATATTTTCAGATTACAAAAAGCTATATCTACTATCCATATTGCACTTGTATCACTATCTCTTCACCGAACTAGTGCACCTATACAATTTACCATTGTATTGGGTGTGTTGGGGACACAAGAGACTCTTTGTTATTTGGTTGCAGGGTTGCTTGAGAGAGACCATCTTCAACCTACGCCTCCCACGAATTGATAAACCTTAGGTCATCCACTTGAGGGAAATTTGCTACTGTCCTACAAACCTCTGCACTTGGAGGCCCAACAACGTCTACAAGAAGATGGTTGTGTAGTAGACATCATCCAGCCGCGCAGCAGTAGAAGCACAGAGGTCCCGCCGCGCCGCCGAAGCAGCACGGAGGTCCCGCCGCGCCGTCGATGTAGCAGGCTGGTCCGGCCACGCCGCGGAAGCAGCAGAGATGTCCCGCCGTGCCGCCGAAGCAGCATGGAGGTCCCGCCGCGGCGCGGCGGCCCGGGAAAATTTCTCGCGGGCAGGCGAGGACTGTTACAGGCACATGCATGCGATGGTCCATAGCCAGATGGATCAGATCTCCGGCTGGGCGAGGTTGCAGGACGAGGCTACCGGCGTCATCCGGCAACTAGGGGAGGGCAATGCGAAGCTCTGGGCCGAGCGCAACCTGCTGAGGGCGAAGATCACCGGAAGGGCAAAGCAGGCGAAGGAGACCGCTGCCTTGTTTCCGAGGACGGGCGTCATTGTCAAGAAACTTATGGACGAGAATGCCATGCTCCGCATCGAGCGCAACAGGCTGGTGGAGGAATCCGTGGATGCTGCCAAGCAGCGTATTAAGGACATGAAACTGATGAAAGAGATCGTCGCCGCTCGCCGTGAGAACTAGTCTCCGCGACCTGCAGCGCATAAAGAAAGTAGAGATCAGCGAGCCAGATCATTATATGCGTCTTCCTTCTTCTTTGGCCCTTGTGTATTTCGGGCATAACCGCATGTGGCTTTTTAAATTATCTTCCTAATTATGTAAGATAATAATTATCCACTCTTGTCGTCCTTATATATATTCATCAGTCTTGCTTTAAGTTGCAGTAGATGCTATATAGGTCCGTCAGATCTTACATCAAGATCCGTGCAAAATTTTCTTTTCAGATTTTCTTTTTTCTCTCTTAAATCTCAGTCGAGTGAGACATTGCCACGGCATTAAACAGAGGCTCGGGTGCCATTAATGGAGACCTTGGGAGAGAGGTGGACGGAAGATGGAGGTCAAAGGGCTCTCCTCCCGATAAGGACGCGCAGGGGTCTGATCGCACGCCTCCCGTACTCAAATAGCTACCCTGCACGACGCCTCCTAGCTAATAAAAAAAGGGGACGCGTGGCGGCACGTAAATGGTAAATAGAACGCCCATGGTTTCAATAATACTTGTGTTTCCGATTGGAACGTGATAGCACTTGTTCCAAAATGACTTTGTTGATTATTAATGTGTGCGTCTTCGCAAATCGGACAGCAAAATTACCACAGCATGTTGGTGCCATGTCATGACACCAAGCCAAGTTTCATGATTTTCATGTGTGTTTCGGGTTTACAGGAATTTAAAAACCAAGTTTCTCAATGTTTCCAGCCGAGCCACGATGCCCAGATGTTTGAATTTCATTCCCATTTCTTGCATGGGACCTAGAAATTTACCCAAGGACACACATGTGATTTTTCAACCAGCTTTGGTGCACTGGAGCATGTGCTTGTATTTCAAATTTGAATTATGCACACAAAGGTGACACGTTCCCTCTCAGAACCACGAGCCTTCTTGAGAGAAGCTCCGGTTTGCAAGAAACTTATACCAAAACTTGTTCCTATTCTGCCAATTTTTTTACCACAACATGGTAGTACCATGACATGACACCATGCCGATTTTCATGATTTTCAGGCATGTTTTGGATTTACAAGAATTTTAAAACCAAGCTTCTCAATGTTCTCGGCCGATCCACGATGCCCAGATGTTTGAATTTCATTCCCATTTCCTGCATGGGACCTAGAAATTCACCCGAGGACACACATGTGATTTTTCAACCAACTTTGGTGCACGGGAGCATGTGCTTGTAGATCAAATTTGAATTATGCACATTAAATGACTAGAAACTCAATTAATGTATACAAAAGGCCAAACGAACCCGGAATAATTCCAAAATTTAACTGGGCACTCATGTAGTTCTATGTTGCCTCTATAAAGAAACTCAAGGGGGGCAGCGTATATTGTTTCACTCTCAAAGGTGACATGTTCCCTCTCAGAACCACGAGCCTTCTTGAGAGAAGCTCCGGTTTGCAAGAAGCTTATACCAAAACTTGTTCCTATTCGGCCAATTTTTTTACCACGGCATGGTAGTACCATGACATGACACTATGCCAAGTTACATGATTTTCAGGCGTGTTTTGGATTTACAAGAATTTTAAAACCAAGTTTCTCAATGTTCTCGGCCGAGCCACGATGCCCGTATGTTTGAATTTCATTCCCATTTGTTGCATGGGACCTAGAAATTCATCCGAGGACACACATGTGATTTTTCAACCAACTTTGGTGCACGGGAGCATGTGCTTGTAGTTCAAATTTGAATTATGCACATTAAATGACCAGAAAATCAATTAATGTATAAAAAAGGCCAAACGAACCCAGAATAATTCCAAAATATAACAGGGCACTCATGTAGTTCTATGTTGCCTTTGTAAAGAAACTCAAGGGGGGCAGTGTATATTGTTTCGCACTCAAAGGTGACACATTCCCTCTCAGAACGACGAGCCTTCTTGAGAGAAGCTCCGGTTTGCAAGAAGCTTATACCAAAATTTGTTCCTATTCGGCCGTTTTTTACCAGGGCATGGTAGTACCATTGAAAGATCGAGGATGTGGCCTAGAGGGGGGGGGTGAATAGGTGCTTTAAAATAATTACTGGTTAGGCTTGAACAAATGCGGAATAAACCTAGCGTTTAATTTGTCAAGCACAAAACCTACAACAATTAGGCTCACCTATGTGCACCAACAACTTACGCTAAGCAAGATAAACTACTAGGTGATAGAAAGATATATGACAAGGAACAATATGGCTATCACAAAGTAAAGTGCATAAGTAAAGGGCTCGGGTAAGAGATAACCGAGGCACGCGGAGACGATGATGTATCCCGAAGTTCACACCCTTGCGGATGCTAATCTCCGTTTGGAGCGGTGTGGAGGCACAATGCTCCCCAAGAAGCCACTAGGGCCACCGTAATCTCCTCACGCCCTCGCACAATGCAAGATGCTGTGATTCCACTAAGGGACCCTTGAGGGCGGTCACCGAACCCGTACAAATGGCAACCCTTGGGGGCGATCACCGAACCCGTACACTTTGGCAACCCTTGGGGGTGGTCGCTGGTAACCGTCAAATTGCTCGGGGCGATCTCCACAACCTAATTGGAGACCCCGACGCTTGCCCGAAGCTTTGCACCATAATGATTGAGCTTCGAACACCACCAACCGTCTAGGGCGCCCAAGAACCCAAGAGGAACAAGCTCAAGGGTACCAAGCACCCAAGAGTAATAAGCTTCTCAACTTGTAACTTCCACGTATCCCCGTGGAGAACTCAAACCGATGCACAAAATGCAATGGCAAGGGCACACGGAGTGCCCAAGTCCTTCTCTCCCAATTCCCACCAAAGCAACTAATGCTAGGGAGGAAAATGAGAGGAAGAACAAGAAGGAGAACACCAAGAACTCCAAGATCTAGATCCAAGGGGTTCCCCTCACATAGAGGAGAAAGTGATTGGTGGAAATGTGGATCTAGATCTTCTCTCTCCTTTCCCCCAAAAATTAGCAAGAATCCATGGAGGGATTTAGAGATAGCAAGCTCGAAGAAGGTCAACAATGGGGGAAGAACACGATCTCAAAGGATAAGTTTCATTGGGGAGGAAGCCCCCCTTTTATAGGTGGGGGAAAATCCAACCGTTATGCTCACAACCCGCACCGAGCGGTACTACCTCTACAAGGAGTGGTACAACTGCTAGGGCGGCAGTAGCCCTTTGATAAACAACGAAGAGGAGGCAAAAGGCCAGAAGAACCGTCGGAGCGGTACTACCGCTTGTCCTCACGGTACTACCGCTAGGGGTAGCGGTACTACTGCTTGCGAGCGGTACTAAAAAAATACATCCATGCCTACTTCCGCTGAGTTTCGGTCAGTGCAAAAAATCCGGCATACTACAGCTCACAGGGAACGGTACTAAAAAAATTACATCCCCTCCAAGTGTTAGTACCGCTCCCATGGGCGGTAGTACCGCAGCAGCCTTTTTAAGGACACCAAAACTGACACAACTTCTGCAAACGGACTCCGAATTCAACGAAACCAAGTTTGTTGGAAAGCTAGCAACAATGGCGAACACAATCTTGATAGAAATAACAATAATAAGCAAATTAGAAAAGGCCCATAAGAAAATGGTGAGAACCCTTCCTCGAATAAGACCGGTAAAACCTCCAACACCGCAAACGCAATAGAAGAAGCATGTGAACTCAGTTTTCGATGAACTTGAGCTTGTCAAGAAGATGACCATAAGCTCCAAATCTCACAAAGAGAACCAAACAAGAACCAAGAAATATGATGCAAGGATGCAATGGTTTGAGCTCTCTACGAATGATACGATCAAGCTACTCATCGAGAGCCCCCCCCTTGATAGTACGTCAATCGATCCTATAACCCGGTCTCCCAACTACCACCATGAGACTGGTAAAATAGAAGACCTATCAAGGGAAAACCTTTGCCTTGCACGAAGTCCACTTGAGCTATATGATGACGATCTTGACTCCCTCAAGTTGGACCACCTTCCTTGATTGCGTTGGCTCGATGAAGACTAGATGATTGCTCCCCCATAGTCCACTATTGTCGGGTGGTAGGTGCGACATATGCCAACGGGTGGCTTATCATTGTGGGAGCCAGTAAGACGTCGCCGGTGCCTGGAAACGGGATGAGGCGAAGACATGCACGCCGGCGAATCTTACCCAAGTTCGTGGCTCTCCGTGGAGATAACACCCCTAGTCCTGCTCTGCGGGGTCTCCGCATGATCACTAGATCTATACAAGTGGCTACAAGTGCTCCTCGAGCTGTCGGGCTAGAGGAAGAAGAAGGGCAAGGCTAGCTCTCTTTTTCTCTCTATGTGGTGTGTGTAACTCTATGAGATCAACCCTTTGCATGGGTGTCCCGGGGGGTTTATATAGGCCTACCCCCAGGAGTACAATGGTAATCCGGCTGGGCGCGGGTCCCAGCCGTCAGTGTCTATGCTCGCCGGCTTCTCCGCCGGTCATTGGGGCCCGCCGACTGGTGGGTCCCGCCGGCTGCCGGCTTCTTGGCCGGCACCCCGGCCCCACCGCATGGGGGCTTTGTAGGCGGCTGGTTAATGTTACCTCGCCTCGGATGACGAGGGCTTTGTCGAGGTAAGCGTGGCTACAGTGTCGCCGCCTTGCGAGCTCTCACTGTAGCCTTACCTCGTCTTGTCCCCTTAATGGGGCGCATGCTTCGAGGGAGGGAGGTAGCCGGTATTGGGAGCCGGCCACATCCCTGGCCGACTAGAGGAGGCCGGGCCGTCCTCAGATGTCTCTCTGGCAAAGGGGCCCACCGCCCGCGGGCCGTTCTGGCACCTGTCATGGGTGACATCGAGGCCAACATGGCTACAGTGCCGCGCCGGACGGGGGATGGCTGGCCCGTACGGCGCCCTGTGGCCACGCCTGCTCCGGGAATCGGGGGTAGTGGGCTGTACTGTGGCCACACCCCATCGTACCGCCACTATGAGGGTTCAGTCTTTGTGGGTGCAATCTCGGCCGGCTTCCGGGAGCCGGCTTTCTTCGTGGCCGGCTTCTGGGAGTCAGTCTTCTTGGGGCCGGCTTCCCGGAGTCGGCCATCTCGTATCTTTCTTGGAGGAGGTTTCTGGGGCTGGGTCGCCTTCTGGGAGTCGGCCCTGGGGGTAGCCGGCCGGGGGAAGGCGGCCCTATGCTTTGTATGCTTGAAGGCCTGAACGGCCTGATAATTTTTGAAGAGCCAGGGGGAGTCGGTTAGGCTACCCGTGGCCATTTACTCCGACAGTAGTCCCCGAAGCTGGTTGGGCTTCGAGGCTAAGTGGAAGTCGAGAAGCTCGGTCAGCTTCTTATCTTGACGAGCCAGCAGCTAGGAGCCGGCTTCGGCTGGGCATGCCGTCTTGGCGAAATTTTTAAAGTCGGAAGGCGGGAGTCTGTTGGCGCGTGCGCCGGGCTGCGGGCCGGCCGCTCGCCGCCTGCGAACCACGTGGCGTCCCCTGGCTGAAGGGAGCCTGCCAACCCACGCGCACGACAAGACGTCGCCGCAGGCCAAGGGCCTACCACTCCTACGCCTAGGCCCAGGCGCGGATTCCTTGCGGCCCAAAGCCGTCCGCACGTCTTCCGGCGACGGTTTCCGCACGCCGTTAGGGCACAGTAATCGCGGGACGTGGGGGAGTGGGCGCAGTTAATCCCACGTTCCTCCCCACGCCTCGCCTCCTCGGCTTCGTCGCACGAGGCTATAAGTAGGGGGAGGAGGGGAAGCGGCAGACGCTCGCACGCTCCTCTCCTCTCCGCCATCTTCTTCCTCCTGCTACACCTCGCAGTAGCGCCTTGATGCCGTGCCGTCCCACCATTCTTCACTCCACCCTGCAGCTCTGCCGCCGCAGGGCCGTGCTCTCTCCGCCGCCACACCCTTCCTTGCTAGCTTCTCGCCACCATGCAGTACGGCGGGGACTGCGATGGCTCCAACATCCACATGGACCACATCGAGTTCCTTTGCAAGACGCGGCGGCTGCCCGGCGCAGACCAGGTGCGGGTCCGCCTCGCGCCTGCAAGGGAGATCACGCCGGAGCTGGAAGAAGGCGAGCGGGTAGTCTTCTGCTCGCATTTCCTGCGCGACATCGGCTTGCTGGCGAGCGCCTTCTTTCGCTCCTTCCTCGACTTCTATCAACTCCAGCCGCACCACCTCACTCCGAACACGGTGGTGCTGCTGTCCGCCTTCGTCACCTTGTGCGAAGGCTTCCTTGGCGTTCTCCCCACCATCGAGCTCTAGGGGGAGTTCTTCCAATCTAAGCTGGGCACTCGCATGCATGGCGTGCCGGCCCAGAGCGGCGCCTTCATCGCGATGCGGAGGCCGGCGGCCGATAACCCCTTCCCCGTCATCACGTTAATCCAGTCGGTGAAGCTGCGGCCGTCGCCCGACTGCGGGTGATGATCCAGTCGGAGGGCCTGACTGGGCCCGACTTGCTGGCCACCTTCATCGTGCGCCGGGTGCTTCCGCTTCAGAGCCGCCCTCACCTGATCTGTCAGATGAGCGGCCAGCTCGATCCGAGCCGGATGTGCACCAAGGACATGCCGCATGACGAGGTGGCCCACATGGTGAATTACCTTGCGAACGGCAAGCTCTCCGCAGAGTGGTGGTTTGGCAAGGAGCCATATTCCCGGGCGCATCCTCCGCCCATGGTATGTTTTCTCTTTCCTTTTCTTTCCTTAGTTCTGTTGCCGAATTCCTTCTGGCCGTCTCTGACCAGTCGGGGTGCCTTGGCAGAGCTCTCTCCTTCGACATGCGGCCGGGTCGGAGACGGAGTGCCGATTCCTCCCCGACCGAGTGGAACATGACCTGGAGGACTACGACTTGGGGGCGGCGGGCATGGAGGACAACACCGAGACGGGTGGCGGTGAAGCCGGCGGCGAGGCGGGCGGCTCCGGTCTTGGAGCCAGCTTCGACGACTGGCCGGATGACGACGAGGCGGATGTCGTCCCACGCCACCAGCCGGCGTCTGGCCACGGCACTGGTTCCTCCGCCGCGCCACCTGCTCGGGGCGGCGGGTAGAAGCGTCGTGCCGCGTCGGGCTTGTTCGGCAGTCGGCCGAACAAGCCCAAGGGCGGGGCGGCGGCGACCAGGCGGGATGAGGCGGCCGCGAAGGCGGCCCGCTTCCGCAAGGTGGTGAAGCAGCCGCAGACGGTGTCGGCGATAGTGTATACTCCTTTGTGCATTCTTTCTTCTTTTCTTTGGTAGTTTCCGAGTCCTTATCCTTTCCCAAAAAATCAGGGCTCCGCTGTCGCTCGAGCGGGTTGCTGCCGCCTCCGTCGTCGGATCCGGGAGCACCCGCCGCGTGGACCCCCGCGCCGAGCTTCAGGCGGCGACGGAGCGAAACGCGCGGGAGGCGCGGGAGGAGCGGGAGGCGGAGGAGTTGAGGGTGGTTGCCGCCAAGGCGGCCCAGGAGGAGGAGGCGGAGAAGGCGCACGCCGACGCAGCGGCCAAGGCCCAGGCAGAGGCTGCGGCCGCGGCGATGGCAGAGGGGGCCTTGCTCGTCACCCCTCTGCGCGTCGTGGCGCCTGAGGCCCTTGAGCCCCCGCCAGAGGAAGCCGGCGGTGACCAGCCGGGATTGGAGAGGGAGGACGACATCGTCGTCCTGGAGAGGGAGGCGGCACCGGCCCCGCCGACTGGAGCGACCCAAGGCGGCCAGCCTAACTTGCCGCCTGCGCAATCGACCGGGGGCGAGCCGGCCGCGAGGACGGATCTGGTGGTCCAGTCGCCCTTGCGCCAGCGCATGGGGAAGGCCGCATCGGAGCCGCAGAAGGCCGCGGGCTCCAGCTCATCGGCCCAGGACATGGAGGCGGCCAGCGCCAGCTCGGGGTGGACACCGGGTGGAGGGACGGCTATGGTGAACGTGGCAGCCCAAGACGTCCGGAACCAGCTTCAGGCCCAGGCTGCGGCGCTGAGGAAATATAATGACGAGTTCCTCGCGACACGGGCGGCCATTCGGGTTAGTCTTCTTGTCTTTGCTTTTTTGATCTTGGTTTCTTCCGTGGGGGCGCGTCAGCGCACCCACTGGGTTTAGTCCCCGAGTTCCGAGTCGGCTGTAGAGCAGGCGGCTTGGAACTTCCTAGCGGGCCTTGTTTTGCTATTCTGGTTCTCATTCGCTCCTCTGCCTGACTTGCAGGACTACCACAACCTCCGCGCGGCTGCCTTCAACTCCCAGGCTCGGGAGCTGACCCAGAAGACTGCTGACCTATCTGAGAGCCGGGGTAAGTGCCTCGTTTTTTATCTCACGTGGGGGCGCGTCAGTGCACCCACTGGGTGTAGTCCCCGAGATTCGGGCCGACTGCTGAGCAGTCGGGTCGGATCTTCCTTGACGACTTCTCCCTTATTGCTTCTTTCTTTTCTGCCATCCCTGCAGCGGCCAACGCCAGTCTGAGGGAACAGCTGGGCGGGACTCAGGCCGCCCTCCGTGCTAAGGAGGCCGAGTTTGCCGCCTTGGCACAGGAGCGTGACCGCCTGGCCAAGAGGTTGGCCGACCAGGAGAAGAGCCACAAGGCGGCCCTGAAGGCGGTGCAGGACAGCGAGGCCGCCCTCCAAGCCGAGTATGAGACAGAGGCGGCCAGCTGGGCCGAAGCGAAGCAGACGCTGATCAACGGCTATGGCCAGATCAAAGACTTGGTTGGCGGTAGGCCGCCTTCCTCTTCGTCCTTGCTTGCCGCTTGCTGTTTTAGCTCATTTTCTGACTTGGTGTTTTTCTCTTCTTTCTCTTTCTTCTTTGCGCAGAGTACTTCCCTGGCTACTCTACCGCCGCCAACCAGGTCGTCGAGGCCCACCGCGGGGCACGGAGACAGGCTGGTGCCGAGATCGCGCCAAACGCTGGCCGGTCGTTGGAGGAGCAGCTCTTGGCGATTCAAGCCCGCCTTCAGCCGGCTCACCGCATGCTCCGCCGGCTTCAGCGTGTTGGGGCGCAGGTGTTAGCCGCCCTCTGGCCTGGAGAGGTGATTCACCGCACCCCCAGTCGGACCGCCGACTGGCTGGAGGTGGCGGTCGGCCGCTTCGAGGCCTGGAAGGCTTCGGCGGCTCGGTTCGGCGCCAGGCGGGCGCTGGAGTTTGCCAAGGCCTGGTATCCCGAGCTGAGTCTGGACCAGCTGGCCACCTGGCGGCAGGAGGCCGACACGGAGCTGGAGCCGGCGCGACCGGCTATCATCCAGCGGGCTTCGTCGATCGCCGACTACACCGACACCGACGTCTTCGCTCCTGAGGTGGACGACAGCGGCGTTGCCCAGCCGGAGGAGTGGTTCGGGCTGAACCCGGCAGACGGCAAGGACTCGGCGGAGGAGATCGACTCCAGCGACAAGGGCGAGGAGGAGGAGGAGGGTGAAGACATTGCGCCAGATGGTGGAGCGGCCGGTCAGCCTCAGCTTGACCGTGCCTCCAGCAACAAGGCACGCGTGGGTGCGCCGCCTGCAGCCGGCGATGATCAAGCTGAGACCCGCCAGCCGGCCCCTCCTCCAGCCGGTGGTGCCATCTCCACCGACCAACCCGGCTCCCACACTGCGCCCTTAGTCTAGTCTGCTGCCTCTATTTCCTGTTTTATCACTCTTGGAACAGTATTTTGTTAAGTTTGCACAATTCCACCCACTGGGGGTGTATTCGAACAATATTGACTGCCGGCCTGTTGGGGGCCTTATGTGTAAACATAATTATGCATGCGTTTGGCTTTCCCTTGTTCTTTGCTTTTCATCCTTCTGCTGTTTCCTTTGCCGCCCTCCCTTGGTTGCCGCCTCCCAGTCGGACAGTTGCTCTGCAATCTGTGGCTGGAGAAGTGCTTGGCCAGTTTGGAGGGCAAGTACTCTAGCTTTGTTCGATTTTGGCGAAGTGACTGGGAGGCCGGCCAGCCGGCTGTTTTGACAGCCGGTAGGCGTGGTTGGAGGCCGTCTTTGTGTTATATAAGTTCGTTAGTCCTTAGCTGTTTTTCGTGTGGGCATCCTTTCTGCCTTTGGCTCTTGCCAGTCGGACAGTCGGTTCTTCGAGCTGCGAATTTCAACAAGAGAGGGCTCGGGTGCCGGCACACTACTTGTCTGACTTCAGGTAGAACTTTTAATATAACTTAAGGCGGCCAGTCCCCGGGCCGACTGGTCGAACCTGGTGCCAGACAGAAAATCAAATGTAATAATACATTCATGAGTATGACGCTCGTCATTCATAGATAAAGGAGGGCAGTCCTCGAGTGCTCCTCGGGGGGCCCGTTGCTTCGTACTTAATACAAAAAGGTAGCATGATACATACTGCTTTCAATTGTAAAATCTTCTCAGGAGGTTCGCGTTCCATGGTCGCTCCGACTCCTTGCCGGAATCATCCCTCTTGCGTGCTCTTGGTTTTTGTGCGTCAATCAGGTAGTAGGAGTCGTTGCCTAGTGCTTTGCTGATGACGAAAGGGCCTTCCCAAGGGGCCGAGAGCTTGTGCTGGCCGGCTGTTCGCTGGATCAGCCGAAGCACAAGGTCGCCCTCTTGGAAAGATCTTGGCTTGACCTTTCGGTTGTGGTAACGGCGCAAACCCTGCTGGTAGATGGCGGACCGGCTGAGTGCTAACAGTCGGCCTTCTTCCAGCAGGTCGACGCCGTCTTCTCGCGCTTCCTTGGCCTCCGCCTCCGTGTACATGGTGACCCGAGGCGAGTCGAACTCGATCTCAGTTCGGATGACAGCCTCGGCACCATATACAAGGAAGAACGGAGTGAAGCCAGTTGACTTGTTTGGGGTAGTACGCAGACTCCAGAGGACAGCCGGCAGCTCATCGAGCCACCAGCCGGCCGATCGCTCCAGTGGTACGACCAGTCGGGGCTTGATGCCGGAGAGGATGAGTCCATTTGCTCGCTCGACCTGGTCGTTTGACTTCAGGTGGGCAACGGACGCTAAGTCCAGTCGGATGCCCTGTGTCGCGCAGAAACGTGCCAGTGCTCCTTTGGCAAAGTTTGTGCCATTGTCGGTGATGAAGCTGTGCGGCACGCCATACCGAGTAGTGATGTCGGCAATGAATGTCACGGCAGTCGGCCCATTCAGCTTCTTGATCGGCTTTGCTTCGATCCACTTGGTAAATTTGTCCACGGCGACAAGCAGATGTGTCAAGCCGCCGCGGGCTGTCTTGAATGGGCCCACCATGTCCAGCCCCCAGACGGCAAAGGGCCAGGTGAGGGGGATGGTCTTGAGTGCAGAAGCCGGCAGGTGTTGCTTGGAACTGAAGACTTGGCATCCTTTGCAGCTTTTGACTATCTCTTTGGCATCTTCCAAAGCAGTCGGCCAAAAGAAACCATGGCGGAAGGCTTTGGCCACGAGTGATCTTGAGGCTGCGTGGTGGCCGCATTCGCCTTGGTGGATATCCTTGAGGATTGCCACACCTTTCTCTGGCTTGACGCAGCGCTGGAAGACTCCAGTGATGCTGCTCTTGACAAGTTCTCTGTTTATTATTGCATATGCTCCGGCTCGGCGTTGCACTAGTCTTGCCGAGATCTCATCAGTCGGCAGCTCTCTGTTGACTAGGAAGTTGAGGATGTGCTGGGCCCATGATGGAGCTGTGACTTCTTCTACTGTTAGTACGGCCACTGTGACTCGGGTGGGTGGGTTGGGTGGTGGGGAGTTGGAGTCGGCCACCGCTCCTTGTGTCGCTGCAGTCCCGGGCCGACTGCTGCAATCCCCGGGCCGGGTTCTGAAGTCTCCGAGCCGGGTTGCTTGAGGGTGCGACTACGGCAGTCCCCGAGCCGCCTGCTGGGTTCCTCCAGTCGGATTCGGCTGCATCGGGGGCAGGCGGTACGAAGATAGAGTCCGACTCTGGAGACGGCTTGATGGATGGTTTGAGGAGGTGCTGGAGAGAGACACCGGTTGGTATAGCCTGTCGGGTGGAGCCGATCCGCGCCAGGGCATCTGCTTGGTCGTTGTCGGCCCATGGCACGTGAAGGAACTCACACCCTTCGAAGTACCCACTAATCTGCTGGACGAGGAATCGATAGCTCGCCATGTTTGCATCCTTGGCGTCCCAGTCGCCAGATGACTGCTGGATCACCAAGTCCGAGTCGCCATAACACAGGATCCGGCGTATGCCGAGCTCTTTGGCTAGCCGGAGCCCGTGTATGAGCGCCTCATACTCGGCCACGTTGTCGGAGGCGGCGAAGTGGACTTGCAGCGTGTATCTGAGCTTGTCGCCTTTGGGAGAGGTGAGGACGATGCCGGCTCCCAAGCCGGTGCGCATCTTGGACCCGTCGAAGTGCATCCGCTAATGAGTAGAGTCGGGAGCCGGCGGTAGGTACTGGGTCTCGGCCCAGTCGACGAGGAAGCCGGCCAACGGTTGGGACTTGATGGCGGTGCGGGGCTGATAGAAGATTGTGTAAGGTGCGAGTGCAATGGCCCATTTAGCCACCCGGCCGGATGCATCCCGGCTGCCTATGATCTCGGCAAGCGGGGCGGTGCACACGACCGTGATGGGATGCTCTTGAAAGTAGGGCTTCAGCTTCTTGGCGGCGAAGTACACTCCATAGCACATCTTCGGGTAGTGCGGGTAGTTTTGCTTTGAGCTGGATAGTACTTCGCTTAGATAACATACCGGCCTCTGGACTAGCTGGGCTCAGCCTTCTTCTGGGCGCTGAACCACGATGACTGTACTGACCACTCGGCTAGTTGCGGCAATGTAGAGGAGCATGGGCTCCTTCTCAGTCGGCGCCGCCAGGACAGGTGGAGTGGTCAGCATCTTCTTCAACTCATGGAAGGCTTGGTCTGCTTGGTCATTCCACTGAAATGAGTGGATTTCTTCATGAGTCGGTACAGGGGGAGAGCCTTCTCTCCTAGCCGGCTGATAAAGCGGTTTAGGGAGGCCAGGCACCCGGTGAACTTCTGAACGTCTCGCAACTTGGTGGGAATCTCCATTCTCTCAATGGCCTTGATCTTCACAGGGTTACACTCAATGCCACATTCGGAGACCAGAAAACCTAGAAGCTGGCCGGCGGGTACTCCGAACAAGCATTTCTCGGGGTTGAGCTTGATCTGGAATCGGCGCAAGTTGGCAAATGTTTCTTTGAGATCCTCCAGCAGGGTGCCACGCTTTTCTGTCTTCACCACAATATCGTCTACGTAGATGTGGGCATTTCTGCCGAGTTGCTTGAGGAGGCATTTCTGCATGCAACGCTGAAAAGTGGCACCGGCATTCCTCAAGCTGAATGTCATAGTCAGGTAACAGAAAACTCTGAATGGTGTGATGAAGGCGGTCTTCAGGCGGTCTGCTGGGTCCAACTTAATCTGGTGGTATCCTGAGTAGGCATCCAAGAAACTCAACAGCTCGCATCCGGCTGTGGAGTCTATCACTTGATCAATCCGTGGCAAAGCAAACGGATCTTTGGGGCAGGCCTTGTTGAGGCTAGTGTAGTCTATACACATACGCCATTTGTTGTTCTTCTTCAACACCAAGACCGGGTTGGCAAGCCACTCTGGGAAAAACACTTCCATAATAAAGCCGGCGGCAAGGAGCCGGGCTATCTCTTCTCCTACGATTCTTCTCTTCTCTTCTGACAGTCGGCGGAGAGGCTGCTTGACTGGCTTCGCGTCGGCTCGGACGGGTAACTTGTGCTCGGCGAAATCCTTCGGAACACCCGGCATGTCCTTTGGGGACCATGCAAAGATGTCTCCATTCTCATGGAGGAAGTCGACGAGCTCGCCTTCCTATTTATTGTCTAGGTTTGCACCAATGACTGCAAACCTCTCCGGGTTCTCCGGGTCCAGAAGTATCTTCTTCGTCTCCTTGGCCGGCTGGAAGGAGCCCTGCGCATCATAATCCTTGGGGTTGGGGGACAAGGCCGGCTGCTTGCCAGCCATGGCCACAACTCGCTCTAGCATCTTCTTCTCTTCTGCCGCTACGAGGGACTCGGCCAGCCGGCTGCTGGCTGCAGCGCACTCGATGGACTTCTTGTAGTTGCCGGCTACAGTGATGATCCCCTTCGAGCTCGGCATCTTCATCTTCAGGTAGGCGTAGTGGGGCACAGCCATGAACTTGGCCAGAGCAGGTCGGCCAAGCAAGGCGTGGTAAGGGCTTTCCAGGTCCACTACCTCGAACCAGATTGCTTCTCGGCGAAAGTGATCCTTGTCTCCGAAGAGAACATCCATCTTGATCTTGCCGATCGGGGAATAGGACAGGCCGGGTACGATGCCATGGAACACGGTCCGGCTTGGCATGAGCTGCTTCGCCTTGATGTTCAACTTCTCCATGGTATCGCGGTACAGTATGTTGATACTGCTTCCGCCATCAATCAGAATGCGGGAGAATCGGGCAGCTCGCCTCTCCGTTGCGAGGGTGACATCCAACACCAATGCGTAGGAGCCAGGGGACAGCATCACCTCTGGGTGATCGGCCCGGCTCCAGTTGATAGGCCTTTCGGACCAATGCATGAACTCGGGGTTGCTGGAGGCGACTGCATTGACCTCTTGGTGCTGTCGGTGCCGGCGGTGCTTGTCTTCAACCTGGCTCGTGAAGACGACGTAGGCGGCGTGCTCATCAGGGAACTCATCTTGAATGGCTTCGACTGCCGGTCGAGCAGCCGGCTGCTGGGGGCTGGAGGCGGCGGGCCAGGAGGCGGAGGCGGCACCAGCCCCTCGCCCTTGGAGATCCGTGTGAGCCAGTGGCACTTTCGAGTCGTATGGTTGGACGGCTTCGCGCCACTGTGGAACTTGCAGGGGGCATCGAGAGTCTGCTCGTAGGAGAAGGCCGGCTGCCAAGCCGGCCTGCCGCCCTTCTTCTTGGGAGCGGGCCATTCTTCGGGCTGCTCATCTTCGACTGTGGCCACCTGCCGACTGGTGGAAGGCGGCATAGGGGCCTTGCGCTTGTGGTCGTTCTGGTAGGGGCGCCGATTGGAGTCGCCAGCCGGCGTCTTGGGAGCCGGAGCGAGCACCTTCCCAGAGGCGTCCAGTCGGAGCTCGGTTTTCATCGAGGAATCGGCCGTGGCTTACTTGTCCGCAATGATCAGCAGCTCGTCGAGGGTAGCCGGCTCATCGCAGAGGAGTCGGTTCTTGTGGAGGGTGCCCTCTCGGCACCCGGCGGTGAAGTATTCGATGGCTTGAACCTCGTGCACCCCCTTGTAGGAGTTGTGAAGCTCGGCCCACCGCGTGAGGTAGTCGCGGGTCGACTCGTTGGGCCCTTGGACGCATAGGGAGAGCTGGCGGGGCTTGGGAGGCCGCTTGTACATGCTGGTGAAGTTGCGGACGAAGACTTCCGTGAAGTCCAGCCAGCTGTTGACGCCATAGGGCTTGAGGCTATTGAGCCAGGTGCGTGCCGCGCCTTGCAGCATGAGAGGGACGTACTTCACGGCTACGCGCCTATTGCCGTTCGCTATGCTGACAGCGGTAGAGTAGTCGATGAGCCAATCTTCCGGCTTCACAGAGCCGTTGTACTTGGGCGTGTCTCTGGGGAGCGAGAACCCTTTGGGGAAGGGCTCGTCACGGATGCGGGGGCCGAAGCATGGCGGGCCGACATCGTCTTCTTCTTCTAGCGCCAGGGATCGAGCTAGGCGGTTGATCCGGTGGCGGGCGTCGTTCTCGCCGACTCCTTCGCGGTGGCCTAGTCGGC